>NC_137892.1:113059362-115459362 GCF_963455335.1 Martes martes | reverse complement strand
TGTGTTCCTCTCTCAAAAACTCTGTTTATAATTATGTTTCACTTTAGATCTCTAGTCCCCTCCATCCAAAAATTCATAGCCCTCCTGAATCAAAGTTTTAAATAGTCTGAGGAGAAATGATAGAAAATTATTTCCCTAGATTTGAGCTCTTGAAGCTGCCTTAAGCATTTAGCTCAAGAAATGCAGAGGACTAGATGGGCCATCCTAGTGAGGTTAATTTCCAAATTTCTTATTCTACTTTCTCATACAGGAATGGCTAAGATACCTCTTGTGTCAAAGGCCATCTTTCTGAGTTGATTTTTGTCTTCGGCATCCTGCTGACATTTGCCCTCTAAAACCCACCCTTCTGGAAACAGACACATTATCCTCCCTAGGTGGTTTGAGATGGGGATTATGGGGCTAGGTGCAGAAGCTAGGTTGAAGGCAGGATGTTCTTCCCTCTGCGGCAGAGCATTTTACCAGTGTTTCCAACATATCCTCTGTAACAGGAGGCAAACAAAACACCATCTGGGGTTTCCAGGAGCCTCGGAAAGCTACTTAAGTCGCTGTAGGAATCAGTGTGGTAATTTCTTCAGGTATATGCGCAGGAGTGGGATGGGTGAGTAGGAGGGTAAGCCACACTGAGAAACCCTCTGGTTCACCTCATCTTCTCACTGTCTCTACACCAGTGGTTGCAGGCACTTTGGGGGCCTGTGTCCCACTGATAATCTAATGAAAGATGAGACCCTTTCTATGAAAACCCTCATGCACAAAATTTTGCACATAAGCTCAGTGGATACTAGACCACTTAAAGACCTATGAGACAATCATTTGTTTATTTACATACTCATTTATTCATTTACTGCTCATTCCCTTATTCACTTATTGATTCATTTACTGTTAACCACAGCCATCTTGGTGCTGGGTTAGATATTGGAGAATTATGGACAATAGTCCCTGCCCTCAAGGAGCCTATAGTCCAAGCTTATACATGGTAAATAGATCATTTGTGTTGGGTAAATTTTTTAAAAAGTTTTTATTTAAATTCCAATTAGTTAACATACAGTGTAATAGTAGTTGCAGGTATAGAATTTAGTGAGTCAGCCCTTCCATACATCACTCAGTGCTTATCACCAGTCACTCCTTCATCCCCTTCACTTACTTCACCTGTTCCACCACCCACCTCCCTTCTGGTACCCACTTGTTCTCTATAGTTAAGAGTGTGTTTCTTGGGTGAGGGGTGCTGGGTGGCTCAGTGGGTTAAAGCCTCTGCCTTAGGCTCAGGTCATGATCCCGGAGTCCTGGGATGGAGCCCCGCATCGGGCTCTCTGCTCAGCAGGGAGCCTGCTTCCTCCTCTCTCTCTGCCTGCCTCTCTGCCTACTTGTGATCTCTGTTTGTCAAATAAATACATAAAATCTTCTTTAAAAAAAAAAAAAGAGTGTGTTTCTTGGTTTATCTCTCTCTCTTTTTTCCCCTTTGCTCATTTGTTTGGTTTCTTAAATTCCACATGAGACTGAAATCATAAAGAATCTGTCATTCTCTGAATGACTTATTTCAATTAGTGTTATACTCTCTAGCTCCATCCATATCATTGCAAATGGCAAGATTTCATTTTTTTTTTTTTAGGATTTCATTCTTTCTGATCACTAAGTAATATTCCATCAATGTATACGCCACATCTCCTTCATCCACTCATGAGTAGATGGACTTGGCTTTTTCATAATTTGGCTATTGTAGATAAGGCTGCTGTAAACATTGGGGTGCATGTATCTCTTTGAATTAGTGTTTTTGTAGTCTTCGGATAAATACCTAGTAGTGTGATTACTGGATTGTAGGGCAGTTCTATTTTTAGCTTTTTGAGGAGACTCCATACTGAGAGGCTGCACCAGTTTGTATTCCCACCAACAGTGCAAGAGGGTTCTTCTTTCTCCTCATCCTCAACAACACCTGTTGTTTCTTGTGTTGTTCATTTTCCAACAGGTGTGAGGTGATATCTCATTGTAGTTTTGATATGTGTTTGCCTGATAATAAGCAATCTGAGCATCTTTTCATGTGTTTGTTGGCCATCTATATGTCTTTGGGAAAATGTCCACGTATGTCTTCTGCCCATGTTTTAAATTGGATTATTCATTTTTTAGGTGTTGAGTTTTGTAAGTTTTTAAAATATATTTTGGATACTAATTTTTAATTTAAAAAATATTTTATTTATTTATTTGACAGACAGATCACAAGTAGGCAGAGAGGCAGGCAGAGAGAGAGAAGGGAGGACGCAGGCTCCCCGCTGAGCAGAGAGCCCGATGCGGGGCTCGATCCCAGGACCCTGGAATCATGACCTGAGTCAAAGGCAGAGGCTTTAACCCACTGAGCCACCCAGGCGCCCCTGGATACTAATTTTTTATCAGATGTATCATCTGCAAATATCTTCTCCCATTCCGTAGTGCCTTCCTTCCTTCCCTCCCTCCTTCCTTCCTTCCTTCCTTCTTCCCTCCCTCCCTCCCTACCCCCTCTTTCTTTCTTTCTTTTTTTTCTTTCTAAGGCTGCTTTGGCTATTTAGGGTCTTTTGTGGTTCCACACAAATTTTAGGATTGTTTGTTCGAGCTCTGTGAAAAATGCTATTGATATTTTATAGAGATTGCATTAAATGTGTAGATTGCTTTGGATAATATAGACATTTTAACAATATTTGTTCTTCCAATCAATGAGCATGGGATGTCTTTCCATTTTTTGGTGTCATCTTCAATTTCTCTTATCAGTGTTTTATAGCTTTCAGAGCACAGGTCTTTTACCTCCTTGGTTAGGTTTATTCCTAGGTGTCTAATTGAAATGGGTTGTTCCTTAATTTCTCTTTCTGCTGCTTCATTATTGGTGTATATAAATGCCACAGATTTCTGTGCACTGATTTTGTCTCCTGTGATTTTACTGAATTCATTTATTAGTACTAACAGTTTTATGGTAGAGTTTTTTGGGTTTTTTATATATAGTAATATGTCATCTGCAAATAGTGGAAGTTTGACTTCTTCCTCATTGATTTGGATGTCTTTTATTTCTTTTTATTTTCTGATAGCTGTGGCTAGGACTTCCAGTACTATATTGAACAAAAGTGGTGAGAGTAGACATGTGATGGTAAATTTTATGTGTCAGTTTACTTGGGCTAAGGGATACCCAGATAGCTGGTAAAACATTATTTCTGAGTGTGTCTTTGAGGATGTTTCTGGAAGAGATTAGCATTTGAATTGGTAGACTGAAGAAAGAAGTCCTTCCTTACTGATGTGGGTGGGCATCATCATATCCACTGAGGACCTGAGTAGTACAAAATGTGGGAGGGAAGGACAGATTTTTTCCCCCTTGCTGGGGCAGGGACATCCATTTTCTCCTGCCCTCAGACATCAGCATTCTTGATTCTCAAGCCTTTAGATTGGACTGGGACTTACACCATTGGTTCCACTGGTTTGGCTTAGACTGAATTACATTTCTGGCTTTCTTGGTTCTCCAGCTTGCATTTTTTTATTGTGGAATAATATAGACACCGTACAGCTCATCATTTTAACTATTTTTAAGTGCACAATCCAGTGACATTAAGTACACGCACAGTGTTGTGCGACTATGCCACTATCCGTTTCCACAACTTTTTTTTATCGCCCCAAACAGGAACTGTACTTATTAAATCCCCTCCCCCACTCCCACCTCACCTCCACCCCCAAGCCCCTGGTAGCCTTTCTTCTACTTTCTGCCTCTATGAATTTGCCTATTCTAGGTACCTCAAATTAAGTTGTATCCTGCATTATTTGTCCTTTTGTGTTGGCTTACTTCAGTTAGCATAATGTTTTTGAGGTTTATCCATGTTGTAGTGTGTATCAGAATTTCATTCCTTCTTATGGCCAAATAATCTATTGTACACATAGACCACATTTTGTTTATCAGCTCTTCCACTGATGGACCCTTGGGTTATCTCCACCTTTTGGCTATTGCGAATAATGCTGCTGTGAACATTGATGTATAAGTATCTGTTTGAGTTCCTACAGTGCTTTTGGTTACTCTAGGAGTAGAATTGCTAGATCATATGATAATTTTATGTGTAGCCATTTGAGGATATATATACATTTTTTTTTTCTCAGCAGAAATTTTTGAAAGGATTTTCAAATTGTGCCTTATACATTACTTGGCTACTTATTATTTAGTTTAGGGTTGGTTATTTTAATTTTAATTACATAATATTATCTTTTTATTTTGGTAATCATCTGGCACAGTGGTTTTCATATTTGAGCATATATCGGAGTCACTAGAAGGGCTTGTGCAAGCAGATACTTGGGCTCCATCCTCAGAGGTTCTGATTCAGTAGGTTGGAGGTGAGGCCTACAAGGCTTCTTTTCTAGCACGTTCCCAGGTGAGTCTGATCATGCTGTTGTGGAGGCCGAATTTTGAGAACCACTGATAATGCATACTTGGGAATTCTTGAGGTGAGAGTATAACCTACCACTTGTTTTCAAATGTAATAAAAATTTTATGAATATCAAATCTAGTAATTACTGAAGTCGATAGCATATTATGTTTTATAGACAAACTTTTATTCATTGCAGCTTTGCAGTTTTGTTTTTATATTTTGTAATCAACATTTTTTTCCAGGTGTCTGACATTTATAGGCCTCCCAAAAAATTATTGGCCTTACTTATTGTGCCCAAAGCATTGACGGAGAGAATTGTTTTGCCCAACACCTATAGATTTGTGTTATTATTATTATTTTTTAAAAGACTGGTAAGTATCTCATTGTGTGGATGCACCATAATTTAATTAATCACATCCAATCAATAAACTATAAGTTGTTTCCATTGTTTTCCTTCTATAAGCAAAGCTTCAGTAAACAGCCCTCTATACCAGGGGTTCACACTTCTGGCTGTGTGTTAAAATTACCTGTAGAGCTTTTCTATTCTTATACTTGGACTTACTACCAGAGGTTCTGATTTTATTGGTCTGAGCACTGCCTACGCATGAGTATTATTATTATTTTTTTTAAAGGTGCTCGGGTGAGGGGCGCCTGGGTGGCTCCGTGGGTTAAAGCCTCTGCCTTCGGCTCAGGTCATGATCCCAGGATCCTGGGATGGGGCCCTGCATCAGGCTCTCTGCTCAGCAGGGAGCCTTCTCCTCCACCCCCACCCTGCCTCTCTGCCTACTTGTGATCTCTGTCTGTCAAATAAATAAATAAATAAATAAAATCTTTAAAAAGAAATAAAAAGGTCCTCAGGTGATTCTAATATGCAACCAGGATTGAGAAACATTGTTGTACATGTACCTTTTACCACTTGTGCTATGTCTTGTCTAGGCCAGGACATTCCCTTGAGATCTGATGCTAACCCAAAGATGACCCTTCATTATCTTTATAAAAAAATGATATTGAAATAATTCTCTGGTAAGTCAAGACGTGCTATGTTGTTACAACATTGGCAGTGGCAAAAACTGTCCTATTGGTTCTCCTCTGCTCTAAAACATGTATATGCACACCCTTCCCCAGCACAGATGCTTTTAATTGCCAGGGCGGGGGGCTGGTGGTGAAGAGCATTAAAAAGACAAGCTTCACTTTAAGGATCAGGATGGTGGCTCATTCCTTATCCTTAATAGAGTCTCGCATTAGTTGTTTTCATTATTTAAACACTAGCATTGAAGAAATAGTCAGTGTAGAAACATTAGGACAGATTAATAAGTATAAAGAAAAATATATAAGCATCTATTTTCTATTTAATGAAGAATAATGAGAATCAAGTCTAATCATCTTAATCAACAGCAGTGTTCAAGTACAAATGTTACATTTTGGGTTGGGGAAGATGAATGCCTAGCAACAGATGCAGAGATTTTGTCCCTGTTGTATGTATTTGGAAGCAGATGTGACTCAATGAACCAAGACAAAAAAGCAAGGTAGTGTCCAAAATATATAATAGCTGGTGTGGGGTGGGGACTGGTGCTGGCCGGGACTCAGCTCCAGTCTGTTTTGACCAGATTTCAGCCCTCCAAATACATTTGGTGCAGGAGTATTAAGAATATTTGAGTATTTGCTCTCACAAAGCCACCCTACTTGCCTGTCACATTGCCTGGGATTTCGCCATTCACCTGAGTAAAAATTTTATCTTCCTTGGAAGGTAAATACAGATACCTTTTAAAGGAGAGTATATGTATATATATGTGCATGAGACCCTTAATCTCTTAATAGCCATTTCCCTTAGTATTGATTGCTTTATAGTTTATAACATTAGCAGAGTCCCTGTTGGGAGGGTTCCCTGATGGACAGGACACAGGACAGGGCAGTCTTGATGGGGAGAGAAAATTCATGACCATGGGCTCATCTGTGAAATGACATCATTAGGAAGGGGGTGGAATGGGAAGAGTATGTGAAGATCAGTCTGGCTTCTTGTTTGATCATTTGCCAAGGAATTAACTTTACCAGAGATCACGCGATCTGGAAGGAACTGTGGAGGTCACATCTTCTACCTGCCCTGGTTTAGATCCTAGAAACCAAGCTCAGAGGGGGAGAGTGTCTTGGTCAAGGCCACAAGCTATTTAGTTGGACAATGTGGGAAGAAGTTTAGTGTCAGAACTGGCTTTAAAGTCTGGCTCTGATCCTACTGAAGTGTGGCTCTTCTGCTATCCTTGAGACTTATATTTCCACACCTGCAAATTGGAAGATAAGTTTCCAGAAATTTAAAACATGTGAAGGTATGAAGGGGTCCAGAATATGCTGCTGTTGCATAAACATTTTTTTGAGCGGAAGGATTTAAGATCCTGAGCTCCCTTATCTGCCTAAGAGCAAAGCCTTTCAAAAGAACTCAAAAGAACTCAATTGTCACAAATCCCTTCCCTGAGAGCAACTCCGATCTTGGCGATGAGACATCGGCACCACACCCAAGCAGACATTGTAACAAAACTATCGTATCAGCCATCTCTTCTAAGTGCTCTTTCACGTCTGTCCTCCTAAGAAGTCATTTGCTTCCCTCAAGTGCTTATCTCCCCTTTCACTTGCCCTTTTAAGATGATATATAAAAGCCCCTTTAGTCGTATCTGTTTTTTACAAACTCCCCTACATACATGATTATAATCTATTTTCTCTCTTGCTGATCTGTCCATTTGAGCTTAGTTTGTAGGCCCCGAGCTCCGAATCTGAGAGGTTGGAGGAAAAGTCTTGCTGCCTGACACGTGACTCATATGAAAGACAATAAGCACGTACAGAGATTTTCCTCAACTCATGAATTAATGAGTGACTCAGTGAGAAGGTAGAAGTGGTTCAAAAAAGAAAACTCAAGGAATGGGCATTTATATTGTAAGCCAGTCAAAAGGAATGTGGAAATAAATCGGCTAAAAGATACAAAATTGGTTCAAGTTCTACTGGGCAATGAAATTATAACTTTTGGAACAGAAATCTACAAGTTAACATCCTTTTCACAAGTAGTGAATGGCAAAAATCGAAGTCCTAATTAAATGATCCTCTCAGGAGTCTCTTAAACAATGACATTGAAAGGACAGACATTTCTTTCTTCAGTTTATTTCCAGGTTTTGGATAATTTGGGATTAGTATGGGGATGGGATGAAAACAAATGTATCTGAAGTTCCCTCCAGTGTTACCGTTGAGCAGGAAAATGTGCTTCTGGAGTTTTCTGGGCCCTTGATTCTTTGAGAGTCCATCCATCTCTAGCTCCCAGGTTCACACTGCCAGGGAAACTCTCCTTCGATAATCCTCCTACCATCAACCGGCCACACTGCAGAGCATTTTAAATACAATACTAGGCCTTGGAGGGGCCTATTCTTTGTTTGAAGCCAGAGTAAACAGAGATAGTTGTCAGTTTAGCCAAGAATGAGTGAAAATAAGCCAAGGAGTTAATGTTTTCAGAGCAGAAGGCCTGTTGAATTGGGGGCGGGGGTTTGGTGATGACTGCTTTCCTCTTCAATGGCGGGAGGGTGGGGGGCGGTGGGGGGGTGGGGGGGGTGGGGGGTGGGGGGGGCTGCAGGAATGGAGTCTTTTCACTTCCTTTTCTCACCTAAGTGACAAAATATGGCCACACACCTTGGTGCTTCTCCAAGTCCAGGCCTTGACCATGAGTTCTAGTCAGGGCTGAATTGGTCAAGACTGGTTCTCTTGGGAGGGCCGATTTCTGAATTTCCCTTGGTTTGCATTTCAAATTGACTATTTCATTAGAAAATAGGCTGTCCTGGGCACCTGGGTGGCTCAGTGGGTTAAGCCTCTGCCTTCAGCTCAGGTCATGATCTCAGGGTCCTGGGATCGAGTCCCGCATCAGGCTCTCTGCTAGGCAGGGAGCCTGCTTCCTCCTCTCTCTCTCTCTCTCTCTGCCTGCCTCTCTGCCTACTTGTGTTCTCTCTCTGTCAAATAAATAAATAAAATCTTAAAAAAAAAAAAAAAAGAAAAGAAAATAGGCTGTCCCCTGTTCTTAGACTGGTGGTGACTTCCCTGAAATGGTGTTTGGAAATACTATATATACTTGTATCACAGCTCACTCTCTGGACCCAACTCTGTGGCTAATCTCCCTCACATAGCTGCAAAGGCAGGGCTGGTTTTGGCCTTCTTGTGAAGTGCTTGGGAGCACATATTTCCCTGTGTGCCTTTGACCCTAGCAGACAGCCCAGTTCTCCTTTCTTCTACATTCCCCATCAGAACTTGCACATGTGTGATATACACTCCATTTATTCATGCCAGGAAAGAAATGACTGACAGCTTTTAATTTGTTACCTATCCCAGAGATCTCATTTTTAAGAAATGTATTTTTTTTTTTTTATTTTTTTTTAAAGATTTTATTTATTTATTTGTCTCAGAGAGAGAGAGATGGAGAGAGCGAGCACAGGCAGACAAAGTGGCAGAGGGAGAAGCAGGCTCCCTGCGGAGCAAGGAGCCCGATGTGGGACTCGATCCCAGGACACTGGGATCATGACCTGAGCCGAAGGCAGCCGCTTAACCAACTGAGCCACCCAGGCGTCCCAAGAAATGTATTTTTTTAATAAAAAAATTTCTTGTTTATTATTAAAGGCTTAGGCAATACAGAACTGTATTAAGAAGAAAATTTGAATCACCCAGAACACCACTATGCAGAGATAACAAACGTGGTTAACATTTTGCTATATTTCCTTCCAGATGTACATGTACTTTAAAACAAATTGAGATTATGCCATCTTATTAACTTTTTAATTGTGGTCGAAGCCAGTTCCAAGGGTAGAATTTCACATATCATTCAGGGAATTGTGAAGATTTGTTTTTGAGGGAGGAGAAGTAAATGGCAGTGGGAGCTTACAGCACTCATCAACTCTGACTCTAAAGGTACGTTGGTCCGTGGAAATGATCCTCTGCCCAACATGTTGGGCTGGCTGACACGGTCTCTTAGAGAAGATTTTTGGAGCTATTTACATTTCTGTGTGCAGGGAGTAGGTAAACCTAAAGCACTGTTCCTCCAGTTTGGGAATGTACATACTCTGGCCTTTCCCATTTCTGCCCATGGCACCGTTGCCCACCTTGTTACGGGGCTAGAACATGATCCCCACTTTCTCTTATCTCTTCCTTGTGAAGATTCTGCCTTGAAAATATATCCTGAATCTGCTTGCTTCTTGCCGTATTCACTGTTCCCATCTTGCTCTAAGTCCCCATCATTTCTCACCTGAATGAGCTCAGTTAAGGTTTGTGGAAATAAATGAAGACCAACCCAATGAGAACAGGTAAAAGCTATTTATTCAGGGCTTTCAAGGGATATAACAAGAGACCCAGCCACCATCACTTGTGTTTTGGTTGAGACTCAAGAGCATGCCGAGGAGTGGGAAAGCTTTAGAGAGAAGAAAAGGGAAGACTTCAGGTACACACCGACTAAAGGCTGTTAGCATGAGGAAGTAGTAGGTGGACTAATGAGGAGGGCATCTTGTGTGATTGGTTAAGGGTGCATACTTGGCTTTTTCTGGTGGTTCTAAGTTGGAAGTGAGGACAAAATTCAATGAAGGTGACAGTTATGAATGAAGTCTTGCCTATTTGAGGATGATTGTTAAAGGAATTATTTGGTTTCATGGATTTTTTTTTTTTTTCTAGAGATAGTGGTCTGACTTTTTACACATCTGACTTACAAATATAAGTAGGCTGGTTTCCTGCACTTAGTATGATAGATGATGGGTTGGTTTCCTGGGCTGATTGCAGATAGTGGGTTAGAGTTTTATTTTTACATACGTTCTGGTCACTGTCTATTCAGTCTCTCATGCTGCATTCAAAGTTTAATGTTAGCTCTTTGGTGAACACTTGGTGCCAACTTGACTCTGAAGTTGCTGCTATTGCTATCTATTTGCCTAGGAAGAACTCAAGGTTTAAGTAAGTGGCTGGCAATCACATGGTATGAAGAGCCTGGCTTTACATCAAAAGAAATGAAATCTTGCCATTTGCAACAATGTGGATAGAACTAGAGGGTATTATGCTTAGCGAAATAAGTCAATCAGAGAAAGACAATTACCATATGATCTCCCTGATATGAGGAAGTTGAGAGGCAACATGGGGGGTTTGGGGGGTAGGAAAAGAATAAATGAAACAAGATGGGATCGGTAGGGAGGGAGACAAATCATAAGAGACTCTTAATCTCACAAAACAAACTGAGGGTTGCCTGGGGGGAGGGGGTAGGGAGAGGGTGGTGGGGTTATGGACATTGGGGAAGGTATGCGCTATGGTGAGTGCTATGAAGTGCGTAAACCTGGCGATTCACAGACCTTTACCCCTGGGAGGCTAATAATACATTATATGTTAATAAAACAAAAACAAAAACAAAAACAAAAAAAAAAAAAAAAAGAAGAGCCTGGCTTTAAACCTTGGCAGTTTTCATTCTAGAAATCAGTATCTTAGATTACCTCTTTAAGCCACTTAGAGACTCGGGTTGTCCCATCCTTGCCACTGTGTTAGCAGATAAGAATTTAAAACATAAGAGGTTTTTTTTTTCTACCCAGAATTCGCATTTTGCCTTTGCTAACTCTTATCCTGAGGCAGGGATCTATTCCATCGACCTAACTCATCTTTTATCTTCTCAGGGAAACTGGATCCCATTCATCCCATTCTCCTCTTAAATACCCAGTGAACTGTAGGATACAATGGAGGGAATCCCAGAGAGGGGAACAAACAGAAGGTGCTGGGACATCCCTCATATACACACTCAGGAGTCACACTGCTCATGTGTGATCTTTGGCTCCCCCACTTAGTAGCTAGGGACCTTGGGCTGATCCCTGAATTTATCTAAGCCTGTTTCCAAATCTGTAAATGGGGATGATGATAAAATACTACCAATCCTGTGAAGATGAGCGTAAAGATGGAAATAACAGACATAAAGCACTTGCATAGTGCCAAGGCAGATGGTAAGTGTTCAATGTAAATTAAAATGCAAATACCCTTAGAAGACTCTTTCCTATAAGCTTAACTAGTGTAATAGGAAAGTGGGAATTTGAACGGTTGTCAGTTTGGGCTAGAAAGGAAGGAGAGAAAAATCATACATAGTATTCTTTTTCAAAAATTGTCTTTTTTAAAAGAGCTCACAGAAAGTGGCATTTCATCTTATCTCATCTCCCCCCACATACTTCCCACCCCCATACACAATTCACTTCTAAGATCTTCCAATGATTACAAGGGGAAAAGACTGAATAAGATTTTATTTCTACTGATTGAATTCAACAATTGGCCTTCGTAAATCCAAATAAACACAAACACATTAAGGACTCAAATCCTATTTTATTTGTCTTCTTTGGGTCATTGTACTTGAAATAAGCAGAAGCCAGAAAAATAGGCATCTACCAGAGGAACAATGCAGGGATGCCCAGCCTTTTTTATGTTGAAATAATAGCATATCAAGAGCCTTATCCTCTACTTGGGGACAAAGCAGAAAGGAATAGTTCCTTTTATTAAAAAAGTTTTTTAAAAGATTTTATTTATTTGACAGAGAGAGAGAGAGAGAGCGAGCACAAGCACGGGGAGCAGCAGGCAAAGAGAGAGGGAGAAGCAGGTTCCCTCTGAGATAGGAGTCCGGGGCCTGAAGTGAGGCTCTATCCCAGGACCCTCAAGACTTGATCCCAGGACCCTGATCCCATGATCCCAGGGATCATGACCTGAGCTGAAAGCAGACACTTAACCAACTGAGCCAACCAAGTACACACAAAGGAATAGTTTAAATTTCTAATTTAACCAAAGAAAAGAGATCCACGTCCCATCGTGGTTCATCTTCATTTCTGTGGTATCATCCAGTCCAGGGGAGCTATAGAATTTGGTCCAAAGAGGGCAGAATATGGGTGTAGTGGTGCCACAGTGCCTGGAATCCATGGCGGTTAGAGGGGAAGATGTCTACATCACAGCCATCAAAGGACGTGGGTGCAGGCTCTGGAGAGTGCAGTGAAGGTGGGAACTTGTGGAAGTTCCTCTCTGATTGCCTTTCTTCTCTCAATAATTTAGAGAAGCCAAGTCAAGGGCTGAAAATGGGGATGGGGACTTGGGGTTTGCAGAGAGGGCACAAGGCTTGAAAGAATCATCTAGGAGGATAGAAGGATTTATGGACTCTGCTGCTTGAGGAATATGGTCAAGACTTTACGGTTGGCAGGGCTCTATTTTTCTCCAGCTCCTTTCAGCTCCCAGGGTGTGGGTGCAGAGCAGGCAGAGACTTGGTTCTCACTGAGAGATGTGTTGTTTAGCCGGTATGACAGCGTGAAGAGGCCAGGGGATTGGGCAAGAGGGTTAACAATGGACCAGGGAATCTGAGCTTGGAGGAAGAGGCGGCAAGCCAGGGACCAAATATTCTAGGAATGAAGTTGTGAGCTAGGGACTGGGACCATACGAAGGAGGGGTGATGGGTGGTGTAATCTGATAACAGGAGATTCAAAGCCACAGGGGTTTTACGGAGGAAGGGGAGGAGAGTAGTCTGGAGGAGAGGAAAAAAGGATAAACACCCCATCTGCAGCCCTAGTGTAGGGGAGAGAGTACAGTCCACTGGAAGGGTCTTTAGGGAAAGTCTCATTCTCAGGACAGGATCTCAGGATCCTTTCCTAAAGATCTCTTGGAAATTCAGTGGATTGATCAAGGGTACAGGGAATGAGAAGTAGTAAGGAAAACTGGAATGTGATACATGTGCTGCTCTGATTTCTCCAGGAAGGGATATGGGGGAGGATTTTGGATTAGCAGGGATAGTTGACCTGGGTTTTAAAGGATCGGTAGAAGTTCTCCACACAGATAGGGAGGAAGGAAGGAGAAAGAAGAATATTGACCAAGTTGAGAGTAGACAGTGAGAAGCGAGGAGGAGGGATGAGGGGCTGCAGAGTCCCAGGCAGGGGCTCTATCATGAAAGGGCCTTGAATACACCATATTTGGAGTTTGAACTTTTTTTGGAAGTGCCACTGAAGGACTATAAATAGAGCGGTAGCTGGGTTTAGAAAAGGATTGAATTCAGGAAAACAACCATTCTGTGACTGGCATTTGTTTATTCATATATGTATCTATGAATACAGATCTGTATCTGTTTATCTATCTATCATTTATGTAAATGATGCCAAACATGAAGTTGATTCTAGTTGTTCCAGCTTAGATTGTTGGCATCTGGATTCAACCAAATACTGAAGATTTAAGGCAGAGACCAGAGTCCTGAGTGGTTTGGGGAAGGGGCTAAATTTAGTGGTCTTGTGGTTCTGAGTCTGCACAGATGTAGACCTGAGCTGGATTGCCAGGTTGTCACTTACCAGTTTATAGCCCAGGCCAAATCACTTAATTTCACTCACTCTCCTTATCTGTAAAATGGGAATAATAGTCCCTACCTGAAAGGTTCCAGTGTGGATTGAATGAGATCCTGCAGTAATGTACTCAGTGGAGTGACTATTGCATGCTAAGTGTTCAGTAAATATTTGCTGTTATTTTATGGGTATGAATTTCAGGCCCATGAATTGCAAGTACTTCTACATTACTAACTCTCTGGTTTGGCTGCACATTGAAATCACCTAGTCCTAGGATTTAAAAAATATACGTAACTTAGGGGCACCTGGGTGGCTCAGTCGGTTAAGCATCTGCCTTCTGCTCAGGTCATGATCCCGGGGTCCTGGGATTGAGCCGCATGTCAGGCACCCTGCTCCGCAGGGAGTCTGCTTCTCCCTCTCCCTCTGCCTGCCGCTCCCTCCGCTTTTGCTCTCTGTCAACTAAGTAAGTAAGTAAATAAATAAAATCTTTAAAAAAGTATATATGATTTAGTCCCATCTCCAGGGATTCTGGGTGCTTTTATAAGCTCCCAGGTGATTCTAATATGCAATGAAGGTTTCTTGGTAGAACCTAAGCCAGCGTTAGTATCACCTGGGGATTAGTTAAAAATGAAAATTCCTGATCAGAACCTCTGGCGGCAAATCAGCAGTCTGTGGCCCAATATGCTCCCCAGTCGATTCTTTTTTTTTTTTTTTTTTTAAAGATTTTACTTATGTATTTGACAGAGATCACAAGTAGGCAGAGAAGCAGGCAGAGAGAGAGGAGGAAGCAGGCTCCCTGCCGAGCAGAGAGCCCGATGCGGGACTTGATCCCAGGACCCTGAGATCATGACCTGAGCCGAAGACAGAGGCTTTAACCCACTGAGCCACCCAGGCGCCCCTCCCCAGTCGATTCTAATGCACGCTCAACTTTCCTAAGTATGATCTGAGGCTAGCAATTTAGAGTGGGCATTTCAACTGTTGGCATCTCCTGCAACTGACCAGACAGCATTTACGCAAAATAACCAACCTTTTGAAATCTTTAAAAGTAAGAAAGAGTTTTGTTCGAGTCTGTTAGGACACCTCCCGGGAAACAGGTCTTCACAGGGAAGAAAGTGTTCTGGAGAATGCACAGTTTCCATGGGATTATATACGTTTTACATCTTATACGAGCTCAAAAGATTATACATTAGTATGTAGGCAGGAATCACAAGTTTTAACACAAGGAATGCAGGGAGTAGGAGCACTGATTGATATCTTGAGGACAAGATGGTTTTCCTTAAGGCTGCTCATTCACAAAGCAGGTGTACAATGGACCATAAATCAGGGTTTTTGTTTTAAGCAAAGTTTATGTACAGTCATGTTGACTTAGAAACATAAAATGGCTTCCCTTATATCTCAGGCTGTTAGAGAGTTCTCTCCTCTCGTAAGTAGGCATCCGGGACCCTACCTGTTCTGAGTACCCCTGTCCTGCTCTGCTCCCCCAACCCCCCCACCCCGGGGCAGGGGGAATGGTTAGATTTAGGGTTGAGATTACTTATTTTTTGGCTTACTTCATTTTGTATATCCTCTTTTCTTTCCTTTAGGTATTCTTGCTTCCTCCAAACAAAATCTAGGTGCTAGATACTGGGGAAGGAAGGCACAGTTCCTAATGGCATGGAATGCCCAGTGGTGAGACTGTGATTTATAGTAAATAGGCATTTGGTCTTTGTTCCCATTTCTGGCGTGATGGTCTTAAAAGCCTTGAAGTTTCCTGTGATAAGAGTGACAAAAGTGTCTTTCGTTTTATTAATGAAATGACATTGGATGGCACTTAAGGATGGGGGCTGGTTGCCAGAAGAACCAACCATCTGATTGCTCTGAAAGCTCAAACTTTCAGTTTCAGACCTCTGACCTCCAGGGAGGAGAAAGGGCCTGGAGATTGAGTTCAATCACTAATGGCCAATGAGTTAATCATTTGTGCCTGTGTAATGAAGCCTCCATAAAAACCCCAAAGCTCTGGGTTCGGAGAGCTTCTGAGCTGCTAAACACGGTGGAGCCGTAAGGAGAGCTGACTTGCTGAGAAAGCATGGTGGGTCTTCTCCCCTTCTCTATACCTTGTCCCATGCATCTCTTCGAGCAGGCTGTTCCTGAGTTACCATCATTTGTAATAAACTGGCAATCTAGTAAGCAAAATGTTTCTTCAGGTTCCATGAGCTGCTCTAGCAAGTTATTTGAAAATAAGGCGGGGGTCGTTGGAATTTCCAACCTATATCTGGTAGGTCAGAAAATCTGTGCTTGTATCTGAAGTGAATGTGGGGGCACAGTCTTGTGGAACTGAGCCCTTAACCTGTGAATTCCAACGTTGTAGCTGGATAAGTAGTGTCAGAATGGAGTAAAGTTACAGGACACCCAGCTGACTTTGGAGAGTTGTTTGGTGGTGGGGGGGGGACCCCTACACATTGGAATTGGAGTCAGAATTTTAGTAGTGAGTTAAAAAAAAAAAAGAGTGGCTAACTGAGTCAGTCTTGGGCAGATCCAAGACTGTGAATGTCCTCACTATGCCCCCTTCCTATCGTCCTCTTCCTATAATGTTGTTCTCTCTCCCTGTTCTCAAGTTTGGATCTGACCTCAAGTGACGTTTGCTGATCAGGTTGTGTGCACCTGAGGAAAGAGACTGTCTCTATTTTTTTGTAAACCTGTGTTTCTCCCGGTTCAGTTCCTGCTACTTGCACTTGAAGTGGCATAGTGCTGGAGAGCACTGGTTTTGGCACCACAGATGAGGGTTTTAGTGTGTGACTTGTTAACTGTGTAAACTTGGGCAAGTCCTGGCATTATTTGGCATCTCAGTTTTCTCATCTATAAAATGAGCTTGATGATTTTTTCCAAGTTTTTATTTAAATTCCAGTTAACGTACAGTGTAATATTAGTCTTAGGCGTAGAATTTAGTGATTCAGTAATTGCATACAACACCCAGTGCTCATCACGGCAAGTGTACTCCTTTCTCCTCATCCCCCATTTGAGCCACCCCCCTGCCCACCTCCTCTCCAGCAACCCTCGGTTTGTTCTCTATAGCTAAGAGTCTGCTTTATGGTCTGCCTCTTTTTTTTCTTCACGTCATCTGTCTTGTTTCTTAAATTCCACAGATGAGTGAAATCATATGGTATTTTGTCTTTCTCTGACTGCTTTCATTTAGCAAAATACTCTACAGCTCCATCTACCTCATTGCAAATGGCAAGATTCCATTCTCTGTGATGGCTGACTAATGTTCCATTGTATATATACCGCTCATCTTTATTCATTTGGGCTTGATTTTTTAACCTCCTACAGCTATGAAGACTGTATAAACGAATGTGTGAAAAGTACTTAGGTCAGTATCCTGCCTAGGCTATAGAGTGTTCGATGAATGGTACTTGTGAATGACAGTTACTAGATTTCATTTTCTGCTATGTAAGGATAGGTTTTATCCAAGGTAATGTGACAAAGTGAATGTCAGACTCCAGTGAACTATTGGGAATCTCTTAGGCAGGGTTTATTTTCCCTGAGCTACCGCTTCTGCTCTGACAACCTCCTTTCCAAGCTGCTTGGGATGATTCCTTCAATGTTCCCAGAAACCCTTGTGACCAAGTCCCACTTATATTTTCCTGTGGTGTCCTCAGCGCTGGTGCTGAAGCGGCCCTGATCAAGTCCTAAATCTCTTCAGGGAGTTTAATACCTTGCAAAAGCCTCAAGCCTATTTTAATTGAATTATTTCATTCAGTGCTAGACTTAAAGAGCCCCCTACAGGTCTCAGCTCTGAATAAATGCATTAAAAAAATCAAATAGTATAGATTAAGGCATAATCCTTGAGGGAGATATAAATAGAATCCCCTGGGCTGCCTTTTCATTTCCCTATGTTAGTTAATAAACATACTTTTATAGCCTCTGCTTTTCTTTTTTCCTCCCTTAATGCTCTTTAGTTAGCAAAAAAGAGAGTAAAACTTGGAATATAACATGTTGGGAAAGCATTTACCATCTTAATTTTCAGGGCGGGAAGGGATTTTCAACATTACCTGGTCTAACCCTCTGCTTAATTTACCTGATGTGAGGCAGAGGTGTAGAGAAAGAGATGGCGTGGCCAAGGTCACACAACTTGACCTCCAATGAGCTTAGCTTGAAAAAAACATATTCTTAGTCCTGGACTAGTATTGGAGCCATGGTGAAACATGGCGTCAAAAAGGTAAAGTGAGTAGAGCAGGGCAGTGGTTAAGGGTGGTGCTCTGGGCTCAGACTACCAGCAATTAAATCTTTGTCCATTTCATGCCCCCCTGCCTTTGGGCAAGTTATTTAACATTACTAGGTCTTTAGTTTCCTTACCCCCAAATAGGGATAATAATAGTACCCACTTCAGCGTGCTATTCGGTCCAATGACTATTCACTAAAAAGCTTTGTACTGCCCCTGACACATAGTAAGTGCTCAATAAATGTTAGCTATAATAGTTATTAAATGTTTTTTAAAAGGTTCTTATTGGGATGGTAATGGAAAGTCCTCCATCTTAGTGCTTTATAGTTTTGTGTTCTCTATCATGAATGAATTTCTGACACTGTAAGGAGGAAGTCCCAGAGGTCCTTTACCCAATGGCATATCTGCTAATGAGAGTCGAAGGGCAGTTGTCAAAGGATTGGCTCCATCAGTGATGACTGGAAATGATGCTATCTGATCCCTTGAGAGGATCAGATTTTAATTTTTTTTATATTTTAGTTTTATTTTTTATTTTAATTCAAAGTGAATTTTACAAATTCTATAATTTTTTCTTAATTTAGTTTTATTGATGATGTTTTGCTAGTCGTGAGTTCTGACCTCAATCTACAAAGCTGTTGGTGAGAAGTGCCCTCAACCAATACTGAGTGTATAAGATATTGCTGATCCAAGACCTGGCTTTCTCAGGTCCTAGCACAGGCTGCTTTGAGCTGTCTAAGTGCTGGCCTTCTTTCTCTAGCACAGTTCTGTAAGTAATCCAGACCCTAGGATGGTGCCCTAGAGCCACCCTGACACTGGAGCCAGCAGATATTAAAGTCAAGGCCCTTTGTGTTCCTTTCTGTATCCATACAAGCTAGAGTCCGTTGTCATCTTGTTCCATTTCCCACTTCCTTCCTTTTCATGTGTTTATGGTGGCTGTGGGTTCTGAGAAGAGAACTATTTGGATTATGGTGAGAAAATAAGAGACTTCCCTAGGGTAGTCATTAAAGCTATAATGAGAGCTTAGGACACATACACGCAGTTTCATTGACTTAACAACCTCAGGAGGTAGGAGTATCTAAAATTTGCAGGTAAGGAAACAGAGGCTGAGAGAAATTAAACAATTAAGGTCACACAGGAGGTAAGTGGCAAAGCTGGTACCCAAGCCCACATCTTGGTGTAAGTTCTTGGCCCTTATCCTTCAGGGTGATTTCTTGAGGACAGCCAGGAGGTCTGGGTTCTTGCACAGGTCTGGTCCTGTGCCCAGATCCCAACTTTCCTAGGTGTAAAGTGAAACCCGGATGTCATCTCCAAGGTCCATTCTAGATGACCGAGTCTGTGATTCAGGTATTTATTTACTTTTATTTTTTATTTTTTAAGATTTTATTTATTTATTTGACAGAAAGAGAGTGAGCACAAGCAGAGGGAGCCACAGAGGGAGAGGCAGAGGGAGCCCGATGTGGGACTCGATCCAAGGACCCTGGGATCATGACCTGAGCCGAAGGCAGTCGCCCAACCAACGGAGCCACTCAGGGGTCCCTGATTGAGGTATTTACAGACACTTCCTTTGTGCTAGCATGCTGATCTTCTGACCAGAGGGAAAGCATTCCTGCCTTCTGAGTGGGCAGTGGAATGGGTTCTAGTCTAGTAGGAGAGAGAAGGACAAGAACAAGATTATGAGGCTGCTGTCATGAAGCAGGCAGAGGTGATCCTAATAGTTAATAACTTGTTGGATAATTTAAAATATAAAAAAATAAAGCTAAGTTTTAAAATTACTTTTAGTTGATGTACTATATATTTCTAAAAACTGCTTGGCAAATGATATAAATTGTAGTTCATATCATTGGTTAAATTACTCTACTTTCCAAATTACTTGTTGATTTTTTCCAGCTTTATTGAGATATAATAGGCAAAACTCTGTAAGTTTAAGATGTACAAGGTGTTGATTTGATACCCTACATATTATGAAATTATTATGTCCTAGCATTAACTAACCCTTCAATTGCATTACATAATTACCAAGAAACAATTATAGAGAACGAACTGATTGTTACTAGAAGGAGGGGACAGGGGTGGGTGGGTGGGTGAAATAGGTGATGGGGATTAAGGAGGGCACTTGTGATGAGCACTGGGTGTTGTATGTATGTGATGAATCCCTAAATTCTACAAATGAAACTAATATTACACTGTATAACTGGAATTTAAATAAAAACTTGGAAGAAAAAAATCACCATTTCTTGTTTTGTAATAACATTTAAGACTACTCTCTTAGAAGCTTTCAAATGAATAAACACAGTATTACTATTATCACTATGCTGTACATTTTTCCTCCTATAACTGGAAGTTTTTACTCTTTTACCAATATCTCCCTTTTCTTCCAACCCCCAGCTCCTCCTAACCACCATTCTAGCCTCCTTTCTATGAGTTCAGCTTTTGTTTTTGTTTTTGTTTTTTAGATTCTACACGTAAGTGATATCACAGAACTTGCCTTTTCCTTTCTGTCTGACTTAGTTTACCTAGCATTATGCCCTTAAGGTCCATCCATTCATTTGTTGACTGACACTTAGGTTGTTTCCATATGTCAGCTATTGTGAATAATACTGCAATGAATATGGAAGTGCAGATGACTCTTCAGGATCCTGCTTTCGTTTCTGTTAGATATATGCCCAGAAATGAGTTGATGGATCATCTGGTAGTCCTGTTTTTAATTTTTTTTTTGAGGAAACTCCATACTATTTTCCATAGTGACTGCACCCATTAACATTCCCACCATTGTGTGTATCAATGTATAGGAGTGCTCTTCTCTCCACATCTTCACCAATATTTCTTTTTGATGATATTCATTCTAACAGGTATAAGGTGATCTCATTATCTTTTGATTTGCATTTCCCTAATGACTGATGTTGAACACCTTTTCATATATACCTGTTGGCCATTTGTGTGTCCTTGGGAAAAATGTCTATTCAGTTCCTCTGCACATTTTTAAATTGGGTTGTTCATTTTTGGCTATTGAGTTATAAGAGTTCTTTATATATCTTAGGTATTAACCTTTCATCAGATATTTGGTTTGCAAATATTTTCTCCCATTCAGTGCCTTTTCATTTTGTTGATGGTTTCCTTTAGCTGTGCAGAAGATTTTTAATTTGATGTAGTCCTGCTTTGTTTTTTGCCATTGTCTTTGTTTTTGGTGCCAAATGCAAAAAATCACCACCAAGATTGCTGTCAAGAAGCTTATCCCCTATGTTTCCTTCTAGGATTTTTATGGTTTCAGGTTTTAGGTTTAAGTCTTTAATCCATTTTGAGTTGATTTTTGTGTATGTTGTAAGATAAGGATCCAATTTCATTCTTCTGCATATGGCTAGCAGTTTCTCAGCACCGTTTATTGAAGAAACTATCCTTTCCCTGTTGTACATACTTCTTTGTGATAAATTAATTGACTATATATAGCATATATATATCAAATAAGTATATTTATTTCAGGGCTCTTGGTTCTATAGTGTGTGTGTGTGTGTGGTGTTGATTACTATAGCTTTGTAATACAGTTGAAAATCAGGGAGAAGATGTCTCTAGCTTTGTTCTTTCTCAAAATTGCCTTGGGAATTTGGGATCGTTAGTGGTTCCATAATAACCTTAGGATTTTTTCCTATTTCTATGAAAAATGCCATTGGAATTTTGATAGGGATTGAATTGAATCTGTAGATTGCTTTGGGTAGTATGGACATTTTAACAACATTCTTCCAATCCATGAGCACAGAGTATCTTTCCATTTATTTGCATATTCAACTTCTTTCATCAATGTCCTAGTTCTCAGTGTACAGATCTTTCACTTCCTTAAATGTGTTCTTAGGTACTTTATTCCTTTTGGTGCTATTGTGAGATTGTTTTTGTAATTTTTCTCTGGTAGTTCATTATTAATGTATAGAAATGCAATTGATTTCTGTGTATTTTGTACCTTGCAACTGGTTCAAATTCACTTATTCTAATAGTTTTTTAGTGAAGTCTTTAGTTCTCTACTTATAATATCATGTCTTCTGCAAATAGAGAAAATTTACTTCTTCCTTTCTGATTTAGATGCTTTTTATTTCTTGCCTAATTGCTCTGTCCTAGGACTTTTCAGTTGTTAGCTGTACACTTGTCCTATAGGAACTTTTTTTATGTTGAAGTATATTCCCTTTATGCCTAGTTTGTTGAGAGTTTTTTTTTTTTATGAAAGCATCTTAAATTTTGTCAAATGCCTTTTATGTACTTGAGATGACCACAAGATTTTTTATCCTTGATTTTTGTTGATAGAGTGTAACATATTGATTTGTGGATGTTGAAGCATCCTTGGATCCCTGGAATAAATCATACCTGATTATAGTATATGATCCTTTTAATGTACTGTCAAATTCAGTTTGCTAATATTTTGTTGAGGGTTCTTGCATGTCTGTTCATCAGGTTATGAGCCTGTAATTTTTTCTTGTAGTGTCATTATCTGGCTTTCATGTCAGAGTGATGCTGGCCTTGTGAAAATGAGTTTGGTAGTGTTCTTTCCTTTTCTAAATTTTAAATTTCTGTTGTGCACTTCCAATGAAGCTTCTGTTAGCTCAATACCTGTCTAAACCATGATTTGACATGAGTATTGCATCAAAGACTTTCACAATATGGACAGTAGTTAAGTTCCCACAGTTCTGTACCTTGCTGTAGTAAGTAGATGGTGAGGAACATTGTCAGCGAGTCAGGGGATAGGTATGTTCCTAGATGCAAACAGTTTCCATATGGCCTTGACCCTTGAAGGTAGAGACAGAGGCACAGGTTGACTATACTGTCTGCTTTGATGTCCTCACCAGTGCTGGTTCTCTGCAAGGTAGTGGGTGGAGCTATACAACCTTGCTTTCACCACCACTGCTTGTTACATAGTTGCAAGGGGCTACCCACATCAATTAAGGCACTGCTATTAGGCCTCACTGCTTGCTTCTGTAACCACAGCTGGGCAAGGTTATTAGGTGGTTTGTAATTTTAGTAAGTAGGGAATTTCTCTCTGACCACCCTGGATGTGTTTTGGTATTTTAACAATTGACATGATGTGATAGATTGAATTATCCTCACATCCTTACTCTTTCTGCCATGTAACCCTGCAGTGCTTTGCGGGGAAGGAGTATATTTCCTAGTTCTATTGAGGTTGGGCTTGGCCACGTGGCTTGTTCTGGTCAATGGGATGTGGGCATAATTAATAGTTTGCCAGGTCTTTCTGAGATGCACATGGTACAGATTGCCATCGTTCCTTTATCCTGAACTCAGAGTGAGACCAATGGATTAGATAGAAACTGTCCTGAAGCCAGAGCCAAGTGTAGCTGTCCTAACACCTGAAACAACCTGCTGTCCTGTGAACAAGAAATAAATAATTGCTATTACAAGCTGAGTTTTGGAATGTTATGTTTTGTAGGAGTATTGCAGTAACAGCTGTCTGTACATAGGGCCAACATGCTGTGTGCTAGTATAAGTTAGCATTAAGAGTAAATGAAGGGCGCCTGGGTGGCTCAGTGGGTTAAGCCTCTGCCTTGGGCTCAGGTCATGGTCTCAGGGTCCTAAGATAGAGCCCTGAATCGGCTCTCTGCTCAGCAGGGAGCCTGCTTCCCCCTCTCTCTTCCTGCCTCTCTGCCTACTTGTGATCTCCCTTTCTGTCAAATAAATAAATAAAATCTCCTAAAAAAAGTAAATGAAAAATTTGTTTTTAGAGTTGTTACATTAACGGCTTGAGAAAGCACGAAGGAGGAGGTAGAGAGGGAAGAGGCAAGAGCTAAGATTTATAGGCAGTGATGTTCAAAGGCTACAAAGCGGGCAGTGAGGAGGCCTGCCTGTTTGAAGGAAAAAAAATAAAGCACCAGGATTCAGGGGAAGGCCTCCAGGCTTTTTGACATGGACTTTCTTCTTAGATTCCATCTGGGGCTCGCAAATCCCCTCTTGCAAACACTCTCATGTCTTCAATGGGATATCCACTAGCCTAGCCCTGAAGAACAATTTGGCAAAATACATCAAAGCTTTAAATGTGCATATTATCTACCTTCGACTCTGCTATTCCTCCTCAAGTCTGTATCCTAAGGGAATAACTGAGCAGGTGAGAAAGATGGAACAAGAATACTTTTTTGTTAATTTCTAATATTAAGAAACTGGTATCCAACAATGAAGAATTACTTAATGCATACTTTGTAAGATACCATACAGCTTTGAAAATGTAAAAGGATATTTATTGACGGAGAAGTTTGTGATAGAGTAAATAGATTAATGACCATATATTTATGTCCCATGTGTATATAGGTACAGTCTTAATTGTGTTTATGGGATTTTGACTATAAAATACTGCATGCATACACTCATATTATTGGAGGCAACTCCATTCATTAGGATCTCTTGGGGAGTCCACTTAGCTAAAAATAAATGCTTTCATTGGGGGTGGGGTATGAATCCTGAAACACAAAAACAAAAATAAAATCCTAACAATATGGGATGCCTGGGTGGCTCAGTCAGTCAAGTATCTGCCTTTGGCTCAGGTCGTGATCCCAGGGTTCTGGGATTGAGTTCCGCATCAGGCTTCTTGTTCAGGGGGAGCCTGCTTCTACCTCTACTGGCTGTTCCCCCTGCTTGTGCTCTCTCTCTCTCTGACAAATAAAGTCTTAAAAAAAATCCTAATAATTTTGTTGCTACTTTGTTCTGAATAATAAAGGAGTATTGTGAAGGGAGGCAAGATTCAACAAGGCTGGACATTAGGTATAATAGGAAGGGTAAAGAAACTCTATATTCTTCCTTGGCCTCCCTCTTACCTTTCTTCTTGATTTCCTCCTTGCCTGACCAAAGTACAGCCCAGGAAGGACTTTGAAAGGACGGAGAGATCCAACGAGGGAAATTAGAAGTGGCTTCTGTGGAGTGTGTGATGTAATCTCCCTCCATTTTACCTCTGAGTTCTAGAGTCTCCTCTACATTGTTCTCTTGTTTTATACCAGTGGCTGGTTTTGGGAGGGTCAAAGTGGCGGTTAAGGGAACAGCTCCCAGAGTGTGGAATAATATACTCAAAGCACTGACCATGATTATTATGGGCAATAGGAATTTTTTTCCTTTGTTTCTTTGTTGTCCAGATAAAAAATATTAATTTGTATTAAATCATCATCTTGTTGCTTGGGTAAACTCAAAAGAATTAACGTGCCTCTTTGGGTTCTTCTCTTGAGACAGGAGTTCTCTAGGGCATTTCTTCCCCAGAGGGCAGGGACAGGTGGTTGGCTTCAGCACTGGTCCTCCCCATCAGTTGCCATAGGTATGGAAGCTTTTCAACCATCATTATGGCAGAGTTTGTTCATGATGCTCTGATAAAACTGGAATCTGGGGATTTGAGTGCATACTAGCCTCAGTTTATTTTTTAAGAGCAAATTTGGAGAAAAAGCCAAGACCAAATGTATTAACTTTATATAAACTTTGTTTCATTTATTTCTCACAACAGACTTGAACAGTTGGAAAAAAAAAATGAGGTTCAGAGATGTTAATGACATGTAGAAAGTCATACAGTAGATCTAATTTATCCAAAACCAATCTGATAACTAAAGAGTTTTGTTTGTTTTTTGCTCTTGCTTTTATCTTTTTAATTCCAAGGGGCCATCTGGGGTATTTAACCTATGGGGTAAAACAATGTTTTTAACCTATTTAACCTATGGGGTAAAACAATGTTTTACTTAAAATGTCTCTCAGCCACTAATTTTTTTTTTTTTTTAAAGCAAGAATATGAGGAAAGAGATACCTGCACCTTGAGGGAATGAAGTTAGCAGTTAGGGGGAAGAAAATCCTTGGCTGTGTTGGGATGTTCCTTGGACACTGACATTGGTTGCCAAATATTTGGTCAGACTGAATTTTTTTTTTTAAAGATTTTATTTATTTATTTGACAGATAGAGATCACAAGTAGGCAGAGAAGCAGGCAGAGAGAGAGGGGATGCAGGCTCCGTGCTGGGCAGAGAGCCCGATGCGGGGCTCGATCCCAGGACCCTGAGATCATGACCTGAGCCAAAGGCAGAGGCTTTAACCCACTGAGCCACCCAGGCGCCCCCTCAGACTGAGTTTTTACCTAAAGGTGAACTTAAAGATAAACTGCCTGTGGGAGGATAGTATAGACAGGATGATTTCTGTAGCCCCTTGAAAACTGTGTTTGGCAAAGAATGGTCTGAGACCACACATCCAAATTGTCAGGGGTGCTTCTGTGGGGGATTCGCATTCTTCACAAGTTGCCTTTATCAGTTAGGGTTCAGTCAGGGAAACTGAAATGGAAGAGAGATTGAGGCTGAGGAGTAAATGAACAGGATTCAAAAGGATCAGGGGAGTCCATTGAGGAGGAAGCGGCTAGTCTGGAGCCCTTGCAGGCAGTGCTGGGACCTTGGAGGGTGGGTACCTTGTGAGACTGTTACTGCTGGAATTGCTGAAGAGATACCACCCACGCTTGTGCTGGAACCAGGGTGACTTTTCCTTTCTGGCTGCCGGTGGCCTGTAATGGCTCAACCTAATCAAAAGCCCCTGGTAAGAAAACCTGGGACATTCAGCACGCAGGTTTCCAGGCCTGGCAGTACAGAAGAGAGGATGGAAGGGAGAGTGTGGAGCTTCAAGCAGGTAAACAAACAATCATCACTCTCCCGTGGAATTCTCACAGCATTACACTTTTGAGACCTGCTGTTGTAATATGCTATGATTCTAGAGGAGCAGTGAAATGTGAACCCATTCCTAAGAGGAACACTGGCTGCATCAACTAGGGATTGGTAAAGAATTCCCTGGGAATTACTCTTGCTCATTTTTGCCATGTAACTTGGCTGGAGATAGGCGTGTGGACAGCATGAAAAGTTTGAATGGGCAAGACAGTCAGACTTCAGTCTCATTCATTACTATGTCAGAAGAGATTATCTGCATGGAGAGCCATAGACCTAAAGACCTTGATGTTTGCCATCTGATCTGTTGCTTGCCTGATGGTCTTAGCCATCAGCACAGAGAGTATTTGCCTGCAGGTGTACGTGAGTGGGGTATAGAGAGGCAGGCAATCAGAACAAAAAAAAAGTGAGGATATTAATCAAATGGAGATGATTAGGCAGAAAGTCTGTCTGTTAAAGGTCGATAAAAAGACAACTCTGGATTCATTAATGAGAAGAAGGAATTTACAGACCCTATTGACACAGAAATCCAGTAGTTTCCACATAAGAGTCAGATAATGACTGACTACTGCAGCTGTGGGGACACGTAAATGATGGGACAAGGGGTGAGAGGGCAGAAGGCAAGGTGACAAATAGTACAAAGATGACTCTGTTACTGGGGAGTTTATAAAAATTCTATACTGAACACCCCAGAAGACTAATTATGGATCCTGAAGGCATTTAAATATGTAATGGGCTGATCTGGCACAAATATATTTTAAATATGCATTACTTTCTTGTAAAAAAAAAAAAACCTTCTTAACAGTGATATTTATACTGGGGCTTAATCAATTAGTATGTGAAATTGGCCTGCAAATGTGAAAAAATATAACTATATAAACTTAGCTCCTCAAGCAAGATGCTTCAGAAATGATCTATTCCTTCTCCCCTCCTTGTGCATATGATGACACCGGTCCAGAAAGGTGGAGTATCTGGTCTGAAGTCACATAGCTGATTAAAGATAAAATTTACTAGAAGTCAGCTTGCATGATTTCCAGTTGGGTAGGTCTCTATCCATATACCAGAATTTGTACCTTGTATTTTGACAGAGATCAGGCTTGTATCTAAATCAAACTTAAAGACCATGTTTTCTAGATTCAGCAGACTTACCCATGGGTACTTATTCAAAATGTATCTGCCCGAAGCCCAGCCTAGAACTTGAGAGGCAGAATTTTGGGGTGGGAGAACAAAGCCTTAGGAGCATATATACCAAAAAACTTGAAGTGTTTCTTATGAACCGCCCCATTTTCCTTGTCCTTTTCTGCCTAAGGGTGCAGTTTTAGGTATTGGTTGGCAGAAGAGAAAATTCTTTGCAGATATCTACATACTTCTCGTGTGGTAAGGCTTTTTACCTGAAGCCCTTCTTGACTGAGTGACTTCCTGAGTGGTTCACATGTGGGACAACCTCATTAGAAATTTCCATGGATCCATTCTTTGTACTGGGAGTAACAATACTGAAGGTGCAACATTAGTCATCAGGTTGGTTCCTCCAATATCTGCAGTCCAGGAAACTGTACAGTGATACCCAGTTCAGGACACCTCAAGTATTGATCCTCAGGTACCAGGCTGTGGGTGTTTACCTAAAGGTGAGGGTAAGTTAAATTTACTAATTATAATTGGGAGGGGCGCGGGGTCTTAGGATAAGTTTCTCTTGTGTATTGCAGTGTCTGTAGCTCCTAAAGTAGAACCTGGAATATGTTAGGTGCTCAGTAAATATTTGTTGACTTAACGAATGAAAGGGAGCTCTTCATTGGGTGCCAACTATGAAATAGCTGTACTTAACATTTCTTGAGTTCCTAAGTGTCTTCTTTGTGGGAGTGTGGTTGGATTCTGAATGTAGTTGTGATTCATCCAGTAAAGCTCCATGGGGCCTAATGTATGATGATAAATCATAACCCTCCTAGGTGTTCAGAATCAATTTCACACCTCATCCGTTATCATGAGCAGAATGTGAGAAAGTCCCCTCATTGTGGTAATACATCAGCTCACACAAATAAAAAAAATGCCTGAAGATCAGAAGAGGGAACACTGTTATAGTCCATGGTGCTTAATCAGCTACCCAGACATTGATGGATTTCAGGGGATATTTGAATCATGGCATCCAGAATGTCTCAAGCAGAACCCATAGTTGATGGACAGCATGGAAACACTTTTAAAAAATCATTATTATCTGTTACTCAGAGCCTAGTCTCTTCCTAGAAATACTAAGTAGAAAAATGAGAAAAAGCTGAGGATAAAGTACTATGTAGAGGATAAGCTGGACTGCCAGAATCCCTCACTGTGTCCATGACTGACACCACTAACTGATCAGTGCATATTCTCCTGCTGAACCTGGCCCAATCTCCTTGTTTCTCAATCCAAGGCTCTAAGAAGCCACTGCAAGTTGGTGAGACTTGGCATGCTGAACTGAAACTCACTATTGCTGATCTAGAGGTTGACTATTATTTTTCTGGAAAGCTAATGCTAGTAGGTAAAAAGATGAAGGGAAAAGAAAATGAAGTGCCATAGGTTGGGAAAGCATCCTGAATTAGGTAGTGGGTCTACACTCTCGCTTCTGGGCAGGATAATATTCACAGCTATGGATTGAAGATGCTTTCCTCATGGCGGTGTTTCACCAACTGAGATTTTTGGGCCATATGCAACAGAATCACTTCGGTGATAATGTAGGTACTTGTGCTTCACTCAATACTTCTTGGGTCAGAACCTCTGGGTTTGAAGCCAAGGGCACTGCACTGGGACAGATTTCCTTGGTGTGTCTTATTCATGCTCAAGTTGGTGAACAAATGCCCTTTGGAGAACGGCGTTCTAGTCTCCGTTCTGCCCATTCACTTGCTGTGTGAATTTGGGCACATGCGTTACCGGAGCCTCAGTTTCCTTACTGAAGAATAATAACACGTGTGCCATCGACTTCATAGGGCTCATTAAAGATAAAACCTGAGGATGCTTTGGAAAGGTGCTATAAAGATGGAGCATGTTGTTGTCCACCTGTTAAACTTGGTGGGGAGTTGGGGAATTTGGGTAGATTTTCGAACTTTTATTCTAACTCTATTGGGAGTCCATGATCTAAAATTCAGAATGACGGAAGAGGGAAACCGTTCTTCTGAAGAGACCAGAGAAGCAGTTATCAACTGTGTTTACAAATCAGAATCATTAGGAGAAATTTTAAAACTACTTAAGCCAGGTCCCCAGCCCAGAGAGAGTTTAAGAGAATCCAGAAGTGGGACTTGGGTCTTGGCAACTCTTGTGGGAACCGTTCTGGGTTCCAGCCTTCCAGAAGAATAGCTGACCTGTTTGTATCTCAAGCCTCTTGGTATTCCAGTATTCTTCCAACACTTTTCTTTTTATCTAATTTACTTAGGCTCATATCTGTTGCTTGGATCCAGAAAACCTTAATCAACATCTCATTAGCCAGTTAATCCCCAAAATAGGGACTGTGGATGTCTTCTTTACTTCTGGATCTTGAGCGACTAGCACAGTTTCTAACACACAGTGGAGATGAGAAATTGGCTTAAATGAAGTGAGAGCTACCCAAGTGGTGTTCTTAACTGGGCAGATTAAATCTAGGTTTCTTCAAAGCAAAGATACAATGCACGTAAAGTTCCCGGCATTTATATGTGGATACTCAGGGAATGACTCTTGTGGTGTTTTCTTTTTCTTTTTTTATTAAAGATTTTTATTTATTTGTTTGTCAGAGAGAGTGAGCACAGACAGATGGAGTGGCAGGCAGAGGCAGAAGCAGGCTCCCTGTTGAGCAAAGAGCCCGATGTGGGACTCGATCCCAGGACACTAGGATTATGACCTGAGCCGAAGGCAGCTGCTTAACGAACTGAGCCACCCAGGTGCCCTGTTGTGGTGTTTTCTGAATACCGAGGCGATAGAGGTGGGTTAGACTTAAATGAATTTGCAGTTTTATAAGTAAAGAACAATTTTATAAGTAAAGAACGGAAGTAAATTCTTACTGGAAAATAAAAGAAAATGTTCATTCATTTATGTGTTGTCTGTGAGCTTTTTTTGGTGCTATGATGGCAGAGTTAAGTAGTAGCAACTGTATGGCCTGTAAAAGCTAAAATACTTATCATCTGGTTCTTTATGGAAAAAATTTGCTATCCCATGGTCTAATAGATTCAGTAGATGCATGCGCGCCCTTCTGGATCAACCCTCCACCCCTTCCACCCTGCTCTGCACCGCAGGAGGCTGGCTGGTGCAGTAAAGTCTATGGCAGCTATGCTCACTGTGTGCCCTGAGATCCACATCTTTCCTGCATTACTGGTGGTCTTCTGGTCCCACCCAACACCAAGCGAGTCAGAAAACTTGGGGATAGGGCCTGGGAATATTTGTTCCAACAGTCCTCTGATGATCCTGACCTAAAAGTGTAAGAACCGCTAGTTTAGAGCCATGAGTTCCCTTGCCCTTCAGCTTCTGGCAGATTTCTGTCAGTGTAGGGCAGCAGCAAGCGATGGGAGGGAGGAAAGAGAGCAAGGTGAGGTTGTTATTTTCTGTTTCCCCACTCTATGGGCTTATTTATTCAACTGAAACATCTCTGCTCTTATAAGACCGTCTTCTCTGTGTTGGGTTTCATTATGTAAAAATATTCCCTCCTCTTACCCCTTTCAGGTCTAGAAATTGTTATAGAAGCCATAAGGCTTTTGAGGGTGCTGAGGCCAGAAAAGATTTGGGGAGACATCTGACTTCTCACTGTGCTTTGTCCATGCTGAGAATTGGTCTTGTTACCACTAAGTTGAAGAACCTGGGTAGACTGATACTTTTAAGAAAGTCTCATAATTCCTGCTTCCTCAACAATATTTTTAAATTTTTATTTAAAAATTTTAAAAAATTATTTGTTAACATATAATGTATTATTAGCCCCAGAGGTACAGGTCTGTGAATTGCCAGGTTTACACACTTCACAGCACTCACCATAGTACATACCTTCCCCAATGTCCATAACCCAACCACCCTCTCCCTACCCCCTGCTCCTCCTGGCAACGCTGTTTGTTTTGTGAGATTAAGAGTCTCTTATGGTTTGTCTCCCTCCCCATTCCATCTTGTTTCATTTTTTCCTTCCCTAACCCCCAAACTCCCCCACTTTGCCTCTCAACTTCCTCATATCAGGGAGATCATATGATAATTTTCTTTCTCTGATTGACTCATTTTGCTCAACATAATACCCTCTCGTTCCATCCATGTCATCGCAAATTGCAAGATTTCATTTCTTTTGGTGGCTGCATAGTATTCCATTGTATATATATATATATATACACCACATCTTCTTTATCCATCCATCTCTTGATGGACATCTATGTTCTTTTCATAGTTTGGCTATTGTGGACAGTGCTGCTATAAACATTCGGGTGCATGTGCCCCTCGGATCACTACATTTGTATCATTAGGGTAAATACCCAGTAGTGCAATTGTTGGGTCTTAGGGTAGCTCTATTTTCAACTTTTTGAGGAACCTCCATGCTATTTTCCAGAGTGGCTGCACCAGCTTGCATTCCCACAAATGCAGTGTAGGAGGGTTCCCCTTTCTCCACATCCTTGCCAGCATCTGCTGTTTCCTAACTTGTTATTTTTAGCCATTCGTACTGGTGTGAGGTGGTATCTCATTGTGGTTTTGATTTATATTTCCCTGATGCCGAGTGATATGGAGCACTTTTTCATGTGTCTCTTGGCCATCTGGATGTCTTCTTCGCAGAAATGTCTGTTCATGTCTTCTGCCCATTTCTTGATTCGATTATTTGTTCTTTGGGTGTTGAGTTTGATAAGTTCTTTATAGATTTTGGACACTAGCCCTTTATCTGATATGTCATTGCAAATATCTTCTCCCATTCTTATCAGTTGTCTTTTGGTTTTGTTGACTGTTTCCTTTGCTGTGCAAAGGCTTTTGATCTTGATGAAGTTCCAACAGTTCATTTTTGCCCTTGCTTCCCTTGCCTTTGGCAATGTTCCTAGGAAGAAGTTGCTGTGGCTGAGGTTGAAGAGGTTGCTGCCTGTGTTCTCCTCAAGAATTTTGATGGATTCCTGTTTCACATTGAAGTTTTCACCCATTTGGAATCTATTTTTGTGTGTGGTGTAAGGAAATGGTCCAATTTCATTTTTCTGCATGTGGCTGTCCACTTTTCCCAACACCATTCGTTGAAGGTACTGTCTTTTTTCCATTGGCATTCTTTCCTGATTTGTCAAAGATTAGTTGACCATAGAGTTGAGGGTCTGTTTCTGGACTCTCTATTCTGTTACGTTGATTTATGTGTCTGTTTTTGTGCCAGTACCATACTGTTTTGATGATGACAGCTTTGTAATAAAGCTTGAAGTCTGGCATTGTGATGCCACCAACTTTGGATTTCTTTTTCAACATTCCTCTGGCTATTCTAGGTCTTTTCTGGTTCCATATAAATTTTAGGATTATTTGTTCCATTTCTTTGAAAAAAAAAAAGATGGTATTTTGATAGGGATTGCATTAAACATGTAGATTGCTTTAGGTAGCATAGACATTTTCACAATATTTGTTCTTTCAATCCATGAGCATGGAACCTTTTTCCATTTCTTTGTGTCTTCCTCAATTTCTTTCATGAGTACTTTATAGTTTTCCGAGTACAGATTCTTTGCCTCTTTGGTCAGGTTTATTCCTAGGTATCTTACGGTTTTCGGTGCAGTTGTAAATGGGATTGATTCCTTAATTTCTCTTTCTACTGTCTTGTGTTGGTGTGAAGAAATGCAACTGACTTCTTTGCTTTGATTTTATATCCTGACACTTTACTGAATTCCTGTAGAAGTTCTAGCAGATTTGGAGTGGACTCTTTTGGGTTTTCCACATAAAGTATCATATCATATCATATCATCTGCAAAGAGTGATAGTTTGACTTCTTCTCTGCTGATTTGGATGCCTTTAATTTCTTTTTGTTGTCTGATTGCTGAGGCTAGGACTTCTAGTACTATGTTGAATAGCAGTGGTGATAATGGACATCCCTGCCGTGTTCCCTACCTAAGCAGAAAAGCTCTTAGTTTTTCTAAGAGCTTCTAAGAATATCATTGAGAATGATATTCGCTGTGGGTTTTTCATAGATGACTTTGATGATATTGAGGAATGTACTCTCTATCCCTACACTTTGAAGAGTTTTGATCAAGAAAGGATGCTGTACTTGTCAAATGCTTTTTCAGCATCTATTGAAAGCATCATGTGGTTCTTGTTCTTTCTTTTATTACTGTATCATATTGATTGACTTGTGGATGTTGAACCAACCTTGTAGCCCAGGAATAAATCCCACTTGGTCCTGATGAATAATCCTTTTAATGTAGTGTTGGACCCTATTGGCTAGTATTTTGGTGAGAATTTTCGCATCTGTGTTCATCAAGGATGTTGGTCTGTAACTCTCCCTTTTAATGGGGTCTTTGTCTGGTTTTGATATCAAGGTGATGCTGGCCTCATAAAATGAGCTTGGAAGTTTTCCTTCCATTACTATTTTTTGGAACAGTTTTAGGAGAATAGGTATTAATTCTTCTTTAAATGTTTGGTAGAATTCCCCTGGGAAGCCGTCTGGCCTGGGCTCTTGTTTTTTTGGGAGATTTTTGATGACTGCTTCAGTCTCCTTACTGGTTATGGGTCTGTTCAGGTTTCCTACTTCTTCCTGGTTCAGTTTCAGTAGTTTATATGTCTCTAGGAATGCATCCATTTTTTCCAGATTGACAAATTTGCTGTTGTATAGTTGCTCATAATATGTTCTTATAATTGTTTGTATTTCTTTGGTGTTGGTTGTGATCTCTTCTCTTTCATTCATGATTTTATTGATTTGGGTCCTTTCTCATATTACCAATGTCTGTATTGATTAGGTCCCTAATAGTTAGTATCGCCTCTTGTTATTATTATTATTATTTTTTTTTTGTGGTTTTTCTGCCTTGTCATGTTATCCAGATAAGAATATATGAATGAGAGAATATAATACTAAAAGTGTGGCAAAGATGCCAGAAAAATATGTGCTAACCAAATCAGAAGAGACCCTAAACTGGGGGGAGAAGAAAGGGGGAAAATTAATTAAAAAAAAAATATATTAGACTAGTGAATAGAAGAGAGCCACCCACTTGATTTTGGGTATATTCTGATCTCTTAGAAGAAACTACCTCCCCAAATTTTAAAGAAAGAAAAAAAATATATAGGTAAAGACGATGAAGGGTTGGAATATGACTGTAAAGATGAAAATTAAAATTCTAAAAGAATTGATAAAATAAGTTGGTTGGGAAAAGGAAAAAAAAAAAAAAGAATGTGATCAGGCCGGAGAGTAGAACAAAGTCATGTGTTAGATTTAGGGTATATTTTGATCTATTAGAAGAAATTGTATCCCAAAATTTTAAAGAAGAAAAACCCCTATATGTATACAAAAAATAGGGTTAAATACAATGAAGGGATAAAATATGACTATAACAATGAAGATTTAAAAAGATTTTTAAAAAAAGTATTGTTAAGATAAAGTATTTAAAAACATTAAAAGGGGAAAGAGGAAAAGTTAAAAAAATAGAATAAGGAAAAAAAATTAAAAAAAATTTAACTTTGCAAGACTAAAGGGTCATGGATCTGAGAGCTCACTCCTCGGCTCTGTCTCTGTGGTTGGCTTCCCTGCTCCCATACCTGGGAGCTCTGCCACACTCAGACATCTCTGGTCTTTCTGTGACACCGCGGGACCTGAGACCACACTGTCCTCACAAGGGCTCCACCCCTGCTTAGCCTCTGGAATGGCGTCACTCAGTGGAGCAGACTTCTAAAAGTTGGGATTTTGTGCTCCACTGCTTTACTGCTTGCTGGGAGCTGGCTCCTCCCCCCACAGTCTATCTTCCTGTTGCTTCGGATTCATCTCTCTGCATGTCCTGCCTTCCTGAAAGTGGTCTATTTTCTGTTCCTAGAATTGCTCCTCTTCTTCTATCTCCTGTTGAGTTTGTAGGTGTTTGGAATGGTTTGATAACTATCTAGCTGAACTCCTGGGACCTGATGTCATTTCAGTCTGCTATTCCTCTGCCATCTTGTTTCTGTAGGACTGATCCTCTTAATTAAAATGTTCACTGCAGTTGGCTTTTGCCTATCTCTGTGATCTCCGGAAATGATTATGAAGGGTAATGGCCACCACTGATCCTTTTTAAACTCTCATTTTAAACATAAGGGGCTGAGTTCCTTAGAGGGAAAGAATTTGCACAAGGTCATGCAGTGGTTTAGTCTAGGATTTGAATTAGGGCCTCCTTACACTGTAGCAATTGCTCTAGATCCACAAATAATGAGATTTGAAGGGTGATTGTGGAGAGTCTAAAGTTAGTGGTCAAACAGTGGCTGCCTCTTATTAGCTGGACCACACCCTTTATTGGAAGCCTCACAACCTCCTACTCCATCTATAGTCGTATATGAAAAATTACAATTAATAATCCTTCCTGAAATGGCCTTATTCCTGCCCCAGTATTTGTGTCCTGCTGGTTTGTTAATTTTAGTTTGTGAGACCTAGTTTAGTTTCAGAAACCTAGTGATGACCGCTACCATGCCGGGCCCCTTTGCTGTTCAGTAGATGCTAATAAACCATTATCTGCCATCCTAACGATTGCTGCTGCCTGAACCAAAATGCAAGGGCAAAGATTACTTTGGTTTGAATTGGATTTGAAAAGGCTGAAAGAACAGGCTTTGAGTGTGCAGCGGCAATGCCAGTTGAATATTAATTATAGCGGCACTGCTGGTCTGCGTAAGGTACAATGGTTCAACAATGAGTGTTAGAGAAGGGTGATGAAATGCAGACAAGATGCTTCTGCATGTGGAATCTGGGAGTGTGGCTTCAAACAGAGTCCAGGGAGCCTCGGGTGATTTTCTGAAGCTTTCCTGGTGTTCAGAGAGGTCTTTCTGGCCTTCTAATTTGCTCTTTTTATTTACTTCTCAGAATCACCAGGATGACTTGGCCAGGAGCGATCTTAGGGGCAGGTTTTAATTAGTGGCTTGGGGATTCAGAAAGTGGCAGTGAGGTAGACGGGGTTTCTATAACGCCTCTGACCCACTGATTATTTCCCACGTTTTAGGAATGAAATACTGTGTACAGTGATCCAGACACATAATTACAACTAGACTCTATGTGGTAGGCATCTACACACAAAGACACAGAGCATTAATAGTATGGGGTGAGAGTGGGTGGAGATAGTGGTTTGCTTATGGATGTACCAAGCCATAGGCAAGTAATAATTTCCATATATCTCAACCCCTGGAAAACTTTTAAATTATGCATATTGAATAATTTCCTACAGATCTAACTGCCTGATAGATTGTGTGACTAATTGTTTCTTTCCACTTAAAATGGGAGCCTCCTAGTAGGCTGTATGTTTTGGTGCAATTATGTTGCCCAGACCAAGGCTGAGGCCATTTTAGCCCCCCGAGGAGTGTGCTAATTGTCCTGAAGTATGTTGCCTGGTGTGTGCCTCATTGCTGTAGTGGTTTTAATGGAACTTCTAATTAAAAATAAGAAGAGAGGCAGGGATGGGTGCATCTCTTCCACATCAGGGGTTCAGACAGAACCCCTTTGAGCATGGCAATGTAAGCCTTCCCAAGGTGGGAGCCAGCTGGGGCAGAAAATTAATGTGCTTCTGGTATGGTTTGTCTACTAGGCACAGCACAGGCTTTTAGAGCTGTAATTAGAGCTAGGCCAATGTCTCATGTCTTTCAGGGTGCCAATCCTTCTCCCAGGCTCTATGTGTGTTTGGAGGGTATTCCCATGGAAAACTGGGAGGAAAGGAGGCTGGAAAGCTTAAATGGCTAGAGGTACAAAGTAAGACCCTGAGAGAGTCTGGGAGACAGAACTGTGGAAAATTACAGGATGTGCTGTTTACCAAAGACCAGGCTGTCCTTGTTGCTAATTACAGTGGGCTGGGAATCTGGTCTGGGTTTGGAATAACTTTTCTGCCTCTTTTCTGGCTCTTATTAATGCGTTATTGATGCACATCATTATTAAAAATAATGCATTTTTGGTGGGAGTGCCTCGTGGCTCAGTTGGTTAACCATCTGATTCTTGATCTCAGCTTAGGTCTTGATCCTGGGGTCCTGAGTTCAAGCTCCATATTAGGCTCCATGCTGGGTATAGAGGCTACTTAAAAAATAGTGCATCTTTGTATAAGCTACCCAACTTTTCTGAATCTCAGTTTGCTTACCTGTAAAATGGAAATTAAAAATACCAGTTGAAATTTTGATGGTATTTTGGTGTCATCATAGACCTAGAATACAAGAATGTCTGCAACCCACACGGACAATCACTTAATCTCCTCTTGGTGGGCCTTCACTTTCCCAGTGCTCTACTTCCTTCTCCCTGTACTAGTACTACCAGAAACATTAGCAGAATGGAAACAAAAATTATTTATTTATAACTGTGAGCCCAGTGGCCCAAAGTAGAAGATGGATAAGGGAGCAAAAGAGAGGTTGGTTTTCCCTGTGAAGCGACACTTAGCCTAATTGTACTGTTTGACCTCATGGAAAGAGGAAATGGAAGAGAGACAGGAGAGCCCAGAATGTGTCTGAAGCTGTTTTAAGATTAGGCCCTCAAGAACTACTGATTTTTCTGGAACATTGACCATCGGATCATCCTTTGGTCTTTGCCTTTGGGGAAGAGAAGAAGTGGGAGGCTGAGGCAGAGACATTCTGGTATGGGGAGAGGCAGAGGAAATGTCTTTCCCTACCTCTGCCTCCTGGATTTGTAGTCAGGAGTAGATGAAAGAACATTCTTATGAGCCGGTCCACTATTATCATTAGCCAAGGCTTGGTTCTAGCCCTGGGGTGAATCATTTAGGACTTGTCACTTCAGGCTCTGTCATTCTAGCAAGTATGATTAGGGGGTGGGGGGAAAGACCTGAGTAACGAGAAGTATCTGTATTGAATACCATAAGATATGTGCAGAGAGCTTTGGGAGTTCAGTGACTCGGGATAGCTTTATGGAAGAAGTGGTCTCTAGAGGGCTGAATTTGAGATTCAGGCTTTGAGCAGGCATTCTAGGTAGAGGAGATGGCTCAACCAAAGGCACAGAAGTTGGAAAGTATATAGTGTGTTTATAATGGTAAACAATTAGGTTCCCTTGAACAGGTGCTCTGAGCCTGTCAAGGCAGGTCAGGATCAAGTGATGGGGGCCCAGTGTATACCTGACTCAGGAGTTGGGGCATAAGTAGAACACACAGCTTTTGCTTCCTTCCTTTGGGATTTATCTTAATATCTTTCAGATTTCTTCTTTACCACCTGCTTACTTTTCCTGCTCTCCATCCCCAAGATGTATTTGTGATTTTCTAATGCTTAGCCAGTCAGCAGGTCTTCAATTGACTTGCTAGTGGCTCTAATTATCCTGTACAAGAGCTGATTATTCTGGTTTCCAACTCATCTACTTGAAAAAAGATTTCTTATTGGTAGGTTGAGTGAAAGCTTCAAGGGCACTTAAGAGTAAACTGAGTTTGTGTTCTTACAGGTGAGAATGATGAATTCAGAACAATCTGGGGCTTTAGAAGTCTCCATGCCAACCCCCTAATTTTAAAGATGGAAAATGGTAAGGGAAGAAAAGTCTCATAATAAGAAATTTATAGATTTGGGAACCCAGATATCCCAACCCTAAGTCTAGTCAGGGCTCTTTTCACTGTACTATAGAAGTGTAGTGTAGTTGTTAATATTTTGGGCCCTGAAGTTGGGCATCTTGGAGTTGAATCTCCTCTTTCAGCCACATATTTGTCTGTTGACTTGGGCAAGTTATCAGACATTAGTTGGCTTCCTTGTTCCATTTTATAGAGGAGCAGAATGGAAAAAAAACCATATTGGGATTTACAGGGAACAAAAAATATGAGGTGTATTCCCTGTTTGTCCTATTGTTCCAAAAGCCACCCGATGTGTAGGCCATCACTTCCAGGGGGTGAAACAAGGGCTTTCTAAAGAAAGGGTCTTCTGACAAAAGGTGTCTATGCTCCCTTGCCCCTGTCACCATTCTGGTCTGCCACTCTGCCTGAACTCCCATGCCTGCTTATTCTTAATGATGAAGTACCCCAAAATGCTGTTAAAATATGTTACCAAGCTCTCACATTTGGTCATGATATTCATTAAGACCATGCCCTAAAGACATCCTCTGATTATCCTGAGCCAACTGATTAATGGAGCCAGGAGAGTGATATGAGGTCCTACTGGAAGAGGCACCAATGGGACCATTTGGTAAAAGGGTACTCCATAAATTTCATTTTCAACCTGGAACAGACCTTCTAAATTACTATCCTCTAGCCACCTGGGATGAGTTCATGGGCTAGCTGAGGAGAGCAGAGGTGATTTTCAGTCTCTGGCAAGTTCATGTCCCCTCTTTGGGCCTTCTCTTCCCTCTCTGGTTCCTTGCTTTTTAAAAAGAGGAGTGCTTGGCTGGAAGCATAGCAAATGTTAAGCTTCCCTGGGGTCTTGTATCCCCTTCCTGAAAGACCACTTTCATTGCCTAACGTACCGGTCTGTTATAAATGGGGAAAGCAAATAGATGCTTCTTTTCAAACAGTTCTTTTTGTAAAAAGGGGCAAAAGATTATAAATCTTTCTCTCTCTTTCCCCCTGCCCCCCCCAAAATCTGGGTAGTTTTGAAGGCAGGATTAGAGGCTTAGAGGCAGCAATTGAGGGGTTTCAGGACTCACTTCTGGCCCTGCAGGTGGGAGAAGAGAATTCTGAGAGGTGACTTACTGGTATGACCCCACCCTTCAACCCTAGGCTGCCCTTTTGCAAACAGGGTGATATGAGGAGTTCTGGAAGGGTTCTGTGGTCAAATCTACCCTGACTCACCTGCCATATGGCCTGATATTTTCAAATTTTACTCCTTTGGATTAACATTCTGAGATTTAAATGTCTAAGCAGCCCTGGAAAGGACTGCCAGTTAATCTCTGGTTGATGAGGTGGTCGAAGAGCTCTCACTAAGTGGTTAGGGAACCCCAGTTCCAGTCTCAGCTCTAATTATAAATTAGCTGGTAACTTACCTGTTATTTGGGTTTTGTCATCTACATTTGCAGGGATATCTTTCATGTCATCTTGTGGGATAAATGTTAGCTGGGGTAAGAAAAGCTCATGACTCTGACGGGGGAAAAACATTTTTCCTAAAAATTTGGTCAGCCAGCCTCCCTTTGCTGAACTGGCACTGGGGATGGGCCCTGAGGGTACTGTTGCCTCCCAGGTGGTATTGGTTCCTGAGGTGCCTGGGCTTGTCTTTCCCCAGGCTTGACCTGTGAAAGGCTGGCCTCTCCCATAGACAAACCGAGAGTCAGGGCACAGATGGTGGCAGTTTAAATATTGAAAGAGGAGGGGCTTAGGCACAGTGATATGGATTCAAGGAGGGTACTGGAGACTCGACTTGGTGCTTTATTTAAAGAGTAAGTGGCTGGGGATAGAGAGGTGTTGATGGAGGAGATAGGAGCCTAAAGCTGTTCTTCCCCACTCCTTAGACACCTCAGCACCTGGAGTGAGTCTACAGCCTGTGTGAGGGAGAGAGATGTCCTGGCTCTGGCTTCCCCCTGTCAGCTGGAGATGGTGGCTTCCCTGGCCCTGCAGCTCCTTATAATCTACTGATCTGAGAAAGGCAACCAGGGGCCTTGCAAAGGCTTGGGGGGTTCATTATCTTCCTAAATAGTGTTGCTGTCCTGCTCTACTCCCTTTGAGACCAGCCCCCATTAATGAGTTTCTTCAACAGCCAGAATCACAACATTGTTGAGCATTGCCATGTCCTGAGCACTTGGAACACAGCAGAGAAAAGATTGCAGGGTCCCTTCGTTAGGGGGTTTTCCACTGTGTGTATGCATGATAGAGAATCAGACAGTTGCACAAATAGTAAACCAAAGGCTGTGGTTGCACGAGGGCATTCCACAGTGTAACCCCTCACAAATAGCTCTTAGAACCACAGAATGTTAAAACCAGTCCGGTTCCTACCTTGAGTGTTTGGGGGAAGCCAAGAGAACCTCAGTTTGAGGTTGAAACCTGGTGAAGGGATTTTTTTTTTTTTTAAAGATTTTATTTATTTACTTGACAGAGAGAGAGATCACAAGTAGGCAGAGAGTCAGGCAGAGAGTCAGGCAGAGAGAGAGGGGGAAGCAGGCTCTCCCGCTCAGCAGGGATGCTGAGGCAGATGCGGGGCTCGATCCCAGGACCCTGAGACCATGACCTGAGCCGAAGGCAGCGACTTAATCCACTGAGCCACCCAGGCGCCCCGCTGGTGAAGGGATTTGTCCAGAGTCACAGTGGACACCACTGACAGAGCAAACTTGAAATCTGGGCTCCCAACTCCTGGCTCAGTTCCCCTTCCATCTTGTTGTCCTTGCTCTAGCTGCAGAAGAGTCATCAGAAGCAGCAGCTCCTCCACGGATGCTAGGTGGCACCAGAACGCCTTTGAAAAAAAAGGCTCTGGGTTTCAGCTCTTGTCTGACAATGCCCCTATCCTCATTGTAGGCATCCTAAAGTTCAGATGGGCAGGACTCCTTTTGTGATGCTCTCAAAAGGCCTGCTTGGCCCAGATCACAATCCCCACCTTCTTTAACAGTGAAATCTTGCCTGGGTTGGAGGTGCAGGGAGGGGCTATCTCTTCTTCGATTGCATGGGAGGATTTGCTCCTACGTGATTCCTCCTGGGGCTCTCAGGGCAGAATAGAAAGTTCTGGCTAGGTAAACAGCTCACAGGAAGGTATTTTAGGGCAGGGTAAGCACGAGTTCCAGTTCATCTTAGCTTTTTCCAGTTCATCTTTACTTAAGCTTTTGTTTGGGTGTGCAACCCAGCTGAACATAGTGTGGTCTTTCTCTGGGTCACATGGCAGTCTGACAGAGTTAGGGTGGAATTCCAGCTCACTGAATACTGAACTACTTTGCTTCTCAGGAGAATGTGGAGAAGACAAGACCCTCTGTCATCTGTTTCCTACCTGCCTGTTCATCCCCATCTTGCAGTTGTGTAGCTTCGTGGCTAAGAGTATAGGCTCTGGTTTCAGACTCTTGAATGCTGCCTCCCCACTTGTTAATTGCGTGACTGTGCCATATTTATTTGGCTTGTCTTTGCCTCAGTTTCTCCCTTTGTAATGGGTTGCGGTGGATTGTTAATGGCCTCAAATTTCTTTGTAGATCCTCCCATTAAAGGTGGAATGTATTTTCCCCACTCCCTTGGAACTGGGCTGGCCTTGTGATTTGCTTTGATAGAATGTAGTGACATGGGTGATATGTGAGTTCTGAGCCTATGTCTCAAGAGGTTTTGTAGATTCTGTTCTCACTCCCAGAACATTGCTGGCATATGACGATGTTGGCTGATGTTCTCAAGAATGGGAGATCCCAGCCCTTCTACCTCAAACTGCACAGGGAATCATGAGTGCATAAGTAATTGTGTTGGTCCACTCCATTTTGTGGTGGTGGTGGTTTGGTATGTTGCAGAAGCTAACTGAAATAGTGGAGCGTATTATTACCTACCTTGGAGGGTTGCTGTGAGGTTTCCATGATGATGTGCATTAGTCTAGTGTCAAACACACAGTGAGCTAGTGTGGTTGTTACTCTTAACATTACTGTGGGGGCACTTACTCTTTCTTATTTGGGTTCTAGTCATCCTGACCTTTCTTTTCTTCTTCTGTATACCAAACTCTTTCTTTTCAGGGCTTTTTTTTTTTTTTTTTTTTAAAGATTTTATTTATTTGACAGAGATCACAAGTAGGCAGAGAGGCAGGCAAGAGAGAGAGGGGGGGAAGCAGGCTCCCTGCTGAGCAGAGAGCCCGATGTGGGACTTGATCCCAGGACCCTGGAATCATGACTGGAGCCGAAGGCAGAGGCTTAACCCAGTGAGCCACCCAGGCACCCTCTTTTCAGGGCTTTTGTAGTTAATTCTCTCCATCTGGAATAGCCCTTCCCTACAGTATTATTGTGGTTAAAGTCTTTTCTGGGAACCACTCTTCCCTTCTTTTTCATTCTTCTTTCTTTTCATAGAGTTCAACTGTCTCATTTATCTATTTCCTTACTTACTAGCTTCCCTTCTAGGTTGTCTTCCCTTCTAGGTTGTAAATCCCCTGAGGCTAGGAGATGGGCCCATTTTCTCTCCTATTTTATCCTTGCTGCCTAACACAGTGCTGTGTACAGCAGGCACCCACTTGATCTTTTCCAAAGGAGTGTAAGGAGGGACCTGAATCAATCTGGGTTGGAGGTTGGTGTCAAGCTTCCATCAAGATGAGAGTAGCCAGGCTAGAGTTTCAGGCCGAGGAGACTCTGTGTGCTTCTGCTTCTTTTAGTTTGTGTCACACTCTCATGTTAGATCAAACATGTTCCTGATACTCTGTCTGACAAGGTATGAACTTCTTTTAAGATAGGAACTAAATTTCTCATAGCGCATAGCACATCACCAGGCATCTAGTAGGAGGTTAACAGAAGTTTATTGGATAGATAAATGGATGGACAGACAACTGAATAAATGAATGCAAGAAGGATGGATGGATGGATGAGAGGGTACTCAGAACTGCAGGCAATTATGGAAAACAATGTTTATTTTTTTTCTCATAAAGGATAACACATTTCCAGTCAATCAGTAAAAGGTCATAAAAGTATAAAAGTGTACTAAGTACAATCATTAGCATAATGTTATAGGAAAAGTTGTTATAACCTTTTCCCTTAAGATGGCATGTTGGGTGGTCACAGTTGGTTTGGTTTCAAAGAGGGGCAAGAGTAGGTGACCAGTTGTCTCAGGTGCCCCAGGATTGAGGGGTTTCCTAGGATGTGGGCCCTTCAGTGCTAAAACTTGGAAAATCCCAGGCAGTCTGGGATGGTTTGATCATGCAAGAAAGAGCACAACATCACAATGTTGGGTATGGTTTGACATATAGGTACAGTGGTCATTTTCACAAGTTTCCCATTACCTTGTTTCCCCTTAGCTCTGAAATGAAATCCCTGTGTTACTACTGAGGGTGTTACAACTTTCAAAGAGTTTACACGTCCCCTGCATATTTTTGGCTTGATCCTTATGCCAAGCCTGGAAGGTAAAGCAGTTTTAACCTAATTTGCAAGTGTGGCATCTTGCTTCAAGGCTCCTGGCTCCTAGAGAGTACAGAAGCAAAGACCCAAACCCAGAACTCCTGAGGCCAGTGTTCTTCCCACTACTCTGTTCTTCTCTAAAACAGCCTACTGCTCTCAATCTGGCTTGCAGGAGTGGGCAGGGATCAAATGGGGGAAAGCGGGGACCCCAAGATCCAAGTTTTGGCTCAATCCTCTCATTTGGAACAATTCCTATCATTACTGTTTTGCCTGCTGTGTTCACCTGCTCCTTCTCTAGCAATCAGCATATAGGATTCTCCTGTTGGCTATTATTGTCATCATTATGTGGCACAGTCAGTAAAAGAGATCCAGTGTATTGGTTCCAGGGACACAATGCTTTAAACTGTCCCCCCAGTTCAGGCTTGTCCTCAGGAAGTTCAGAGGATGAGCTCAGTCTGTCATTTGCCAATTTGATTGTTGAGATATTTTTGTGCATCTTTTCTGAGAAGTTACTCAAGTGATAAGTCAACTTGTGGGTGGCTATGACTCTTAGGCTCAAAGACTTGTCACCTGTGTTACATCCATCACTAATATACAGGGATTTTTGCTTAATATATAGGTACTACCTTAAGGAGGAAAGGGTTCAGTAGCCTTGTCTGACTTATCCTAAAGACTAGGGATACACTATCCTTGTCCATAATAGGCCTGAATTCTCTTGATAGCCTCTTGGAATTCTATCATGCATTCTTTCATTTCAACACTGTTTTGAGTACTTGTACATTTTGGCATTTGTAACCTCTAGGAATAAGAAGTTTCCATAATCCCTTAACCTCTGAAATGAGACTTCCTCTGACTCTCCCTAATATAAATGAAGCATGGGCCAGTGTCTTCCAGCTGGTAAGAATCTGGGATAAGCTTAATGATAGAGTTTAATATTGGACCTGTCCTTTGAGGTGTCCTTGTTTGGGCTTAGAGTTTCTCTATAATACAGGTTTATTCTGGGCCCAGAGGTATTAAAGTCTACCAGTCTTAGATCTGAATAAGGATGAGTACTTCCATTTAAAAATAAATAAATAGCTTAAACAGTACTGCTCCTATTCTCTTGGTACTGACTGTGGACATATGGTCCTTTAGCAAAAGCTTGGGGTTTCTAGTGCACCCATTCACTTTTGCATGCTTATGTTGTTGCCTCTTACACTAGCTATGGAGCTACAACTCTCAGAAGTGTCTGTGACACTGAGTTCAAATCTAGTTTTAATCTTTAGATGTTTTCTTTGGCTTAGAGACAGAAAGCAACCCGATTCTCTATGAATGAAAGTGTTGTTAAGCTTGACATAATTACCACTGCAATACACTCAAGATGAAGTACCTTTGTATATGGGTCTCTTCTGAAACTTTAACTTTTGGCACAATAAGATGAGGCGATGGCTTGACAAGCCCAGAAACTTCCATATCCTGAGAGATTGCCTGGGTAGATAGATCTCTTGGAATCTTGGAAAATTATGGCCCTGTTGTGTTGGCCATTGGCTCTACTTACCTAGAAGGTCACAGCAATGTCTCTGGGATAAAAAATTTAAGAACTCAACACATTAAAAACATAGCTTTCTTATAAAAATTTTGATGGCATGATGTGCTGCCTGGCAGCAGGAGAAAGCTAGAGGTTGACTGGTTTCCAGTCCTTTGTCAAAGCCCTTGGGGCCAGCATTTTCTCCAAGGAAGTCAAGCCTGGTTCCTCCATGAAAAGGAAGATTCATGGGTTATTTAGGCTATTAGCTGGGTGGCTTCTTCTGAGCTTGTACAGATTTCTGCAGGCCATTCATATGGTCATTGAACTCTGGGATCGGCGATGACTGCCCCTGCTTAAGGGCCTGTCCTCATCAATCTGTCCCCTTGAGTAGGCTCCTGAAGCCATTGTTCTGCTAGGCCCCAGAAGAGGGTATTCCCTGGATGAGGGTTTAGCTGAGGAGTCCCCTGGGCACAGGTGATCCTTCAGATGGTCTCTGCTGCATTTCTCTCCATGTAGCACCCAATCCTCCTTACGCTTCCGCTTGTGAGGGCTAGAGCTTTTTGGGCTACTGGCTCTGAAGTCTTGTTCTGGGACAGGTGGCACTGGATGGTGGGTGCGCTGAGCCTCTCCAGGAATAGGGACCGGCTTCCGTCTGCTTCTCCAGCTCTGTATTTCTAGGTCTCTTTTGTCTGTGGGGAGTTTGTCGATTTTCTGAGCTTTTAAGATCAGAGACTTCCCGTAAGTCCCTTGTAGAGATAGGAAAAAGTACCTGGTGGGAGACAACACAATAAAAGTATTTTGTTTTTTTTGTGGACTTTTTGAATTTCAGCATTGGAAAGGGCCGTAGAATCCAGTTCCCCATACAGGGCAAGATCCTCTTTGTTACAGTCCTGATTGTTGCCTGATTGTTACAGTCCTGATCCAAATCTAGGCCTGGGCACCTCTGGTAATGGAGAGTTCCACAACAACAAAATATAATAGCTAACATTTATTGTGTGTCTGAGCTATCCTAAGTGTTTTAGATATTAACTCATTTCATTCTGCCAACAATCTCGTGTAGTTTGTACTTTTGTTTCCCCTGTGTACAGATGAGGAAACTGCGGCACCAAGGGATTAAGTGATTTGTCCAGAGCCACACAATGACAGAGCTGTGATCAGAACCAAGTACTCTGGATCCCAAGGCTTTTATCTGCCATGTGAAGGTGGTCCATTCTATTTCTGGGATATTCTAATTCAGGTAAATGTATTTGCTTTGTAATATCAACCCTTTGTGGAACTTACTAATTTTTAAGTAGTTTCTAAATACATACTTTCCCTGAATCTATGGATTGACTCAACAGCATCACTGTATTATCACTATTTTCTAGATGAAAAAACTGAGGACCTAAGTGAGGTCCTAACTGACCTAACTGAGGACCTAATTGACCTCCTTGATGGTTAACTCAAGTGTTCCTTTGTTCCTGCCAAGTTGAAGGTGGACTCTGGGAGTCTCTGTGTTTGAATCTTTTCTCTAGTCCAAGTTTAGGGAAGAAAGGAGTGGGGAGGTGAGTAAAACTATATGGTGTATGGAGAAAGAATCATACCATTACACCATCTTGTGATACTGGGCAATTCATGTTCCCTCTTTTGGTGTCAATTTCTTAACCTAAAATGTAATTCAACTGGTCAGGAGAACACTCATGGTCTTTTCCAAAAATAATTCTTTAAAAAGTTTTATTTCTAAAGCCTTATAGAAAGGCTCCATCCTTCCACTATTGTCTAAAAGCTTTAGGGTGACCTCACAGTGGGCAAGGGTTTCTGAAGACAACAGTAGGTCCAATGGAATAAGATAAAATTTCCCCTATTCTTTCCATCTCACCCAGTGAGGCAGTACAGGTGGCCATGTATATGTTTCATGAAAGATTCAATTTCTTGGAAATTTAAGCCTTTCCCTCAAGTTATCACTTTCTTTTCTCCATCCATTTATTTAACAAATATCTGTAAAGGCCCTACAATAAGCCAGGCCCAAAGGGATCAAACTGTGAACAAGACAAGGTTCTTGCTTTCATGTAGCACATAAATAGACTTTTGTAAATGGAGAGAGCAATGAAAAGTGTCAAACACCTGATCTGGTGTGAGAGCCCGTCCTTGAGAAGAAAACATTTAAGCTGAGGACTGAGAGATGTGTAGGAGGTAGTCAGGCAAAGAGGGGATGAGAACAAAATCCTGCATACAATGGCTGCAGTATGGAAAGTGAGGGTAAGAGTTGGGGAATATGAGACAGAAGGGCTTGGTAGGGCCAGAGCAGGCAGGGACTGTAGCCATATCTTGGATTTTTTTGTGCTTTATTGTGATGGCCTTGAGATGCTCTTGGGTTGGGGGTGGGACATAAACAGATGACAAGATTATACTTTGACACAATGATAATGGGTTAGAGCAAACCCATTAGGAGACTGCTGAAGTAATTTGGGGTAAAAAGATTAGAAATGGAAGTAGTAGATGGATTTGATAAATACTGGGGGATAAACCCATCTGTTCTTCTGACAAGTCAGATATGAGGTGATAGGTGGTATTAAGGATAACTCCCAGGAGTTTGTTCTGTCCTCGTCCTAAGTGGGTAGCATTTGATAGAGAGAACTCTGGAAGAGACCTGTTTCTTTGATGGTGGTGCTGATAGAGGATGGATCATGAATTAAATTACAGATGTCTCTGTTTCCTCAGAGCAAACGTGCCTCATGGTGGTGATGATAGGTAGCTAGAAAGATATATCTGGAATTCAGAAGAGAGTCTGGACTAGGAATTTATATTGGAGATTCATCTATTAAAAATGATATTTAACTTCACAGTAGTGGTTGCTATGTCTATGGAGACAATATAAAGTTAGAAGACAGAAGAACCTATGACCAAGGCTAGACATCCACTATGTCAAGAACACGAACCAGCAAAGGAAGCAAAGAAGTTGGAGAAAGACCAACAGAGTGTTGTGTTACTGAAGCCAAGGAAAGAGTGTTCAAGGATGGTTATCCTCCCTTATAGCTAATTAAGACACTGCTTTGTGTTGTAAGCTTAGTGCAGTAGTTTCTTTTGTTTTATCTGTAAAATAATTTACATGTTCCTAGTTTAAGAGAATCTGTACATTTCTTTTATACTGCTTGAATTAATTAGACCAAGATAAGTGAGGTCACAGCTAGTGGGATAATTATCACAAGCTTGGTGCATGAAATCAATCTCCATTATGATAAATATACCTTACAACTTTAAGTGAATGAGTAGTTTTCTGTGGCAAACATTCTTTCATGTAGATTTCTATATGAAACATTTATTTTTCCAAGGTTATGAGTCTATAGTCCTTGGAACTATTAAAATAATCTTTATCAGAGGAAATATCTGCTTTTCTTAGTAAATGATGATAAAGAACAGAGATTTAACTTATGTGCTATGTTAGTTAGCAAGCAAATATTTGTTAACTTTTTCCTAACTTGTCCCTTATCTGTTATAACAAGCTCTAATGTTGAAGGCTTGTCTTTTCAAAACAGGTGTCAACAGTCTTGCTACTTTTCAAATATCCTCAGTAACCTGATTGGTTTTGGCTCTAAGTGTTTCCCACCCAAGGGTAAGACAAAGAATATAGGCTGATGACTTTCTTTCCATACCCTAAATATGATATGGAACATGGAAGCTCAGTCCTTGGCTTGTGGTGATCATAACTGTGTTTAACCCAAAAGTGTGAACAAAAATACTTAACCACATTTTGATACCCCTTTCCAGTGAGCCCACAGTCTTAATGGTCTCTCCCAAGGGGTTGGGCCGAAAGGGGTGGGGTGGACAATACATCCTCTGAGGCTTGTACTTGTTCTTAATTGCTTCCTGCTCTTCACTCAAGGCCCTTTTTCAAAAACTTGTCACTTCCCCTGTATTATGGTCACAGTTCTATTGGAATTGTCTGTTGGATTGCAGGTTTCTTAAGAAAAAGGATCCTCTTTTATTCCCCTTTCTTTTCTAACCTGGATCGCTCATTTGTCTCAGAACGAAGCCCATGTGACAAGAACTGTGCTAAGTATTGGTTATATAATGATAAGGAGTATACCTTCTGTCCAGAAATTAATGGTTAGACAGAGATAGACAATTTATAACAAATGGCTACAGGCAGTGACAGAGACACACTCAGGTGATGGGAACATGTAAGAGAGCGGGATGTATTTCCACTTGAAGGTAGGTGAAATCATGGAAGGGTTGGAATTGGTCAGTCCTGAAATGTCAAAAGATGAGGAAGTTTGGTAATAGAAAGTGTATTCCAGATAGAAGGAACAGCATGGATAAGAGCAAGAAGGTGAGGAGACCTGGGCCTTTAGAGAAGTACAAGAAGCTTGGTAGTGTGAAGTCCAAAGTTTGAAGAAGGGAGTTGAGGGAGGAATGAGGCTGTAGAGACCAGCAGGGGCCAAGCAGGGAGGTCATGCACACAGAGCGTGTTCAGAATACAACTGATATTTGTGTTTCCATCTAGGTATCGTCAGCCTTCAACCTTGCATCAGAGGTGCATCAACGATCAAGGTTCTGAGCTGGCTTAGGACAAGGAAATGGAGACCAACCTAGGTAAGCAAGCTGCCACATTTATTAAAGGAAGTATGACTGGCTATGGCTCTCTAATTTTGGATTAGAGAAAGTTCTGCACAATGTTGAGATAGTCTGTTTACTACAGTTTATGAGGATAAGGTGGCTGAATTTCAGTGTTCAGAGTGGTGAGATCTTAAGGATGGAGAGGGGCTGAGTCCTGCATCCATGTACATGTTCAAGTTCACTGACTGTTCTAACTCGAGTATGGGCTGCAGAACAGAACACTGGCCACAAAATTGGGAGAATCCAGTTCCCACTGTGGTTTTTGGTGGACTTGTGGACACATTAGTGTCCTTCCTGGTACTTAGCTTTCCCATGAGCAAGTGGTACTAGAACTATAGCTCTGCCTAACATCTAGTTGATGGCAAAAGCAAAACAAAGTGCTAGATAGTGTGTGGCAAGAATGAGCTTCAAGGAAATGCAAGGCATTGTTGTTGCTCTTCTTCTGGAAAAGTAAAATGCAGGTTTAGGCCAGAAATGTTAGAAATAGTCTTTGGGCTGGAATGCTTTATTGGCTAATACACATTTTTTTTATGTGTAATAAATTTGAATTATTTTAAAAAGTTGGCTATTTCATGCAAAATTTGAATTTCTGAAAGAAGTCTAAAGCTCTGGAATGCTGAGACTTGATCTTTTGTGGTGACAATGATAGGGAGAAGTTGAGAAGGTCTTTCTCCCCATGTCTGTACTACACCTGGTTTGCTGCAGTTGTGTGCCTGTCCCTATAGTTATTAGAGTTATGAGACTCCTGGGCTAATAAAGGACCACAGAAATTTTCAAAACGATCCCTTATACACAACAAAATTTGTAAGGCAGTAGGGCAGGAATTATCATTTTATAGGTGTCACAACTGAGGCCATGCCAGTTGGTGACTTTGCTACTCTGTGGCTGACCTGGGATCACAGTCCCTCTTATTTGCCTTCTAATTCGTTATTCTCTTTGATCTAATATCCTGTTTTTGAAGCAATAGCCTCAAGGTTCCCAGCAGGAGTCAAACTCCCGACTCTTGGCTTATGAAAATAGCTTATTAAGGGGGGACATTTGTGGTTCTAGGAAGAAAACAATCCCCGGGCTCAAACCTTGGGAGAAGAGCCATGACCGGTGTGAGGAAACAGACGAGGTAGAAAGTGGGGTCTGAGAGCTGGCCTTCCATCACCCAGTAGGGGTTGGTGGGACTGTTGCAGATGACGCAGGTGGCATTGTAAACAAGGGATACCACAAAATACATCAGGAAGCTGCCTATAAGAACAAGCCCGTGGACAATGGTCTGTGGAAGGAAAGGAAAAGTAAACACTGTTGAAACTATAGCTTAGATCAGGGGGCAGTGAAATCACGGCACACACTTTGTTTTAAACTTTTTTTTTTTCTTTTCAGCGTAACAGAATTCATTGTTTTTGCACCACACCCAGTGCTCCATGCAATGTAAACTTTTTTTGAGGGGGGAATGCAACACACACATAAAAAATTAAAAAAAAAAAACATGCAGTTTAATGGAGCATTAGAAGCAAACACCCATATTGCTATCACCCGGAATTTGAACATACTTACTCAAAGAACCTCTAAAGATTCTGTCTCCCCCTTGAATTTGGTGATACTTACAAGCCATCCTTTGTAGTTTCACTGCCTATATACTCTGTTTTTCAAATGTTAGATAAATAAAATCCTGCTTGATGTGAGGAATCCATTTTTTTCCACATGGGGCTGGCAGTTTATTCATTCAAAGCAATAGTGTGTCCTCTTGTCCAATCTTATTTTGTCCTGTTTTGTGTTCTTTTACCCATTCTTACCTTCTTTTAAACTTGGTTATTTTGTACAATTTCATTTTCTCCCTTTACTGGTTTGAAAGCTGTGTACTCCATTTCTGTTCTTTCATTGATTACTCAATAAATGATAATAAGCTATCTTAACTTACCATAGTCTAAAGTAGGTAACTACGTTTCCCTACTCCTGCATCATACAAGGGCTTTAGAGCACTTTAACGCTGTTTACCTCCCTCCTGACTTAAATCTTACTGCTACTGCATGTTTTAATTCTATCCTCTTTTAAAGCAGACAAGTCATTATTATAGTTGAATATCGTGTCAGTGAAAACTGACAGTTACTAAAATTCATGTTCAATTTCTCCCCAGGAAAGAGAGTGTCTGGCTTCAAGTACTTTCAAAAGGGAAATACACTTTCTTGTAATGATTTTAGTAACCGACTCCTTTTCCAAGAGCACCGGAAATTACAAGTAACTACTGGGTTAGCTGGTCTAGAAATGCACTGGGCGGGTTAATAATGCTGAATGGGCAGGGAAAGGAAAAGGTCCCCTCTTTGAAAGCAGATGCATGCAGTGCTGTGAGAAGGTGGGCCGAGCAATCAAGGTATGGAATCTTTAGTTCATCACCCATGTGATACACAGTCGAGGCCTGATTGTACTTTTCAGGGCCGTTTGAAGGGCTAAAAAAAAATCTAGTGGTTAAGAGGGTGGTAGATAGTAGAATTTCTCTTGGAAAATGTCTTGAGCTAGTTTTCTTTTATTTAAATGTAATTAAATTGTAAAATATTTCAAGCATACAGATAGTACACCTCATATACCCAACATCCAGCTTTATCAATTTTAACTATGTCATATTTCCTCCAGTTTTCATTAAAGAAATTTAACATATACAATTAAAGTACCCATGATTCCCTTGCAAATGTTTTCTCTTCAGTCTTGCATGTAAATTCAGTGGTTCACATTCTTATGCATATTTTATACATACATGTTTATGAACGTGTCTTTAACTTTTTTTGCTAGACCTAATGCTTTGGAATGCCATCTTTGTTGATGGATCTGGCTTTGGTTATTTATTTTAACTGTTCTATTATATGAATATGCCACAATTTATTTTCCCGTTGATGAACATTTAGGCTTTTTCCTTTCTTTTTTTTCCCCTCCTGCTATTAGGAACAATACTATAATAAGCATTCTTGAAGACATCTCTGTATATACACATGTAAGAGTATTTCCAGAGTGCATCATACTTAAAAGTGGAATTGTGTCCTAGCAGGTGAGTACTTAAACTCCTCTAGCTATTTTTTTTTTTTAAAGATTTTATTTATTTATTTGACAGACAGAGATCACAAGCAGGCAGAGAGGAGGAAGCAGGCTTCCGGCAGAGTAGAGAGCCTGATACAGGGCTTCATCCCAGGCCCCCGAGATCATGACCTGAGCCTAAGGCAGAGGCTTTAACCCACTGAGCCACCCAGGCGCCCCAACCTCCAACTATTTTCAAACTGCCCTCTTGAGTGGTGGCATCAGCTTATAGTTTGTGGTCTACTACCAGGATATGAAAGTTCCTTGGTTGGGCTTTCTCAACTTTCACATACTTCTGAGTTAATTTGTCAATAATTTATTTAGAATTTTTATATCTCTGTTCATTTAGTCAGATTGGTCTATAATTTTCTTTCCTTGAACTTTCTGTGCCTATTTTGGTATCAGGATTATTTTAGCCAATTTCTTTAATGCTGACTGATTTATTCAGGTTTGCTAAATGACCTTGGTTATGTTCTGGTAAATTTTACATTTAAAGAAATTACCAACTTGTTTTAAATTTTCAAAAAATCCCTAAAAATTTTATCTATAATTACCAGTCATTCTCATATTTTTGTGGTCTTTTAGGTGTCTTCTCTTGGATCAGGTTTGCCAGAGATTAGTTTTTTTAGTTAAAATTTCAGTTAGCATACAGTACAATATTAGTTTCAGGTGTGTGATACAGGGATGCAACAAGTCCAGACAACACCCAGTGCTCATCACAAGTGCTCTCCTTAATTCCCATCAGCTATTTAACCTATCCCTCAACCACTTCCCCTCTGGTAACCATCAATTTGTTCCCTATAGTTAAGAGTCTGTTTCTTCAGGTTGTCAATTTCTTCCTGGTTCAATTTTGGGAGTTTATAGTTTTCCAGGAATGCATCCATTTCATCTAGGTTGCTTAGCTTATTGGCATATAACTGTTGATAATAGCTTCTGATGGTTGTTTCTACTTCCTTGGTGTTAGTTGTGATCTCTCCCTTTTCATTCATAATTTTATTGACAACCTGAATAGACCGATATCTAGTAACGAGATTGAAGCAGTGATCAAAAACCTCCCAAAAAAAAAGAGCCCAGGACCTGACGGATTCCCTGGGGAATTCTATCAAACTTTCAAAGAAGAAATAATACCTATTCTCCTGAAGCTGTTTCAAAAAATTGAAGCAGAAGGAAAACTTCCAGACTCTTTTTATGAAGCCAGCATTACCCTGATCCCCAAACCAGGCAAAGACCCTACCAAAAAGGAGAATTTCAGACCGATATCACTGATGAATATGGATGCTAAGATTCTCAACAAGATCCTAGCAAACAGGATCCAACAGCACATTAAAAAGATTATCCACCATGACCAGGTGGGATTCATCCCTGGGTTACAAGGATGGTTCAACATTCGCAAATCAATCAATGTTATAGAACAAATCAATAAGAGAAGAGAGAAGAACCACATGATCCTCTCAATTGATGCAGAAAAAGCTTTTGACAAAATCCAGCATCCGTTCCTGATTAAAACGCTTCAAAGTATAGGGATAGAGGGAACATTCCTGAACCTCATCAAATCTATCTATGAAAGACCCACAGCAAATATCATCCTCAATGGGAAAAAGCTTGCAGCCTTCCCGTTGAGATCAGAAACACGACAAGGATGCCCACTCTCACCACTCTTGTTCAACATAGTATTAGAAGTCCTAGCAACAGCAATCAGACAACAAAGAGAAATAAAAGGTATCCAAATTGGCAAGGAAGAAGTCAAACTCTCTCTCTTCGCAGATGACATGATTCTTTATATGGAAAACCCGAAAGACTCCACCCCCAAACTACTAGAACTCATACAGCAATTCAGTAATGTAGCAGGATACAAAGTCAATGTCCAGAAATCAGTGGCTTTCTTATACACTAACAATGAAAATACAGAAAGGCAAATTAGAGAATCGATTCCATTTACTATAGCACCAAAAACCATGAGATACCTCGGAATAAACCTAACCAAAGAGGTTAAAGATCTGTACTCGAGGAACTACAGAACACTCCTAAAAGAAATTGAAGACACAAAAAGATGGAAGACCATTCCATGCTCTTGGATTGGAAGAATAAACATCGTTAAAATGTCTATACTGCCCAGAGCAATCTATACTTTTAATGCCATTCCAATCAAAATTCCACCAGTATTTTTCAAAGAGCTGGAGCAAATAATACTAAAATTTGTATGGAATCAGAAGAGACCCCGAATTGCTAAGGAAATGTTGAAAAACAAAAATAAAACTGGTGGCATCACGTTACCTGATTTCAAGCTTTACTACAAAGCTGTGATCACCAAGACAGCATGGTACTGGCATAAAAACAGACACATGGACCAGTGGAACAGAGTAGAGAGCCCAGATATGGACCCTCAACTCTATGGTCAAATAATCTTTGACAAAACAGGAAAAAATATCCAGTGGAAAAAAGACAGTCTCTTCAATAAATGGTGCTGGGAAAACTGGACAGCTATATGTAGAAGAATGAAACTTGACCATTCTCTTACACCGTACACAAAGATAAACTCGAAATGGATAAAAGACCTCAACGTGAGACAGGAATCCATCAGAATCCTCGAGGAGAACATAGGGAGTAACCTCTTTGATATCAGCCACAGCAACTTCTTTCAAGATATGTCTCCAAAGGCAAAGGAAACAAAGGCAAAGATGAACTTTTGGGACTTCATCAAGATCAAAAGCTTCTGCATAGAGAAGAAGAAACAGTCATCAAAACAAAGAGGCAACCCACGGAATGGGAGAAGATATTTGCAAATGACAGTACAGATAAAAGGTTGATATCCAGGATCTATAAAGAACTCCTCAAACTCAACACATACAAAACAGATAATCATATTAAAAAATGGGCAGAAGATATGAACAGACACTTCTCCAATGAAGACATACAAATGGCTACCAGACACATGAAAAAATGTTCATCATCACTAGCCATCAGGGAGATTCAAATCAAAACCACATTGAGATACCACCTTACACCAGTTAGAATGGCCAAAATTAGCAAGACAGGAAACAACGTGTGTTGGAGAGGATGTGGAGAAAGGGGACCCCTCTTACACTGTTGGTGGGAATGCAAACTGGTGCAGCCACTTTGGAGAACAGTGTGGAGATTCCTCAGGAAATTAAAAATAGATCTTCCCTATGACCCTGCAATTGCACTGCTGGGTATTTACCCCAAAGATACAGATGTAGTGAAAAGAAGGGCCATCTGTACCCCAATGTTTATAGCAGCAATGGCCACGGTCGCCAAACTGTGGAAAGAACCAAGATGCCCTTCAACGGATGAATGGATAAGGAAGATGTGGTCCATATACACTATGGAGTATTATGCCTCCATCAGAAAGGACGAATACCCAACTTTTGTAGCAACATGGACAGGACTGGAAGAGATTATGCTGAGTGAAATAAGTCAAACAGAGAAAGTCAAGTATCATATGGTTTCACTTATTGGTGGAGCATAACAAATAATATAGAGGACAAGGGTAGATGGAGAGGAGAAGGGAGTTGAGGGAAATTGGAAGGGGAGGTGAACCATGAGAGACTATGGACTCTGAAAAACAACCTGAGGGTTTTGAAGGGGCGGGGTGGGAGGGTGGGGGAACCAGGTGGTGGGTATTAGGGAGGGCACAGATTGCATGGAGCACTGGGTGTGGTGAAAAAACATGAATACTGTTATGCTGAAAATAAATAAAAAATTTAATTAAAAAAAAAAGAGTCTGTTTCTTTGTTTACCTTTCCTTTTGTTTGTTTGCTTTGTTTCTTAAATTCCGCACAAGTGTGGTATTTGTCTTTCTCTGACTGACTGACTTCGCTTAGCATATACTCCCTAGATCCTATCCATGTTGCTGCAAATGGCAGGATTTCATTCTTTTTTTAAGGCTGAGTAACAGAGATTAGTTTTTATTAAGGTTTTGAAGAACTCAGTTTTGGTTTTATTGATCCTTTCTGTTAAGTTCCTTGAATTGAATTCCTGTTTTTTATCTTTTTGTTTTTTAATAATAAAAGTATTAGCTTCATCCCACAAGTTTGCATATATGGTATTTTTATAGTCATTCAGTAATAGTTTCCATCATGATTTACTCTTGGCCTCATGGGTTATTTAGAAGTACATTTTGAAACTTCCAGGCATGTTAGGTTGGTTTGACTATCTTTTTATTATTTGTTTTTAATTTAAATGCATTGTCAGAAAAGATGATTATGATTCTTTCAAATTCCTGTAAGAATTTAGAATTTGGTCCTTCAGTTTTTGGTACATGGTCCGTGTTTTTTTTTTTTTTTAATTTTATTTATTTATTTGAAAGACAGAGATCACAAGTAGGCAGAGAGGCAGGCAGAGAGAGAGAGGAGGAAGCAGGCTCCCCAAGGAACAGCGAGCCCGATGCGGGGCTCGATCCCAGGACCCTGGGATCATGACCTGAGTCGAAGGCAGAGGCTTTAACCCACTGAGCCACCCAGGCGCCCCTGGTCTGTGTGTTTTTGAAAAGATGCATGTTTACCAACTACATTAGATCAAATGTGATAATTTCAGGCTTTTATATTCTTTCTATTTGATCTGTTTCTGATAGGGTTGTATATAAATCTCACACTACAATTGTGAATTTGTCTATTTGTTCTTATGTCTGCTGGACTAAAAAATCCAATTTGATAATTTTTGCTCTTAATAGGTGAATTAAATCCATTAACATTTATTATGAGTACTGATACATTTGGATTTATTCTGAACATCTTATTTTGTGTTTTTTTGGGGGGGGCTATCATTTTTCTTTGCTCTTAACTTTTTATCTTTCCTACATTACATGCAGAATTGATAGTTTCCTATTTCCCTCTTATCTCTTTCCATTTCTTTATGGCTAAACCTTAAGTTTTGGAGATACATTTTTAAGTATTAAGGGACCTTAAGTTTTGAGACATGCTAAATAAATATGGACTTCTATGGAAAAATTGATAGTTAAATACATATTTCTACTCTCCTATTAATGATGAAGATTTTAGCATAAATTGCCTATTGAACAATCCTTTCTTACCATGTTGTTTCTTACAGTTTGGCTTTTATGTTCTTACAGACGTATGTTTCTTCTTTTGATGAGGGTCTGGGAATAGCAAACCTTACAATGTCTGTTTATCTGAAAATGTCATTGATTTTGCCCTGGTTCTAAGTGATGTGTAACTGTTGGTTATTTCCCCTCAGGTCTTTGAAGATAATTATTCCATTATTTTCTAGCTTCTATTGTTTGTCAGTTTAACAGCTATTCCTTTTCAAGTAAGTTGTCCATAGCCTCTGGTCGACTTTAAGATTGTCTCTTGTATGCTATACAGTTTCACTATGATATATCCAAGTGATATGTTCAGATTTATTTTAATTTTCTGTTATTATCTCTTCAGATACTGCTTCTCTACCATTTTTTCTTCTTCTTCTATGACCTCTCTTACGCAGATGCTGGAGCCATTTATTCTCGCCATTATTCCTTTGAATTACTTTATCTTATTTGGTGGCATTCCAGATGGTTTCCCAATCATATCTTCAATCTGGTAGTTTACTATTTGTCAGAGTCCGATCTGGAGTGGATCCCACAAATTCATCCTCAATTTCAGTGACAAAATTGTTCATTTTGAAGAGTTCTATGTTTCCTCAGCTTGGTTCAGTTCCCAGTATTAAAATCGTCTTTGACCCTTACCTCCCTTCCTCATGGCTTCTGATAAAACTGGAATTCCAAATAGCATGTCCTTGTCAACTTTTCTTTAGCTTGCTTTCTTGAGTGGGCAACTCTAGCCAAGACCTTGAACCTAGCAGTAAACAGGGCTCCAATCTTCCTTACCCCATAGGAACCAGACTCCCCACTGCCACAGTCAGTTTCTTGTCCTGGATTCTGGAAAGCCTTCAGTTTGAGCCAGGCCAGTACCTTTCCCTCCTCTCCACTGTTCTTCAGCCTCTTCTGTTGCTGGTGCTTCCTGAAGAAATTTATCCTGTGCTTAAGCTTGACTATACCTTTTTGGTTGTATCACTTTGTTCTGTTTGTCTTTGGCATGAATTGGAACACAGGGTGTCTGTGATCTGGAAGTTTCCTTGGGTGGCTCCTACTAGCTCTCACGTCATACAGGCTGATCTAATTTAATTAACATCCATTACTTTATAATAAATGTATATCAAGTTATTATCCTGTGTACCTTAAACTTGTTGAGGAATAATTACAGCACTGTCTAAGACTAACCACTACCCTCCAAAATGTACAGAGTGCTCTGGGATGTTAGATAAGATGATACATTAAAAATCATATAAATAGGTACCTGCTATATGATTTTAAGCTCTTTGTTTTTATAATTATAACTGGCTATAAGAATTTAATGAAAAAGCTGGCATTACCTTTTTAGATACTGAGATGTGATATTTGGACATGCTTGAGGTGTGCTCACATGAAGATAGCCTTCTAATCTTTTACCCTGAAATTAAATAGAGAGCATATGCTTCCCTAACACAACCTTAAGTCCAGTCAGGCTACTGTTTTCCTCATCTCCAAAATACCCTAAAAGTTTTTAACCCCCAAAATACCTAATTTTTGCAATGAAATGTCTCATAGTTTTATAGGCCTAATTTTCATAATCCTGGATAGATGATAAGCAAGTTGAGGCCAGGCACTTTATCTTTTATACCTGGCTCATCCCTGTACAAGTGGGACCCAGGAGTTATTTTTTTTATTATTATGTTCAATTAGCCAGCATATAGTACATCAGTAGTTTTTGATGTAGTGTTCAACAGTTCATTAGTTGTGTATAACACCCAGTGCTCATCACCACACGTGCCCTCCTTAATACCTATCATCCAGTTACCTCACTCCTCCTCCCTTCTGTAACCCCCAGTTTGTCTCCCGGAGTCCAGGTTTGTGTCCCTGTCTGATTTCTTCCCATTCAGTTTTCTCTCCCTTCCCCCATGGTCCTTATGTTCCACATATGGGTGAAACTATATGATAATTCTTTCTCTGCTTGACTTCTTGAGTGGATCAATGATACAGAGTAAAACAACTCAAATTTTTTAGGTCAGAAAGGTTCTGAGGTGCTTACCCAAGTCTTCATTTCCATTGCCTGGTGCAAGAGAATTGTGGTGAGGGAGATGGTATTGATGGGTGTCCCAAAGGTAAAGACGTCAATATCAGAATCCTTGTAGGTCTGCAGAGAAGGAAAAAACAAGCACTGTGAGATGTGCCCTGGGATTCAAGGTGGGTGTTGTGGGAGGGGAAGGAATGAAGAGAAGATATGCAGCTGCCATCCGTGGGGAACTGACCCAAGGAACAGACAAGGTGAGGAGTGAGTTAATACAGCTAATTTCATTGGAAATACATTCTTTGGAAATACATTTGTGGCAGAATCCACGATGGGTATTCCAGAACCTTGTGGAATGACTGAACCAGCAGGCACAATGACAAATGCTTAAGAAACTTCTGTGTCCACCTTCAAGGAGGTTACAGTCTACCAGGCAGGGAAAATGTGGTACAATTAAGGGGATAAACAATACAATGGTACAAGGTATACAAAATACCCTGGGGGTACAGAAGAGAAGATAATCAGCTGAGAGCATAAGAGGAGTTCATCTCTTGAAAAGAGAGGAAAGGCAGGCCAGGCAAAGGTGAGAACTTGAGGGTGAAAAGTTCAAATAGGCCTAGAAGGTAGGTGTGTTGAGCACAGATTAGGGGCAAAAAATAACCAAGAAAGGCAAGCAGAGCCCCAGAGAAGGAAAGTATTGTAAAATAGGAAATTCAAATGAAGCACAAAATGACTTGTCTCCTTGACCCATCTTGTCACTAACTACAAAAGAATGCACTTACCCTACCTTCTGGTACCCTATCCAGGAGAAATACAGCTATGCTTGACCATCTAAATTCCCACTCTTTAAACTGGGAACCATACTGAGATGGCGCTGGTATCTCTTGCTTTTACTTCAGATGATGTAGCATCTGTTATTACCAGAACTTACTGCCTGAATGCATGCTGCCCTGACCCTGGAATCACAAATCTAAATATAAATCAAGGATTGTAAATTCAAATATCTTCAGTGTTCAAGTAAGAAATGGTAAAGGAGTGTAGAAGGCTAGGTATAAGACAGAAGGGAGTGGTAGGGACTATGGCAAACTGGAGAACATACACCCCATCTACCAGGGCTGTGAGTCAATTCTGGGTTTTTGCCATGTGGGAAAAATGACCCAGTGTAATGGTAGCTTCCAGTTTCTCAAAAGCTAGCAAAAATTGAGATGTTTTGGTAAAGTAGTCTGATTTTTCAAATACTGCATTGGATATAGTCTGCAGATGGGGCCTCTGTGCTGCAGTGTTTCATATTAACAGGACCAGTTCCACTCTGTGATTTGTATAGTTAGAATGGGATTATAGAACTTACCAGGTAAGGAATGAAGAAACAGACAAGGCTCTGGTAGAATGCATCCACTATGGAAATCCAGAAAGTCATCGGGTTGTAGCACTGCCAGGAAAAAACACATCAACTAGCCTCCATTCTTTGTAAGCAACTTTCTTGTGCTACCTGGACAGACAATATGGTGTTTACAGTGTTCTTAGAGGCAATAGGATGGAAAAATTAAGAGTATAGACCTGGGGATGACAGACCTTAGTTCAAGTCCTAGCTGTGCCACTCACTGTATGACCTTGTGAAAGTTACTAAACTGCTTTGATAACTGCTGCTGCTTCCACAAAAAGGGTAAAAACAACATCAACTATCTCCTTGGGTTTTGAGAAATCTAAATGCAATTGTGCTTTCGTCCCCAGGAAGTGCTCAGGTATTAACAACTACCATTCATTAGCACATCACTAGTGTTAATACACACTTGGTAAGTTTAGAGATTCTAAGATTTCTACATAACATCTGAAAGGGAGCTGTCCATCCCAGTCCAGAATCACAGGTTTCCAACAGACAGGGCTCAGTGGCTTCAGAGACAAGTGTTCTCATTTTGTGCTTCCCTCTTCCTGTCCTCCCTAGAAAAGTGAAACTGTTCTCAGTTTGTTTTTGCTGTATTAACTTCTCTTACTGTTAGATACTCAAGGAATACATTATACATCTAGCACATCAGCAGGAGGGGAAAAATCAGAGGAGCTCTGGGTGTACGTGTGCCATCACTGTGTCTCTCTCGCCTGATGTGCTAGGGTAGCTCTGTTGCTCTCCTCCCATTTTGGGGTTAGGACTGGGTTTGGTTCTTTGTTGGCTGTCCACAAAACATTACTAGCTCTCAAACACCTTTCTCCCAGGCCCAGAGGTATTCTCATGCATTTAATGTCCCTTTTCCCGGAACTCTTCCTTCAAGGCCATCAGTTTCCCTGTCTGTCTCTTCCATCCAATCTCTGGGCTGTGTCTGTGCAAATTGGATCACCTGGAGTGCCTGTGGTCTGACTCCTCCAAACCATTCAGGGTGTCAGTGTGACCTCTTTCTGCCTTCTAGGAAACCATCCTGATGGTTTCCTAGCCCTTCTTTAGTCTATGGGCTACCCGCAAATTCCAGAGTATGTATAAACTTGAATTCTAATCTTTCTTTCCTGACATGAGGTAGAAGCCTTCATTTATGAATACCTCACCCAGTGTTGAGCAAACTAGCTTTTAATCCCAGGGGTTCCCAACCTAAGCCTTGTCAAAGGCCTGGAGAAAGGGGCCAGCTGAAGACTGGCAGAATGGCAGCCTCTTCCCATGCAACTAGGGCAGTCCCATGTTAACATGTGATATAATTAAGAAATAACTAAAAAGAAAAATACCCACTGGTCTGATCTATCACCCTCCACAGCAAATGAGGAACAGGCCAGGAATGGGGAGTGGGTCACATGGGAGGAAAGAGGCAGAGTGGTGACGGGGGTGCAAGGCCCCCGACCCCAGGTCAGTGCTCCCTCTCTGACACCAGCAGGGAGGAGCTGGGGCCTCTCCACCTTACCTCAGAGTTTTGGCCACTCTTGTACAGCTCAGGCAACGCCAGGAGTGTTTCTGCAGAGATGTCTTTATCGAGGACTCCGAAGATGAGAGGAGGCAAGGACGTGAAGAAGAGATTGAAGAATATCATCTGCCAGTAATCGATCATGGTGGAGCCAGAGAAACCACAGAAAAACTGGTACCAGAAGAGCAGGTTGACGTAGCACTGCAGGCAGAGAGTGTGGCCTTGTGAGTGAGGACCCATGGGCGGTGGTCACCAACGGCTGCTTAGGAGCCTCTGACAAGTCACAACGCTGACTCGGAGCTTCTGTTTTCTCATTTGTGACACGCAGAGTTGTGTAAGGGTCAGAGGTAACTAATCCTTAGAGTAGCAGCTGCCGCTACACCTCCTATGAATGTGAGTTAGGACCTGAAGGGAACTACACCAACTTGTTAAGGTAAGTTCACTGTGCTGGTTAACAGCACGGGTTGTGGAGGCAGAAAAGGTTCGTTTGGAATTTCCAGGTCTGCCACTTACTAGCTGTGTCACCTGGAGCAAATTGCTTAACGTTTCTGAACATCACCTTGCCGTCTTTCATACAGGAGCAGTCGTTCCTAGACCTGGCATGGGATAAGGTAGTTATTATGAGTAGCAGTGTGGAAAAAGAAGGGGGCGCTCCTGGGGAAGGAATCATAGAAAGACTGGACCATGGGCAGGCAGCCTGGTGGGAAGAGAATTTCATGAGGTTTTCCTTATACTATTTTCCTAATGGTCATGCAACTCAGAAGGGTAAGTAAGAAATCTTCTCCCTGTTTCTTTATGCTTTCTAAAGCTGTTTCCCACTCAAAAGCACCCCACCCTGGGATGGGCTGGGTCACTAGTATTGCCTACCACACTGTGATATGGTTTGGTAACCTGACCAAGGTGGTCACATAAGCTGCTGCTCCCAGAGTGAGGACTAGTACTTCTCAGGCCTGTGTGACTGAGGCACCGAAGGGTGAAATGTATTAGGAGAAATCATTCAGCAGGTTTGTGTACAAATTAGAATGTTCATGTTCTGACTGTTGGGCCAGGGTTATTTTGAAGAGGGTCTCTAGAATTTTAATAATATGGACATGTTAATTCTAGTAACACCAATGATCATTACTAAAGCTTCTATTTGTGCCAGGTGTGTGATATATATTATATTATTTTAGTATATAGTACATTAGGTGTGCCATAGACCTAATTTGTCCCAAGAATCTTGAAAGCTTATTGCTAATAAAAAAATAGTACATATTATATTAATGTTATATCTTGATGATGATGTTATTAGCCATACTTGACTGACAAGGACTCTGAGGTTTTCAGATACTCAATTACCTCTTGTCCAAGTTCAGAGCTAGAAAGTCACACAACCAGCATCTGAGTTTTCGAAGCTCTTTCTCTTTGACCACCCCCAAACTTTCTTAATCTCCTATTGGATTATACAGTAACAGTGCTAACGGAGAGATTCTAGCTAAGGAGCTCCATCCGTTGGCTTTTCTGCTCAGGGGAACTGTGGGATGTTTCTTGGCTCTGAAAGAGATCCTGGTGCCCTGAGATATCCTGGACCTTGCATCTTTCTGTCAGAAGGCACGAGAAGGCTCAATCTGTTTGCTGTGCTGTGGGTAGGTTTGAAATATACTATGGGCAGACTTTGAGTCTTGAGATCAACAACAACCACTTGTGCACCTTAACATGGTTGGCTTAAGAGGAACATGAAACACTGAAATCCCCTTGGTATTAGCATTCAGCAGCTGTATGAGGCTTTGACCTCTTTCTTTTCTTTTCTTTTTTTTTTTTCCCTTTGAGAACCTTGCCTTACTTCTCCCTCCCCAGCAAGATGGGCAAGACCGTAGCTTATCTCCCTTCCACGTAGGTAGACTGAGCAGCTCAGATAGGCTAAGTGATTGTACCAAATACCCTTGGGGGCTGGAACTGTGACTTGAAGTTGTAGAAGCCTAGGATGCCAGAGCTGGAAGTGAGACCATCTCACAGATGAGGCTACTAATAGCAACACAAACACCCAAAGCTCTTACTATTTGCTAAACTCTGTTCTGACCCATGAGCCACCTAACAGCCCCATGAGGCAGTCACCACTACTCTCATTTTACAGTTGAGGAAACTGAGCCCCAGAGTCCTTGCCTTGGCAGTAGACAGCTATTAAGTAACAGACTGGAGCTCAAGCTCAGATGTTCTGGCTCTAGAGTCCACCCTCATAAGCACGATGGGGGAAGTGGATGCTCTTGTTAAAACCAATTCAAGATCTGAGACTACAGCTCAGTCTCCAGCACTAATGTCTAGAGTCGTTTATCCTACACCATGAGAGGCCAGGTGGATCCATCCCAGAGTGGGAAAGTACTGAACACAGAATGCTGTGATTGGCAGTTTCCGCCATGGGGGCCAAGAGAGCAAGGCAGCAAGTTTGCCAGCTGTAGGCCATCGTCTGATATTTGCATTGTAGATCTGGTCTTTCTGACTCCAAGCCTCAATCTTTCCTCTCCAAATTGCAGCCTTTAAGTTGTACAAGCTTATCTGGTAGATTCTATGATGCTTGACCCAGTTTTCACCCAAGCTCCAGCCATAGTCTAAGCTAAAGGAGGAAGAGAGCAGTGACTGGCTGGTATTGGAGGCTGTCTGGAGCTCTCCGGTCAAGTGTGATATCACATGATATTTCTTGAACAATTTATGTTGAGACACGGTGCTAGAGATGCTTGGACAGCAGAAAACACACAAAGAATTTGGCAACTGCTGGAGAACAGGGTGCTTGGACCTCTGGGAGACACTGTATGCCATGGCGGTGAGGACATTCAGTCTGGGGATTTTGGAGTACAGTAGAACTAGGTCCCATCCTGATTCTGTGATGTACTTAGCTGTGTGATCTGGGTAACCCCTCTGGCTTTCAGCTACCACATCTATAGATGGATAATAACTGTCCCTACCCCCATCAGGGCTGATGGAGGATTTACGGGGTACCTCACACATATTAACTCATTTATGCACATAATAACCCTGTGAGTTAGGTAGTATCCCCCTTTCACAGGTGAAAAGACTGAGACACAGAGCTGAATAAGTTACTCAAGGCCACATTGCTGTTAAGTAGCAGACTGGGGCTGGGATTTGAACCCAGTCTGGTTCTAGCACATATGCTCTTAACCCCAATACTACCCGTAGCTCTCAGAGTTATATACATATGTAAAGTTCTTAGGACAGTGCCTGTATGTGGTTGGTTCCCTATGGATGTTGGTGGATGTTAATGCTAATGATGCTATGCCAAACATTAACCAGCTGTGCTAAGTACCAAGGACACTACGGCAATCAAGAGTGGTGTGGAGAACTCTGGGGACCTGGGTGTTGGAAAACTAGCATTTACTGAGCTCCTTGCTTTACACTTCACACATGGGCAGTATCGAAGGGTTTTAATCCCTAGCCAAAGGGAGAGAACACTGCTTGGATATCACTGGCTCGTTTTTCCATAGAACCATTCTTACCGAATTATAATTTAGTACTGATTTATCAAGGGTTGTTAGAAAAAGTTACCATATGGAGGTTAATTTTCATTTCCAACAAAAATGCCACAGAAGACAGTTTCTTGAAGGTTTTTATGTGACCTTCTAAAGGTTTGCTTGACAAATTGATGCAAAGAGAGAGTGTTCCTCCTGGAGAACTGGTCTGCTTGTTTTAACCAGACATTTAATATTTAGCATCTTAACCCAGGTTCCTGGTACAACTGGTTTCTTTCCTTTCTGTAATTCTGCTCCATACTCTTATAAATTTCCATTCTTGCTTCTCTATTGCCTCTGTTTTTACTATAAGTCACTTTCATCTCTTTTTTTGGAATTAGATATAGTATATGATATAAAATTATAAACCGCCTAAAATATTTTCTTTTTTTTTTTTAATTTTTTATTTATTTTCAGCGTAACAGTATTCATTGTTTTTTCACCACACCCAGTGCTCCATGCAATCTGTGCCCTCCCTAATACCCACCACCTGGTTCCCCCACCCTCCCACCCCGCCCTGAAGACTCAGGTTGTCAAGCCTCTCCTTCTTGGCAAGGAAACTGGCAAATTCATAGTTCTAGCTCTTCTTTTTGGTCCTGGCTTAAATGTTACTTTCTTTCTAACTGATTAGGTCAAGAATCTCCTGGTGATATGTCCTTAGCACCCTGACCTTCTTCGAGGGAGATGTGCCTAAGAAAATATTGTAAAGTATTTTTTCTTTTCTTTTAGTATAGTAATACTTCTTTTCCTATAGTAGTACTTCTTAATCTTTAAGGTGCATACAAATTAGCTGGGGATCTTACTAAGCGACATTCTGAGATTGTAGTCCCAGGATGCAGTTCTAAGGACCTGCATTTCTAACTAGCATCTAGGTGATGATAATGCTTCTGGTCCAGAAACCACATTTTGAGAAGTAAGACTTATGGAGCCCAGGAGATGACAAACCGCTTCCTACAGACCAAATCTGGCCATAAATCAGGTTTTGTTGGGACACAGCCACATCGATTCATTTGCATGTTGTCTATAGTTTGCTTTCATGTTGCCACAGCAGAGTTGAGTAGGTCAGATGGGGAGTAGGTAACATGGACTATGCGGCCTGCAAAGCCGACAGTATTTCTTACTTGGCCCTTTGCAGAACAAGCTCACTGAGCCCTGATTTAGACTGTCAGCCTCAGGAGGCAGGGACAGAGATGTTCAATAATGATTTGAATAAACGAAATCAGTCGTTGTTCCATTGTCCCAACAATATCCTGGAATTTAACACTGAAGTGTTTTCTTCCTCCGCAGGCCCTGTTAGGACCTTGCTTGCTTCTGCTTCCATCCGCTGGAATCTCTGCCCTACGGAGGGGACGCCCAGAACCTGGTGACGGCATCACTGAGAGGGGAGCCTGCGTTTTCCTCCCAAGAAGCTACAGTGCAGTAATTAATTCATTGTTCAAATTTCAGAGCAGGCAGGGTTTTAATCCCCTCTGAAATTGGTTTCGGATGTGGAAGTCATAGTTCTCCACCCTCTAATTGCAATGGGGGAGATAATGCGGCATCAGTATCACAATTTCGAGCACGGCATCAGGCTGGAAATAAATACCATTTAAGCTTTGAAAGCATGGCTGGCTGGAAACATTTCCTTTTCTATTTCACAAATTTAATGCGGAGAAGAGGTTGTGCTTATTCAAAGAACAGCTCCTTTGGAGGCAAGAAAAAAAAAATTAAACGGGCATTTTGAATTCTAAGTAAACAGTCTTTCATGCCCAGAGTGAGTTTCAAGTTAAATAGAGTGACTTGTTTGCATAGACTGGCTGAATATTACCATGCAGTTTATCGAATTTACATTATTTTTTGTCATGCTGTTTATTTACATATACATTGAACTTTGCACAAAAATGTTCACTCTTGAGGGAGGGCAACTGTGACAGTGCCTAAATCAGGACTGGGAGAATGGAACAAGGGGACAAAATACAATTTTGCAGCTGCTACTTGGCTAACGCGTTTCTCTGACATCACTCTACTCATCACTCAACTCTTAATCCTCCCTTTTCCCTTATGCAAACAGGAATCGGATTCTATTTGGAGACTCTTGGGGATTATTCAAAGGTCCTTGAACTAGGTAATGAAAACTCAGGCCCCTTGTTCCCTTAGTACAGCAATGTTCTGGCTTCTTCCAATATCCATTGTTAATCAAGGGCTTTTCAAATAAGAGCCTCTGAAAGTTATAATGCCTCAGTTAAGGTGTGCCTGCTTTGGGCTCTTATCAACAAGACAGAAATGGAGGTATTTTTTAGGAGAAACAATGTTACCTCTTATGATTGTATAGTGTCACATGCTTTCCTGAGCTCTGACACTAAAGTCTCTTGATAATACTTCTAGGGACAGAGGGAGTCCTAGTGTCTCCATATTATTGATGAGGAAACCAAGGCTCAGAGAGGTTAAGTAACTTCTGAGTTCACACAGTATGCTAGAGTCAGGCAAGACGAAAACCCAGATGATCTCCCCAATCCAAACATTTTTGCCATGAGACATTTTATTTAATGTCCTGACCTCAGTGAATTCCCTGCTGGGAAGGCTGGGGAAGCTGAAATGATACTATGTATCAGGTGAAGCCAGGGACTCCAGTCTTAAACCTGTACTTTCCCAAGGCATGGGGTATAGTGCTTGCATTGGGATGGCTCTATCTGGGGAGAAAATTTAAGATACGTGTCAGGCTAATTATTCTTCGAGTCCTTTTTTCTTGTAGTCAGAAAGTAAATCTCATTTATGGAGCCCATCTAAGAGCAATGGCAATAGCAATGATAAAAATGATGGCTGACTCTATAGGGTGATTACTATGTGCTAATCACTTTATATACAAGCTCTCCTTTAATCCTTCTAGTAAATATAGGAGAAAGGTACTATTATCATTCCCATTTTACAGATGGTAAAAATATGGAATAAGGCCATTACCAAATAAAAGAGCCTAGACTTGAAACAAATATGTTTGACTCAAAAGTCCATGCTTGTAACCACGCATGCTGCCTTCTATGTACCAGGTGCTTTCCATACAGTGTTGCTAATGCTCACAATAATGTCACAAAAGAAGAAACTGAGACCCAGAGAAGTGAGTTACATTGCTCAAGTTCACGGAGCTAGTAGGAAGGTTTCAGGATTCAAAATCTAGCCCGGCCTGACTCATTCCCTTATGCTGAGCTTGTTTGTCTTACCGCCGTGGTAGGAGCGGGTCCCCTGGCAGGGCCTACCAAGGCCTGCACAAGAGGCTCCCATAGGGCTACTCACCACATTCTTGTAGAAGTAGTACACCACCATCCTGGCCAGGCGCGAGTAACACCAGTGGCCATGCACAAGCAGCAGCTTCTTGAGGTGTCTGAAGCGGGATATGGCAAAGTCGCTGGCCATAACAGCCTGAGAGGGCAGAACAGAGACATCAGCTTCTATCCATGGCCACCAGTGAGCCAAAGAGTCCCCCTTGAGGGCTCTGCTTTGTTCTAGGTCTGTACCTGGTAGGGCCAAAAAGACCCTTTGTTATTAAGTGGCACCTAGGGTGGCTCTTTGGAATTGGACATCTCCCATCCTTTCTTCTGAAAAATCCAAACCTCACTCAAATCCAAGAGAGGCAGCTTGTAAAGAATTAGTGGTCTAGTCTGGCCTTTCGTTTCCTTTCATTTATCTGATTAAACATTAGCTGTGGCCTAAAACGTGTTGGTACCATGCTAGAGATGCGATGGCTAACCGGAAAGTAGCGGCGTCCATGCAGAAAAGGCTCCCACCTCTCAACACCCTGGTTGCCTCCTGCGGAAGAGCATTTGCTCCACCCTCACATGGAGCTAATGGCGGGATAGCTCTTCCTTTACATGGAGATGAACTGTGTCTTCTGCCCTTGGGATTATTCAGAACAGGACATAGTTCATGGTACTCTTAAGAGTATGAGGTTTGAAACTATGGAAAGAGTCTAGATGTCCAACAGATGGATAAAGAAGATGTGGTGTATATACATATAATGGAATACTTCGCAGCCATTAAAACCCCCGAAATCTTGCCATTTGCAATGACATGGATGGAACTAGAGGGTATTACCCTAATCGAAATAAGTCATTCAGAGAAAGACAATTATCATATGATCTCACTGATTTGAGGAATTTGAGAAATAAGACAGAGGATCATAGGGGAAGGGAGGGAAAAATGAAACAACATGAAACCAGAGAGGGAGACAAACCATAAGGGACTTAATCTCAGGAAACAAACTGAGGGTTGCTGGAGGGGAGGGAAGTGGGAGGGATGGGGTAGCTGGGTGATGGACATTGGGGAGGGTATGTGCTATGGTGAGTGCTGTGAATTGTGTAAAACTGATGAATCACAGACCTGAACCCCTAAAACAAATAATACATTATATGTTAATTTTAAAAAAAGAACTATGAGGTTTGAAAGTGCCTGGTTATGGACCCTGGTATAAGTCTCGGTCAGGCTGTTTAACCTTTCCCAGCATCAGTTTCATCTAGGAAAAAAAGAAGGAATAATAATTCCTAACACAGGGATGTGATTGTTCAAATCAATTGAAATAATAAATGCGAGGTACCTAGTACAGTGCTGGCTTATGGAAGAAACTCAAAAGGTAACTGTGTTCTCTCATCCTCACCAACAAATTTAGGCAATGCCTCCTGTCTTTACTAGTGGTGGGTATATAGTTGTTAATGGTTCAAAACCACAAAGTGGGGTCTGTTTTAGTGGGAAACGTTAGTAGCTCAAGCTAGTATGCTTATCCCAAACTGAATTTTGACTTAGTAAGTGTACCTTACAATTTATAGGTCAATCTAGCCATCAAGACTAAAATGGCAATTGAAAAATGTTTTCAAAAGTCCTTATATCTGTCACTGCTCATGGAGGGCACTGCACTCTTGGATGTGGATAGAGGTTACAGAGAGGAAGAACGGAGTCAGTAGAAAGCTTAGCTCTCCCATTCAGAGAGACTTTAGAATACAGGTATTGCTGACTGTAAACAAGCTAAGCCCCCTCAAGGTCCTGGAAACTTTACTTCCAAAATTCCCTAGGGACTTATGCTATCCTTAACTCCCTCCCAACTTGAAAGTATATAATGGGCCACTCCCCATGACCTTGGTGCAGCTCTTTCTGCCCGCGGGTCCTTTCCCCATGCCTTAATAAAACCACCTTTTTTGCACCCCCCCCCAAAAGGCTAAGCATCCTTTAATTTTCCTCTGTATCAGAAGGACTGGGCAGCAAAGGATATAGTGATGGAGGTTGTATAGGTACGGAAGCCCTGTGATTTTCAGATGATAATTCTGCAAACCTCTTGGGGAGAAGATCCTCCAACACTGCGGGGGGGTGGGGGGGCGGAATTCCATAACTCTCCAAAAAGGGTCAAAGAGAGGGAAGAAATGAGAATAATTGAGAGGAACAGTACCTGCATGCCTTCCTGTCCAGATATTCCAATTCCAATATCAGCAGCTTGAATCATGCTTACGTCATTTGCTCCATCACCTGAAAGAAGAGAGATCATGAGGTGTCTTTATTCCTGGTCTAACTGCTAAAAGGGTGTTACACGAATGGCTCTTAAGTCTCCCCTTTTGTACATAATTGAATACATTTAACATTGCTCTGAATAGTCCTACAAGAAAAGTCATCGCTATAGTATTTGGCCTGAGAGAGGTCTTTTCTTCTTCTTCTTTTTTTTAATTTTAAAATTTTTTTGTTAACATATAATGTATTATTAGCCCCAGAGGTACAGGTCTGTGAATCGCCAGGTTTACACACTTCACAGCACTCACTGTAGCCTTTTCTTCTTTGACAAGAAGCTCTATTATTTGACAAATGTTTATTGTACCTTTTGTCTAGGCACAATATTAGGTATTGGGAATAAAGTAGTGAGTGAGGCTGGGGCATGGCTTTGCAGTTTACAATAAAAGGCCTTCACAAATGTTACAGTGGACTTCACTAATGAGCAAATGGAGAATCTGAGCAACACAGAGATTCTGCAAGGGTAAACCAAGCTAGGGAAGGGGCCCAGGAACATTGGCATGAAGATCTTTGCTACCTTTCCTAACTCAGTAGAAGCTAAAATATTTACCGTATTAAGACCATTGGAAGGTCTGGACAGCTAAATCATCAGATTGGCAATGGTGTCCAAAAATGGGGATGGTGTTTGGTTTTGTTTCTGAATATAGGAAAATGGGATTGACTGATTTTTTTTTTTTTTTTAGTTGAGGAACATTTAGTCACACTGTGTTCCCATTTAACGAGCTAAGGTGTTTATTTCAGGAAATTGGAGGTTAGGGCACAAAAATACACAAACAGCGTCCAGCACTGTCATATAGTTTTTCAGTGAGGATGGAAATATCATCTATCTTTACTGTCTAATATGGAGACCACGAGCCCCATGTGACTTTCGAAATGTGGCTGGTGAAATTCTATTTAATTATAAATTTCAATACCTATATATAGCTAGGTAGCAACCATTTTACACAGCACAGCTCTACACAGTGAGGCTTTCCTTACAAACCTGGCTTTTCCCAAAGCTTTATCTTTCAGACTAGAGATTAGCAAACTTTTTCTATAAGGGGCCAGATAGTAAATATTTTAGGCTCTGTGGGCCAAGAAGCAAAACTGAACAACTCTTCTTGCTGAAAGGTGAATAGTCTTGTACACAGTTCACAGTTAAAAACATAAAAGTCATTCTCATATCCCTGCAAAAGCATGTAGTGGGCTGGATTCAGCCTGGCGGCCATGGTTTGTGGCTTGCATTGCCTTCATTCTCCTCCTGGCCCCACCTCTTTTTCTAGTAGGTTCTCATAATAGAATGCATTTAAATATATATTAGATAACATGGAGAATATGGAATCGGGGAGAGAATTTTCTTTCCTTTGTTATTTGGCAATGAAATTAATCTTTAAAACTTTATGAATGTAAGTAGCCATTATTCTTTAATGATCATTATTTATTTTCTTCTTCCCCATGGAGAACAAATCTACTCTTTAACTTCTTCTGTTAGCAAACCAGTGGAAGTAGAGGTATGGAATCATGCCATAACTCACCCTGCTGGGTTTTTTTTCTGCTTCTGTGGCAGTGGAGCCAATTTCTTACCTCAGAAAGTTAGTCCTGGGCTGTTGCCTTGTGTGTGTTTAAAGTTCTGACGAGGACAATTTGGGGAATAAAATCAGGATGCAGTTGCTAAAGCTTTTCTCCCTTTTTGCCTATGCCTCCCCCTCACCCTTTTTTTGGTTTGAATTGCTTTCACCTGAAGACTGGGAGAAAAAACAATGTGCAAATAGGCTTCTTAATTTGAAATGCCAGGAAGGAAACTCTCTTTCTATGTCTGTGTAGGAAGGATAGAACCTGGAACCATCTGTAGGAATATCCCTAAATGAATGTAATGTTTACTATGTGCTTCGTATGTGCAGAGCACAGACAAAATGATAAGACTGATACGGTTCCCACTATTCAAGGAACTCCTGGTCTCCTGGGCAGGCCATTGCAGAAAGCATATCAGTGCTCTGCAGCTCTGAGGGCTGTGTGCTGCAGGAGTTCCCAGAGACAAGGAAGGTTAGATGGGATTGGAATAAGGGGTGTTTTACAGAGGAAATAGCGTGGCAAATGCAAAGGCCCGGGAGTGAGAGAGATAGGACAAGGCTCATGGACAATGGCAATCAGTTCCATCCGGTTAGAGCATGGAGTGCCAGATGTTGGGGAACAGACAGTAGCTGTGGTGAAGGATGTGGCTAGAGGGTTAGTGGAGACCAGATTGTGAAGATTCTTGGAAACCAGGTTTGCTTGTCCCTGGAAGGTTTGATATAGGTACAGTTTTGATTTCTCTGCCTTAATCATGTTTAAAGTTTAGGGTCCTATGAGGAATTTCTTCATCAACCAACAGGTCTGCATTCATTGAGTGTTTGCTTTGTGCTGGGCCTTGTATTTCAGAATGAACATATGGGATAGGCTCAACTTCTACAATCTCCCCACAAGCCATCAACACTCTGCAGAATATCAAATCCACAAACACCTGATGTTTATGTTATTATGGCCGCTGTTAAGTATCTAAAGGGGAATGGGCTGTATCCCAGAACTGAATTGGCCTGAATGTATATTACTGAGTTATGTGAATGGTCTGAATTTGAGGCTCCTTCTGGCTTTAACCTCCATTCAAGTCCTAAGTTTTCCTTAGTGATCTGCTTATCCTGAGAACTTTGATTTACTCTCCCACTCTGCTTAGCCTCTGCTTCATCTCCCAGCTGCCAGTCTTGGCTGTCACTTTGAATTCTCTCAGTCTAAGACAGTGATCCTCAGCCTGGGTATCTTGACTTTGACACATGACCTTCCACCTCTGGCCCAGGCCTCTTGCCAGATCAGCCTTATAGGCTGCACCCACATCTCTGCATGATAGGTACCTATGGAAAGGGTCATGACGCTCAACTTGTCTCGCACCAACTTGACTATCATACTCTTCTGGAGCGGGGTGGAACGGCAGCATAGGACAGACCGGCAGTACTGCGTCAACTCCAAAAATTTCATCTCCAGTTTTCCCTGGAAAATGGCATTCAATGTCTTCCCATCGATGACCAATCCAACTTCTGGAACGGCAGCTCTTGAGGAGGGAGGTAGTGTCTCAGAAGGTAGACAGAACCCAAAGAGCTTGGGGTCTGGCTTCTGTGGTCCATGAAATTGCTTTACTTCTTCCAGTGCACAGCTGAGGATGGATTCACAAGTTTCCTATAGAGTCAGAATAATAAATATGGTATTAGTAAGCAACACTGGAAATGTAGGTTAAAGATTTCACTTTATCCTTTAGTAAAATAGTTACGAAACTATCACCATAGAGATTACTCAGGAAGCATTCTCTGATTTCTCTTGTTTCTCTGCAATATTTCAAAAGGCATCAAAGCAATGTTAATTTGGAAGCAGATTAATGGCAAAAGAGAGATGGCTAGGGAATGGGAGTAGAAGTAGTTCAGCAAGATGGGGACTGATACAGGAATGGTATAAGCTAATAAATAATGTCATGATGGTATTGTGCTTTCTTTTTCTCACAAGTGATTTTAGTTCTCCTGAGGAAATTGAGTGATGAGGCAACTGAAACAGTGAAATCATTAGTAACTTGCCCTCGCTCACCCAACTTACTATTGGAGGCAGATCATTATTACCAAAATTATGGCTTTTAATTAAAATAAAATACATCATATGTTTATCTGTTGGCATGAATGTGTTGGTCATATAGATTAAAACTGACTATGAATGTGAACATCTTAATGATGTAAAGAAACTTCTCACTGATTTTTTCTGATGTTTACCTTGAAACCTAGTGAAGAATTTATTTGCTTTTATCAATTTTCCTCTTTTACTTTTGATTGTATCAGAGATAAAGTCACCTTTTGGTTCTAAATATATCCTTTGTACCTCTTTAGATTTTGCAACATTACTTTCAAATAAAGATAGAGAAAAGTTGTGGCAGTCAACTCTATCATCAATTTTAATAGCATTGTTTTTTTCACATAATCTTTATTTTTCTGTTTTGTTTTTTTAATAAGCTTTTTAAAAATTTAAATTCAATTAATTAACATATAATATTAGTTTCAGAGGTAGAGGTCAGTGATTCATCAGTCTTATATAATACCCAATACTCATCACATCAAGTGCCTTCCTTAATGCCTATCACCCAGTAACCCCATCCCTCCATCCCTCTCCCCTCCAGCAACCCTCAGTTTGTTTCCTATGATTAAGAGTCTCTTATGATTTATCTCCCTCTCTGATTTTGTCCACAGGATCTCTATTTAGCAGTGTTCTTTTATTCATGGCAAGGATGATTTTCATTTACTGTAGTGCTAAAAAATTTCTAAAAATAAATGTAAATGTTTAAAGTCAGTCAATTTAAATGAAACCATTAAATAAAAAAAACAATACAGGTAATATGTGGATTTAGGCAAAAACTGTGAAGACTATTCTGATATGATAGGTTTGGGGGCCATTAATGTAGAAGCTTCTGAGAATATTTGGAGTCATTTACTCTGGAGTGAGTAGAACTGCAGATAATCATTCCCGAGTCTTCCCTTAGGGGATGCTAAATTGAGTGTTGCAAGCAATAGGGTATGCCCAGAACCTAGAGGGGTAATAGGAAGTAGTTCCAGGAGTGGGTGGTTATGCCTGAAGCACTTATCTGGGAAAGAGATCAAGATAGTCCATGCTGGGAGTTGGGGCAGACACAAATTATATAAATTTCTCCAACATATGGTTGCAGGAAGTCATTGGAGATATAAGTTTCAAAATCTCTGAATTTACTTATTTCAAATTGTGATATAATAACCAAATAGTTACCATTCATTTAACCTTTAGTATATGGTAGGCACTGTGGTAGGGAGCCCCTAAGATGGTTCTCAATGATCTCTGCCCTCCTGGGATGCATGCCCCTGTCTAATCCCTTCCCTTGGGTGTGAGCCACATCTAGCAATTCCTTTCTAATGTTAAGAATTCTGCAAAAGTGATGGGAAGTCTCTTCCAGATTAGCTTATAAAAAGACCTTGGCTTCCAAATTGGCACTCTTTTCTCTCTCTCTCTTGGATGGCTTGCTGTGGGGGAAAGCAGCTGCCATGTCGTGAAGCAGCTCTGTGGAGAGGCCCATGTGGTGAGGAACTGAAGTTTGCCAGCAATCATGTTTGTGAGCTCGGAAGAAAGGCTTCTCTCCATGTCCAAACAACCTACCGGTTGAGCCTTCAGATGAGCGCATACCCCTGACTGACAGCTTAAATGCAGCCTCCAGAAAGACCTGAACCAGAGGCACCCGGCTAAGCTGCCCCCGGACTCCTAGTCCACAGAAACTGTGGGATAATAAGTATTGGTTGTTTGCAGCCATTAAATTGTGGAGTAATTTGTTAATAAGACAAATATTATGCTAATAAGTATTTTTCTTCTATGATCTTATATAATCCTGCCAGTAGCCTCTGAAATAAGTCTTTCTAATCCCTGTTTTACATATGAAGAGAGTGAAGTTTTGGGAGGTTTGGTACCTGGACCATATTAAGCTTTCGATATATGTTACTAATAATGATAATAATCATTGCTGTTATTAATTTCTATCTAATACTCTAGTTCCTTCTAAATTCCTTGACAGACCAGCCCTTTCAGTGATGGGTTAGTAATTCTCTCATTTTATGGTTGTGAACCCTGAGGCCTAGAGAGGTCCCATAACATGCTTATAGATTTAAGGTACCCAACAAAGAAATAGTAGCCCTAAATCAATTTATAATGAATTAGGCAGATTAAAACCCTTGGAGAAATTATTCACTGAATACAGAATTATATTAAACTAGGGTTTAAGTAAATCTGAGATTTGGAATGGCTTTCCCCAGTTTCTGGCTTTACATATCCTTGTAGCCAGGTAAGGGGGTGAAAAAAACTAATCTTAGAGGTTTAGTGGGCTTAGGGTGTGGACAGGGGCTAACATTCAGATACCATCTGAGAGAGTCCCAGACAGCTTTAAATGAATCAACAGTGACTGAACAAAACATGAAATGTGACCCACTGTTCCTTAAGAACATTGGCTAATTAATTGCTAAACATCTTCAGCTTCCTGGATACATTATATTTAACAAAAACCACAAAAGCCCACTCTATCCCTCTTGGTCTGACTGACTCAGAACTTTGCCCATGTCCTCCTTCTGGGATCACCTGGAGTGAAATAATCCTTGTAAATAGAATTTCCATTGTAAGCAGGGCAGGCAGATATCAACTGTTATTACAGGGATCAAGGACTCAAGCAAGCAGCAAATTAGAAAGAAAAAAAAATTTCTCTCCTAAGCATAATATTAATGCCAAAGACTTCCCCAAGATTATTTTCATTTTGAAAATTCATTGGGGTTTAATCTAATCACAGCATAATCTGTGCACTGGACAAGAAAGTAATTTTTCCAATTCTTACAAAAGGCCTCAGGCACTTTTCATAGTATACAGTACTTAAAAAAAAAATGTGTATGTGATTCTTTATGGGGGAAAAAAAACACAACAGATTTAAACCTCCTAAACCTCTGTTCTGGGTCCAATCAGTCTTAAGCAAAACTGAAAGAGTGTGGTTCCAGCATCCTCCCTGACTCCCTTTTCTGTGCTGTTCGTTCCCATCTTTTTCCCTCTTCTCCATCCGTTTCCCCACGGTATGCCTACACCTCCCCGTGCCCTCCTCCCACCGCCCCTCCGATACTTTTCCTGCATGCTTCCCTCTGGTAGGAGCATACATCTCAATGCCTCCTTCCCATAGTCATCAGCCAAGATGTTGAAACTTCACTTTCTGCAGTTTGCATTGTGAAAATAGATTTTTTCCCCCTAAATATAAAATTGTATTGTAACTTCGAATACTCTTCCTCAGACTTCACACAATCCTCTCTCCAAACCCCATCCCCTGCTGCCCACAATCTTACTGGGGGTTGAAAACTGCAGTTTTTGGACTCTGCTTCTCCCTTTCTCTTTCTCTCCCATCCTATCAAAGCATGCTGTCTCATGAATCATTCCCTCCAGGTTTTATTCTGTGGCAAACCAAATGGACACATAAATTGGAGCTGAGATTTTAAACTCAGAATCATTTTAATGCGAATGGGGCTTTTTCAATGGGAGAGTTAATCCAAAGTAGAAGAAACTCACAACTGGGGTTCTGTGAGCAAATAATGTGTTATGGTACAGATAGCACTGGCCTGGCGGGAGGCCAGTGTTCTAGATTTAGTTCTGTCAGAAACTACCAGGGTGACCCTCACAAGTGACTTAGTCCCAACGGTCTTTAGTTTCCTCATTTGTAAAATGTGGAGATTGGGCCAAGGGTGGAAGTTAGAAGATCAAAACTTTCTAACATGTACTACTGGATGTAATGTGAACAAACTGGCCAGTGGTGCATGGGGTTGAAGTGGATGACTCCTGAGGGCCTCTGAGCTCCAAGGTTCAGTGATTTTGCGGGCAGGGGTGCTTCCCTGTGTACCCAAATCCCACCCATAAGCCTATCTCTTTTGGTTTAGAGGCTGTTCTGCACTTGGACATCTGGTCTCTAATTTGGTCTCACCGGACTTTCTGTATTAATGGAGTAAACTGTGTCAGTCTGATCTAACAATCTGCAGGAATAGGCAATGTTGACTGCTGTCTCCTGCTTATCTCCAGTCAAGACCCAGAGCTGGATGCCAGCCTCCCGCAGAGCAGCGACTGTGTCTGGAACCCCTTCCTGTAGCCGGTCTTCGATCCCAGTGGCTCCTGGAGTGATCAAAGACACCAGAGCTTACAATTAGCGTGAAAAACTGCTTAAATTCCCTCAAGCCCTCTCAAACCAGATAGTGATTATTAACTATCTCCCATGTCCTAGGCTGTGCTAAGCAGTCAGCATACAACTGTGAAATGGAGCCGGTCTCTACCCTCTTGTAACTCAAAAGCTTGTTGAAGAAGGATTTATAACAGAACTATATGAGAAGAAAAGCCCAGGGTGCCATACACTAGGAGACCTGAACTTCCTCTAGAAAGTCAGGGACAATCTTGTTAAAAAGTGCCATTGGAGCTCAGACCTGGAAGACAAGGCCAAGAAATGGCAAAGGAGGAGAATTCCAGCTAGAGGGATGAGCATCTATGAAGGCCCGGAGGTCAGAGTAGAAGAAGGTACAGAAAGGAAGGCAGAGTAGGGTAAGAGATGGGGCCAGGAAGAAAGGAAGTCTGCAGGGTCCTACAGAGCTTTGTCGGGGCATTACAGGATTTCGGATTTATTTGGTAGACAAGAAAGCTATTAAAGGGAATTAAGATGGAGAGTGACGGGATCAGTTTTGAGTTTTTTTTTTTTTTTTTTTTTTCAGTTTTGAGTTTTAAGAGGATCATTGTAGAGAAGGACTGGAGATTGGGGGAGGTGGGATGAGATTAGAGACTGAGCAGGGGTGTGGAGAAATCGCCTGGGTGGGTCTAGCAGCGAGGAAACTGGAGAGAAGTGGAGAGACTTTGCTCTGTAACAGCTCACGGCAGAATCGGGACTCAGGTTTTTGATACTGTTCTAGGAATTAAATATGCAGACTCTATAATTTTTGAATGATCTCAAGCTTTGCACCAACCCTGATGAATATATAGCCAAATGTTAAATAGTTGTGAAGTGATTAAGCATGAATTAATCTGCATTTAAATTGAGATTCACTTCAGACAACAGACTAATGGCTACCCATTTTACTCTGGGCAGGAGCAAGGCATTTCATTTCTTTTAATAATCCCTGGTGACAATAGGTTGGCAAAGCAGTTACAGTGGATGCATATTGAAAAGATCGTTTTGCAGTGTGGGACCCAGGGTGAATGCAATGCGGCTTTCATGGCATAGCAGATTCTTGGTGGTAAGATGAAATCTCTTCCCAGCCCCAATCCTCCCCTCCCCAAGCCACCTTGAGGGAACAAAAATAATGACTCTATCCTGAAATGTGCCTCTTTTGTATTGCAGGCCCAGATGCGCAAACAACCCCATGAAAAGTGATGGCTCAGGCCTTGCCTTTCCCTCCAAGGGTTAGCCTGGAAGGTGAGATTCTGAAGCTGATTTATATTACAGGGAAGCAGAGGGAAGGAGAAAAGAGGAAAAACACATTTATTTGCGTGAAAGAAAAAATGAAGCAGAAACACCGTGAAAGTCTTTCCCAGCAAGGGAAGTCGATAGATCCCGACACGCGTGTTCTCGTTCTGCAGAACCAGCTGAGGAAGTACCACTTGCTGACTGAGACAGAAGTGCTCCCTGTCTCAAAAGCAACCTGGGGGGGGGGCGGATAGGGGGGTGCGGGGGGAGTGAGAAGGGAGTCATGTGCCCGAGTGGAATGACATTCTGTGGCCTTGCGTGTGGATAGAGCTATCTGGCCTGGCTACCTTCTGGTTCCTGTTAAAATAAGTCTCACAGCCAGTTTTCAGAAAGGCCTTGGGAGGCAGCGGCAAAGGCCCCGGAGTCAAAACACAGGAAAAGAAAAAAGGCTGAAGGAGGTGGGGAACAGGTGGCCTCATTTGCCACCCTTCCTGACAAATCTTGCTGCTACCTTAATCCATAAAGTCGTCACTGTCTTCTTACAGCAATCCTGGTGCTTTCCCCTTGCACCCCTGCCTGGCTGAGAGTTTGGAGCAGTCTCGTTTATATGGAGGAGAAGCTAGGGCTCAGCGGGGTGAGGGGATAGGTCCCCGAGCACACAGCACAGGACCAGGATTTGGCCCTCATGCCCAGCTCGGCATTGCCTCCCAAGAAGAAAGAAGGCTTCCGCCATGTGGTCAGTGAGGACACACATCAGGCGTTGCCTTTTCCAGATTTTGCTGCCAGCTGTGAGGTGATTAACCCTGATAAACAAAGCCTCCTCCTTCTGCCCAGGTAACGCTTTACCTTCCACAGAAACATGAGACTGCCTCGTAGCCCGTCTCCCTGCTTCTCATCTTTACCTCAGTGTTATCGGTCGAACTGCCATAGAGCAGCAGCTTTTTGTGAAGCTTGAGTCTGTCCCTGCTTTTCGTCCCTTCTCTCTCAACCGTTAGCGTATATTTATGTGTCCTTCATGACCTGCGTCACGCTGAGCTTTCTCCCCGACACTCTGTGGTTCAGCCATGGCAGACCTCGGGGTTTCCAGCCCGTCTGGGCTGTCTCACATCTAACTCTTCTTCAGGCCCCTCCCTCTGCCTGACAGCCCTCTGCCTTTGCTTGACCAGCTCCTCTGCCCTGCTCATTTCCTGCCTTCCAGCACTCTCCTTGGCCCCAGTCTAGGCTGCTACCTTCTATTTTGCGCCCATACCACCAGGTGAATCTTCCAGCCCGGCCCTCATCACACTCGGTTGAAATTCCTTGTTTTACCATCCAGCTTCCTTGCTAGATTGAGCTCTGAGAGGATAGGGCCTATGGCTCTTGTTTGCTAGTCCCCAATACCTAGCATGCCACTTGGCACATAGTAGGTGCTCAATAAACATTTGAATAACTGGAGGAGAAGGAACCAAGCTCCTGGGCTTCATCCAGCAGGCAGTGTGGGAATGCTCCTGGGCATCCTCAGGAAGTGGCTTGTGGAGTCTGGACTGGGTATCTGTACCACTTGTGCCAAATGCCTGGAAGAGCACTCCAGGGAAGGTTTTTAATTGAGACACATCTGCAGCAGTGCCAGAGTCAGGGCCAAGAACTCCCTCTACAGCATGTAGCCTTCCTATTTTTTTTTTTTATTTTTTTAAAATTTAGTGATGACTTATTTTAGTTACCGAGTAAGGTGAGTTGATTCTCCAGATGCTGTGCGGTCTCCATTAGAAGCTCATCTCGGTTGTCAAGGGATGCCTCTGCCTCACACCGGAAGCTGGCCCATCGCTGGAAGTCATCTTCAGTTATGACCTGCAGGACAAGGAAGAGGCTCTTTCCAAATGCAGGGTGAATTCCAGAGCATTTTCTGTGGGCCTGTTTGAGGTTCCCTATACAATTAGATGTAGGAATTACACTTCCCTACACAATTATTTCTCCTCATTGATTTTTTTTGAATGCATGAATCAGTGAGATATTGATCCTCAGGTTCCATTATCACCAGCGAGCCCCTGCTGTGCTCTAGACACTGGAGGTACAGTAGTCATCAAGATGGACAAGATCCCTGCATGCCTGGGCTTATGTACTAGTGGAGGGTGAGAGGCATTAATCTAAGTAAATTACTTAAGAGGACAGATCACTTTAAGGGGTTACAGAAAACAAAGAGGGTGACGTGATAGAGTGTGACTAGATGGGGGAAGCTGTATGGTTATCTCATTTGGATCTTCAGTTCTCTTAGACAAAGTGACATGCAAGTTGAGATCCAGTGATGGGAAGGGGTCAGTCATGGAGAGGGGCAGAGGCAAAGGCCATGAAACAGCAATGAACTTAGCTTTCTTTCTGTTCCCTTGAATATACCAGTTGGCTAAAGGATGGAGAGCCAGATAGAGAAGAGGCAGCAATGAGGCTGGGAAGGTTAGCAGCAGTCAGATCTTGTATAGCCTGGTAGACTATTCCAGCAGCAACTGGAGATACACAGTAGCTGGAAGAATACAACTGGAGGACGTAGCTTCCTCCCTTAGAGTCCATAGCACATTAGACCCCTCTGCTGGCGTCATGTGCATACTGTCTCTAATAGCAATAAATGATTCTTTTGTCCAACAATCAAATATTCCTTGCTTTTCCTTCTGTACATGGCATTATGGGGAAAACCAAGGGGACACATGTAGGCCTTGGCTCTTGAGGAATTCATAATTCTATTAGAGGAGACAAAAAGGCACAAAGAATTTCAATGGAAAATAGAAGGTGGTAAGGATATACTTACAATTTATGGATAGTATGGATAGTATAGTCACTGTCTCAGGCACTGTATATATCTTACTTTAATCTCCATGATAACTGTATGAGGTAGGGACCATTAATGCCGTTTTACAGATAAGAAAATCCCAAACTCAGAGAGGCGAAGAAACTTTCCCAAGTTCACATAATAGGCAAGTAGTGAGATTGGAACTTGTACCTGGGTAGGTCTGAGTTTAAAGTGGGTGCTCTTAAACTTAGTTGCACTAAGCATCGTAAAAGAGATGAAGAGCTCTGGGAATTTATAGAGAAGAAACAACTTTTAGTCATCTAGAAATGCATGTCATCATAGCTCCTTTATCTGGTTTTTAGGTGCCTCATTAGATGCCCCTACTCTGGCATTCATATGTCTTTGCCTGCCTCCCTAGCAGGGTCTGCAAAGTCAAAGGTCTGCAGGGCAAGAGGTTGGTAATTACAAGACTACAGCTGGGCCAAGGGCAAAGCAACAGGGAAGGTAGGGGCTGTGACCAATTGCAGAACACAGAAGAATATACCCTATATCAAAGGGATCCGCTACTACAAGGCTCTAGCTATTAGATGCTCTTCAAGAATGGAGACATGGTTCATCAGATCCTCTAAATTTTTAAGAGAAACCAGAAATCTAGATTTTTATGTGATCACATAGTCTCTCCCAAATTTCAAGTCTAGGCAAATAACGCAAAATTTAAAAAGTCTACTTTGCAGATAAAATTAGAACACTAAAAATTATTTTATGAGTTATGGGTTACCAATTATATATGTATATATAAGGAAAAACAGGGAACATCAAAGCTACACTGAAATGGAACCTTGCCATTCAGAGTTCTGCCCCAGCATAATTGTCAAGATCCTGGGTCTTTATGGTGAATCAGAATAGCGAAATTTTGAAAATATATATATTTTTTGAATTTTGAAAATATTAAAACCACCAATATTAAGGGTCTTCTACAAAGAAATAGAAAGGACAGACTCAGGGTTGAGACCTTATAGCTACTAAAGAAAGAATTTATTTTTACCTTCTTGGCGATGCACAGTGTTCGAAGACCATCTCTTGCATACAAGTCTAGATGCTTTTGGGTCCTGGCTCGAATTTTCCTCACCTTCTTTTCCATATCCGTGTCAGTTGCTGTCAAATAGTCATTGTCCTCCATGAGGTCATGTACAAATGCTTGGGGATCCTTGTTTCTAACACTCTGAAAGAGTGAGGAGGAATCCCCTTATAGCCCACCCCAAAAATATGGATGATCTCTCTTGGTTGCCACGATGTTCGTGATAACTCCAGGAATCCTTAAATTTTCTGCTTTCTATATCTAATCCACAAAAGCCTGGCTGAGAAAGTCCTATTTAGGGATGGAGGGTTGTCTTGGGTATTGTTTCCAAACACAAGTTTGCATCAAAATAACCTGGGAACTTACACAAATAAATAATAGAGGTTCCCCGTTGAAGCCCTGCTGAATCTGGACACAGAAGTCTGAATCTTTGTTGTTACCTCCGGTGTTTTCCATGTAGCCAGTTAGCCCTGGATGATCAACAGTTTGCTAAGTCTTAGACATACCATCCATGATCCCCTCTGTCCTCTATTCCAGTCTTTATACAACTGAGGGCTCAGGATAGCCACAGCTCTAGATCTCATTGCTAAGCTCTTCATCACATTGGGTTTTTTGAGTTAGGCTTTCTTTCTATAATAGGAAATGGCCCTAGAAAAAATATTTTTTGCATTTCCTATAAATCTAGCATGAAAAAATATTTCATTGTGTTGTGCAAAGTTCCCTTTATGAAGTCTGATGTGTTTTCTTTTATCTTTTTCTCCTGAAAATCCAGTACTTTTTTCTATCAGATAAAAAGAATGTTTCAGCCTGGGTTGGCAGGTCTGGGGCAGCCCTGATGCCATCCCCACCTCCTTTACTTAAGATGTCACAGACATCACTAAACAGGTGCAGCACTGTATAAAGCTGAGCTAGGAAAAGGCTTCCAAGTCCTTCTTTACCAGGGCTGGATTGCGATCTTCAGAGGCCCTAGGTAGTAAGCAGATTTTGTGTACCTCATCTATTCCCTCTATATAATGCAAAATTAAACATACAATTCATTACAGTAAAATAAATATAAGGATGTGCAACAAATCTCTGATTTTTCCCATGATACTATTCCAAGGCTGTTTTTATGCAATATAAAAATCATTTTAAAGATTATCTCATTTTTCAGATACCACTTTTTTCCCTGGTGCCTTCAGCACAATCTTTGTGTTTATTGAGCACTACTGTCCCAATGAGCACTGTCTACAATATTTTATTTTCAAAGACTTTAGCTCCCTGAGATGAGTCCTTTTTGCCTTCTACCTGTGTGCCTTGGAGTTTATTTTTTTGCTCAGGCTACCAGGAACCTCCGGGTCAAATTGAATGCTCAAACACTGTAAATATATTATATCTAGGGTTATTTTCTTCTCTCCTTTTCAAAGCCTTGATTCTCAATTCTTATGGTAATATAGTGTATGTGTCTTTTATTGGAAGCATCTCTAATCCATTTTGGAATCAGGTGAGGAACAAATAAAAAAAACAAAACACAAAAAAACATCTCTAGGGCAGTCTGGATGGCTGTTGCCCAGGGATAGAGTGCCGTGGTTCCCTTGACTCAGAAACACTGAATTCATTGTCTGCCAGAGTCTGGGATGAAGAGACCTAATTAGCTCCCTTCCCATTCTAAACACTCATCAATCCCCATGAACCTCTTGGCTTTGATCCACAGCTGATACTGCAGGAGGCACAGGGCTGCCTGGGCAATTCTAAAGCTTGGCTGGAATCTGCTATCCCGGGAGAATCATGGCCCCATAACTGTCTTCTTCTTGTTAGCAATCAGGAAGCGGCTGCACACTAATGCATGCTGCTCCAAAATTGGACACTGATATGTAGGGACTTTGGAACATTTTTCTGGCTTGGCTCAAGTTTATGAAAATCCATTTGGGAGAGGCTGGGGAAAAGGATGATAAAGAGCGACACCTGAGGCTTCCCAGAGCAGACTGGGCCTGGTGCAGAATCCTGGTGGCACGGAAAAGGCTCCAAAGTGGGGCTCAGGATACCCGGCCTAGGATTTACCACTGGTTAGCTGTGCACCTCTCTTATGTCGCTTCTCTTTCTGGGTTCAGCTGACTTCTCTCCAAAGCTAAGAGTTAGGACCCCAGTGTGTTCTAGGGCATGTTAATGGGTGTCATGGTAGGAAAAAACTGTGTATGTCTAATCCCATGTTTAAATGAGTTTGAAAAACCAGAAATTGGGATAAAGGTAAAGAGATTTCTCCAGCGTAAGACTGCCCTAAGTCTTTAATAAGCTCACGAGCACTGTAATTCTCCAGGGCTCGGAGATGCAGAAGGCAGCATGATTTAAGGAACCTGCTTTGAGGAAAGCATCTGTGGCCTCTGTTCAAATTAGGATCTGTGGGACTAAGCGACACTATAACTCAAGCTCCTTATTACTGTTCTGTGCTGCCTCTTAAACCAAGGAGCCCTCTTCCTAGAGCCCTGGTGAGGTGGGACTCACCACACGCTGGGTCTTCCAGCAGATCCATGATAACTGAGTCTGCGCCCTTGGTGTAGACGATGATCTCACTTGTCAGTGGGTGCCTCACAACCACGGACATTCTTTTCCTGACAGAGTCAAAGCCCAGCGTCCAGAGGATGTCAAAGGTGAGGCAGGTGCCTTGGGGCAAGCGCACGGTCACCTGCTCCGGTGTCCGGGACACCAGTGTGAAGCTGTAGGCATGGGCAGCATGCACCAGGGCTGCCTCATCAGGGCTCTCAGCCTCATAACAGAGCTCAGGGCTCGCCAGGCCTAGAGCTGGGGCCTCCAGCACCTCCTCCAAGGAAGCCTCCAATCCAGACCCCTGGATGTCGCCCTCGTCCCATGCGCTGCTCCTATAGCCACCATCTGTGGAGTAGCCTCCGCTGTACACAGATGCGTCATCTCTCTCTTCTGAGTCTGTGGTAGGCACGTTGGCTCCCAAACTCTCCCCCAGGTCAGTGTCAGAGGGCGCAGTAGATGAGAATGACTGGCTGAGGTTCAAAAGCTTCAGTCTGTGGAAGAGCTGCTGAATCTTCTCCAGGGATGTCCCCAGAGCCTTGGTCGAGGGTGGCACGGTGACCTTGTGGTCAAAGGAGGAAAGTAGAACATTAACTCTCAGTGTTGGAAAAAATATCAAGCTGTTTTATGGAAGACTATGAAGGTCATTTTGTAGTAAGTGGATTATTTGGGGTTGCAGTGATTATGGGCAAGTCTTCTCTACGAACCTCATTTCCCCTACCTATAGCGTGAGGGAATTAGGCTAGATAGTTCTTTCTAGCCCTGACATTCTAGGAATTGATAACGCTCAATTTTATGATCCTGCTGTGGTCATGGACAAAGGAAAAAAAGGAGACAAAGGCCAGACCCATATTAAGAGTTCACATTACCCAAGTCCTTACCATGGCTTTGTTTGCTTTATCCTTGCATTCAGCATCTCATCTCACTCTCCTTAGCAACTCTAGGGGATGCTATGTTATTCCAACTTCTAGGTGAGGAAACCAAGGCACCAAGAGGTTAAATAAATGGGCCATAACCACCTGGTGTGTAGGTAATAGAGCTGGACTTAAATCTGAGGCTTCCTGGCTCCAGAGATTAGATTCCCGAGCTCCATGCCAGCTAATATCTCCCCATTAATTTGAAAATTGAGAGTTAAATGCTGTCTTTCCCAAAATGTACTTCTTCCTTTCTTGAAAACAGAACTAATTTCTCAGGTAATGTTTTCTGTCTCCCAAAGCTCTCTAAAATTTTTTTGATAACTTGGTGAGTTTTCAGTGGCTGGAATGACTGTTCAGAGCGGTTTGGGATCTGGGTGTAATAATGGGAGGCTCTGGTTTGGTACCTGGGTGAACCTTCTTTTTCCTGATTTCACAGCCACCAGTTATAACACTCAGTTATTCTCATCAGTCACTCATAAGGGACCTTGGGTGAGAGTTTGTGGATAATTGAAGATCAATCCATCTTTAGTACTAAAAAACAATTCAGAGTATAAACTTCTATAAACAGCCATCCAGCGGCAATATTTCTAAATTGGCAGAACTTCACCCATGGTGATAATAATAATAATAATTTTTTTGCCCTCACATAAAAGCAGAGACCAGTGTAATGTGATATTATTATGGAGTTGTACAGACAGTTCTGCTGTGTATTGACTATACATCCTTCGTTAAGTTGCTGAAACTCTCTGAGCCACTGTGTCTTCACTTGTGAAATCCAAGGACATACCTCATAGGGTTTTGGGGTCGTGATGATTAAGTGGTAATGCAGATGATGTGTTTAGCATGGAGCCTGGCACATGCCAAGTGCTTAGTAAATATTAACTTTTAATATCTATCTTATAGACTGATAAAGAATTTGAAAGCTATAGAGAAAGCGCGTATATAACTTCTTCCATTTTATTTAAAAAGTGAGGAACCCGAGGCCCAGAGAAGATAAAGAGTACGTCCGAAGTGTCATAGTGATGAGATGGTGATTCTGTGACTAGGGCTCAAGTGTCTTGTCTCTCTGGTCAGGGCCTCACCTCTTACCCTGAGCTCTCCTTCCATCCATCACACCACCCACCCCAGCGATCCTTACCCTCTGCCGGGGCTGTGTGGTTGTGGAGACCATGACAGAGTTGCAGATGGTTAGGGCAAGGAAGAAGTCAGCAATGGAGGAGACAGTGGAGGGGAACGGCTTGGCGGCTTTGGTGTCGGACAAGGTCTCCAGCCACAGGGCAGCATCTTGCACTTTGGGCAATAGATTTTTATCTGGAGTCACATCTTTTTCCTGAAAAGGAAAGGCCTGGATGAGAATCTTTCCTGAAAGGACAGGGGAGGGAGACCCCCTCCAGCAGATTCTTGCACACCTGGGAAAGGATGATACAGTCTTTCCCGAAGTCATGCCTCCAGCACATCTCCTCCTCCCACGGGCCTGGTCAATGCATTCCTACGTGATTCCTCCCTTTCCCTCCACCTTGCATGCCCATCAGTGACAGACTCTGGCAGCCCTTCCCTCACAGTTTCTCCCTGCCATTTGCCCTTCATTCCTGATGCTTTCAGCCAGGCACAGATCTCTAGTCCTCAAATCTGGATTTCTGCATCAGCCTCTGAAGTGGTGTTGCTGCTTCTCACCTCTCTTCTTTCTAACCCTTCATATGTATTAGCCATGCATCCATCTATCTATCTATCTATCTATATATCTATCTATCTTTCTTTCTTTCTTTTAAGATTTTATTTATTTATTTGACATACAGAGATCACAAGTAGGCAGAGAGGCAGGCAGAGACAGAGAGAGGAGGAAGCAGGCTCCCCGCTGAGCAGAGAGCCTGATGCAGGGCTCGATCCCAGGACCCCGGGACCATGACTCGAGCCGAAGGCAGAGGCTTTAACCCACTGAGCCACCCAGGCGCCCCAACCATGCATCTTTCTAAAAAGTCATTTCCCTCAAGGTATTCTTGAGCTTGAAAACCTTCAGGAGATCTTCACTGTTCGCACAGTCAGTTTGGTCTGGCGTCTAAACTCTTCCACAGTCTACATTCCTGCTCTTTACTCCTGCTGCTTCTCCGTGCAGACCCTCTGCTCAGCCTGCCGGTTCGTTTGCTGCCTCCTGAATGTATACCCCTTTAAACGCCTCTGACCACACCCTGTTGGAAAAACCATCTGTCTGCCAAAATCCCACCTAGACTTCAGTAGCTGTGAGAAGTTCCCTATGTCCGTGAGATCTTATCTAGCCCACAATGAGTTCTCAGCCTTTTGAGCCACAACAGAGTGTTCTTGAACTTAGAATGCCCATAGGAGTCATGTAGGTAAGGTGAATGAGGGTAGTGGGCCACGGTACAGATGAGGACGCTGTGGATGGCAGGGGCTGTGAGCCTTGGCAAGTCCTACCCTGCCTAAGAGGTGGCAAGTGCTCTGCTAGTGAGGTGCTCCGGTGCTAGTCCAGTTTGCCAAATCCATTGATTTTTAAAGATGAAGAGAGATGATGTGAGAACTCAGTTTTTTAGAAAGAAAAGTCTGTGGGCTGGATCTGACTCATGGGTTTCCAATTTTTCACATCCTTGCGGAAACTGCACTTGTGCCGTCCCTTTGGAATTCACCACATATTGACCTATATTTAAAATTCAATTTTCTTATATCCATGTTGAATCTCTCTAGAGATAGGGTAAGAGCCTCAGACATAGAGACCACATTTTCCACAAAGCTGTACATTCAAGAGCTCCGGCTCTTGCTTTGTTTGAAGCAGAAGCTCAACAAACACCGACTCTTAATAGATATGACAAAAGTCACCAAACAAAGATGTTTCCACACAAAACTACTTCTGTCAGTGTTCATAGTCCATAGGTTAAAGTTTAGAAGAAATTCGATGGTTGAAAAAGATGGGCTGAAGGAATCTGGATTAATTTGTGTAGGGTGAAGACCGAGTGCCAGTGAACTGGACTGAGTGCCAAATAAAACCCAAGTTGAGATTAAAAAAAAAAAAAAAAAAGAAAGGAAAAAAAAGAAACATAACCCTGTGGAGAAAGAGTCCTCAGACTGTGTCTTCTCTGATTACCAAATGCGATGACTCCAGAAGTCAGGCTGTATTCTCTCTGGGGTTGCTGGCACAGGTGAGAGCACAGGGGAGGAAACCCAGACACCCAGGGGAGGAGCTTGATGCCTGCAGGAATGAGAGTTGGGCTTTCCAACAGCACAGGGAGGTGAAGGGAAATGGACTGGAGCAAAGAGTTCCAGCCCTCATCTGCAGTGCTTTTCAAGAGTCAGCATTACACTCCTCTGGTTCACACCATCTTAGGAAAACAACATCCAGAGAAAAGTACTTATTAACAAGAAGAGTGCGAGTAAAACTGCAGCAAGTCTGCATTTCTTCTCATTGCCTTGTGATAAGCAATGGTGAACCATCCAGACCATATGGTGTCACTATTTTCAGAAAGCCTAGGAAGGGAGCATGCACTATCCAACCTCTTTGCCTTTGAATGCAGTTTTCCTAGCAGGAGTTCACTTTGATATAGCTCTTCCTACTTTTCCAAGCAAAGTCATTTATGTGACCTCACTGACTTCTCACAGTCCCAACCTAACTGAAACCCGGAAAGATGGGCTGACTTAACCAATCATTCAGTGAGTCAGTATAAAGCCAGAATCAGATGTCAGACCCTCTGACTGCAAGTCTAGAGTCTTCCTTTCCTTTCCCTGGTCACGGTAAAGTAGCAGTGCTCCCTTATTAATGCTCATCGGCAAACGCCCCTAGCCAGATTCCAGACTCCATCCACTGCCTGTTATCAGTGCACCATCAACACTCAAGGGGGCTTGGAGCTTGTTTCTTAAGGTAGCAATGATAGTTTCTATGCATACAGTACTTCTTACATTCTGGTTACCTCCATTATCTCACTGTGGTTCCACAGCAACCTTATCTGTTGAGTACAATCATTCTCCTGGTTACCCATGTAGCAGATGAGGAAACTGCTGCCCTGGGAGATTAAGTGTTTTTCCCAAGGTCACACAGTAAGTGAAAGAGACTCCTTTGCTTGATTTGAGATAGTCCAAACAGAATTCATGCTCTTAACCTCTGTGCCAGGCAAGATTCCCCACGAGGAGGAAGTAGCCTTTGATACTTGCTGACAGCAAGCATCTTTGGTGTTTGGTATCCCAAGCACAACTAATAGGCTTATAAATCTAATCCTTAGGACTCAGCAGATAGTCTGTGAGATTATAAAAGGGATTATGGGAATCTCCTTTTTTTCAGGAAAAAGATTACATTTGGGGCTGAGGGTATACATGAATGGGATGCTTTTAACCCTTTGCACAGGTTCACAGAGCTGTGGACAAGCTCGGAGGTCATCAAAGCCAAATGTTCCATTTTCCTGATGATAAAATTGAATGTCAGAGAGGTGGCAAGTGAACTACTCAAGATTGAACGTTGAATTAGGGTCAGAACTAGGGCAGTTTTCACACCAGCTGACTCCCAGCTTCTGACAACACACTGCTTTGCTCCAAGCTATGCATTACATATTTCCAAACGGTGACACAGTTAAAATGATTTAATGGCTACTTATTGCTTGTTCACTTACCCTTTAGTCTATGAGTGCCATGAGAGCAGAGACAGCCCATGGTATGTCCCCAGTGCCTGGCAGACAGCAAGCACTCAAACCCATGCTACTCCATCACTGATTAACTCATGGGACCTCTTTGTTAAAACTCTTCTTATTTCAACCCAATCATACAAAAATGCATTACTGGAAAAAAAGTCTCTGCAAAGGGCCTACTTCTCTCTGGCACTGGCAGCAGGCCCAGCCTGCAGGTGTCAGCAGCAGACGTCAGTTAAGCTTTATCCTGTCACCACAGACTGTTTCCACAGGGCAAAGTTCTTCATGGTTCCCTTTGCCCACAGCTCATTGGTTTCTTGTCTGGCCCATTAACATTTAGGAACTTGGCACTTAGAGAAAGCAATGCTCCCACCCACCTCTGAGCCCTTTGGCTAGTCTACTTCTCTGAGGGAAAAGAAATATAAAATTGTGGATTACCTGGTTGTTCAGGTTAGAGCTCTGTGGCAGCCAGCCACCCAACTGGCTGGATTTCTTTCTACTGCAGAACACCTAAAGCTCATTCAAACCTTCTTTGATGAAGGTGATCTTGGACCTCCCACTATACCCTCAAGGATCCTATTATTATCATTAGATTGTTTATTGAGAAATTATAACAAAGTCAGGTGTTTTGGTAAGTGTGTTCATGTACATTGTTTAGTTATCATGACTGCATTGAAATAGGTACTATTATTCTCCCACTTTTTTTTTTAAACACATTTATTCTCCCACTTTAATTATGAGGTAAATGAGGCTTACTGAGTTTAAGTAATTTGACCAAGCTCACAAAGTTAATAAAAAGTATGGGGCGTGGGTCCAGTTCTGCCTCCTGATACCAATGCCTGAACCCTTAAACTCCATGCCAGCCCTTCCCAAATGTTAACATGTACACAATCAACTGGGCCTCTGGTTTAAACTCAGATGCTGATTCAGTGGGTTGGAAGTGTGGCCTGAGCATCTGCTTTTCTACAATGCTTATGCTGCTGGTCCTAGTACCCCAGTTTGAGCAGCGAGAATTTATATGGCAACTGTGTGCTACATGGCTGAGGTATGTCCCACACTGAAGGCTAGGGAAAGCAGGCCGACCTCCAGTCTGCCACTCTCTTCTCAGTTTTAAGGATAACTCACTCAAGTTGACATTGACAATGATCACTCATTGGGTGTAGCAGTTTGCTGCTATTAGGAATCCATGGAGCCAGCAGCGGAAGTAAAAGGGGAACCCTGGTGTCCAGCCTGGAAGAAAAGTCTCTGTGGCGTGGTTCTTCCCGGACCTCCATCTCCAGGTGTCAACCTCTCTCCAACCTGCACCTTCTGTTCCAGCTGCTCCTCAAAACCCTGGTTTTCCATGTCACTTGCATTCCTTGCTGCTCCCCACTAGATGGTCTTCTCTTTGCTCTGGTTAACCTTTAATTTTGTCTCAAATTAAGCTCAGGTGCTAACCCTTCCAGGCAGCCCTCCTGAGCCCTCATCGGATGCAGGTGCACCCCTTCTGGGCTCCTACAGCCCCTCGGCACCCATATACCCAGCACCAAAAGGAGCGTTCTATAGGCACTGCTGTTCTTCTCTCCTCTCTTTTGGGTTGTAACTCCTGAAATCAGGGAAAAGACCCTATCAAACCTTATATCCCAGTGTTTAGAATAATACATGCTATACTGTGGAAGCTTACTCGAAGTTTGACAATAAATGACAGGCTATTCCAAAGAAATGTAGATACTGAGTAGATACACAGAATTGGCAGAAGTGGACGGAAGCACATCCTTCTATTTGTTGTTGGTGAGTGTCTGAACTAATAACCTCTTGGGAAGTATCAATCAAAATAAAAAAGACACAATTTAGCAATTATGTTTGAAGAATACTATAGAAAAATACACATGTATAAACAGACAATGGATCAACCACCCAACAAATTTTAATAGCCATTAAGAAAAAGATGAGGCAGCTCTCCATCGAATATCTGTCTACATCTATGAAATATTCCCTCAGATTCATTGGTTAAAAGAAAAGTCCAAAACAATGTGCAGGGTGTGCTAATATTTGCACTAAAGGATGTACTCATGTGTATACCACACTTGTATGCTCCCATATAGGTAGAACATCTCTGGGACATACACAAGAAAATGCAAATAATGGTTGTCACCGGGGTTGTGGGAAGAGAAGAGGAGGGAGGGAGACTTATTTTTTTTATCATTTGACCTTTAGTTACTTTCTACTACTTACTTAATTATGTGGTTATATCACTATTGTGTAAACAAACTTCAGGGGAGCTGGAGGCTGAACTAGGGTTTAAGAAAGTTATGATTTTGCCCAGGTTGAGGCTGTGACCTAGAGGACACTGCCTTTCATTCAAGAACTGGGAGAACCTGGGGTGCCTGGGTGGCTCAGTTGGTTAAGTGGCTGCTTTCGGCTCAGGTCATGATTCCAGGGTCCTGGAATTGAGCCCCGTGTCAGGCTTCCTGCCCAGCGGAGAGCCTGCTTCTCTCTCTCCCTCTGCCTGCTGCTCTGCTTACTTGTGCTCTCTATCTCTCTGTCAAATAAATAAAATCTTGAAAAAAAAAAAAAAAAGAACTGGGAGAACCCAATGTTAGCAAATATTTGCTTAAATAGAAGCGTGTGGATTTAAGATAAGCTCTTCCCAAAAGGGACATAAGCCCCAAGGAAAGAAACTAAGTGGTCTAGCAAGAAGGGAGTTTTCCAGATCTTGCAAGACCTCTTACCATGTGAACAGGGTCACCGCAGCTGTGCGCCACCTTCTGGTACCCTGGAAGCTAAGGGAGGCACAGCTGGTAGAGGCTTCATCTGTTCCTGCCCTGTGTGGCCACATCATTCCGAAAAGATTTTGTGTGCTTGGCTAATTAAATCAGGACTCTTATCTAACTTATGAGTGGGAGTTTGTATCTGTGGGCTGTCCTCATCCGTCCAGAGAAGACTGGAAGTGCTGCACACATCACTTTCAAAGAAAGGACGGAAGACCAACACTAAGGAAAGGAGGCAGAGGGCCAAAGACACCGCCTTTACTTTTCTCCATTGCGTTCTTTCCAGACAGGTGGGAGAGGCCATGCCCACAGAAGGAACTGGTGGTGCCATTTGGAGGAGTGTAAGGGCTCCAGTGCAAATTTTATGATTAGGAAGATATTCTTTGGTCTGATGGTTCCGGAAAACCTCTTGTAAGTGGCACTTCTAAACAAAGACTCTCTGCTCAAATCTTGGCTTCTTACGCATCTGGGAGGGTGGGGAAACCATTTCATTTTCCATCTGCCAGTACTCTTAAACACTGGCTTAGAACTCACCACTCTCCTAAGTGTATTATCCCCACCCTAAAGCCACAGATTTTATAGCAGCCAATTAAGGGGCATTAACTGATACTTCCTTGTTCTTTGTAGTAAAAGAAAAAAAGCCAGCTTCTCTTGTTAGCCTTGATGCTCATTTTGTTCGGGGTTTAGGGCAAAGTTCCAAGGAAACCAACAACCAGCTTCTTTAGATTGTGGTAAGGTGCTTGCTCTGCCAGGGCTTGGCATCGTGGTGGTTTTAGAGGCAAGTTCTGACTGATTTACAAAGGGAAGGTAAAGAACTGGTGGTGCCAAGAGATTATTATCCAGCCAGACTGGATACCAGATGGGCAGATGGAAGAGGACACAAGCTTGGAGAGCCCGCCAAGGGTGGGTGGGGGCAGGGGCCAGGAGGTCCACCTGGGGCTGCCACCGATATTCTCTATGGACTGACTCAAGGATCTGCCACTCCAGCCACAGATATTTTATGCATTAGTGTCAGAGCCCTTTAAGGCCGCCCAAATCAACCTCTTTAGCCACTGCCTCCCAAGCTATAGAAGATGTCCATTTGAGCCAAATGAAGATGATTTCCTAGGGGGGGGGCAATGCTAGGTTTAGAGAGGTTCTTGATCTTGTTGCTCTCTAGAATCATCAGAAATAAAAAAACGTGAACGCTCAGGCCCTACCCTAAACCATATATACCAGAATCTCACGGGAGAGGGCTTCGCAATGCATTTTATGAAAACTCCCATTTCCCATGTCATCAGATACGAACATTTATACCAGCTAGACAGCTTTCCTTGGGAAACACTGTTTTAGACTTCTACTAGTTATCTATCTGGAACACATGATTTTAAGAATTAAGTCCTCAAAATAAACTCAGGAGACAGAACAATAATCCTTAAAGACGAAGACATTGAGGTTCTAGCTCCGTAAGCTGACCAAAGTCACAGAGTAGATGAAGGACCAGAGATGAAAATCTAGAGCCTTTGAACCCGAACGTGCCTAATTTATAGCTGAAAGGGACCTTGCAGGTCGGCATGAACATCATGCTGTTCAACTTTTAGAATAGCCGGTGATCGTTGCAGTCCCTCGTGATAGATCGGCCCTGAAGAGAAGTTCCCCCGGCTGGCTCAGGGCTGCAGTTTTCCTGGGCCACTAAGATTCGTCAGGCTGAACAAGGGGGAGCGAATCTGTGTGTTGTCCCAAATGAGATCTACAAAAGAAAGCTTCCTGTTTCTCTCTGTGTGTCTCGGGGGAGACATTCTCAGGCACATGGGATGCCCATGGCATCCATAACTGGAAGGGGTCAAAAGACACACGCAACGCAAGACTTAGAATCTGTGCCTGCTGAGAATTCACTAAATGTGTTGTTGAAATATTTAGGTAAGCAGCTGGAGGAAGAGCATTATAGTCAGAGGGGACAAAATTAAATTGAATAAGAGAAAGATGCAACAATATGCATGTTCTGTTATCTTACCTGAGAAAAAGAAGAAAAAAAAGTTCTTCCTAAAGGCATCTATGGATCATTCCTCTTGTATGTTTATGAGCATCATCTGTCTTAACACATGGCTAATGCTTTATCCTTGCTAATGTTGCATTTCTTTGTGTGGAAGTAACATAAGAGAGTTCACTTTGTACTCACCTCAAGTTTAATAAGTAATAACCCGGAACACATAGACTCACAGAATTTCTTTTCTGTCACGATCCGAAAAACTTTTTAAAAAGCTTTTAAAAACTAGGTAGCAATATGGAATATGCTCTCAATATTATTTCAGATTAAAAAGACCCATCACACTTAATTTGTAGGTACTATGACTGCAGAAATGTTAAATGTATGTAGTTATGTGTGTCTTAATGGAGAAAATAAAAATTGGAAGGAAATTCATTATGAGGATAATTTTTAAAATCTAATTTTCTAATAATGAGATAATAGCATTTCAGTCCTTTCTTAAGATGTGGGCCTTGTTCAGCATAGCTGGGGCTCCCTGTGGCTTTTTCTGCAAGTGCAAAAGACTCTAGATGATATGTCTCCTAGAGAAAGAACATGGTGCAGAGGAAAGTAGAATGGGACAGGACTCAGAAAGCTCTGATTCTGGCCTTGCCTTCTAGGGAATGTGGTGTAATCTTGGGGGAGAAACTCAATTTCTTTATGTGCCAGGGATTTAGTGATAGCTGTAGCATTGGATCAAATGTGAAGGAAACATATACAAAAAGCTCCAGACCCAAGTTGCAAAGTAAAATCCCCATAGGGGCCAGGCAACTAGTTTAAGGGAATGGAGTGTACTGGGTAATTTTGACATAGATGTTCTTTGCTTTGTAACTATTTAAGACACTTTATGATTATCACAAAAATGTATACTCTTCCATTACTCTTGAAATCTGCAAGCCTTAAGGCTTGTCTTATTTTTGCACCTTATAGAAATATAGGCATGACAACGATTTCTCTTTCCTTTAACTGTATTTTGGAAAAACATGCATCATGGACATGCTGATGGCTCTCAGTTCAGTGATGGGGGTAAACAGAGAAGGGGGATAGGCTGTGACAACAGAAGACCACATGCCCAGTATAAGGAGCATCAACTCCATCATTCAAGCCAATTATTGCCACAAGGAAATGTTGGCTTAATGTGGAGAAGTTTTCCAATTCCTGTTTAAGAAGAGAAGTCAGAGATCTATAGATTTATATGAAATCTCCCAATTTCTAAACACTGAACATTTAAAATGAACAAGAAGTGTATATGCCCAACAAAACATAAGCGGACTGAGTATAAGACCAAGGGCTGCCATTTTGAGAGCTCTTCAGGATTTGCACAGTCTTTTCTCTTTCACACCCCAGAGCCCGCTCCCATCTATCCCCAAAAAGAGGTCACTTGCAACTTGAAGAGTAAAAAACAGGTACTTACTATGGAGCTGCTGAAGGCCACAGGAGGCTGTGAGCTTTCACAGTGCCCCACAGACCTTTGTCTGGAGTGGCCCTGGATGGGTACGTGGGCACTGTGGCACCTCCTCAGAGGCTGGGCCCATCCTTGGCTCCTCCGTGTTGCTGGGCCCTGAGCGCACTGGGCTGGGAAGGACAGGCACTGGTATTGGGTCCACTCTTCACTGTCTGAGTCAAGCTCCCTTGGGGTCTCCAGTCGCTTGGCTGCAAGAAAGGAGTCCTGTTATTGCACTAGTCGTACCTTGGCCAAGTCATGGTCTTGGGGATATCAGACTTTGGAGGTAGAGGAAAGAACACAGGGTAAGAGCACTTTGCTGCTCTGGAACATGGGCAACTGGGCTATCTTGACTGGATAAAGAGGGGTGCAACTAAGTTGCACAGCTTCAAATCCAGATTCAAATCCTACTCCTTCCTAGCTATGAGCTTGGACTAAATCTGTGCTCCTATTTCCTCCATTAGGGAATAAAAAGAAATACTTAACTCATAGGGTTGTTTGGAAGACTTAATAAAATAGTGTGTCAAAGTGATTGATATACTCTAAGTACTGGTCATGGTAGCTGTTATTATTAAAAAGATATCAGAAGCTCCCATGTAAATGGTTACCACATGGCAAAGGTGATTGGGCCACCCATAATATCTCCCCCTTTCTTCTTCTCCATTCCTCCCACTCAAAAGAATGGATGCTGCTCTTTTGAGTGTCTTCCTTTAGTTAGAAAGTATGTGTGGTATGTTTGTGGTGGTGATCGTGGAGAGCTGCTGAGGCAATCAGGTCAGCTTTACAGGTCACTTTCAGTCCCTGTGTGATGACCGTCCTGGCATTCTTCAGCTATATCTCCTAAGTCAAAGTTCTGCCTCAGTAAAATTCCAAAAGATCAGTTAACATGGAAGGCTTTTCCTGGATGTATTGAATCTGATCATGCATCCATACTGAGGCCCGTCCTGACATGTCAGGTAAAGTGACCCCCCAAATTCTTAAATCTTGGTTATATACCTGGTACATAATTGGACATATCCCCAGTCCATTCCTGGCAGATAAAAATCCTGTGTGTAATGGCACCAGACTGACTGGAGGGTTTCCACACAGGAGGTCATTGATAGCCTTTGTGAGCAAGGGAAGTTCACAGGTGATAAGAACACAACACAACTGATCTAGGAAAAGGAAGCCCACAGGGATAGAGGAAGCAATCTGCCACAGAGCCAGGAAACCTCTGTGGGGAGCCAGGAAAATGTCTTTCATTACCACTCTTTTAGGATAGCAGGGTGATTCATTTAGAAAGAGTGGTGAGGGCCCTTGGGAACTCTCGTACCATTTTCTTGGTGAGAATACTCGCTGCCCATGATAGTGCAACGCCGAAAGACCATCTTGTTCTCAGTCAGTGTCCCCGTCTTGTCAGAGAAGACATACTGGATCTGACCCAAGTCCTCAGTGATGTTGAGGGCTCGACACTGAATGGACAAATCAGTCTCTTCATCATACAGGTCAAGGTCATTGTGCAGGAAGAAGACTTGCCCGAGCTTCACCAGCTCAATGGATACATACAGGGAGACTGGGATCAGCACCTGTGGGGAGATTGAGTCCCACAGTGTCAGAGATCAGGCCAGTTCCCTGTCTCAGAACTCTCACCAGTAGGCAGCAAAGGCATTTAATGGAAAGCTGAGGTCAGCTTACACGAAGGACTTTCTCTGAGAAACTGAGGGTCAATGACTTCATTCCTCCCTTGTAATTCTTAGGAGCATCTGGAAAACAGGTGCCAGGGAGCTCTGGTATGGGTATGCTCTCACTATTTGATGTTTAATGACTGAGTGGTTAGGGGGAGAGGAGCTCTAGTGCCTCTGTCCAGAGTTTCCTGATGCCACTGAGATCTCTATGCCACCAAGGACTGTTGCTCACTCTTATATGTATTCAGATCCATTGTTGATTATTGTCCTGGATTCAATACCTAACATCTTCTGAGTGTTTGCTGTGCATCAGATCCTGTGCTAGGTCCTGGAGATGGCGGCAAGCAAAACAAAATCCCTGACTTTGAAGACCTCACATTCCAGTAAACAAACAAAGAAATATATATCAGGTAGTGAGAAAGAAAAGTCAAGAGGGTAGAAGGTGGTAACGGGAAGGGACTCTTTTATAGACCATGACCTTTGAGCAGAGATCTAAAGAAATGAGGGTGTGAAGCAGGAAGTAATCTGTGGGCAGAGGACTGGGGCAAAGACTGGGGTGTGAGCAGACTGGGTAATCGAGGAGGAAGAATAAGCAGGTCTTATACGAATGAGCAGGAGATGGCTAGGAGATGAGGCCGGTGGGGGAAGTCAGGGTTCAGATCACGTAGGGCCTCGTTTGCTGTTATAAGGACTGTGGATTTCTCTTCAAGCAGATGTGAAACCGTTGGAGGATTCTGTGCAGAGGAAGAGTATGGCCCAACTCACATTTAAAAAAGATTACTCTGCTCAATGAATGAATGAACTAATGACTGAAAAAAGTTCACCTGTAAGAGGACAACAAAACCCTCAAATACTACAAGAAATTGGATGTAAACGGAGCCTCATGAAAACAAAACTGCAACTTCCCTCATCTTTCCATTGACTGTAACTTCTTCCAGAGCCTGGAGAATTTATTCATCTTTTTATTCCTTACTGCCCGTTTCTTATAGGTGCTCTATGCTTTTGTGCTTTCTCCTTTATAGGGCCAGCTGTGTTTTTTCCCTCTCAATCTATCAGAGGCTAAAACACTAACTTGTGGTTTCTTTCTCCCAATCCTTAGGGCTTGACAGTTCTCTGTAGTTCTCTGAGATATTTTATCTTCTTCTGTTCCCAGGTCATGAGGATTTTACCTGTTCTATTATATCTGGCAAAGGAGTAGGTGCACTTAGATTATTACGATAATCTTATGCTTAAATAGAAAAGCCTGGTAAATATTTTCCTCCACTGTTATCTGGGGGGGCAAGGTTCCTTCCACAAGGTAGGGCGGGTCTTGACATTAACCCAAATGTGAGTACTTTCAAAGACTCACAAGAAAGCAATGGCCATTTTCTCATCTCAGTTCAGTCAGTTCTTTCTTGGGGACAGCACTCTTCGTTCTTTATTTCACAAACTTGTGCAGGTATTGGTCACAGGTCTTGAGCCCCTAGCTAGGGAGGGCTTCCTACCTGGAGCAGGATGATCATTGTAAGGAACATGTAGAAGCCTCCAAGGGCAAGGGGAAGGAAGCTGCCCTTGGCATCAGGCACATCAAAGGGAGGGTGTTCTTCGAAGGTCCCATTCCAGAGGCGGTGACCTGAGAGTAGGCAAAATCAAAGATTAAGCAGAATCCTCACTTAATTATACTAGTCTAATTAAGGGCTATTATATCAGCCCTTAATTTATTCCCAGAAGTGAGTTGCTTTGAATGAACCCATCTTTATTCTATACAGTCTAATTTTGTGTGTATGTATTCATCTAAAGTGGTCCTTCACATTCCCTGCACTTCCATCTCCTGATGGCATTAAAGTCTGTCTCACTGAGAGGAGACTAACATGGGGATTACTCATATTTTGATGAAGTCCTGTTATATAGGGATTGGAAAGAGAAAAGGGAACACAAGTTCTTTTCAGTTGTGTGGTAGAAAGTTCATAGTTGGGGAACTTGATAGAACCGTAAGCTAGCCCCTCTTCTCTCCCCATCACATACCCATCCATTTTCACAATTCATCTATTCATCCGTCCATCCACAGTTCATCTCTCCACACTCCATCCACCCATATCTCTGTTCATCCACTCTTCCCTGCTTCCCCCCCTTCCTCCCTCTATCCAACATTTATTAATTCAGGAAGGAATTGGTCTCAGCTCTTTTCTTTGAGGAGGTCTAATAATTCGGAGACCAGATGTAAAGGGACAAATCCCACAGAGTATAAGAGGTACTATGCAGAGTGTGGAATGTTATGAGAACTCATAGTAACATATCCAAATGCAGACTGAACCCCATGTCCTTGTCCACAGAAGGGGACAACCACATTCATCACTTGAGGATGAATAGGAAGAAGTGCTCCAGAGTTTTCTGAATCTCAGTTTTCTCATCTATCAATTAGTAATAATACCTCTTCTGTAGGGTTACTGTGAAAATAGAATAACCAAACAATGTGTATAATGCTCTCAGCCCTAGGGTAGGAACTACAGGGAAAAAAATCCCAGGGGATACTGCCCTGTCCCCTGTGCTTCTTTTCCCAGGAGGTTGGGCCCAACGCCATGATATACTGCAGAAGAAAGGAGACTTACAGCCATGAGGTTATTTTAAGGTAATATTATAGAATGAATAACTCTGGCCCTCAAGGGAGCCAGGGAAGTCTACATGGAGGAGGAACCCTTGGGGATTCCTGGAGACCAGGAGGGTATCAGTGATCAGAAAGGCCTGGGGAGGACATTTGGGCAAAGAAAAAAGAAATATCATCTTTGCACAGTCCAAGCAAGCATGTGATAGAGAACTCTTGAATGACACGCACTTGAGAGCTTTGACAGCAGGGGCTGGGCTTTAATTAGGCACCACCAGAGGCCTGCCACTGTGTATGAGTAGTGATTCTCAGACAGCATACAATTCTGCCCCTCCCTGTTACTTTCTCAATTTATTTATTATTTTGGGCAATCTGCCAAGCAGATTCTGGTTTGCCTATACCTTATCTCCCTGTGTGACCTTTTAATCATTAACTTCCTTTCTCTGGAGACACAGTGAGATGATCTTGAATGTCCTTTCCAGCACTGACATCCCCTGAAAAATCTGTTCTGAAGCAGAGGCAGCAGTTCCTGTAGTGTCTCTGAGGGCATGGGGGTGGCCTCACCCTGATGGTGTTGTTCTCCCACTTTGCTGGCCCTCTGGGTGTTCTCCTGCCAGCTGTGGGCCACCTTCACCTGGAGTGCCATTGAACATATCTGGGAAGCATAGTTAAAAACCCCAGGCTACTCACAAGACTAAATCCCATCCTCCTCACTCTGGTGGCACCCCAAATCTCCCCGGGCCCTAGGAGGTCTTATCTTTTCAGACACAATCTTCCAAGAACAATGATGGGCTCAATTTCTGACCAAGGCAAGTAAAGAGCACACACCATTGCTGCCCCCCTGGTATGGGGTCAGCAGGGGGTTCTGGACTTAGCACATGAATTTCTCCTCTTGATCATCCCTGGTTCTTTTTTGGGGTCTCCTTTAGGATCCTGAAGACCATCCTTAGAGAGAGTAGATAAGAGCAAATATCCCTTTTTGCTTATACTCTGAGGATCAACTTAAAGGGCTCAGATTATTCATGTCTGTACCTCCTGCAGCTTTCCACACTCCACAGTTACAGAACGTGGCCACAGCCTGGTTCTAATTAGGTCTCCATGCTTGGCTTTACTCTTGCCACACCGAAGACCCAAATGCCCCTTTGCATAAAATGATTCTCCTTCCTACTTCTGTGCTTTACTTGTGCTGTGCCTGAGGCTAAGAGTGACTTCTTTCTTTTCACAGCTGCCTGCCCATCCTGCCTCTGCCACCTACCTCCTGTGGTAATGATGACTGCATTCAGGGATCAGAGCCATCTATCTCTTCAAGGAAGACTTCCTCCCCTGATACTCTCATATTACCAATAGTAGAGTGAATAATGGCTGCCTCGAGTGTCCATGTCCTATTCCCTGGCCCATCAATATGCTCTCTAACTTACGTGGCAAAAGGAGCTTTGAGAATGTGATTTAAGTTAAGGGTCTTGAGATGGGGAAGAGTATCGTTGATTATCCTGGTGGGCCCAATGATGTAGTTATAAATGTCCTTATAAAGAAGAGGCATAAGAAGATGCTATTACAGAAAAAGGCAAAGGGAGATACTACTACAGAAAAAGAAAAAGGAGGCATAGGGAAATACTACTACAGAGAAAGCAGAAGGAAGTATGAGGAGAGATTGGAGTAAGGCACTTTGAAGAAAGAGGAAGGAGTCACTAGAAGCTCAGAAAGACAAGGGATAGAGTTTCCCCTCAAAGCCTCCAGAAGAAATGAGCCCTATTGACCCTTGAACTAACCCAGTGGAATTAATTTTGGACGTCTCACCTCTAGCTTTGTAACAGAATAAATGAGTATTGTTTTAAACTGCTAAATTTGTGTTGTCTTTTTACAGCAACAATGGAAAACTAAGACAGTGCTTTCATGCAGTCTTTACTGTGTAGGACAGATTTTACCAATTCTGTTCATGTGTTGGACTCCCTCCTGCTAAACTGTGAGCTTGTTAAGAACCAGTCCTCAGACTGATGCATCTTTTTATTTTCTTATGCTAAGAGAGTGCCTGGTTTCAGTAAGTATTTCTTGGAGAAATAAATGATAGATGGTATTCCTAATATTTAGAGTGCATAATACTTTCAGCAGATTTTCATAAGCATTTTTAAAAAAGTAATCTCCACCCCCCAGCGTGGGCCTAGAACTCAGGATCCTGAGCTCAAGAGTTGCACACTCTACCAACTGAGGCAGCCAGGTGCCCCCACAAGCATTTTTATTTGACTGATATCTTATTAAATGACAGAGTGGGACTTATTTTCATTAACTCTATTTTATAGATGAGGAAGTTGAGATTCAGAGAGCTGAAACAATTTGCCCAAAGAAACGGAAGTTTACCGTTGTCTTGTTCTTTCCAGAACATTCCATACCTACAGCTCCAATGAGGCACATGAGGAAGAGGAGCCCAATGCAGAAGAAGATGTCTATGTTCATGCGCCTCTCAATCTTGCTGCGTTTGTACCGTGGGCCACTGTTGTTCAGCATGGCTTTTGTCTCATGGCCTTTGAGAGAAAATGAGGTAATAAGTCTTTAGCATCTGTTTTCCTCTGGCCTGGATCACATCCTTAGCTCTTCTCACGGAAGCTTACAATAGAAGAGAGGCTTCTTCCTCTAACCTAAATCTTTCCTGCCTCAGGGAGATTGCTGAGAACAGCTGTAGAGGCCTCACAAAATTTGTCACCATGTGTTTACTGAGAATCACCTCCACACCAGACAGTGTGGTGCACACTGATAGAGCTACTAAGCACAGGTTGTACACTGCACAACTCAAGAAACACCCCTCATTTTGTTGCTTTAGATTTGTAGGTTTACCATGATAAACTTCTGCAAATGACAGTAAGCTGACTGGAGGAAAGGCTATTTTTTTTTTTTTTTCTAATTTGCACAAAGACACTGTTATGGACTAATTGTAGGACATAAGGATGAGGCAGATGACTCACATTTTGGTGAAAATATTTAAGAAAACAAATAAATAATTACAGTTAGTAATAACTCCCATGAAATACACAATGAGCTAAAAAGTAAGAGATGGTGTTAGAGAACATGGTCAGGGATGGCTTCTCAGAGATGACATATAAGGCACATTTGAAGGAAGAGAAAAGAGTTGGGCAAACATGGTTTTGGCCTTGGAAACAGTGCATACCAAGGCCGTGTGGCAGGACAGTGCCTTAGGCCAGTAGTTTTCATTCTTGCTTCTTCGCCCAAGATGTTGGTGTTGCTTGTGTAAGGGTGGTAGGGGCCAAAGGCCTCTACCCCAGCATTAGCCTTGAGCCGCTCTACACCCATCTTGGAATTCTGCATAAAATTTTGTTCAAAGAGAGGACAACAAAATTTGAAAACTACCAGTCTCATCCAGTTACCCTTGTTCCAGTTGGAGACTGGGGACCAGAGAGTAGAAGAGACCTGCCTAAAGGGAAAGAGCCATAACGTCAGAGGCATACTGAGAACCCAGGATTCTGATTCCTACTCTTTCTCCTACCAATCGTGGTACCCAGGCCACACAGCTAAGAGCTGAGAGCCAAGTTGAGATTTTGTCTTCAGACAGAGCTTGTCCTTTGGGGCTGTTAAACTTAAACACCATGCTATTCCTCAGCAAATTAAAAAAAAAAAAAAACAAAAACAAACAAACCACATATTTGCTGTGCAAAATTAAAGAAAACCAATATATCAGCTCCAGCACTGAATGGCTTTAATGCTCTTTAGCTGGTTGCCTTGTAGATTTAAAGTGGCAACAAAACAGTAGGAGTGAGCAAACTCTGGGCTTATTAATCAGACTCAAGTTGCTGTAGTTGTAAGGGGGGTTTCCACAGTAATGAGCACAGGCTGACTGTGCTGATGGTACTGCAGCCTTTCCACCTGCTTCAGGCTCACCTCACATCGGGGTCCTCAGACCTCCCTCTTTACCCACCTGCTTCCCACCTTCTGCGAGCCCTCTGTTCTTTTGGTAAACAGGCTCCCAGGGAAGGCAGTATGGTATAATGGTTGGAATGTGGTCTCTAGAGTCAGAGCTTATCTCTGTAGAAATTTGACATTGGGCTATAAGTAATTAATCTCAGGAGACAAATCACCTTGGGTGAATGGATCCCTTTGTACCTCAATTTCTCATCTGCAGAATGAGAGACAATAGTCGTATGTGTGTGTTTGGGCAGGAGAGTGAATTAATATACACAAAGTATCTGAATTACTTCCTTATACACAGTGGGAACTGGATATATGTTTTTTTGTGAGGAGCACACACCTATGCTAGATCTCTTCCTTCGGGAGGCTCACTTTGGCCTTTTTGAGCCTTTGACTCTGACGTGTTCCTATTTCGTTTGTCCATGTTATCAGAGGAGAGACTATGACTCTAGACCAGTTGTTCTCAACTAGCGATGATTTTACTCCCCAGGGGACATCTGGCAATGTATTGAGAAATTTTGGCTTGTAACATCTTAATGCCATCTTGAGGCTAGGGATGCTGCTAAACATTTTATAGAACACCTCCCAACCACAAAGAACAATCTAGAACAAAATGTCGATAGTGCCAAGGTTGAGAACCTCTTACTCTAGATAATTATACTGAAACAATTAGTATCATTTTTGCTCACGCTTTTTGAGAGCCTAATATGTGCCAGGCACTGTGTTAAGCCCCTTTCACAGACAATCTCATTTGAACCTTATAACCCTACAAGGTGAGAACTATTAATATCCTTGTGTTGAAAGCTTAACCAACACACTCAGGAACATGGCAGCCAGCCAGTAGATTTCACCCCCAAGCAGTCTGACCCCTCAGAGTCATGATTCACTCTCTCCCAAATCTTCCCTAGGACTCTAGTCTCATTTACCACGTTCATCACTCACTCACAGTTTTGCTTCTGATCAGGCAGAGAAGCAAACTCCAAGCTCATGTGGGATTTTTTGGTGGAGTGGGGATTGCTTCAGAGTTTATCTTTCATAGGTCTACCAGATGGCATTGAACTCCATTGCCAAAGACCCTTGAAAAGATTAACCTGAACTGACAAACAATCCCCCTTCATCAAGTTAGGGAAAGCTAGCTAGACTGGGACATTACTTGTTTAAAAACCTGTTTTTCTTTGACAGTTCCAAAAAGCGAATCTCCAGGTAGATTGATGTTTAAATGCTCTGCCCTATCCATCAAGAGTAGGGTTCTATGAATTCCAAAACAAATCAAGCCAAAGAAAATACCAAACAAGCAAAATATTTCAAGATGTCCTAGTGAGTGGGAGACCCAGGAAAACACAATTTGGGGTCTTCCAGCGAAGGTAGACACTCCAGGGAGACTGAATTTTCTCTGCAGAGGAAGAGTCTGCAGTTGTTGGTGTAAGAGCTGAAATTTATTGAGCACCAACTGAGTGCTGGGCACTAGCTAAGTACTGGGTATACAGCAGTCCCAAGATGGCCCTCTCAGACTTCGGGTTCATTGTGAGAAGTGCTGCCAGGTTTTTAATATTTCCATCGGAAAGCAAGATCAAAGTGGAAAGGAGAAGCTAGAGCACCACAAAATGAATAAATAATACACACAGAACTGCAGAAGGAACAACTAAAACCCACTGAGTGCTCACTGTGTTAGACATAATTTGTTTCGTGTATTGACCCTCACGAGTACGCTGTGAGGCTGAACCACATGTTCTTCCCATTTGCTTAGATGAGGAAACGGAGGCACAGTTTTCACACAAAGGTGGAGTTGTTAAGTTTGGTGAGATTATTATTCCTCAGGCTCAAGAAAGCACTCTTCATCCAGCCTTTGGGTCACAAGACCATGAGAAGTGAATGAGCACGAATCCCTCTTCCTGTTCAGATGAGTGATGTTAGCCTGGCATCTAAGTACATCTCCTGTGAACCAAACAACCTGCTGTGATTCTAGTCTCACTTTGCTTAGCTGAGAAATGGGAAGTTGCTTGTACCCCTCAGAACTGTTGTGGCTTCCCACTGACCGCAGGCGGATTTGGAGGAGCTGGAGGAGGGAGGACATGGGGAAGGACAACGTAAGTCAATGACCTGCATAGATGACGATGCCAATAGCCACCTCAGTGTTTCTGATGGTACAGCCTCGAAGCAGAAGACTCTCGCTGCCAAAGCCTGTCCTTGTCTGGTCAGGATGCTCCCTGGGGATGAAGAAATACCAGGAGTGGTTTGGCGGCCTCTTCATGCTATCACTGGTGAGTGTCACAGAATTAGAAGTGGTGAGTGAACACGATCCCTCTCCTCCCTTTTTTCAGAAGAGCAATGGGTATTATTAACGTGGCATCTGGTTTCCAAGTTCAAGTACAACCTTCATTGCTCCTGGGAGGCCTGGTGGGGACTGGACCAATAAAAGGGAATTATCCATCCTTATGGAAATCATCATCTACCCACCTCAAAGTCAGGGTTCTGCTGAAAAAGCATTGGCTTCAGTTTTCTCACTCAGAATGGTTTAGTGTGGGATAGGATATCCCAAAGACCACACAGTGTTCCCTCAGGCGGCCTTCCTATACTCTGTCTCGCCTGGCTACTGGGACCAGACCACAGGGTCTGACTGCAAGTCTGCCAAAGCCACCAGACAGTGCTGCCCCCACCCCCAACTCTGTCCCCTGTGAGTTGGCAAGGGTCCTCTTACATGGAGCTACATCTCTCACTTGCCTCTCTCTTGTACCAGCCTCCTCTTGCTCTGTCTTTTGTGAAATAAACAGACCTCACAGGAGGGGGACAGTAGCCCTCTGTGCCACATGGGGGAGGCAGCTCCTGAAAGCCGAGAGGTTTTTCCTTGCTCTAGTCTCAGGGGCATTGCAGTTTTCCACCTCACACCAGAAATTTCTAAAGCCACCTAATACCAGTTATTACCTGGGGTCTGACCTTTATCAACCCTTCCTTAGGGATCATTTAAATTTAAATATAACTTCCCCAAAGCATTAGGGAGAACAAAAAGAATAATAATCTGAGTCCTTAGGGCCTTTCTCTTTTTAGTTCTTCAATACTTCATTTTTCTAGGTCTGGTTATAATTGTTTTCCATTTACTAACTCAGTTAATCATCATGACAACCTTGGAAGATAGGTTATGTTACCATACCCGCTTTGTAAAAGGGGAAACTGAGGCAAGTTCGTAGAGCTAGTAAATGGCAGAATGGAGATTCAAATCCACAAAGTCTGGCTCCAGAATGCTATCCTGCCACTCAATATGCCTTTTAATACCAATTATGCCTTACTGTGGTTATAAACTAAGTTTGCTTATATCATTTTATTTGATTCTTCCTACTTTTGGGAAGTTAGAAGGGTGATTATTCTTCTTGTGAAAAAGATGAAGCCCAGAGAGGGCGAGAGATTTTTTGAAGGCCGCCCACCTGATACGTGGGACATCCTAGGACTCAGGGACCCAGGCCACAGACAGCAGCTGTCATGCTGTTTTGACAACACTAGGATTCCCAGAGTGGTGCCCCATTAGCTTGCACTGAATCAGAGTCCTTTCCATCTGCAATTCTTTTGACTCTAACAAGAGAATGTCTGACAGCTGACTTGGGATGAACCAAATCCACAAACCTCGGGCAGGAGGGATGGCCTCTTTGCTGGGGCAGGTGGCAAGTTCACCTGAACAGATGCAGGCAACGAATCCTCCTCTTTGCCAGGAGCTCTGGCCCTTCTCTGCCTGTCTCCATCTGTGCTGTCTGTGCATTTTAAAATAATTTGTGTTTAAAAGCCGCTGTTTATCTTGTATTGTTCTTATCCTTTCCCCTCTCATTGTTCCTCTTGACCACACAGGCCTGAGAGAATGTGGGCGGAGAGAAAGCATAGACATCTGCCTTCCAAGAAGCCTCATTCCAGACCTGATTGGTCAAGAAGTTGCCTTACCAAGCTGAGCCTTGTTCTGCACAACAATGCAAAACATACCGGGGCTGGAGTGGAAAGACCGGGATTCAAGTCCTGGCATTGTCTGGTACCTGTTGTGAGCCTTTGGGTGTATCTGGAAAGTCTTAGATTATCCCTATCTGGAAAATGAGGATCATAATTGTCACTTCCCTGGGTGGTTGTACAGAATGAAAGAGATGATGTTCCCTGTAAGTACTCTAGAAACTGTGAAAACACTGGGTGAAGGCTCATATTCTCATCGTTTCCATTGCTCTTTTGTGGTCTATCTTTGCATTAAGACCAGTAGTCTGATGTGGGTGCAGAATTACCGTCAAATTCTCAGGCCAAACTAAAGTTGAGGTGTAAGAATAACACCGATGACAAGAGCGCGGCTGCCATCAACTCTTCACTCTGTGCCAGTTGCTGTGCTGTGGGTTCTGCATGCGATAAACCACTTAATTCATAGAAAACACAAGTCCCATGTTGTAGACCTTATAATCTATATTTTACAGATAAGACAACCAAGGCCCAGAGAAGTTAATGAATTTACTCAAAGCCACCCAGCTTGTAAGTGGTAAAACCTGATTTCAAACTCAGGTCTGTCCAACACAGAGGTCCCCGTTCTTACCTACAATGCAATGCAAGCTCTATGAGAACACTGACCTCAATGAAATCTTGCCTTTCCTGAATCAGAGTGCGGTCATGATTTTGATGTTATTTCATCACCAGAGGTTTAAAAAAAATTAGTAAATTTAACCCAGCAAGATAATTAAATGCCACTCTGGCCAAAAAAAAAAAAAAAAAAAAAAGGAAAAGTTTCCCAACATTATTAGTTTTCTTTAGCGTTTCTTTATGGTAAAAAGAAACGTATCCTCAATCTCTTCAGCCATTTCAAGAAAGGAGGTGGTGTTCTAGCTGTAGGGGAAACAGTTACCAGCAGCACAGGGACATTAGAGACTTACATATAACCCCTAAATTTGTTGAGGTGGTTGTTAGGCTTCTCACACACGATGGTGTTGCAGAAATGCTCGGGTTCGAACTGTACGTCCTGTGAGGGAGAGAACAGCAGGAGGGCATTAAATCAGACGGATCTAGCTTTACCAGGAGAGCTAAGCACTGTTAAAACCATCACAGCTAAGGCAATCCCTGCTTTGTCGCAGCTAAGGCAATCCCTGCTTTGTCACATCATGATAGTTGTAAAATGTTAGAAGAAAACTGAAATCCTCAGTAAGAAGGAGGAAGCAGATGCACTGAAAATGCTGGCAAGTTGGAAGCATGGCAGAGGGAGGTCCCTGCCTGTCCCACAATTCTCTGGCAGGTTTGGGTTTGAGTTTCCAGACCAGCGCCATCCAGCAGAACCTGCAGCAAGGATGGAAGTGTTCTGAGTCTGTGTGTCCAATATGGAAGCCCCTCATCCCATGGGGCTATTGAAATGTGGACGTATGACCGAGAAACTGATTTTTAGATTTTATTTCACTTTAATTAAATGGCTGCCTGTGGCAAGTGGCGACCATATTGGGCAGCACAGACACAATCAAAAAGAGATTATAAATTGCACCACCTAGAAGTAACCAGAATTAATATTCTTGAGTATGTAATTACTTGTAGCATTTGAAAAAATATAATTTAAAAAATATACCAACGCATACATCTATGTATGGGTATACATACATTTGTACATTTCAAAAAAAATGGTGTTCATGTAAATTGGAAATTTTTACATCTTAAATTTTTTACACAACTTTACTAACACCTGCATAGAAACCTGTTGTATGAATGTCAGCATATTCATTTCACCATTTCACTATGGCACATTTATATTGTCTCAATTTGTTTTGCTATTATGAACATGCTGTAGAAGTTGTAGCTAATAAAACACAATAAACAGCATTTACTGTATTCGTTTCTGCCAGCTGTTATGATGAGAACTTTGCATATATTATTTATTTTTAAGCTTACAATTATTCTGTGAAGTAGAAATACCAATTATCTCCTCTTTAGGAATGGAAAAGCCATGGCTCAGAAGGGTAGACAGGCTGCCCATGGCTGTCCCAGGACTGGAATTTGAATCCAAGTCTGACTGGAGGACCCTTGTCCTTTACTTGCACAGCATGCTGTCCCCCAGTGAACATTCCCATAGCAAAGTACTTCAGACACATGCTTGCCATTTTCTCCATGATTTCTCTTTCATTAGGTTATCTAGGTATATAAAATTTTACAATCCAGTGGGGGAGGGGCACAACGGGAGGAGGGGAGATCTTGATTTCTACCTGCATGGGCTAATAATACTCCTTTTACCTCTTGAGCCTCAGTCTCCCATCTGTGGAATGGGGCTAACTCCATCTTCCCTGTCTATCTCATTTGTGCCCCAGCAGACAGAATCCACATGGAAAGTTTTAGCAGGTGTAACATGCCACGCAGTAGAAGGAAGGAATGCTAAAGGTGGGGTGAGAAATGGTTTCTTGGGTAGAGCTTTTAGCATGGGGACTGAATTTATTGCTGAAAGTTTCAAGGTACAGCTGTTCAAAGGGGCAAATTGATTAGAAGAAATGATAGCATTTTCTGGCTTCGTATAAATATACTGTCCATTGGCTCTGTGGGGGCGCCAACATAAATAAACTCTCCACTCACTTGAAATAAATTACCCATCCAGGAGTTTCTAAAAATATGGCCCTTTTCTCTCCAGGTATCGATTCTTTCAGGGACAAACACTTGCCGAGTCCTGAGATGATGACAAATCACGCTGTAATTTGTCAGCTGCTTTCATGCTCCTGATTAAGCCGTGCGTTTCACTCCGATCCATACCACTCGGCTCATTGCTGGCTTTCTAAATCCAAACTCATTTCAGGTATGAGTGGCAGCAGGTCTCAGAGCTAATGATCCTGCTGCAGTGAGTCCCGGGTGTCTGCTGAATTCTACCTACCCGGCAGATGCCGACAATGTGAGGTTGGCCTCCCTTGTCCCTGCGCTGGGGCTTCCCAGGGACCGTCTTCCTCAAGTGTCCCTTGTTCTCGTTTTCTTCTGGGCACTGGCCTTGGATCCTCTGTCCATCTCCCTCTTTTTCTGAGGAGGTGACTCTTTCTAGCTACCTGTCCCCTGGGCTCCTTACTTCCCTCCCCCAAATGGGCTGTAAAGAGGAGCATGTGGGTCTTGCTATCTTCAAAGATAAGCTCTGGGGATTGCTTGCTTTGAAGGACTTGCTGTAATCACTCCTGGGAGCTGCTAGGAGAATCCAAGGACAGGAGGGCATGGAGAGACCTGCCAAACCCTACAAGGTCCTTACCTTAGCCTCGTTCAGGAGTTTCTGATTCCCTTCTGATTTATTACAGCACAGATTTTCATAGCTTGTGGATGAAACCCACCTATCCAACATTTCTTTCTGATTCAGCTCTTTATCGAAGAAAGCCCCACTAATAAGTAAAACAGCCTGGGGAGCCATCAGGGTCCAGGAAAAGAGAGCCCCTTTCCGGAGAGGAGTGTGTGTGTCTCTGCCGCCCTTCAGGCCAGACCCTTTTCCCTCGAACACTTACTATATGCCAGGCACCTGTCATTAAGTTCTCACAGTGACTGTAGGAGACTTTGACAGATGTGCAAATAGACTGAAGTAAAGTGATTGTCTTAGGGTTGGTAAGTAACCTCCGTGACTGTGGTTCACATCATTGGAATCCAAAGCCAATTATCATCACTGTTGTCTCTGTGGTCATCATCGTGACCATCATCAATACATTTAATCCTCTCTGTCCTGTTTTTATTATGATTGCTTTAGCACTTATGAATGCTTGTTATGTGCTAAGAACCAACTAAATATTTTATACATGCTATTGCCTTTAAATCATATAATAACTCTATCAGACAGGGACTATTATTGTCATTATTTTTTAAGGATTTTATTTATTTGACAGAGGGCAAGAGAGCACAAGCAGGGGGAGTGGCAGAGGGAGAGGGAGAAGCAGGTTCGCCACTGAGCAGGGAGCCCAATGAGGAGCTCCATCCCAGGACCCTGAGGTCATGACCTTCACTGAAGGTAGAGGCTTACCTGACTGAGCCACAGGTTCCCCAGGCAGAGACTATTATTATCTCTATTTTACAATTAGAGGAACTAAGGTTAAGGAGACCCGGTAATTTCCCCAAAGACTACAGCTAGCAAGGTGAGAAGGCAAGCTTTAACTACGGGACTTCTGATGCCATACACTTTGCTCTTTTAACGATGGTGTTATTTTGATGCACAAAGGAAAGGTTAGTGTTTAAGATCTCCCTTTGGGAGGGGGGTGGATGGATGAGATAACTGAGGGATGGACATTAAGGAGAGCATGTGATGTAATGAGCACTGGATATTATATAAAACTGGTAAGTCACAGTCCTGTACCTCTGAAACCAATAAACATTATATGTGAATTAATTGAATTAAAATAATTTAAAAAATTAAAAAAAAATCTCCCCTTATCTCTATTTCCTTTCCTGTGTTTCTTTTCCATTTTCTATAATTGAAGTACCTGGAATAATAAATTCATAAATGTGGAATTAAAAAACAAACCCCCAAAATTGAGCTCATAGATATAGAGAACGGATTGGTGGTTGCCAGAGGTGGGGGTGGGTAAAGAGGGTCAAAAGGTACAAGCTTCTAGTTAAAAAATAAGTCAGTCATGCAGTGCAATGTATAGCAAGGTGACTATAGTTAATAATATCACATTGTATAATTGAAACTTGTTAAGAGAGATCCTAAAACTTCTCATCACAAGAAAAAAAATTATAACTGTGAGGTGATGGATGTTAACTAGACTAATTGTGATTTCACAATATATACAAATATCAAATCATTGTTTATATACCTAATACTAATGTAATAAGTGAATTATATCTTAGTAAAAAAATAAGCAAGCTCTAGTGCTTGGAAATCATCATGATCACCTCACCCTTCTTAATGGGAGTCAAACAAGGAAGCATGAAAAATCTAAACTATGTCATGTTGACCTTTGATTTGCCTCCATTAAATGCTTTTATTTGATTGTTTCTAAAAGACTTTTACATTTTATGAAAGTTGTTTCTTAGAGTCATTGGCTTGGTCTCATCCTATTTTCTAGTATCTAGTTGGTAGGCAGTCAAGGCATTTCTAGACCAGGGTATCTCAACTTTGGCACTACTGACATTTGGGGCTGGTTAATTCTTTGATTTTAGCAGCATTCCTAGCCTTTACCAACCTCATACCAGTAGTACCCTCTCTTTCTGCCAGATATGATGACCAAAAATGTCTACAGACATTTCCTGGGGGTAGAACTGAGAATTGCTCTAGAACCAATTCCAGTTTAAGGAGATATAAAGTTGCCAAGATTGAGAACACACTCTATCCTATCTGTCCATCAGGAGAGGACATGATAGGATTTTTTCCCTTTTTCCTTTTCTCTTTAATTGGAAAAAAAAAGGTTAGATTTTATGACTGGGAGTTCCTAATGATTGAATGATGAGAAATCTGTATATATCACTCTACCCTATATATACTATAGAAACTATTGTATAAGCATGGTGGAGGTTTCCTTACAATATATGTACCATGACAAGGTTAAAAATAAAAGGGGATTGATAATGAGAAGACATGAATTCATTGTGTAAAATCTAGTAGATCTAGTAGAAAATATTTAGAATATACCACAACTAATAAGAAATGCAATGTGTTATGTTTTCCAAGTGTATTTGCATTTTAAAGCAGGGTATGTTTGAAGGGTAGAGTTTAAGATACTACCTAAATTGGGACATTCTTTTGAGGATATATATATATATATATATATATCCTCAAATATATGTGTGTGTGTGTGTATATATATATATATCTCCTCAATATAAATATAATTTAAATTTAAATATATATGTTTATATATATATTTTTATGTTTATATATATGTTTATATATGTTTCATTTAAATTTAAATTTAAATATATATGTTTTCTGAGAGGATATATATATATTTGAGGATATATATATATCCTCAAAAACATGTATATATTTAAATTTAAATTATATTTATATTTAAATTTTTTAAGCATTTAAGAAATTTTTTTTTGCCACCTCCTCTATGAAGTCCACCCAAATCCCCACAGACTCCTCACCACACTACTTTTGCCTCCTTTAACACTTCCTCTACTGCCAGCCTCCTCTGGGGCATCTCCCATAATGCCTTGAGGCAACAGGCATACCATCAAGATTTGTCAAGAGAAGCTTAGTCCTGGAGAGGGTGGTGTGAGGAATGTATATATTGAAAGGTGATGGTTGAGGAGATGAAGGAAGACCTCTCTGTAAAGCCTGCCCAAAGCAATTAAGAAGAGCCCCAGGGACAAATATTAACTTTGATTCATGGGAATAGGACCGCTTCTTGTAGGGAAATTCTTTGGCTCAACTTAAAAAAAAAAAGTAGTTAAAGAAGTAGATCCCAACATTCCAACATGGGCCAAACTATTCTCCAATTCATCCACCCATTCATTCATTCATTCATTCACTCACTCATCCATTCATATATTCAAAAATTTAATTGAATTCCCATAATACATGAGCCACAAGGGGAGAGTGAGAGAGAATCAGAAAGAATGGAGAGGTTTTTGACACAAATCAATTATTGTAGTCATAAAACAACTCAGAGTTCCCAGTTTAGCCCAGGTGCGTCAATGGCAGTATCTGGGAAAACAGATGAAAGTAGGCCAAGTGCGAGTGTGTGATGACTCTCTGGGGTTAAGGTCTCCCCACTGACTTATGACCCAGAATCAGGAGGCTGCATCCTCCGAGGCCCATCGGGAAGGCTGAGGTTTAACAAAGAGGCTGAAATATGTTCCAGTAACAAGAATGGGCCATTTCCCCTGCACCAGTCTCAAATTTTACTTTTCTAGGCCTATTTTCCTCTCTTCTTCATAAATGAATTTCATGTTGATTCATAAATATGATTACATACGTATGAATGATGTTTCAAAATTGTTTGTAGTGGGCAGTTGTTTTCTGGCTACCTGCCTTCCAGTCTACTTCCTTTTCATTAAAAGTCCTTTCATTTCCTTTTGGGAAACTACCTCTCCTCCATGGTTTGTAATCTTGATGGGACTCTACGTCAAGATGCCCTGCCCATTAGACTCTCCCACTGTGGGACTTTGACTTGAGGGGAATGACTCAAGGAAGAAAAAACAGTGGAGATCATTAAGTAGTTGCTGCTCCCAATACTTGGCCATTGCACTGAGGCTTCCTGGTTCTTGTTTCTGAACCTGGGTTTTCATCTTTCCTTTGATTCTGTGAGCCACATGGTATGCTTCTTCCCCTCCACCCTACCTGCCCCTGCATTTTTGCAAGGATACTATTTTGCTTAAGTTAGCCAGAATAACTTCCGTTTTCTGCAAATAAAGAAGTCTAATCAAAACAGCGGCCTATTCAGTCCCATGGATATATTTTGGCCTTTAAAAAAATAATGATTTTTATTTATTTGGTAAAATTGCAGTTCACAGAATGCTGTCCCTTATTGACCTGATTTTATTCAATCTTCCCAGCTCTCCTGTGAAGTGCTGAGGACAAGTCAGCCCCATTTTATTGGAGAGAAAATTGAGTGTTGCTTGTATTAAGTAGCTTGTCTAAGATTACACAGCTCATGAGCACTCAAGTTTGTCTGATTCTAAAGGTTATACATGTTCTTTGCTTGGCATTAGCATTTAATGCTGTCTGCCCAAAAGAAAAACCCTCTTGGCCTTTCTTTTATCATGCTTTCTTTGTAGGTTTTCCATATTGATAACTCTCTTAAACTTTTATTGCCAGGCCCAATAGGACATATGTGTCCACCACAGACTGTAGCAATCTGTCTTGCTTGGGACAATTCTTAATATCCATGTCATTCACTTGGAACTTGTAATATCTTATGCTTCTAATTGCTAAATACCAAGCTATTTCTATAAGCCAGCTGGTAGATTACACATTGCAGCTTGTCTAAATCCCTATATGCAGCAGGATGTTGTCCAGAGACAGCAGAAACATAAGTCTCATACATGGTTTTCTAATTTCTTTCTTTAAAAAAAAAAAAAAGATTTTATTTATTTGAGAAAGAGAGAGAAAGCACAAAAAGGGGGAGGAGCAGAGGGAGAAGCAGACTCCCACTGAGCAAGGAGCCTCATGCAGGGCTCCATCCCAGGACCCTAAGATCATGACCCGAGCTGAAGGCAAATGCTTTCCTGACTGAGTCACCCAGGCACCCCAGTTTTCTGATTTCTTTAGGAATTCTTGAGATCAGTAAATTACAAATCCAAATTCATAGTACCTTTTTGTTTTATTTTCTTAAGTAATGGACACTGAAAGGACAATTGCTTTCAGGTCAGAGGGCTTAGGCAGGGCAAGGTTATCAAAGATTTTTGATAGTCACAAAGGGTCTTTAAATTAAAAAAAATAGGTACCCATAGTCTTAAGTTCTTAGAGGAGAGAAGTACATTTTACATCACCTTGCAACCCCTCCATAGCTATGAGGAGAGATATTCAAGAAAGATTCTGTTAACTGGAAATCAGCTAAAGAAATCAGCTAAACTCTTTCCTTAAACACAGAATGTACTTATTTATTGAGTTTTCACTTTGAGCATGTGAAAAAGAAGTATTGAACCAGGGATTGCCAAGCTTCTGTGCAGTTCTCACTCTGTTTCTACATGACCCTCAGGCTAGTGACTAGAAAAACCAGCCCATGCCAGGGAGAGGATGACAAAGCAGAACTAGCTCATTTGTGGAGCGTTCCTGTAGGTGGAGCAAGGTTTCAGGATACACAGACCACACCCCCCAGGTGGCTACACAGGAGATACACTGCAGGCAACCTTAGGAGGATACTATTTTAAAGTTTTGCCTTTTTTTTTTTTTTTTTTAAAGCTTATTAGTTTGGATAATGCTAGAATCAAATGTACTTCACACCCTAACTGCTAAGCCAGGTGACCAAGGTTTCCTTCCTGGCATACAAATTAGACAACCCTCTGATTTCTGAGAATTCCATCTGAAAACTAATGACAGTTACCAGAATTCCATAACCTTCCTGCTTCCGGTCGAGTAGGAGTTCTTTTCAAGATGACTGGCAACAGAGTGACTGCCAGTTACTTTCCTTTATGACTCTGGGTGAGGATATCGTCTGCATTATGCAACCACCCTGGGTCTCCCTGCCTGCCCAAGAGATTCCCGCTGAAGTGCACAGAGTGGGCTGCAGGGCTGTGGATGGGAGATTCTATCTAAGGATTCCTTACAGTCTTGTGTGGACTTTATTCAAGTGGACAGATATTCTGATTCTTATTCAGGGCTAAGACTAAATTTAATCTTGAAATTGTGCTATGACATTTTCTAACCTCTAAGGCAGGGGTTTGGCATGCCAAGCAAATACTGGAAAAAGAATGACTTCTGTCATTTTTAGAAGGAACCAAAGACTAATTATTTGTGGGATTGTTTGTTAATCATTGTCTTTGTGATTCCCTGTTAGACTATATAGTCACAGCCTGTATCTCCCCTGTTTAAACCTGAACCCCTAGTGCACACTACAGCACCTGACACAGAGGACCTAATCCATCGATATTTGGTGAATGAATGAGGGACTGCATGATGCCTGAAATATGCCCACCAGATGGGCCTGGTGCCTTCACAGGCCATTGCACAGATGGACCTTTTCTGCATACCCTTTTCTGGCTATGGATAACTGAGACAAAAGAAAATGACATGAGAGTCAATGTTTTGTACCTTATGTTTCTGGCAAAAGAAGTCACAGAGAAGGGAGTATGAATTCCGATTTGAGAAACTTTTTATTCAGTTGTTCACAAAAGATATGATTGTAGTGCGTCACCCCAATAAACAACAACAAAATGATCTGGCACAGTATCTGGCAATAAAAGGACCTCATCGGATACTGGTTGGAAAAGTGAATTCATTGAATGAACTTCGGTGAGGCAGGCACAATGGTTGAGAGTGACAAAAGTGGTCGATGGGAGCACAGAGGAAGGAACGATTTACTCTGGGTACATTACAGAGGATGCTGTGTAGGCAGAGATAGGGCAGATAGGTAAGTTAGATACATATAGCCCTGATTCATAATACGTATTTAATGGACATTTATTGGTGAGTTGCTCAGAACCGTCCTGCTCCATAGGCTAATCTCAATCATCAAGTCCAAGTAGAGGATGCCACTCTCAGAATCCTTTCCCTCCAGCCAGAGTTAATTGGTTGGTCTAAGAATGGGTGCACAGTATGAGCCAGGCCAATCAGTCCCTATCTTTGGGATACCTTTCAATTCAGGAAAGTTTCCCAGTCCTTCTCTGGAGGTGAAGTTGTGAGTGTTAGGTCTGTTTGTGAGAGATGAAAGCCAAACATGGAGAGAAACCCAGAAAAGAAACAAGGGTTGCACTGATGGATTCTAAATTTCTGGTTGACACTACCTTAAGGCCCAATTCACCTTATTTTCTTTCAGTAAATTCTCTTTCCATCAAGGCTACTATGAATCAGAGTTCAGTCACATGCAACGAAGAGTCTTGCCTAATCCTTATACTAGATTGGTATGGTTCTCCTTTGAGACGTCAGATAGTTCCCACACTGGCCTGAAATATTCCCAATTATCCCTGGTGGTTATGACTGTGAAGGTCACTATTCAAAGGTAAATATGTTCTCACAGTAATTGGAGATAGTGGAGATGAGGAAAAGTTTAAGCTATCATCTATTAACACTTTGCATGATTATGTATTTCACATAACATAGCAGCACTTCCTCATAAGGCCCTGAACAGACAAAAATAAAAAAAGAGTTTTTAACAGAAGTTTCCAAATACTGCCAAACACTGGGAAGGGGAGGGGATCTCCCATGTTTGTGTTTTTTTTGTGTGTGTGTGTGTGGTTCTCATGCCCTAGAACAACTCTGGCCAAAATTAGGTCAGAGGGCTATCAAAAATAAAAGTAAGTCTTTTTGTAGGGTTATTTCCTTCATGGTCTAATTATTATTATTGCAAACAATTACAACCAAAACTTGTATAGTTGCAGTATTTTCATATCTGTGAAAATCGTATTTATTTGAGAAATAAAATATACACATAAAAGGATCTAAGAATCACTTCAGCAATGGGAAAAATAATCATGTACATCTGAGCTGAGTTCCAATTTTGGCATAACACTGCATTCGTGGGGTAATCTTTGACAAGATTTAATTTTTCTGTAATTGTTTCCTCATCTTGAAAATGCTACTAATTCCTTCCTTTTCTACTTCCAAGGATTGTTGTGAGTGTCAAATATCCAAGGGGACTGTGTAGTAAAATAGGCTGTGTAGTACAGTGGCTAAGGACTTTGCCTAACGTGAGAGAAGGGTTTACATATTTCATACTGATGAGGCTGTGTAAAGACCTCTAGTCCTGAATTTCAAGTATCACCATAAATCTTGATGTATTTAATCTTTAAAAAGTCCTAGTTATGTCCATTTAAGTGGCATGGAAATAATGATCAATCCAATAGCTATATATACCTCCGACATGTCCTTATTGTGATTTCTAAATCCTATTCTACATCGAAAGGGACTCTATCTATTAAGACTACAGGGATCATGAGAAAGAGCTCAGGGGCCAACTCATAGAAGGTCTCACCGGCTAAAAATGGGGTAATCAATAAAGATAACAACTACACTGATTTGACACATATCAAATCTGTTGAAATCCATCAGTGCACATTGATACTAAAAAAGACAAACTCACTGGTCACCTTTTGCAAGATGAGAGGGAATCAATTCATGCAACAGTGACATATACACTCTCAAACACAAACCTAATCTGAATAAGATTTAGGCATGAGCTCTAACTGCTAATTTATATTAGTATAATGAACAGGGAAACATGTTTAAATGACACAGCTGGGAGTCAATGTGATCAGCAAAATCCAGACTGTAGGAAATTTTACAGGACCAACAACCTGATTTACTCAGCAGCAAAAACTGAATATACAAGAAAAACAAAAAAGGAAAGCTGAACAGGGAACCCTTAGAGTAAAAGAGAAACTTATCTAGGTCTTTAGACTTACTTGGATTCTAATTCAAACAAACTGGAAAACATTGATCACTGACTTCAAAGCTGACATCAAGAAATTAATGCAAATATTTTAGTAGTGACAATGGTATCATTGCATGTTTTAAGAATCGTATCCTTGAGAGATAGATTAATTAAAGTATCTACAGGTGAAATGCTGCAACCCTGAAGTTTACTTCAAAATAATTTGCAGAGTAAAGAGGGTAAGGCTATAGATAAAACAAAATTGGCTATGGTTGATTGTTGAAATTGGGTGATGGGCACCTTAAAAATTCATCATACTATTCTCCCTACATTTGAATGCACTTGAAAATTTCCATAATAAAATGTTAAAGTAAGGGGTATCTGGGTGGCTCAGTGGGTTAAGCCTCTGCCTTCTGCTCAGGTCAAGATCTCGGCGTCCTGGGATTGAGCCCCGCATCGAGCCCCACATGGGGCTTTCTGCTCAGCAGGGAACCTGCTTCCCCCTCTCTCTCTGCCTGCCTCTCTGCCTACTTGTGATCTCTGTCTGCCAAAAAAATAAATAAAATCTTAAAAAAAAAAGAAAAAAAATGTTAAAGTAAAATAATTCTGCCCGAGTTTAAATCCAAGCTCAGCTCACTGCTAGGGGGGTTACTTAACTGTTCTTGCCTCATTTGTCAAATGGGGGTATTCAAAGTGCCTACCTCGCAGGGTTATTTATGGAAAGGAGAAAAATAATAGGTCTAGAACACTTAAGAGACCTGCCCATGGCACACAGTGTATGATCAATCAACTTATCTATTGATATTACTTATTATCATAATATATCGTGATGTAGATTTTATATTGAAGGGATTCTAGAAAATACGATCTCTGCTCAACATTTAAGCAGTGGTCAATAGGTAGAAAGACTATCATTCTTAAGGGAAACTTGCAACAGCTTACCAGGGGCAGGTCTTAATTACAAAATCCCCCAGGAAAGGGAATTTTTCCTCTGGTTCTCAGGGCAGGCAAGATTGAGAGGATAGCTACCTTTTGCTTCTTTCTAGGTGTGTCATCACTGAAATGGGAGGGTGATAAAGGACTCCCTATCTTTCCTCAAGTCTTTCGGCAAAGTGCTCTGCTGCCTAAATATGTTAAAGTCAGTGCACACATTCACTGTAGAAGATCCGAGCTCCAGTGGTTCTTCCTAACTGAGAAAATGGCTTAAAATCACTAACCTTCATGGAAGGCAAGCTAGTTAAAAGGGAGAGTCAATTAAAAATCTTTAATTTGGGCAATAAACAGATAAGCACAATTATTACATCAGTCGATGATGCCCTAAGCCAGTGTTCTCAAATTTCTGCTGTGCACGGCAGTCACGTGGGGATCTCGTTAGACTGCAGATTCCGATTGAGTTGATGGCAGGGCCTGAAATTCTGCATTTTTAACAAGCTCCCAGTTGACAATGAAGAGGCTCACCCACATATCACACTCGCTACGGTAAGCACTTGGTTGGCCACTAGGAAATGATCTGACACACGTTGTAGTAGGACTTAGGATTCAGTGATTTGGATAATAGATAGCCAGGAATATGTTTCATCTGAAATATTAACTGGAAGAATTCATTCCTGATTCTTTGGTTTTGGTATTTTCTATTTACCAAAATAAAGGCACATACTCTTTCAGTTTTAATGCCTCCTACCCATCTTGGAAATCCTTTTAAGAAGAGATTTTGGGTATCAGAATGTATCAAAGGGAGAATGGTACAATTTAATTCTCTAATAAAGTCTTCTGACCTGCTCAGCAGACCTTAGCATAAGCCTAATTTTGGATTCCTTCCCTTTCCTCAGCAATGGGATGTGAGAATAAATATTTCAAGAACAGGTCAATAATTTTGTGAATTCAAAGATCACCCAGCATGATAAAATTCTAAATTGAAAAAAAAAAAGTTGGCCTTGTCCAACTTGAATTCTAAGAAAAGGATTTTGAAAGCGACTCTTTGGCAACCTTGAGAATGATGTGTCTTGTCACAGGGGAAAGATACTTTTGAGAAGCTCTTTTATGTTTATGATTTCATTTGAACCTATATAGGAAAGGGGAAGATGAATTGCCTAGGTCTTTCTCTGTTACTGTTCAGCTACTGTGATCATGCATGCTCCACAATCCAGGTTAGTTTCCCTCCCAAATTTTCATGGGAATGCTAAAATTATTGCGCTAAAAAATAGTTCTGAAAACTCAGGGTTAAAGAAAGTTTAAAAGATCTGTTGACTGCAGATCTTCTCAGAGACCTTGCTATGTTGATGTACATTGGACCCTCTAAGAGGGGTCCACAGGACATAGTTTTTCCAATCAGATTTGACCATGAACCTTGTTTTCTAAGAACTATCTCTTGAGATAAGCATTTGGCACACTCTGCCTTGAGAAATGCTGATCTAGGGGAGCTTGGACAAAGTTTACTTATCAACCCTGAATTAACAAAATATAATAATCTCTCATCATCTGCAAGATTGTAAAAATGGGAGTCGGTGTACAGATGGGGTGGGAAGTTTCTATAACTCTCCGTTAGTAGAAACCCTTTTGGCAAGGTGAAGGTCTTATAGTCATTAGGGGTTAGAGGGAAAACTAAGAAATGCGTTTTTTTTTTACTATTTATTTTTTTATTAGACATCAAATTACTTATTTTTTAAGATATCAAATTTCCCAATAAACCATATCTGTAGGTGCTCAAAATCTTCTCTGAGACAATAGTGAAATTTTCGACTTCTATTCCTCAGTTTTCATTTGTAAAATGAGGATAGTAATATCCACTTCATAGGGTGGTTGCAGGGACTAAAAGAGACAATGTATAGAAAAGCACTGGCACATATAAGAAGCATGGAGATGGTCGTTTTGTTCTTCTTCTTTTTTTTTTTTTTTTTTAAATTTTTTATTTTAATAAACATATAATGTATTTTTATCCCCAGGGGTACAGGTCTGTGAATCATCTGGTTTACACATTTCACAGCACTCATCATAGCCCATACCCTCCCCAATGTCCATTTCCCCACCACCCTCTCCCATCCCCCTTCCCCCCCGCAACCCTCAGTCTGTTTCTTGAGATTGAGTCTTTTATGGTTTGTCTCCCTCCCAATCCCATCTTTTCATTTTTTCTTTTCCTACCTCCCCCCAAACCCCCCCACCTTGCATCTCCCCTTCCTCATATCAAAGAGATCATATGATAGTTATATTTCTCCGATTGACTTATTTCGCTAAGCATGATACCCTCTAGTTCCATCCACGTCGTCGCAAATGGCAAGATTTCATGTCTTTTGATGGCTGCATAGTATTCCATTGTGTATATATACCACATCTTCTTTATCCATTCATCTGTTGATGGACATCTAGGCGCTTTCCACAGTTTGGCTATTGTGGACATTGCTGCTATAAACATTCGGGTGCACGTGCCCCTTCGGAGCACCACGTTTGTATCTTTAGGATATATACCCAGGAGTGCAATTGCTGGGTCGTAGGGTAGCTCTATTTTCAGTTTTTTGAGGAACCTCCACACTGTTTTCCAGAGTGGTTGCACCAGCTTGCATTCCCACCAACAGTGTAGGAGGGTTCCCCTCTCTCCGCATCCTCGCCAGCATCTGTCATTTCTTGACTTGTTAATTTTAGCCATTCTGACTGGTGTGAGGTGGTATCTCATTGTGGTTTTGATTTGTATTTCCCTGATGCCGAGTGATGTGGAGCATTTTTTCATGTGTCTGTTGGCCATCTGGATGTCTTCCTTGCAGAAATGTCTGTTCATGTCCTCTGCCCATTTCTTGACTGGATTATTTGTTCTTTGGGTATTGAGTTTGATAAGCTCTTTATAGATTTTGGATACGAGCCCTTTATCTGATATGTCGTTTGCAAATATCTTCTCCCATTCTGTCAGTTGTCTTTTGGTTTTGTTTACTGTTTCCTTTGCTGTGCAAAAGCTTTTGATCTTGATGAAATCCCAATAGTTCATTTTTGCCCTTGCTTCTGTTGCCTTTGGCGATGTTCCTAGGAAGAAGTTGCTGCGGTTGAGGTCAAAGAGGTTGCTGCCTGCATTGTCCTCAAGGATTTTGATAGATTCCTTTCGCACATTGAGGTCCTTCATCCACTTTGAGTCTATTTTCGTGTGTGGTGTAAGGAAATAGTCCAATTTCATTTTTCTGCATGTGGCTGTCCAATTTTCCCAGCACCATTTGTTGAAGAGGCTGTCTTTTTTCCATTGGATATTCTTTCCTGCTTTGTCGAAGATTAGTTGACCATAGAGTTGAGGGTCTATTTCTGGGCTCTCTATTCTGTTCCATTGATCTATATGTCTGTTTTTGTGCCAGTACCATACTGTCTTGATGATGACAGCTTTGTAATAGAGCTTGAAGTCTGGAATTGTGATGCCACCGACTTTGGCTTTCTTTTTCAATATTCCTTTGGCTATTCGAGGTCCTTTCTGGTTCCATATAAATTTTAGGATTATTTGTTCTATTTCTTTAAAAAAAATGGATGGGATTTTGATAGGGATTGCATTAAATGTGTAGATTGCTTTAGGTAGAATAGACATTTTCACAATATTTGTTCTTCCAATCCATGAGCATGGAATATTTTTCCATTTCTTTGTGTCTTCCTCAATTTCTTTCATGAGTACTTTATAGTTTTCTGAGTATAGATTCTTTGCCTCTTTGGTTAGATTTATTCCTAGGTATCTTATGGTTTTGGGTACGATTGTAAATGGGACTGACTCCTCAATTTCTCTTTCTTCTGTCTTGTTGTTAGTGTAAAGAAATGCGACTGATTTCTGTGCATTGACTTTATATCCTGACACTTTACTGAATTCCTGTATAAGTTCTAGCAGTTTTGGAGTGGAGCCTTTTGGGTTTTCCACATATAGTATCATATCATCTGCAAAGAGTGATAGTTTGACTTCTTCTTTGCCGATTTGGATGCCTTTAATTTCTTTTTGTTGTCTGATTGCTGAGGCTAGGACTTCTAGTACTATATTGAACAGCAGTGGTGATAACGGACATCCCTGCCGTGTTCCTGACCTTAGTGGAAAAGCTTTCAGTTTTTCTCCATTGAGAATGATATTTGCGGTGGGTTTTTCATAGATGGCTTTGATAATATTGAGGTATGTGCCTTCTATCCCTACACTTTGAAGAGTTTTAATCAGGAAGGGATGCTGCACTTTGTCAAACGCTTTTTCAGCATCTATTGAGAGTATCATATGGTTCTTACTCTTTCTTTTATTAATGTATTGTATCACATTGATGGATTTGCGGATGTTGAACCAACCTTGCAGCCCTGGAATAAATCCCACTTGGTCGTGGTGAATAATCCTTTTAATGTACTGTTGGATCCTATTGGCCAGTATTTTGGTGAGAATTTTCGCATCTGTGTTCATCAAGGATATTGGTTTGTAATTCTCTTTTTTGGTGGGATCCTTGTCTGGTTTTGGGATCAAGGTGATGCTGGCCTCATAGAATGAGTTTGGAAGTTTTCCTTCCATTTCTATTTTTTGGAACAGTTTCAGGAGAATAGGAATTAATTCTTCTTTAAATGTTTGGTAGAATTCCCCTGGGAAGCCGTCTGGTCCTGGACTTTTGTTTGTTTGAAGATTTTTGATGACTGTTTCAATCTCCTTACTGGTTATGGGTCTGTTCAGGCTATCTATTTCTTCCTGGTTCAGTTGTGGTAGTTTATACATCTCTAGAAATGTATCCATTTCTTCCAGGTTGTCAAATTTGTTGCCATAGAGTTGCTCGTAGTATGTTCTTATAATTGTTTGTATTTCTTTGGTGTTGGTTGTGATCTCTCCTCTTTCATTCATGATTTTATTTATTTGGGTCCTTTCTCTTTTCTTTTTGATAAGTCTGGCCAGGGGCTTATCAATCTTATTAATTCTTTCAAAGAACCAGCTCCTAGTTTTGTTGATTTGTTCTATTGCTTTTTTAGTTTCTATTTCATTGATTTCTGCTCTGATCTTTATGATTTCTCTTCTCCTGCTGGGTTTAGGCTTTCTTTGTTGTTCTCTCTCCAGCTCCTTTAGGTGTAGGGTTAGGTTGTGTATTTGAGACCTTTCTTGTTTCTTGAGAAAGGCTTGCACTGCTATATATTTTCCTCTCAGGACTGCCTTTGTTGTATCCCACAGATTTTGAACTGTTGTGTTTTCATTATCATTTGTTTCCATGAATTTTTTCAATTCTTCTTTAATTTCCTGGTTGACCCATTCATTTTTTAGAAGGATGCTGTTTAGTCTCCATGTATTTGCGTTCTTTCCAAATTTCCTCTTGTGATTGAGTTCGAGCTTCAGAGCATTGTGGTCTGAAAATATGCAGGGAATGATCTCGATCTTTTGGTACCAATTGAGACCTGATTTATGACCCAGGATGTGGTCTATTCTGGAGAATGTTCCATGTGCACTAGAGAAGAATGTATATTCTGTTGCTTTGGGATGGAATGTTCTGAATATATCTGTGATGTCCATCTGGTCCAGTGTGTCATTTAAGGCCTTTATTTCCTTGTTGATCTTTTGCTTAGATGGTCTGTCCATTTCAGTGAGGGGAGTGTTAAAGTCCCCTGCTATTATTGTATTACTGTCGATGTATTTCTTTGATTTTGTTATTAATTGGTTTATATAGTTGGCTGCTCCCATGTTAGGGGCATAGATATTTAAGAATGTTAGATCTTCTTGTTGGACAGACCCTTTGAGTAGGATATAGTGTCCTTCCTCATCTCTTATTATAGTCTTTGGCTTAAAATCTAATTGATCTGATATAAGGATTGCCACCCCAGCTTTCTTCTGATGTCCATTAGCATGGTACATTGTTTTCCACCCCCTCACTTTAAATCTGGAGGTGTCTTCGGGTCTAAAATGAGTTTCTTGGAGGCAGCATATGGATGGGTTTTGTTTTTTTATCCATTCTGATACCCTGTGTCTTTTGATTGGGGCATTTAGCCCATTAACATTCAGGGTAACTATTGAGAGATATGAATTTAGTGCCATTGTATTGCCTGTAAGGTGATTGTTACTGTATATTGTTTCTGCTTCTTTCTGATCTACTACTTTTAGGGTCTCTCTTTGCTTAGAGGACCCCTTTCAATATTTCCTGTAGAGCTGGTTTGGTGTTTGCAAATTCTTTCAGCTTTTGTTTGTCCTGGAAGCTCTTTATCTCTCCTTCTATTTTCAATGATAGCCTAGCCGGATATAGTATTCTTGGCTGCATGTTTTTCTCGTTTAGTGCTCTGAATATGTCATGCCAGTTCTTTCTGGCCTGCCAGGTCTCTGTGGATAGGTCCGCTGCCAATCTAATGTTTTTACCCTTGTATGTTACAGACTTCTTTTCCCGGGCTGCTTTCAGGATTTTCTCTTTGTCGCTAAGACTTGTAAATTTTACTATCAGGTGACGAGGTGTGGACCTATTTTTATTGATTTTGAGGGGCGTTCTTAGCATCTCCTGGATTTTGATGTTTGTTCCCTTTGCCATATTAGGGAAATTCTCTCCAATAATTGTCTCCAATATACCTTCTGCTCCCCTCTCTCTTTCTTCTTCTTCTGGAATCCCAATTATTCTAATGTTGTGTCATCTTATGGTGTCACTTATCTCTCGAATCCTCTCCTCGTGTTCCAGTAGTTGTTTGTCTCTCTTTTGCTCAGCTTCTTTATTCTCTGTCATTTGGTCTTCTATGTCACTAATTCTTTCTTCTGCCTCATTTATCCTGGCAGTGAGAGCTTCCATTTTTGATTGCACCTCATGAATAGCTTTTTTGATTTCAACTTGGTTAGATTTTAGTTCTTTTATTTCTCCAGAAAGGGCTTTTATCTCTCCGGAGAGGGTTTCTCTAATATCTTCTATGCCTTTTTCGAGCCCGGCTAGAACCTTGAGAATTGTCATTCTGAACTCTAGATCTGTCATGCTACCTATGTCTGTATTGATTAGGTCTCCAGCCTTCGGTACGGCCTCTTGTTCTTTTTTTTGAGGTGAGTTTTTCCGCCTTGTCATTTTGTCCAGGTAGGATTTGCTTTCTCCTGCTGTGGAATTCCGCTGTTCTTGGTGACTGAAGTTGGTTTTGGATCGGTTTCTTGTTGATCTTCTGGGGGAGGGGCCTGTTGTAGTGATTTTCAAGTGTCCTTGCCGCAGGCGGAATTGCACCGCCCTTGCCAGGGGCCGGGCTAAGGAATCCGCTCGGGTTTGCTTTCGGGAGCTTTTGTTCCCTGAGCGCTTTCCGTAGAGTTCCGGAGGACGGGAATGAAGATGGCGGCCTCCCAATCTCTCGGCCCGGAGGAGCCGAGAGCTTGGGGTTCCGCTCCTCAGTGCGCTCTCAGAGCAAAGCGCCCAACAGTCCCGCCTCCCTGGCTTGCGGTCGCGCCTCGAGGAAAGCAGTCAATTGTTGGAGCTGGAGAAAAGCGCCGGGTCGCTTTTGTCTCCGTGGCCTCCGGCCGCGCTCCGAGCCCACCCAGCCTGCGACCGGCACAAGGTAACCCTGGGCTTAGAGCTCACTCCTCGGCTTTGTCGCTATAGCCGGCTTCCCCGCTCCAATACCTGCGAGCTCTGCGGCACTCAGACACCCCCAGTCCTTCTGTGACCCTGCGGGTCCTGGGGTTATGCTGACCCCGCCTGGGTTTCCCCCCAGTTTAGCCTCTGGAGCGATGTCTCCCAGTGGAGCCGACTTTTAAAAGTCCCGATTTTGTGCTCCGTCGCTCCACCGCTTGCCGGGTGCCGGCCCCTCCCCCCGGGGTCTATCTTCCCGTCGCTTTGGATTCACTTCTCCGCAGGTCCTACCTTTCAGAAAGTGATCGATTTTCTGTTTCTGGGATTGTTGCTCTTCTTCTCTTTGATTTCCCGTTGGATTTGTAGGTGTTCACAATGGTTAGATAAGCTATCTAGCTGATCTCCTGCTACCCGATGTCGTCTCAGCCTGCTACTTCTCCGCCATCTTGACTCCTCCCCCGTTTTGTTCTTCTTATTAAAAGTGTTTTTTGTGAGTGCTTGAGGTGACACCTTCCCTTTGTCATACAGGTCTTCAAAAAAGCTGGTAAGTGGTAGGTTCATGGCAAGATCCTATGGGAGAGCATTTAAAAAATATGCATGCCCGACCCCTACTCAGTCCTAGAGAGCCATAATGTAGTGATAATGGGGAAGAATGCATATATATTTTTAAAAGTTTCTCCCTGTGGTGATGATGGTACATATTGAACACCTATAAGATATTTGGACCAAATCCCTCAATTGTGATCCTACGTCTCCTGCAGTAGTCCTAGAGTATGTTCAGTGGAACAAAAGTTCTCTGTGGTGAAATGGTTAGAGAGGCTACATACTAGTCCACGTCCTCTCTCCTCCTTGAGCTTTCTTAAATTACCTGAGATGTCGGGCAGTACTGTGTGAAATATTTGAAAATTTGTAACCTATTGTCTTCTGCCTTATGATTTTGAAACATATATTTTTCTTGCAACTCTCATCAATTGTCCAACACATTTGAGAAATGCTATAGTAAAGAGTCAGAAGAGAATTCTACTTACGTTCAGAGATCTTTTCACGCTGACATAAGGGAGAAGCAAGGTAGCAAAGAGCAGCCCAAATTCCTCCTTCTTAGGGAGCTGGCTGAGGCTACTTTTTAATTTTTAAATTTTAATTATTTATTTATTTAAAAGATTTTATTTATTTGTTTGAGAGGGACAGAGAGAGACCAATGGAAAGACTGAACCTGCAAAATAGCAAGAAAAAGCAGAAGGCAGCAAAGCGGTCACGGTAGTTTCCATGCCCAGGGTGGTAAATACAGCTGAGGTAGCAGTAACAGACCATTTATTATGGGCCTACTATGCACCAAACCTTACATTTTGTTCCTTACTTTCTTTATCTCCTCTGGATCTCGGAGCAGAACTAGGGAAGAACTATGTAGGGGTCAGAGAACAGGTTTCTGAGGACTGAATCAATCACACCAAAGAGATTTTTCAAGAACTGCTCATCTGGTGCTTGGAGAGAGGCAAAATGAGGTATGACAAGTTGTCACAGTTGTCAAGTTGTCATTGAAACTTCTCTAAAGAAGTTCCAATCTAGATAACTGAACTCTAGTTCAAGAGAATCTCTGAGGAATGAAGCATTTGCCTTCTTTCCCCTAAATCCCTGGCTCATCTAATTTCTCTCCCGCCGAAGGCTGACAGAGTGAAGAAACTGATAGAATTTTATTCTTTTCCACAGACAGAAGAAGGTTCTAGATTAAAAATCAACCCTTTCAAGAGGAATTTTAATTGGAAATTGGAATATCACATCTAGTTTCAATTTATCAACACATATTGCTTCTGAACACCACTGACATTTACTGGTAGCTATTTATGGGTTTCTTACTTTGTGTCTACCTTTATGCTAAATAATTCCTATACATGTCCTTTAGTCTTCAGAATCATCCTAATGGAGAAGGACTATTTTTGTACCCATTTCCCAGATGAGGGAATAAAGATGTGAGAGAGTAGTAACTTGCTTGAGGTGAGAACACTAATAAATGGTTGGGTTGGACTTTGAGTTCAGTTCTGTCAGCCTCCAGAGCCTGGGCTCTTAACCACCAAACAGTTGTAACTTCCTTATGATGTCTACGGACCATATATGTAAGTATATGGGCGTTAACTAAAAGTGGTGATGATCATTCCCTGTTTCTCAAGGAGATAAGGTAAGATGTACACAAGTGGAAAAATAGTTAGCAATACCTTCCTGTAGCTTATACTGGAGTCAAAGTAGTTCTGGAGAAGATTCAGAGAGGAAGTGGTTGAGGGAGTGGAGCTGGGGAGGATGGGCAGGGACTGCATTAGCACGGAAAAGTGAGTTAGTCCTAAGGGTAACTGAAGAGATATTAGACTCTTTAGAGCACAGAACACAGTTTCATTAATAGAGTGAGACCCCACTTAGGAATTCTGAGGCTTTCAGGAAGTACGTCAACTTTCCTAAGACTATTTCCCCATCTGTGATAAAGGGATAATAGCCACCAAAAGGCTTGCTGGGAAGATTAAGTATAGCTAAGTGCTTGGGAAAAGGAGGCATCTCCTACTCTTTCCTCTAGCTACCAGACTAAGTTCAATTTCCCAGTAGAGTTGGCTTGCTTCTTCCCTTTGACCTCATCTATGAAGATGTTAGAAAGAGCCTTACCTGTTGTGAGAAGCCCTTCACAACACGTCTTTGTTTGAGGTTTGTCTCTCCATCCAGGTTGGCAGTTTCTAGGTGGCAGATCCCACTGGGGTCTGAGGAAAAGAGGAGGAGTATGTCTGCTGGGATGATCTCGTTGCATTTCATTTGGATGAAGTCTCCCACACGCACATCCTTCCAGCATTTCTGCACATAGCTCTGCTCTTTTCTTGGGTGGAAGAACAATAGTGAGTTTTAAGGTTCTCTAGAGAATTAATAAGTGAATGGAGGAAGGCCTGGCCTGTGCCTAAATATCCCCCAAGCAGCCTATCACAAGATTGCCCAAATAACCTTGCCCTAAATAACCACCATCATAACTCTCTAGAAAAGCTAAGTATGGTCTATAGAATTCCACTAATAGAAGATCTGTCCTCATGAGCCTTTAGAGTTTTGATTGACTCTTGGCTGTAGACTAGGTACAATGCTCAGCCTTGCTTCATGGCAAAATAAAAAAAATTAAAGGAGAAGGTGATTACATAGTCATATTTAGTACTTTAGTACTCTTGATATACATCATTTTCCAGAATAGCCAGTTATCACTGTAGGAAGCAGGGTTGCAAGGAAAGATTGTTCAGGAAAGAGTGTTTCTGATTAGGAAAGTGGTCATAGGAAAGTGAGGATATAAACCATTGTGTAGGAAGATCTGGGACGATGCTGAAATGGAAAACTCTGGGCAGTCAGGGAATTAGAAAGATAGCACCAGGAAGTTTGACAGGATGGGACCCACGGTGATCATAGAAACAGAGGGTTAAAGAAATCCCAGGAAATTATGAACTTTCTCTTCCCACCCCACAGTTTTCAATGCTTGGAGATCCTACCTTCTCAAAAGTATTCCCCTCTTTCCTCAAGTCTCTGGTGGTATGGCAGCCTCAGCTTTTGCACCATCAGCCAAAGGACTCCCTACTACCCAAGTCAAGACATTCCATTTCAAGGAGCTCTCGTCTTAGAAAGTCCTCCTTCTACTTAGCCAAATACTGAACTAGTTCTGCTCTCCTGGGTAATATACTCCATCTTCTACCATTTTGTAAATATTTTAAGGCATTTATCAGGTATTTCTGGAAGCCTTTTGGACTTGCCAACTCAAATTTAACTTTCCAAGTGTCCTTCATTACTCTTGTATGACAGTTTCAAGACCTGTCCTGAAATTGTGGGCTGTTTTGTCTAGGGCTGTATTTGGAAATGTTCCTCTTTAAATATGGGATTTGGAACCAAACCAATATTGTACACATGGTCTTTTCAACTGAGCCCAGCTGGTTTTCAGATGGGTACCTCTGAGCCCAGTCAGGCCTAGGGAAGCAGGCTCTTCTTGGCTGTTTTTCTCCACTGGTGCTGAGTCGCTCTGGCATGTTAATGTTTCTGTTGGAATCTGGGTGCCCTGGTCATGACAAGACTACTCTTTCACAGAGAAAGAGATGTGACTGGAATTTTGCTTTTCCTTTTTAACTTCATAAAAGTCCCTAAGGTACATAAGGGTTTGAGGTCTTCTTTTCTTCTTTAGTGCTCTCTGGAGAACCCCAAATAAGCCCTCCTAAGACACCATTGTTCTTGTCATAAAAGATGTATGCAGAGGACTCTCCCAATCCCCTGAAATGAGTGTGGTTTCATCTGGAAGGCCAATCAAGGAAAGGTTTGCTCTGAATCTATAAGGTAATCAGGGACATTAGTACTGGGGAGCATCCTGCCATGCTAAAGACCCACAGAATTCTGTGGACATTCCCATGGCTCCAGAAAGCACAGTAAAGCAGCCACTGGTATAATCAGTCCATGGGCAATATCATCCAAATGACTAATGCCACCACTTCTGAGGATTTGGGGGGGCAATGAACCTGTGGCGTTTTAGTAATAGTAATAGTGCTTCCTTCCATGGAAAGACATTTAACAGGTTTCTAAACACTTTTCTGATTCCATCAACTTATTCTACCACTAATTTTTCCTGTAAAGAATAGGGACAGTACCCCTCATATTTTTTTCTCAGTGGCATTTCAGAAATATACTTATCTGTTTGTTTCTTGATGTATTTGGGGTGGCTACTCCTCCACCAGGAATGTGAATATTACTGTCAAATAATTCATGGTCTCTCTGCTGATTCAGGGAAGGACTTGTTTTTTTTCTTCAGAGTATAAATGCTTGAGTATAAGGCTACCTAAAGGAACTGGAATGGCCCATACTCTCCGTGGGAGAAGGAACCTCACAGGGTCAAAGAAAGACTAGCTTTCTCTACTGCTTTTGTTGTTGTTGTTCTTTTTGAGAGGGCGCTTAAAACAAAACAAAAAGTTCCTAAATGTTATAGCAAAATTCATCCAAGGAATAAAGGATTATCACTCAACCTGTCCTCATTCTTCCCCACCTCCCAGCTTTGACTTCCGTGTCCTATCAGATAATGCCTTTGGGGATGGTGGGTATCAGTTGATCCCTATAATCTCAGCGTTCTGCCTGGTATTTGAAATTGAGTTTAGTGAAAATGCCCTAGACTGTGAGCAATATCCTCATTGCCAAAACTTCCAGAGCACACTGGTTCAGAAGATTTGCAAATGCTAGTTGGAATTGCTGCATACATAGGCATATCAGAGGCAAGGCCAGTGTATCCTCATCCATGAACACTGAATCTCATTCCTCCCCCCCCTTTTTTTAATAAAAAGATTTTATTTATTTATTTGACACAGAGAGAGAGAGACAGAGAGAGAGAGAGCACAAGCAGGGGGAACAACAAAGAAAGAAGGAGAAGCAGGCTCTCCACTGAACAGGGAGCCTGATGCAGAGCTCTGTCCCAGGACCTTGGGATCATGACCCGAGCCAAAGGCAGACGTTTAACCAACTGAGCCACACAGCCACCCCTCATTCTTTCACCTTCTAATAACAGACTCCACTGCTTATTACGGGCTCTGGGCTATTAAGGTGATGGAAGATGGAGAGTTATGGAGATGAGCTTATGGTATATACATTTTTACAAGCAGTCACTTCTGTGAGCTGGGATTGAATGTTGTCAATTCCCACTGGGATGATGGGTATAATGAGGTCAGGGAGTCACCCAAGATGCAGTAAGTCAGACCAGTCTCTGATTTCTATTATTCTTTAGATCCCAGGGAAGTCACTGCCTTACTAGTAACTATCACTTCTGTCTTCCCTTTTCCTTTCTTAGGCTGACATGTGGAAGTAAAGAAACTTCCTTAGTCCCTATTGTAGGCATATCCTCCCTTATGAAAGAGTCTGCCCATCTTTGTGAGTATACACCTGAAACAGAGGCACATATGCCTTGAAGCACACAACCTATTATGTGTGTCTGGGATAATGAAGCTATAGAATCAACATGATTTTGGGATGTTAGCTTTAAAAAACCTGGTGTGTGTGTGTGCGTGTGTGTGTGTGTATGTGTGTGTAGGGATATGGTTTAGCAATTTAGCTGGTACATAATTTGATGAATTATATTTATATTAACTCAAATATAGTTATGTTCTAGAATCAGAGTCAAATTTTAAAGGAATTTTTGGAGATAAAAAATCAGGTATTTTGGATATAAAAATATCAGGGTAAAAAATGAGACATTTCGGGGCGCCTGGGTGGCTCAGTGGGTTAGAGCCTCTGCCTTCGGCTCCGGTCGTGATCCCAGGGTCCTGGGATCGAGCCCCGCATCGGGCTCTCTGCTCCGTGGAGAGCCTGCTTTCTCTTCTCTCTGCCTGCCTCTCTGCCTACTTGTGATCTCTGTCAAATAAATAAAATCTTTAAAAAAAAAATGAGACATTTCATTCTTTCACTTGGTCATTTTGTGCTGCTCTCTTGGTCCTCTGGGTCCATTCTGTCTCCCCAATAGTCAGGAGTGTGAGTATGTTTGTGGGAAAGGCAAGGATGCATAGCCAAATGGGGTCCAGCCAGAGGAAGTGATGAGTGGCTGAGCCCAGCTGATGCGGAAAAGCAGCATGCTCCTGCATTGAGTGACACCCAGATGTGGCCAGCAGCTGGCTGGATGCCACCTGAGGAAGTCATTCGGAACAGCTGCCTCAGGTGGATGACTCCATACGCTCTTGATCACCTCCTTGCTCAGTGAGTCACACCTGGGAACCGACTGCTATTTTAGTTTCATGGGGTGTTCACTGCTGTTTAAAAATAAGACAAATCAACATGGCTTGGGATGAAGACTCCATCTGGCAGATTCTGCTTCGAGGAGAAATTAAGTGGAGCCGTGCTAAATGGCTTTCCGAGAGGAGATGGGGCTTATTAAGAGGGAAATAAACAGCAAGAGAGGTTTGTAACCAACTGGATGCCACGGGGAGGCAGGTGAAAGGAGGGAAATGGGGAAGGAGAGGATGCTTAAGGCTCCATTCATCAAGTGTGTGGGTTTTACAAAAAGAGTTTCAAGGAACCAGAGGAGAGAGGATTTATCAGGAGGTTTGGTTGTCTGTGGGACTATCTATTCAAAACAGGATGATGAGCTGACCTCAGCTGTCCTTCCAGAAGCTTGGATGGCAGACGTAGAAGAGCCACATTCCTACCCCAGGGTGAAAGAGGAATGCCAGGGAGAATGAGTGTAGTGTAGGGGTTAAGAGTGGGTTTGAAGTTCAGTGTCGCAGCTTTTTACCCAGGTGACCCTGGGCAGGATATTTAACCTCGCGGAGCCTTTGTTTTTTCAGTTGAGAGTAATATGTGCGCCTGCCTCAGAGGCTTGTTGAAAGGTTTGGTGACATGACCCATGAAACAGACTGAGCTCAGGGCTTTGCACTTGGTAAGTACTCAATAAATACAAGCTCCTTTGATGATGATGATGAGGAGGAGGACAAGGACAATGACAATGATTGTTAATATCATGGTGAGTGCTAACTCCCTGCTCTGCCAGGCCCAGAGCTCTCTCCTTCACGCAATTGAAACACCCATTTTATGCCCATGATTGCATTTTATGGCAGGCCCAGCTACATAATATGCAAACACAGGAAACTCTAAAGACTGAATCCTTTTCCCAAGTTCAGAAAAGAGGGACTCAATCTAGCTGATTGAAGACTTAGGGCTCCGGCTACTGGCACAAACTCCCAGGAAAGAATATCCTTAAAATCAGTGCTGTCCAACAAGTTCATTTGCAGATGATGACACACTGATTCTAAAGTTGATATAAAGCGGCAAAAGATCCAGAATAGCCAACACAATATTAGAGGAGAACAAAATTGGAGGACTATCACTATCTGACTTCAGGACTTCAAGCTGCAGTAAGCAAGGCGGTGTGGTATTGGTGAAAGAACAGATAAACAGATCAATGGTACAGAAGAGATAACTCAGAAACACACACACACACACACACACACACACACACACACACACACACACACACACATTCAACTGATCTTTGACAAAGGACCAAAGACAATACAGTGGAGGAAAGATAGTCTTTTCAACAAATGGTGCTAGAACTGGATGTCCACAGACAAACAAATGAATTTAGACACAGACCTTATACCTTTCTCCCAAATTAACTCAAAATTTATCATAGACCTAAATGCAAAACACAGAACTATAAGGCTTTCAGAAGTTAACATAGGAGAAAATCCAGATGACCTTGTGTATGGTGATGAAAATCTTAATAAACAACAACAACAACAACAACAACAAAAAATCAGGACAGAAGGGATTTGGTGGATTTCCAATTCTACTCCTATTATTCAGGTAAGGAAACTGAGGCTAGGAGTGACCTGGTCAAGGTACACAGTAACAAAGTTTGCTTTAGAACCTATACCTTTTCCATGGTGCCAAGGAAGAGAACCCAGGGCCCTGTGGCTGCCTCAGGAATACTTGTAATGCCCCATTGTTTTGCCAGTGGTGTGTTGAGGTAGAGGCAGTACCAGAGAATGGTTAAAAGCTTTGGAGGCAGGTGAGCCTGGTTTGAAACCTGGAACTCTCTCTTACATGTGGTGCTGCCCTGAATCCACTGCTTTATTGTCTGACCCTCAATTTATTCATCTATCAAATAGGACAACTAAAATATATCCTATAGGTTATAGTGAGAGCTAACTAAAATAATATATGAAACGTGTTTAATGACTGCACAGCAAATGGCATTTCCTACTGCTATTATTATTATTGTAATTATTATTCGCTTGGAGCAAACAGGTTCACTGCTGTGGAGACAGTAGACTAGAGAGGGTGAAATTGTCTATTTTTATGATCTCATATGAATGAGGTGTTTTCTTCTTCTTCTTCTTCTTTTTTTTCCCCTAGGGGAGGAAAGTGGCAAGAAGGTATAGAAGATTTGAAAAGGGACAAAGAGATAAAGGGTTGTGTGGTCTCTGTCCCTGACCTGGCTCCAGGAAATAGAACAGAAGCTAAAGCATTTACGTTAAAGACAGCCTGAGCCTGGGCTGTGAGTGCATCCTGCCTGGCTATTCCTTCCCCTCTGCAACCACCTGTCAGCTACAGTCCACAAGTGAGAGGGCTTCAGGCTTACAGGACTAAGAAAAGTACCAGAAAGGCATAGTGGGGGGCCAGAGGAGTGGCAGGGTACCTTGATTTCTGGCTTGACTGGAAATATTGAGGGACACAGTGACAGTCCCTGTATCTGAGGATGCTTAGGCATGTCTGAGGTGGCTTGAAATTAAGGTGGGAGAACATGTCCCAAATCAGCAGTTTGGGGTTAAGTGTCACTGGGGTATATGTATTAATGTGACCTCACCCAGAGGCCAACGAGCCTAACACAACCAGTCACGTTTGTTATTAAAATCTTTCTTTATACTGAGAGTCCCATCTTTGTATCAAAGCTCCAAGGGATAGTCCACTCTTTGACCTCTTTGTGCACACACCTGTCACACACAGAAAGCAGAAATGAGCACAGAATGACACAAAGCAGTGATGGCCATCGAAACACCATGCTCAGGGGACCAGAGACTCACAGGTGCAATCCATCAAGGTCACATTCCCAGATTATGGAGAAGCAGCCGGGAAGTACTGAAGGCCTGAGATGTCACCCCAAAAGCCCTTCCTCGAGCCTCTGCAGATGTAAATGCGACCTTTCACTTTCAACTCTGGGCACTGAATATCAGTAGTGCACCTCTCTTTGCCCCATTTCCTGACATACTGTGGTCCTATTTCCTAACCGTTCCATGTCTCTTTTACTTTTAACAATGTAATGAACTTGTGGAGAGGTGGGATGACCCCTGAGCCTTATATTTCTGTTCCTACATAGGATCTGGTGGGGGATGCCTAGCATACGGGGAAGTGTTTGGTAAGTATTTAGTAACTGATTCTGTGCATATTTGTTTTGAACATGAGGCAGCAGAAGAGAAGCTTTTCCGAAACTTTTAGCCATTTTAATATCCAGTCTCTCTCTTTTTGTTATGGACTTGCTGGGGGGAGACTTCTGATAATATACAACAGAACAGAACACAACACAACACAACACAACACAACACAACACAATATGCTTATCTATCTTCTGCCCAGCACTTAAGCTACATTACTATTTAGCTACATTATATTACCTAATAATGAAACAACCTTTATTATTACCATTATCTCCATTTCATAAATGAGAAAGCAGGCCCAGAAAGGTTTTCTAACTTGCGTAAGGTGACACAGGTGTGTCTATTTGGACATATAAGTGACAGCCATGGAAGCTTCATGGCTTGATGTGGTCTCTTAGTTCTGTTTGGGAGTGAGCTATGATGCAGATGAAGCCTCAGAAACTGGTGACCTAAACAACTAGAGCCGGGTTGAAAATAGGAGCCTCACTTTTTGGAATTGTGAGCTCCTTAACAGAGGCTATAAATCCCTACCTGCCAAAATATAAATCATGCCTATTGACATGAGGTCAGAGCTTCAGGGACACCTGGATTCTTGTTTTATGACTCTTCCATCCATTGAGTTTTGGAGAAGACCTAATGCATTCGATGCTGAAATGACAAGTTGAATTGGCCCAAATAGTTTATGGCCTTCTGTGAGCTCAGGGGAGGCAGTGGGAATAGGGTGGGTGCTTGTAAAATTGATGCTTCAGAGCAGAGCCTGGTTTGCTGATGCTAAATGCAGAGCAAAGATGTGTGGAATGAATGCAGTGGGCTGCTGATCCATAAACTCCAGCCAGCGGTGCTTTTCATGGTCATGCTTCAGTTGACACTAGACGTTTGTCTGTTGTTTGCATTTTTCAGATTCTTCCCTCAGGCCCATTTTGTTTTGTTCAAGAGCTTGGAGTTCAAGTTCTTTAGCTACAGAGTTTGTCTTATCTCATGTGGTTTCAAATGCCAGCCAATGGCATTTCTTCCTTAATCATCTTGGGTCAAGCTCATGGTAACTCCTGGCTATCATGATTATAGCTAACATTTTCTGAATGCTACTGAGCGTCAGGCACTATGCTAAGCATTTTACATACATTCTCTCACTCACCACCCACAGCGACCCAGGGACATAGTTTTAGAGAAAAGTGTTTTTATGTATCTCGATGTTAGAATAACCCTGGCAAAGCCTGAATTCTGTCTTATCAACCATCTCCTCTCCTTTGGGTTTTCCAAAGAGCCATTATTTAGAGGAAATAATAGTGAAATGGGGCCCAAACTGCTGCCTTGTTAATAACCACACATGTATGATATTCTAACGCATGCTCTGTGTTAGAAGTTGGGTTGGACAAAGTGCCCTTGGTTGTGGGCTAATTGAGGCCATCTGGATCCTTTGACTGAATGTGACTGTTGGTGTGGGTGTGCTCAGGTACTCTGCGAAAAGGGAGGAGGGGGAAAGAGGGCCAGGTTCCAGAGGGGGTTCTTGATTTCAGGTTTCAGATTCTGCCACATTGAATAGAAAGAAGGGAGCAGAGCCTTGTTTTTCACTACTAACATGAGTGATTCCTCCCTTGCATGTGTGGGGAGTGTAGCATGAAAGTTAAAGACTCAGGCTGGGCCTGATGCTGAAAAAATCAGAGTTGAAGTCACTGGAAATTAAGGAAAAAAATACTTAGTACTACTTATGGTGCAAACAGGAAGTTAAACAATTTATAAAGATGATCTCATTCCCTCCACAGTTCCCTAAGAATTAGGAGCTAGTATTGTTCCCACTTTATAGGGGTTGAAATGAAGGCTCAAGGGATCAAATTACTACACACAGTCACGGCTTTTGTATGTGGCAGTTCTGGACAATCCTAGGTCTGAGGCCAAAGTCCTTGACTCCAAGCGTCCAGTAAGAGGTCACATTTTAAATGCCATCGTTGACACTCATTTTTCACCCTCCTTTGGCACGCACTGCATAGTTTGTTTCTATAGCTCTGTTATTTTCAAGCCCTCTTGTATGTCACCTGTGTGTCTTTTCACAAAATATGCCATAGAGATTATGACCACTCTTTAAAGATGAGACAAATGGGGCCCCAACTGCTTAAGTGGCTTCCCTGATGTCGTACAGTTAATTAGTGGCAGACCCAGGACCAGGACTTCTGGTTTCTGCCTTCTCAGGCTTTCCAGTAGGGGCTCTGGCATTAAAGGTGACTGACATACAACTAAAAACAGGTTGCAGGTCAGGCTTCTTTCTTCCCAACAGAGCTGGTCACTGCTGGGAAATCAGGCCCTCAGTGCCATGTTGTCGGAAAACTGGCCACTCTCCCGTAGCATCTGTTACAGTGGCCACCTGACTTCCAGGCAAGAATTGGTAAAAGAGCCAGAATTTCAAAATCTCTAATCTGAGCCATTCTTCTAAATTTCTGATGTTTCTTGATCCCGTTTTTTTTTGATACCAGCATAAGCCACACATACAAACTTTAGTTGACGCATGAACAGGCTATGAGCTAAAATGCGTTTCTTCTGCCCATTTAAATGCTGCTCATGTTCCGATGCCTCTTGAAATGTCACCTCTTCAGGGAAGACTTCCCTTGACCTTGATGTTTTCTGCAGGCAGATGCATCACCTCATCCCCTTAATGACTGTGCCCTTTGTGCACAGGCATGGGACAATGTAGTTGTTTACAAGTTCCTTGTGATCCCTGGACTGAGAACCCCTGGGGTCTATTCAGGGCCTACTATGTGGTGTACACACATAGATCCCAAATGAACATTTGGGAACAAATGAGTGACCAGCTGCTGCTGAGACACGGGAGGGCTTTAGTTTCATTATAATATGGGAACAAACCTCATCACAGATCTCCTCGGTTCACACCCCTGCTTCCTTACTGCATGTTTTCTGAATACAAACAAAAATTTACTAAGCTGAATGGAAGGATAGAAATCTCTTGCTGGGTATGGTTCCTAGATTCATTAAACTGAGCCCTGGGAGAAAGTAAGCTAATACAATTCTGAAGCTAATCTCTTCTTGAAGTCATTCCATAAATCTGATTAATGGGTCACCTTTAGACCACAAGCACAGTTGCTATATTAAAAGAAAATGCTCTAACAGGATTGTAATTCTGTTAACAAGGCTTCTGCTGTTTGCAAAAGGAGTCTTTTGCAGTATAAACAAGTCTGGGCTGCATGATGCATAGGATTGGGTTGAGCAAAATTCTAAGGGCCCTAGTATTCAGTGACATTCATGTGTATGTACACACACACACACACACACACACACACACACACACACAGAGGCAACATTTCTCAAATGTGTGACTCTGAGAAAAAGTGGATAGAGCTAGTGCCTGAGATATAAGCTTTTACATTGTTCTCAAAAAACAAATTGTCCTCTTAGATCTTGTATTCTTTGCCTGACATCCTATCATGTGCCATCAATATTTGGCAAAAGGAAATGTCCTTCAGCATCCATCAATTAAGGTAATAACTAACATTTACCTAGAATTTCCTAGCTTCCTATTCCAGGGTCTTTTATAGAATCAATCCACTTCAGAGTTGGAAGAACCTTACTGATATATAGTACAGAATGTCCCCAAGAGTATATGCTCCTGTTAATATGTGCAAAGCAATTTACAAAGAATTTAGGCCCAAACATATTTTAAGATGATGGTATTGAGTCCATAGAGGTGGCCTCTTCAATATCTGTTCCCCCTTCTCTTAGAAACTACTTTATTATTATTATTATTTTCATTTGGGTTTTACATCTTCTCTGGGTAGCACATATGCATTCAGGGAAATGGTCTTCATGCTGAACTGTGGTTCAGTTAAATTTAGTTCACATAATCCCGTCTCCTACTCATAGGGATTGGTTCAAGGATTAGCGTGTGACCCATTGGGGTCACTGAGGTATGAGAAGGTTTGGGAAAATAAGCTTTCTTGCCCTTGCAAGAATACTCCCAGAAGTGCCTTTCTTTTTCCCTTTGTGAGTTACCACATGTAGACGTGAAGGCTGGAGCTGCTGCAGCCATTTCACTGCCATGAGGGAAATCTGCCCGGGGTAAAGATAATGCAGAGGAGACTGAATGAAAAGGACAGCTAAGTGCTAGATCTAGAAAGCAGACTGAGCTATACCTGATCACCTGACCACCTCAGAACATTTGTAGTGACTTAAACCAACAAGTCTGTTTGTTGCTTAAATTTGAATTGGTTTCTGCTGCTTACAGTAGAGAATATTCCAACAGACACAACTGAATTAAACAAAATTGGTTTACTTATGGAGTGTCCTCCTAGGACTTTTATTATATTGGTCCTATATATAAAGGTCCTCCTAGGACCTTTATTATATTGCTGTGCATTGTTAGATTCAAAAATGTCAAGTATGTTCTATTTCTCAAATTTACTTGGTTGTGGATTCTCTTCTTTCAGAGCCCGTTTCACAGGACAAGATCTAGTCTGACTCCCAAGTCTTAACAAAAGTGGAAACAGATCCAGAGAATTAAATGACTTTTCTAAGCTATTATTAGTAGTCAGTCGTAGATGTGGGCTTCAAGTTTAGACCTACTGAAACCAGGCCTGCATTCTCACTTCAAAGTTACACCCCATCCCTGCCCAAAGAGGTTAAGAGGTTCCTTCCCTGAAGACGAATCTCAAAAGAAGAATCTAATTATTCTTTTTCAGAGACTCCAGATTCCTAGGGCCAGATGCTAAAGCCAAGTTTGCAAATTAGGGACTCACAGGCAAAATAAGAACTTTAGGCCAAACAAAATAGGCATGAAGTATTTGAAAAAATTATATCAGATTATTTCATTTAAGTATCAGGTTATTTACAATAAAAACACTGGGCACCTGGGTGGCTCAGTGGGTTAAAGCCTCTGCCTTCTGCTCAGGTCATGATCCCAGGGTCCTGGGATTGAGCCCCACATTGGGCTCTCTGCTCAGCGGGAAGCCTGCTTTCCTTCCTCTCTCTCTGCCTGCCTCTCTGCCTACTTCTGATCTCTGTCTGTCAAATAAATAAATAAAATCTTAAAAAAAAATACTAACTTCTAAGCTCCTTTAATAAAATTCAGACAATCTGGCAACACTAGGTCTGCATTTCCATATGGTGGCCAGCTCTGCCTCTTGATATGAGAATGTGGGTCCCCCTGTTTGCCAGAGTGCTCATCATTCCCTCGCTCATCCTAGCACTGATGTGGAGGATCCGTTCCCATTTGTTAGTACACAGATAATATTGCTTTCCTTTTTGTATCTAGTCCACTTCATTCATTCAATTACCTGCCTGGCCCTGTAGTCAATTATTTTGTTACATTGAAGAAGGTAAAATTCCCCAAATTGAGATGTTAATATATGTTAGAAAAAATTTCCAGGTTAAGTAAGTTAGGAACAACACGGAGTTAAGGATGGACAGATTTCTTTATGGTGTCTCTTTTCTCAGTTCCCTCATGGAACACAGGTTAGGAGGGCCAATGTATTATTTTTTGATCATGAATGTCTTTTTTCTCAGAGACCACCTCTTTGTCATTATTATTCCACTGAATACATTTTGGGAAATAGTGCTATTATAAAACCTCTTATGTTCCTCACTACCAGTGAACCTGTGGACCAAGGTCTCTTTTTGCTCGGATTGCTATTGCCTCCGTTTTTCACTGTTCCCTGGAAGCTATTTTGAGAACAGAACAACAGCGTGGCCTCTGTCAGACCAGCTCCCAGCACAGGTCAGTCTAGGGTCTGATCAACACTGAGATTATCCCCAAGAACAGGCCCATGACTCTAGGAGGCTTAGGGCAGAGGATTTCTGGCAGATGAGGGAGAATAGGATCAGACTAATTGAGGGGTCCACACTCATTCTTCCCTAAAGAAACAGTTTCCTGGCTCACCCCTGTATGTCTTCTCTGGGAAAAACAACAAAGGAGAAAAGGAGCAAACAAAAAGTGACGGGGTGGACTGGTTGACAGTCTCTTCAAAGAAAGGCAACCTGCCAATTATTTTCCCTTTCTTTATAATTTTATTATTCAAAGGTGAGGAATGACTAAATCTCATCTCTAGGTGTTCAGTGTTCTAACAACAATCAAGACAATTAGATTTAGCTGAAAACACACACACACACACACACACACACACACACACACACACACACACACTTCAGATTAACTTCTTTAGACATGTAACTGTGGCCCTGCAAGCAAAGAGACCAGAAGCACAGCTGCTGTTGAGGGAGGGAGTGGGGTTTTTCATAGAGGTGCCCTGGAACAAATGAGTCCCTTGTATTCAATGGTCTCTTATAAAAGCTTTCATCCGCCAGCTCCAGGTCGGTCACCCTCCATTTCCCTGGGGAATAGAAACCCTCCTGAGAAGGAGGTCGCTAAAAGACTGCAGTGCACACCTTGAAGCCAGTCCCTCTCATTTTAAGAGTGACCACAGTGACTGCAGAACTTCTGCTGAGTTGAGGTTGATAAAGTCAGAGGGAGGGTGCCCTTCGAGAGAGATGGATGGTTTCCTCATCTGCCAAAAAGTCAAGACCGTCCCTGCTCGAGACTCAGTCATCAATGGCTTCAGACTGCTAACCCAGAAAGCCCTGAGTCATGGCAGGCAGTTGCTCTGCAAGCCTAGACTTGACTCCCTTGCTTCTTTTTTGGCTGCATGTGCAGTCATAAAGTTAAGACCTACAACAACTCTTCTCTTTTTCTCTTTCATTAAAGAAGGATATGGATATGGCTGACCAAGAGCATGTCCTTTCCCTAACAACCCTCAGTGGAACCTTTGTAAAACAACAGCATGTATGAAATAACTTTAAATAATGTGGCAAGACAGGTGGTTCACCGTTTTTGCTTTTGTTGGGACGACATCAAAGAGAAACCTTAAGGAAAGCCTTGATGATGGAGCTAACATGAGTTTTATAGTCTAAAAATAAAGCAATTACAGCTTGGGTATTGAGCATTTATTATATATCAGGCATAGTGCGAAGCACTTTCTAATGATGCAATTCTCATGACCACTCCAGGAAGGATTTCAATTTTATAGGTGACAAAATGAGGCTCAGAGAGTTTGGATCTCCTGCCTAACGTCATGTAGTTAATGAGCAGTTTGATTCAGGCAGTGTGTGTCTCCACTGCACCTAATAAAAAAATGTTCTACAGCTCTCCTGAAAAAGAGTGAAGCCTCTTCCATCTAAAGTTCTCCAGATATGCTCCAGTGCGCTCACAGTAACACCAGACTAAGAGCAGATGAAAATTTATGCAAAATTCTTAAATGTTAAACACCAAAGAAAATACCACATAATAAAGACCTCTTAATTTTAATAAACAGCAGGTTCAAGGGGTGCCTGTGTGGCTCAGTCTATTAAGTGTCTGACTTTTAGTTATGGCTCAGGTCATGATCTCAGGGTTGTAAGATTAGCCCTGCCTGGGGCTCCATGCTCAGTGCAGAGTCTGCTTGTCCCTCTCCCTCCCCTGGCTTGCGCACTCTCTCTCTCAAATAAATAAATAAATAAATAAATAAATCCTTTAAAAAATGTAAGCAATGGATTCAAGACTCTTTTTTTTTTTATTTTTTTAAATCTGGTTTTTGGTTTTAGATCATAATTCTGACTGTGGAGAATTAAACAGCTTCACTGAAATAAACTAACGCTATCTCCCTCTTCCATCTTCTCTATCAACCATAGCGGTAGTGGCAGCAGCCATAGAAAGATCAGAGCTGGGCCCACAAGACTTCCCCAGTGGGTTTTGCTTTACCTGTGATAGATGATACACTCTTGGTTATTGATCACTTTATCAGATTTGTACCTCCGGAGGTCTTCCCAAGCATCCTTGATGGCAGTGACCGCCAGAATGATACAGATAGGTATCATGCTCACCTCAGGCTGGAAAGCATTGACCACAGGCACAAAATTCAGAACCACGATCCCCAGAAAATAGAGATTGGCAAAGCGGTGCAGCTGTTCAAAGATGTTCTTGGGTATGAAGGACAACACAGTGTACTTGCTGGTCTTAATTTGATTTCCACAATAATGCCTGTTGGGATTCTCTTTGCAGGACCGTCCTTCAAAGGGCAGGTTGGAGACTACCACTCGTTTCTTGTCTTCTTTCCTTTTCCACCCTTTCTTCCCTTCCTTTCTCATCTTGGCTCAATTCGTCTCTTTAATTCTCATAGCACGGCACATGAGTTTTTCCCTAATCAGTTCCATTGCTGAGCTGCCAATGAGTCATGTCCCTGACATCTTTTACTTGCCTTCTCCGCTGGAAATTTCTCTCTCTTCTTTCAAAAGGAAAATTAAAAATAAAAAGCTGGTTTACAAACGCCAGGTGAGAAATGACAAGGAAAAAGCTTGCAGAGAACAGGTGTGCACCTGCCAGGCCACTTCCTTCTACCTCTTGAGACTCCGCCTCTTGGAATATCGACAGCACCCATGGGGATCTTCCTTTTCCACCCAGGCAGCCAAGAACACGTGTGTCAACTCTAGGTCCTAAAACCTACCTGGTTAAGTTTTAAAAACAAGAAGGCTCAGATGCTTTAAAAATGGTATACCAAAAAAAAAAAAAAATGGTATACATTTTCTTGTATGGGAGACATAGCTTGTCACTCACTCTCCAAAGAGCTGCTCTTAAACTTGGTCTCCTGAGATGATCTAGTCAATTTTATTTTTTAAAAATTTTTTAAAGATTTTTTTTAAAGATTAAAAAAAAATTTATTTGACAGACAGAGATCACAAGTAGGCAGAGAGAGAGGGGGAAGCAGGCTCTCTGCTGAGCAGAGAACCCAACGCAGGGCTTGATCCCAGGACTGTAAGATCATGACCTGAGCCAAAGGCAGAGGCTTAACCCACTGAGCCACCCAGGTGCCCCAATCTTAGACATCAATTCTTGAGCTTTCAACTGTACTCTTAATAATATAACATTCTTGTATTTAATAATTTGAGTGTTTATACATGTTAAATTAAGGTATCTAAATCTCAACATCACTGACATTATTTGTTGTGGATGGCTGTCCTGCATGGCATGTCCTGCATGGCATAAAGATGATGTTTAGCATCATCTTTCTGCCTTTATCCACTACATGCCATTGGCATTTTCCTTCCCAATACGGCAGGAAAATCCTGTCTCCAGGTATTGTGAAATGTTCCCTCCTGGGAAAAACTGCCCTGGTTGAGAATCACTGAATTAAGTGAACTTAAGAAAATAAAATGTGAGTAGAGAGACCAGTTCTTTGAAAATGCTGGTGAGTTTGCATAACCTATTTGCAAGAAAGCAACCAGAAGAATGATTTCTCTTACCTTTCATATATCCAGATATTGGAGCAGTTGATCTCTCTGTCAAAACGATGTCTCTTGAAGTCCTCCATGCCATCCTTGACCATGATGATGAACAGCACAATGGCCAATGGTAACATGGTGATTTCTCTGTGGAAAACTTCCATGGAGGGTATCCAGTTCAGAATCACCAGGAACAGGAAATAGAGGTTAGCCCATCTGGAAGGAGCAAGCAAAGTGTGAGGGAAAACCACGGAGAGGAAAATATACTCTCCTCACTCTTTGTTCCCTATTGTTGGCCCTTACCAACAAAATTGATATTCTCTTTCAGTGTCACCTGGAATTATGGTAAGGGCTTTTTAGCCAAATCCAGATACATTCAAACTTGAATTGTTCACTAGTTGTGTGACCCTCTGGAGCTTGTTTCAACTTGTATAAAATGGGGATAGTACTACCTACTTTTAAGGGCTCATATAGATATTACAAAGGATAATATTTGTTACACACACAATAGAGGGTTCTCAGTCATGGTACTTGCTCAATAAATGATAGCTTTTTAATAGTAATTACAAAATTTAGGATGATAGCTTGGTATGTATTTTGCTTTATAAATAAAAGATGATCTTGCATATATTATCTTGAAATTATGGCTTATGTTTTTAAGTCTTCCAAGTGCATTTTGCTCCTTCTTGCCACTATGAAGTTCTGTTGGCAGGAACATTCCCCTGGCTCCCTTCCTGACTTCTGTTTTTATCCAGTTAATGCATTCTCTTCTTTCAGGTTACTTCAATTCAATTGTCACTTCCTCCTGGAAGTCTTTCCTGACTTTCTTAACTAGGCCAGATCTCCCTCCTATTCACTCTACGATCACCATATACCTCTCCTTGGAAGTATCTCTCTAAGTTCTAATTTTATATCAATTTATGTAATTCTTAAAATTAATGTCTATCTCTTCTACTAGAAAATAGTCAGGACAATCTCTCTCTTTTCTTCCCCTCATGTATCTTTAGCAGCTAATGCATGGCCTAACACAGAGTAGAATCTAATATTTATTGAATGAATGAATGAGCAAATGAATGACAAGTCTTTTCAAGGTTTATGCATTTGGATATTAAAGTCTAGGTGGCCCCGAGGGCAGCATCTTTGTTTCAGAAATACTAGCAAATACTTGGTTAAAGCACATATTACTTGGCCAACTGGTTGCATACCTATGAAACTGCTCAAAGAGATTCTGAGGCAGGAAAGTGAGGAAGGTATATTTGGTCGTGCAGATTCTGTTGCCAGAGTATTTCCTGGAGACCGCTGCCCAATCTTGGTGGCACATGCTGTTGTTGGGGAACACGACCCGCTGCTGTGTCAGGTTGTAGCTTTGCCTCCTTCTGTCTTGGGACAACAGAGGTGTGGCTTCTGATGGAGACTGGGGGAGGCCATCTCTGATTCGCCACTGCCACCGGTGCCAAGATGAATCCACTGAAAGGGCCATTTCTGACAGCAAGCTACGGTATGAAAACAGACACAGGCAGTTGCCATGGTCAGAAGAAAATAAGTGGTATATTGGCTCACCCACTTGTTTACTCAACCATCCAAGGTAGATTCTGGGATACGATGTGAACCAAATAGGTTCAATCCCTATAAACCATATGTTCAAGAGTGAGAGACATAAAGCAAATAATCATATAAATAATACACAACTAGCACAGTGGTAAGTACCATGAAAGCATTTAAGATGGGGGGAGGGTGCTGATGACCTTGTTCAGCCTATCAGGAAAGGTATAGCCCTGTGGGCTATGACCCCCAGAGGTCAGAATGTGATCTGTGGTTTGTTCCTAACACTGAGCTGTCCCTTCACCTTCACGGTCTTCAGTGTCCTCACTGTAATATGAGGAAAACTAGTCTTATTCTACCTTTTTCACAAGCTTTTTATAAGGAGTGAATTAAATAGTACATAAAAATATGCTGAGTCATATCTTAAAGGGAAGGGTGCTCTCTATCTCTAAAATTCTCTGGTACAGATATTTTGGAGAACCTTGTTTGTGGTCAGAACCTCAAATGAGAGTAATAGGTGGGACAGAGGACAGTTTCTTTCCTAGGAAACTTTGGCCTGAGGTGACTATGTTGTACAGAATGTTGTTCCTGGGACATCATCTTTTTTTTTTTTTTTTTTTAATGTGGCTGACTGGGTGTGAGGGTGGGAGACCCTTTTCTTTCTCTCCAACTCCACTTGGTGCTTTCTAAAACTGAGCACTTTTTCAGATGATCCTCCTAGATGGAGGACAAAATACTGCTTTATCTAGGATATTCCAGTTCCTGAGCTCTTGTAATGGAACTTACAAGCAAGCCTTCAAGTTTCCCTCTGGCCATTCTTACTTAAAGACCCTGAAGGATTTTATTCAAAGACATCCTTTGTAAGAAGTTGCATATAATGGGACTTCTCACTTAGGCTCACAGGTTGATTTTCTTTTGAATAAATAGACCAGTAAACATCAGGTATTATTTATCTTACAATGAACAATCTTACCTGTCATTGACAATATGGTTCTTTAAAGGAGAAAAAGTTCCATTTCTAGTTTAAATGGTAATATTTTACCTTCCTGATGCCCATATGATCTGAGCCTTATCATAATTCTCCTCATGAGTTTAATCAATCCAAATGATTTTCAATCCAGAAGAGCTCTTCAGAGTCTTAAGTGAGCCCTTGTAGCAAGCATGAAAAAATAAATGCAATTACTGATGCCCATCATAATGTGACCAAAAGCAATATTATGACATATGATAAGCCAGAAATAATATCGTATATCTTCTTTCTCGTTATAAAAAAATATTCCTTTCAAGGATTTTTTTTATTATTGTAAAAGAAAAGGAAATGAAAAGATAATTCATGAATAGGGTTGAAAATGCAAATGAGAAATCTTGCCGTGCCTAATGCCATACATATCAGGCTTCTCTCAATTTTAGACAATAAGGACTTCAAAAAGGAAGACTGAATTGATATGGGGGATGCAGGTATTTTAGGTGGGGTGGTTTAAAAAGTCCATTTTTCATATCATATTCTTTGCTTTTCTTTATTCACACTGTAAAATAAGCTTTCTTAAAAATAAAACAGATGTAAAATGGATGCTAAACAAGTAGACTTAAGTTCGATGAAGAAGTGAATATTTCCATAGTTTCAAAGTATCTTTGCCCCAAATTATTAATTAAAATAGTAAAAAAAAAAGAATCATTGTAGTAAAGAAACATGGCAGGCACTACCTAACCTAAGAGATTAAAGCAAAATCACCAATATGGTATAACCTGACATTCTGTGCCTCCTGTTATGATGTACCAAGGACATGGCATCATTTCTGCGTAGTCACAAGGAAACATTGAAAAACCTCAAGCTGGGGATTATTTTACAAAATAACCAGCTTACGTTAAAGGTATTAAGTGTCAAAGGTCAAAAAAAGGCAGAGGAACTATTTCTGATTAAAACAGACTAAAAAGGGGCTCCTAGGTGGCTCAGTCGGTTAAAGGGCTGCCTTTGGCTCAGGTCATGAACCCAGGGTCCCGGGATTGAGCCCCACATGGGGTTCCCTGCTCAGTGGAGAGCCTGCCTCTCCCTCTCCCTCTGCCTGCCACTCTGCCTACTTGTGATCTATCTCTCTCTAACTCTCTGTCAAATAAAAAAATAAAATAAAATCTTAAAAAAAATAAAACAGACTAAAAAGATATGATAATTAAGTGTAATGTGTGATCCTGGGTTGGATCCTGGCCTGGGAGGGATAAAATAGGTATAAAGGACATAAATGGACAATGCATAAAATTTAAAAATGATTTGAAGATTAGTAATAGCCTTTTAGTAATGTCAAATTCCCTATTATAATAATTATATTGTGGTTATATAAGAAAATATTCTTGTTCCTAGAAAATTTATCCTAAAGTAGTTATGGGTAAAGGGGCAAGATGTTTCAGTGGTTCAGAAAATAATGTCCATGTTTGTATATATGTGTGTATACATATATACATATACACACTTAGCTAGGTAGGAAGGTTGTGCAGGGGTGTTCCATGGAGAAGAACTGGTTCTAGAAACAAAAAAAAAATGTTCATAGGAGTGTCCTATAGAGCGCATGAAGTACGGGACAAAGAACAAGGGCTGAGGCTGGAGGGCCAGACAAGGACCAGATGGCTTGTTAAAGATTTTATTTATTTATTTGACAGAGAAAGAGAAAGCACAAGCAGGGGGAGCAGCAGAGGGAGAGGGAGAAGCAGGCTCCTCACTGAGCAGGGAGCCCGATGCGGGACTCAATCCCAGGACCCTGGGATCATGACCTGAGCCAAAAGCAGAGGCTTAACCAACTGAGCCATCCAGGAACCCCCCCCCCCCCTTTTTTAAATAAAGATTTTATTTATTTATCTGACAGAGAGAGAGCATAAGCAGGGGGAGCAGCAGAGGGATAGGGAGAAGCAGGCTCCCCACTGAGCAGGGAGCCCGACCAGCTGGCTTGTTAAGGCTGTTTGGTGAGAGTAGAACAGAGTTCTGAGGAGTTTTAGGCAGGGAAAGCACCTGACCAGAGCTGTGAATCCCAGGCTTTGCTCTGCCAAAAACTTACTGGAATGGGTTGGGTGGGGCCAAGACCCGTTGGGACCGCTGCTCCTTAACCCACTGTTTACTCGTTCTTCCAAGTAAGCTACTTCTTTCCAAAAGTAGATCAGGAAACAAGGGGGTATTGTGTAATCCTTTTATCTGAGGTGTGGTTTATTACTGCTTGCCTAGAGGGAGGGCCCTGTCTGAAGCAACTCTACAAGGTCCATCCAGTTACTCTCTCTTAATTTTCTGAAATGGTACCTCCCACTAACGATAAGCTTGAGAAGTTTCTAGTTTTGCTAATTCATATTCAGATCCCTCTGGCTGGAAGTAGTAATTCCTTCTAGCACCACTATCATTTTCCCCTGGCAGAATGTCCTCTAGATGGTAGGGGTACATTTCTATTTGGTGGACCATTAGCCTAACGTACTGAGTTAATTACAGTTTACTGAGAAATCCTGTTCTTGTTCCCCAACTTTCTCCATCTAGCCTGGCCCACATTCCAATTAACCCTAGTCCTTTACTTTTTTATTTTAACAAACCAAGGAAATCCCATCTTCAGCAAATTCCCTTTTCACTGTTAAGGGGTCAATCATCCAGTCATTCTTTGAACCAAAAAATACTTATTGAACTCTTGTTTTGTACTAAGTGAGTAAAACCTACACATCCATTTCTTTTCTTCTGGAACTTGCACTCTAGTGAGGCACTCAGAAGCTAAACACACACTCATAGAAATAAATATAAAGCTGACCCTTGAACAACATGGGTTTGAACCACTTGTGTGCACTTATATGTGGATTATTTTTCAATACAGCATAGTACTGTAAATGTAATTTATGATTTTTAAAATATTTTTCCTTGAGTTTACTTCATTGTAAGAACAAAGAATATAATACATATGACATACAACATATGTGCTAATTGACTGTTTATGTTATCCAAAAGGCTTCCAGTCAATAGTAGGTTATTAGTAGTTGTTTTTGGAGAGTCAAAAGTTATATGTAGATTTTGACTTGTGCTTATTCTTTTGGCTGTGCGGAGTGTCTGCACCCCCAGCCCCTGTGCTCTTCAAGGGTCAACTGTATATTCACCAACCATGATAAGGGTCACAAAGGAGAATAGGGCCCAAAGTGATTGCACCACAGAGGGGTGTGGCCTTGTCCCTGAAGAGGTGGGGTTTGAGCTGAGATCAGGGGGATGGGATAAATATATGTGTGTTGTGTGTATGTGTGCATTGTGTCTGTAAGGGGGATGGGATAAGTGTATGTGTGCTGTGTGTATGTGTGCATTGTGTCTGTAAGTAAGAGAGCATCCTAGGAAGAAGCCACATTTACAAGTGTCCTATGGCTAGAGCAAATATTGATTTTAAAAATGGGAAGAAAATTCAAGTAACGCTAGAAAGTAGTAGTAAGTGGAGACTAGAGAGTTATTTTTCCTTTATGTCCAGTTCCTTAAAAAGTATAACAGTTAGGCAGGACCATGAAGGGAAAACAAACAAATAAACAACTATAAAATTAAATTTAGTCTACATTTAGATTCCTGATGAACAGTACACTATCTTGATATTAAAATTAATTGGAATCTAAGAAAGTTTGGCCTTCAATTAACCACAGGAGTTTTTAAAACACTCTACCCTGAGCCCTACAAAATGTATGAATCTCACAAAATAATTTCCTCTTAAACTTCTAGTCAACAAACAATAATCACCTTAGAGTAGTCAGGGGTTAGTATGTCCTTAACTCAATCAATTATATCAGTTTCCCCCCAATTGCAATCATTCTTGAATTACCTTTCCAATTTTACCATGCCCAAAGATCATTTGTTTTATTAAATGCAATGTTTCAAGTCAACTCGCTTTTTTAAAAACTTAAATATTGACTTTAACAGTGGTAGAACACTGACTATAACTCTGATATGACACTGATATCTGAAATTAGGGGTTTGATACACATTATTTTTCATAGGCACTAACATGGACCTACTTTTATTGAAATAAAATCTGCTGGCCCGTTATCACAACACTATCCTAGACCTTCTATATCTCCCTTTGCTATTGGGGGAACCAGGTTCAGAAACATCACCAATTATAGAGAAAGTGTCATTTTCATTATTAGATGCTTACCTACTAATGCAGGAAATGCTGCTAACATGTTTTGCAAGTTCTTTGTTTCCCACATAAGTGTCAAAACAACAAAAGGCTTTTCATCAACCCTGAATTAAATAAAAAATCCAGAGAAACTGCTTCCTATCCATTTCCCAAATATTCTACAAGGTCAAGGAAAAATTTGCAATACTACAAGCTTATTACCAATTCCCTATTCATTTTGTTATTTTCCCCACTTATTCGGATTGGATTTGCTCGAGGAAATGGCCACAACTTTTATGTGGTCCTCTACCTATTTTACCCATTTTATAGATAGAGAAACAAAAGTAAGGGGAATAGAATGATTCCTTTATGGAAACTTCTTCCTTCTCCCTGTTAGAAAAACCTATATTTATTAGAATCCAAAATGTACTTTTTTTTTCACATTTTAATGTTTTGAACCTAGGATATGTCACATAATTGATATGATAATATTTCTTTTTACCCTCACAACATATTATTAAGTTGATGGCATTTTAGATTCAAGGAAATACGTTTAGGTGCAGACCACAGAACAGAAATTACAGTTTAAAAGCCTGTCACTAAGGCTTCCAGTTTCAGAACCTGGTTGAGAAAGCTGGGAAAGGAATGGCCCAAGGGGAGACCTTATTCTTCACTGGAATTCAGAGAGGCTAGAAGCCTTGAGGATGGCGGAACGTCAGAGCCTTCATTTGCCTTGTACGCAGCTCCAGGATTCTACATATAGCTGCTGTGGGCAATCAGTTCTTGTGAGTACCAGAAAGTGCTCTGTCCTTCCCACTGGGAGGAGCAGGAGCTGTGATTGTGCCTCATTCACCGGGTACAAAACGTGTCCTATAATTAGGATGCCAGATGCTGACTTCCTCCAGAGAGAAAGAAATTTTGAATAAGAAATGCGTCTGAGGCCCTTGCACAGGGTGGGGTGGAAATTGTGGCTTTTGGAGGCTGATGGGAGCCAAAGGCAAAGGCAGAGTGAGAAGGAAATAGCAATCACCTTAGATAAAATTTAATTTGAAGGATGTACTTCTGTAGAAGGTAATGAAAACATGTAACAAATGAAATCCTACAGAATGGGGTTTTGTGAGAATGATCAGAGGGTAGATCTTTATAGAAGTATTACTGGCATACCACACTCAGTCTCCATTACCAGTCTTTTTTGTGAATGTGGTTTACCTTGATTTTTTCTTAGCATCTTGGTCCATAAGAGCCTTACTCCAACAGATTTTCAAGGACAGCAATTGTTTCTTAAACAGACAAGAAGAAAGTTCTATGGTCTGCTATGCTCTGCTTCATTACTCCCCAGGTTCACTGGAGTTTAGGGCATCACCAGGTACCCAGCAAGATGGTCTCCCATTAGGTGTATTTGGAGCTCAGACATCTTTCATGAGTTTCGGACAAGAGTGTCCCACTGCTTCTTTGCCATCTTCTCTTCTTTTCTAGGTATCTCAGCTTTAACATTTCTAAAGCTTTAGACTCTCTCCAAAATTCACTTTGGTTCCAGTAGCCCCCATTCCCTTTACCCAAATGACCTGGACGTTATCTCTGATTTCTTCTTCATTTGCTACAGTCTATTTTTTAAAGTTATATTTAAAATCAATTAATTACCATATAGTGTATTATTAGTTTCAGAGGTAGAATTTAATGATTCATCACATGCATATAACACCCAGTGCTCCTTACATCAAGTACCCTCCTTAATGTCCATCACCCAGGTACCCTACCCCTTCCAGCAGCCTCCCCTCAGGCAAATTTCAGTTTGTTTCCTATAGCTAAGAGTCTCTTATGGTTTGTCTCCCTCTCTGATTTCGTCTTATTTTATTTTTCCCAATCCCTTCCCCTATGTTCATCTGTTTTGTTTCTTAAATTCCACATATGAGTGAAATTCTAAAATACTTGTCTTTCTCTTATTGACTTACTTTGCTTAGCATAATACCCTCTGGTTCATCCATGTTGTTGCAAATGGTAAAATTTCATTTTTTTGATGAACAGTCAAGTTATTTTTAAATTCTACATGTGTTCACCTAAATATTTTTCAAATCCATCTGCTTCTCAACATTTCTACTGCTTCCAATATAAGAAAAGACATTATTGTCTCTTGTATGGACCACTGCACAGACTCCTATCGGCTTTCTACATCCTTGCTTGTTCCCTTTCCACCCTGGTTTCCTCCTAACAGCCAAAGTTGTTTTTCTAAAGTGCAAATCAGACGTCAGGTCTCTTAATACTTTCAATGATTATGATTGTTTTTGTATAAAACCCAGACTTCTCCCTGTAGCCTACATTATACTTCGTGTGACCCAGCTCCCACCTACATCTTTTCTTCTTATGCAGTATTCTCAAGTACTCCAAGCTTGCTTTCTCCACCTCTCCTGTCTGCCTCCCCGCCCCACCCCGTGTGTGTGTGTGTGTGTGTGTGTGTGTGCATGTGCACGTGTGCACATCTGTGAGAATCTAGGCAGTTAGTAGTTTGTCTCCTGTGAAGGCCCTTTCTTCATGCTTTGCCTAGTGTATTAGTCAGGCTAAGCCACAGGCCAGGCTGTGAGATGAAGCCCTAAATCTCAGTGGCTTAGCACAACCTATGAAGGGTTTGCAGCTCCCAAGTAGCTCTCCTCAAACCAGTGGCTCAGGGCTCCAGGCTCCCTCTGCCTCATAATCTCAACATGTGGCTTTAAATAGAGCCATAACAGAGGTGTAGAAGTGAACTACATTACTTTGCTCATAATCAAATGGCTGCCAGAATCAGCCACATGGTCTAACCTCGGCTACAAGGGAGGGTGAGCTATGTGGGCAAATACATAGAATCTTTGGTGAGAATTGGTGGTTTCTACCAGGTCCCAAGTTAAATGACATTTCTTCATAGATTTGGGTACAGGATTAATCCACTGAGGTCTACTAGGCAATGTGCCAGTGTGGCAATTAGGATATGGTCAGACCTGTCATTATTTCCTGTTAGCTGAAGAAAGGAATTCTACACTTTCTGAACACTCTGACCTTCTATTTGGGTGCCCTCCTTCAAATTTGAGGCCAAGAGAGGGATCTGTAAATGCTGGCCCTTAGCTGCTGCCCTGGATTAAGGCTGATGATAGTGAGATATTAGATAATTCGTATGTGCTCCAGGCATTGTCTGTAGATGGAACACATTATATGCGGCATACATATGTGAACTACCACTTCTTTTTTCTTTCTCTCTTTTTTTAAAGTTTTTATTTATTCGTTTATTTTAATTTCACTTAACATACTGTGTTATAATAGTTTCAGGTATAAAATATAATAATTCAACACTTCCATACATGACCTTGTGTTCATCAGGACAAATGCATTCCTTAATCCCCATCAAATATTTAACCCCTCCTCTCCCCCACCTCCCTTCTGGTAACCATCGGTTTGTTCTCTATAGTTAAGAGCCTGTTCTTTGGTTAGCCTCTCCCTCTCTCTCTCTCTCTTTTTTCCTTTTGATTTCTTTTTTGTTTGTTTCTTAAATTCCACGTATGAGTGAAATCATATAGTATTTGCCTTTCTCTGATTTAATTTGCTTAGCATTATACTCTCTAGCTCCATCCATGTTGTTGCAAATGTGAGCCGCTACCTTTGTAAATGTGTAGCAGATAGGGTTGAAATGGATATATTGCAAATTTGTTTAAGGGCATTACTGACTTCATGGTAAAGTTTTGCCATTACGTATTTCCTCAATCCAAGATACTAAAATTACACCAACGCTGAGGTGTAGGTTATGAAATTCTTTGATGAAAGAAGAGGTCTTTGGGCTTTGAAAGGTTGGAAAGACTAGTGTAGTGGAGGGAGCACAGAGTTGAATACAGGGTATTTGGCTAAGTGCAGAGAAAAAATTCTGTAATGCACAGTTCCCACCCCCACAAGATGGTTGGAGAGATGAGGTTACACACAGGAAAGGTAACAGATAGGCTATCAACAGAGAATTGAATAAACACAAACAGCAAGCTCTGGAAGTCGTCAAAGATAGAAGAAAACATGAATGACTGAGTAGGACAAGGCAAACTTGCTGGAGAAGCAGAAGTGGTCAGTTAGTGAATAAGAAAGCCTGGGTAGCCAGAAGCAAGGTCTCTTGTTCCCACCTCTTGTTCCCACCTCTCAGACCTACTAAGTTAGAAATCCTGGGAATGGGATAGGAAATTGGTACTCCTAACCAGCTCCCAGATCATTGTAAAGTAGGGACTGCTAAAGGGCAAACCTGGAAAGACCCTGCCTTATGCCCTTAAATATCCCTTTACTTATTTTCTTTCCTCTATTCCAAGCCTGATTTCCCAAGTATCTTCCTAATAAAGGCAGAAGATCTTGGGAAATAAAAAGACAATGTAGGCAATCTTCTCTTTGTAAGAGGCAGGTAAAATGAGATGCATAATTTCATTTTTTATATCCCTTCAGGCAGAAATGTGATTTTACTTAAACGTTGTTTTATAGTTCTTTCGGTTTATTTTACTGATACAATAATTAAATTGGGCCTAATTAAAAGTGAACAAATTGCTTGCACAAGCTGAATAAATCAGTGCTGAGCTGAAGGGTGAAGAAAGTTGTTCGAAGTCTGCAGGAGTGAAAGCAATTAAAAGACAATAGGACAGGGGCACCTGTGTGGCTCAGTGGGTTAAGCCTCTGCCTTCGGCTCAGGTCATGATTTCAGGGTCCTGGGATCGAGCCCCGCATTGTGCTCTCTGCTCAGTGGGGCGCCCGCTTCCCCTCTCTCTGCCCGCCTCTCTGCCTACTTGTGATCTCTCTCTGTCAAATAAATAAATAAAATATTAAAAAAAAAGACAATAGGACACACTAATGTGCTCAGTTCACCTCACTCCAAACATATGCATGATTCTGTGAGTTACATGCTAATACTTCCAGGCAGTAAGAGAGCAGGACCTGGGAAAGATGGGAGGAGTTTTCTCAGGGTCAAATGGACTAGACAACTGGCTCAGTGCAAAGAAAATGGGACCAGATCTGTAAAATGGGGTGAGAAAAACTGATATTTTAGTGGGTGTCTCTAGAGTTTCCTTAGGAAGGAAATGCACACTGATCAACACTTGGGATGAAAGGCTAGGGAACACAAATTAAGTAGAAGAAGAAAAGGGGAAGGGAAAGGAGGAGAGAGTTAGTTGGCAAGAGTACAAGAAATAGAGGTTAAGATAGTTGGTGCTTGCGTTGTCAGAAAAAGGTAGAGGGACTTTCTAAAATTTTTTGAGGTATAATTGCCACATAACACTACAATAATTTCAGGTGTCTAACATAATGATTTAACAATTGTATATATTGCAAAATGATCACCACAATAAGTCTAGTTAACATCCATTGTCATACATAATTACAATTTTTTTTCTTACAATGAGAATATTTAAGAACTTTCTTAGCAACTTTCAAATATGCAATATAATATTATTAACTACAGTCATGTGTTTATGTTACATACCCAAGACTTATTTTATAACTGGAAGCTTGTACCTTCTGACCTCCTTCACCCATTTCACTCACCCCAAGCACCACCACCTCTGGCAACCACCAATCTCTTCTCTATTTCTTTTTTAACTTTAATTTTATTTATTTGACACAGAGAGGGAGAGCATATGTGTGAGAGAGCACAAGCAGGGGGAGCAGCAGAGGAAGAGGGAGAAGCAGGCTCCCCATTGAGCAGGGAACCTGAAGCAGGGCTTGATCCCAGGACCCTGGGATCATGACCAGAGCTGAAGGCAGATGCTTAACTGACTGAGCCACCCAGATGCCCATGTTCCCTATTTCTATGAGCTCTTTTTTTTTTTTTTTTTTTTTTTAGATTTCACATATAAGTGAGATTACTCAGTATTTTTCTCTGATTTATTTCACTCAGTGTAAAGCCCTTAAAATCCATCAGTATTGTTGCAAATTGTATGATTTCCTTCTTTTTTATGACTAAATAATATTCCATTGTATATATGGGACTTTTTTTAAAGGTCAAATATTCACTAAAAATATGTATGATATTGGAATATGTATAATGTGTTTTCATGTTACTTGAAATTTTTTCATAAAACGTCACAACACAGAGTGGCCTTGTATAAATGATAGCATTAGGGGTAGAGGTCTAGAAGTCAAGAAAGAGTTGTTCCCATATTTGGTTGGCTCAATGCCAGGGGAAGAAGATAAAAGAAGAGGCACAAGAAAGAGTAGAGAATGAGAAACTTAGCAAATGCTGGAAATCAGAACTAGAGACGACAAGGAGAAACAAAAATCCCATAAGAATTCACAGAAGTTGGGAGGCAAATGGTGGCATGAGGTTTTTTCATAGGATATGACATAGGGATTCAAGTTCATCTAATTCGGATTTTAAAGGGTGGGGTAGGCCAAGCCAAGCTGACACTTGGCTTATACATCTCACTGACTAGCTGTGTGACCAGAGGGCATGTTGCTTACTCTCTCTGGACCTTAGTTCCTTCCTCTATGAATGAGGGAATCTGACTAGGTAATCACTCACACCCATGTGTGTCTCTAACACTTTTGCTTCAGGTTTAATTCCCACCCTGACTTTTCAGAAGTCAAGGAGATGAGTGACCTTGAAGAGGGACCTTGCCAGAGGGCAGATTATTTCCTCTCCAGATGATAGCCTATCCTTAAAAGGTCAGGTCTCAGAGCACATGATTGCTAAGTGGCTGATCCTTTCTCTTTTCAGAAATGGAGAATTTTTCTCAGATCTATTTTGGTTGAGTTATTTTCTTATACATGATTTGGGCTGAAAATTCTCATATTTCCAAAACAATACCTAAACCCTCTCATCTTTATTATTTCTCCTCTCTTATTACATTAATATAGCCATGATAATGTTCTCAAAAGGCCTCTACAAGTCCCAAACTTCTATTCTCAATAAAAGGAGGAGTTTCAAGACAGATCCTAATGGTCTATTGGATATCATCACATGGATGTCTATTAAGAATGTCAATCTCTGTTTGCTTTCAGAGAGACTCATTATCTTTACCCCCATATCTGATGCTAACTCCAGTCCCTATCTCCTGGAGTGACAGTGCTACACCTTCAGTTGACTAGGCTTTTGATTCCTCTCCCACCTGATGTATCCAATCAGTTACCAAGTCCTGTTGATTCCATCCTATATACAGTCTGTCAGTTCTGTCTACTCCCCTCTGGGCTCCTTGCCACCACAGAAGTCTAAGCCATAGTTGCCTCAATTACATGGATAGTTTCATAGTTGTTCCCCTTGCTTCCAAATTTGCTCCCCTCCAATCTGTCTTCCCAAAGTGAAATCAGAAAGATGTCATCCAATTGTGAATCCATTCATGTCACTACCTTGATCAAAACCCTTTCTAGCTTTCAGTTTCCATCAGATAGAATAACTAAACTTTAAAATAATTTACAAATCTTTCTCTCCGTGAACTAGATAGAGCTCCTCTTCTGTATCTCTATTTTTGTGCTCTATTCTAGTCATAGGAAATTATTTTATTTGTTTTTGTGTCTCTCACTGTCACAACCAATACCAGCAGCACTCTCTATCCCTCCCCACCACCACCAGGCCTAGCTAATCTTCATTCATTTTTATGACTTAGATGTTCCCTCCCCTGGAAAACTTTCCTTCGTCCTAAAGTATGATTTAAGGGTTACTCATATGCTTCAGAGTACTCTGTCCTTATCTCATTTTAACTCCTAGTTCTGTGTATTGAGCCTATGCATTTGTCTGGATTGAAGGATTCTATGGGGCAGTCACCACTCTACACTCCATGTTTCTTGGAGGAGCCACCATTTTAATAACCCCACTCCATGTCTCTTGAAAGCAGTCACCACTAACAACCCTAGTGCATTCTGGGAGTAGTCACCACTCTTCCCCAGTGCCTGGTGTGTTTAGTCATGACTTTACCCCAGCATCTCCTGGGAACAATCAGCTCTTTACACCTCCTTCCCCAGTATAATGATAGGCATCAAGAGGTGCCTGATTTGATGAAGAAAAAATTTGTATTGCAATATTATTTTTAAAAATTTTAAAAAACCTCAACCTTATTATTCCACTTTACCCTCCAAATGATCCATTGAAGTATTATGGTGGTTCTTTCTAGCCATAGGCATTAAGTTCCTCAATATGCCCACTAAGAAGGATCTGTGATTAAGGAATTCGAGAACTCATAGCAGAAGTTCCCCTTCCTTCTGACCAAGCTTTGAGAAAATAATATATAGTGTTTTGAAAAAGATAATCAATGTAGCATACTACATAATTTCAATATAAATGAAATTTTTCCTTTTAAAATAACAGATATGACACAGTTTCACTCAGAATCTGCTCTCTAGAACTTTCTAATGCTTGCCTCTCTTAATACAAGAAACTGGAAATTAATTTTGTTCGTAGCTAACATCTGTTATGAAGCATACAAACAAAATTATTCTGATTTATGAAATAGTGTTTTTGATTTCTGGCTTCTTAGATTTCAATGACTATGGCTGGATCTTTGAGATAAATTACTGGGGAAGTGTTTCTGAAACTCTCTCCCCATGACATAGGATTGCGAGTCCTTAACTGCTTAGGAGCATTTCTGACTAAAGTACTTGTAAAAGGGTGCTCTAACATCGCCTAGAAAAAGCTCTCTTTGCAGTTCCAGGATCACAATTCAAATGCGTTCAATATTTATCTTTCTTCTTTTTTTTTAAATATATTTTTATTTATTTATTTGACAGAGAGAGATCACAAGTTGGCAGAGAGAGAGAAGCAGGCTCCCCGCTGAGCAGAGAACCCAATGCGGGGCTCGACCCCAGGACACGGAGACCATGACCTGAGCCGAAGGCAGAGGCCTATCCCACTGAGCCACCCAGGCGCCCCAAAATTTTTCTTTCAATGTTATCTCATGTAAACCTTTACTTCCAATACACTGTCTTTATTTATTACCAACTCTTCAGTTCCCTGTTTTCTTAGAAATGACTTGATATTTGCACACAGCAGAACTGATACTGTCTGGGTGAACTAGAAGATTGCAGGATTAAATTTGTTTGTACTAAATTTTCATATTTGGTGAAATTGTGGCTTGGAGGGCATGGCTGTGAATAATTCTGAATTTTCCCATGTTTTAGAGATCAATCTGATGGCTCTTTTACTCTGGAATAATAAACAAAAAAAGGTTAGGTGGCTTAAGGTCATAAAGATAATCAGTAGAATTGTCAGTTTCCTAATGCACAGCCTGGACAGCTTGGCTTTTGGCTTTTCTACCTCAGTGTGAGCCATTTGTGTTTGTTCCTATAACTTTTGATATCTGTTATTGCCCTGGACTATTTGTTTAAAAATAAACTTGTGATTTCAGAATAATTTCAGGTTTACAGAAAAGTTGCAAAGATAGTACAGAGAGTTCCTTTACCTGACATTTTCCTAATCTTATAGAATCAGGTTACATTTCTCAAAATAATAAATTAGCATCAGTACCATACAATGAACAATTAACTAAACTATAGACTTTATTTATTTTTCATTTGGACATTTAAAACATTTCTTAAGTTACAGAGCATTTCAAATTGGAGAACAGTACAGATCTTGACCCCAGTGTTATAATGATACTTGGTCATTGGCACCAAGAAACTCAGTTGGTCAAAGGTTTGTTTATGGATTGTTCATTTGTTTTATATCCCTTTATCTATACCTGAAATAATACTAAGTGACTTTCTGGTACAACTCACACTACTTCTGGCTCTCCCACTATAAGTAGAATGCTCGAGCTGGTATGGGTGCTTTGGAGTCTGGCTTTTCGGCACAGGGAACCTGGACTCTCCATGATAGCCAATCATAACCTTTTTTTTTTTTTTTTTACATCATTTGAGATTCTAAAAGGACTTCCTGGTTGTTATAAGACTCATTAAACTGTAAGCAAGAGCTTTCTGGACAGAGACTTTGCATTGGATGGTGAAAACAACACATATTCTTTTTTGTCCATGAAATATGCACATTTTATCTTCAGGATGGAGCAAACAGATCCACAGATAGTTTTCTGGAGAACAATACACCATAATTGTTAATCTGTTTCCTATAGTCAAGAAGAAGATATCAATGTTGGGTGTGTGGAAGGAGCTCTGTAAGACTGTGAAGGAGTCACGCCTGGGTAGCTCAGTGGGTTAAAGCCTCTGCCTTTGGCTCATGTCATGATCCCAGGGTCCTGGGATCGAGCCCCACATCAGGCTCTCTGCTCAGGGGGGAGCCTGCTTCCCCCCCTCTCTGCCTGCCTCTCTGCCTACTTGTGATCTCTGTCTGTTAAACAAACAAACAAACAAACAAACAAATAAATATATAGGAGGGCAGGAGCCTGGCTGACTCAGTCACTGAAACATGTGACTCTCGGTCTCAGGGTTGTGAGTTCGAGACCCATGTTGGGTGTAGAGATTACTTAATAATAAAATCTTAAAAAAAAAAAAGAAAAAGACTGTGAAGGAGAAAATGGCTGTAGTCTCCTATGACAAAACCACAAACCTGTAAACGCAGAGACATGGGAGGAGAGAAAAGACACACACACACACACACACACACACACTGAGAAAAAAATAGAGAAACAGTTGTCACCACTTGAATACTCCTATGGTTTAAATGGCAAAGGTCCATGGAGATGTGGAGAAGCAGCACAGGGATTAATCAATCTGCCACCAAAAGCTTGAAGAAAAATGACAGAGTGATGTCCCCTGGCTGGACTGTCTGAGAGGGGTTGGGAGCTGCCCACACCTCTAGGTAATCTTCCCCTTCTGAAGCCTTAGTCCCTGAGGCTCAATTCTTCTCTCTTCATTAAACCTCAATCCTTGGCTAGAGATCCTGGATGTTTAGGAAAACCACTGGGCCTTGCTTTTTATGTTTCTGTCTGATTGATTGTGTTTGAGGCTGCTAAGGCAGACTCACTGACATTTCCTGGTGCCCAGGGGGTTTGGCAAACATTTAAACATTTTTGGGGTATTGCAGGCTTTTTAAAATTTGATTTATAAGACAAAATTAGCATTCTTTCTGGTATACTTTGTTTGGCTTATTATTCTGATGTTGGAAAATGAGAAAAAAGCAAATTAACGCATGTAGGTAGCTACACTCACCTTCCCTCCCACTCTGATCACTTCATTATGTCCTTTCATGAAGAGCCAAGGAGATAACACTCCATCTGGTGAGTGGATAATTTATTTCCAATTCTCTCAGTCTTTTTAGGGTCATGCGTATGGGGATTTGGTGACGTTTTACATCTCCAATATGATGGTCTCTGTCACAAGCACTTCATATTATGCAGGCCATAAATATTACCTAGATACCATTCTTTTCTTCTAGACCATTAGAAAGACAAATGGCTTTGTTGTGCAACAATGTGGGGAAGGGAGACTGGCAAGTACAGCATCATGTAGAGTAGACTTTGATGGCAGCAGAATGCGTGTATGGATTTTGGAGTCTGAAACACCACAGTGTATATATTGAGAAGAGAGGTAAAAAGCAGCTTTGAGTCAAACCTATTCCTTCCTTCTGCTATGTCTCTGTGGCACTGAGACTTGTCCTACGTAGTGCTGGAAGAGCTGTCTGAATGGGGGAAAAATCCATCCGATGATTTGATTTATCTGTACGATGCCAACAAAACAAGGTTCTTGAATTATCTCATGGATTAAAGACCCCTTGGAGACAGATTCAGACAGTGCGTATTGGCACCAAAATAGCAAATAGACAAATGATACACACCAGAGAGCTGGGCAGCAGACTTGTGTACATATGGGGACTTGATACATGACAGATGTGGCCTTACAAATCAGTGTGGACAGACTCAGTCAATAGCGTTGAGATCGTTAACTTATATAACAGCAACAACAACAACAAATTTCTACTTTACACAGCAGACCAAAAAAAAAAAAATTCCTGTTGCAATAAAAATATAGAAGAAAATCCTTATGACCTTGTGGTAGGGAGGCAACTCTTAAGGCAAAGACATCAATGATTAAAGACTGATAAATTTGACTGCATTAAATTTTCTGTGCCCTAAAGATTGTAGAAAGGCAAGTCACAGAAAGGGAAGAGATGTTTGTAACATTATTACATAAACAAATTCAAAAAGGAAAAGATAAACAACCCAGGAGAAAAACAGGAAATGACAGGAACAGGATATTATCAGAAGGGGAAACCTAAATGGCTCCAAATCACATGAAATTATTTCCAGCTTTGTTAGTAATCAGGAAAATGTAAATTAAAACAACAAAGTGATAGCTTGCTGTATCATCAGATTGGCAAAAATTAATTCTAATTACATTAAGATTTGGCAAAGATGAAATGCAATGGGCACTTTTCTTATAGGAATTGTTACAACCACTTTGGAAAGCAATTTAGCTTTATCAAGCCAGGCTGGAAGTGCACACGTCCCTAGACTCAGAACCAGTAAGCTCTGGTTTGGTGACTTGGCCTAAGTGACACCATTTAGGACTTTGGTTTTCACATTCTCTTTCTGAAGAGAAGGATCTAGATCCCCCAGAATTTCCTCTCCTCTTGAAAATTCAAGCCCTTACTGGACTTGGAATAGTTTGTTTCAAAGGGCAGCGTTTTTTGAGTGCCTGCTTTATCAGGAGTAAATTGGTTGAGAGTTTATCAAATGTGAAGCACTACAACCCCTCCCAAGGCACTGGCTACTTATCTCATGACTACTCTGAATATATGTAACTCCTAACCTAATTGTTTCCTGCTGGCAAATCTAGCTGACATAATGTAAACATTTATTTCTATTGGACAGATGTTATGAATTATTACTACCCTATGGAAACTTCGTATAGCATAAAAAATCAACACTAATTATGAAAATAAATGAGGGGGAAAATAACACCCAAATATGTGCCTTTATAAACATTATTAAGAAGCAAAAATCAAATAGTGAAAGTAAAGTCTACATTGTATTTTTTTTCTTTTTCTTTAAGATATGACAAAATTCTGAGTGCATTGGAGTTTGAAATGAAAATGCTGGCTTCCTTTCCCGGCCAATATCACTCCAACAAGCTTCTTAAACATTGTTTGCTTCAGGGTCCTTTGAACTGAATTCGGATTAAAGTCAATACTTCAAGATCCTAGACAATAGGATCCAACAGTACATTAAAAGGAGTATCCGTTATGACCAGGTGGGATTTATCCCTGGGATGCAAGGGTGGTTCAACATTCACAAATCAATCAATGTAATAGAACACAATAATAAAAGAAAAGACAAGAACCATATGATCCTCTTAATTGATGCAGGAAAAGCATTTGACAAAATACAGCATCCTTTCCTGATTAAAACTCTTCAGAGTGTAGGGATAGTGGGAACATCCTCAATTTCATAAAATCATCTATGAAAAGCCCACAACAAATATTATTTTCAAGATCAGAAACACAACAAGGATGCCCACTCTCACCATTCTTGTTCAATGTAGTACTGGAAGTCCTACCAACAACAATCAGACAACAAAAAGAAATAAAAGGTATTCAAATTGACAAAGAAGTCAAACTCTCTCTCTTGGCAGATGACCTGATACTTGATGTGGAAAACCCAAAAGACTCCACCTCCAAATTACTAGAACTCATACAGCAATTCAGTAATGTGATACAAAATTGATGCACAGAAATCAGTTGCTTTCTACCACTAATAATGTAACTGTAGAAAGGGAAATCAGAGAATTGATTCCATTTACAATAGCACCAAAACCCATAAGATAAAGTGGAATAAACCTAACCAAAAATGCTAAGGATCTATAGAAACTACAGAACACTTATGAAAGAAATTGAAGAAGAAACAAAAAGATGGAAAAACATTCCATGCTCATGGGTTGGAAGAATAAACATTGTTGAAATGTCTATGCTGCCCAGAGTAATCTGTACATTCAACACCCTTACAATCAAAATACCAATGGCATTTTTCAAAGGGCTAGAATAAACAATCCTAAAATTTGTATGGAACCGGGAAAGACCCTGAATCACTTAGGAAATGTTGAAAAAGGAAAAACAAAGCTGGGGACATCAAGTTTCAAACTATATTGAAAAACTGGTTTCAAACTATATTACAAAGCTATGATCACCAACATAGCATGGTACTGGCACAAAAACGGACACATAGATCAATGGAACAGAATAGAGAGCCCAGGCTCTGAACTCTATGGTCAACTAAACTTTGACAAATCAGGAAAAGATATCCAATGGAAAAAAGACAGTCTCTTCAATAAATGGTGTTGGGAAAATTGGACAGCTGTATACAGAAGAATGAAACTCTACCATTCTCTTACACCATACCAAAAGATAAACTCTAAATGGATGAAAGACCTCAATGTCTGACAGGAATCCATCAAAATCTTAGAGAAGAACACAGGCAGTCACTTCTTCGACATTGGCCATAGCAACTTCTTTCATGATACATCTCCAAAGGGAAGGGAGACAAAAGCAAAAATGAACTATTGGGACTTCATCAAGACAAAAAGTTTCTGCACAGCAAAGGAAACAGTCGACAAAACTAAGAGGCAACCCACAGAATGGGAGAAGATATTTGCACATGACACTTCAGATAAAGGGCTGGTATTCAAGATCTATAAAGGACTTCTCAAACTCAACACCCAAAAAACAAATAATCAAGTCAAAAAATGGGCAGAAGACATGAACAGACACTTCTCCAAAGAAGACATATGAATGGCTAAGAAAGATATGGTTCATATATACAATGGAATATTACTCAGCCATCAGAATGGATGAATACCCACCACTTGCATCAACATGGATGGAACTGTGGGGGATTATGCTAGGTGAAATAAGTCAAGCAGACTTATTATCATATGGTTTCACTCATATGTGGAACATAAGTAATAGCATGTAGAACATTAGGGGAAGGAAGGGAAAACTGAAGAGGGGGAGTCAGAGGAAGATATGAACCATGAGAGACTATGGATTTAGAAAACAATCTGAGGATTTCAGAGGGGAGGGGAGTCAGGGGATGGGTTAGCTCCGTGATGGGTATTAAGGAGGGCATGTGTTGTAATGAGCACTGGGTGTTATATACAAATAATGAATCATGGAACACTACATCAAAAACTAATGATATACTGTATAGTGACAAACATAACATAATAAAAATAAATAAAGTCAACACTCCTAAACTTTTCTTATGCGTCAATATGCCTGAAAACCTGTGCAATGGGTCCAGAAAATCTTTATCCTTATTTTGTGATGTAAAATACCATGCAATTGCTAGTATCCTACATCAGTAGTTTCAACTCTTGAGCTCTCTGAAAGATTCTTGCCTTGCTTCTTTTCTGCATATGTAGCTTTTCCTTGGGTTTATAGTTTCTTCTTCCTGAAGAGCTCAAACTATCCTTTACTCACGCTGAAAATTTCTTTGATGTTTCACCACATCTGTTGTCAGCTTTTCAAATGGAGATGTTGCCTTGGTCAGAATAGTAGCTTCGATGAAGAAGCATATGTTTTGCATGTTTGTTCATAAATCCATGCAATCAAAACTTATTCCATCTCATGACTCAGCCCGTTGCCTTTTCTTATTACTCTTGAAGTTAATTCACTCAGATGGTAACTGACATGAGGGTCTACATTGGCTATAGTGAGTAGGCCAGTTTTAATACAAGTTGTGGCTGCCAAGGTGTGAGCGTGTGTGTGTGTGTGCCGTGTTACTTATGATTAAAACAATATAAGTAGAATATTGCCACTTGGGCTTACTTAAGTTGGGGACAATGTACACACATCCCTCTCCTGAATCACAGGTCAGGATTCATCAGAACACCTAGGAATTCATGAATAATGGTGCTCTGTCCTTATGGAATGTGTAAAGGTGGAAATCTTGTCTCTTTTTCCCTTCTAGGTTCTTTGGCTAATCTAATAATTAAATTGATAAAGACAGGATAACAGGAAAAACAAACTTTGTATGTGTGGGAGCCCCATAAAAATATGTGACCCTAATATCAGGTAACTGAGACTTACCTACCACTCTGAGCTAAGGAGAAGGGGTAGGATTTGAGACTTCAAAGAGAAGAAAGATAATTCGTAGGAAGATGTGAAGAGCAAATGTTTTATAAACAAATATTTACTATGCCATGCAGATAAGCCTTTCTGATATAAAGCTCTCTTCCTCATACAGACCCCCGTCTGAATTCTTTAGGCAGTTAAGGGGGAGGTTAAAAGCTCTTTCTGAGTCTGATCAGCCCTGTCTTCATTTTGAAATAATCCATGTGCCAAAGTGGCATATTTTGGGGGTGGGATAATCTATTTTCTCTCAAATGTTAACACTTCCTGAGCTATGAGCATTGATAGGTAATTATGGTGATGCTGACCTGATTTATAATATTGATTTTATTAAAAGGGAAAATAAGGTTTCAAGATATAGAGCGGTTTCGGCTAGATCTTCAACATTATCATCCCTGGGTCCAAGCCCACACTTTTGTCTTCCCCAAGGCTCAGGTTCATTGCCATGAGTATGATGGCATGAAGGAAGAAACATGGAATGCACAGTTCTGAACAGGTTGCTGAAGTGCAACTCACGATGTTCAATGAAGCTTCTAGAAATTAAACTTTTAAACCCCATCGATTTAGGCCAATCATTATTTATCCGTGGAGCCACAGATGAGAGGTAAAGGTGAGAGCCAGATAGGAAAGGCTAAGAAGCTGAGGTTGTGTGTTTGTCAGCTATGATGGGCCACATTCCGTTGATGAGTGGGTTCATAGGCCAGTTTTGCAAAGAAAACACAAAGAAAAGCTAAGAGACCAGACAGATTGTTGCAAAGGCTCCTGATGTCTTAGCATTCTCTGGTTCTAATGCCTCATGAGGCTAGCTGCTCTCTTTGCCTTTGAATTCTATGAGATGTTCTGATTCTTTTCAATATACCCTCTTTTATAAAGCAAAACAAAACAAAACAAAAGAACAACAACAATCTATATCCACGTCCTCTTCTTGACCTATCATTACACTGTGTATTCAATAGATCCAAACTACCTGAGTTCAAACCCTAGCTCTGCCACTTACTAGTTGTTAAGTCCTACTTATCTTGGTATCTTAGTATCTCAGAACTTGTATGGTGATAGTAATAATATTTACCTCCTAGGGTTGTGGGAATTACATGAGATAAAACTTCTAAAATGTTAGAACAAAGACTGCCCCATATTAAGGGCTTTCCTTACAGGTGGTTGTTAACTAAATATATTTAAAAAGCATATTTCAGGCATTTCATGGATACTCGTGAGTCCACTGACCTGAGTTAAAATTCCCTGATTTGGATTAACATTTGTGTTTGTATTCAGAATGGGTTTTTATTTATTTGGAAATTATATTCCATGGAATATCATGTATACAAAGATTAGTTAGACCAACAAAATAAAGACTAAATAATAGAGTTTAGATATTTCCTCTCCTCTCAGCTAAAATAAGAGAAAATAATCTTTGAGACTTCGCTAATATTACTTCCCTCTCCCCTTCCTTCCTTCTTTCCTTCCTTCGCTCCTTCATCATACCAGTTGTTCTACCTTCTGTCTTTCCATTGGATTCTTTTTAGCAATATATGAACTGATCATTGGGCACTAAGAGAACCTATCTAACTGCTGGTTGCTACTTCAGCTGCTCCCAAGGATTTGAAATATTCATTCCAGACCAAATGGCCTTTCTGCTGGCAGTGAGCATGTCAAAACACAGAGAAAAGACTCAGGGACTGGAAAAAAATAAGGCACAGAGAATAGAACTTGCCAGACCAAATGGAGCAAATCTTATTTACAAATGACCTCTAACCCCTGAGATCAGCCCAAATAAAGAAGCATCTGTCATCTTTGGGAACATCCAATACTCTTCACCCTGACAAGGGGCCTCCAAAGACCAGATTCCATCTCAATCTAATTGGCTCCTTGCCCTTTTCCTGCCTTCTTCCAGCCATGCACAGCAAGCTAAACCATCTTGGGATGGAAAGCCAGCTCAGAAATGTGCGACATCTTGACAGCAGAACCAGGGGGTGGAGGCAGAGCGATGGCTCCGCTAATTAAAGAACAACCAGGTGCATTCACTTCAGCTTCAGAAGGAGCAGGCATGGACTGTGGTGCCCAGAATCTCAGAGCTCCTGCTGATAGCTGTATTTAGGTAGAACTTTTCCTTTCATCAAGTCATAGCACAAAGAGACTTTTCAGAGTGCACTATCTTATGTGTGGTCTACCTTTTAAGGCTCTCCTTAGTGTCAGGGACCAAATTTTCTAAACAGCAAACAGACAAGTATGAGTGTATGAAACCAATAGTACATATGCCAAACAAAGACATCATGAGAAATCCAGGCAGTCCAAGTGTTCTGTCTTTTTACACTTCTACTCATAAATATTTATTAAACATATGTTAAGGTTGAAACTGTTGTAGAAGTTGACAATACGGAACGAACTTGACATATGAGATCTTTGTCCTCATGAAGCTTACATTTTGGTGAAGGAAACAGATGACAAAAAAATAAATAAACAAGATCATATCAGAGACTATGCTTGGTTCTCTGAAAGAAGCAAGCAGGAAAAAGAGGAGAATTAAGAGAATAGTAGCTAACATTTGCTTATTTTTTTTAAATTTTTTTAAATTTATTTAGTTAGAGAGAGAGAACGAGCGAGCACAGGCAGACAGAGTGGTAGGGAGGCAGAGGGAGAAGCAGGCTCCCCGCCGAGCAAGGAGCCCGATGTGGGACTCGATGTGGGACTCCCAGGACGCTGGGATCATGAGCTGAGCCGAAGGCAGCTGCTTAACCAACTGAGCCACCCAGGTGTCCCCTTAACATTTGCTTATTATGATCAGGAAAAAATCCCAAGCATTTTGGTTGTAACAGTTCATTTAACTTTTACAAACTTATTTCAATTAGCTTACCCATTTGTCAGATGAGAAAACTGAGGCAGAAAGAGATTAATCATAATTTGTTTCCGAATTGCAACTCCAACCTTCCAGTCGTTGGTCAAATACATTTGTGTCATTCTCATTTGCCATTGACTTTCTGTCTTTCTTTGTTTTACCCTGTATCCGATCATATACAGGAAATCAAGAAATACCACCTCTTCTCTGCCTCAAATATATATTCAGAGTCTGAGCACTTCTCACCACGATACACGCTGGTCTGAAACACCATCATCTTTCAATTGGCTTGTTGCAATAAAACCCAAGCTGATTGCTTTTCTACTATGGCTCCTTCGAGTCTATTCTTAAAAGAGTAGCCATGCTTGTTCTTAAAAACATAAATCAAGTGATTTCACTCAAAAGTCTCCAGTGGCTTCCTATATGCTCAGAGTAAAAGTCAAAGTAACTGAAGTTCCTTTCTGTTTGTATGCCTTGTTATTCTGCAGTTACAACAGAAGATCCTATACTTTCTGGACCCTCCTCTCTTCTCTGATCCCCTTTCTAAGTCCCTTCCTCTCATGCTTACTCCACTCCAGCCATAGTTGCCCCATTATTCTTAGGGCACTCCTGGCATGGCCCCCTAGAGCCCAAGAACCTGCTGTAACATCTATCCTGATACCCACCGGGCTCCCTTGATCACCTCCCCCGGTTCTTGCACAGATGTCGTCTTTTCACTAGGGACTTCCCCAACCACCCTAAACAGCAAGCCCCCTATGCCTCAATATTCTTTATTATTCTTCCTTACATTTTTTTCCTCCAAAACATTTATCACCATCTGATATATATATATTTTTACTATTTTTTATTTTCCTATGTATTTGTTTCCCATTACTAAAATATAAATTATATGAGGGTGGGGATTTTTGTCTGTTTTGTCCTTTCCAGTATTTAGATAGCCTAGAATAGTTTGTGTGTAGGAATGACCTAATAAATATCTGTTGCTTTAATGAACTAAGAAAGAGGACCCTATTCCTCTGACCTTATAATTTTAAAAATATCAAGATTGAAAAAGGCAATGATACCTGATTTAGAAAAGGCAGAGGAGGGAGAATGACAAATAAGGGGAAGGAAGGAAGGAATGTTCACAGGGGAAATATCATTTCAAGCCAAATAAGAGAGGCCAGGTATAAAAATAGCCAGGAGTCATGGAAAGCAAAATCTTTGTTTAGTTCAGTTCAATCTTCACTCATTACCCAAGATTAGGGAGTCACCTACTCAGCTCACTAAGAACATCTGTGACTTTGGAGAAGTGGTTTTCTCTCTCTAGACCTTGCAGGTAAAATAAAGGCTGTGCACCAGTGTTTAACTGTCTCACCCAGCTCTTATTGCCTGGGACTCCATCACAGGCTTATCATGAGATTCTCATGCAGAAAATGTACAGGCTCCTTACCACTGACCATTCCAAGTGTTTGTGGAAAGTGGTGCAGAGAAGGAAACAGCACACCTGTGACGCGGGTCTTTAGCAGTCTGAAAACAGAGGTACCGGACCAGGACATCTTTGAGTTTCCTTCGTTATGATTATAGCTATGTAGGAGAAAGTATTCTGAAAGAAAAGTGTACACAAATAGGTTGATCTGAATCACAAATAGGAGTCTGGAGAAGTTTTACCTTTCCTAAATCCTGGAACAATTCCGGGCAGCATCAGGGGAGCTTCTGAAAGATGCGTGAGAACAGCTCAGGATGGTATGAGTTCTGTGGTCTAAGACCTGCCTTTGGAACATGGTCAAGGTTACTCTTGGGTGCGTTAGATTCTCCCTCTGTGCAGTGAGTGTGCTGGTTGCTACTCACAGAGCTTTTCTTCTGAATGTTTCCTGCAATGTGAGCCCAGCCATCCCTGTGAACCCAGAAGAGAAGCCCAGGCAAGACTATTGTATAACTAAAGGTGAAACAGGCCCAGATATCTGTAGCAGCCCGTGTATTTTTGGAAAACACATTTTCATCTTCAATTTACACCAGATCTGGAGTGGAGCTGAGTTATTACAATGTGTTAGCTCTTGTTCATCCCAGCCTGGGACAGCCAGTTCTGTCCAACATAGACCTTCAGGGGCTGTCTCTAGGGGGCAGCATATCCCAAGGCTGCTGCAAGATTTGGTTCTTCTGAGTTTGGCATTTTCTTACTCACAGCACACTGAAGTGACATCCTCCTATTTTGAGAGAGGATGAAAGGTTGGAAAAGGAAACAGGACACGGGAGAATGAGAGAGGTCACGAGAGAGAGAGCAAGAAAGAAAGAGAGAGAGAGATCACAAGAGAGAAAAGGATAAAGAAAGGACTGCAGCACAGAAGGTATTAATGCCAGCTCTCATTTATTTGGTACCTCCTACACGTGAGAATTATATGAAGTATGTTAAAAGCATTAACTCCGATCCTTACAAACACTGCACGTGATAGGTATTTTATCTCCATTTTCCAAAGGGAAACACTTAGGTTTATAGGTATCAGTGCCTGGCTGAAGTCACGGGGATGTAAATGATAAAGCCTGCACAGGCCTATCTGGCTCCAAAGCTCATGAATTTCCCAATAAGCTTTGCTGAAATGAAGGCAAAGAGGGTCAGGAAGAGAATCGGTGTGATAGTGAAGATTTTAACCTTGCCTGAAAGAGGTCTGCCTTTCTCCCTCTACTTCTGGGAAGTAACTTCTAAGGCCACAGAAAGTCATGCCTGAGAGTGTTTTTGTTTGCCTGTGGATGTTGGGTCATGCTAGATAGTCTGATGATGTGATTTACTGTGGGAGCTTTGTGTCATGTAGTATCAGCTCAACATGCAGAGGGGCTGGAGACTGAGATTAGCCATGTGAGCAGTCGGCTGCGTCTATATGATGAAAGCCCAGTGAAAACTCTGCACACAAAGGGTGAGGGGAGCATCCCTGCTTGGCAAATATTCTGCGTGTGTTGGCACACATTGATGCTGGGAAAGTAACACTATTCCCAATTCTAAGGGTGTAAGACAGTAGAAACTGTATTTGGAACTTTCTTGGAAGCTGCCTCATGAATATCCTCCCTTGACTGATTTTACTCTGTATCTTTCCCCTGTCATAAACCATAACCATGAGTCTAACAGCATACAGTGTGTTCTGGGTCCTGCTAGTGAGTCAATAACCACAAAGGTGGTCTTGGGAACCCCGAAACTTGCAACTGGTGTCAAAGGTGAAGGTGGGTGTATGGACTGTGATTCTCCCTAACTTTGTGGGCTCACTTAGCCCTTTTGCTGGCTGCTTCAGTCTGGGCTGTGTACTACTCCTGTCTCCTTGTTTAAGTTCAAAGTAACAAGCCCTTAGAATGAGCCACTGCAGTACTGGGTTGGGCCAGCAAGGGACTGAGGGGTCAAGCCCAGGAAAATGGAAATCAGGTAAAGCCCTGGAATGGCAGATGGAAGCTAAGGAAGGATGGTCTGGACATGGCAGGCATAGAGGAGCCCTGATCCTAGCCTCAGGTCTGTTGTTCACTCGTTTAACGTCTTTGGGGGGCTGGAGGTTAAATCTCCCTGGGCCTCAGTTTCTTTATGTTTAATATGGAGATACTGAGTTAAATTATCACTAGGTCTCTTAAGAGTTTAGATTTTCTGGGATTCCATGATTGCCAGCATGGAAAGGGTGAAAACCTTCCTGAGGTTTATAACCAGAAGTTTATCTTTTCATTTCTGGGTAATCTTGCTAGGCTGGGTAGCCCAATTGGTTGGAACACAGTGCTACAGCTTGTCAGGTCCATGCATGTGAGCTCCACAGGGGGTCCTTTACAGCACACTGTTTTCCTGCCTTGCTTCCTTCCCTCCCCTTCCAACAACTATGTATTCTACCATATGCCAGCCACTGGGATAGCTAGCAGGGATTACAAAACAATGAGCTGTCCCTTGCCCTATAGGGGCTTTTAATGGGGTGAGAGCTGGGTCATATAAAAAACTAAATAGAATATCTAAATAAAACAAGGGCTAATTATGAACGAAGGTACAAGGAAAGTTTGGAAGGAGTGAATGAATAACTCAGAAGGTGGCAATGGTAGTCATTGCAATAAGGGTCTAGGAAGTTATATAGGATTTAAAATAAGAATTTCAATGGGTAGAGCTTAATCAAAGGGTGTTTCCAAGAGAAGCAAGTGACTCAAATAAAGTCACAGAGATTTTTAAGTCACACATGTACGTGGGGACTGACCCATAGCTGGTGATCTTGGGTTATTAAATACAGCAAGGGAAGCAACAGGAACAGGGGGGAGAGAATGCAAGAAATGAGGCTGGAGATGACTTTATCCAGCAAGGCAAAGTATTTTTATTTTACTTGGTAGCAAGGAAGAGTCTTTTGAAGAAGGAAGGATAAGAACATACTTTGAAGTTGTACTTTCCTTATTCTTGTTCCTACTGTGCTTCCTTGAATCAGTGGTGAAGCTATGATAATAGTAATAGTGATGATATAAAAAACCACAGTGTGCACCCACAGGTGTTTTAGATTTTTCAAAGTACCATTACTTACTTAAAAAGTTTTTAGTTACAGTTTTAAGCCCTTGAACTATAAGGCCTTATGTGTTGTTCTTTTATAAATTATTTCATGCTGACGAAACCCACGGTAGATACACCTGTCCTTGTTTTAGAGATGCAGAGTGTGCAGCTCTGAGAAGGTGAGGTTGTGCAGTTGCTTGGACTTCAGGTCTGTTCTCTTGACTTCCGTACTACACTACCTGCTATCTCACCTCATTCTTACCCTGTGTGGGAAATAGTATTCTTCCCATTTTACAGATGAGGAAATTGAAGCAAAAAAAAAAAAAAAAGGTTAGATCATAAGCCTAAGACCACATGATGAGGGTGGAAATTAATGCTTTGGCTTCCTGATGCACTTTCCCCCTGCTTGATGAGAGTTGTAATGATGCATGCACAGCTGTAGCATATGCTCAAGGCTGAATGAACTCCTGGGAAAAATCAATATTTTTTTTTGTTGTTAGATCAGATGACTGAGGCAGCAAAACATTTTTCTTTTGTATGTGTATCTTGCCCATCAAGCATCTCCTCTAAATTTCCCTCTATTTTCTCTTATGTGTTTGAGACCCTTTCCAGGATATTTGTCTCATTATTCTTCGAGAAAAGTTGTAGAAAACTACAACTCTTCTACTCCTAGTACCATGTTTCTCCAGGATATTTGTCTCATTATTCTTCGAGAAAAGTTGTAGAAAACTACAACTTTTCTACTCCTAGTACCATGTTTCTCTTATAGGACCCACCCCCACCTCTTCCAGTCAATTGGCTGGAACAGTTGGTTAAGTCCGTGTATCTCAAAATCAGCTGACCCAATCAAATGATGTCTAGGCTTGGAGCTGACACGTGTCAATCTAATGGCAGAATACTGGTAAAAAGGGTCCTGGACCTCTGCCCTCCCAGAGGCCTGGGTTTAGCCTGTCTTTGGATTTTGTGTGAGACCCCATCAACCTTCCCATAAATGCCTTTTTAACATTTCCTCTAGTTTAAAGTATGTGAACCAAAGAAATTTAACCAAGGAAATAGCTAATTCTGACTAGAGAAACTACAAGGAGGATGTAGACGCTGCTTTGTCTTACTCAACAATAGTCTCCATTATTATTTTTAGTTCCTTCTAAATATTAAAAGTCATAAACTCTGCACCCCTACTGAGATGAACCAGTCTTGTTTGCAGTGCATGGGTCTAAGGAAAACAGAGGGAATAAAAATGCTTCTAATGTTTAAGTTCAGAGCAGCCATGTTGTCCTGACCCAGTCTTCTGTCTTCAGGACCAGCCAGGCCATATCTGAGTTGAACCCCTCTTTTTGGCTTTGCACAGAGGATCTCTCCGGCAAGTGAACAGGTAGGGGCTTCTGACATCTTTGGTGGTGTTTGAGGGTAAGGTTCCCTTAGTGGGATCCTTCACAAGGATGATGCAATGGGTTAGATCAAGAGGCAGATCATGGTTCTAGCTCAATGCAGATAACATTCTTTCAACTACTTTTGAAGAAACTCATTTATTTATTCAACACATATTTATCAAGTTCCTGGTAATAAAATCTAGGATTTATTAAGTGCTAACTGTACTCCAGGTACTGTGATAGGACCTCAATTTGTATTATTCATCCACCCATTTAATAAAAAATAATTGCTGAGTGCTTATTTTATGTCAGGCATTGTTTTAGGCCCTGGGAATACAGCAGTGAAGCAACACAGAACAAAATCCCTGTCTCCAAGTGTGTGTTGGGGGGAGAGAGAGAAGGAGGGAGGAAGAAAAAGAGAAATAACTATATGAGAGTTCAGATAGTGATAAGTGCAATGAAGTGCTATCAATAAAGCAGGGTAAGAGGACTAGTTAATGAAGATATGGTTGCTATTTTATATGGTGAAGTCAGAGAAAATTTTTAGAAGGTGACATTTGACCAGAGAGTAGAAGCAAGGGAATAAAGCCACAGGATATCTTGAGGAGGAGAACTGCTAGAAGAGAAAAGAGCCAGTGTAAGGCCTTAAAGCAGAAGCATGCTTGTCATTTTTGAGAAGGACAAGGAGACCAGTGTAGCAGGAGCTAAAGAATGGGAGTAAGAAAAGCAGTTTGGAGGTTACTAAAATAATATTGCCACTTGAGGGATTACAGTGGTTTAGACTAGTAAGCTAGTGTTGGAGATGATAAGCAGTCAGGTTGTAGATGTATTTAGAAGAGCCTAAAAAATTTCCTGATGTATTACATACAGGGTAAAAGAGAAACAGGAGTCAGGGACAGAGTATAATATTTGACCCAAGCAACTGAAACAGAGGGAGTAATTATGTACTGAGATGGGAAGACTATGGAAAGAGGTGGCTTGAGAGATAAGGTTAGGAGTTTAGTTTTGCATAAGTGGGTTTGAGATAACTATTAATTATCCAAGTGAAAATAACCAGTAGACAACTGGTTATTTAAATCTGCAACCTGGAGAAGAGATCTAGGTTGGAGATACTCATTTTCAAGTTATCAATGTGTAGATAGTATTTAAAGCAATGGAATAATATGAGATCAACTAGACAATGAATGCAGAAAAGTATCCTAAGAACTGAATCTGGGAGATTGAAAAAGAATGGCCAGTGAAATAGATGGAGAATCAAGGGAAAATAGAATCCTGGAAGCTAGTGAAAAAAGTGAATAATGAGGAGTGTTAACTGGTCATTGGGTTTGCCAAAATGAAGCTCTTAACAAGAAATGTTCTCATCAGTTAATAGATAGAAAAGCCTGAGCATATTGATCTAGCAGAAAATGGGGGACAAGGAAAGGTAGAGAGTGATTCCAAACAACTTTTGAGGATTGTTAATAGGGGATACGACAATGGAAAGGATATGAGGTCAAGAGAAGAAGTTCATTTTGTTTTAAGGATGGAAGTCATCGCTGCGTGTTTCCATGTTGGTAGGATGACTGAGTTGGGATGGAACACTGATGACAAGGAGTGAAAGGGAATAATTGCAGGAACAATGTTTTTGAGTAAAAAAAAGTCATCAAGTACCCAAGTGAAGGAATTGCCTTTTATGGCAGTGCTGACATTTCCCAAGAGGAAAAACAGGGAAAATGGGCATATATGTAGGTATAAATGTAGATTAGTTGGTGGGAATGTGTGGGACTTTCCTTTTCACTGCTACTGATTTCACAGTTTTCTCAGTGAAATCAGAAGCAAAAATTCATTCAGTGAAAATGAAGAAGGGACAGAGACATTGGAAATTTGAGGAAAAAAGAAGGTATAAAAGCATTCATAAAGAATAATAGAGTATTTGTACTAGGAAAATAATCATATTTATCCTAACATAGCCCCATAAGTCAGGTATTGTAAAATCTATTTTAGAAATTAGGATACTGAAGTTAGAGAAATAAGTAACTTATTTGAAATAGATAGTAAATAAGTAGCAAATTTTGGATTTAATCTTTATCTGTCTGCCTTTAATTAGTGTGGAGGAAAAAAATAATTGCATAAGACATATTTCTTATGGTCATGGAGTTTAGGCCAATTATGAGGGAAAAGAAAGCTCCTTTATCTCAAAAGGCAAAGAACTGCCCAAGACATTGTATGTGATGGAACTGCTGAAATTCTAGAAACAAAACAAAACAAAACATTACTCAAAGGAGACAGTACTAACTTGGAACAGAATGGCAGCAAGTTTCAAGGTGGGACCAGAGTTATAATTTAGATAGTAGGATCTGAATAACCAAAGCAGCACTGAGAAGGCATCAAGATGAGAGGAAGATCAAAAGTAAAGAGGTATTGGTAGAAATGATAAAGAAGTATTTAAGAAATGGAATGTTGGCAAACCTCACCTGAGTAGAGCTCCGCACAAATAAAACTTTTTATGTGTTAATACATTTCCCTGTCAATAGAAATGATTTTAACACCGAGAAGACAAGGCGCAGAGTGGAAGAGGAGGTGATGGGAGGGGGCAGTGTGGTTGGTGAAGAGCTTTAGTGGGAGTGTTTGTGGAAAAATCTGTCTTTGTGACATGGGTAGCCAGAGGACTGGATCTAGGGAAACCATACCCACTGTAGAAGGATGGGGGAGTATTTTCAGACAGGAACGAGTCAGGGAGGGAACCCCCAAGTTCTGTTTGCTCACATCTCTAGCTCACTCCTGAACTATGCGTGATGGAACAGACTCCAAGAATATCCATTAAAAACGAACAGATTTGAACTGAGGTGGGAGCTGCTTTGAAAGAAAAAGAGTTTACACCTCAATTCCAACCAAGTATGTGCCTGTTAAAAGACAAGAAACTGTATCTTGTAGAAAAACAACAGGCTCCAGAATCTCCACGCTTAACATTCGTAGTGTCCAGGACGCCCAACATATAAAACCCAGGAAAATGTGACTAATTCTAAAAGGAAAAAAAAACCCATCAGCTAAGAACTAACCCCAAGATGACACAGCCTTCGGAAATAGCAGATATCAAATTAAAAGAATCTGTAATCACTTTCAATGACATAAAAGAAAATATGCTTGCAATAAGTGATTTAAAATCCCAGCAGAGATACAGAAACAACAAAGATGCAAAAAATATTCTACAACCAAAAATAAAATGTCTGAATTAAAAAAGTTCACTGGATAGACAATGGAGAATAGACATGATAGAGGAAAAAGTTAGTGAATCTGAAGATAGAGCAGGAATTATCCAGTGTGAAGAACAGACAGAAAATGAGCAGAGCCTCAGGGGCTTGTTAAATAATATAAAGTTGTCTGACATGAATGTTACTGACATCCCAGAAGGATAAGAATGAGAGCATGGGGAATAAAACAAATGTAAAGAAATAATGGTCAAAAACTTCCCAAATTTGATAAAAGGCAAATTTGCCAGTTCAAATGTTCAATAAACTATAAGGAGAATAAGTATGAAAAAAACCATTGGCACATACATGTGTCAATGACTATGAAAAGCCAAGGAAGAGAGCAAATCTTGAAAGGAATAAAAAAGAAATTGACACATTACATATAAGGGAACAATGGTTTGATTAAAGACCAAAAGATTTGGAGCATTCTTAAAGAGTTAAAGAGGGAAAAAACAGTATTATATAACCAACAAAAATAATTCTTCAAGAATAAAGCAAAACAGACATTGTCACATGGAAGAAAACTATGAGAATTTGTTGCCACCAGATCTGTATTACAAGAAATACTAAAAGAATTTCTTCAGGCTAAAGCAAAATGACACCAGATGGAAACTCAACTCTCCAGGAAAAAAGAAGGCATCAGAAATGGTAAATACCTGTGTAAATGTAAAAAAGAAAAAAATACCTTTTTTTTTGGCTTTTTTCTTTTTAATTTGTTTATAATACATGTGCCTGTGTAAAGAAAAAAGATAACATTGCTTTCTGGGATTTTTATGAAAGTAGATGTAATAATATAACAATAGCATAAGGATAGAAGTAGAAGAATAAATGGACTGGGGCTCAGTGGGTTAAAGCCTCTGCCTTCGGGCCAGGTCATGATCCCAGGGTTCTGGGATCAAGCCCCGCATTGGGCTCTTTGCTCAGCGGGGAGCCTGCTTCCTCCTCCTCTCTCTCTCGCCTACTTGTGATCTCTGTCTGTCAAATTAAAAAAAAAAAAAAAAGGAAGAAGAAGAAATGGACTTTCTCAATTTCAATGCTTTTACATTTCATGTGAAATGTTACACATTAACTCTAAGTAGACCATTAAAATTTAAGGATTTATACTTTAAGACCTAATAAAACTACTACAACAAATAATATGAAGAAGTGTAGCTAAAAAACCAAGAGAAAAATTAAAATGGAATTCTAAAATTTATGGAAATAATCCAAAATTTTTTGGGAATAGAAAAGCAATGATAGCATAAAAGCAAACCAGAGGGGGCAATTCAAAATAAATACCAAAATAGTTAGAATAAAACATAACCAAATAAAAGTTACATTAAATATTAAGAAAGTTAACACCCCTATTAAAATGTTGAAATTGTCAGAATGGATAAAAATCAACGAATAATAAATAAATTAGTATAAAAATAATATAAAAATACACAGATATGATGAAAGTAAATGGATAGGAAAAAAGGACTGTGAAAACAGCAAGCGTAACAGCACTGGGGTGGCTATATTAATATCAGGGAAAAAAGATTTCAAGACAAAGGTAAGGAGAGAAATTTCACATTGAAAGGATTACTTTATTAGGAAGACATGACAATCATGCCCATATATGAGCCTAATAACAGATGTTTAAATATGAATTAAATAAATATATGAAACAAACGGTTACAGTTAAAGGAGAAAACAGACAATTCCATAATTACAGTTAGAAATTTAATACCTTTCTCTTAGCAACTGGTAGAACTAGCCAAAAAATTAGTAAAGACAGAATATCTGAACATTATTATCAATCACCTTTATGTGATTGACATTTATAGAACTAGTAATAACTGCTAGCTATAAATTATTTTCAAGGGCACATGCTCACCAGCATGTATTAGGTCATAAAACACATGTCAATAAATCTAAAGAGCCTGAAATGAGACAGTGTATATTCTTTAACCACATTGGAATTAAGTTAAAAATCAACAGCAATAAGTTATCTATGAAAGTCCCATGTATTTGGAAAGTAAACAATGCTGTTCTAAATAGTTTGTGCACTAAAGAAGAAATAAATAAAGAAAAAATATTTTGAATAAATGGTAGTTAAAATAAAATATCAAAATCTGTGGGATATAGCTAAATGCTTGCCTTGAGAGGTAGTTATAGCTTCATTTGCTTATATTAAAAAAGAAGATCTAAAAATCAAGGATCTCGGTTTGTACCTTAATAAATTAGAAAAACATCAAAGTAAACCCAAGGTAAAGGAAGGAAAAAGATAATGAATAAACATAAGTGTAGAAATCAATGAAATAAAATTTGGACACAAAACGGAAAAAAAACCCCAAACAATAAATGAAACCAAAAGATAAATTGATCTTTGAAAAAATCAATAAATTGATGTATCACTATCTCATTGCTCAAAAATACAATAACCAAAATACCAATATCACTAAGCGCTATACATCCTACAGACATAAAATGATAATAAGAGAATATTGTGAACACCTTTATGGCAATCAATTTGACAGCTTTCCTCTGAGAGACATAAATGATCAAAACATACACAAGAAGAAACAAAAGGAAATGAATGCTCCTATGTCAATTAAAATTTTGAAATAAAATAAAAATCTCTTTACAAAGAGAACAAGGCACAGATGGCTTTACTGGTGGATTCTACCTAATACTTAAGGAAAAAAAAATTCTTTCTACAAACTCCTTTGGGAAAGACAAGGGAAGAGAATACTTCTCAAATTATTTTATAAGCTTAGTATTATCAAACAAATATATCACAAGACAAGGAAACTATATACCAATATCCCTCATGAACATTGGTTTAAAAATCCATGACAAAAATATTAGCAAATAAAATGTAGTAATATAAAAAAGGACAGTACATTATGGTCAACTTGGATTTATTCCAGGAATTCAAGGTTGGATTTAACATACAAAATCAATCAATTTGACTCATCATATTGATAATTGATAAGAATAAAGAAGAGAACCCATGCAATCCTTTCGGTAGATGCAGAAAAAACATTGAATAAATTGTCAAGTTAAATTTAAAATTTATATGAAAGTGCAGAAGACCTAGAATAACCAAAAAAATCTTGAAAAAGGAGACTACGTTTGAAGGACCTTCTCTACCTGATTTCAAAACTCACTGTAAAGAAAGAGAGTGTGGTACTAGTGTAATTATAGACGGATAAGTGGGACAGAATAGAGAAGCTAGAAATAGTCAATTGATTTTGACAAAGGTGCCAAGGGTAATTCAATGGGGGAAAAGATATTCTCTTTAACTACTGGTACTGGAATAGCTGGATATCTGTGTGAGGGGAAAGAAATGATATTGACTCTTATTTACATTATACACAAAAGTTAATTTGAAATCATCATAGACCAAAATATAGGAGCTAAAACAACAACAACAAAATTCCAGAAGAGAACATAGCAGACAATCTTTATGATTGTTAGGTTAGGTAAAGATTTCTTAGATAGGACACCAAAAGCACAAACTGTAAGAGAAAATAATTCACAAGTTAGATCATGACAAAATTAAAGTCTTTTGGGTTTTGAAATACACAGAGAAAACCCAAAACCAAGATATGCTATCATAGGACATGTTTGCAAAACATATACCCACCAGAGAGATTGCCTCCTGAATTTATTAAGAACTCTTAACGACTCAGTTATAAGATGAAATGCAACTAAATTTAGAAAGAGGACAAGATGTTTGGACAAGTACTTCACAAAAGAAGATAAAATGAGCACTTGAAAACAAGCATGGGTGAGACGTGAGTGGCTATGATTCCTCCAATTCTCAAACACATGAAAAGGCACTTGCAAATTAAAACCACTTACACAGATTAAGCTGGCTAAAATTGAAGAGTGAGAATATCAAGTGTTGGGAAGAATTCAGAATAACTAGGACTCTCATATAGTGCTGATGCCAGGGCAAAAAAGGACAGCTGGCTCAAAAAAGAGTTTGGCCATTTCTTATAGAGTCAAACAGATACTCACCAAATAACCTGACATTCCCACTTTTGGTATTCACCCAAGAGAAAGGAAAGCAAAGACTTGAATGTATATATTTATAGTTACATTAGTTATAACAGTTAAAAACTAAAAACAACTTAAATGTCCATAAACAGGTGAATAAAGAGTTATCATATATTTATAGTCCAGACTGTTACTCAACCATAAAAGGGTATGAACTATTGATAAGCTCAACAATGTGATTGCATCATCTTAACCACGTTAACCTGAGTAAAAGAAGTCAAACACAAAACACAGTTGTATACCGTATAATTCCATTTATATGAAATTCTGAAAAAGGGAAACCTATAGTGACAGAAAGAAGATCAGCGGTTTCCAGTGGCCAAGAGGAAGGGGAAGGGATTGGCTGCAAAGGGGCCCGGGGGCAAGGGAAGTTTTAGTCGTGATAAAGTGTTCTGTATCTTGATGGTGATGGCTACAAAACTACAATTGTTGAAACTCAGAATGTACATCTAAAGTGGGTACATTTTATTATATTCAAATTATACTCCAATAAAGGTGTGTGTGGGGAAGACCCTAGCATGTAAGACAGAGATAAAAAGCCTTTAAAATTATAGCAAAGATGCTATAATTTTCACCCAGATTTCACCTCTGCCATCGTTTTGTGAGATTCATAAACCAGCAGCATATTTCATTTTTGACTGGCACCCTCAACCTTCTGTGCCATATGCTCACACACACATAAATGTACAGCAATTAAATAATGTACGTGGGTCCTCCTGCTCATCTATCCACTCACACAGCTCATGCTCTGGTGAGAGACGTGAAGAGCTATGATTCCTCCAAACCACAAACATCTAACCCCACTGAAAGTGATTCCAGTGTGTAAAGACCCATCTTCAACCACACGGTCCCCAGAGGAAATCCAGCCTTAATTGTTCAGGGCTGTGAGAAATAAAATCACACGGATATATAGATAGAGTACTTTATGGACAATTTAAAGGATTTTCAGAAGTAATTTCAACCGAACACGATTTATGTTTCAGGGCCAACTGTCAGAGCTGATTCCTACACATGCTGTGATTTTATTGAACGTTAAGGGAACTCTAAGCCTACCTAGAGCAGTTTGTAAACCACTCTGTGCTTGGATGCCTCCAGTGGGGAACTTGTTACTTCACAAAGCAGTCCATTCCATTTTGGACCAATGACCTGTCAATTTTCCAGATGCAGAGTCATCTTGCTGTGACCTCCATTTTTGGCCCTTGCTCTGCTCTATGGAGCCCAGCTAAAAACACGGTTTTCTTTTCCCTAAGAGTTCTCTTCAAATATCTGAAGGGCTTCTGGGTTTGCTTCTGCTCTTCTCTTTCCAAAACTAAACAATCTTAGTGCTAGATTGATTTTTCTTCCCTTCTATAATCAGCCCAGCAAGGGTCTGTGGTCTCAGCCCAGAACAAATGCCAAATCAGACAATGGTCCCTTGGTACCACCTGTCTTCGAGTTTCTCAACTTCAGTTACTGAGAAGCACGGGCGGCCCTGGAGTATGAAGAGTGCCCACACTGGTTTTTCCAGTTGAGTTCTGTGACAAGGAGTAGCAGTGGTGAATGCCTTTAGACCTTTGCCTGACCTTCATCCCTGACACGCCGCTGATCTGCTTTGGGAGATCACCATCCCTTGACAGTTCACGAACCCATTCAGCTCTTACAGCAATGGGACTTTATAAGGTCATGGAATAGAAATCGCCTCCTCAATCCTTCCTTCCCACGCCCCGGCCTCTATTAGGGAGCTATTCAAAATACAGTGACGATCTTCAAGAAGTTGCATGTTTATTCTACAGGCAGTCTCTGCTGCTCCTATCAGTGGACTGAGCCCTCTCCCAGTCTTGTACAAACAGCTCTCCTGGGAGCAGTCATGCTTTATGAACTCTTCCCAGGGTAAGCATGTCGCCAGCTGTCAGCGGCTGAATGCTCTTTTACCCTGAAGAGCTGGAAAAGGAAGGAAAGACACATAGCTCTGAAGAAATGCTTCTGTAAATTTAACAAACAGAATGGCTACACAGAATCACTTGATGCCTCTCATTCTGTTTTTTTTTTTTTTTTTAAGATTTTTATTTATTTGACAGACAAGCAGGCAGAGAGGCAGGCAGAGACAGAGAGGAGGAAGCAGGCTCCCTGCTGAGCCGAGAGCCCGATGCGGGGCTCGATCCCAGGACCCTGGGATCATGACCTGAGCCAAAGGCAGAGGCTTTAACCCACTGAGCCACCCAGGTGCCCCTCTCATTCTGTTTAATGCCATTAGTCAATATATCCAGCCTCCCTGGGATGTTAAGAGGAAGACGGGAACATTTTCTGTAGGACCCCTCACATTCTGTGAGTGAGAAAGAAACTAGGCTTGAGGTCAGACACTTGGGTCTCAATCTGACTCTGCCTTGAGGTGTCTTCAGCAAGGGTTTACAGCAGGCTCTCCTCCTTGTCTAGGAATGTGCTAGAAGGGCAGAAGGGTAACCAAGCCTGTTAGCTGCCATTGCCAGGATCAAATGCAACAACAACAAAGAATACGAAGAACGAGGAAATTATTATTAGGTAAATCTGTTTTGTACTTTACATTTTTCAAAGATACCACCTTAGAGCTCAGTTGAACCTTTCCCTCTCTTTCCAAGCAACTGGAGGCAGATAATATTAACTCCACTTTAACCTAGTAGGAAACTGGGCTGCAGAGGTTGAGATAGTCACTCAAGATAACTTCCCCATTAGGGACAGATCTGGTGTCCTAACTGCTGCTGTGGGGATCATTTCATATACTGTTCTTCATAGACCATCTTGTCTTCATCTAAAGAACCATTCTTTTCAGAATGATTTATTGAGCATTCATTAGATGCCAGGATTTGAGCTTAGTGTATCATAAGCATTGTCTACAAACTGAATCATTAGAACCCGGTGCAGAAAAAACACAGACATGAAAACTGAAGCTCAAACAGGTCAAATAACTCGCCAGAGTTATTCTCTGATTCATGACAAACTGATCTATCATCTTGAGCAACTAACAACCTCTCTCATTCTTTGTTTAATGGTTCTATGTACTCTGGTCTCCTGGAGGCTGGCTAGCACGGGGACCATCTGCGCTGCTGGTTGGGAGAGTGTCTTGAAATGTGTGCAGGGACAATCCTTCCCTCATAGCTAGCAAATGGCAGAACTGGGATTTAAATCCAGGTCTGGGCATTTCCAAACTGAGGGTGTAAGCGTGATGCTACACTGTATACTAATTATAGACAAAGAAAGCCACCATCCAGACCCCTCATGGATGATCACATACACAGAAGAAAAGGACTCCATGGTAAACAGTTAAATCTTTGCTGATGAAAAAAAAAAAAAAAAAAGAGGTCTGTAAGACTTTTAAACCCCTAAATCCTAAAGGGCGATTTCCTACAGGCTGGACACACAGGCAGCAAGGAGTTAATACTGGGTGATGAGAAAGGGGCAGGAGCTACTTTGGCTGCACCTAAGATTCACCTTTTCCCTCCACATCTTTGTTTTTCACCTGCTGATAAAATAAATATCACCAAGGAAACAAGATCTTTTCTCCCCTGTCATTCTGAGTCAAGGGTAGTCGCTTCAAAGGATGGCGGTAGCTACTTTTGGAAAAGGCAAGTGGAGGGAGTTGGGGAGGCCATATATAGGTGCCTATGAAAGAAGAGTAATTTGGGGACTTGGGGGAAGGGTCTCTTAGAACTTCCTGGGTTCTGGTTCTGGCTGGCTGAGTCCCTTGTAGATATCCTGTGGACATCTTGCTTGGTGATTTGAATGGTGAAAAAGGATAATGAAATAAGTTATCATTTGCTTTCCAAAATGTTGGTTTTTACAGAAGTTCCTAAAGCAATTCCCTGGCTGCCTGAAGTCATTATCTCCAGGTACTTCTAGCTAAATAGGAGGAAAGGGAATGAAGCGATAATTAAAAATAATTATAATGGCGATGATGCTAAGGGTAATAGTGTATATTGATGCTTACTATATGCGTAGCACTTTGCTAACCACTTTATATCCAGCATTTTGTTAAATCCTCCTAACAACCCTGGAGGGCTGGCACTATTGCTGTCCCCATTTTGTAGATAATGATACTGAAGCTAAGACTTTCTGGAACTTACCCACAAGTCTGAAACTAGTGGCTGGATGAGCTGGCATTCAAACCTAGCCTATGTTTTGAGTATGAGGTTCAAACTCTTCATGCTTATGCTCACAAACAGTGTGTGACTTAAGCCTTTAACTAATTAAGTAGGAATTACTGGAGAAAGTTGATGGGGGAAAGACAATTTAAAAATATAGAGTGAAAAATAAATGATACCCCCTGATAAGAGAAAGCCTATGTATGTGAGTTAGCCTTAACCAAGACCCTTGACATTTATTTTCATGTTTCTTCCAGTTTCACATTTGCAGCAAGAGAAAGGCTGGTAGGTACAGTTGGAAGCAACAGGAGGTGGTGAGAGGTGAACCTGGGAAGGGTTATTAAAGCTAAATTATTTTAGTAACTGACTTGAGGTCAAGTAGCCAGGAGCAACTGGAGTGAAGGCAAACCACTGTGCTCTTGGCCTCAACATATCCACCAGGGCATCTAGATAAAGGACACGTTTAACAGTAGGAAAAATCTACCAAGTTTGACTTTTTATATAAAAACATCTAAAATATCACAGAGATCATAGGACTGTAGCCAAATGGTACTTCTGAAATCATCTAATTCAGTGTCCTACTGGGATTTATTTTGCCCTCCAGGGGACATTTTGGTAATGTCTGGAGATATTTTTGATGGTCATACATTAGGGAAGGGGAGGTTCATGCTAATGGCCTGTGGTTAGTAGAGGCCAGAAATGTTTCTAATGATCCTACAATGCCCAGGATCACTTCTATGACAAAGAATTATCCAGCCCAAAATGTCAATAATGCCAATGTTGAGAGAAATTTGTTCTGGTTCAACTTCCCAGAAGCTTAATGTTTAAACTCCATGTTTTATTTAAATGTTATATTTCATCAGCAAAGTGTAAAGAAAATCAAGCTCAAGAGAAGTTTATCTTATTATTGTTTGTATCACCAGCGCCAGCTCATTCATGCAAATTAAATACCATGTTTGGTCCTGACGTCACCAGTGCCTTTGCAAATCTCAAGGAAGCAGTGACCAATGTCTTAGAGGGTGCTTCAAAACTCCCATCATTGCTGTGTTTCCCCACCCCATTGTCCCACAAACTGACTCTACTTCCAAATCTGTCATTTCTCTCCAGAGAAGACAAGCACATTCTTCTTGTCTAGAACCATGGCTTTCCTGCTGGTTCCCAGAGCCTAAGGCTCCCGGAGGTTGTCTCCTGGCTACTGCTGGGCCCTTGGCTCCCTTGGATCACTGTAGCTCCTCCTTGATCTCTGTCAATACAGTGGATGTGGGGCTGGTTTGTTCGTCAGTGCTCTGAAGGCTGGACAGATTTTCACCAAATTTGGATGCCAACATTTGGGTTATTCTGCCTTAAGATGTATGCTTTGAGGCAGACATGGATATCTTTTTTGAAAGACCCGATGGAACACCTCAAAGACAGATTAGCTAAGACTGAGATACAATGACAGACCTGTGTACCTATCAGCTAGGTGAGACGTTTTACATGTATTACATCCCCGTGGGTAGTAAAATTGAACAATGGTCTGATAGGACCCTGAGTCACAAGCTGCAAAGGCACAGCTCTGTAGAGCTGGTTGTTATCTGCAAGCAGCTGCAGTGAACCGGAGTGAATGACAGAACAGGAGGATGGGAAAAGTCATGGGCCTCCAGGCAGCCTGCCTGCCTTTCACACTGAGCTCTGTGACCTTGAGCAAATGATGTACTATTTCTGTGCCTCAGTTTCCTTAGAGGGTTGCTGTAAGGCTTGGATGAGTTACCATGGGTCAGGTCGCAGAATCAATAGTGCCTGGCATGCGGCAAGTTCTCAGCAAGGACTAGCTGCTATTATTACCATCATCATGATTATTATGCCTTAGCAGCACATAATGGACACCAGCTGACTCTATTTTATATGCTGGCATTCTATGTAAGGTTCCATTTTTTTTAAAAAGGGTTTTCTACTAAAAATAAATTTGAAAAACCACTGGACAGCTTCATTTTCACATCAAGAGCTTTTAGGACTAAATGACATCAATATTAAAGCCAGATTCCTCTTATTTTGAAGCATGAATTAAAATTGTCACATGACTGGGAAAAAAGCTCAGTGATGCAATCTTAGGCCAAATGATGCAGGGACCTTCACTACCTCTTCTTTGCCCTTCACATTTAAAGAAGTCTATGCAATCTTCCAGGTGTTCACCTTCATTTTTACTGGCTTTGTTGGAATCTGTTAAAGATTTCAGCCAGGGCAAGTGGGTCAGTATCCTGTGTCCTACCTAGATCTGGGTAGCTTTGTTGGTGGAGGGTCTTAGAAGTGTCAGAAATACTTACTGAAGCCTTTGGTGTAGTGATTAAATATAGTGACTGCACTGTCTGGGTTTAAATCCTGGGTTTTGCCACTTATAAGCTTTGTGACCTTGGCAAGTTATTGAACATCTCAACTATGGCCCAGAGAGGGTATGTAACTCACCCAAGGTCACACAGAAAATGGCACTGGAACTGGCTCAAAGCCAGCACTGGCTCTTGATCAGTGATTACAAAGTGGTTGCCCATGGGATGGGTCCAATTTGCAGATGGGCTTGTTTACAGTATACAGTGTTTTAAAAAATATTTGGTTTAGCTGTCATAATTTAAAGGGATTGCATTCCACCTAAAACTCCGGAGTTTCAGCTTCTGTTTCCTTGTCAATGAAATAAGAGTCATTATAATATCCTCCTCATAGACTTGGCACGAGGACTAATTGCAAATAATCCACAACAGCTCTTAGTACAATATCTCGTATAGAGAATACGCACAACAAACTGTTGTCATTGGCAGCATTAAAGCCAAGATTTGAAGCTTTTCTGTCTGCAATCTGTGGCTGCCTTTCTTACCCACCCGGTTATATTTTGCTCACATCTCTGCATTTGGAATTCATGCTTTGAGCCACTGTACTGAAACAGCTGCTAAGTCTCACTGAGAAAGGAGCCCTGAAAGGAGGTAAGCGCAAGGAGAAGGATTATTCAGCATTAGGCTGGGGCACGCACTTTCTAGTGGTTTTAAGTTGATCCATTTATATAATCCTCAGAACAACTGCATGAGATCACTCAAATTTTCAGATACGTAAGTTTTGTTTCTCAAGCTAATCTGTAAGTACCCCTAGCATGCACCTTGTATCTCAAAGACCATCTCATCCTAACATGCAGTTGTGGGCCCAGAGATGGAGGGTAAACCACCCAAGGTCACACAGCAGTGGCAAGCCTGGGACTTGAACCTGAGGTTCTTTACCAGTGGTGGCAAGGTGGCTGCTCATGACTTCCTAGTTTCCAGATGGGCTTATCCCATCTTGGCCTGTATCACATTATTAAAAAAGAAAAAAAAGTTGCTAAAGTTAAAAAAAAAAAAGTGACATTTCACTTATAAATCAGCTCCTTGTTATGTTTGGCCTCCTGGAGCCTATGCCCTGCAAGGCAAGTATGGCTGGAGCTGAGCATGTTCTGCTCTTATGGGGCAAGCACTTCCGTTTGCTGCTGTTCCATGGACTGTGGGCTAAGGAGCAACTACCATTTTCCTATTCTGCAGCCTATTAGGCTATGTACCTGGCCTCTGCAGGCCTGTGAATTTGCAACCCTGAATTCCTGAGCTGTCCTTTTCTCGTTTCCTCCTCACCCACACCCCCATGTCCTCTAGAGTGTTGAGCTAAATCAACCAGACAGCAGCTCTCTGAATGCCTATAATAGGTTGAAATGTGTCTGCCTGAAAGATATGTTCAAGTCCTAGCCCCCAGGACCTGTGGTTATGATCTTATTTGGAAATCGGGTCTTTGCTGATGTCATCAAGTTATGATGAGGTCATACTGAATTAGGGTGCACCTAATCCCCTTGGAAGAGGAGAAGAGATATAGACACAGGCTCAGAGGAAAGATGGCCCACGTGAAGTTAGAGACAGAGGTGGGAGTTAAGCTATCAGGAGCCAGGAGGCAAGGAAGGATCCTGTCTGTAGAGGCTTCAGAGGGAGCATGGCCCTGCAGACACCTTGATTTTAGACCTCTAGGCTTCACAACTATAAGAGAACAGATTTCTGTTGTCTTAAGCCTCTCAGTTTAGTACTTTATTATGGCTGCCCTAGGAAATGAACACACGGCCCTATTTATATCGCTTTCATTTCTTGTTCTAGCTTGCTTTTTATCTTTGCCTTCCCTTCTTTTCCATGTCCTGTTTATTTTCATCCCTCCTCTGGTGCATCTCTGTCATCTTTTGCCCTGTCCTCCTCAGGTCCACTATGGACTCTGAGCCTCACTGGTGTCTCCCAGGATGAAAAGGTTGCCGGAACCAGTTCAGAGTTTGGCAAATAGGGAGGTGACAAAGGGGAGTGACTATCTGCAGGTATCGATACGGCTCAGAGCTGGGTGGCATAGTTGCCCGGCTGCTGGAAACAGCTGCAGAAACCTGAAATGTACAGTGCAGATCATTGCGGTACCACCTTTGGAAGCTGTGAGAACAACAAGCCTGCCCAGGACTTTGTGTGAATTGGTCCAGACACCTCCTTTCTCTCCCCAGCATCTCAAAATTGACTCTAGGAGCTTCTTAGCATTCAGCGCAGCACACTCTGGCGAAGCTTAGACAGGCCGTTCGCTCCCTACAAAGCAGGGCGCTGACAGCCTTTTTGCTTTGCTCTTCCTCATTGCTTAATCTGTCTGCTTCCAGATACTAATGGATTTTTAAATGAGCCTGGGACAATTGATAGCATTTCCCAATTAAAACCAAATACCCTTCATCCACCCTTTATGCAGTCATAGGGCTACAAAGGAGAGCCTGGGAGCATACGCCCACCTAAATCTCTTCCCCTAGCTCTCCTGCCTCCTACCCCTGCGCCCGCAGACATGCACCCTCTCTCAGAGGACCTGGCTCTTGAGATGCAGGAGTGACTTCTAGACGCCAGCTAGAGTGATGTCGGCTGAGATTTCTGAGCAGTCACAGGGTTAGTCAGAGACGTGGTATTTCCCCATCTTCTCTGATGTCAACTGGCTTTATAACCACTGAATTCAGATGCTTCCTTCAGGATGGGAGGAATCATTATGTAGCCATCATAACTGATGGAAAGTTTGAGAGAAGGTGGGCTAAGGTTTGGGGAAGCCTATCATCTTTTTTGTTAGTATGATTTATTAAAATGAAATAATATAGTTGGTCAAGTGCCCAACTCTTGATTTTGGCTCAGGTCATGATCTCAAGGTTGTGAGACTGAGCCCCATGTCAGGCTCTGCGCTGGGTGTGGAGTCTGCTTGAGATTCTCTCTACCCCTCCCTCCACTGTTTCCTCCCTCCCCATTATAAAAAAAAAAAAGAAAAAGAAAAACATGAGATAATATATCTACTACTTATTGAGTGCCTGCTCTGTGTTAAGCCTTGCACTTGGTCTCTGACATAAAGTACCTCTAATCGTTTTAAGAATGTTTAAGAACGATTATATGTGTTTTTACAGATGAGGAAATAGACACTCAGAGAAGTAAGATGGCTTATCCAGGACCATATACCACAGTTAATGTCAGAGCTGAGTCAACATAGTCTGAATCCAAATCCATGCTCTACCACTCTTGGAATGCCTTCTTGTTACTTACTGGAGGAAGCATAAACTGAGTAACCCTATTTGGGGGTCTGTGTTCAAGGCTACCTTACAGAGTTGACAAAAGGTACAGGTATAGAGAAAAGTTTATTTTTTTCACAGTCTTATCCATGTGGGAGGAAAAATTGCCTGGGAGTGGTAGCTCCATGACACATGGAATTCTATCTTCTCGGACTGCAGTCCCTCCAATAGGAAAATTCACGGTTACCCCCAAGGGAAGGCCTGACAGAGAGGTCTAGACATGCATGCCCACAGAAAGGAGGAATCAGGAGATTTGCTCCTTCTCTTTCTATAATTCAGATGCTCTCTCCATGCTATGAAAGCAAGCCCCAACTCCTGTTTCAGTTTCCACACCTACTTTCCAAGCCCTGTCTTACTGACAGTCTTCACCACCACTTGTGGAGGAAGGGTGGGGTTCACTATTGTCACTATTATTCCTCTAACTCAGAGAACTAAACTCTCTGAGAATTAACAAACTTGCTCAAGATTAACACCGCATCCAGCTGTGGTACTAGGTCTCAAATCCTCTGACTTCATGCACATTACTGGCAGTTAAAATGGCAGAAGCCAAGATCTTGCATGGTATACGTATGGATGAGTCTATGGATGAGTCCAGCCTTTGGAGCAAGTCACTGGAAGAAGACGATGAGTTTAGCACTGGACTTACTTAAGGAGAGAGCATAAGTGAGCGCATGTGAGGGTCACAGATGGAATCCTCTAGCCAGCCAGCTGGCCAACCACCACCAGATAGAACTCATATAGGCCACATCCTGTTCTCACCAGACTCCAGCATGGCCCATCTTTGGCATTGTCACTATAAATTTCTCCAACCCTGTCTGAGGCTGCTGAGCTCCACCAAAGCTAAGTTCCTATATATTAGTGCAATTGCAACAGGGAAATTAAATTTCCTTTTTCCTCCAAGGCTAAGGATGATCTCCTGTCTTTCATGTGCAGACGGCCGTAATGAAAGATGCAGAAGTGTAGATGGTAAGTAAAGACAGAATAAGAAGACACCCTGGAAATTGTTCTGCTGTGGTTGCAATTCTGCATCTGAAGATGGAGTCTACACAGGATCTCATTCTAGGATCCTTCTTGTTATGTCTTATGTAAACATGTAATCTTCTCATAGGGGTCACAAGGCCTATTTTAAACTGAGTATACTCATACACAATCTAACACAAAAGTGTGACAAGTGGCCTTCTAAAATTCTAACAAACTTGGCTTTTTTTGATAACCAACCAAAATGGCACGTAATTCATTTCTCCATCACTGACCCCTCTGAGCCAATGGCCCAGCCATTCACTCCATTGCCCAGCAACTTGGGTTTCATTTTTCACTTCCCTCTTTCATCCCCAATATGTTCTGTTGGCCCTAATTCCAGAATCCATGAGCATCTTTCCACTGCCACTAGTCTTGTCTATTCCATCACCCACACTGTTGACTTGGTCTCTCATTCCCTCTACCATTACCACCCTCCACTCTGCTGCTGGCATGATTCTCATTATGCTACAAATATGTTTAAAACAATAAATTGTATCCTTGCCTTCCAGGTAAATTCTAAACCTCTAAATGTGACTTATCATAAGTTGCAGCTTAGCCTCTGCTAACTTCTCCCGCTGAGTTCATCCTTCCTCTTAAGCCCTCTGAAGCTCCACTCCAGCCATAATGAGCTCCTACAGTTTCTCAGGATCCAGGTTTCTCTCTCCTCAAGGTCTCTGCACATTTTCTCCTTTAATCAACAATGGCCCAACACCTGTTCACCTGGTTTCCCTACTACTTCCTCAGACATTTTCTTGGGAACCACCCCCACCACTTCCCACTCCAAACACCTATGTCAGCCCACGTGACACCTACTCCCACTACCTCCTATATTTCTGACCTGGAACAAAGTGCCCCTTATGTGATAACTGCTTGTTTAGTCTTTCTCTTCCAGACAGAGAACTCTGAGAAGTTGCAGACTATTCATTCTTAAGCAGTGCCAGGCATGTGGTGAGCACTCAATAAATATTTACTGCTTTCTTTTCCATCCTTCTCCGTTTCATTGGCACTGACCACATCAGCCACACTTAGTTCCTCTCAAACACATCCTCAGCCTCCCCAGGCTCTTCGCTCCCCCTTTATCTACCTCTCAGGTTCTCCCTTCCCTTCCTCTCAGAAAAAGTTGTTTTAGGCTCATGCCATGAAATGTCACTTCAAAATATTTGACAAAAAGCAGAGAGAAGCATAGTGTTGTTTTCTTTTTTTCCTCCAGTCGTCCGTAGTGACAGGATGAACTGAGCATGTAGTGGATCTGAGTTGCCATGGTAACTGATAATGGTCTAGTCCTTTCACTTTCTTTGTAGGGGAAAAATCTCTCTCTCTCTCTCTCTTTTTAATAACTAGCTAGGGATGAGGATTTATCTTACCATCTGCTAGATACCTAATAGCCCAAAGGACTCGTTCTCAATTACCTAGTGCTTTCATTCCATTCTGGAAACTTTGCTGCTGGTCAAATGATTCATCACAACTGACACTCTCACTGATGCTGTCCCCATGGTTGTCATTCTGGAATCTCACAGAAGCTTGGTGGGAGGAATTCTGAAATGTTTGACCCAAGGGATCTGGAGAAAGGATTATGTGTGTGTCTATCTGCGTGCACATATGCATATGTGTCTGTCTACAGTGGGGAACAGGTAAAAAGAAAGGTATGTTTCACATTTTTTTTTTTTTTTGTCCTGGATCAACTAGGTCATTAGATGTATCAACTCAGAGATTATCTGAGCATGAAGTTTTTACTATAAAGATCAGAAGATTCTTTGAGGCGCTGGATCAGTGTACACCCTCTAATTGACTATATGTGTAGGAGTTAGAGACGGCTGCTTAAAGACATTCTTGACTCAAAGTAGGGCAGCCACATTTCTAATTTTTTAGTTAAAAAACATCTTCACAGAAAAAGACATTTGTGTATACAAGAGAATAAAGATGAACTACAGCCAATTCAAACTTAAGGGGCAGATCTCTCCCCGCAACCCTAATTTTTTGTTACAGGAAAAATGAAAAAAAAAAAAAAGAAAAAAATTCCTCCTATTTGTAGATCATTTACATTTCCCTGGGTCATTTCTCATTTGGGTCCCTAATACTTTAAGGTGGGCATGGTGGATTACCCTGAAGTCCAGAAAAACGAAAAGATCTCCTAAAGGACACAGAGCAACTTCATGATAGATTCAGTGTGAATCCAAGTCTGTAAACCTGAAATCCAATGACTATCCCTACTCATCATGTAAGGACTCCTTCTTAAGAGAGAACTGGGATTTCCAACAGTAGCTGCCAGTTCTACTTCCACTGGCTGTAACATAAACATTCATGGAAAAAGCCTCCGGGGCTAGATATTTATGTGCAAGGAAACTATTCAGTGTTCTAGAAGATTCTCTGTATGGAGTCTATACCCATGTTGTACGTTGAGTTTGCTACTGTTGCTCTAACCTTGTATACCCATCATAACAACTCAGTGTAGTTAGTAATAATGTGATCCTCATTCTAAAAATGAAGACTCAGGAAAGTTAAGTTCCTTGCCCAAGGTCAAGGAGTTAATATCTTATGGAACTGAATTTGAGGAAAAGAGAAAAGGAAAGAAGGGAAGGGGAAAAAGGAAAACTCTTACAGGTAAATCTTTTACCTGCTGAGTTCTGGGTCCCATGCTGGGCACTTTTACATACATTATTGGATTTAATCTCATAACATCCCTGTGAGATGGGAGCTGTTTTAACCATGAGGAAACTGAGTTCGAGGAGGTTAGACTGTGTCCTGGAAATCATACATCAAGTAAGTAGCAGAGCAGAAATACCAACTCAGTTCTTCCTGGTCAGGTGAAGCCTATGCTCTTAACCTTTGCAAGAAAACACCCACATATAGTATTAGTGACATCAATTTTGAAAAGCTACAGGGAATTAAACATTGTGGAACAACTTGAGGACTAAAGAAGGGTAGGAGATGCTCTTAGCTCCCTATGTGTGGAGGTGGGGAATACAAACACAGGCATTCTCAAACAGGGTCCAACGAAGGTTCTTCAGTGTAATGGACCCAGAGTTGTATTGGTGAAAGGATGTGGCTCTCCACCACTTACTAGCTGTGTGATGGTGGGCACATTGTCAACTATATGTGAACTCTGCAGGTTAGACTTGATTATTATTGGCAGAAAGACTTCAAATCCCATGCCAGTCCTAATTAATCTGATTAATTGGTAGTGGCTGCCTAGAATGCTGTGTTGTGAAGGACTCTGAGGCTGCACCTAAGCCCTGATCACTTAGTGATCTCTGCCTTGGCCATTGGATGTGGGAATGAGGGCACGTTTCATGGAGTTGCCATCCCAAGACTGATGAGTAGTAAACATTGATAGCTTTGTCATCTTTATTTGATCTGTTTTTGGGAAAGCAATTTCTATTTTTGTCTATATTTGCTTTAGTAATAAATTCTCTTTCTGAGTGGATATTTATTGTCAAGCTACAAGGAAGAATCTCCTCATATCTATTAGTGAAGGATTTGCTGAACAAACACATCTTCCTTCTCTCCAGCCCCATGATAATTTCATGGGCTTTAATCATTCCAAACTTTTGCTTGTATCTTTCCAGACTAAAGAATTTTGAAAACTTCCCTATATTTCCTTTTAAAAAATCATTATAATGATTAGGAGAATGATAGGAAGGAAGAAGGATTTTTGATTTATTAAAAAATTTAGGATTTTTCATTTTGGAAAGAAGGCAGTTTAAAGACAACCTGATTGAAATGGATAAAGGTAAAACCAGGGGTCTTAGGGATTGTGGGCTTTTCATGAAATACACAAATGTAATGATGAATCAGCTTCTTTAGAAAACTGAGTGAAGAAAGTTTCTTCATCATAGAAACTTTCAAGATGTGATCTGAAGAACATTTAGGGTTTCTTGGAAGTACTTCAGGGGAAGCTGTAGGGGACAGGAGTATGTGTGGGGTTTGGTTGGGAGGCAACTGGCTTTATTTTTCAAACTAAACCCCTCAGCTCCTCTTATTTTCTGCTTGGTGAATTACATTTCCATGCAAGATTTAATGTGAGTAAACATAAGTTTGAAAACTATGCACTTAGACAAATAAAAGAAAAATCCATTATATAAAGGAGTGCTGCAGAGGACTGTTCAGACAAAATCATTGATTCAAAAAATTTGGAACAATTTTTGAAGGATTAGCCCAAAGACAACTGCTGGAGGAAGCTGTGCTCTAACATTACAGTGAGGAAACATCATGTTCTCGTCCCTTTCTAGGATATATACTTTGAGTGTAACTTCGTATGATAAGTCTAAATTCCCAGCCTTCTAAATTGGTTAGTATAGATGGCACCCTGCTTGTTCTGAACATCTTTTCTAGAAGCACCCTTGTTGTTTACAAAGAAAATAGCATGCTTGCTCCTGAGATGGTAGGAGGATCGAAGAAGTAGCAAGTACTCAGAATTAATTAACTTTGATTTACAAAGCAGCATCACTGACATACATGATAATTAAAATCTCACATTAGTTATTATTCTATTTGCTTTGCTGAGCAACACACACACACACACAGGGAAAAAAAAGTGTCATTCCTACTGTGATCTGAAGAACATTTGTGTTTTCTTGGAATAACTTCAGGGGTACTATAGGGAACAGAATTCGTTTTGAAAACCAGAAGAGACCATCTTAAATGAACAATTCCTACCTCTTATCCATGCCTACTATGTTGCACACATCATAACAAATGACTACAATAATAATGCTGATGACAGCTAACATTTACTGAGTTCTCATCTTATTCCAGGCACTGTTGTCAACGCTTTATATTTACTAATTAATTGAATCCTGACATGCCAACCTTGTGAGGTATGACCATTTTACAGATGAGGACTCTGAGGCACAGAGTAATCCAAGTTAAGCAATGCAAGGTAAGGCCAGAATTAAAATGTAGTGTGTCTGGCTTTAGATTCCATGATCTGAATGTCTGTACTATGACTTCTTCTTGTACAAAGTCCTTTAAAGAAATTATCTTATTAAACCATTACAACAATTATCCCACCTTACAGAAGAGAAAACTGAGGCAACATTAAGAAACTTGCCCAAGGTCATACAGCTTGGAAATTATACAGTGTGTGAGTTCAGATTTGAGTGCAAAGTTTGTGATAGTTTCTACTACAGCAGGCAGCCTGTCATGTATAGTATGTTATCACCCCTTTCTGATAGATAGATATATAGATAGATGGATGGATGATGGTAAGATGACAGAAATTTGTTCAAGAGCATTATAATCATCTTCCCAAATATCATCAATGTAGATTCCCAAGTCTTAAACACGTAGTTAACCTATTCCCAAGAAGAAGGTTGCTGGGAAATAAATGTCTTGACAAATTGTGATCTTCATGTGTCTCAGGATTTTATTGTTTCTTGTCAGGAAAAACATAAAGGAAAGTCAAAACAAATAAGCTTTCCAAGATACGTCATCAGGGAACAAATAAAGATGTGAAATGAAACTCAAGGATGATGTACTGTAAGATTCTATGACAATGACATATGTCCTCAGACACTGTGTTTTAGCAGATTGGGACTTGTATGACCTCTAAGCTATGCCTTTGACTCTAAAATGATTGATGTAACTCAATCCATATTTAATGATGAAGATTACCCAAGATGAGGCCACTGATGTCACTGATGTGCAATTTCTAAGCAATCATTGCCTTTTCAGTTCTTTGTGTGCTGGTTGACCAGTGAATGGCTGCACCAGCAGAACCTTCCTAGAGATGACTTAGGTCAAGAGACTGCAGGAGGCTGGCCCTAGAGAAGCAGTAGTCATGGGAATGACCACTGTGGCTAACACTACAGGGATAGATACAGATGCTCCCTGTTGGGCAGCAGGCTTCCATTTGTGAAAAGGAAGCTAGAGGACACAGCCCGTTCTCCTTGCCACAGACACACTTTATTTCATTTCATTTTTCTATAGTTTTGAGGTATATTTGATGTATAATAAACTATGTCTATTTAAAGTATACAATTTGATGAGTTTGACATAAGTATACATTTGTGACATTATCACTGCAATCCAGTTAATGAATATATCCATCACCTCAAAAGTTTCCTTTTGCCTCTTTCTAAATCCCTGTCCCTCATACTCCTGCCTTCCAGGATTGGATTTACTTTCTGTCCTACAGACATGCATTTTTAATAATTTTTTTAAAAAAATTATTTATTTATTTGACAGCAGAGATCACAAGTAGGCAGAGAGACAGGCAGAGAGAGGGGGAAGGAGGCTCCCCGCTGAGCAGAGAGCCCAATGCAGGACTTGATTCCAGAACCCTGGAATCATGACCTGAGCCGAAGGCAGAGGCTTTAACCCACTGAGCTACACAGGCACCCCTTTTAATAGATTTTTTTTAATTTAAAGATTTTATTTATTTGACAGACAGAGATCACAAGCAGGCAGAGAGGCATGCAGAGGGGCGGGGGAAGCAGGCTCCCTGCTAAGCAGAGAGCCTGATGTGGGGCATTTTTAATAATTTTATATAAATGGAATCATACAGTATTTTGGAGGTGGGGTGGCGGCTGTGTTTGGCATCTGTTATTCAGCACAATTATTTTAATATTCTTCTGTTTTTTATGTATCAGTAATTTATTCCTTTTTGCTGTTTGTACAGTGTATACCACACACTATTTATTTGTGTTTCCAGTTTTGAGCTAATGTAAATAAGTTGTTCTAAACATTTGTCTTCATGAGTGGGATACCAGTTTCTTTGTTTCCTTTGAGTATTTAGGAAGGGAATTTCTAGGTTGAATAGTGGAGATATAGTCAATTCAATGTAATTGGGTATAAGTGGATATATAATTATAAAATTAATTTTTAGGAAACTTCCAAATTGCTTTACAAATGATTTTTTACCATTTTGCATTCCCACCAGCAGTGTATGAAAGTTCTAGTTCCTAATTCTTACCAATTTGTGGTCTTTTAAATTTTTAACCATTCTAATATGTTGCAGGGGTATTTCCTTATGAATTTTATTTGCCTTTCCTTAATGACCAAAGATTCTGCACATTTTTCCTGTATTTTTTTAATCTGCAATTTGTTTTTGGTTCAAATCTTTTCCCTATTTTTTTTTTTTATTTTCTGTGTTGCTGGTCTTATTTTTAAGTTACGAGTTCTCTACGTATCTCAGTCATAAGTTCTGTGTTAGATATGTCATGCAAATATTTTCTCCCAGTCTATAGCTTGTTTTATTCCTGTAACAGTGTCTTTTCAGTGCAAACTTTCTGGTTTCATGAAATCTGAATTTTTTCTTTTATAGTTTATGCTTTTGTATCATGTTTAAGAAATCTTTGTCAAGGGGCGCCTGGGTGGCTCAGTGGGTTGGGCCTCTGCCTTTGGCTCGGGTCATGATCTCAGGGTCCTGGGATCGAGCCCCGCATCGGGCTTTCTGCTCAGCAGGGAGCCTGCTTCCCCCTCTCTCTCTGCCTACTTGTGATCTCTCTCTCTCTGTCAAATAAATAAATAAAATCTTTAAAAAAAAAAAGTCTTAAAAAAAAAAAAAAAGAAATCTTTGTCAAGCCCAAGGTTACTAAAATTTTCTCTTAGGTTTTTTTCTCCCACAAGTTTTATAATTTTAGATCTCACATTTAGATTTATGATCTTTTTGAGTTAGCAGTTTATGGTGTAAAGTGTAAAGGTTTAAGATTCATTTTTTTTTGCATATGACTATCCAATTATTTTAGCACAATGTATCGAAAAGATTATCCTTTTCCCATTTTATTGCCTTGGTACCTTTGTCTAAATCAATTGACTATATGTGTGTGGGTACATTTCTGGCCTCTGTTCTGTTGATCTATATGTACAGGCTCATATTTGACTTGAAATTCATCATGTTTTCCTTGAAGCCCTGGATTATTAGAATCTTTTTATTGGCTTTAAAAGTAAACACAACCAAATCAAATGACAAAAGGGGATTATTCATACCTGCATAGGAAACATATTGGGTTAATGTTCACTGGAGGTTAAACTTTGTAAGAACAGAGATATTGATTTATTCACCCTTGTTCCCAATGAAGGGATTGAGATTAGACATGGTGTAACTGGAAGAGAGTTGAAATACAAACTAGGTAATCTTAGATCTAGTGCTGGCTTTGTCATTCACTAGTATTTGATCTTGAGCAGATTGAGTTATCTAAGTCTCCATTCTTATATATGGGGAATATTAAAACAAGTAGGTAACAGAAGACAGGAGAGTTCGTGTGGTAAGGGTGGGAGAGGTTAGAATGACATTTTGCTCTCTCCAGAAATCTAAAGGCTAACATTAAAAAAGAATGCTAATGTAGAAAGTAGTTCAGTTTACTGTGTATGGTAACAGAGCAACATTTCTCAACCTTAACACTTTAGGTCAGATAATTCTTTGTTGTGGGGGGCTATCCTGTGCACTGCAGGATGTTTACAGTATCACTGGCACTCTACACTCCTAAAGTAGCAACAAAAAGTCTCCAGATGTCAAATGTCTATGGGGGCAAAATCACCATAGTTGAAAGCCAAGGCTATAGAGGATATAAATAGGGCGGGGGCTGGGAGGTCAGAGGAACCAGGTGGCGGGTATTAGGGAGGGCACAGATTGCATGGAGCACTGGGTGTGGTGAAAAAACAATGAATACTGTTACGCTGAAAAGAAATAAAAAATTAAAAAAAAATTAAAATAAATAAATAAAATAAATAAACCTTTAAAAAAATAAATAGTTCATTGTAGTAGGCTATAGGGAAACAACATTTTCAATAGCAGGGGGAACTTCACTGTGTTCAGAATTACCAGTGGCTGGTCCAAGCTGCTTAAAGGTTGGGTGGTGGGGAAAGTGAATTTTATGTTATTATGTCACCAGTGGTTGGCTACATATCACAGTGGGTATTTAAACACTGAATAGGATAGCTGGAGTAGGTGAAACCTGACCTTCCTAAGACTCAAGTTTTCTTGTCTGTTACATTTGTATGATAATTCCAAGAGCACAAGAGGTTCAGGGAAAATTAAACGAGATGATATACATAAAACCTCTGAACAGCACCTAACACCTTGTATATACTTAATATGTGGTGGACATTGTTATTATTATGGAGGCAGAAACACTTGCACTCTAGAGTCACTTTCCTACAACAAGACGCTTTTGCCTCTGTCCATTCTCTTCCTGGTTCCTCTGCAAGGCAAGAGAAGATGTTTTCCTGACTGATCAAAGCATTGACATAGAGCTCACTAGCTGTCAAGGTTGCTGTACTCTGAAAAATTTTAGTTTTTTTCTCATACTTCTGTCTTCCTGTCTCTGCATGGTTAACAGATGTAGGCAGGCCTGGCCACTGGGGAGAGTCTGCTAACCTCTCTTTTTTTCTGATTCAGTGTTCCCAGTTGGGTAGGTGGACATGGCTCTTGTTGGAGCCTTATCATCACTCTTTTCTTACTGGAATGTTTTGGAATACTGGGTCAAGATTTAGATGAGGAGTAGAAGTGTCTGGATGGCTCAGTTTGTTAAGGATCAGACTCTTGATTTCAGCTCAGATCATGATATCAGTCTTGTGAGATCAAGCCCTGCACTGAGCTCTGCACTCAGCATGGAGCCTGACTGGGATTCTCGCTCTCCCTCTCCCTCTGCTACTCCCTCCATTCTCTCTGTCTCTCTCTTCCTCTTTCTTTAAAAAAAAAAAAAAAAAAAAAAAAAGTTTCAGATGGGGAGTAGCGAGACATGGAGAAAAGGTTAGATTAATAATTGAGACCTCAGTAAACCCTGTGATTCAATCTAACCTTTCTATCAGAGCTTTGCAACACTCCCAAACTCTTAATAATGTAGTACTTTGCATTCCTTTTACATTATTTTCTTGGGAAACCCATAAAGTAGTGGGATGATTAACAAAGCTGGCTTTGGGCATCTTAGGGTCCCAGACTTTATAACTACAAAATAACCATCAATCCAGCAACCCAATCCATCATAATTTACATTGTAATCTTTAGAGTTTCTTTGACAAATAAAAAATGTATGATTCAAGAATCTGTAAAAGAAGGTTAGGATTGCCTTTCTGGATCCTTTTAAGCTGTAATTATTTTCTCTGAGTTTGCCTTATTATCCACATTTTCATAGAATTTTAGGCACAGACATCATGAAATATACCGCACCCTTCATGATAAGGAAAGCTCTGCCTGGTATCTGGTGGATCAATCTATATTATGATTTTTCCCAAAGTCTCTCCTGAAATGACAATTCATATTTTCAATAGCACCTCGGTCTTTAAATTGTATCATGATGGAAGCAGAGGTAAGCATGATAGCTTATTCGAAATCTCTAACCCTGATAAGAAGAGAATAGCTTTGACATCCATAAATGATGTCCAGTTATCTTTCACTGAATATATACACAAAGAAAATAAAATAGCCATTCTTTTTTTAAAGACCTTTGCTTCTCCATCTGTTTTACTGAACTCAGTAAGGCACGCGTGAACATCTGAGGTCTTTGTAGATTGAGTCTTTCCAAACACCAGAGCGTGTTCTGTAGACACTTATGGCAACAGGCTGTGTGAGAACAGTTAGGATGTCTGTACCCAAAGGAATATCCATCTGCCTGTTCTTTCCCATGCCCTCCTCGATCACCCCAAGTCATCACCTTCATGCAAACATTTCATGCTTCCCCTCCCATCCTCACAAAAAGAAAACTGCTTTCCTTTCAGGAGCAAGAGGAAATCTGAATGTTGTCCTTATTTACTCAATTCTGTTCCTGTTTGAATACAGTCAGTCAGTCCCCATGTTGGCTGTTTCTGCTCCAGGATGCGCTTATGAATAGGAATTCTGGAGTCCTCGGGCATCCTCTACCATTACTGCCACCGTTGTAGACGGAGCAATGATGCCCCACACTGAGGGTGTCAGGCCCACACTTCAGCATTTCACAAATATCTTCAGAGCAGCATTCTTAGACAACAGAAGGAAGTGCCAGCAGTTTTAGGATAGGACTCTCAAATTCGAAGCCGAGAGAGAGAGAGAGAGAGAGAGAGAGATATCAACTTCCATTCTCATTCTAGGAAAATCGGGCAGTCTGAGCATCTGCTACCCGCAGAATGTAAGTCAACACCTCCACTTACTGGTAATGGGCACGTCACAAACACAACAGCAGTGTTGGTATTTCAGTGAAAGGAGGTGTGACTGGGTTTTAAATTGGGTGCATGCGGCTTGAAATAATCAATAACCAAGAAGACTAGAATCTTTCTTTTCCCACAGCCTTGCTTCCAGCATATATCCAAAGACAATAATTCTGGAGGGAAGGTATTGTGATTGCTACTACTGTCCTAATCAGCAAAATGAAGATTTCCTGCAAGGGTTCGCATCCTTTGCCTTATACAGTGTAATATGGGAGCTGATCTAGGATTGCTAAGGTTTTACTTTTCCAATTAAGTGAAAAACAAAACCCAAACCCCAAACTACCTTTATACTCATATGGTTTTATTCTTTCAACATTAGGAGTGATAGGATCTTAGAACAAATTACAGTCCTTAAGTTAAATTAATCTCACTTTACGAAAACCCTATTATATTTTTTAATTTTTCTCACTTTGCTGAAGACTGACTTGAGGGCAATGATAGTGCTATTTCATCCACATAGACACATTTCTCCAGAACATGACAAAGGACATCTGGAGTTTGACACTGGCCTCCACTCAGTCTCCAGGGGATTTTCCAAGCTTAGTGGAGAAGTTCCAGGCTCGTTGGGATCAATATTCTCACCTTCGCATCTTCCCTGAGGTAGATGTGAGGATGCAGAGCTCTAAGCAATGGGAGAAAAACTTGTTCCGACTGAATATTCCTAATGTGTCAGGCACTGTGCTTACTGCTTACCTATATTTTAATCCATAAAAAATAACACAAGAGTTTCATCCCCTTTTTACAAATGGTGGGGCTATGCTTCAGAGAGATTAAGCAATTTGAACTCACAGTGTCATTTAACGATAATTCTGACATTTGAACAAACATCTGACTCCCAAATCCTTGATTTAGAATTAAATATCTGTGGCCATGAAATGGATTACAGCTATTACTTCAGTAGAAGCAAAAACAGATACTTGGGGGGAGGGGTGAATCAATCCTCAGAAAATTTCTGACTGGTTCTTTTCCCCGAAATGTTAGAGCCTTGATTATTTCACATAAACCTCAAAACCCTAACAAAGGAATTAAATTTCAGATGTTTGCTATGCTCATGTCTGTGGAAATGTCCTGAACTTTATGAATATGGTAATCACATGAGAAAGCTGCTGTCTTTCCAACAGGAACAGATACATGTAAACTTAGTATCCTTGGCAATTTGAGGATATAGTCCTTTAAACACTTGTATTTTGTATTTGGTGAACCTGACCTTTATAATTCTGACTTCCTTGCACTCCTTGCAAGTAAACTTTTCCTTTTCTGTCCTGAATGTTTCTACCACTCAGTATTTCTTTGTCACTTCACAATTTTCAAGTCTTTCTTGAGTCAGAGCCCTACTCTGTTAGCGCCAACCCCCCCCCCCCCCCGCCCCAAGTGCATGAGCTTCTTTCCTTCCTTCCAGAAAGAGCAACTTCTGTTATGGGGTCTTGGCTATCATTGGCATCACCATCATCATCTTTTCCTATCGTTATCATTATCGTTATCTATTCAGCATTTGCTATGTGTCCGGATTTTTTGAAATATTCTAATCCTAGTGTTTTCTGACATGTATGTGGCATAATCATAATTATTCCCACTTTTAAAAAAGAAGACTAAGGTTTAGAGAGATTATGCTATTTACTTATATTCATGTGGCTGGAAAATGGTAAAACTGGCAGCGTTACTGGGTATTTACCCTAAAGAAACAAATGTAGAGATCCAAAGGGGCACGTGACCCCCAATGTTTATAGCAGCAATGTCCAAAAGAGCCAAACTATGGAAAGAGCCTCAATGTCCATCAACAGATGAATGGGTAAAGAAGATGTGCTATACATGCACAATGGAATACTATGCAGCCATCAGCCCCCCCAAATTTTGCTATTTGCAATGACGTGGATGGAATAGATAGTATTATGCTAAGCAAAATAAGTCAATCAGAGAAAGATAATTATCATATGATCTCTCTGATACTAGGAATTTGAGAGGCAGGGTTGGGGGTTTGTGGGGGAATGGGAGGGAAAAATGAAACAAGGTGGGACCAGGGAGGGAGACAAACCATAAGAGACTCTTAATCTCACAAAACAAACTGAGGGTTGTTGGGGGTTGGGGAGGTAGGGAGAGGGTGGTTGGGTTATGGACATTGGGGAGGGTATGTGCTATGGTGAGTGCTGTGAAATGTGTAAACCTGATGATTCACAGACCTGTACCCCTGGGGCAAATAATACATTATATGTTAATTAAAAAGAAAAAGACAGCTTTGACCATAATGCATGCTGCTAACTGCTTTATACTCCTCTCCTCTTTATCTGGTAGACTTTCTACAATTCCTCTGACTCCCCATACTTAAGACCTATACAAGGCCTTTCTTATTTTCCTGGGCCACAGGAATTCCCTCTCCTCTGAACTCCTTCAACATTTATTTTTTAAAAATATTTTATTATTTATTTGTCAGAGAGAACACAGGCAGGGGGAGCAGCAGGCTTCCCGATGAGCAAGGAGCTAGATGCAGGACTCAGTTCTTGGATCATGACCTGAGCTAAAGGCAGACACTTAATCAACTGAGCCACACATGCATCACAACCTCTCCAACATTTAATTAGTACCTAACATTAGGCATTTTTCTGTTTTGTATCATTTGCCACTATTTTACTGAATGCCCTTTCTCCTCAGTGAAAATTTAAGCAGGTATGCAAGAGATAATTAGGCAACAATGTAAATCAACTAAGAGCATCCCTATTTCCATAGCCAGTGAATACCGATGGGCAGAATTTCCAGGAGGTTACCCAGGTGGACCCAAAGCTTTGAGAATGTCCAGAAGGATGCATTCAGGAAGCTCATGGGTCTCCGTGGTCTGACAATACAACCTCAGCTGACTAGTCATTCATTTCTTTTCTTCCCACAAATGCTTATTGAGAATGTAAATGGTTGGACCCCATAAGAGGTACTGGGATATAGTGGGAAATAAAACAGATGTTGCAGAAGTTCCATAAAACAGGAGCCTCAGTCTTGAGTTGGCAGTCTGTCATGGGAAAGTAAGGGACTGTCCCCAGTGTCATGGAAACACAAGTGTTCCTGAGGCCACTCTGACCACCTCCTATCACATTTGCCTCCGTCTTGGTACCAGGTGTGCCCCTCCTGCTGCCCAGGGACGGACAGTGTCTCATTAGATGAGGTGAGGGTGGCACAGGGCACCTTTGTTTGAACAGAGGAGGGAAGATGATCATTTAAACCCTTGGCAAGTTTCATTGTCTCTCTATATTTAATTGTTTCCTGGGAGCCCCACCTTTCTTCCCTCTCCCCCTTGAAAGGTTTTCAAGGCAGCTCTGTTGCCAAGCTTCTCTTCTAACTGACTGTATTTGTTATGAAGATTGACAGAAGAGGTGAAATGTGTCTTGTTTGAAGAACAGCCTGACTACCTGGAATTGAGATGGGGCCTGCGTTCCACAGTTGCGGCACATTCTACAAGGCCCACACAATTGCTCTATTAAATTAAATGACTGCAGTCTCCATCTGCAGGAGTAATCTCCAGATAGGCTGGGCTCCTTTACAGCCAATAGCCTGCAGGTGTGCAAATAAGCACTCCGTCCACACCAGATGTCAGGGCCTAATTAAAATATAGAATGAAAGTGCTCTTCCCTAGGTGCTGAGCAGTCAGTGTTGTGGGGCTTCTTGGGACAGGAAGTGGCAAAGGCAGAGAATTTAATTCTAGTTGTTGAAGCAAATGGCTGCAAGAAATCCACCTCTTGAGAACCACTTAGCAAGAAGTGGAAAGTCAAAAAGAAACACTGAAACCACCTCATTCACTTGTTCAAAATCATAAGTTGGTTACCAGAATTCCATTAGTGTGGCCACTTTTTAGACTGAGGACAGGGACTCAGTTAAGGATCTCAGACTGATTTTCAGATCCTGGAGTCACACTGCCCTGATGATGAGCATGCCAGACAGTTCATAATTTTGCTCTACTGTGTAGCCATATCCCATGGATGCTAAGGGGGGTTCTAAAGGCTTCAAAGAAAACACACCCAAAGAGCTGTCAGTCACCTATTAACACACAGTGAATAGTGTTAGGTGGTAATTACATTTTACAACCCATTGGAGCCCAAGTAGGATAATAAGGAAGGTTTATAATCACTTAAGGATTTACTAAATCCCCCCCACCATGCCCCAAACATCTCTTTCCTGATATGTCCTCTCCTCCCTCCTTCCCTCTCTGCTTGTCACTCTTCTTCTGTATTTCTAGTTTTCCCTCTCCACTTGCCCCAGTCACCTCCTCTGCCTCCTTCCCATTGCCCCCATTTTTTGCTGTGAGGTGAAAAAACATGAATTTTGGATTTAGGAAGAGATAAGTGTGAGTTCTGCTTGAATATACTTTCATTTTCTTTTCACTATTCTGTGAATTGGACTTCCAGTCACCTTTTCAAAAAAAACTAAAATTAAGTCATTTAAAATCTGGGGAGTTCTCAGTTCATTTCCCCAGGGACCTCAAGGAGCACTACCTTTTATTTTGAAGGGAATTTTTATATCCTTATTGCTTTATCTCTTAACATGCACTCTAGTAACATATTTGGTAATTCTGTTCAGTGCACTTTAAAAAAAAAGATTTTATTTATTTATTTGACACAGAGAGAGAGCACAGGTAGGCAGAGAGGCAGGCAGAGAGAGAGGGGAAATCAGGCTCCCTGCTGAGCAGAGAGCCCAATGTGGGGCTCGATCCCAGGACCCCTGAGATCATGACCTAGGCCGAAGGCAGAGGACTGACCCACTGAGCCACCCAGGCACCCCTGCTCAGTGCACTTTTGACAGTTGTGCATATATTTTAACATAAGCTTAGGAAAAAAAATGAAGTACATCAAGACTATGATGGCGTGAGTATGAAAAAATTGATTTAATGAATATATGGTATGCAGGTAGTATGAATAGATAGTATGCAGTTAGGGCAAAAATCTTTTTTTTTTTTTAAAGATTTTATTTATTTATTTGAGAGAGAGAATGAATGAGAGAGAGCATGAGAGAGGAGAAGGTCAGAGGGAGAAGCAGATTCCCCAAGGAGCTGGGAGCCCATTGCGGGACTCGATCCTGGAAGTCCGGGATCATGACCTGAGCCGAAGGCAGTCGCTCAACCAACTGAGCCACCCAGGCGCCCAGGGCAAAAATCTTGAAAGACTGCAGTTTTAGAAAGAATTTGTGTAGGGGTGCCTGGGTGGCTTAGTCGGTTAAGCATCTGCCTTCGGCTCAGGTCCTGATCTCAGGGTCCTGGGATCGAGTCCTGTATCCAACTCCTTGCTCAGAGGGGAGCCTGCTTGCTTTTCCCTCTGTCACTCATCTGGCTTGTGCTCGCTCACTCTTTCCAATAAATAAATAAAATCTTTCAAAAAAAAAAAAGTATTTGTGTAGAGTCCACTTTACATCCTGACCATGTATTTAGGATGAAGTCCACATTTATGTTTCCATCGCCGTTCTCTAAAGTTACTGAGACTCCAAGTAGTCCAGAAATACACCCAGTGAGAGAGAGCTGGGGCTGAATCATGGCTCTAGCGTCAGTTCTGGGGCTGCACATCTTCAGTGATACCACAATGCCCCCTAAAAGTATGTGCAGTGACTGCACCTGATAAGCTGGCAAGAAATGACAGCTGCTCATCAACATTATCACTTATGTAAAATATCCTTAGACTCTGATGTCAGCCCTGTGAAGTAAATGTTCATCTCTTCCTTTTACAGGTGATAAAATAGGTATGAAAATGTTAAGTGCCTTATAACCACTGTTGAGGAGTATTTGGGATTATTTCTAGAGACTCTAATAATACCTTACTATGTAGCATCTTCAACCGTTGTTCCTGCTAAGTGCTAGCCAAGGGTCTTGGGTATCCCATATATGGGATATAATTATAAAACAATGAAAATAACCTTTAAAGAATTATTGCTTTAATTCCTTAAAGAAATTTGAAATGTAAAGAATGTAAAGAAATGTAAAGAAATTTGCATGTAAAAAAGAAGTCCCTGTCATTATTTTACTGTCCCACCTTGCAGATTTGATGAGAAAATGTATCTTTAGTAGGAAGAACTCTAAGATGGTCTCCAAAGTTCCTGGACCCTGATCTATACATGCCTTCTCCCATTAATTCAACTAAATGCCATTCTAGGGACTTTGGGAATGGGTCTGGCAGATATAATTCAGGTCCCAAAGCCACTGACTTTAAGATAGATTATCCCGGATGAGTCTGATTAATCAGGTGAGCCCATCAAATGGACTGGCAAGAGAGATCTGAAGTGTAGGAGGGCTTTGATGGGAGAGAGATTCTCCATTGCTGGCTTTGAGGATGGATAGATAGCTGGGGCCATGTGGCCAAGAATGTAGATGACCTTTAGGAGCTGAAAACAATCCCAGCTCTGACAACTAGTAAAGAAATGGGGTCTTCAGTGTTACATCTGCAGAAAATTGAGTTGGCCAAAAACCTGAGTAAGCTTGGAAGCAGCTCCAGTAAAGAATAGAGCCCAATGAATACCTTAATTTTAGGCTTGTAAGACCCTGAGGAGAGAACCCAGTCCTGCCTTGCCTGGACTTCCCACCCACAGAAATGGTAACATGATAAATGAAGGGCTTTAAGCTAAATTTCTGGTAATCTGTTACATAGCAATAAAAAACTAATGCAGTGTCTAAAGCCCTAAGCGGGCCATATTATATAAATTATTATCTATATAAATGCACTCAAATGAATCATTCACTATATTTTTCACCCTTAGAATTGAGTAAATTTTACTACTTAATGAAAGACAAATCCACAGTCTAATAGCAATTATAATATCTAACATTCATTGAATAATTATGATGTATTCGTTGTGCTAAGTGTTTTTCATGCATTAAATCATTCAATCTTTATAATCTTAGGAAGTAGGCACATTATGAATCCTTATTTTACAACTGAGGAAAATGAAGCATCAAGAAATATTGAGGGCAACAAATATTCTGTTATTTAAAGGAAAGGTCATTAACATTTATGACATTTATTAAAAACAAAATGTGTTTCCTTTTGTAAAGATAGGAATGTTACATTTTTCTTTTTTTATGTGCCTTTATGCTCATCTCAGCTCTGTGATTCCCCACCTCCCTCACTTACATTTCCTCATCCTTACAATGATGATAAATTAAAATCATCGATAAATGAGACTAAAGGATAAACAAGATCATTATTCTTGTAGTGTTGCTAAAGTAAGTTATCTCAATACTCAGCACATTTCTTCACAACTGGGCAGCTTTCAGGAAAAGGAGGACTTAATCCTAACCACTGGTTACGAATCTAACACATGCCATCCCTTATTGGTTTGTGTGCCTGGTTTGCTCTTCCCGTTTGGTCGTTTCTGTCTGGGGCACGATGCCTTTCATCACCTAGGAAGACACTTGCAGGTGCTGTCTGTAGGAGGGAGCTGTGATGTTTGTGCTCTGGCCTTGTGTCCTAAAAAGCCAGCCTTTTCCGGAGCAGGTCACAATGTTTCAGCACACTGATCTTACATCTCCCTGGGTTTAGGGTTCTAAGATGTATACCCTAAGTCCTTAGGGAGGAATCTGGTGATGTCTCTAAACAGTTGTTAACACATCATAGACCAGGACGCATGGACCACACTTGAGGCAACCAACCAGGATTTGTTCTTTCCTCGATTTAGTTTGCTTCGGTAAGATCATTAGACTGAAAATCAGAAAAATTGAGGGTGTATTTGTTGTTATTATCAGGATTTGATAATTAGTTCTATGGTTCTGGGAACTTCAAGTTTCTTGGATTCCCAGGCGTAGGTCACAGCACCCCCGCCCCCCGCCCCCCGCATCATTTTAAGAACGAACACTTCTCTCATGACTAAAGAATCACCTGTGCAGCTTTGAAAACAACAGAAGCCTGGTCTCTATCCTCAGAAATTCTGAAAAATTGTTATAGATGTTGTTAACGGAAGTGACTTACTTTTGCCCTGGTCAGACTCTGTAACTGCATATCAAAGGAGGGGGAGGTCTCTGAGTTTGAGAGCTGCAAGGGATGGGAATGTCTGGGGTCCCGCCATATGCATTTTAGATAGCACCTCGCATGAGATTGTGCTCAGTGAGATTTGGGAGCCTTTGAGTGAGGTGATTCCTGGAGGCATTTCCAGCTCTACTAGAAACCTGCTACTGAGATGGCTCATTTATTCAGCTAAATACTTTGTGAGCCATTTGTTAGGTACATAGTAGCTCGATCTTATAGTTGAAGAATTACAGATGGAACAGCTAATAGTTTTCCAGTGTAACACAGCTAGAGAGTGGCAGATCTTGGCCTTGAATCTCATTCTGTCTGGCTCTTGACCACCCGGCTACAGTTTATACTGCAGCAGTTTAGTGGCAGGTTCTGGATCCCGGAAACATCCGTCCTGCTCCAGCAAGCACACCTTGAGCAGAGGTAACTCTCTCTCTTCTGTTTATTCCTAACAGACTCTCTCTCTCTCTTTTTTTAAAAAAATATTCTATTTATTCATTTGAGAGAGAGACAGAGAGAGCAAAAGCAGGGGGAAAGGCACAGACAGAGGGAGAAGCAGACTCCCCAGTGAGCCACGAGCCTGACATGGGGCTCAATCCTAGGACCTGGAGACCACAACCCAAGCCAAAGGCAGAAGCCCAACCATCTGAGCCATCCAGGCGCCCGTACTCCTAATACTCTTTATATGTACAGTTTTTTCTTCTACAAGGAGGAAGGTGTAGCAGATGTTCTTAAGGGCTTTAACTCAGGAGGGTGCTTTCTTCCACTGGGGTTCCTTAGGAGCTTTGCCACTATAACCCTAGGAGGTAGACCTACACAGGAAATGACATTGGTCTTCCCTTTGGCTCCATGGGAAGAGTAGCCAGAGTCTCAGCAACTTACTGATGACAAATGAAGACTGCGGGCTCCCCAGGCTGCAGTGGCTGTGTGGAGCACCCGCAGGTGTTCTCATGTTTCCCTGGAGAGACCACTGAAGTCTAAGTGTGCACTGAGAGCAGACAGATTGGGAGTTTGGTATTGTTTCTCGCATCAAGTTGCTGCCTGGTTTTAGGCAGATCTCATACATAACCTGCCTGGATACTCACAGTTTGTAGGCACATAAAGTGAGTTAAAGTATCCAGTGTCATCCCTACCCTATGCTTCGAGGCTCAAATGGGACACACCATCCGTAAAACTTTGGAAAAGGGAAGGCATCCTGTCTAGCTCTATCAACGGTGCTCAGCCTCTCTGCACAGTCTGGGTGGCCATTTATGTTTTCCTATGGTGATCTGCCCACACTGAGAGACAGCTAGGGAGTTGATCTAGAAGGAACTCACTGCTTTAGATTTCTTAATTTCAGTTTGGGAACACAATTACAAATCTAGTCTCTGTTTTGGCTGGGTGTTCTCTTTTGTAAGTAACACACACCCGAACTCAGGCTCCAGCTGTGTTTGGCTTCGTCTGTTTGTGAAGGTTAAGGCCTCCCTGCAGGGGGCCTCTCTTCTCTGCCTTGTTTTTACTCCTCAACAACCATCTCACAAGGCCTTAGGTTTGTGCTGACACTCCCTTGCTGGCTGGTAACTGTGAGCCATGAATAAAGCCAACAAATGGGGGAAAATCACACTGGCATCATTTTACTTATTACCAGCATCACTGGTTCCCTGGACCCATTAGGTGCCTGTGGAGATTCAGATGAATCTTCTGAATCAGAGGGTCAGAACGAAGTTTGTTCAACTCCTATGAACACAGCTTCTCTGAGATAGGCAGCCACGCTGCAGAAGTCAGCGGGCCATGGCTGTGTTTATCAGCAAGACTCCCAGCTCAGGCCCTGCCCATGTCTTCTGGGGCCATGGTTGTCTGCATCCAGTCGAATCAAGCCCTACTTCCAAGGGGGTCAATATCTGTCCCTGGATGACCCAGTGCGGGTTTGCCTCTCGACATGGGGATTCTTAAAAATGCAAGTAATTGGAGCTTCGGGGAGCCGAGGTAGTCAGTTTAAGTCCCACTGCCTGATTTTTAATTAGACAGTACTTGATTTCTTTGTTTTCAGGGCTAAATGTCTCTTCTAGTATTTCTTGCCCTTGGAGGGTAACTGCAGGAGCTCAGGGCACAGAAAAATGGGACCAACCTTCTGTGTGATTAGCTGTGGGCTCTAGCAGTGACACAGCTTTTTGTCCAGGCTCCTATCCCAGTCACAGGTCACCTTGCCTCCTTGGAAATAATGTAATGAACTGTGCTAGCATGCAGCCTAAGCTCAAATACCAGCTCTAGCATTTTCTAGCTGCATGACCTTAACAAGTCATTCTACCTTCTGAAGCCTCAGATTCCTGATCTGTAAAATGATAATCATAGTAGCTTCCTCACAAGGCTGCAGGGGAAATGAAATGAGCACTCAATAGCACCCAATAAATTCTAGCTATTGCAGTTACTGTCAAGAGTATTGGAGCGGGGCGGGGGGGGCGGGCGCATTTTAACCAGGTGCCCCAGAGCAGCTCCAGAAAGACGGCCGATTGGAGGTAGGTCAAAGAGCTCTATGGCACCTCATTAGACAGCCAGCTCCATGAGGGCCATGACTGTGCCTTACTCACTTGTTTCCTTATTCTTGGTGCTTTGGAACCTAGGAGGCACCCAAAAATTATTTGAAAAATTAATGAGACAGATGAACCTAAGTTTAATTACTTGTTCTGCTGTTTTTTGGTATTGGGCAAGTTATTTACCTCTCTGCTTCTGAGTTTGCACGTTTATGAAAATGGGGAGAAACAATCTTGTAAGGATAGCTACAAGAATAGCCAATTAGGACTTTGTGTTGGTTATGTGCCAGGCACTGGGCTGAGTACTTTCCATGGGCCACCTCATTAGATCTTCCTAACAGTCCTTCTGTGGTAGGTGTGCATGCTGGGTTTCTGTTGTTGTTGTTGTTTGTAGATTGTGTAACTGATGTTCAGAGAGGTCAAGACCGTGTCAGGATGACGAAGCTGCAGAGAGATGGAAATGGGGTTCTCAACCGGTTAGACTGATTCCCAGTCCCATGTTCTTCCTCACAATTTTCCATGTCTCACACAGACTGCATGATCAAATAGGAACTCAAATGGAGCTTCTGCTGTTGCTGTTGTTAGTACTAAAGATTTCTCCCTGTGACATTTATGGAAGGGAATAATACAATCAGCCTAGTCATCCATATGCTTTAGACAATCTGCCTACATGTCCAACTCTTGCCCAGTTAGAACCCGGAGGCTGAGATTTCAGTGTGTGTGTGTGTGTCACCCCAGCCAGAATAAAGATTTGAAAATCAGAGCAAAAACAGGTGCTCATAAGGCATTTCAGTTGGGCAACTGTGAATAATTCCCACATGCAGTTGGCCAGGAAAGCAAGAGAAAGGGCCAGATTTCCACATCTGGGGAGTTCTGAGTGATCTGTTAAGATGTGGATAAAAGAAAGTAAAGGCAGATGCCCGAGTCTGACACCTCCCTCCCCCACATGTGATGGCAAATCACAAAGTTGGGGGAAACTTGAGATGGATGGGATCTTAGAGATCATCTAGTCTTGCTGTGGAAAGAGGACCTGAGAGGCAGGGGAATTCAGAGCTATAAAAGGGATAATGACAAAGGGTCACCAATGAAGGATCTGCTTGAACGCCCCTTACAGTGGGCACCCATGGGTTGTGTCTAGCCAGCAACAAAGCCCCTATTTTCTGGTGACATCTTGATTTAAGGAACTGCCCAGAGTTCAGTTTCACAGACCTGAAAGCTGGAGCTGCCCCTCTACACCATGGCCACTGTTCAAGGCCATTCACACTACCCTGGTAAACCTCTGTTAGCTAGTCCAGGGCAGAGTTCCCAGGACTACAGTGGGAAATTCACAGAAGGAAGATGGAGCCTTAGTTTCTCTAGCCTTCCAGGGGAGTCTCATTGTAGCATGGTGGGGCTTATTCAGCAAGTACCAGAGCAAGGGGTTCTCTGTCAGAGAATTATCTAGAAGATACAGAGGTGATTATATGTCTGTGTTAGTCAGCTACTCCCCAACCTGGATCAAACAATGACTACACAGTTCTTAAGTGGTCAGGAAAAAGAGAAAGCCAAGTATTTGCCCCAATAATTCTCTAAAGGATCTATCACAGCATTGTTTGTAAGAGCAGAAGACTGGAATCAACCTAAGTATCCATATACAGAGGATCGGTTACATAAATTTTGGTGCATTCATGCTACAGAATATTATGTGGCCATTAAGAAGAATAAGAAAGTGTTTTGTGTACTGATGTAAGACCATATCCAAGAAAAAATAAGCGAAAAAACACTAAGGCGTAGAACGATGTGTAAACCATTTGGGTTTGCCCATCACAAAAAAAAATGGACATCTCCATGTATATCTGAATGGATACAGACCTTCACTGGAAAGATACACATATTCAAAGTGGTTATTTTAGGGGAGGAGAGCAGAGAAGGTTAAGACAAGCTGTTGGGAAAGCTTAATTATCATTAAATATCTGTAATGCATTAAACATGTTTTCACCATGTGAATGGATTACCTACTTAAAATAAACACATATATAATTTTTAGACAATAATAAATAGTACCTCATAAAGCAGATAGTGTCAGTTGGAAACTACATTTGCACTTCTTTCTACCCCTCAAGCCTGATCATGAGGAAGAATTAAATAAAGGCCTTTTTTTTTTTCTTCTTCCACAGTGAAGTCCCACAGCTTTGAGCTGGAAGGAGGCTACTCCAATTCTACAATATCCTTCCTCATGTGACTTGATGAAACCAAGTAAGACGAAGGAATTGTTAAAACTCCTATTCATTCAACATTCCTCCTAACATTTATCATGGGATGAGGAGGTGACTGACAGCCAGTTCCTCCCTTTTGTGGTTGGACAGCAGAAACTTCCAACTGAACATTCTGAGGACCACCCTGTAGTAGAGATGGAAAAAGGCATTGCAACAATCACAACAGCTTTAAAGTCAAGTGGACCCAGATCAAACCCCCAGCTCTGTCCCTTATTAGCTTTATCATCTTGAATAAATGACTGTCTCTCTATTCCTACTTCCTCACTTGTAAAAATGGGGTTACAAAAGTACATATCTTAAGAGGTCAGGTGGAGATTAAATGAGATAGGACATGCATGGCAGGCTGACTGTGAAGTGATTCCCACTTCTAGTATTCACACCCTCCCCTTAAGAGAGCAGAGGGAATAAGCTCAGAAGGTGGGGCTGGAAACACCAAAAATCACGTCATTTTACTCCTCATTTTTAACCATGATTTAATCTAATTGGAGGGCTATGATTTTGAACAAATGAGAGAATGGTCAGGGGGAATTGCTTTGAAAATAACAAAACACTTTCAGGATAAAGTCGTACTTTTTAAGATTTTGTTTATTTATTTGAGAGAGAGAATGAACCATGCGGAGGGTCAGAGGGAGAGAGAGAGAGCAGCGGACTACCTACTCAGCAGGGAGTCCAATTCAGGACTTAATCCTAGGTCCCAGAAATCATGACTTGAGCTGAAGGCAGATGCTTAACTGAATAAGCCACCCAGGCACCCTTAAGTAGTTATTTTTAAGTAGAGAAAATGGTCTTTAAATTGATATGAAGTATATATATATATACACACACACATACACACACACACACATATATAATATATTTGTATATGAAATCATACATAAATGATATATATATCATTATATATATCAATCAATATATACAAATCAAATATATATATATATATATGATTTTAACCTAACCTGATAATGGTGTGAAATATTAAAATAATGCACTTTTGGTTATTCTGTACTTTATATGTGCTTCATTTTGGTTAAAGCGGGGAGATATTTCGGAAATAGGAAGATAGCAGGGAGAATAGCCCCAAGAGATTGTCCTTCAGATCTAAAAGGTATATAACCAAATACCAAGGGTCTTGATAAATGTATATTATGACTTAGTATGTCTGAGGTGGGGTTTGGGATTCTGCATTTTAAGAAGCTACCAGAGGATGTTAATCCTGTTTGTCTGAAGTGTTCACTATGAAAGCCAAATAGCTATCTCTCTTCTTCCTCAGGGTTAGTTGGAGGATTTCTAAGGTCAGTACAACTCTCAGCCCAGGAGCCAATGGAGTCATCGTTTGGTGATTGGTGTAGGGTGTCTCTGTTTAGCTTGCTCTTTGGCTGGACACAGAACAGCAGACAGACATTAAGTAACTTAGGAAGCATGAAAACTACCTCACTGCTCTGGGAAGGATGACAAGAATTCAAGAATCTTAGATAAAACCCTGAATGATGTGACAGGAAACATTTTTGGAAAGAGAAAAGGCAAGTAAGTATCATTTATGGAAAGAAAAAAAATCTCATCTTTCCAGTGTGTTTTGGAGAAAGTCAAATTGCACAACATTATAGAATCCCCCCATTTTGCAATGGCTGGAATTTAGTATAAAGTCCCATCTCTAAGTCCATTTCTTCCTTGACTTTCATAATCTCAAAGAATCTCACCTTGTTTAGAAAGGGAAGTATAAGGGAAAAAAAAATCAAATGCTGGTCATAAAAACAGGTTGACACTAAGGTCAGTGATTGAGTGAATTACATTAAAGATAAATCTTGACTAACAGGGATGGCCCATTTATAACAACCTGCTTTTATACACTACTTCCTGAGACAGAATCATCTTTTGCCCTAAGATAGTAGATATATCTGGAGTTGAATGTCATTCTATTTCCATTGTTATAGGATAAAGAGTATAATAGACAAAAGTCATACTGGGCATTGGGTAGAAGTTCAGGAGGAGGACACAGTCCTGATACTTCACTCTTGGAACTTCCTTCCAAATCCCTTCCATCATGAAATATTTTCTATGTAACTAACTCACTCTTTCACCTCCCAAAAATCACATCTACAGTAATAAATATGTCAGGCATTCAGCACATGTTAGTGAACAACAACAATAGAAAACCAGACCTCACTTCCACCCATGGGGACTTTATAGTCCAGACAAAGGATTGATAGACATTACTCAAGTAAACACAAAAATAAGTATGATTGACTGTAATAACAGTACTTCCCTTACTGTTCCACGATAGCAAAGGTTGAAAATTTTGCATTAAAAAAGTTATGGGTTCATATACTTTGTCCCCAATTTCTTCCTCCTATCATTTCACCTCTCCCTTCTGTAGGAGCTCAATGTTTCACTGGCATATCGAGAAACCCCAAAGGGCCCGTGATCTGATATGAGCCCATGTTCAGGGTCAAGATTCTACCATTTATGACTCTCCCTTTAACACAGCTTGTTGATTTTTTACTAACCCAGTGATCATCCTTCTAGGAACCTGACTAAAAGGATAACCCACGTGTGTGGAGAAAGGTCCTGGTGCACGTGAAGGTTTGATGTAATTTAAAATAGTAACAATATAAACTTGCAAAGACAGATATCCTGGAGTAGAAAATTGAGTGAATAAATTACCATTCATTCCTGAGTTGTAATATCAATCAATGGTAAAAAAAATGATGTGTACATAAGTACACATACACTGCAATCAAAAGATGTCTGTAATGTATTGATGAGTTTAAAAAGCAGGTTATAGAAGAGCTTGTATTAAAAGGAATTCAGTTACATAATATTGTACACACATGTGTTGTATTTATACATAATCTTTATCCTTATTTTATGTATAGATCCATATGCATACATTTATATAAGCATACCTCATTTTACTTCATTTCATTTTATTGTGTTTTGCTAAAATTGTGTTTTTTACAAACCAAAGTTTTGTGACAACCCTGGGTTTATGAGCAAGTCTATTGGCACCATTTTTCCAACAACATTGGCTCACTTCATATGTATGTGTCAAATTTGGCAATTCTTGAACTATTTCACACTTTTTTATTATTACTATACTTGTTATGGTAATATGTGATCAGTAATCCTTGTTGTTAATATTGTAACTATTTTGGGTTGCCCCAAACCACACCCCTACAAGATGTCAATCAATAAACTTTGTGTGTATTCTGACTGCGCCACTGACTGGCTGTTCCTTCATCTCTCTCCCCCTCCTGAGGCCTTCCTGATCCCTGAGACACAACAATATTGAAATTGGGCCCGCTAATAACCCACCCAACAGTAGCCGCTAAGTATTCAAGTGAAAGGAAGAATCACATTTCTCTCATTTTAAATTGAAAGCTAAAACTGATTAAGCTCAGGGAGGAAGGCATGTCAAAAGCTGAGATAGGTAGAAAGCTAGGCCTCTAGTATCAGTCAACCAAGTTGTAAATGCAAAGAAAATCTCTTGAAAGAAATTAAAAGTGCTACTCCAGTGAACACATAAATGATAAGAATGTGAAATAGCCTTATTGACAATACAGAGAAAGTGTTAGTGGTCTGGATAGAAGGTCAAAACAGCCACAACATTCCCTTCAGTCCAAGCCTAATCCAGAGTGAGGCCCTAACTCTCTTCAATTCTGTGAAGGCTGAGAGAGGTGAGGAAACTGCAGAAGTTTGACAGTAGCAGAGGTTGTTCATGAGGTTTAAGGAAAGAAGCCATCTCCGCAACATAAAAGGCCAGGTGAATCAGCTGTAGAAGCTGCAGCCAAGTTACCTAGATGATCTAGTTAGTATAATTAATGCAGATGGCTGCACTAAAAACAGATTTTCAACGTACACAAAACAGGCTTCTGTTGGAAGAAAATGCCTTTTAGAACTTTCATAGCTAGAGAGGAGAAGTCAATGCCTACCCTTAAAACTTCAAAGGATAGGCTGATTCTTCTGTTTAGAGAATAATGGAGCTGGTAATTTTAAGTTGAAGCCAATTCTCATTTACCATTCTGAAAATCCTTAAGAATTATGCTAGATCTACCTTGCCTGTGCTCTATAAATGGTACAACAAGGCCTGGATGACAACACTTCTGTTTACAATGTGGTTTACCGAATACTTCAAACCCACTGTTGAGAGCTACTATTTAGAAAAACATATTCTTTTCAAAATATTACTGCTCATTGACACTGCACCCAAGAGTTCTGAGGGAGATGTATAAGACTAATGTTATTTGCATGTCTGCTAACACAATATCCATTCTACTGTCCAAGTAATTTTTACTTTCAAGTCTTGTTGTTTTAGAAATGCGTTTTGTAAGTCTGTGGCCGCCATAGACAGTGATTCCGTTGATAATCCAGGCAAAGTAAACAGAAAACTTCTGGCATGGATTCAGCATTCTAGAGGCCATTAAGAACGTTCATGATACATGAGAAGAGGTCAAAATACCAACATGAACGAGAGTTTGAAAGAAGTTGATGCCAAGCCTCATGGATGACTCAGAGGGGCTCAAGACTTCAGTGGAGAAGGTGACTGCTGACATGGTGGAAATAACAGAGAACTAGAATGAGAACTGGAGCCTGAAGATGAGACTGAATTGCTGTACTCTCACGATAAAACAAATGGATGAGTAGTTGCTTTTTATGGATGAGCAAAGAAAGTGGCTTCTTAAGACGGAATCTATTCCTGGAGAAGATGCTATGAAGATTGTTGAAATGACAACACATGATTTAGAATATTTACATAAACTTCATTGATAGAGCAGTGGCAGGGTTTGAGAGGATTAACTCCATATTTGAAAGGAGTTCTATTGTGGGCAAAATGCTATCAAACAGAAACACACGCTATAGAGAAATTGTGAAAAGAAGGGTTAATTAAAGAGGCAACCTTTTTGTTGTCTGATTTTAAGAAATTACCACAGCTCCTCCAACCGTCAGCAATGACCACCCTGATTAATCAGCAGCCATCAACTTTAAGACAAAGTCTTACAGCAGCAAAAAGATTATGACTCTGAAAGCTCAATGATGGCTAGCACTTTTTGGTAATAAAGTACTTTAAATTAAGGTATGTCATTATTTTTTCTGACATAATGCTATTGCACATTTAATAGAGTGCAGTTTTGTGTAAACATAACTTTTATATGCACCAGGAAACCAAAACACTCATTTGACTTGTTTTATTATGATATTTGCTTTATTGTGGTGGTCACGAACGGAACCTGCAGTACTTCTGAGTTATGCTGGCATATGTGGTTTGTAATATAGCTCCAGCAGGACTTCTCTGGATGTGTATTACATCTGTATCCTGTGTCTCAGTCATCACTAGGGCCAACTGATGAACTCAAACTGAAGTGTCTAGAAATAGTCCACCTTGGCCAGGTAACATATTTTTATTATAGCTGAGACCTTCAAAGTCCAAGTCAGGGATTTGTGTGGATATTCTAGGTAGATCACTAATAGATTAGGAGACAAGAAAGTCTTTCTGCATATCTTCAATCACTTCCTATAAATGTTCAAATTTAAGAACACACATAGCTCATAGGTGACTCAAAACAGAATGGAGACATCTAAGGCAATATTACCTATTTCTGGGTGCACAAAGCAATCATCTACAACTGAAAGATATTAGCACACAGAACAGTGAATTTTAGAGTCATTTTAGTAGAATGATCTCTTACTGATAATTTTCAGACATCAAATTCTTTAGCTAAAAAATTTTGGTTTTAGCCTTTCTTTTCCTGCTCATTTCTTTTCAGACAGGTGGAAGATCTTATTAAGCCTCAGTATCTATAGAGTTATGAATGTCTTTATGAAGATCCCAGAAAAATTAAAAAGTCAAATTAGCAATGCATATTTAATACTGCTTTGTAGTTTGTTTTTTTAAGTTGGCAGCAATGCTTAGTTTTTTGAGGAGGAGGATATAATTATGCAAATTGAAGAAACAGCCTGCATATGGTATTATAATGGCTTGGGTTTTATATCCAGAGTCAAAGGTATTTCTAATAATTCTTCAATTTATCAGTGACTTTGGGGGAGGTTAGCCAAAGCTAGGTTGCTGCTTTTTCTCCAGTGATGGAGTGTAAGACACCTTGGAACTTAGGTGCCTGTACAAACTTTCATCTTGGAGGAAATATCACTAAGATTTTGATAGTTTTACTTTATAGCAGATAGTGTTGATTGCCCTTACAATAACCATTTCTCCTTCCTTTCTCCTTTTAAACAAGAGTTCAGTTTTGTTCAGATATTCACTCTCTCCTTGTGACCACGTACATCTATGTACATCTATGTTCATGGTCACAGAGGATGTGGGTACCATCCCTAGCCCCAGCATAGGACTCATGATTGGTCTAAGTCAATCAAAGCAGTCCTATCTGCTTTGCAAGGAATTGTTGTAAAAAAGGGCGTGTGACATGCATCTGACCAAAGAACGTGAGGGAACCCTGCTGGGGGATTTCTGGAAAGGCTGATAAAAAGAAAGAAATGAAAGAGACAGCCCACTGAAGAGGTTAGAATCCAGATTATGGTGAAATTTTTGAGCTACTCAATTAACCAACTATGGATCTGTCCTACGTTAGGACTTCTTGTTCTGAGCACTAGTAACTTTTTTCTTCACGTTTCTTTACTTTTTTTTTTCTTTTTTAGATTATTTAAGCCACCTTGAGTCTGTATTTTGTTACTTATAGTCAAGAACACACCTTAATAGTTCTGCACCTTGATAGTTCCTATATTGCTCTGGTATGTGTATGTGTGTGTGTGTGTGTGTGTGTGTGTGGCAGGGAGAGAAATTTAAGTCACATAATTAGCATTTGATTTAATAATGAAGCCAGTTCATGTTTTCTTAAATGAATTGGAGGAAGGAATAGTAGTTTAATAAGGCTCATCTTGCCACCAGACAGCAGTCCGTATTGTAGACCCAAAGAATAATAGGAAAACTACTCACTATTCACACTCTTGTTTTCTTTGAAACAGGTGTCACCAGTTCCAATCCTTTCATCAAGGCAAGCCTGTAAGACACACAGAGAAAATATGTACAAAATATACAATCTCATTTTGGCACTAGGCAGTAATCAAGTACTTTGCCTTCTTCTCTCCAGGTGCGTGGTTCCAGCTTTAAATAGACTCCAGAGATCTGGACATTTTCCCAGGAAGTTGTTTCAATAAGAACAGCTTATTCCTATCAGGGAATCAAGTCTTCTGTTTTATCTGCTACCCTCTGGAATGTACATCATGTTCCCACAGACTCCAGCTAAATGCCTACTTGCTCCATGAAATGTGTGCTGGCCTAGCCACTCAGTGCATTTCATCTCTTTTGCCACATTGATTGGTTCAGAAATGAGCATAGGACCTGATGCAGACTAATGAAAGTCAGTCCTGAAACTCATGTGGAACATGTAGGGCCAGACAAGATCTCTTCTGACTGTACTTAGAATGGCGAGAAAGCACCGCTGGAGCTGCCGGCTCCAATGAGGAAAATGAAGACTGCAGTTCTGAGTGAGGGATACCAGGCCCTGATATTATTTGGGCACCTGGATCCAGCTATGATTTAAATACTTGAAATTTCCAGTTGTGTGAACCAAGACATGCAAGCTTTTGATTAAGCTTATTGGATTTTCTGTCTCTCCCAATCAAGAATCTTCCCTAATGCAGGAAGGCGGGTCAGGTATTATAATTCTCACTTTACAAAGTATGAAACGGAAGCTCAGAGAAATGTTAAGGTGGGGAGGTCCAAGACTCTAATTCAAGGGTTCCTTCCATTGCTCCACTCTACTCATTCAGTGATTTATTACAGCAAAATGGGAAGAATTGACACACTCATTGCTGCCTTTACTGACGTTAACATTTCTGCTTTTGAGAAAATGGATGAGTCTTCCACAGGGCTACCAAGGGAGATAACCTATATGATTTTATTTATTTATTTATTTATTTATTATTATTTTTTAAAAGATTTTATTTATTTGACATGCAGAGAGAGAAATCACAAGTAGACCGAGAGGCAAGCAGAGAGAGAAGGGGAAGCAGGCTCTCTGCAGAGCAGAGAGCCCGATGCGGGACTCGATCCCAGGACCCTGAGATCATAACCTGAGCCAAAGGCAGAGGCTTAACCCACTGAGCCACCCAGGCACCCCAACCTATATTACTTTAGGAAAGTAAAGATTGTCACATATACTCACACACACATACGCATGTATATACACTATAGAAAGCCACAGTAGGTATTTTGGATGTGTGCAAATCTTCTCCCCCAAGGATCTGTCCAGGCTATAGGCTGGCTCTGGTTGAAGCCCACTCTCCCCCAGAGGACTTTTGTGCTAAGTCTTTGGAGCATCTCTGCTTCCTCTGTCATCCTCATGCCAGCCTTGTCTGCTGGTCTGTGACTAGAGAGACTGCAAACTCTCCGCCCAGCAGACTGACCTGTGCAGTGACTTGTCTACCCTCAATGAGTCACTAAGTAGGGATCAAAAAGTGGAAGCCGGCGACCCAAATCCCACTCCTCCGTATGTTTTGTTTGAGTCACACTTTTTTTGAACTACATTTAAACATTGAGAAATTTTACATAAAAACTTAGGTTTCAAGCTTTGCTTGAAAAAAATCAAAAGGACTGTCAACGGCGCGCATTGCCACAAGGTGACACGGGCCACATCTGAGTGGTATCTGAGTCCTTTAGATGTATTTTCTTCCTTCACCCTATTTCCCATCTGGCCTCTTTTTACTCATTTCTGCCACCTGCCTGGCTGCTGTGAGCATACACATTTTCAACCCTTGTCCTAACTTTCCTTTGACCTATTTGGGGCTAACCCAACTGAGATGCCACCTTGCCCTCCAGTGGCCTTGTCTGGAAGCAGCCTATTTCTAGCCAGGCTCCCACCTCCAGCTCCAGTCCCTCCAGAAATAAAATCACATTATGTGAGATTCCATTTTATTATTTCTTTATCCTTGCTGCATCCTCCAAATCCTCTGTAAAAAATAGGACTTATTTATTTGAATCAGAAAGACAAGTTTTCTAAATGCTTTTGTGAAAATAGAGCTGCCCTATGTGCAGGAGAGAGGGACTTGAGGGAGACTGTGTAGTATAATCCACTAGGCATTAGGTAAGAAGTCAGAAGACTGTCACTTGGTGAACTTTCATAAATGATTTCCTTCTCCCTACCTCCGTTTTTCCATCTATCAAGAAAGGAAGTTGAGCTAGATTAGGAGTTGTAAACTGGTGGCCTACAAGGTACATCCAGCCGATAGAACCAATAGGTGGTATTTTTTTCTCTTGCCAACAGCTAGAAAGAAGAACATTTCAACTAAGAATCCAGATAGCAGATGTGTCAGAACTATCTAGCAACTCTTGACAGTGGGCCAGCATTCTCCCATGACAACAGTGGTTAGATGGGTTTAACCCAGTCCTCACTCACTTCCAAGTGGACATATACACATACTCTGACCGCCTGCTTCATTTATATCCTTGCCTGCCTTTGTAGGCATTTGCTCTTGCCACCCTTAGATGTAGACGACCTTTGAGAACACATCATCAGCCCCAGTCCTGTGGGTGGAGACCAGTGATCTGAGAGTTAGAGACAATGTGGAGAAGAGAAACATGTTCTGAGCAAAAAGACCTCACTGTGCCATTTCAGTAAGCCTTAGTGAATCACTCTTCCTCCCCACTTGGCCCAGAGTTGAAACAGCAAGACGCCCAGGCCTTTGTGAAGGTCCCACTACATGGTTAAACCTGAAAAGGCAACAGCTTGGTTTTGGAAGTAGCAGAAATATTCTTCCGTTGGGGTTGCTAGCTGATTCTCTAAGTAATTTGCAATTCAAGTGTCTCTTTGTTTTGTATGAAAATTTGCTGCTATTTGGAAAGTGGGGAAGAGCTAAATTGCATCCTGCTGGTTTTACTTTGACTGTATCAAAAAAGAAACTGTTAATCTGGTTCCATAATTAACTTTCCTGTTCTAAAAAGGCCCTGGGAGAGAGTCCAGAGAGTGGCTGTCAACTCCCTGCTTCTCTCCTCAATAACTCCTTTCAACAGGATGCCCTAAAAAGAGAATGGATCCAGGTGGGCATTGGATTTGATTTTCTCTTTTTCTGATTTTTCTTCCCCTTTATTCCCATCAAATCAGGATTTAGTGAGCCCTTGCTGTGGGTCAGGCACTGTGTGACCAGGGTGGGTATAAAAATAAATAAATTCCTGTGGAGCTGCCAGAGAACATAAGTTTCCATCCATCCATTCACCCATCCATCCATCCATCTGTTCAAATGTGTTAGGTTCCTTTATTATATGCCAGACACTGTGCTAGGCATTGGTATGTGATAAATGCAAAAGTGACTTAATCAGTATCCAAGAATTCTGAAGTGAAGAGATGACTTCTCATAATGGTTGATTTCATGGGGAAGATCATATTTAAATTGCTTTTGACCTCTCTCTGTGATATTTGCATATGTACACATGTGTATACATATACTCATATGTGTGCATAAAATGCTAAAGGGACAGGATAATTGACACAAGCAAAGGCAGGTGGGGGCCGGAAATTCAGTTTGATGATCAAGGGGAGACCACTTTGGCATTAGCACATAGTTTGGACTAACATTAAGAGCTAATACTCATTGACTTTTGGGAACTTTACTAAGTACTATTTACCTATTATCTCAATGAAACCTCACAAAGCCAAGTAGTAATGGTTATATGCTACAGATGGGAAACAGACTCAGGTTAAGTTCCCAGGGAGTACATTGACAGGATAAATGGCAGAAGGGGGACCTGTATTCAAGTGACTTTACAGCCTAACTATTAACCACGAGGCTGTACTGCCTAATGGGAAAAAAGACTTGGATGGCCACCGATTAATTAATATTTCATTCATTCATTCATTCTTCATTCATGCAAATGTATACTTGTTACTACTCTGGGCAAAACAGGACCCTGAGAGCTGGGGAGTAAAGAAAAAGGACAGAGGAGGATCTTGTCCTCTTGGAGCTAACCCTCCCCTGACCTCCCAATGACACACCTCTGTCCCTCAAAGTGCATGAGGAACAAAGTACAAAAATGAAGCTATAACGGGATCTTAAGGAGAACACTACCAATCAGGCAACTTGCCCCACGCCACCCAGATAATTTATACAGTCCTCCATTTCTTCATTTTCTTGGAGGGACATTTGTTCTTTCCTTTCTCTTCTTTCTGAAATTACTGCCTTGGGTATAATACACCAATTTTCCAATCCTATCCTCAAATCCAACTTGAAAGAATCTATATGAACTTGGTTTCTGCAACCCACTCAGCAGACTGAAGGACTTTTTCAGAGTTTCTCAGGTTCTTCCAGCTTTAGGCCTTAAGGAAACTTAAAGACAGACACTAGTATTAGTCCATGCCTCCATGAAAAACGCCCAGTGTTCACCAAATTTGGCCTGCAACGTAGCCCATTTATTAGTTGATGTATTGCCCTGATCTTTTTTGGAGATTGGGTAAAGACACTGCATTATTACTGAGGATTAGAGGAGGCCAGCATTCCTGACTGTCAAGGCTACCCAGGGCCCCGGATATCCAATACAGATGGACCCTTGGGTTATTACACCTGTCAATGAGGAGGACAGCTGAAATAAAATATTTTATCGACAGGAGAAGGAGGGTACACAAAAGGAACTTCATATTCTCCAACTATGATTGACAGAATAATGACCTACAAAGATGTCCATGCTCTAAATGCTGGAATCTATCAATTTGTTACATTACATAGCAAAAGAAACTTTGAAGATAAAATTAAGGTTATAGACCTTAAGAGAAGGAGATTGTCATGGATCATCTGAGTAGGCCTGATGTAATCACATGGGTCCATAAATGTGGAAGAAGAAAGCAGAGATAGATATGCAGTGTTGGAAGACTTGGAGAGATTTGAAATGTGAAAGAGTTGATGAACCGTTGTGGGTTTGGAGATGGAGGAAGGAGACCATGAGCCAAGGAATCTGGGTAGGCTCTAGAAGCTGGAAATAGTCTTTAGCTAAAAACTAGCAAAGAAATGGGAGCCCTCAGTCCTATAACTGTAGAGAAGTAAATTCAGCCAACAACCTGAATGAGAAAGGAGATGGATTTCCCCCAAGAACCTCCTGAAAGGAGCACACCTTGTTGACACCTTGATTTTAGCTTAGTGAGACCCAGATGGACTTCTGACATAACACTCTAAGATAAATAAAGTTGTATTGCTTTAAGTCTCCAAGTTTGTAGTAATGTGTATGGTAGCACTGGGGCACTAATGTGTTTTATTTATCCACCATCCATTATTGAGTTTGATATAGCATCAGCTGGTGCTTGCAAGCTGCTTGTGCTCGTGAGGACTTGGTGTGATCGAATGTGACATGAAACTCCAAATAGCAGTTGCTTAAACATTTCAGCATGTTTTTGCTTTAAAGAAATCTGGAGGTAGGCAGATTATTATGGCTTCCTAATCAGGGGATTTTATAGAGTCACCCAGGAAAGCATGCTAATTTTAACTTTCTGCTCTGCCACTCTCAGGATTGGCTTTCATTCTTCTGACCCAATATGGCTACCAGAGCTCTAGTCATCACAGATGAGTTCCAGGTAGTAGTACAGAGGAGGTGCAAAGGAAAGCTATTTTCACAATTACTTCTCAGTAGTTGTATACAGTGCCTCTACTTATATTGGCCCAAAGTTGGTCACATGATCAGATATAATCTCTAAATGGAGGGCAATATGCTGAACTAAAAGAATTGTCTTCACTGGGGCAGCTGGGTGGCTCAGTTGGTTAAGCTGCTGCCTTTGGCTCAGGTCATGATCCCAGGGTCCTGGGTGGTGTGCATGCTCTCTCTCTGACAAATAAATACAATCTTAAAAGAAAAATAATTGTCTTCACTAAAGAAATAGGAGAGAATGGCTATGGAGGGAGGGATAACAATACTTACTTTCATGTAGTAATTCTTTTTTGGGGGGACATTGCTGGATGGTTCTCAAAAGGTCATAAATATGAAAATGACTCTGGCTGGGATGCTCTTTCCTCCATACTGACTAAATACCCAGTGCACCCACTACCCAGCCCTTTTTCCTAACTCCAGTTTATAGTTCTATTCAATTTTAAGGGCCCATTTCAAATCTTACCTCCTCCAAGAATTTTTCCTCAAGTTCACTCAGAGGGAAATAATCCCCTCCTTCCTTACACTTTCATAACACTGGGTTTATATTTACTCCTTGTCACACTTCTCCTTATGTGTGAGTTATTGCTACATGTGATAGACTGTCTTGCCTTCTGGAATACAGGCTATTTCTTATACATAGTTGAAATGTAGACTATTGTCTTATACATAGTTGAAATTCTTAAACATGGCATAAACTCAGTTTATGCATGACATAGCAGAGACTGCTAGTTTATATCCATAATCCCCAGTATCCATAGTCCCCTTTTCCTAGAAATAACCCCCCCCCCTTGCCCTAAGTGCTTTTCACATATATAGCTGTCCAACTGGCTATTTTAGTGCCCAGTCCCCCTTGGGGTTACATGTGGTCATGTGACTAAGTTAGGGTCAGTGGAATAGGAATAGGACTGATACTTGAAAATTATCACTCAGCTCCATAAAGATAAGTCTACTTGTCAGGACTTCTCTTCTTAGGCTCCTCCCTTTTGGCTGGAACACAATATAGGAGTTTTCTTGGAAGCCACATGTAAAGGACGGCAGGGCTAACCGGTCAGCCTGTGACTCAGAATGACCTTGTGGAGCTGCCTACCTGCCCTTGACCACTCCCCCACTTTTGGGCTGTGAGGGATACAGGCTTGCTCCTCTAAACTGTTGTGCGTGGTCTCCATGATAGCCATTTATCTGTGCCTTAACTCATTCACGTGATTGATAGGAATTGGTCTCTTGGCCTGCGGACAGATGTCTGGCTTCCTTTCCACTTGTCATTCTCCAGGAGGGAGGCACCTAGACTACAATGATGAGACGTAAAATACTAAACATACAATTGAAGTGCATAATGCCCTAACTTGAAAGGTGCTGAGGACTCCTGGTGGGAAGGAGTTGTGAGCTCAGGCTCTCTTGTTTTGGTTAGCTACAAGAGTTAAGTGAATAGGTTCATGCCTAGCATTTTATTATTTCTATTGGAATCACTCTTGAAAATATCTTTTAATCAGAAGTATGTCCAGGCTTCATAAATCACGTTTTGCACCAACATTCATTGTTGATTTATCTTCTCAAACTCATCATTTTAGAAAATTGTCTTTTGCTACCTAAGCATTTCTTCCAATTTAAAACTTTCTTTATAAAATTCCATTTTTTTGACCATACCCCTTTAAGAGGGTAGACAATTTAGACAATTCTGCTGATCATTCATTTCCTAGCTGCCATTTACAATGAAATGCCTTGTGTTTGTACGTTGTTTAATACTTTTCAAAGCCCTTTCACAATCTAATAGAATTTAATCATGAAGAAAGCCTGGTAGTTTATGCAGCAGAAGTTTTAGTATTCCCAATCCCTAGATCAATAGTCCTCAGCAATAGTGTTATATAATAGTAGCATTTAGTAATCCACTGTTAAGTATGTTATAATGTAAATCTTTTTTTTTTTTCAGATAATATACTATCCTTCTTTTAATTTATCCTATCAATACAACAGACAGTTTTTCAGGAGCTATGTCCTAGGAACTGTCTTCATCATGGGGAAAACAGTGAATGAGACAATATCCCTGCTCCTAAGGAACTGGTGGGTAGCAGATGAATCAAGATAATAAATGTCTACCGTTTCATCTGTCCTACATGAACTCCTTTCTCTCAACTGATTCCCTGTTTCTCCCACTGTATGATTCTGTTGGGGTTGCTGACCAGAAAGGGAGTCAGGTGATCCAGGTCTGCCTTTTCTGAGTACTGTATTCCTCTGACTGCAATGATGTGTTCAAGGGAAGTAACATGACCCAAACCTGAGCTGACAAGGACTTTTCTGGGATTTACAATTTAGGTAAAAGGAAGATACAGAGGCTCTTTGGTTTGTCATGACTGGGCTGGGATGATGTAATCTCGGAACCAGCTATGGCAGTTCTTTTGCCACATGGAATAAACCTTTTTGCAATAGAGAAGTGGAACCAAGAAAGATAGGTGGTGGGAAGACGAAGAGGCAGCCGCTGCGGGACACGTAGTCACATCAGTTTGGAAGGATACACATTAGTTGGGCCAGATACTAAAAAAATGACTGGCTCATAGTAGGTACTCATTACTTATTTATTAAAATGGTAAATGAAAAAAGAGTTGAACACTACCTTTGAGCCCCTTTGCCTGGGAGTCCCAATCACTCCACAGTGTTGAGCAGAACAGATGCTGAAGACATATTTCTTGAATGAATGACTGGATGGATGAATAAATGAATAGACCCATTCTGACTGTGTCTTCAGCTGGGTGCAAAGGAGTTCAAGATTTAAAAAATTCTCCCTCTCCTATTTTGTCATAAATGTCATGCATCCCCAAAGTACTGCAGAACATAGTGGTAGTAAAGAAAAAGTGCTTAGATAGCAGGCAGGGTTGGCTTTCATTTCTGGCATTCTTGGCAGCCAGCTATATAATGTGGAGAAAATAATATCTACCCCCTCATAAGGGGTTTTGATGAGGATATATTGAGGTAAATATAAAGCTTTAAGCAGAGAGGTTGACATATAATCAAAAGTTATATTGTTACCTGTATTTGTTAAACCAATTTTTATTGAGTGAGTGTCTTCTAAGCCTGGGGATACAGGAGGATGAGACAGATGGGAATCTAATCCTCAGGAGTTTCTGTTTGAGTGGGAGCGATATGATAACAAAGTAAAAAACAAATAAATGAACAAGGAACTTGAGGAAATAATTCAGGCCATGGATATGAAAGTAGGGATAGAAATAAACAGAGCATCTAGTCCAGGTGGTCAGAGAAGACCTCTAAGGGAAGATGATATCTGAGCTAAAATCTGATTCCAAAAGAAGCCAGCCATGTGAAAATATGGGGAAAGGGTGCTTTAAGCAGAGGGGACTACAAGTGCAAAGGCCCTGAGGTCAGAATGAGTTTGGTGTATTTGAGAAATTGAAATAAGGCTATGTAGTAGGGTATAAAGAGTCATGGAGAGAATGGTGGGAGGAGAGGTCAGAGATGAATTGTTAATTCACCAGCCATTTAGACTGACTTATACTGATGCAGGCACTAACATAAGTTAGGAACCAGGAATATAAACAGGAAAAGGCAAAAACTACTTTAAGTAGTTCTCAATCTATATCTAATCTCACCAAATGTTATTAAAGGAGGTTTCCTGTGAGTTGAATTTTGTATAGCCACATTTTGACCATATATAACACGTCTAATTGAATTAGAGGTAGCAGATAGTTCTGTGTCAGTGTCTCTCCACTGAGCAAACAGGAAGCAGTTACATAGTAAACATGAGTTTGTCCACAGGAGAGAAATCTGTTTACTTAATGTAATTACATTTCATCGAGTACAAATTCCATCTGTGTGATCCATGCTATGTTTTGGAGGAGGAGAAATGATGGTGACACCCATCAGAACCCCAAGTGGCCAGTTAAACTCCATTCTTGTGAAGGATTACACCAGAAGTCATGACCAAGCCCTTTATCTGCTGGCCATCCTCAGACATTTTCTGATTTCTGTATGCAAAGTCATTTGTAGGTACTGTTATGTTTCAATCATGTGAAATTTGAGGTCTCAGAGCAAAGAGAGCAATTTATCTATAAGCTAGAAAGGGATAAAGTAAAAACTGATCAGAACTCAGGCTTAAAGGGTGCCTCGGTGACTGAGTTAAGCATCTGGCTCTTGATTTCCCTTCAGATCATGGTCTCGGGGTCCTGGGATCAAGCCCTGTGCTGGTTTCCATGTTCAGTGGGGAGTCTGCTTGAGAGTCTCTCTCTCCCTTATCCTCTGTGCCTCCCTGACTCATGTGCACAGTCTCTCTCTCTCTCTCAAATAAATAAATCTTAAAAAAAAAAAATAAAAAAAGAACTACTGTTAAAATCAGGACAGAATGAGATATCAATCCATTTCCTGAAATCATGTCTGATCCTTCTCTCCTTAGGTGACTCTTTGTCCATTCTCATGGTTTTGTTTTTCTGGAAGAATTTTTATTTATTTATTTGAGAGAGAGAGAAAGCACAAGAGGGGAAGGGGCAGAGGAAGAAGTAGGCCCCCCATTGAAAAGGGAGTCCAACGCAGGGCTCCATCCCAGGACCCTGGGATCATGACCTCACCCGAAGGCAGATGCTTAACCGAATGAGCCACCTAGGTGTCTATCTCATGGCTTTCTTAAATACCATCTATAGACTGATGATTCTTAAATTACACCTCCCGTTTAGACCATGGCCTTGAACTCTAAACACATGTATTCACTGTCTGATTTGACATCTCCACTTTGATCATTTCATAGGCTTTTCCAACTTAACATAGCACTACAATAACTCCTTATAATCTGGCTCTACTTGCCTTCTCAGCATTCTGTTCCTTCCTTATTCTCCCTCACCTCTGTAAATGGCACCACCATCCATCCATTTGCTCCTGATTTATCTTTTATCATGTCCAACATTTAGTACATCATCCAAGTCTTATAGGATCTCCCTCCTAATGATATACCAGATGTGCATAGTCACTACACAAGTCCAAACCTCCACCATCTGCTGCTTAGACCAGTACTATAGACTAATAGGTTCTTGCTTTACTCTTGCTCTCCTGTAATGTCTTCTCCACTGAGAGATTTAAAAAATACAAAGTCTCTCCTCCCCCAACACAAACACTTCTAACACTTCAATTCATTGTACTTTGAGTTTTATTTTTTTCTCTGGATTGCAAGATGAAAAGTAGCATCAACCTACCTCTACAATCTCATTCTACTCACCTTCCCATCCATCTCTAAATTCTAGACACACTGGCCTTCAAACTGTTCTAAGACTGGCCTTCAAACTGTTCATGACAAGCCCACTGGCCCCTTAAAGGGCATTTCACCTCAATTTCAGAGACCTTGTTTAATTCCTCTTCCTAAAGTAGAATAATCCTAATTGACTCTCTCACAGCCCTCTATCTTATTGATGGAAGTGTTCAAAAATTCAAAATAGCACTCTCTTGTCTTGTTATTATTGTTGTTGTCTGCCTTCTCCATATTATAATATATTACACAAAGATAAGGAATGTATTCATCTCGTTCATTACTATCTCCCTAACCAAGCACATTACCTGGCACAGGGAAGGTCTTCAATTTGTTGAAGGAATAAACAAATAACTGTATGAAGAGATGAATGTTTTTTGGTAATTCAAAGGATGGAGGCCATGTTCTATAGAAATCATTCTCCTTTCCGTTTCAACCCTGACATGCATGGTAAACTGGGCATTCCATTTCTTTATCTTCTTATAAATGATCTTTTAAAATCCTGATTAGAAAATGATTCCTTGAGTTGAGTCTGAGATTGGATACCTCACTAGCAAACAAAAACAAAAGCAACTTCCTTAAAATTTTCCAGTAACTCAGACAAAAATATTTTATGAATATTATAGAAAATACCCATATTATTCTTATCTTTGGGTAAAACCACTGCAGACCGGTGAAGAGAGAAGCCTTGAATCTTTTTAGTCCTTATTGTACTGTCTTGAGTAAGTCATTTCCCTTTCTGTTTCTCAGATTTCTCTACTGAGATTTCTTCCAGCTCCTTTGTTTGCTGGCAGCACTGAGGCCTTTGGCAAGTCATTTAACCTCTTAGTTGTAGGGTACTCATAGTATGCTGAACAGTGTCCCCCAAACCTCCCACACTATGAACAAAGATACATTCATGTTTCAATTCCTTGATTTTGTGAATGTTTCCTTATTTGGAAAAAGGTCTTTGCAGTTGATCTTGAGATGAGATCATCTTGGGTTATTCAGGTGGGTCCCAAATTCCGTGAGAAGTAGCCTTATAACTGAAAGGCAGAGGGAGATTTTTGGAAAGAGGAGAAGGCCATGGGACCACAGGGATAGAGATTGAAGTGATGAGGCCACGAGTGAAGGAATGTCAAGAGCAATGAGGAGCGGAAAGAAGGAAATAACAAATTCTGCCCCTAAAGCCCCCTGAGGGAGTGGGATTTTGGAATTCTGGCCTTCAGAACTGTGAAGGAATAAATTTGTGTTGTTTTAAGTTACAAAATTGGTGGTAATTTGTTATGACAGCCGTAAGAAACTGACACAATATTCATCTGTATTAAAGACTGAGGGTCACTCAGCCTCTTTAGCCCAGAGACTACACTGAGGTCAGTCTGAAGACTGACCATACCATACCAAGACATAGCATACCTCGTATACTAGCAGGCCCACTCTAGACACTTTATCAATCAATGTATACAGTCTAATAAGGAGAGCTATGAAGGACAGTCTTATCCTTATTATGCTACAAAGCCTTCTTCAATATTCAGTATTCACATTCCACTTTCCACAGCAGCTGTTACTTTCCTCTTTTCTCTCTTGCTCCTTTCTCAGGGGCCTTTCTCCTATAGCCACCTTCAGCTATGGGGAGTCTCCTCTCTTCATCCTCACACTAAGCTCTTTTAGCCAACGCAGCAACAACAGGTTAAGAAGGGCCCAGTCTCGTTCTGGGTGCTATGGAGATTTCCACTGTAACAAGCAATGTGAAAATATTAAACAGTACTAGTAACGATAGTAGTAACAACAGTAGTTAACTGTAACTAGTTGTTTGCCGTGTGGCAAACTTGGTGCTAAGCATTTTTAATGTATTATCTCTTTCACATTCCAAAAACAGTACTTTCTAAAGGAATTCTTTCACAAGTGTATTCGTGACAAAGCCCACTATCACATCCTTAAGGTTCCTGACTGGTATTGGCTTGGTTCACATTACACGTGCGCTTCCCGAAGATCTTCTTCCAGAAGGATATTGGATTCTAACCAGCAAATTGCAGAGAAAATTACATTTTATATTTACTGCCTGACAAGAGGTTCCCTTCTCCTCTGACATATTGTTGACCATAGATTCTTACAGCAAGTGGGAATCTTGAGAGGGAACCCTTCACCTGGGTATCACCCCTACCGTATCTGGAGGACCAAAGGGAGTCCAGAAGGAATAAAGGCAGAAAAGGCTCTTCTGAGCCAGCTGTCCGTTGGAGTAAAAGGTTGAGTGCCTTTTGCTCCAGGAGCATGAGGATTTAGTTTAACCTGAAGCTTATACAATCCTCTTAGTGTGGGAGCTGGAGGGGAGAGAAAGGGGTAGAACCTGACCAGCTGCTAGGGCACCCAAGGGTAGGCAGCAAAAGCCCTCCCTGAGTTTCTGGTATTTTCAAAACTCATTAAACATATGGCTCCCAGGCCTCTAGAGGCCCAGGATTAGGGCACCGGAACCCCTGGCTGATAAAGGCATCATCTGCCGCATCTTCCTCTTGAACACTTTGCCTGCCCCAGCAGCTGGGGTCAGGCACCTACTCCACCTGGCTCCACTGAATCCAGCCCACAGATGTGCCTCATGCCCAGGTTACCCATGGTTGTGTGCACCCTGAATTACTTTCACTTTTTGAATGAACACCAGCTCCCTTTTGCTCTGAAAGCAACTTTCCAAATCTCTCCCAACCTGTGTCCCTCCACTCCCCCGAGACAGTCAGCTTTGCCAGACTCTTTGTTCTGAGTTCTTCCTGCAGCACTTTTTCAGTCCTCTCTGCTTGAACGTAACACACCATGTTTTACAATTATTTGTGTTTACCTCTGGTCTCACCTCCAGCCTACATTCTTTGAAGACAGGAATTATATTTCATATACTTCTTGTCTCCCATGTGTCTAGCTCTGGGCTTGCATATAGTAGATACTAACACTCTTTTTTTTTTTTTGATAAATAAACAACTATTCATTTAGTACATTTGGTGGTTGACATGGAACTTAATTGGAGCTGGGGGAAAAATAATGGGGGAACAAACCAGTGTGGAACTTCTGGTGGACAAACTTACATTTTAGTGAGGAAGCTAAGAAAATCCACATGCAAACAAGAAAAGCATTTACATAGTGTTAAATACTAAAAAGAAGTACGTGTGGAGACTGGGGAGCAATAATGCAATAGAGAGGCTTAGATAGATGGACAAGGAGGTCTGTTTGCGGTGGTGACATTTTAGCCAAGACATGAAGTGTTGGAAGGAGCCAGCAAGGCCAAGACATGGTAGCCAGGGGAGCATTCAGGCAGCGAGGACGTGGAAGTTCAAAAGGACAAAGGCAGGAAAGCGTTTGAGAGATCCAAAGAACTGAGGGGAGACCGCTGTGGCCAGAGCTTAGCTGGTGAGGTTGGGGAGTCAAAGGGGAGATGAATGGGGTTGAACAGTGTCTCCTTGTAATTCAGGTCCAACTGTAACCTCAGAATGTAATCTTAGTTGGAAATAGGTCTTTGTAGATGTAGCTGGTTATGCTGAGTTCGTGCTTACATGGGAAGACAGAGGCAGAGACTGGAGTGTTAGATCTACAAGGTCCATTATGCAAAGGACTGCTGGCCTTCACCAGAAGCTGGGGGAAGAAGCAAGGAAGGATTCTCCCCAAGAACATTCAGAGAGAACATGGCCCTTCACACATCTTGGTTTTAGACTACAAGCCTCTAGAACTGTGAGAGAGTACATTTCTGTTGTTTAAAGTCTACATGTGTAGCAATTTGTTAGAGCTGCCCTAAGAAACCGGTATAGGGCGCAAGCAAGAGATAGTTCATTATCAGGGAAACAGATATCCACGAGAAGGTCTTATTAGCAATAACTGATTTTTTTTTAGATTTTATTTTAAAATAATTTTTAGATTTAAATAATCTAATAATCTAAATAATGTTTAGATTTTATTTTTATTCAAAAAGGTATACCAATGAAGTGAATGAAAACAGTCTTCATGCTCAGAACACCATGTCTCTCCTTAAGGCTGAGAGGCTTATGCCCTTTACTGTGCCCTCAGCAACATAGCTGCCCACTGACAGGCACAGCGTGTCACTCTGGGAGACTGGTCATCTGGTTTAACCATCTACACCATTACCAACTTGAGGTTTCTAATCACTTCCCTTCTATTTTTGAACAAACAGGATTCTACTTCTGCATTCTGAATTTAGCTGCTTTTCTTCCCCAGACACGTGGTGATGACTTGTGTTGTCCTTTATCCTCCTCCCTCTAGCCCCCTTCAGATCTAATGGAAAACATTACACATTCCGAAGTCACTGTTAATTAATGCTGATGTTTGCTTTGCTGACATTGCTATAAAAAGTGCTTATTTAAGGGATGAAGGGTTTTTTTCTAATGCTGAATGCAACTTTCAGTATGTGCCTAAAAATCAATGGATGACTAGATTCAGGTGCCCAATTACAGCTTGAATTAAGCCATTTATGAGTGCTAGGCTGTCTGGTGCTTCTGGAAAAACACATTACTTGAGGGGAAGAATGGGGAAGAAGCCCCAGAAAGTCCTGGAGTACACAGTTTTATGCAACTTGATAAGATTTAAAGTTCTTAGTTTCTCAGAGTCTAGAAGAAGATAATTTTCGTTCTTCCTTACAAGTGATGACTTCACCTATAATTCTCATCTATTCAGGATGCAAAATCTTCTGATTAGAAATTTAAACCTCATTCCTTGCCAACTGTAAGAAGGACTTTTGAATTGGAACACTAACGATGTGTCAGTTATCAAACCAAATGTTGTATATTCATTATCTCATTTAAGAAGGAAATTTTAAGTCATTGATAATGATGAAAATGTCAACAGCTGTCATTTATTGAGTGTCAGAAATCTTGGTTGGTACTTCATGTACATTATTTCTTATAATCCTATCATGGTGGGGTAGTGGTCAAAAGAATGAACTTCAAGTCTAACACCCAGGGTTTAAATCCTGGCGCTACAACTTAGTAGATGAGTGACTCAGTTGCTTTATCTTTCTAGGCTTCAGTTTTCTTATCTAAGAAATAAATATACATAGATATCACTATTCCTACAGATAGTGGAATAGTGATGAGCAGATGAGGAAACTGAAAAGCAGAGAGGTTAGGAGACTTGTCCTCTATCACACAGCAAAAACACAGTAAACCTGGGATTTGATCTGTCACCATTAGCCAATGGTAGAACTGTGATCTAGGGTTCTTACTACAGTGGTCCAAAGTACAAAGTGATAGGCAGTAGATTCCAGCCAAGATCCATTGGATCTTGCTTAGTGGTCTTTATGTATTTGATTTGGCTCCTAATACAATTGCAAATAGGACATTTTCCTTTGATTATCAGTATTTGCTCATACTGAGCAAGAAATATTTCCTAATTATCATTTGGGATAGATGATATCAGCTCAGGAAACAACTTTAAAACATTCATATTTCAAGGCCCATGTAAAGATCTGCTTCTTCTGAAAAGCTCTGAAATTTCTTCTCATCTAGAGCCCTTGTAGGGGCTTCAAAACCCGGACCTTTCTTCTGTCTATTACGTAAGTTCATAACGCAGAGTTTGCTGACTCTGTTCCACCTTCATGCCATAAAATCTTGGTCACACCACAGAATATCCTAGAGTTACAGCCCAGAGTTTCGCATGAACTGGCACAACTCTGGCCTCCTTCTTGATTTGTGCAGCCCAGGAATCTACTGGTGATGTATTTACCCCCCACCTCAGATTCTGGGGTCCTCGTTGTGAACTTAGATTCCCTGCCAGGGAACATCCAAAGCCACAGGTGCACTTACTGGTTGTTCAGAAGGAAGGAATGACTTTCTGTTGACCTCATGCTCTTGCACAGCTCCCTGAGGCGGGCTTTTTCTTTTTGCAGCAGTCTTCTGCTTTAAGGGCTTCTGTTAGTTCATCTGCCCTGGGGGGGTTTGGATCCTGCTGACCTGAGTTTGACTAGCCATGCTATCTTAGACCTCTGAACTTCCATTTTTCTTTTTATGTAAAAGGAAAATTCTATTACCACCCGTTTTTGTTGTGCTATGTAAATTGAAGACCCACACCATCACCTGCCACGGACCACCACCTCTGAATACTGGCATGAATATGACCACATGGCAGGGAACGTTCTAAAAGATTTATACTCTCCACCTCAATCCTCACCTAACCCATTTTTTCAGGGGAGTAACCTGAGGCATAGAAACTTACTCAAGGTCCCATGGGTTATATGTGGTGGAATAATGTAAACCTGGTAGTTTGACCACTGATCTCTAATGAAAAACAGTTCTGGATAATGTGAGATACTATATAAATCTCAAAAATTTTCCCAATGCTTTATATTTGTTCTTCTTTACTGAGCATCTCTTGTACATTAGAGGTTCTGCTAGGGTGGGTCAATGCTGAGATTTCTTCAACACTGCCCCTGGAAGTTTTCACAGAGAGCAGAGGTAACATTTCTGTGCCAGTTCCTGACCCCGCCTACCATTCTTGGATACCTCCTGAGCTCAAATGCTCAAAGTCCCAGCAAAAAACTCCCATCAAATGTCCTATACTTGTGTTCGTGCATAACAACAGACACATCTGGCCAAATAGCTACACCCGTAAAGAATGAGTTACAGGTGTCCATCACCTTTTCAGAGACAGGTCAAATTCCCCTGTTCAGTATCATTTCCATGTGTGATAAGAACATCAACCACTGCTTTCAGTCATCATTTTTGCCTGCGTCTTCCACAGGGGTGGTACACAGAGAATGTTCAATGAATAAGGCTGATGAGTGAACCTGGGTTCCTGCTATGTGCCAGGCACTCTGCATGCATTACCATGTAAGGATGCTGCAGTGCCGATGTTTCTCTTACCATATGAGCATGCGTAGTGTTGACATTTCTTCTACCATGTAAGCATGCATAGCGTGGACATATTCCAGATGATGCAACAGGCTCAGGAGTCCGCAGTCACACAGCTAATAAGTCAGGTTTCTAATCCTGGCTCACCTGGATCCAAAGCCCCAGGTCCTTTCAGTATTAGACGAGAGAGACTGAAAACTAAACAAGGCTGCAGTCATGTGGAGTTCGTATGATCAGCTGTTAAGCGTGCAGCCTTCAGATATAGTCTGCTTATGTTTAAGACTTGGCTCCATCACCCTCCACCTAGGGGTGTTCAACCTTGGGTCATGTACCCACTCTGTGCCTCATATATGTTTCCTTATATATTAAATAGAGGTATAAACAGGAGGATCTCGTGGTGTTCTGAGGTTAACTGTATTATTTCTCAGGATGCTTAGGGTAGCACTTGGTATACCGTATGTACCCACATAGCATACATATTAGTTTTTATTCCCTTTTGGAGAAAGAAGAGCTTTAAAGACTAAATATCACTGCTTATGTATTATATGTAGAATTCTGCACATAAGTATTCCAATTTGATAAGAAATATTAAAATTTAAATACTGATATTTAAAATCATTTAGCAGTAATTAATACTAATGTGTGTTGCCTACACGGTAGCTCCTCAGCACATTCTTATTAAACGATCATTGGTATTTAACAACATCTTGTTAAATTTAACTGCCTTGCTGAGTATATCTTGAAGAAACCATTTAGATCATCACTAAGGTTTTATGCGGTCTGTTCATTTTAGAAGCTGAACCAAAGCTGCCTGCAGTGCTGCGGATTTGAGGACTGGCAAACACAGATGAGATTTTCTGGGTGACTATACTAACTGGGTCACAGCCACCAAGAAGGGCCACTGGGACTAACCCACATTCTCCAGAGCCAGAAACCTGTCTTGCTGCCTACCAACTTCCCAAGTACAGTGAAACATAAGCACTTATGAGCATTTACACGGTGCCTGTGGTGGCCCTGAGTGCCCCAGAGGCTCTTGCTGGTTCCTTTGTGTGTAGCAGCTGTGTGTATGTGAGCAGACGGTCCCAGGTATGAAGGGGGCATTCTGTGGGAAGGTAGTTGCAAGTCAAATGACACTCCTCTGACAGAGACCAAGGTCAAATGCCCTTGTTGCCAGTAAGGATAAGATCTGAAAACAAGTCAAGAGGTAGAATTTGGGGGCACCTGGGTGGCTCAGTGGGTTAAGCCTCTGCCTTCAGCTCAGGTCATGATCTCAGGGTCCTGGGATCAAGCCCCGCATCGGGTTCTGCTCAGCTGGGAGCCTGTTCCCCCCGCCCCCGCCTCTCTGCCTACTTGTGATTTCTGTCAAATAAATAAATAAAATTAAAAAAAAAAAAAGAGGTAGAATTTGAAGGTCGGCTGGGCATTGCCACCCTCCTTTATTCAGAGGGTGCCTTGAGAGGTGAGGCGAACAAGGTTCAGAGGCAGGAATACAAGCCGAAAGGGAGGTTTCCCTTTGCTGTGTTTGTCTTTCTCTCTCAGTAATGTCCTGGAAGTCTGGGAGGTTGATCTATATTCTCCAGAGAAGATGGAGAGAGCAACCATTAGCATTGATTGAACTTTTACCATGTGCTAGGATTTGACAAATGTGGCTTAATCGACTCAACACAATTTACATGGGTGCAATATTTCTATTTTACAGTTGAAGAAATTGAGGGTTGGAGTAACTGGTCAAGGGTCACTTACCTAGAAGTGACAAAGCCCAGATTTGAACACGGGCTATCTGTCTTTTTTGCCAATGTCTATACTGCCTTCCCGAATTCACCATGACCTTTGCAGATGTTTATGGCTCCAGAGCACTGTGCTAGTTAGTCCTCAGGGAAATTTTCCTTATTTCGTGTGGAAATTCAGCAGAGACCAAGTGGGATTAGCTCCATTTTCAAGTGATCCAGAGCAAAGACTGATGAGGAAGAATTACGGAGATACAGAGTTTATCCCAGTGAAAGAGAATCTAGCAACAAATTAGAACCACAAAAGCAAGCTATACAGACATCTATTTTAAGAGAATGAGCAATTCTCTAGATACTGATATGGAACCTCCAAGAGGGAAAAAAAAACAAACAAACATAAACTACAGAACAAAAACAAAGGTCAGGGGCTGTGTATAGTTGCTCCAGTTGTGTTGGTAAAAGAAAATCTTCATGTTTGTTCATAAATTCATAGACTTGCGTGGTAATAGGGGCTGTCTCTGGAAGGGAAACTAGAAGGGAGCAGAGGAGAGAGACAATTTTCCCTGTAAACCAATTTTTTAATCTCTAAAGTTTTGTGCCATATACTTATACTACTTATTCAAAATATACTTGTAAGTGACACTTGAGAAACAGAATGGGCTGTTCTTTGAGGCGGTGAGTGGACAGGGAATATTCAAATAGTGAAGACCTCAGAGATGATGTCAATGTACTTTGGAAGGCAGACTGAGATTGGAGGCATTCCAGTGACTCTTGTAGAATTCTAACATTCCTGGAAATGGCAATTTTACCATATTCTCCGTAAGCACAATACTTTGAGGATGGCAAATTGTCTCTGACTGAGGGTTGTCAGGGGATCCACACCGTGGCCTTGGTGACTCTCAAATATATGAGGACAAACTGGGTTTTAAAAAGTTGTTTTTGGTAATCATTTATCCTTCAAAAAGCACAATAACCTGCGTTCTATCATCAACTCCTTCCACTGCCCCCACAGTCACGTTCTCTTTTAATAAACTGTAAACTATCTTTTCTCTACCTTAGCTGCTTTGGCCACATCATTCTCTCTGGGATATTCTGCCTCAAACTCCTGGCCTCCCTGCATCTTTCTTAGCCTTCCAATGTTAGCTTACATAAGACAGTCCCAAGAAAATTTTCCTTGACCATTTTATCTTGGCAGATCCCCATTGTTCTCTAATGCATTATCTACTGCATTCTGTTCATGTATTAAGATTAAGTTATGCATTATTTTGCTACAGATGCTATAACAAACTATCACAAACTGAGTGGCTTAAACATTAGAAATTTATTTTCTCACATTTCTGGGGGCTAGAAGTCCAAAATGTAGGGGTAGCCAGGGTTGATTCCTTCTGAGGGCTGTGAGCCTCTCTCCTAGTTTCTGGTGGTTTTCTGGTAATCTTTCACCTTTCTTGGCTTGTAGAAACTTCAGGCTCCCTCTACCCTCATCTTTACATGATGCCCCACCTGTATGCTGATCTCAGTATCAAACTTCCCCCTTTTTATTAGGACACCAGTCATATTGGATTAGGGCCCATCATAATGATCCCCACTTGACTCATTACGTCCGCAAAGACCGTATTTCCAAACAAGTTCACATTCTGAAGTACTGGGGTTAGGACTTCAACCCAAGAATTTGGGGGGCACAATTCAATCCATAACAAAATGTATTCAACTTGATTTGTGTACCTGTTTGTTTCTTGTCCCTTACTTGGCTGTGGGCATTCTGCGGGTAAGGATTATGTCTATTTCCTTTCCTGCTATAAACTGCTCACCAGACTGTCCTGCATGTTGTTACTGTTAGTTTGTCTTTTACTGTTGTTGATTTGTAAGCCTTCTTAATTGACCCTAGACAATAATGCTTGGTTACATAAATTTAAAATATTTTTTCAAGTCTGTGACTTGCTTTTTAACCTTTGAGATGATTTTTCAAAACCCATTGACAGTTTTATTATTTTAGATGTTTCATGTATGCTCATTTGTGAGATGGCCAATACTTTTTCTTTCTTATTGTTCTTGTACAATTGGGCTTTAAGGTCACATCAGCTTTACATATGAATTGGAACTGTTCTTTCTGGTTCTAAGACAGATGTTATCTCTTCCTTGAACTCACCTGAAAAACTGTCTTGGTATTTGTAGAAGGGATTGAGGGTGGAAGACAGACAGATCTTTTTTAACTGTTGTTTTTATTTTCTTTAGTTATTAAGGCCTTTTTTGAGTATATTAGATTTTTTAATACTTCTTCAGCATTTTTATTTTTTCTTGAATCAGGTTTGATAAACGATATTTTTAAAGAAATTGATCATATACTCTAAAACCTTCACAATGATTGACTTTGAGTTGTAAATAATATTTAGTATCTCTCTTTAACCTCTACTGTATCTTCTTTTCCTTTGCTTGATCACCTTTGCTAGAAATACATGGGGTTTATTGTCTTTTCAAAGAACCCACCTACTGACTTTTTGTTTAATTTCTCCTAGTTCATCTGTTTTCTAATTTTTATTATTTTCCTCCTGTCATGCTACCTCTTTTGTTAGCTTAATATGTCTTTTTCTCATAATATAAGAATTTCAGGCATTAGTTTTTCTTCTTATGGGGTTTGGAAATTGTTATGTGGTATTTCCATTATATCTTAGTTCTAAATATTTTAAAATTTCTATTCTTTCTTCTTTCACCTATTCAAATTTTCTATATTTCCAAATATATGAGAATTTAAAACAGTATTCCTTTGGTTATTGCTTAATCATTTAATGATTCTAATTAAATTGTTAGTATTATACCAATTCTTTAGTATTTGAGATTTGTTTTATGTTGAATACATTGACAATTTTATAAATATGTTTGTCCTCAAAAGAGAATACCTTTGGTCCACTTTGGATGCTGGGTTCTCTGTGTGTCCACTTAATCAACTTCGCTAAATATATTCTTCAACTCTGTTTTTCTTATTAAATTTTGACATATTTTAGTGGGAGTCTCTTGTGTAAGTTCTTTCAGTCTTTGTCTGAAAACATCTTTATTTTGTTTTCACTCTTCAATACTACCTTAGCTGGATATATACTTTGAGGTTAAAAGTTATTCTTCTCTAATACCATTTTCTTTTGTCTTCTATTTTTGCAATGAGAAGTCTGTATTTATTTGCAACAGTATCTATCACTTATATGTTTTTCTGAGATTTCTCTTGGTCTCCTGGTCTGCAGTTTTACTCTGGGTCTCTGTGCTGCAGATTTTCAGCTCTGAGTTGCACTCCAGTTAATCTGAGATACCAGAGCCACAGTTCTGGTTGCCTGCCACCCGCCTTTTTATTTCTGTCACTCCTGTGTCTGCCAGCTTCTCCTCCATTTCTTTCCCCCACTCAGAGTTTCTATCTCATTAACTCACTGTTATGGTTGTTTTTTGGGGTAATTTCTTTATAGCTGTATTTCAGTTTACTACTTCTTGATTTCCTGGGTCTGCTGTGTAACACAGCAATTAATTTTAAAAGTCACTGACTATGTTTTTAAGTTTTATTTCTTTTATTCCACAAGTCCTATTTGTTTCTTTTAAAGTCTTCCTGGACACTTTTGAGATAGGCTTGTTCCAGTTTTTATAATTGACATTCCTTCTTTTATGCATTTCATCATTCATATCTTACAGCCTTTGCCAGTTCCATTCCCCCAAAGTTCTTGGCATCTAATTCTGATATTTGTTGATTAATAACTTATTCTTGATAAATTGTTTTTGCATTTTTTTTTTAGCTTTACCATTCTGAACAAAGAATGTTTTAAGAAGTTTGATAGTCTTAGCTTTAATATTAGGGTCTAGTGTGAGTTCATTTTTTTCAAATTTATTTTTCAAGGTTCCTTGTTTTTCTCATATGGATAGCCAGCATTCCAGCACCATTTGTTGTAAAGACTGCCTTTTCTCTGTTGAATTACATTAACTGCTTTGTCAAAACACAATTGATCATATATATATGTGGGCATCTATTTCTTGTGTCTCTGTTCTGTTTTATTGATCCATACGTCCATATGGATGTTGATACAATGTTATTTTGATGACTTTTTTTTATTACAGTGATTTTATGATTATTCTAGAAATCAGATAGTACAAGCTCTCTAACTTTGTGCTTCATTAAAGTTTCTCTGGCTGTTAGGTCTTGTCCTTTCCATATACATTTTAGAATCATCTTTTTAATTTTTACAATAAAGCCTGCTTGGATTTTCATCAAGATTGTATGGGATTTGTAGACAAATTTCAATAGAATTGACATCTTAACAACATGGAGTGTTCCAATCCATGAATTGAGTATGTCTTCATATTTACTTAGGTTTTTAAAATTTTCTCATCAGCAGAGTTTTCTAGGTAACATATGTTGTTTAATGGGATTGTTTTGGATGGTAAATGGTATTTTAAATTTTACTTCTAATCATTTTTCTAGTTTATAAAAGTATAAGTAACTTTAATATATTTACCCTGTGATCTTCCTAAACTTACTTATTGTTCTAGTAGCTTTTTTGAGAATTTCCCTTTATGAAATAATGTTTCCTATAAATAATTAATTCTTACTTTTGTTTCTTTCTAGGTAATGTATCTTTTTTCCTCTTGCTGCTTAATTTTTTTAATCACTGTTTTTTAGCGATTTAATTATGATGTGCTATAGTGTGTTTTTTCCCTTATGTTTATCTTACATGAGACTTGTTGAGCTTATTCGACTTATAGCTTTATAGTTATCATTTAAAAAATTTTTTTAGACATTATTATTTCAAAACCATTTTCCCCTTTCTCCCCTACTCTCCCTTCTAGGATTCTAATTAGTTTACTTACTGTTGCCTCATAGGTCACTAAGTCCATTTTTGCCCTCCATTATTTTGTTTCTCTCTGCTTTAGTTCAGGTAGTTTTACTGTTTTGTCTTTAAGCTCAGTCTTTTCTTCTGTAATATTAAACTGGCTGTTAAACCCATCTTGTGAATCTTCTGTTTATAATATACTTTTCAGCCATGAAAATTCCATTTAGTTCTTTATATTTTTTATTTCTCTCCTCACAATATTCAAGTTCCTTTTAAATCACTGAGAATATTTGTAACAGCTAGGTTAAAGCCCTTGTCTGCTAATTGCATCAGCTCTGTGGTTCCAGGATCTGTTTCTACTGACTGATTTTTCTCCTGGATATGGGTCATGTCTTCATGTTTCATTGTTAAATCTAGTAGTATTTGATTGGATACTGAACATTGTGAATTTTATATACTGTTGAATATCTGCATCTATCATCTCATTTTAAAGAGTATTAGACTTCGATCTGGCAGTCAAGTAAGTTATTTATAGGTCACACTAATCTTTTGGATCATATTTTAAGATTCCTTAGAATTAGCCTGGAGTAATTTCTATTCTAGCGCTAATTTAGCCTACTTACTCAGGTGGGTAAGGTGTGGTCTTATGGGGTTGCTATTGAGCACCTTCAGAGTCCAATGACTAAACTCCTTCTAGCATTTGAGAATGTGGGCGCCTCCTAGGCCTGTGTGAGTCCTGTGATTTGACCAGCATGCTATATCTAAGTTTTCTTTTGGTTGGTCCCATATAGTTTCATCCTATACATATGCATTTTAATATTCAGCATCAGAATCAAGGGACCCTATACAATTTCCAGGAACATTTTTTTTTTTTTTAATATGGTTTCCTCTTTTCTGGTAGACTGACCTTCCAAATTCCTTTCACTTCAACTCTCCTGCACCCTATTTCAGTCTTCTGAAATCACCAAGTCTGCTGTGATCTGTTTGGGTTTTCCTTTCCTGCACTGTGGTCTGGAAAGTGCCTCTAGGCAGAAATTGGGACAGTGGAAAGCTTACCTTATATTCCCCCCTTTTCTTAGGAATCACAGCCTTAAACTATCTTTTGTTCATTGTTTGAAAATAATTGTTTCATTTATTTTCCCTAATCCTCTAATCATTCATGGAGGGAGTCAAGTATAGTTATTACATCATGGCCAGAGGCAGAAAACCCCAAGACTCTGATTGTATGTATATTTTACAGCTTAATAATTCCTGGACCAAACAGGTGGTATGAAATTCAAACTCCAAACACAAGCAAAAACATACTCAGTTTGAATTTTCAGGGAAGGTTTCTCCATACTTTTCCTTGAACTCAGGCATTGGTATATAAACTTCTAATGGGCACACTTTTTTCTTCAGTTGTAGTCTTTCACTAAGTTGTAGTCCTTAGAAGTTTCTGGTTTTGGGACACTTGGGGTGGCTCAGTCGGTTAAGCTTAAGCAATTGCCTTCTGCTCAGGTCATGATCCTGGGGTCCTGGGATCAAGTCCTGCATTGGGCTCCTTGCTCAGCAGGGAGCTTGCTTTTCCCTCTCCATCTGCCACTCCCCCTACTTGTGTTCTTTCTAATAAATAATTAAAATCTTAAAAAAATAAGTGTCTGGTTTTATATAGGCAACTTAATTCAAGACTCTTAAATAATTGAGGCCCAAGATTATGGCTCTTGCACACTACTGTTTGTTAAAAAATCAAGTTCTTACACTATAGAGACTATCAGTCCTACCTATCTGCCATCCCTAAACTCACTCCAGGTACTCAGAATAACAACATTTATAATTTCCTTTTCTGTTTCTATTTGGCTTTTAACCCTTTAGGATTTTCTTTACTTTCTTGAGTGCTTAGTCAGCACTTAAAAGGATGTTTGTTATATTTTTTTCTTCTATGTGACTTTCAGGGTATATGGTCAAATTGCCTTATAAGGTTTTTAGTTTATCTAATCAGCCAAAATGTCAGAAATGAAAACAAGCATCATGTTAAGCATGTTTTTTCATGCGGCTAGACAGGTATTAGTAATAATGTCTTTATAATGTTCTAGAATTGATCTAATTTGCCCAGCTTGTCTACATTATTTGACATGTAAGGTGTTTATATAATTCTTACTATTGTAACCAGTTCTTTGAAAAGTACGTTTAATACAGTGGATCTTTTTTTTTTTTTCCTTTTTCATAATCTCTCTTAAACTCTAGAAGTAGAATTTTGAGGCTATAGTACATGAACATGTTTAAGATTCCCAGGTAGTTGTCTAGCTTCTACATCTCTGTAGTCCAGTGAATAAAACTGAAAGGGGATTCAGACTGAATAGCAGGTGGATATTGGTTTTCCAGTTTTCATTATTTTATGAATAATAAAGGGGATTAAATTAATTCCTGGTAAAGATAACTCTTAGTGGTCTGGAGATATATCCAACACAAACAAGAAGTCCTCTAACAAACCTCCAAGCAGTGACATTGCAGAAATGCAGCAGCTGTTTATTTGCACCCTGTTATGCCAAGAAGGATTTTCAGTAAACACCAGCAGTTCTCACTTTGTTACAGGTGATTCTAATGCAAATAGTTTACAAAGAAGTACCTCCCATCGCATTTTGCAATGGAAGTGTTTATTTCAAACTGCTTGTGTTTTCCATTGCTTTCTGGAAAGTACTTTGGCATGTTCACAAATGTTCATCCTAAACTAAAAAGTTCAGAAGTAGAAAATTTGAAGAACAACTTCTTCCCAGGTGAAAAGTGTGCCAGCAAAGGTCACTTCTCTTCTTTGAATATCTCCAATAAAGTGTTCTTAAATGCATATGAGAGACATTTTCCTGGGAGTCAAGGATGTTTAGAGTCCCATTCTGCCAACTGCTGACTCTGGGTGAGCTACCTTCTCTGTGTCTGGTTTCGTCTTTGGTAAAATGGGGGATTTTACTGTGATCCTCCAACTCTTCTCCAATATTTCCAGAGACTAAATATAACTTGTCAACTACCTTTATGCATTTCATAAAGGTTGACCAATTCTTTATGACTTTTATTCAATTTTTGTTTATGCTACTTCTTTATCTCTTATTAAAAAAGAGATGGCAACACTTATTAGGGCCTCTAAGTCAGAAAACCAAGATGTAATGTCTAACCTAATGGCAGTTTCAATCCCCCTTTCCTGCCCACCACCAATATAATCTTTAACCGGTCAACACAGAATTTCCTGATCAATATTAAGAAATTTACTGGTAGGGGCGCATGGATGGCTCAGTGGGTAAAAGTCTCTGCCTTCGGCTCAGGTCATGATTCCAGGGTCCTGGGATCCAGCCCCGCATCAGACTCTCTGTTCACGGGGAGCCTGCTTCCCCCCACTCTCTCTCTGCTTTCCTCTCTCTCCCTCCGCTTCCCTCTCTGCCTGAACCCTCCGCTTCCCTCTCTGCCTGCTCAAGATCTCTGTCAAATAAATAAATAAAATCTTAAAAAAAAAAAAAAGAAATTTACTGATAGATCTCTTCAGCTCTCTTTAGGAGGGCAAGTTTGCCTAAACAATGCAAATTTCTTTCTTCTTCTTTTTTCTAATGCCCTCTATTTGCCTTTGAAAAAGTTTCTTTTGTTTAGCTCAGCAGAGATCCCCTCTACTTATTAAGATGTGATGCTGCTTGGTTCATGAATCTTTTAATAAAGCCAGCCAGATCTTCAAATTTACAAAGGTGAATTTTGTTTTTAACACCTTTGATAAGTTGTATGGTTATGATCTTTTTTATGACTCTCTTCCCTATTCAGCTTTAAGCTGTTTGAGGTAAAAAAACTGTCCTATGCATTCCAGGACCTAACACATATCCAGCACATAACAGTTGCTCAGCAAATATTTGAATGCATATGAGATTTCTAATATAAAATTCATTATACTAATGCCATTCAAGTGATTTCTTGATAATGCTTATTTATATGCCAGAAGTTAGTAGCACACATTTTTATATTTTCTTTAAACTTCCATTTTTTATAATCTTCCCAAATGTACTCAAGCAGTTCATTCCTTAATTTTTTCCAATCACTGTGTGTTTGTGTAGGTATTGCAACAATCGGCATGGTGCTTGGAAATGAAGGGCTCCATATATGTTTGATGAATAAATATGTTTCTGCATGTGACAAATTGTAATCATGGCACTAGATCAAATAGGCCTGAGGTTTTTGAGCTTTGAAAACCTGTGCTTTGCTTTCTCAAATGTGCTTCCAGCTGCAGATTAATCTAAGCCTTCTTTTATGCTTGTGCTGATTGGTTTTCCCCAGAGAAAACAGTGTTGACTTCATGTAATCCAAATTCATTAGAAATTGAGACAAATTTCTATATATGAAACTCTCTGGACTGGCCTTTTTATTAGCTCAGGGTTGCTCTACAGTCCTTTTTTCTGCAGTGAAGTTTTCCACTGTATACTCTACAAGTCATGTTGGTGGAAGCTCCAGAGGAGAAATGCAGACAGCATACAGAATGGCACCTAGAGAGATGACTGACAAGTGGAAATTGTACCCCAGGTTGGCCTGGCCTTCAATCTGACTCTCATACTACTTAATCTCACCTATCAGAGCGACAGCTTTGGTTAGTTTCCTTCTCATTCTCTCTCTGTGTCTATCTCACACATGTACATACGTTCAGAGTGGAAAGAATAGTGTGGGGTTAAATAAAGTGGTTAAATACAGACTTTGAAACCCAATAGGCTAAGTTTAAATCTCAGCTTTCCCACTTATTTTTTCATTTGCTTTGTGACTCTAAACAAATTACTATTATTTTTTTAGTTTCCTTGGGTCCAAGTTTCTTTATCTGTCCATTGAAGGTAACAATAGTATTTTCTTTGTCTGCTTTTGAATGAAGTAAATGAGATAATTCAGGTAAATTTCTTAGCACCAAGGCTAGCATATAGTAAGTTCACAATTAATGGTTCTCCTGCCTCATGCTGAGGTCTTTCATCCATTTCAAGTTTATCTTTGTGTATGGTGTAACAGAATGGTCGAGTTTCATTCTTCTACATATAGCTAAATTTCCAATTTTCCCAGCACCATTTATTGAAGAGACTGTCTTTTTTCCACTGTATATTTTTTCCTGCTTTGTTGAAGATTAGTTGACCATAAAATTGAGGGTCCATATCTGGGCTCTCTACTCTGTTCCACTGGTCTATGTGTCTGTTTTTGTGCCAGTACCATGCTCTCTTGGTGATCACAGCTTTGTAGTAAAGCTTGAAATCAGGCAATGTGTTGCCCCTAGTTTTTCTTTTTTAACATTTCCTTAGAAATTTGGGGTCTCTTCTGATTCCATACAAGTTTTAGGATTATTTGCTCCAGCTCTTTGAAAAATGCTGGTGGAATTTTGATCAGAATGGCATACTTATACTGTTGGTGGGAATGCAAGTTGGTACAGCCACTTTGGAAAACAGTGTGGAGATTCCTTAAGAAATTAAAAATTGAGCTTCCCTATGACCCTCCAATTGCACTACTGGGTATTTACCCCAAAGATACAGATATAGTGAAAAGAAGGGCCATCTGTACCCCAGTGTTCATAGCAGCAATGGCCATAGTTGCCAAACTGGAAAGAACTAAGATGCCCTTCAACAGACAAATGGATAAAGAAGATGTGGTCCATATATACTATGGAGTGTTATGCCTCTATCAGAAAGGATGAGTACCCAACTTTTGTATGAACATGGATGGGACTAGAAGAGATTATGTTGAGTGAAATAAGTCAAGCAGAGAGAGAGTCAATTATCGTATGGTTTCGCTTATTTTTTGGAGCGTAAGGAGTAACACGCAGGACATGGGGAGATGGAGAAGAGAAGGGAGTTGGGGGAAATTGGAGGGGGAGATGAACTATGAGAGACTGTGGACTCTGAGGAACTAACTGAGGGTTTTGGAGGGGAGGGGGGCAGGAGGTTGGGTGAGCCTGGTGGTGGGTACTGTGGAGGGCATGTATTGCATGGAGCACTGGGTGTGGCGCATAAACAATGAATTCTGGAACACTGAAATTTTAAAAATAAATAAAAATTTAAAAAAATCCTCCATAACTTTGTAAGATTCATCATGGAAGTGTTATTTATAATATTAAAACACTTAATGACTAAAGTCCATCAGTATGAGATTGCTAGGATAAATGGTGGTTTAGCCAATATGATGAAATACTATGTAAGTGTTCAAAAGAATGTTGTGACTCTACCTGTATCGACAGGGAAATATACACTCAGCATATTGCTGGGGAATAAAAAGAGGAGGGTGTAGAGGGAATGCATAGCAGGTTACATATTTATTTTGAAAGTCACACACACACTGTGTTCTGTGTGTGTGTGTGTGTGTGTGTGTGTGTGTGTACACATATTTGGGGAGCAAGAATTTATTTGGGGAGCAAGAAGAATTTCAATTTTTCCTGCATGATTTCTTCTGGTTACAATGTAGAATGTTATAAGAGACTGCTGCTCCCACCCTGACAATAGTATAAAGCTAAGTAACCCACAAAATAATTAAAAAAAATTCTTCAGAGAGTTGAAGATATAAAGAATCCTCAGTGAAATAAATGGAAAGAGATAAGCTACTCCTAGGGGAAGATGCCAAAACTTCTTTCATCCCTGAAGGCATGGCAGAATGAGGATCAAACCTGTCTAAATAGGGTTAATAGGAAACAAGCCCAATTTATAACAATCTTTTCATGGCCAAGTGGTCAGGTATAGACTGGCAGGACAAATTAGAATCCCAAGCAAATGCAAACCAAAGCAAGAATCACTTACATGCCACTCTTTTCCACAACACCCTTACAAAATGCCTAAGACTAGAGTGCCAGAATCAGTGGTAGACCAGGAGATCTTATGGAATTTCCTCTAAGGAGCATGGGCCTTTACCAAATGTAAGACAGGGCACCCATTTTTTTTTTTTTTTTTAAAGCAGTAATCATCAGAAGGCTGGTGTCAGAGTAGTATGGTAGAGAGATTTAACAAGACACCAAAAACTAAAAAGTTGATGGCTGTGTCACAAAAGAGAGACCTACCACTATTTCGGGAGCTGGCTGCTCAATTATAGAGGATAGCAGGATCTCAAAACTCTCACTAGTAATGAAATCCCAAGCCCCAATAAAGGGAAAACTCTGATCCTGATGTCAAATCTGTTGAAGTCAATAGTGAACTGAATTAAAAACAAACAAACAAACCTGCAACAATTCCCAGAACCAGCTCAATTATAAGTTAGATAATTAGATGGACTTAATTTCTATATTAGTAGACTGAATAAAAAGGGAGATGTTCTTTTCAAGGAGTTAATATTTAACTTATTCTATGGTTCTTTTTTCACACAATGTCCAGCATACAACAAAAAAAATTATGAGATGGGCAAAGAAGCAGGAAAAAGTGATTCATAATCAAGAGAAAAAGTAGTCAATAGAAGCAGTATGGAGGTTGGAATTAAAAGACTTTAACTGATCAATACTTTAAAGAATCTAGTGGAAGAAAGGGGACAAAGGGATGAAGAGTTTTAACTGAGAATGAAAGTTATAAAAAAGAACCATATTTTTATGCTGTGTTATTTTGTATCATTTATATTTTAATAGTGAGATATGTATTAAAATTTTAAAAAGTTTAAAAATAAATTTCCAAATGTTTTCATGTGCATTGGTTAAAGTGCAATTCAAATAAGAAGGAAATTTCAACTCTATAGAAAAAATTTGGTATAGATCTAGGCACACCCTGAAGTTTACTGGCAATAATGGTTCTATTGTACTTGGAGGCAATTATTCAATGAAGTTCTCTGGATGGACATCTAGACATTAAAATGGTAACCACACCAATAGTACTTCTAAAAGCCTATATGCAGGAAGTAGATTTTTCAACCCCAACTATGTGACTCTAGGAAAAAAAAAAATGTCCCTAGGGGAGAGAGAGAGAAGCACTGTTTTCTCTGGGAAGAGAATTTTCACTTGTGTTTTCAAGAAGCAACAGCAGATTCTTATGCAGCTATAGGCATAATGTTGTTATATATAGAGTAATGGGCATGCTGTACAGGGTGGTCAAGTTCAGTCGTGGGCTGGATGTGACAGAAACCAATGAATATTGATTTTTAAAATATATATTTGATTTCTCTGTACAGAAGGATGTTGTCTTTACAGGGCAACATTCTTTATAAGATCCTACTAGTTGAGTTAAATATGGATAAAACTGGAAAAAAGAAAAAAGGTGTGTCAAATAGGGTGAATGGTGCTTAAAATTTAATGATAAAACCTAATCAGGGGGCGTAAGTAATGACAGATCTTCTCAATTTACAACATGCTTCTATTCAAGTTCACATATAAGTTCTCCTGAAGCGGAGAAAATCTTTAGTCATGATTTTGTGGTATACCTTTCAGAATTTTTAAAAACGTTTTCTAGCTCAACATGAATTTGTTATTATGATCATATATTTCCTTGAGGACTGAAGATCTGTAGGACTACGCATCCTGAATCTTTCTCAGTAATGGTAACAGGAAGAATAAGGTTGCTTTGTATGTATCTCAGTGCATCCTTTGACCAGAAATTTGTAGTTGCCTCATTCAACACCCCCACTTCCAAGTCCCTTACGGGATTTTGTGTGTTTCCTAAAAACTGAAAATCAAGGTTTTTTTTGTTTGTTTCCTTGTTTTTCCCCAAAGAAGTAAAAGCTGAGATGCAGACTACTGATGAGTTATAAGTCCCTCTGAACACATGCTCAGTGGGAGAATATCCAAGAAAGGTGTTGTAGAGCTGGGAGAGATAATTCCTCAGCAAGATTTTTTTTTTTCATTCTATGAGAGTCCTGTTTCATATACCCTGGATTAAAATATGGCAAATGAAAGAAAATAATTTGAGGATGAGATAGAGGGGAATAAAATATTACTTCAAATTCCAAACGCTGGCTCAGAAACAGACTGTGCTTGCTGAAGAACAAGCCGAGATGTGTGGTTTGTGAGTTTTTTGTTTTGTTTTGTTTTGGAAGGAATATTAAGCTTTTGCTTATCAGTGCAGGGGGAAGGGGAATCTAAAATGACAAGAAGAAATGGCAAGAGGAGCATATGGTCATCTCTTTCTGCTGCCCAAGGTTTTATAGAACATGCTGTTCTCTGGGACCTCCTACCTCCATCAGGAATAGCTTATGTACTACATTTGGATCTTGATCCACTGGCTTCAATCCAGTTTATTTCTCTCCTCAGGGGTTAAGAATGAAGACAAGCTTGGGGAATATACAGCATTGTGGAGATAAATATCACTATGCCATTTTCAAACAAAATGTATCTTCCTCTTCCTGATTCCAAATGCCTGTTTGTCAAACAGTTATTTGCCTATGTTATATATGTTTGGTTAATTGGCTTAAGGTATTTGGTTCTAGGTAGGATTTTTCATCATGCATTGGAAATATGAAAGTCCTCCATAACGCTATGATCGCCCCCTGTCGTCAGATCTCGTATTTTCTGTTTCTGCTTTCTTAGATATAATTTCAGTGGAAATAAACCAATAAGGCCATTATGGAGATGCAACAGAGAGTCCAGTTTGTTTGCTTGTTTCGTGCAATTTATAATCTTTTGTACAGTTTAATCTTGTATGTGTGTGGCTTATTCCTAAAGTTTGGTCCTATTGCTATCCTTGAGAGTGGAATGTAAACCATTTCAAAAACAGTTAGGCATCTAAACCTTGGATGACCTTCAAAGTTTCTTGGGAACAATGGAACATTTCTTCATTTCTACAGCCTACAGATGTTATATGTGATAGACATGCTACAGTCAAGTGCTGAGTAAATAAAATATTTGTGGAATGCCTGCCATGGGCTCAATAAGATGCTAGTTATTTGTAAAGGACAAAATGAGGCAGAGTCCTTGTGCTTCTCTTGTCTGTCTGGACTACTGTCACAAGTACTTACTTACCCTTTACATTGCTCCTCCATTGTTACCTTTCTAAAACCATGATTTTAGTGCATTATGCTTCATTTTTTATTAAATAAAATTCAATGGACATCCTCTGTGAAGTAGTTGCAAACTATTTTTGCTTCCTCAGCTCTTACCAGCTCAATAGACAAATTATTTTTTCCCTACAACATTCCTAGAAAATTCAGTGCATCATATGTTTGGTCACTGTAGTCCCTCTGAATCAATTCTTTCTCAGGGACTCAACCCGTCTATATCCTTCAGGGCTGACATTAAATGCCACCTCCTCCAAGTTTCCTTCCTTTATACTCTATCTCTGATCATTATTTTCTCCTCCCTCTTGTATTCTATAGTGCCATTATTCCTTGAAGCTTTCCCTTGAACTATGATGTTATGACAATATTCTCATTCTGGAATTATCAAATATTCCCTTGCTGAAGCTGAAAATGTTCCTTTCCTTTAATGTCTCACTTTTCTTTTTCTTGAGCGGTTTTCAGTATAACAACACTTTGGAAAAATCACTGTTCTGGTTCTAGGCATACGGATTCAGTGTCTTATCATATATCCAGATAATCAAAAGTCTTTCCTCCTCATCAGTCAGTCCACCATGTTTTCTCATTACTATTGATTATATCTGTCTAATGTTGCAAGTTGTATAGCTCTTTTAAGAAAGTTTCATGGGATTTTCTTTTTTCAACTAGAAAAGTTCTTTTAAAGCAAGGATAAAAGATATCAGCTCTTATAATTGTATGTGAGGAGGATCATTTATATATTGTTACAATCTCTTATCATATAATACAGAAAATTTAATTACTGGAATATTCTTCACAAAAATAAAAAAATGCTTTGAGGTCAAGGGATAAATTTTATTCCTCTTTGTATTCCCTTAGTACCTTGTACAGTGCCATGAATATAGTAAGAGTTTATTGAACATTTTTTGGCTTGATAGTTTCTTTTTTTAAAAAGATGTTTTATTTGTTTGACAGAGAGAAAGCACTAGCAGGTAGAGGGAGAAGGAGAAGCAGGCTCCCCACTGAGCAAGGAGCCCAATGAAAGGCTTGATCCCAGGGTCCGGGGATCATGACCTGAGCCAAAGGCAGTAGATTAACCAAGTGAGCCATCCAGGTGCCCCAAGCTGAATAGTTTATGAAAGAAAAAGCCATGTTAGCGTTTCTCTTCCTAAAATGTTGCTATTTTATTTTATGAGAAAGACCCAACAGAGATTATAAAATATGATCAAGGTTTCTTTACCAAAATACATTTTTTTCCCCATGAAATCACAGCAAAAGTAACACATTTTTTATGCTGGCCATTAAAATATCATTTGGTGGTAGCTCTCCCCTTTCAAGTTAATAGTCCTTAACAAAGAAGCTATACTACAGAAAATACAGGCATTGCTTTCAGAGTAGAAATGTAAATAGCTATAATTTGTTCTTCCCCATTTTTCAAATATATACCATCTGGTTTATCCCTTAGCCCTAGAGAATCGTTTTTAGAATTATTTCCCCATGATCCATTCTCCATCCCATTCTTGCCCTGGAGATATTCCTGTACTTGTCATTAGCTCACTAGGATACAATAACCATTACTGATTATAAAGGTATACATTATCTCCTAGAAGTTTGAGCAAAGTTATCAGAACCCATATCTTTCACATCAGGATTCTACAATGGAGCCACAGATTGCAGGCACCATTTGGTATTGAGCTATCTTTCACTAATAAATTTTTGCCAGAATTACAAGATTAAGCTAGTACTTAGAAGTTTAGTCGCTTTCTCATCTGGCACCAATTTTGAAGCCCTAGGTTACTATGCTATACCTCATCAATTCATGATGCCTCTATTCTCTAATTTATGCAGCATGAAGTTGAAAAACTGCATGGGACAGCTGGTACTAGACTTCCAGTCTGAGGGTTCTTACATGGTGCAGTTTTACTTGTGGATTCAAATAGACCATTACCCTATATTCTTGCTAGAATGGTCTAGGAAATGAAGAAAATAGACCCACATATACCATCAAAACAAGACATAGATGGCTTAGATGGTCAATTAATCTATGACAAAGGAGACAAGGATATATAATGGGGAAATGACCGTCTCTTCAATAAATGGTGCTGGGAAAAGTGGACAGTTACATGGCAAAAGAATAAAACTAGACCACTTTCCAACATCATACACAAAAATCAACACAAAATCAATTAAAGATCTAAATGTGAGACCTGAAATCATAAAACTCCTAGAAGAGAGCATAGGCAGTAATTTCTTTGACATTGTAGAGACATTTTTCTAGATATGTCTCATAGGGTAAGGAGAACAAAAGCAAACAAACTACTGGGACTACATCAAACTAAAAAGCTTTTGCACAGTGAGGAAAACCATTGACAAAACAAAAAAGCAAGCTCTTGAATAGGAGAACATAATTGCAAATTATATATTTAATAAGAGGTTAATATCCAATGTACATTAAAAAAAACTCCTATAACTCAACTCCTCCCACCAAAAAATTGATTTAAAAATCATCAGAGGACCTGGAGAGACATTTTTCCAAAGAAAACATACAAATGACCAACATAAATAAAAAGATACTAAACATCACTAATAATTAGGGAAATGCAAATCAAAAGTACAGTGAATTACCACTTCTCATCAGTTAGAATGGCTAGTATCAAGAAGAAAAAGAAATAACAAGTTTTGTTGAGAGTGTGAAAAGGCAATTCTCATGGACTTTGGGTGGGAGTATATATTGGTGCAACCTTTATGGAAAGCAGTGTGGAGTTTCCTCAAAAAATCAAAAATAGAAATATCATACGATCTCTTAATTCCACTACTGAGTTTTTACCCTCCCCCAAATGAAAACACCAATTTGAAAACATGCATGCATCCCTATGTTTGTTGAACCATTATTTACAATAGCCAAGATATGAAAGCAACCTCAGTGGCCCTCAATAGATGAATGGATAAAGATGTCGTATATACATATACAAGACACTATTACTCAACCATCAAAAAGAATGAAATCTTGTTATTTAGCACAACATATATGGACCTAGAGGATATTATGCTAAGTAAAGTAAGTTGAAGAAAAAAAATACCAAATGATTTCACTTGTATGTGGAATCTAAGAAAGAAAACAATGGACAAACAAAACAAAACAAAAACAGACTCACAAACAGAGAGAACAAACTGACAGTTGCCAGAGTGGATAAATCTGTGGGGAATGGGTGAAATGGGTGAAGGGGATTAAAAGATACAAACTTCCAGTTATAAAATGAATAAGTCACAGAGATATAAAGTACAACATAGGAAATACAATTAATAATATTTTAATAATATATATAGTGGCCAATGGTAACATATATATCATGGTAATTCTTTGGTAATGTATATATAAATGTTAAATCACTATGTCACTTAACTGAATTAATTTAATAATGTATGTCAACTATACTTCAATTAAAAAATGAAATTATAAATACTCTTGAAAAACAGGATAACATGAAGATGAAATTTACAAAATACATAAACATGAGCCTCGAACATATGAAAAGATAACTCATATTAAAGCAAATGCAATTTAAAACTCCCTGAGATAATATATCTCATCAGATTGGCAAAATTCAAAAGTTGACAATACATTTTGTTCCAAAGGCTATGGAAAATCATCAAGCACATTCATATATTTCTGGTAGAAATGCAATAAGGTAGGAATGCAAAATCATTATGGAGGGGAATTTGGTGCCACTTAATACAAGTACATGAGCATCTATCCTTTAACCCAGCAATCTCACTTATAGGAATTTATCCTGGGGGCACCTGGGTGGCTCAGTTGGTTAAGCAACTGCCTTTGGCTCAGGTCATGATCCTGCAGTCCCAGGATCAAGTCCCACATCAGGCCCTCTGCTCATCAGGGAGCCAGCTTCTCCCTCTGCCCCTCACCCCTTTCATGCTCTCTCTCTCTCTCTCAAATAAATAAAGATTTCTTAAAAAAAAAAAAAAAGGAATTTATCCTGAAGGTACACTACCAACAGTACAAAAAAAAATACATATACACTAAGAGCTGATACTTGCAGTGTTATTTTTAGGAAACTATTTAAATATTCAATGCTTCTAGGAGATTGATTAAATAGACTATGACCCATATATTCTATGGAATACTATGCAGCTCTAAACAAAGAATGAGAAAACTCTCTATGAATGACGTGGAGTGATTTCTGGGAGATACAGTTAAATGAAAAAGGGAAACTGCAAAAGAGCTTAAAATCTACATTGTATAAAAGAAGAGGAAATAAAGAGCATATATATATCTACTCATCTAAAAAAAACAAAAATAATTCATGAGGAAACAAGGTTGTTAAGGGAAATGAAATTGAAAAAATGCAGGAGGCAATAACACTTTTCTGAGTATATTCAGAAGAAGGAAAAGTTAAAACTGAAAGCAAATTGAAAACAAATATAATTTAACAATTATATTTGTTTTCAATATATAACAATTATAACAATTTATAATAAATGATATAACCACACTAAAAGGGAGCAGGAGAAAAAATTATTCCAATGAATTTATGAACAGAGAATTTGATCATATACTCTTAGTCCTGCATAGGATTTCAAGTGTATGTAAAATGTTTTACCAAAATGGATCCCATCCTGGTCATGTAGTAAGTCTCAACAAATTTAAAAGGATAAAAGTCACAGAGTATGTTCTCAGACTACAATATATATAAGCTAGGAAGAAATAGCAGAAAGATCTACCCTCAAACTGAAAACTAAGCAATACACTGATAAATAGCCTACAGGTCAAAGAAGAAATCATAATGGAGGCTTAGAAAATATTCTGAACTGAATGATAATGAATATGGCCTATCAAAATTTGTCGGATGCAGCTAAATCCATCTTTAGAGGGAAATTATGAACTTAGATGCTTATATTAGAAAAAGAAAAACTAAAAACAACTATCTAAATATATTTCTTAAGGGGATAAGGAGAGAAAAACAAATGTAACCCAAAGAATATAAGTGAAAGAAAGTTAATAAGCTTAAAAAAATGTACAGTAGACAGAATTTTAAAAACGCAAAGGATCTGACTTAGAAAAAAACTACAAAAAGTGATAAACTCCTAGAAAGGCTCATCAAGAAAAAGGAAGATACAAATAACCAATAATGTGAAGAGAATTAAAGGGATATTATTAAACTTTCAACTGACAAGAAAATACCATTGGAAGATATTATGAGCAACTTTCTATCAATAAAATTAAAAATTTAGATGATGTGGTCACATTCCTATAAAAATAAAACCCATTATTAATTGATTTTAGAAGAAGAAAATGTGAATAGCCCTATATCTGTTAAGTAATTGAGTTCATTTTTTAAAACATTCCCACAAGAAAATTTTGGGACCATGTGGCTTTACTACTGATTTCTTCCAAAATTTAAGGAATGAATAACATGAATCTTATGCAAACTGTTTCAAAAATGTAGAAAAATAGGAAACAATTCCTAATTTATTTTATCTGTCTTGATATCAAAGCCAGATCCACACCTTACATGAAATGTGAGAAAGATAGAAACAAAAGAATATTTTTGGAAATCTGGTCCAGGTTGGTAACAAAGAGCCTTCTGAATTCACCTTCTTTCATAAATACACTGAATCTACTGCTACATATGGAGAAATCTCCTGTGGAAGCAAACTATAAAACAGCTAAGCAGTTCCTATACATCAAGGCAAAAGAGAAAAATAGGTATTTCACCCATACCAAAATGGGTAGGAAAGAGAAACACAGGCTTGCTATAAACCTGACTCCTGGCATAGCTCGACATAATTAGGAGGAAACCGCCAAACTCTCCCTGAGGAGTGAAGGGTTGGGGCCCCACATCTAGTGCCTCAACATTAAAGACTCCCACTTGAGGATGATCCTGAAAACACCTAGCTCTGAAAGCCAAAGGGACTAGTGTCCATAAGACACACAAAACTATAGCAAACAAATAAATAATTCATAAGGGGCTTGTGTGGACTCAGTGGAGCTATTTGTCAGGGCTCAGTACACAGGGAACAGGCAAAACACTCTCAATCTTTCCTTGCAAGAGAACTATTTGCATACTTTAAAACTCGTTGCTTGAGGGTCAGCCGTCTAATTTAACATGTATTTAGAGACTGATGACAATCTTCCCTGGAAACTGGAGTAGCTAACAGATAATATCTCCACCTTCTCACTCCAGTCCTCCCCACATTGCCAGTATCTCCCTGGATGGAGCTCATACACACACCTAGTGCCCCAGCTGTTATAGCTGTCACCCACGTTATAGACCCCTAGATTGCCTGGCTCTGATAGCCAATGGAGCCTGCATTTATGAGTCCAACAGGACTGTAGCAAACAAAGAAACAATGCATACCAGGTTAACCTCCCAGGACTCAAGGCAGAGAGAAAAGTCAGAAACACCCATCTCTCAGGCTTTTCCTGAAAAAGCCTTGCTTTATACTTTAAAAGCTACTTTCTGGATGTCAGTTTTTTTTTTTTTTTTAATTTTTACTAACATATAATGTATTATTTGCCCCAGGGGTACATGTCTGTGAATCGTCAAGCTTACACATTTCACAGCACTCAACATATCCCCAAAGTCCATAACCCCACCACCCTCTCCATGCCCCCCCTCCCAGCAATTCTGTTTGTTTTGTGACATTAAGAGTCTCTTATGGTTTGTCTCCCTCCTGATCCCATCTTGTTTCATTTTTTCCTTCCCTACTCCCCAAACCCCCACCCTGCCTCTCAAATTCCCCATATCAGGAAGATAATAAGATAATTGTCTTTCTCTGATTGTGAATGTCAGCTTTTTAATTCAACATGCATCTAAATGCTGTTATCTTCCATCAACAACAGGAAAGTCTAAGGGCACATTTACTGACCATTTCCTCTAGCTTGCTTAAAGTTACCAGTGATACCCTACAAGAAGCTTGTATACATGTCTGGTGTCCCAGATTTTGTGGTGTCACCCAAGGGATGAAATTAGGATCACCTGGCTCTGATAGCCAAAGGGACTTGCATTAGCAAGACCTACAGAATTGTACCAAACAAAGAAGAAGTTATTAATAGGTTTGGGAGCAGTCCCCATGGCTGTATATTCAGACCCACACAGAGAAAGCAGGCAAAAAAGCCAGTCTCCCTGTTTCTCTTAAGAAGGGCTCTAATTACATCCAGCTGCTGCCCAAGCATGAGGCTTTCAATCATCCTGCATCTAGGTGTTGACTGTGATCCTCTGTTTGGGACATGGATAGACTTTGACACACTCTCAACTACTGGGAGCCACAAAGAACAAACAAGGTGGCATGAATAATCACAAAGGTTTGAGAGATAACCAGAAACACTGGCTGGGCTGAATGCCAATTCTTTTCTATTGGATGCTTCTCTGTCAAGACTGGGAGAGGGGGCCATTTTATGTAATGTGCAGAAACAGAGTCAAGAAAAATGAAGACACAGAGAAAAAAGCAAAATAAAACTCCAGAAACAGATTTTAATAAAATGGAGGAAAGTGATTTACCTAATAAAAGAGTTCAAAATAATGGTCATAGAGATGCTCACTGAGGTCAAGAAACAATGCATGAAAAAAGTGAGAATTTCAACAAAGAAATAGGAAATGTAAGAGAGAGCTAAATGAAATCACAGAGCTGAAGAATGCAATAACTTAACTGAAAAATACAAAAGAAGAGTTCAATAGCAGAATAGAATTGGCTAATTCAAAAAGAGGACAATGTACTTCATCCAATCAGAGCAACAAAAAGAAAAATGAATAAAAAGTGCAGCTAATAAAGGGAGTTATGGGAAATCATCAAGCAGACCAATGTAGACATTATGGAGGGGTCCAAAAAGGACAAGGTGGGGGAGAGAAAACTTACTCAAAGAAATACTGGCTGAAAATTTGCCTAAATTTGTTAAAGTAACAGACATTCAAATCTGGGAAGTCTGTAGAGTTCCAAATAAGATGAATCCAAAGAGACCCACATGAGACATATAATTAAATTGTCAACAGCTAAAGAAGAGAACCTTAAAAGCAATAAGATTAAAAAAAAAAAAAAAGTTACATGAAAGAGAATCCCCATAAGATTTTCAGCAGATTTTTCAGCGAAAACTTTGCAGGCCAGAAGGAAGTGGCAGGTTATTTTCAAAGTGCTGAAAGAAAAAAAAATGCCAACCAAAAATATTCTACTTGGAAGTTCTCCTTCACAATGGAAGGAAAGACAAAGAATTTTCCAGACAAGCAAAAGCTGACAGAATTCATCACCACTAGAATAGAATAGCCTTATAAGATTGTTAAATGAACTTTTTCAAGCTGAAATAAAAGGATGCTAACTAGTAATGGGAAATATATGAAAGTATAGCTTTCACTGGTAAAGGTAAATATATGGTTAAATTCAGAATACTCCAGTGTTGTAACAGTGGTGGGTAAATCACTTATAATTTTAGTATGAAGATTAAACAAGCAAACAAAAAATACTAAAAATAACTATAGCTTTAATAATTTATTAATGAACATACAAGATTAAAAGATGTAGATTGTCATATCAAAAACAACATGTATGGGAGAAGAGTATAACTGTAGAGCTTTAGTAGATGTTTGAAGTTGCTATCAGCTTAAAATAGACTGCTATAAAATGTCTTATGTAATCCTCATGGTAATCACAAAGCAAAAACCTATAGTAGATAAACAAAAGAGAAAGAAGATAAAGGACTCTAAGTATACTATTATAGGAAGTTATTAAGTATTGAAAGAGAGGATAAAAGAACAAAAGAATTACAAAAATGTCAGAAAATAATTAACAAAACATTAACAGTAAGTCCATGTTTATCAATTACTTTAAAAGTAAATGGACTAGGGACACCTGGGTGGCTCAGTTGGTTAAGCATCTTACTCTTGGTTTTAGCTCAGGTCATGATCTGAGGGTGATGAGAGGGAGTCCTGAGTCAGGCTCTGTGCTGGGTGTGGAGCCTGTTTAAAATTCTCCCTCTCCTTCTACCCCTTTCCTCATGCCTGCTGGCATGTGCGCATGTGCGCTCTCTCTCTCAATAAATAAATAAATAAATGAAAAGTAAATGTACAAAATTCTCTAATCAAAAGACAGAGAGTAGCTGAGTAGATTAAAAAAAAAAATCAAGACCCAACTATATGCTGTGTGTATAGGACCCTCACTTTTGTTTTAAGGATGCATAGAGGTTAAAAATGAAAATGAAAGAAATAGATATTGAATGAAATGGAAACAAAAGAAAGCAGGATTTTCTATACTTATATTAGACAAAATAGACTTTTGGCTAAAGATTATAAAAGACAAAGACAATTATCAAATAATAAGAGCTGTTTTTTTTTGAAAAGATAAACAAAAGAGAAACCTTTTTTCTTACGGGGGGGGGAGACTCAAATTTAAAAACAAAAATGACACAGGAAACATTATAACTGCTGCCACACAATAGAAATGATTATAAGAAACTACCATGAAATATGATATACCAATAAATTGGACAACCTAGAAGAAATAAATTCCTAGAAACATACTACCTACAAAGGCTGAATCCTGAAGAAATAGAAAATCTGAATATACTGTTTATGACTGAAGAGATTGAATCACTAATGAATACAAACAAACAAACAAAACAAGAAAACTATCAACAAGTAAAAGTCCAGGACCAGTTATTCTGAACACCCAAGAAGTCAGTTGGAGGTTTAAGTGAACAAAATCTGCAAGTCTATAAATAGAAAAGCAACCACCTTTTGGAAAGTAGGAGATAAAGAAATCCACTTGGGGGAGGCATAGCTGAGGATCAGGTGGTGAGGAGGGAGCCTGCATATATGGAGGTTACTGCAAAGGGTTAGAAGCAGTAGAGCACAAAATCTGAACTTTTAAGTTCGCTACCATGGGGACATGCCTGGATTAAAGGTGCTCAGGTGGCAGAAGAAGGGCAGAATCTCAGGAGTGACAGGTGGTCTCAAGATCCTCTGGGTCACAGGAAGAATTGATGGTGTCAAGGTGCTGTGCCATTCCCAGGCATAGGAGCCAGGAAGCTGGTAGAGAACAGTGGATCTTGGTGCCAGCTTACTGCTATAAACTGGGAACTGCCATTTGCTTATGCAACTGCTTTCCTGGGATGGGGCAGCGAGCGTGGCAAGACCTTCCCCCAGAGGAAGAGTGCAGGTCCCCATCACAGGGGTCCCTGAAATTTGGAATTTTGAAACTCAGGCATGTGCCTGAGATAAAAAGTCTTGGCCACATACAGGGAAAACAAATAGAATGATGTGATTGATTGCTTTTTTTGTGAAGCCTTATTGAAGACTAGGGGGTGCAAACTCTCAGCTCAGAGGCTAGAGAGCAGAGTGCAGCCATTTTCATCCAGCCCATCAGTGCTGAAAGCCTTCAGAGGACAAAACAGCACCACCTGGTGGAGGCCTGAACTACCTCTGTACACCTAGCCCCACCCACTTGCACCTTGGAGAAGTATTTCCACTGAAACATGTCAGCCTGAGGATCAGCACAGCAGGCTCTTCTCCCAGAAGACCAGCACAGACAATTAGCTTGTACCAAGTTTATTGATCACACCGCTGCAAAGCTTCAGCTCTAGGGGAAGTAGGCTAGAGCTTCTTTTTCACTTTTTCTCCTTTTAAAATTCTTTATTATTTTTCATTTATTTTCTAATTCCTTTTATTTTCTTTATCAATTTTTAAAAAGTTTTATATATATACTTTTCATATATATTTTTTATTTTTTGTCTACTTTCATTTTTTAAAAATTATTTTTAAAATTTTGGGATCTAGATTCTTCTAATAAGCAGACCAAAACACATCCAGGACCTAGATTTTTTTTTTTTTTTTTTGGGGGGGGGATTGTTTTGCATTTCATTTTTCTTGCTTTTGTTTGATTTGGGTTTGATTTTGTTTTTGTTGTTCTTCTTTTCTCTTTCTTCTTTTCTTTTCTGGGAAAATGATGGTGAGACAGGACAAAAGAGAAAATATGAGGTAGAACTCACAATGAGGGATTTAATTGATACAATATAAAAGATGTCTGGACTAGAATTTAAAACAATGATTATAAGGATACTAGATAGGCTTAGGAAAAAAAAAAAAGAAGACACTAGAGAGTCCCTTACTACATAGATAAAAGAATTAAAATCTAGTCAGGTCAAAATTAAAAATGCTATAACTGAGATGCAAACACAAATGGAGGCGATAAAAATGAGGATGAATGGAACAGGGGAGTGAATCAGTGATATGGACAATAAAATTATGGAAAACAGTGACGCCGAAAGAAGAGGGAAAGAAAGGTAATGGAACATGAAGATAGACTTAAAGAACTCAGTAGCTCAGTAAAATATATTATAACATCCACATCATTGAAGTCCCAGAAGACGAAGAGAGAGACAAAAGGCTCAGGGTTTAATTGAGCAAATTATAGCTGAAAACGTCTCTAAATCTAGGGGAAGAACACAGACATGAAAATCCAAGAAGCACAGAGAACTCCCACTAAATTAAAAACAAAAACAAAAAAAAAAACAAAACAAAACACCCCCTGTCCATTGACAAGGCATATCAATACACAGACAAGGAAAGAATCCTGGAAGCAGCAAGGGAAAAAAGGTACTTAACTTACAATGGAAGATCAGATCAGGTTCATAGCAGATCTGTTCACAGAGACACGGCAGGTCAGAAAGAAGTGGAAGGAAATTGTCAACATGCTGAATGGGAAAAATGTGGAGTCAAGAAATCTTTATCCAGCAAGGCTGTCATTCAAAATAGAAGGAGAGATAAAGAGTTTTCTAGACAAACAAAAGATAAAGAAACTCATGACCACTAAACTAGATCTGTAAGAAATAAATTTATTTATTTATTTATTTATTTATTTATTTATTTATTTATTTATTTAAAAAAAGATTGTATTTATTTATTTGACAGACAGACCACAAGTAGGCAGAGGGAGAGAGAGAGAAGCAGGTTCCCTGCCAAGCAGAGAGCTCAATGCGAGGCTCGATTCCAGGACCCTGAGATCATGACCTGAGCTGAAGGCAGAGGCTTAACCCATTGAGCCACCCAGGTGCCCTAATCTATAAGAAATTTTAAGGGAAATTCTTTGAGTGGAGAGCAAAAGACCGAAACAACAAAGACTAGAAAGGACAAGAGAACATCAAAACACAACACCAGCTCTACAGGTAGCACAATGGCACTAAATTCATGTCTCTCAGTAATCACTCTGAATGTAAATAGACTAAATGTGCCAATCAAAAACTCAAAATCCTTGAGAATGTATTAAAAAAAAAAGACCCATGTATATGTTGCCTACAAGAGACTCATTTTAGACCCAAAGACTCCTGAAGATTGAAAGTGAGGGGATGAAGAACAATCTACCATGCTAATGGACATCAAAAGAAAGCCCGAGTGGTCATACTTATAACAGACGAATTAGATTTTAGGACAAAAAAATGTAATGACATATGAAGAAGGGCATTATATAATAATTAAAGGGTATATCCACCAGGAAGATCTAAAAATTATAAATATTTATGCCTCAACTTGCAAGCACCCAAATATATAAATCAATTAATAAACAGTAACTCAACGATAATACAATAATAATAGGGGACTTACAGCAATGGACAGATCACCTAAGTAGAAGATCAACAAGAAAACAATGGCTTTGAATGACACAGTGGACTAGATGGACTTAACAGGTATTTTCAGAACATTTCATCCTAAAGCAGCAACATACACATTCTTCTTGAGTGCACATGGAACACTGTCCAGAGTAGATCAGATACTGGGTCAGAAATTAGCCCTCAAGATAGGGATCTGTGCATATTTTCTGACTACCATGCTATGAAACTGTAAGTCACCCACAAGAAAAATTTGGAAAGTCCTCAAATACATGGAGGTTAAGGAACATGCTACTAAAGAATGAATGGGTTAACCAGAAAAAAAAAAGAATTTAAAAAAGTACATGGAAGCAAATGAAAATGAAAGCATGACAGCCCAAAACCTGAGGATGCAGCAAAAGAAGTCATAAGAGGGAAGTATACTGCAGTACAAGCCTATATCAAGAAGTAAGAAACATCTCAAAGATGCAACCTAATCTTACATTTAAAGGAGCTAGAAAAGAAATAGCAGATAAAGCCTAAAGTCAGCAGAAGAAGGGCAATAATAGAGTAGAACAGAAATAAATGATGTAGAAACAAACAAACAGTAGAACAGATTCATGAAACTAAGAGTTGGTTCCTTGAAAGAATTGATAAAATTGATAAGCCCCTAGGCAGACTTATCAAAAAGAAAAGAGAAAGGACCCAAGTAGATAAAATCATAAATGATAGAGGAGAGATCACAACCAACACCACAGAAACATAAATAATTGTAAGAGAATACTATGAAAAATTATATGCCAACAAACTAGGCAAACTGGAAGAAATGGACAAATTCCTAGAAACTTACAAACTACCAAAACTGAAACAGGAAAAAAATAGGAAATTTGAGTGTACCCATAACCAGGAAAGAAACTTAATCAGTAATCAAAAATCTCCCAAAAAACAAAGTCCTGGGCTGGAAGGCTTCACAGGGGAATTCTATTAGACACTTGAAGAATTAGTACCTATTCGAACTGTTCCAAGAAAATAGAAATGGAAGGGAAACTTCCAAACTCACTCTCTGAAGCCAATATTAACTGGATTCCAAGACCAAGATCCCACTAAAAAGCAGAATTACAGGCCAATATCCATGATAAAGATGGATGCAAAAATTTTCAAAAAATATCAGCAAACTGAATTCAACAGTAAGTACATTAAAAGAATTACTCAGCAACATCAAGTAGGATTTACTCATGGGCTATAGGGGTAGTTCAATATGTGCAAATCAATCAATGTGATACACCATATTTATAACAGAAAGGATAAAAACCATATGATCCTGTCAATAGATGCAGAAAAAAAAAACATTTGACAAAATACAGCATTCTTTCTTGATAAACCTTCAACAAGGTAGGGAGAGATGGAACATATCTTAACATCATAAAGACCATATATGAAAGACACACAGCTAGTATTGCCCTCAATGGTGAAAAACTGAGAGCCTTTTCCTTATGGTCAGGACCAAGATAAAGATGTCCACTCTCACTATTGTTATTTAATGTAGTACTGGAATCCTTAGCCTCAGCAGTCAGACAACAAAAAGAAATAAAAGGCATCAAAATTGGCAAGGAAGAAGTCAAACTTTCACTATTTGCAGAAGACATGATACCCTATGTAGAAAACCTGAAAGCCTCTACCAAAAAATTGCTAGGACTCATACATGAATTCAGCAAAGTTGCAAGATATAAAATCAATATGCAGAAATCTGTTGCATTTCTATATACCAAAAATGAAGTAACAGAAAAAGAAATGAAGGAATCAATCCCTTTGGGGTTGTACCGAAACAAATAATATACCTAGGAATAAATCTAAAGAAGTAAAAGATCTATACTCTGAAAACTATAGGACACTTATGAAAGGAATTGAAGACGACACACAGAAATGGAAAAACTTACCTTGCTCATGGTTTGGAAGAACAAATATTGTTATAATATCTATACTACCCAGAGCAATCTACACAATTAATGCAACCCCCATCAAAATACCACCAGCATTTTTCACAGAACTAGAAAAAACAATCCTAAAATTTGTATGAAACCACAAAAGACCCTGAATAACCAAAGCAATTCTGAAAAAAAGAAAAACATCATGATTCCGAATTTCAAACTATGTTACAAAGCTGTAGTCATCAAGACAGTATGGTACTGGCACAAAAACAGACACATAGATCAATGGAACAGAATAGAGAACCCAGAAATGGGCCCTCAAAGCTGTGGCCAATTAATCTTCAACAAAGCAGGAGAGAATAACCAAAGGAAAAAAGACAGTCTCTTCAACAAATGGTGCTGAGAAAACTGGGCAGCTATATGCAGAAGAATGAAACGGGATCACTTTCTTATACCATATACAAAAAATAACTTCAAAATGGATGAAATACCTTAATGTGAAGCAGGAAACCATCAAAACTCTAGAGAACAGCCAGCAATGTCTTTGACCTTGGCCATAGCATCTTCTTACTAGACACATCACTACAGCAAGGGAAACCAAAGCAAAAATGAATTACTGGGACTTCATCAATATAAAAAACTTCTGCACAGGAAAGGAAACAGTCAACAAAACTAAAAGACAGCCTATGGAATGGTGAGAAAATATTTGAAAGTGACATCTGATAAAATTAGTGTCCAAAACCTATAAAGAACTTAAAGTCAACACCCAGAAAACAAATAACTCAAATAAGAAATGCTAAGAGGACATGAATAGACACTTTTCCAAAAAAGACATCCAGATGGCCAACAGACACTTGAAAAGATGCTCAATATCACTCATCATCAGGGAAATACAAACCAAAACTGTAAGGAGATACCACCACATTCCTGTCAGGTAAGGAGATACCACCACATTCCTGTCAGGATGGCTAAAATTAACAACACAAGAAAAAACAGGTGTTGGTGAGGATGCAGAGAAAAGGGAACTCTCTTGCACTGTTGGTGGGAATGAAAACTGTTGCAGACACTTTGGAGAACAGTACAGAGGTCTCCCAAAATGTTAAAAATAGAACTACCTTACAATCCAGCAATTGCACTACTAGGTATTTACCCAAAGGAAAAAAATAATACAGATTTGAAGGAGTGCATTCACCCTGATGTTTACAGCAGCATTATCAACAATAGCCAAACTGTGGAGTGAACCCAAATGTCCATCAACTGATGAATGGATAAAGAAAATGTGATATTTATATAAAATGGAATATTACTTAGCCATCAAAAATGACATCTTGCCATTTGCAACAACACGGATGTACTAGAGTGTATTATGCTAAGTGAAATATGTCAGTCAGAGAATAATACCATATGATCTCATTTGTACGTGGAATTTAAGAAAGAAAAGAGATGAACATTTGGGAAGGGGAGGAAAGAAAAAAAGGAGAGAGGGAAGTAAGTCAAAGAGACTTTTACAATAGAGAACAAACTGAGGGTTGACGGAGGGAGGTGGGTGGGGGATGGGTTAGATGGGTGATAGGTATTAAAGAGGGCACTTGTTTCCACTGGTATTTTTCAAAGAGCTGGAGCAAATAATCCTAAAATTTGTATGGAATCAGAAGAGACCCCGAATCGCTAAGGAAATGTTGAAAAACAAAAATAAAACTGGCGGCATCACATTACCTGATTTCAAGCTTTACTACAAAGCTGTGATCACCAAGACAGCATGGTACTGGCATAAAAACAGACACACAGACCAGTGGAACAGAGTAGAGAGCCCAGATATGGACCCTCAACTCTATGGTCAAATAATCTTCGACAAAGCAGGAAAAAATATACAGCGGAAAAAAGACAGTCTCTTCAATAAATGGTGCTGGGAAAACTGGACAGCTATATGTAGAAGAATGAAACTCGACCATTCTCTTACACTGTACACAAAGATAAACTCGAAATGGATAAAAGACCTCAATGTGAGACAGGAATCCATCAGAATCCTAGAGGAGAACATAGGCAGTAACCTCTTTGATATCAGCCACAGCAACTTCTTTCAAGATATGTCTCCAAAGGCAAAGGAAACAAAAGCAAAAATGAACTTTTGGGACTTCATCAAGATCAAAAGCTTCTGCACAGCAAAGGAAACAGTCAACAAAACAAAGAGGCAACCCATGGAATGGGAGAAGATATTTGCAAATGACAGTACAGACAAAAGGTTGATATCCAGGATCTATAAAGAACTCCTCAAACTCAATGCACACAAAACAGACAATCATATAAAAAAAATGGGCAGAAGATATGAACAGATACTTCTCCAATGAAGACATACAAATGGCTATCAGACACATGAAAAAATGTTCATCATCACTAGCCATCAGGGAGTTTCAAATTAAAACCACATTGAGATATCACCTTACACCAGTTAGAATGGCCAAGATTAGCAAGACAGGAAACAACGTGTGTTGGAGAGGATGTGGAGAAAGGGGAACCCTCTTACACTGTTGGTGGGAATGCAAGTTGGAGCAGCCACTTTGGAGAACAGTGTGGAGATTCCTCAAGAAATTAAAAATAGAGCTTCCCTATGACCCTGCAATTGCACTACTGGGTATTTACCCCAAAGATACAGATGGAGTGAAAAGAAGGGCCATCTATACTCCAATGTTTATAGCAGCAATGGCCACGGTCGCCAAACTGTGGAAAGAACCAAGATGCCCTTCAACGGATGAATGGATAAGGAAGATGTGGTCCATATACACTATGGAGTATTATGCCTCCATCAGAAAGGTTGAATACCCAACTTTTGTAGCAACATGGACAGGACTGGAAGAGATTATGCTGAGTGAAATAAGTCAAGCAGAGAGAGACAATTATCACATGGTTTCACTTACTTGTGGAGCATAACAACACGGAGGACATAGGGAGATGGAGAGGAGAAGGGAGTTGAGGGAAATTGGAAGGGGAGGTGAACCATGAGAGACTATGGACTCTGAAAAACAACCTGAGGGTTTTGAAGGGGCAGGGGGTGGGAGGTTGGGGGAACCAGGTGGTGGGTATTAGGGAGGGCACGTATTGCATGGAGCACTGGGTGTGGTGCAAAAACAATGAATACTGTTACGCTGAAAAGAAATAAAAAATAAAAAAAATAAAAAAAAACAAAGAGGGCACTTGTTATGATGAGCACTGTATATAACCGACGAATTCTATTCCAGAAACCAATATTTCACTGTATATTAACTACATAAAATTTAAATTAAAAAAAAGGATTATACAGTGTGATGAAGTGGTATTTATTCCAGTGATGCAAGGATGGACTAAAATCTACAAAAATCAATCAATCAATCCTCCATTAAGTAAATCACATGGTCATTTCGATAGATGCAGAAAAGTATTTGATGAAATTCTGTATCGCTTCTCGACCTTTTGGCTAAGATCAAGTAATGAAATTCCATATCCACTCAAAATAATCACTCTTAACAAAGGGGTATAGAGGGAACATATTTCAATGAAATAAAGGCCTTATACAAGATGCACATAGCTAACATTGTACCCAAGAATGAAAAACTGAATATTCTAAAAGTTTTCAGCTTTTCCTCTAAAGTCAGGAACAAGACAAGGATGCCTACTACCACCACTTTTATTCAATATAGTTTGGGAAATTATAGCCATATCAGTTAGGCAAGAAAAAGAAATAAAAGTCATCCAAATTGGAAAGAATTAAAATTGTCTCTATTGGCAGATGACATTTTATATGTAGAAACCGTAAAGAGGCCATTAAAAAAAAAAACTGTTAGAACAAATTCAGTAAAGTTACAGGAATACACAATTTACAAAAAGTAGTTGTGATTCTATACACTAACAATAAAGTATCAAAAAGAGAAAATAAGAAAATGATCCCATTTATAACTGTATCAAATTATAAAATACTTAGGAATAAATTTAACCAATTTAACCAAGAAAGATCTGTACACTGAAATCTGTAAGACACTGATTAAAGAAATAGAAGAAGACACAAATAAATGAAAAGATATCCTCTGTTCATAGACTTTCCTGTCTCTTTCCAGTCTAAAATTAATATCATTGGGCCATCTACAGATTCAATGTCATCTCTATCAAAATTCCAGTGTCATTCTTCACAGAAATAAAACAAACAGTCCTAAAATTTGAATGGAATCATAATAGGCCCCATAGAAGCTAAACCAATCTTAAGCAAGAATAACAAAGCCGGAGACATCACACTTTCTGATTCAAACCAAATTAAAAGGTTTTTAAAATCAAATCACTATGGTACTGACATAAAAGCAAACACTTCAATGGAACTACATAGAAAGCCCAGACACACTCCTATGCACATACAATCAATTAACTTATAACAAGGAGAAAAAAAAATACAATATACAATTTATCTTTGAAAAATGGTGCTGGGAAAACTGGACAATTGCATGCAAAAAAATGAAAGTGGATTCCTGTCTTATACCATATGCAAATATTAACTCAAAATGGATTAAAGACTTGAAATTGATACTTGAAACCATAAAACTCCTGGAAGAAATTGTAGCATTAAGCTCCTTGACATCAGTCTTGGCAATAACTTTTGGATTTGACATGAAAAGCATAGGCAACAAAAGAAAAAAAAAAAAACTGAAACCACATCAAACTAAAAAGCTCTTTATAGCAAAAGAAACCACCTACAAGATGAAATACTACCTATGGAATGTGAGAAAATATTTGCAAATCAAGTATCTCACTAAGGGTTACCACATAAAACATATAAAGATCTTATACAACTCAATAGAAAAAAAAATCTGATTTTAAAATAGGCAGAGGATCTGAATAAGCATTTATCCAAGGAAGACACACAACTGGTCAACAGGTACATGGAAAGGAGCTCAATTTTACTGATTACCAGAAAAATACAAATTAAACTTAGTAAGATATCACCTCACACCTACTCCATCTCTCTCCATCTCCTTGGGCCTCAACTTTTCCCTGAGATACAAAAATACTGAAATTAAGCCAGTTAATAACTTTACAATGGCTTCTAAGTATTCAAATGAAAGGAAAAGTGACATGTCTCTCACTTTAAATCAAAAACTACAAATGATTAAACTTAGTGAAGTAGGCATGTTGAAAACTAAGATACATCTAAACCAGGCCTCTTGCTAAATAGACAAGTTGTGAATGCAAAGAAAAAGTTCTTGAAGGAAATTAAAAATGTTACCCTTGTGAATACACAAAAGGTAAGAGAGTACAATATCCTTATTACTTATATGGAGAGAGTTTTAGTGGTCTGGATAGAAGATTAAACCAGCCACAACATTCCCTTAAGTTAAATCCTAACCCAGGGCAAGGGCTTAACTCTTCCATTTTATGAATGCTGAGAGGTGAGGAAGCTGCAGAAGTTTGAAGCTAGCAGAGATGGGTTCATGACGTTTAAGGAAAGAAGGCATCTCCATAACATAAAAGTCAAGGTGAAGCAGCAGGTGCTGATATAGAAGCTAGTAGATGTATCTAGTAGATATAGATATAAAATCTAGTAGACATATCTAAGGTAATTAATGAAGGTGGCTGCACTAAACATAAGATTTCAATGTAGACAAAACAGCCTTCTGTTGGAAGAAGATGCCATTTAGGGCTTCATAACTAGAAAGGAGAAGTCAATGCATGGCTCTAAAGCTTCAAAGGACAGATTCTCTTTTTAGGGACTAATGTGGCTGGTGACTTTATGTTGAATCCAGTGCTCATTTACCACTCTGAAAATCTTAGGGCCCTTAAGAATTATGCTAGAGCTACTTTGCCTGTGCTCTATAAATGAAACAACAAAGTCTGGATGACAGTTCATTTGTTTGCAACATGGTTTACAGAATATTTTAAGCCCCCTGTTGAGACCTACTCAGGAAAAAAGCTTCCTTTCAAAATATTGCTGCTCATTGACAATGTACCTCTGATGGAAGTACAAGAGCTCTGATGGAGATGTACAACAAGATAAATGTTGTTTTCATGCTTGCTAACACAACATCTATTCTGCAGCCCACAGATCAAGGATTAATTCTGACTTCAAGTCTTAAAATTCGAGAAATACATAAAATCTATAGCTGCCATATATAGTAATTTCTCTGACGGATCTGGTTGTGGTGAATTGAAAACCTTTTGGGAAGTATCCATCATCTTAGGTGTCATTAAAAACATTCATGATACATGAGAAGAGATCAAAATACCAACATGAACAAGAATTTGGAAGAAGTTGATTTCAACTCTCGTAGATGACTTCAAGATTTCAGTTGGAAGACAAAATGGCAGATATGGTAGAGACAACAAGAGAACTAGAATTAGAAGGGGAGTCTGAAGTTGGCATTGAATTTCTGCCCTCTCTTGATGAAACTTGAATGGTTGAGTAGTTACTTCTTATAGATGAACAAAGAAAGTGGGTTTTTTTTTGAAATGAAATCTATCCCTGGTAAAGATATGAAGGCTGTTGAAATGACAACAAATAATTTAGAATATTTACATAAACTTAGATGATAAAGCAGTGGCAGGTTTTGAGAAGACTGATTCCAATTTTGAAAGAAGTTCTACTGTGGGTAAAATGCTATTGAGCAGAAACACATGCTATGAAGAAATTGTTTGTGAAAGGCAGAGTCAACCAATGTGTCAAATGTGCTTTCTTATTTTAAGAAAATACCATATCCACCCCACCCTTCAACAACCACCACCCTAATCAGTGAGTAGCCACCAACACTGAGGCAAGACCTTCCACCAGCAGAAAGATTATGACCAGCTGAAAGCTCAGATGATGGTTTGCATTTTTTAGTAATAAAATATTTTAAAGTTAGGCGGGTAGTTTTAGACATAATGTTATTGCACAATTAATAGACTACTGTATCGTGTACACATAACTTTTATAAGTACTGGGAAACAGAAATGGATTTCATAGAGCAAAAATTTCCAAATTTTCTCAGGTTCCTTAATGTCTCAGGAATTTTTTCATAATGTTGCTACACCAAAAGAAATACCTAATAGTTCTGATTATTAAGTAGTTAGCTCCCAGCAACTTAATATTTATGTCCCAACAACTTAGAAGCTATGCTTGAAAAGTATACAACAATTAAAAGAAAAAAGCCTAGTTTTTAAATTTTATTAAATAGTCACAATAACCTACTAATGGGATGTGTGTGCCTTCTGAGTAAGACACAGCTTCTGAAATTTTAGTCAGATCAGGTACTGCCACCCTCATTTTTTCTTCCATGTTGATTTTTGCACGTATTTACTTTTAATCAGAGCTGCCCTTAAAATATGCAAAACTATGACACATTAAAAAAAAAGACATGTTACAATCTAATGTTTAAATTGTGAACTACCAGAAGCTATTACTTTGTCCAGTTTCTGACATGTTGAGTATTACTGTTTCTCTAAAATTAAAAAAAGTATATGACAGTATCCTGGGATGCTTTGGCACACAGTTTGGGAACCATGATTTTGAATCACAATGAACAAAAAATAGTGAGACACAAGGGAATCCATTAGTGTGATTCCATTTGCAGAAGATTTAAAGAACAGGCATATATGCTTTTTTCAACTTTAAGGAGAAAAAACTAAGGCCAGGAAGTTAGCAACATTATTAAGTAAAAAACCCAGCATCCAGGCCCCTAAATTTGCTATCTAGGTCTTATCATTAGGTCTCCTTTTTAAACTCGGGGTGGGGGGGGAAGGATCTCAACATAATTTTAGAACTGAAAGAGATCTTGGTGATCATGTAGTCCACATTCATCATTCTACGAAGAAAAAGCTGTAAGCCCAGAAACAAAGGAGTGTCCAAGTTCACAGAGTAGGTAAGTGGCAAATACCAAACTTGATCCCATGTCTATAATTCTCACTCTACTTTGCCTGTCTTCCACATTTATTAGGTTGTCTTTGCATCCTTCTAGCACCCAGTTAGAACCAATGCTCCTCATTTAAACCTCTGCCCATAGACAATACTCAGTAAATGTCATTATGGGGCCTGAACAATGATGGACTAACCTCTCAGACACAGCAGCCAGCAGAGGTCACCACTGCAGGGTTCTGACAGCTAGCCTAGGCCTAAAGCAGTCTTTTTTATTATTTTTTTTAAATAGAAAAATTTCTTTTTTTCTAAAGTAGTCTTTTAAACTTGACTAGTTTTTTTCTCATTGAAGGTGATACATGCTCATTATAGCAGTTGTGGGAAATACTTAAAAGTAGAAAAAAAAAAAAGATCATCATTGTTTTATGACCCAAGAATTAATACACTGATAGTTTTTTAGCTTTTCCCCATAAATAGCTCATAGACAATGTTTTACTCTAACATATTACAAATATAATTGGGATTCCTACCTTGCTACAAACTTTTTTTAATTTTTATTTTTCACGCATGTCTCCTCTTCACCCTCTGGCAACATCCACCTGTTATCTGTATCTAGGAGTTTGTTTTTGTTTTGTTTAGGTTTCACATATAAGAGGGGTCATATATGTCTTTCTCTGACTTGTTTCACTTAGCATAATGCCCACAAGTTCCACCCATGATTTTGCAAATTGTAAGATTTCATTTTTTATGGCTAAATAATATTCCAGTGTGTGTGTAGACATATATACATATATATGACCTACCATATACATGAATCACCACAATTCTTTGTCCAATTTTATGGTTACCTTATATTTATGGCTAAATAATATTCCATTATGTATATATATGTCTACATTGTGTATGTGTGTATATGTGTATATACATATATATATCACTATACATACATCGTGTATGTACATATATATACAACCATGAACTGCCACAATTCTTTACCCAATTCTCTTTATTTCTTATTCATTTCTTTATCTATTTCATCCATCAATGGATGTTTACTTTTTTCCCATATTTTAGCTATTGTAAATAATGCTCCAATGACCATGGAAGTGCATATATCTTTTCAAAGTACTGTTTTATTTTCTTTGGGTAAATACTGAGAAATGCAATTGCTAGATCATATGGTAGTTTTATTTTTAATTTTTTCTTACTGTTTTTCATAGTGGCTACACCAATTTACATTTCCACCAATTGCATGGGGGTTCTATTTTCTCCACATCCTTGTCAAAACTTGTTATTTCTTGTCTTTGTGATAAAAGTCACTCTAACAGGTATGAGGTACTATCTCACTCTGGGATTTACATTTTTCTGATGGTGAATGATGTGGAGCATCTTTTCATTCATTGTTGTTGATCTGTAGGTCTTCTTTGGAAAAATGTCTATTCAAATCTTCTGCACATTTTAAAATCATAATTTTTTTTGCTATTGAGTTGTGAAGTCTTTATATAGATATTAGCCCCTTACCAGATATACGATTTGCAAATATTTTCTGCCATTCAGCAGGTTGCCTTTTAATTTTGTTGATTGTTTCTTTTGCTGTGTAGAAGATTCTTAGTTTGATGTAGTCTCACTTGTTTATTTTTTATTTTGTTGTTCTTGCTTTTGGTGTCAGATTAAAAAAATACATTGCCAAGACCTATGCCAAAGAGCTTAACATGCCTATGTTTTCTACTTCCTAAGTGATTTTCAGTTAATTTTTGTGAGTGGTAAGATCATGGTCAGTTTTATTTCGCTTGTGGCTGTCCAGTTTTCCCAATATCACTTATTGAAGAGATTGAATTTTCCTCATTGTATATTCTTGTCTTTTTCATAAATTGATCATATATTCATGGACTTATTTCTAGGTTATTTTGTTCTACTTATCTATATATGTGTCTTTATGGCAATACCATACTGTTTTAATTATCCTAGCTTTTAATATAGTTTGAAATCACAAAGCATGGTATCTCTAGCTTTGTTCTTTCTCAAGATTGCTTTGGCTATTTGGATCTCTTGTGATACCAGACAATCCTAGGATTATTTGTTCTACTACTGTGAAAAATGACATTGGAGATTTGACAGGGATTGCATTGAATCTGTATAATACTTTGAGTAAGTTTGGACATTTCAGCAATATTGATTCTGACAATCCGTGACCATGGAATATCCATTTATTTGTATTTTCAATTTCTTTCATTAATGTCTTATAGTTTTCAATATGTAGGTCTTTCACTTACTTGGTTAAATTTATTTCTAGATATTTCATTTTTATAAGTAGGATTGAAGAGCAAACAGATTTAATTCTTGGTATTAAAAAATCAGGATTTTGGTTACATTTGTGAAGAGGAAGAAGGCAATGATTGAGGAAGGGGCACATCAGTACCTTCCAGAAAGCTAAAAAAAATTCTAATTTTGATCAAGTAGTGGTTTCTTGAACTACATAGAACTACATACATTTGTGTGTTCCTTTTATTATAATTCATCAATCTGTATACTTAAGATTACTCCATTGGTTTTGTGTCACATCTAAATAAATAAAAAGTATTTTAGTAAAGTGAAAACATTCTAAACAACAAAATATAAGAAATTATACCTTAGGGGTGAAACCCCTCTGATACCCAAGCCAAATTAAATACTTTTTTGTTAATCTTCTGTTAGAGCATTATCTACTATCCTGTAATTACGTGCTTATTTGCTGGCATCTCTGGCTAGACTGTGAGCCTCTGCAGGACAAGGGCCATGCCTCAATTAACCTTATTCCTTAGTGCTTCAAACACAACATGAAAGGAGGTTAACCATTTTTAAATTAAAAAAAAAAAATATATATATATATAAATGTATAAATGTACTAACAGATTGTGGAACACACTACTTTTTTTCTCTATCTTATCCAAATACCCTGAGTAATACTTCTATCACACATCTGTGGCCTTTACTTTTACAATTCCTTATGTTTTTAAATAATCATTTATAATCTCCAAAGAATACATTTTTTTAAAGGGAAGGGAATGAATACATACACACACCCACACACTTTTAAGAATGCATTTATATACCACAGAGTTCTAATGTTACTCATAGTATACAGTTCACGAACCAGTGCCCATGCATGAATTGATTATTAATGGCTTACAAGGTAAATAAGAAATTAATATATGTTTAGAAATGGGTACAATTTGGGTCTATTACAGTATCTAAACACGTGTATAGTAAACTCACCTTGTGTATGACATGAACTATGTACTAGTCATTCATGGTAGAACTAGTTATTAAAGATGAATTAGACCAAAAAAAGGTCCTTTTTAAAAAAGATTTTATCTCTTTATTTGAGAGAGAGAGAGAGAGAGAGCATGCACAGAGTGGGAGGGAGAAGCAGATTCCCTGGTGAGCACAGAGTCTGGTGTGGGGCTCGATCCCAGGACACTGAGATCATGACCTGACCTGAAGGCAGACGTTTTATTTTTTTATTTTTATTTTTTTAATTTTTAAAAGATTTTATTTATTTATTTGACAGACAGAGATCACAAGTAGGCAGAGAGGCAGGCAGAGAGAGAGGAGGAAGCAGGCTCCCTGCTGAGCAGAGAGCCTGATGAGGGGCTCCATCCCAGGACCCTGGGATCATGACCTGAGCCGAAGGCAGAGGCTTTAACCCACTGAGCCACCCAGGCGCCCTCTGAAGGCAGACGTTTAACCAACCGAGCCACCCAGGTGTCCCAAAAAGATCCTTTTTTTAATACAAAGTTTTAAAATCTCTGCCATTGAATGTTAGAGCTGGAGAAGACAAACACCATTATTTTACAAGTGGGGGAACCAAGACCTAGAGTTTAGCCAAATCCTAATTGCCATGGTAGTAATCTTTACACTATAACGCCACCTGCATTCCTTATATTAATGAGTTTCAAAGATAAAATCAGTATCACTGCTACCATTATTAGCAGTAACAAGTGCAGCTACTATAAATCCACACATTTAATGTTTATAAGGTAGAACCACATGAAATTGCTATTTTTATACATAAAACAATGGTCAAGTATCTGTAATTTCACACAACTCAACTCATTTGAAATGCTAGGAACAATATCAAATGCTTTAAAGCCTTAAAGATGCAACTGGACCCAGACTACATAATGCCTGGTGAGTTAAGTTCTCTCTGGGGTCTGTTCCCATAACCATAACCTGGAACTAATAACTTAGGTTCAGATTTATGGAGGCTTAAATGATCCTAGCCCTTAGAATGACACCTGGCAGGTAGTAAGTGCTCAGTGACTATTAGCTTTTTAAATTATTTCCAACATTAATTCTCAGAACAGTCTTGTGAAGTAGGAACATTTTATTCTCACTTTATAGATGTGGAGACCAGAGCTTAAAGAGATAGTGAGATAATAACTTGGACCTTTGTCCATCTGACTTCAAGCACATTCCCTGTACCTTACTTACATAGTAATTTTCAATTAACTGACAGCTGAATTGAGTCAAATAGTCCCACTGGGGTGTTTCATCAGAATTGTCAATATTGGAGAGCATCTATCTTCTGCTTTAATAGTCAGTTATGTAAAAGACAGTGCAAGCTACTTTACATTGTGATTGAGAGAAACTAAGTTCACCACTTTTTTGCTCTGTTTTTAGGTCTGATTGATGAGAATGCTATAAGCAGTAAACAAGCTGATGGTTGTCACCTCTGATTTCATAACAATCCCAGATTGTAGTATACCCTTAAGTATTTCTTTCACCTGCCAAAGGATCCCAAACTCCAGCGCACCATCCTCTGGAATGCTGAGAAGGGAAAACTCAATGTAGCACCTGCTTACTAGAACCTGTGCTGTTAAACTTGGCCAACATTTTGTACAAAACCAACCCCCCCCCCAAAAAACCCCCAAAACCAAACAAAAAACCATTGCCAATGCTTTCTCCTTAAATAGAATACATAGTCAAGAAATTCCCTTGAGGAACAACAAGATCTGATTGAATTTTTCAGAATTTTCTATTATTCTATCAAGTTCACTTGACAGCAAAGGACAAGCTGCCTTTCAAATGCTATGAGTGAATGCATCAGCAATTCAGAAGAAAAAAAGTGAGTTATTAAGTAGGAATGAGTCTCTCTGAATATATTTACATCAACTCATGGAAACCACTGTCCTCAGAAACCTCCATGACAATCTATTTTCTAGTCTCACTACTGCTTTAAAGTTGACAGATGATAATAAAATACAATGAAATTACCTTTGAGCTCTGAAATGTACATCAGCTCACACATTCCTCATGACTTGATTTTTATTTTTCCAACACAGCTCATTCACTTTCAATATTATTCCCAAGTACTCGAGGTTTATAGCTGGGGAATCTAGCTACTTATGCCTATTTCATGTTTGCATAAAGATAGGAAATACAGATATTATTATATATGCTTACACACACACACACACACACACACATACACAACATACATGGATATACATATTGGTTAGGAGTTAGAAGGGACTTTTGAGATAATCAAGTCTCCTTTCGTTGCCTTACAAATGAGGTCTTGGAAGCCCAGAAAGAAATGGTATCCTGAAGGCCATACAGGAAGCCAACTTCCAAATAAAGCTTGAGAGAATAGAAATGTAGCAAGAGAATAAGAATGTGGCAAGTACCAAGTAACTGAGCATTACAGCCAGTATTTCTCATACATAAGTTCTTACACCACTTCTGTGATGTTAGTATCATCATTCTCAGTTGATGAAAAAATTGAAGCTAGGAAAAGCAGTACAGACAATATTCTTTCTGCTACACCAGCATTTCTCTGCATCCACTCTGGTGTCACTGATTTTTGCCATATCTGTACACTCTCTATGTTGTTTTCTTAACCTTTTCCTTAAATTGACCAAATACTTATATTTTTAAGATTTATTTTGAGAGAGAGAAAGAGAGCACGAGCAGGAGGGGCAGAGGGAGAGGGAGAGAATCTCAAGCAGACTCTGGACTGAGCCTGAACTGGGGCTCAATCTCGTCACCCTGATATAACCTGAGCGGAAACCAAGAGTCAGCCACTTAACCGACTTTGCCACCCCAGGTGCCCCTTGACCAAACACTTATTAAAACACACACACACACACACACACACACACTTTTTAATTACAATTAAATGTAAAACAAATATAATGGGCCATAAACTGAAGGTATCCATAAAAGTAAAGAGAAAGAAACAATATCACTAAATTATAGCTGCCACTCTCTAAAGACACAGGATTTGAATCCTACTCTCTTTGTTGAAAAAGAAGATTAGCGATGGTTAGAGAGGTATTAGAGGTCTATGAACATCAAATGGAGACTTAAATAATGAAAGAGAGTAAAGATAGGAAATCTTTCAGTACTTGAAGTTCATCGTTGCCCTCTCTTGGATCATTCTGAGTCCTGCTCTTGTACCTCCTCCTCACTTTGAGAAACATTACGGCACCTGGGCAGATTCTCCAGGTTATGGTTCTCTGACTCTCTAGTGAGCATCAGTAGCATCCTGGAAGCTTGTTAAAAGCATATTTTTTGAACCTTCTCTAGGGTTTCTGATTCAGCATGTCCCCAGTTGGGCCCAAGAATTTGCATTTCTAATAAGTTCCTAACTAAAGCTGATGCAGCTGGTCCAGGAACCACATTACCAGAACCACCGCTCTGGGTCATAACTGGGGAGGAAGAGGTTGAGAACATATGGTGGCATGGGCCTGTGTGTGAACATGACACCATTAAGTTCACCGGTGATTGCTGGTATTCGGAATTCTTATTTAATGAAACAGGTAAGACAAAGAAACACCGAACGTATTCTTGTGGTCCTGAATTGTTTCTTTAATCCAGTGAGTTCAGATTGATACTACACCACAACAACAGCCTGCAACAATCTTGGCTAAGAGGTCAAAGTACCTCCTCTTCAGTAATACGGTTTGTTTGTAGGTGGCTAACTATCTGCAAGGCTCTGTGCATTGGCGGTAGCAGCCCGTGATCATTCATACTAAAAGCAGAAAATGAGGTCCTCCTTCTCTCCTCTAGATGTTAAGGAACATTTAAAAAATGCCATGACAGGGCGCCTGGGTGGCTCAGTGGGTTAAAGCCTCTGCCTTCAGCTCAGGTCATGATCCCGGGGTCCTGGGATCGAGCCCCGCATCGGGCTCTCTGCTCAGCGGGGAGCCTGCTTCCTCCTCTCTCTCTGCCTGCCTCTCTGCCTACTTGTGGTCTCTGTCTGTCAAATAAATAAAAAAAAAATGCCATGACAGTTGCCATTCTCTTGTATGGTTCTAATTAATAGCGATAACTAATCATTATTTTTAATAGCAATAACTAATAATTGTTAAGTGCCTTCTATAAGCCAATCATTGTGTGTACCAGGTGTTTACCCGGGAATACTTTCTGTTTCAATGGAAAGATGTGAAAATTTAGGTAACATGTCTGAAATCCCAGTTACTAAGCAGATCAGAGATTAGATTCCAAGTTCAATTCCAATGCCCATTTTTTTCTAAGCCACACCACTGCTATTGTCGTTACCCAATTATCAATCTCTTAATAGCAGCATATTTTATAGGGACCTAAAAGATGAGAAGGAAAAATCACTCCATAAGCTGGAAAGTTTTAGAAGGAAATTTTAAAATGATGTCACCAGAACAGGAGAAACCAGCGATATTTAATCAGCAATGAAGATAGAGCTCACTCAGGTCAAATCAGGGTTGAAGAATATCTGGCTAAATTTTAATTTTAGGAGAGTGGGTAAGTGTGTAGAATGAATCTCAGAAATCTGAACTGTTTCAGCTAAATCAGGAAGGAGACTTTTATTTCCTCCTGACATGGCAAGGACTATTTGGGGAACCGGTATGGTAGAAGAGATAACAATAGATTGTGAGGCATGAGCCTTGGACTCTGGTCATTTTTTTGTCTCAGTAACTGAAACTTCATTTCTCTGGGTCCCAGTTTCACCATCTGCACACCAGGCAGCTGGGTTAAGCTCCCTTCCTGGATCTGCCTTTAAGAATGGCAGATTCCTTCAACTGGATTTATTAGCACCATATGCCTCAAAATGATAATACCCATCTCTCAGTATAAGGAGAATATGGTTTGATTGCAAACTCAGCATGTGGGTTTCAAACTTCAGTCTCTCAAGAACCTGTTTATCTACCCATATGTGAGGTTACTCTGTTATATTCTTTGGCAAATATGCGGTGACAACTAGAGGAAAGATCCTGAACCCTTCAAGGTAGAAGTACAACTGATATCCATATAAATGGAATTTAAGAAATGACTTATCTGATAAACTTTTAAAAAGTCATCAATGACAATGAAATGACAAGTTCAGTAGGTGTTATTAGGTGCAATTATAGTAATGTCTAGAAAGAAAACAACATCTGTGATTTGCTTGATTAATAGCTTAACAGAACAGTGCATCTGTTAATGGAATAACATTCCTAGCACTGTTCACTATATGTCTTCAAGATCTGAGAATAAAGTCTTATGGGAGAAGAAAGGAGAAGGTTGCCAGGTTGGCTACTGAAGGTCTAGTTCTTCCCCAGAATTTCAATTCTCCTCTGACTACCTTGACCAGAGTTGTGTAGCAATTTAAGAGGACAAATGAATTTCACCAGGTATATGAACTTTGTAGGCTAAAGAACTAGCTGCTCAGAGTGATTAAAAAAAATTTACTTTTCGCCTGTGGTTGGAGAGGTTTTACCCCATGTCACAACAGGATTATACTAAAGGTGTTCCTCATCGATTTGCCTGCATACATGGGGCTTTTTCTGGAGGGAATACTTTATACTCAGAGACTAAAAATAGTTTTCTTTAAACATCAGTTTTTTCCTTTGAACTCAAAGGAGAGTCAAAATTCCTACCTTTATGTGTCACAATGTGCCAGCTTTGGAGTTTATCAAAATGAAATTAGGAAGGCGTGTAATAATCTCATTCTCTTCTTCTAAGCTGTAGTTTCTTTCTGCTTTGAGAACAAGACACAAGACACACTCCATCTTACTTCCTCAGGCTACACTGGATAAATGTAAGATATATTATTTATCATAAAACGTATACAGGTTCATTCAGGCAGCAAACTCTTGCATAAGGAAGTAGGATTTGCCATCAGCTTTTCCTGATGAAATCAGTTAAAGAAAAATGCAACATTCTGTTATAAAAGGGATGTGGATCTCTACCCAGCAAGCCAAATGACATTTCAAATGCAGTATGAAGAAAAGTAGGTATATATCATGGGCCTGATTCAAAACTGAGGATTAGTGATCATAGGAGGTAATCATCCCCCCATCATAAGGAAAGGGTCAGTTGTTTACTTACCCCAGAAAGGCTATTGTCTCTCCTGAGAAGACTCCAGTAGAAGCCATGGAAAACAGGACTTGAAAGTGGCCCGGTTTATCCTGAACAGCTTGGCTAAAATATCATTTATCTTGCCCATGGCATTTTTCATTTCTCTGATTATATCTGATAGTGTCAAGACAACGCATTAAGCTAACCCTGTCTTAGAAACTCAGAGAAGAACATGGCCTGGCAAATAACAACTATGGCCCGTAAAGGAAATGGGGAAAAACAAGCCACTGCGCTAGGGCCACAAGAGAAAGAGAAGAATAGCAGGACTGTGAGTGTGGGCCCCGGGCCCAGAACAGTGAAGGCAGTGTTCTTGGCTTGGCTGCACATTTACACAGCACCATCACTGTTAGACATGGGTCTTGCATAAATTTCTACTTTCTGTGAATCAATGAGCCAGCAATATAAAAATTCATAAGTGATTTTATTCTCTATACCTGGTACAAGAATGACTTTGTCCATTTACCTTTTGTAATGCATGTAATTAAGTGTGAGACAATTATAACCTTGTAGTTCTCCTTGGGGGCCTGGAACATAACTCAGTTGCTGGGTTTCGAGGGCACTTAAAGAGAGAAAAGACTCTCTGCAGTGACTTTTATACACGTGCTGGTGATGAATTTGCCCTCAAATCCTCAGCAGTCCCATTTTGCAGCAGTCATAGTTCTTATTGATTACTGTTTGATTATACAAAATAAGGAAAGGGGGACCAATACATTATAGTTATGGATTATGTGAATGCTTCAGACATACAGAAAGTCAGACTTATTTATGGGCTTACGGAGAGTGCTGATTCACTCCCTAAAGAAAATTTTCATGTATAATCTTTTTACTGAGTTGGTTGCAATTCTGCTAATTGGGGTAAAGGCCATGAACCAGTTGCCATATTGATGGATAGTTATTGGTGAGTCCATAAATAAAACAAGATAGAGAAAGCAACAAGCCTATTCTGAAGGTAGCAAAAAGGGTACTATTGCCAAGCTTGGGAATGAAAAGAGGTGGGGAAAAAATTGAACATAATGTCTAACTTCATGAAAATCTTTCCATAGGATCTTGGCTGGTTGCTAAGGTAATTGTGAACTTCTGTGTACTGTTGGATCCTATCAGAATACTAAGAAGAAATGTGGACATAAAAACATGTTAGAAGGGACAAAACACCCACACATCTAAAATTGGAATAGCTGTAAAATATGTTAGGGATTTTTAAGAACATGAAATTTGCCTAACACTTTAGATAGTCTAGAACTTTTTTTTTTTTAAAAGGCACTTGGCATTCCACGGATCTCCATCTGCTAAAGAGAAGAGTGCTTTGCAAGTCCTGTTCCTTTCCTCTCTTTTCTGAGTCTCATGGTTTCTCAGCACAAGTGTGACCTAGAATCACAGATTTGGTTAATCACAAAATGTTAGCAACAGAAGGTAATCAGAAATCATTTGGTGCTGCTTCCTTGTGCTGTGGGTGAGGACACTGAAGCTTGGAGATGTTAAATCTGCTTAAGGCCATGTGGGAAATTAGTGGCAGACACAGAACACATCTCCTTACTTCCACAACCCCTGCTCTTCCCCCCTCATCATTTCCCCAACACACAGAGAGAAGCACATACAATTTTGGGTCAAGGGAGTCATGATGACCAATAATACAGAGCCCTCACAGCACAGACTTACTTGCCTAGCTGCTTAGAAATTGTAAATACTAACAGGCATGTAGCAAGTTATTTATATCACGGAGTTGGAATCAAATGCCACTGACTAGCTAATTAGAACCCTAATAACAATAGATTAGAAGTGGTGTCGGGGCACCTGGGTGGCTCAGTGGGTTAAAACCTCTGCCTTCCGCTCGGGTCATGATCTCGGGGTCCTGGGATTGAGCCCCATATTGGGTTCTCTGTTCAGCGGGGAGCCTGCTTCCCCCCACTCTCTCCCTGCCTGCCTCTCTGCTTGCTTGTGATCTCTGTCTGTAAAAAAATAAAAATAAAAACTTAAAAAAAAAAAAGAAATGGTGTGTTCAGTTTTTGTTAGAGAGGCCATGTTTCTTTTTTGTTAGAGAGGCCATGTTTTTTTTCTTTTCTTTCTCTTAGAGAGGCTGCTAGAATTCCCTAATAAATCATGTTACAGGATCACACATCTCAGACCTTTATATAATTTCCCTTTCCAGCAGTCAACTTCTCTTCACTAATGTGAATTTAGCATTTTGTAGATACCTGCATTTCTCATTGACTACATCATGCTTTTTGTTTATGATTTTTAGAGAGTTTGTCATGTTTAGCTTTCATATTCTTGTTGCCTAAACTTGCCAATTAAAAAAGTAATTGTTGATAGAGGCTTTTTGTCCCATCTTACACCCAATACCATATGACTAGAATGAAATATAAAAACTCACAACCAATTATTTACTGCAAGCTGTGAAAATTTTACTAGTGGCAGCTGTTATAACTGTTACTGATCAATTTATGCCTAGCACTGTATTAAGCACTTTATATAATAATTCATTTAATTCCCCAGCAACCTTAATAAATTGACTTAACTATTCTTTTTTTAAATTAAAAAAAAATTTAGTTAACATATAATATATTATTTGATTCAAAGGTACAGGTCTGTGAATCATCTGTCTTACACAATTCACAGCACTCACCATAGCACATACTATCCCCAGTGTCCATAACCCAGCCATGCTATCCCTCCCCAACCCCTCTAGCAGCCCTCTGTTTGTTTCCTGAGACTAAGAGTCTCTTATGGTTTGACTTAACTATTTTATTTAAAAAAAAAAAAAAAAAGAGGGCTGTAGAGGCACCTGAGTGGCTCAGTTGGTTAAGCATTCAACTCCTGTTTCCTACTCAGGTCATGATCTCAGGGTTGTGAAATCGAGCCTCGTGTCAGGCTCTGTGTTCAACATGGTGTCTGCTTGAGATTCTCTCCCTCTCCCTCAGTTCCTCCCCTTGCTCTCTCAATCTCTCTATCATAAATAAAATATTTAAAAACACCCCCCCCCCAAAAAAAAACAGGGTTATCAAATTCTTCAAACCAACTGAAATAGAAAAAGTTGTAAGGAAAAATCTTATGGTCATTTTGATAAATTAAGACAGATACACATGACTTTGGTCATAAGAAAGGCAAGGGTCTAAGATTAATCTTTACTACACAAGCGAAATAATGTTTTAAGTATTTGGAATGGAAAGTAACTTGAAGCATTTTAGCTGGTTAAGCAGATACAAACACTGGTATAGGATTAATGAGCAAGAGTTGGAAGAAGTATTAAGCAAGTAACAGAAATAGGAAGAGGAATAGGTTAACATGAGACATTAGCCATAAAATGTGTTCCTTCAGGACTGAAGCAAAGGGATGGACAGCAACACAGTTGTCCAGGGCCTCAAACATCTCTGAAAATGTAACATGATGAAACACATTTCATTAACCAGAACTCATTTTAGAGAGAATATAGAGTAACCAGCCTGAGAAGAGGTGAGATGTCCCCATGGGGCATGCATGAATACCCCTAAATCAGTGGTTCTCTACAAGGGCTGATGTTGCCCCTTGGAGATATCTGGTAATATCTGAAAACAACCTTGCCAAACTGGGTTGGGGGTGCTACTTGCCTCTAGTGGGTAGAGCCCTGGGATGCTGCTAAATATCCTATGTTGTACAGGATAGCCTCCTGCAACAAAGAATGATCTGTCTCAGAATGTCAATTTTGCTGAGGTTGAGAAATCCTGCCTTAGAGGTTTCCTGAATTCTCAAGGTGATGCTTTAGGATAATGGCAGGACTGACTTATTGAGTGAACAGACTGAGTTTGGTGAGTTCTGTCTGCCTCTTCCCCACCCAAGTGTGGTTCTTTTTCCAGATATTGAACAAACTTTTAAAGATGAGCAATTTGAGGGAGCACAAAGTCTCAGTCTGGTCCTCCACTGATTAATTTGATTTCTGAAGTAATCTTAGAAAGCAGAGACAAAATAACAATGAGGAGCCTTTATATTAAGTAATGTTGGGGTGCCTGGGTGGCTAGGGTTAAAGCCTCTGCTTTCAGCTCAGGTCATGGTCCCAGGGTCCTGGGATTGAGCCCCGCATCGGGCTCTCTGCTCAGCGGGGAGCCTGGCTTCCCCCTCTCTCTCTCTGCCTGCCTCTCTGCCTACTTGTGATCTCTGTCTGTCAAATAAATAACTAAAATCTTAAAAAAAAAAAAAAGTAATGTTGAGTGGGTAGGGACAGGCTTGGGTGGAAATCAATGACTACAGATTACCTTAGAGGATGGTATCTTCTAGGTCTTCTGTCACCAAGTAATTCATGTGATATCCAGCATTCCTAAAGCAGATGTTACATAGTGGTAACCATCTGCGGAAATATTTGGCCTGCACAGGCTTAAATTTTTTATTAGCTGGCAGGATTTAAACATTGGGTATTTCTCATAGTAATGTAGATTCTTTTTTTGTGAAACAAGCTAAAGAACCGACAACAATGGGTACACATTCCCACAAGTCAAGAGTTGGCCATTGCTGAATAATGGCCACTCAGTTTGGACAGGGCACAAATATCACCATTCCTCCTATGAATAGCTTCAGTGCATGACATTATCTGCTATGTCCCTGCAGCAATCTTAGTTTGCAACTTCTGTCTTAAAAGAATATATTTATACTCCTTTTTACTTTACGCTTTAGGGTGACATATGATAAACTGTTTGGGATATAATATGCAGTTTTACTCGGATACGTTTTTCTCAGATCAACTTTGCACTATCTTTTGGTCAATTTTTTTCCCCCAAAAATGAGATTTTGGCTTTTCCATGACTTTCCTCTAATTTTTTCTGCTAATCAAAAAGTAGTTAATGGTAGAGAATAACTTGATGTTTATCCTCTGGAATTGAAAGTCACTTACTAATTTTTACTATATAAATCAAGATAAAAAAATCCCCCAAATAAATGTTTTGACCATGGTATAAGGTAACTTGGTAGGGATAACTTACTGGAATCCGCAGAAACTAAGTTGTAGAATAAAATATTGAATACTGATACTGGAAGTGTTTATAGCCAAAATTCAAATAGGTAGTTTATAGCATCAGATTAAGTTAGTAGGCAGTCACAAAAGGAGGTTGTGATTCTTTGAATAATAATTTGTTTAAATCAATGCATGATTTTTACATTCATAAAGTAGGACAAAATTTTTATAAAACATGCTGTACAAGAGAAGATATTTGCAATGATTTATGACAAATATAAAGATAACTACTGAGGCGTTTGTTTTATTGATATGAGTAGTTATATAATCTTTCTACTTATTCAGAATTATGGTTCTGAAACCCTTTAGAATGAGGGTTCCTCAACACTCTTAAAAATTATTTAGGATCCTAATGAGGGGGGGAGACAAGATGGCGGGGAAGTAGGAGGAGGCGCCTTTTCAACCTGCACCCTAAAGTGAGCTGATTACCTACCAAAGAACTCCGATCACCCATGAAATCAGCCTGAGATCAGAATTATACACGTCTGGATCTCTACGGGGGCCAGAAGACGCCAGTGGGCAGGTAAAGTGGAGTGGGAACGTCGGACTGATATCGGAAGATAAACAAAAGGGGGAGGGAGCCACCAGAGGCGACCGACTGGAAAATAATACCCCAATACGAGAGTGCCCGGCATCTGGGGACCAGCATTAACTTGGAGTCTTGTTGAAAGCACTCAAAAGAGCAAAGACTCGAGCGGGGAAATTGTGGGAATCGGGGCGGATAGGGATAGGGGCTTAAGTCCCCAGACCCAGGGCAGCCTCCCCTGGCGCTGAGCGGGAGAGTGCGGCGGAGAAACCTGGTCTTTGTCCCGGAGCTGCCAGTGCGCCCAAGAACGGGTGGAGTCCGGCTCCCGTGAGGGGCTGGGAGCCACACCAGACAGCAGAACGCGCACCTTACTGGAGATGCGCGCGTGCCTCAACCTCCCCTGAGAGAGGTGCACGCCCAGCCTGGTGTTCTGGGACCCACGAGGTGATAGACCCACGCAGCGATAGAGTCGATAGAGCTGGAGGCGCCGCGCCCCAAACCATCCCCTGGGAGAGGTGCGCGCAAGACCTGAGCTCTTAGCCCCAGCCAGCGGGAAAATCTCAGTGTGCGATTGCTGCTTGGAACCTCTCTGGCGGTCTGGAGCTGCCCAGACAGCCACAGCTGCCTTGGTTTTGCGTACAAGCAGGAGATCCTGCGTCCCCAGGGACCGTGACTCAGAACCTGCTCTGCCAGCGGCCCAGCAGCTGCAGCACCTGCAGGGGAGCAGACTGAGGCTTCTCTCTGAGAGGGAGGTTGGGGTGCAGTTTTCTTTCCTCTAAACCTCCAAAAACCATCAAAAGCTGTCAAGGCGAGAGAAAAGAAGTGAACAAACATAAAAACCTCCAGAGAACAAAAACCTGAAAAAAAACGTTTTTCTCAGAGCCCACCCCCTTGAGGGGGTCGGGAGGACTTAACTCAGGGAACATCATTGACTGAAAACCCACGTGGCAGCCCCCTCCCCCAGAAAACAAATCAGGAAAAAAAAAAAAAAAAGACTACAAGAGAACAACCACCACTACTTCATAGATACAACTTTTATTTTTAATTCTTTCCCACTATTCTGGTTCATTTTTTTTCTTTTTTTATATAGATAATTTTTTAACCTATTTACCATCACAGTGAGATGTCCAGTACATCAAATTCCATGATAAACTTCTAACCTGAATTTTTTGATACATACACATGTGTTTTTCTTTTGCTTTTCTATTTTCTTAATTTTTAAAAAAATTTTTAATTTAGTTTAGTCCAGTTTATTCCTTTTTTATTTTTATTTTCTAATATTCATGTAGAGTTAAACTTCAAGGTAATCCCCTTTCTCCAAGCAATGCTACCCCTATAGGTGAACCAATTTTTAATCCCCCTTTTTCTTAGGAAAGTTGAGTCCTTTAACAAAGATATCAAGATACATCCAGGAAGAATCAAAATAACCTTCCTCGCCCACACCGAGAATCTATAACCATGCTCCCATCTTTTTCTTCTGCCAGTGTCTCTGTGTATTTATGTTTGTCCGGATAGTATATAAATCTTATACTTGGGGTTCTTCTTGACGAGGCTCCTCCTTTTTTTGGCTTATATATATATATATTTTCTCTCGTCATATACTTTTATCAGTCTTTTTGTTTGTCTGTTTTTGTTTGTATACGTCATAAACCTTACCCTGGGGCCCATTTGGGCTGAACCTTCACTTTTATCTTCCCTTTTTTTCCTGTCTCTCTCTCTCCCTCTTTTTTCTTTTTCTTTTCTTTTTTCTCTCATTTGGGTGGGGAATCCTGAGTGCTCAGAAGCGTTCCAGGGTGCACCTTGACTGCACCACGGTCAATACATCCACCTACATCTGTCCAGTCATCTCTCACCAAAATGACTAGGAGGAGGAATCCCCAACAGAAGAAAAATACAGAGGATGGGCCTTCTGCAACAGAGCTAACGGCTATCAACATAGACAATATGTCAGAAAGAGAATTCAGGCTAACAATTATCCAGGCAATAGCTAGGTTGGAGAAAGCCATGGATGACCAAACAGAATTGATTAGGGCAGAATTGAAAGCGACCAGAGAGGAGGTTCATAATGTTAGGGCAGAGCTGAAGGCCACCAGGGATGAGGTTCACAACGCTCTCAATGAGTTCCAATCTAATCTAAATTCTCTAAAAGCTAGGGTAACTGAGACAGAAGATAGAATTAGTGATCTGGAGGACAAACAAATAGAGAGAAAGGATCAGGAGGAAGCCTGGAACAAACAGCTTAGAAGCCACAAAAACAGAATCAGGGAAATAAATGATGCCATGAAACGTTCCAACGTCAGAATTATTGGAATCCCTGAAGGGGAGGAGAAAGAAAGAAGTCTAGAAGATATAGTGGAACAAGTTTTTCATGAAAATTTTCCCAATCTTGCGAATGGAACAAGTGTTCATGTACTAGAAGTAGAAAGGTCCCCCCCCCCAAGATTATAAATTCAAAAAAAACATCCAGGCACCTCATAGTAAAATTGAGGAATCATAATTGTAGATACAATCTCTTGAAAGCCGCTAGGACAAAGAAGCTCCTTACATACAGAGGAAAGCCCATCAGAATAACGTCAGACCTGTCCACAGAGACCTGGCAAGCCAGAAAGGGCTGGCAAGATATATTCAGGGCACTAAATGAGAAGAACATGCAGCCAAGAATACTTTATCCAGCAAGACTGACATTCAAAATGGATGGAGAGATAAAGAGTTTCCAAGACCGGCAAGGCTTGAAAGACTATGCAACCACCAAGCCGACACTGCAGGAAATATTAAGGGGGGTTCTATAAAAGAGGAAAAATCCTAAGAATAGCATTGAACAGAAATATAGAGACAATCGACAGAAAGAAAGACTTCAAAGATAACACAATGTCAATAAAAACGTATCTCTCAATAATCACTCTCAATGTGAATGGCCTAAATGCACCCATAAAACGACACAGGGTTGCAGATTGGATAAAACGACAGGACCCATCCATATGTTGTCTACAAGAGACCCATTTTGAACCTAAAGATACACCCAGACTGAAAGTGAAGGGATGGAGAAGCATCTTTCACGCCAATGGGCCTCAAAAGAAGGCCGGGGTAGCGATTCTCATCTCAGATAAATTAGATTTTAAACTAAAGACGGTAGTCAGGGATACAGAAGGACACTACATCATTCTTAAAGGGACTATCTACCAAGATGATCTAACAATTGTAAATATCTATGCCCCCAATATGGGAGCAGCCAATTACATAAGAAAACTATTAATCAAGATAAAGAGTCATATTGATATGAATACATTAATAGTAGGAGATCTTAACACGCCTCTCTCAGAAATAGACAGATCATCGAAGCAGAAAATCAATAAAGAAATAAGAGCATTGAATGATACATTGGACCAGATGGACCTCATAGATATATACAGAACATTCCACCCTAAAACAACAGAATACTCATTCTTCTCAAGTGCACATGGAACCTTCTCCAGAATAGACCACATACTGGGTCACAAATCAGGGCTCAACCGATACCAAAAGACTGAGATTATTCCCTGCATATTCTCAGATCACAATGCTTTGAAACTGGAGCTCAATCACAAGGAAAAGTTCAGAAGGAACTCAAATACCTGGAAGCTAAAGACCACCTTGCTTAAGAATGCTTGGATCAACCAGGAGATCAAAGAAGAACTTAAACAATTTATGGAAACCAATGAGAACGAAGACACTTCACTCCAAAACCTATGGGATACAGCAAAGGCGGTCCTAAGGGGGAAATTCATAGCCATCCAAACCTCCCTCAAAAAAATTGAAAAATCCAGAATACACCAGCTGTCTCTACACCTTAAAGAACTGGAGAATCAACAACAAATCAAACCAACTCCACACGTAAGAAGGGAAATAATCAAGATTAGAGCAGAGATCAACGAGGTAGAAACCAGAGATACAGTAGAACGTATCAACGAAACTAGAAGCTGGTTTTTTGAAAGAATCAATAAGATCGATAAACCATTGGCCACACTAATCCAAAAGAAAAGAGAGAAAGCCCAAATTAATAAAATTAAGAATGAAAATGGAGAGATCACAACTAACACCAAGGAAGTAGAAACAATCATCAGAAGCTATTATCAACAGTTATATGCCAATAAGCTAAGCAACCTAGATGAAATGGATGCATTCCTGGAAAACTATAAACTCCCAAAATTGAACCAGGAAGAAATTGACAACCTGAATAGACCGATATCTAGTAACGAGATTGAAGCAGTGATCAAAAACCTCCCAAAAAAAAAGAGCCCAGGACCTGACGGATTCCCTGGGGAATTCTATCAAACTTTCAAAGAAGAAATAATACCTATTCTCCTGAAGCTGTTTCAAAAAACTGAAGCAGAAGGAAAACTTCCAGACTCTTTTTATGAAGCCAGCATCACCCTGATCCCCAAACCAGGCAAAGACCCTACCAAAAAGGAGAATTTCAGACCGATATCAGTGATGAATATGGATGCTAAGATTCTCAACAAGATCCTAGCAAACAGGATCCAACAGCACATTAAAAAGATTATCCACCATGACCAGGTAGGATTCATCCCTGGGTTACAAGGATGGTTCAACATTCGCAAATCAATCAATGTGATAGAACAAATCAATGAGAGAAGAGAGAAGAACCACATGATCCTCTCCATTGATGCAGAAAAAGCTTTTGACAAAATCCAGCATCCGTTCCTGATTAAAACGCTTCAAAGTATAGGGATAGAGGGAACATTCCTGAACTTCATCAAATCTATCTATGAAAAACCCACAGCAAATATCATCCTCAATGGGAAAAAGCTTGCAGCCTTCCCATTGAGATCAGGAACACGACAAGGATGCCCACTCTCACCACTCTTGTTCAACATAGTATTAGAAGTCCTAGCAACAGCAATCAGACAACAAAGAGAAATAAAAGGTATCCAGATTGGCAAGGAAGAAGTCAAACTCTCTCTCTTCGCAGATGACATGATTCTTTATATGGAAAACCCGAAATACTCCACCTCCAAACTACTAGAACTCATACAGCAATTCAGTAATGTAGCAGGATACAAAGTCAATGTCCAGAAATCAGTGGCTTTCTTATACACTAACAATGAAAATACAGAAAGGCAAATTAGAGAATCGATTCCATTTACTATAGCACCAAAAACCATAAGATACCTCGGAATAAACCTAACCAAAGAGGTTAAAGATCTGTACTCGAGGAACTACAGAACACTCCTAAAAGAAATTGAAGAAGACACAAAAAGATGGAAGACCATTCCATGCTCTTGGATGGGAAGAATAAACATCGTTAAAATGTCTATACTGCCCAGAGCAATCTATACTTTTAATGCCATTCCAATCAAAATTCCACCAGTATTTTTCAAAGAGCTGGAGCAAATAATACTAAAATTTGTATGGAATCAGAAGAGACCCCGAGTTGCTAAGGAAATGTTGAAAAACAAAAATAAAACTGGTGGCATCACGTTACCTGATTTCAAGCTTTACTACAAAGCTGTGATCACCAAGACAGCATGGTACTGGCATAAAAACAGACACATGGACCAGTGGAACAGAGTAGAGAGCCCAGATATGGACCCTCAACTCTATGGTCAAATAATCTTTGACAAAACAGGAAAAAATATCCAGTGGAAAAAAGACAGTCTCTTCAATAAATGGTGCTGGGAAAACTGGACAGCTATATGTAGAAGAATGAAACTTGACCATTCTCTTACACCGTACACAAAGATAAACTCGAAATGGATAAAAGACCTCAACGTGAGACAGGAATCCATCAGAATCCTCGAGGAGAACATAGGGAGTAACCTCTTTGATATCAGCCACAGCAACTTCTTTCAAGATATGTCTCCAAAGGCGAAGGAAACAAAGGCAAAGATGAACTTCTGGGACTTCATCAAGATAAAAAGCTTCTGCACAGCAAAAGAAACAGTCATCAAAACAAAGAGGCAACCCACGGAATGGGAGAAGATATTTGCAAATGACAGTACAGATAAAAGGTTGATATCCAGGATCTATAAAGAACTCCTCAAACTCAACACACACAAAACAGATAATCATATTAAAAAATGGGCAGAAGATATGAACAGACACTTCTCCAATGAAGACATACAAATGGCTACCAGACACATGAAAAAATGTTCATCATCACTAGCCATCAGGGAGTTTCAAATCAAAACCACATTGAGATACCACCTTACACCAGTTAGAATGGCCAAAATTAGCAAGACAGGAAACAACGTGTGTTGGAGAGGATGTGGAGAAAGGGGAACCCTCTTACACTGTTGGTGGGAATGCAAACTGGTGCAGCCACTTTGGAGAACAGTGTGGAGATTCCTCAGGAAATTAAAAATAGGTCTTCCCTATGACCCTGCAATTGCACTACTGGGTATTTACCCCAAAGATACAGATGTAGTGAAAAGAAGGGCCATCTGTACCCCAATGTTTATAGCAGCAATGGCCACGGTCGCCAAACTGTGGAAAGGACCAAGATGCCCTTCAACGGATGAATGGATAAGGAAGATGTGGTCCATATACACTATGGAGTATTATGCCTCCATCAGAAAGGACGAATACCCAACTTTTGTAGCAACATGGACAGGACTGGAAGAGATTATGCTGAGTGAAATAAGTCAAACAGAGAAAGTCAAGTATCATATGGTTTCACTTATTGGTGGAGCATAACAAATAATATAGAGGACAAGGGTAGATGGAGAGGAGAAGGGAGTTGAGGGAAATTGGAAGGGGAGGTGAACCATGAGAGACTATGGACTCTGAAAAACAACCTGAGGGTTGTGAAGGGGCGGGGTGGGAGGGTGGGGGAACCAGGTGGTGGGTAGTAGGGAGGGCACAGATTGCATGGAGCACTGGGTGTGGTGAAAAAACAATGAATACTGTTACGCTGAAAATAAATAAAAAATTAAAAAAAAATTATTTAGGATCCTAATGAGTTTTGTTTATATGTGCTATTCCCATCCATGTTTAGAAATTTAAATTAGAAATAATTTATACATTTCTTTAAAAATAATATATTCATTGCATGTTAACACACACAACAGTTTTATAAAAAATAACTATACTTTCCAAAACAAAAAAATTAGTGAGAATTTTCTAAATCTCTTTAATATATGAATAGAAGACAGCTGAATTCTCATATCTGTTTATGCATTTGATCTGTCTCACTATGAAGAATAATCCAGCCTTATACCTGGTTTGAAAAGGGAGATTTGGGGGACTATAATTGTTAGTTTTATGTGTCTATTTGCTAGGCTACAATCCCTAGTTATTCAATGGAAGACTAGTCTAGGTGTTGCTAAGATTTTGTAGATACGACTAAAGTCCATAATCAGTTGATTTTTAAATACGAGAGCCTATTTAGATAATATGGGTGGGTCTGATTTAATCAGTTGAAAGGCCTTAGAGGAATTGTTATATGTACTCCATAGAAGAAGAAATTACAGCTACAGATAGCAACCTCAGCTTATGCTTGAGAATTCTAGCTGGACTGCTTGATGTCCAGCTTACCCTATGGATGTCACGCTTGCTTAACTAGCCCAACAATCATGGAAGACACTCCCTTGCAATAAATCTTTTAAGATGTATCTCCTACTGGTTCAGTTTCTCTGGTTAAACTCTGATACGTGGACACTTTGAGATCAGTAGTATAGGATATACCTTAAAATGGCTTTCCTGTCATGAATTAGCTTAACATAATAATTCCATGGAGTCAGTTAGGCAGAAACCATCATTTCTATCCTCAGAGGGGATATTTATCAGATGGAACGGATCTATCAGTGGTTTTTAGTCTTGATTCTTAAATTCATAGTTTCTATGCCAGTGCTTGTTATCTTTCAGCACAATAACCTTCTATATATTTGGAAATATACTTGCAGATATAGGCATCATACTATTTAATACACACATGTCACAAAGAAATTCCTTACAAAAAGTAGGCAGGACACATAACCTGTATCTAAGGCATGAGTGAAAGTGATGCAAAGAAACAGGGTTTGTTTTACACTTAAGGAGCTTATAATTTACCTGGGAGAAATACGATTATTCACCCCTGAAAATATGAGATGAGATTTAACAGTGATTAGGACTTAATTCTCTACCAATACTTTTTTGAGTACTAGACACTGGATTAGGGTCATTTTTATCCTTTTCAGCTGCTTCTGGTATGGAATGGATCCTTCCTTTTGATGTCCCCTCTAGTACATGAGTTTATGGGAGACAGAGATAGTGACCAATTAGCAGGTGCATAATACTAACAAGCTGTTCCCTGAATGACTAAGGAAGCAGAGGATGGGTGCAAAAGAAAGGTGTGAAGAGCCAAAGTGGAAAAGTTGGGAAAAATGGAAAACCAAAGAACTGAAAGATGGAATATGATTTTAAGACAATAAAACAAAAACTGAACTGAAAAAGGTGTGTATTAAAAAGGAACAAGGGATTTATTAGAAAAAATGGAGGGTTTTCATTTTATGAAAGACTGGCCAAGGAGTGTATGTGTTTTATTAGGAAAAGGAGGCAGAATAGTGTCATGGCTCAGAGTGTGAACTTTAGTCAGACAGATCTGAGTTTGAGTACTAGTTCCATCACGTAGTAGCTATGTGATCTTGGATAAATAATTCAACCTTCTTGGACCTCACTTTCTACAGCTATGAACTTTCAGAGTTATTATGAAAATTAAATAAGGAAATGTATATAAAGTATTTCATATAGTGCTTAACATAAAGTAAATCCATTAAGTGTTGGCTCTCATAATTATTATCATTAGTTCTACAGGCAACAAGGAATCAATAGGAGGTTTTTAATTGGGTGGTGATATGGGGACACTTGTTAGTTTGGAAAATACATTTGATGTTAGTTAGAATAAATTACCAAGGTAAAATACTGGAGGCAGAATCTGCCAGGGGCACCTGGGTGGCTCAGTGGGTTAAGCCTCTGCCTTTGGCTCAGGTCATGATCTCAGGGTCCTGGGATTGAGTCCTGCATCAGGCTCTCTGCTCAGTGGGGCTCCTGCTTCCCCTCTCTCTGCCTGCCTCTCTGCCTACTTGTGATCTCTCTGTCAAATAAATAAATAAAATCTTAAAAAAAAAAAAAGAATAAATTACCAAGGTAAAACACTGGAGCCAGAGGAATCAGTTGGGAAGTTACCTTAATAGTCGTGGCACAAAAAAGTGAGAAGTAAGGGATATACTAGCCCAGTTCTGGATTATCACATGTAGTATAGATTTGACATTGGTGGTTTATCTAAATAGTGACATATACTGTTTATGTATAATTGGTAAATGGGACACACTACAAAATTTTGTAAGCATATTTAATTTAAGCACATCATTTATCAGATTTAAGGGAGAATTTTAGAAGTTGAAAGTTGCAAATTTTAGAGAATGTCAAGTGCCCTGATACAGCAATCATGCTTCCAAATTCTCTAGCTTACATGGAAAATTAACTAGGTGTTTCCAGAAAACTAATCACTAAGGAGGTACCAGTCTAGGATTAAAATAAAAAACAAACAAAAAAACTGTATACAAGCACATAAATATCTCTTTCTAGGATAAGAGTTATATGTAGTTGCTTATGAGAGAGAATATCTAAAGAACTTAGAAATGGTGGCTATTCATACACAGCGAAACCCATCTGTTAATATCTGGGGATACTGGAAATAAATTTAATTGACAACAGGTAACCAGATCCAACTAGGAAAATTCGCTTGCTCATCTAAGCACTGGTCTTGTTTATGTCTATATCCAATAAGTCATAAGGACATCTTTCAAATTTCAAAAAAACTCTTGGCCTTATTCATTTTAAAACACACAGAGAAATGAACAGCTTGTCACATAGGTCAATAGGACAGATCTCAGGTTTTTTAAAAGTTGTACAATAATCTGTATACACTGAAATCCAAAAGACATGCTGATATCCATATATAATACTTTTCACTTAGATTAGGAAATAAATGACAAATAGTACAGAACCTCTAGAAGAATTATGACACAGCTGGAGGCACCTGGGTGGCTCAGTCAGTTAAGCCTCTGCCTTCAGGTTGAGTCCTGTTCCAGGGTCCTGGGATCCAGCTCCACATGGAGCTCCTTGCTCAGCTGGGAGTCTGCTTCTCCCTCTCTCTCTCCTCCTCCCCTGTGCTTGTGCTCTGTCTCTCTCTCTCTAATAAACAAATAAAATCTTAAAAAAAAATCATTATGATACAGCTGCTAGTTTAAAGTGGAAATTCTAGTCTTAGAGTCGATTAGCACACATCTGTTTAATTTTGAATGTAATAGCTGTGAATCTCCTTTCCAAAAGAATTAGAGGTTTTCATTGTGCATTTGTGTGGAAATCATTGGTTAGAATAAGGGCTATAGGAATATAAAGGAAAAAATAAAGACATGAAGTAAGAGACGGAACACAATGGCCTTTGTATATGATTTTTTATCCACTGAATACAAGTACTCAAGTTGATTTTCCAAGTGGAAGGGATAGATTTTCTTAGATCCAAGCATGCACTATTGTGCAGGTCTTGTGGTTGTCTAACATCACACATTTGCAAGGCAGCTGCTTGGGCTAGAGGTGGAATGAGGCCTGGGAACAGAGTGATGTGATCGTCATCTACAAATAAAAGCCTTGCCTTAATTAGATGTGCTAATAGGTAGTGTGTATGGCTCACCATTCCCTATGACTTCTAGGTGAGATAACTATGAATTAATAAAGTTAAAACACTGGTATTTGGAATAAAAACAGATGATAAGATAGGGCCTCAGATTTTATGTGATCCAGTATTAGCATCCAAAAGGAGACAGATTTGGGAAGATAAAGCAGTTTGCTTGAGGTCACAAATCAATGTCACTGCTAAGTCTATTTTTATAATTCCTCATTTATTCTGCCGCTACTCATCGTCTCAATGAGGTTACCATAATCACAGTATTTCAACACAACTGTTTTCTACCCAACTCAACCTAATTAAGCAAAAAAAAGAAGCAGAACTAGAAAGTCATAAGCCTTCTCCTTGCCTGTTGTAGGGTGGCTTTCTCCATGTGGTGGTCCAGGTGGCCTTTTGGGGTTCCATATACACATCATGACTTGGCCTCATTAAAAAGCTTTTCCTGAAACATTTTACTTTGTCCAAGTCCCAGGAAAGCCTCTGATTGGCTCACTTTGGTTTAGGGCTCATTACTGGACCAATTACTTTTGCCATAGGGATGGATACTCTGATTCACCAACTCATGTACACATCACTGTGGCAAAGCCATTTCTTTCAGCCACATTAAATATATTATTTACAAGAAAATGGGTTATCAGAAGGAGGTCAGGGATTCTCAGAAGGCACAAAAAACAAATACATGATAATCATATTCTAAAATGCAACCTCATAGAATATTTAAGAACTGAAACTTACCAAACACAGGAACAACAACTATGGAAACAGTGTGGCTTTTCTTCTTCTAAATAACTTGTGTCACCATCTGTAATGACAAAGATACAGAAAAATCTCATTTCTGAAGCTGGAAGAAAAGATTGATTCATTATGGATTACAACAGGATAATTGATTTCATACACATTAACATACACATTATTTTATATTCTTAGAACACTCTCTGGTATTGAATGAATGCTTATTCCCTGCCTTTGCACATACAAACAGTTCATATATAATTGTTCCCTTGAGTAGTCCCAAGGCCACATCGTCACTTTTCATCACCACAGACTGCAAGTGTCACTTACATCATGGAGTCTTTAAAGATAAAACACTATGAACAGTTTGGTATTTTTGGTTTTCAGTATGTGAGTTTTTGAATGCCACAATTGCCAAAATGGCCTACCATTGTTCTTTGTGATTTCATAGCATACATTACCAGTCCTCTTAACCCTGTGATGGGGCTTGCATTACTCTGATTTTTAAAAATGCTGAGGTATAGGGGTGCCTGGGTGGCTCAGTTGGTTCAGAATCTGCCTTCGGCTCCAGTCATGATCTCATGGGTCCTGGAATTGAGCCCCACATCAGGCTCCCTGCTCAGCAAGGAGTCTGCCTGTCCATTTCCCTCTGCACCTCCCCAATGTTCTACTCTCTTTCTCTCAAATAAATTAAAAAAAATCATTAAAAAAATAAAAATATTGAGGTACAATTGACATATAACATTATATTGTTAAAGGTTATAACATAGTGATTTAGTATTTGTATATATTGTGAAATGATCACCACAATAAGTCTAGTTAACATTCATCAACATACAGTTGATGAACTGTTGATCAAGATACAACAACAATTTTTTTTTCTTATGTTGAGGACCTTTATTTTTATTTATTCATTTTTAAAAGATTTTATTTATTTATTTGACAGAGATAGAGAGAGAGATCACAAGTAGGCAGAGAGGCAGACAGAGAGAGGGAGAAGCAGGCTCCCTGCTGAGCAGAGAGCCCAATGTGGGGCTCGATCCCAGGACCCTGAGATCATGACCTAAGCCAAAGGCAGAACCTTAACCCACTGAGCCACCCAGGTGCCCCTTGTGTTGAGGACTTTTAAAATCTACCTTTTTTTTTTTTTATCAACTTTCAACTATGCAACACAGTATTATTAACTATAGTCACCATGTTGTACATTATATCTTCATGGCTTATTTTATAACTGGAAGTTTGTACCTTTGACCTTCCTTCAACCATTCTACCCATCCCTAAACTCCCACCTGTGACAACCAACAATCTTTTCCCTGTAACTATCAACTTGATTTTTATTTGGTAGTCCCCTTTTTTTTTTTCATGCAGTATTTATCTAGCTTTATCTAAGTCATTTCATTTAGCATAGTGCTCTCAAGTTCTATCCTATTATCCTATTATTCTAATTTTTTTTTGTTTCAACTCACATAAGCTTTGGTTATTATGGCTTTGGAAATTTTATAATGTAGATGAAGATATTGTAAAATCTGGCAAAATTGGGTTTTTATAATGTCACTTTTGAGGAAAATAAGAATTAAGTGCAGCACAAATGATTAAAAAATTGTTACTTGCTTAATTTCAGAAGAAGCTATGGAGATATTACATGGTCATGGTTAGGAGCTAGGGCTTTTTAAGCTAAACAGTTGTGGGTTCAAATTCTGACTTCTTACTAGCTGTGTGACCTTAGGCAAGTTATTTTACTTCTCCAAGACTTAATAACCTCACCTATAGTGTGGGGATGCCACCACCATCTAATTCATGGATAATGCATGTATAATATGTGGTATTCTTTGAGCTCTAAATAAAGACTAAGATTAACCAGGGATACTTGGTTGGCTCAGTCAGTTAAGCATCTGCCTTCAGCTCAGGTCAGGATCCTAGGGAGCTAGGATCAAGCCCTTCATTGGGCTCCCTGCTCTCCCTCTGCCCCTCACCCCTCCTCATGCTTGCTCCCACTCTCTCTCTCTCTCTCTCTCAAATAAATAAATAAGACCTTAAAAAAAAAAAGACTAACCATTTTTATGACAGTCACAATAAAGTAATTTATGTGTAGGAAAAGAAATAAAGAACAAAAAAGCACCTACTGTTCTTGCACATAATGGGAAACACATACATTTGTGGAATTAAGTACTGACTTTTATTGATTAGGAACATCTATTTTTGACATTTTTCTCTAAGAAGACTCTCCAAATTTCTTTGTTCTCAATGATCCACTTCCTTTTGGATTCTTTATAATAACAACACAATTTAATTTCCAACTACCAACTGCTTGCAACATAAGCTGTTGCATTAGTATTTTCTCCAAGTAGAATTTTAGTAACTTTTCTTACAGGAATTATACTTTCTTCTTGTGTAGTCTTTGTGTCACCATCCTGAGATTACAATAAGAAGCCAATACTTAGCAATAGAGGGAACCAGAAGAAGGAACTTTCTTCTCTCCTGTAACCCCTTTAAATCAAACTGGGTTGTTCTATACAAAGTTGGCAGGAGAACCACATAGTTACTAGAGATATATTGATTGGGATGAGAGCCTTTCTTGAAAATGTTCTAAGATTCCTCTAGCTCTTCCTTTGTATGGGTGTGTCTAAGGCCCATAAGTCCCAAATTATTCACATACTCTCTCAGCAGCCCAAATAAGTCTATGACTTATTGTTATTATTTCACTTTTTAGTATTTTTCTATTATAATAGACATGGGGCAAACAGGAATAGGGAATGAACTTTCTGTTAACTCTGGTGTCCATATAGGGTGTCATCTTTAGCACCAGGGTTTGGCTGGAGGCTGGAGCAGGAGTATCATTCAGTCTGTGACAATAAACAGTGGTATATAAAGTGACTCTTGGGACTTTGGACCAAGAGCAGTGAACTCTGAGTACCATAGTGTGACACTTTTAGTAGACTCAAGTATTTGATTCATCCAGTAAGATGTTTCCCTGACACCTTTCCTGAATAGGATGGTGGAGGCAGAAACATCACATGTGACGATACCTCAGATTGTACCTCAAAGGAAAAAGAGCCCAAGTACCACATGTTTTCTAGGGACACTTCTGAATCCAAATAGTCTTGGGAAAGTCTTCCAAAGGCTTGTTGAACATCTTCAGAATTTTTTTCCATTCTGCAACTCCTTTACTTTATCATCTCTATATCATATTTAAAACTCTCATTTCTGATTTCCAGGGTCTCTCTTGACTTTTGGTGCCTCTGCAGAATATGAATCCCATCTACGCAATCAACATCACTAACATCATATAGAAGTCCCCCAACTATATGTCTGTAAGTGGCCATCCTCACAAGGATGATGCAATTCCACCTCAGGCAAAGAAATTTGAGAATCACTGCAACAGGCACCTCCCCCAGAAGATCAGCAAGAACATCCATCCAAGACCAAGTTCACCAATCAATGAGAACTGCAGAACTCCAGGGCTAGGGGAAAGCAACACATAGAATTCATGGCTTTTCCCCCCTGATCCTTGAGTCTTTCAAAGTTAAATTTTTTTAATTTTATTTTCTTCCTACTCTATTTTTTAAGTTTTTCCTTTTTCTTATTTCAACATTTTAACTATTTTATCTTATCAATACCATTTTAAAAATCTTTTAAAATTTTCATTGTTTAGTCATATTTTATCCTTTCACTGTATTTAGCCTTATTTTTGTATACATATAGGTTGTTTTTCTTTAAAATTTTGGGATACAATTTATTCTAATAAATCAAAATACACCCCAAAAGCACATGACTTTGTTCTAGTCTCCAGCCTGATCACATTCTTTCCTCCCTTTTTTTCTCTTTTTTCAATCAACTTCTTATCAATACCTTTTTTAGAATCTTTTTAAATTTGTATCTTTATAGTCATATTCCATCCTTCATCATGTTTACCTTTATTTTTTGTGTATATAAGTTTTTCTTTCTTTAAAATTTTGGGGGGTAGTTTCTTCTAACAGATCAAAATCCCCCCCAAATCAAGTGTGTGGCTCTGTTCTATTCACTGTCATATATATATATATATATATTTTTTTTTTTTTCCTTTTTTCCCCCTATCTTCTCCCCCCAGTTTCAGGTCTCTTCTGATTCGGTTAGTGCATATTTTTCTGGGATCGTTGTTATCATTTTAGTATTTTGTTCTCATTCCTCTATTCTTATCTGGATAAAACAACAAGGCAGAAAAACTCATCACAAAAAAAAGAACAAGAGGCAGTACAAATGGCTAGGGACCTGATCAATATGGATATCGGTAATATGTCAGAACTAGAGTTCAGAATGATGATTATCAAGGTGCTACCTGGACTCAATAAAAGCATGGAAGATACTAGAGAATCCCTTTCTGGAGAAATAAAATCCCTTTCTAGATAAATAAAAGAACTAAAATCTAAACAATTTGAAATACAAAAAGCTATTAATGAGGTGCAATCAGAAATGGAGGATCTTACTGCTAGGATAAATGAAGCAGAAGAAAGAATTAGTGATACAGAAGACCAAATGATGGAGAATAAGGAAGCTGAGAAAAAGACAAATAACTACTGGACCATGAGGGGAGAATTCAAGAGATAAGTGATACCATATGATGAAACAATATTAAAATAATTGGGATCCCAGAAGAAGAAGAAAGGGAGAGGAGGCAGAAGATACACTGGAGCAAATGATACCAGAGAATTTCCCTAATTTGGGGAAGGGAACAAACATCAAAATGCAGGAAGCACAGAGAAACCCCCAAAATCAATAAAAATAGGTCCACACCCCATCATCTAATAGAAAAACTTACAAGTCTTAGTGACAAAGAGAAAAATCCTGAAAGCAGCTCAGGACAAGAGGTCTGTAACATAAAATGGTAGAAATATTAGATTGGCAGCAGACCTATCCACAGAGACCTGGCAGGCCAGAAAGAACAGGTATGATGATATATTCAGAGCACTAAACAAGAAAAATATTCATCCAAGAATATTATATCCAGCTAGGGTGCCATTGAAAACAGAAGGAGAGATAAAAGGCTTCCAGGACAAACAAAACTAAAATAATTTGCAAACACCAAGCCAGCCCTATAAGAAATATTGAAAGGGGTCCTCTAAGCAAAGAGAGAGCCTCAAAGTAACAGACCAGAAAGGAACAGAGACCATATACTGTAATAGTCACCTTACAGGCAATAATAATGGCACTAAATTCATATCTTTCAATAGTTACCCTGAATGTAAATAGGCTAAATGCCCCATCAAAGGACAAAGGGTATCATAATGGATTTAAAAAAAAAAAAACTAAGACCCAACGATATGCTGTCTACAAGAAACTCCTTTTAAACCCAAAGACACCACTAGATTGCAAGTGCAGGGGTGGAAAATAATTTACCATGCTAATGGACATCAAAAGAAAGCTGGGATGGTAATCCTTATATTAGATAAATTAGATTTTAAGTCAAAGACTATAATAAGAGATGAGGAAGAACACTATATCATACTTAAAGGGTCTGTCCAACAAGAAGATCTAACAGTTTTAAATATCTATACTCCTAACATGGGAGCAGCCAATTCTATAAACCAATTAATAAAAAAAAAATCAAAGAAACACATCAACAATAATACATAATAGTAGAGGACTTTAACACCCCCCTTACTGAAATGGACAGATCATCTAAGCAAAAGATCAACGAGGAAATAAAGGCTTTAAATGACACACTGGACCAGATGGACGTCACAGATATATTCAGAACATTCCATCCCAAAGCAACAGAATACACATTCTTCTCTAGTGCACATGGAAGATTCTCCAGAATAGATCACATCCTGGATCACAAATCAGGTCTCAACTGGTACCAAAAGATTGGGATTATTCCTTGCATATTTTCAGACCACAATGCTCTGAAGCTAAAACTCAATCACAAGAGGAAAGTTGGAAAGAACTCAAATATATGGAGGCTAAAGAGCATCCTACTAAAGAATGAATGGGTCAACCAGGAAATTAAAGAAGAATTTAAAAAAAAATTCATGGAAACAAATGAAAATGAAGACACAACTGTTCAAAATCTTTGGGACACAGCAAAGGCGGTCCTGAGAGGAAAGTATATAGCAATGAAAGCCTTTCAAGAAACAAGAAAGGTCTCAAGTACACAATCTAAACCTACACCTAAAGGAGCTGGAGAAAGAACAGCAAAGAAAGTCTAAACTCAGCAGGAGAAGAGAAATAATAAAGATCAGAGCAGAAATCAAAGAAATAGAAATGAAAAGAACAGTAGAACAGATCAACAAAACTAGGAGCTGGTTCTTTGAAAGAATTAGTAAGACTGACATATCCCTGGCCAGACTTATCAAAAAAAAAAAAAAAAAAAAAAAGAGAAAGGACCCAAATTAATAAAATGATGAATGAAAGAGGAGAGATCACAACCAACACCAAAGAAACACAAACAATTATAAGAACATATTATGAGCAACTATGCACCAGCAAATTTGTCAATCTGGAAGAAATGGATGCATTCCTAGAGACATATAAACTACCAAAACTGAACCAGAAAGAAATAGAAAACCTGAAGAGACCCATAACCAGTAAGGAGATTGAAGCAGTCATCAAAAATCTCCCAACAAACCAGAGCCCAGGGCTAGATGGCTTCCCAGGGAAATTCTACCAACACTTAAAGAAGAATTAATACCTATTCTCCTGAATCTGCTCCAAAAAAATAGAAATGAAAGGAAAACTTCCAAACTCATTTTATGAGGCCAGCATGACCTCGATCCCAAAACCAGACAAAGACCCCATCGAAAAGGAGAATTACAGACCAATATCCTTGATGAACACAGATGCAAAAATTCTCACCAAAATACTAGTCAATAGGATCCAACAGTGCATAAAAAGGATTATTCACCATGACCATGTGGGATTTATTCTGGGCTACAAGGTTGGTTCAACATCCACAAATCAATCAATGTGATACAACACATTCATAAAAGAAAGAACAAGAACCATATGATACTTTCAATAGGGGCTGAAAAAGGATTTGACAAAGTACAGCATCCTTTCTTGATCAAAATTCTTCACAATGTAGGCATTGAGGGTACATACCTCAATATCATCAAAGCCATCTATGAAAAACCCAGAAAGAATATCATTCTCAATGGGGAAAAACTGAGAGCTTAGGGGCTCTCTTAGGAGCTTAGGGGAATCCCTAAGGTCAGGAACACAGCAGGGCTGTCCACTATCACCACTGTTATTCAACATAGTAGAGAAGTCCTAGCCTCAGCAATCAGACAACAAAAAGAAACAAAGGGCATTCAAATCAGCAAAGAAGTCAAACTCTCACTCTTTGCAGATGATATGACACTTTATGTGGAAAACCCAAAAGACTGCACTCCCAAACTGCTAGGACTCATACAGGAATTCAGTAAAGTGTCAGGATATAAAATCAAGGTGCAGAAATCAGTTGTCTTTCTATACATCAATAGCAAGACAAAAGAAAGAGAAATTAAGAAGTCTATCCCATTTACAATTGCACCCAAAACCATAAGATACTTAGGAATAAACCTAACCAAAGAGACAAAGAATCTGTACTCAGAAAACTGTAAAGTACTCATGAAAGAAATTGAGGAAGACACAAAGAAATGGAAAAATGTTCCATGCTCATGGATTAGAAGAACAAATATTGTGAAAAAGTCTATGCTACCTAAAGCAATCTACACAGGTAATGCAATCCCTATCAAAATACCATCAATTTTTTTAAAGAACTGGAACAAATAATCCTAAATTTTATATGGAACCAGAAAAGACCCTGAAGAGCCAGAGGGATGTTGAAAAAGAAAGCCAAAGTTGGTGGCATCACAATTCCAGACTTCAAGCTCTATTACAAAGCTGTCATAATTAAGACAGTATAGTACTGGCACAAAAACAGACACATAGATCAATGGAACAGAATAGAAAGCCCAGAAATAGACCCTCGACTCTATGGTCAACTAATCTTTGACAAAGAAGGAAAGAATATCCAATGGAAAAAAGGTAGTCTCTTCAACAAATGATGCTGGGAAAATTGGACAGCCACAAACAGAAGAATGAAACTGGACCATTTCCTTACATCACACACAAAAATAGACTCAAAATGGATGAAAGACCTCAATGTGAGACAGGAATCCATCAAAATCCTTGAGGAGAACACAGGCAGCAACCTCTTTGACCTCAGCTGCAGCAACTTCTTCCTAGAAACATTGCAAAAGACAAGGGAAGCAAGGACAAAAATGAATGATTGGGACTTCATCAAGATCAAAAGCTTTTGCACAGCAAAGGAAACAGACGGCAAAACCAAAGACAGCTGACAGAATGCAAATAACATATCAAATAAAGGACTAGTATCCAAAATCTATAAAGAACTTATCAAACTTAACACCCAAAGAACAAATAATCCAATCAAGAAATGGGCTGAAGACATGAACAGACATTTCTGCAAAGGAGACATCCAAATGGCCAACAGGCACATGGAAAAGTGTTCAACATCACTTGGCATCAGGGAAATACAAATCAAAACCATGTGAGATATCACCTCACACCAGGCAGAATGGCAAAAATCAACAAGTCAGGAAAAAACAGATGTTGGCAAGGATGGGGAGAAAGGGGAACTCTCCTAACTGCCAGTGGGAATGCAAGCTGGTGCAGCTACTCTGGAAAACAATATGGAGGTTCCTCAAAAAGTTGAAAATAGAGCTTCCCTATGACCCAGCAATTACACTACTGGGTATTTACCCTAAGGATACAAATGTAGGGATCCAAAGGGGCATATGCATTGGAATGTTTATAGCAGCAATGTCCACAATAGCAAACTATGGAAAGAACCTAGATGTCCATCAACAGATGAAAGGATAAAGAATAAGTGGTATGTATATACAATGGAATACTATGCAGCCATCAAAAGAAATGAAATCTTATCATTTGCAATGACGTGGATGGACCTAGAGGGTATTATGCTTAGCGAAATAAGTCAATCAGAGAAAGACAATTATCATATGATCTCTCTGATATGAAGAATTTGAGAGGCAGCAAGGGGGGTTTGGAGGGTAGGGAGGAAAAAATGAAACAAGATGGGATTGGGTAGGAGACAAATCATAAGAGACTCTTAATCTCATGGAACAAACTGAGGTTTGCTGGGGGAGGGTAGGGATAGGGTGGCTGGGTTATGGACATTGGGGAGGGTATGTGCTGTGAAATGTGTAAGCCTGATGATTCACAGACTTGTACCTCTGGGGCAAATAATATATTATATGTTAAAAAAAAAAAGAAAGAAAAAATAAAAAATAATTTCATATTCTGATTTGAAAACACTCTCTTAAATTGTTTTTCTTATTAAAAAAAGGCATAAATGTATCTTTCTGATGTGGAAGTCAGGTTGGATTATCATAAATTTAAAAAGATAAGTCTGCCTTCTCTTGACGAATCAACTACATAATACTACTCTAACCTTTGGGAACGTGAGTGACATTATGTAAGACCTGCAAATTGGTAAGGACTAGGATTCATTAGGATTGCATATTAGGTATGCCTTTGAATGCCCAGGAACATTTGGTGAGGAAAATACTGAAATTTATACCACTATATCTACATAGATTAAGAGAATCAAGATTTGGAGCCCTCAATAGTGGTTGAAGCCAGGGACATGCTAATATCTACCCAATCTGCAATTATTCAATTGCATTAATTAAATAGGGAAGTCAAGTAATTCCTATAAGGGTTAATTATGTATCAACCACTGGGGAGTCAGTGAAGTTGAGAATGCATTAGAATTGATTCACACAGACCTAGTTCTAATTTCACCTCTGCCACCTTTTCTGCCACCTTTTTCTGGTACTTGACCTTGAAAAACTACTTAATTTCTCAGTATTAGTTTCTTCTTCTGAAAAGTAAGCAAAGTAATATCTACTTTACACAATTATTATAAATTTCCTTGTTCTATATCCATATCTCATATCTGAGCATTAATCTGGCATAACATTCACTGGCAGTTGTTGTTATTACTGTACTCTGCCCAACTCAACTGTAAACTAGGTACCACATCTAACAGCTCTCATTTTTCTCCATTGGTATGAGAATTGGACAATAAAATTCATCTCATACGCTGCTATCATTTATCATCTCATTTTCACTCCCTATTTGGTGAAGAGAAGCTGAGGGTATAGGACTAAAAATTTATAAAAATGCCTAATTTCAAAGCCAATAGTACCTGTGGGACAGGAAATGTTCCTGTAATTGCCCATTTATTTCAGTTTGGGAAAGAAAGTCTGGAAAAACTTACAAAACCCTCCTTTTAAAATTTCCCCTAGCATCTCCATTGAAACCTCCTGCAAATGACTGGCTCAGAAGCACAGAATCTTACCCAAAGATGAGTAATCATGAAGAAATTTATAAAAGCTGCTAATTTTATACATAGATACTATGCAGAGCGAGAGGGGAATTGAACAAGAAAAACTAATGAAAACAATAAACACTCAACAAAAAATAATGCCATAGAGAAGATATAATTCTGACTAAGTTTTCACTGTGAGCACAGTACAGCAAAACCACCTTGTGAAGCAAAAATCACTAAAATCCAGAGATCAAGTCAGAACCCTAAAGTCTAGAAAAGTATTGTAAGAATACAGAAAGAAAAAAAAGATAATGGAACTGGTTGTTATAAGAAATGGAGAATAGAAGGGAAGGCAACAAAAAAAAATAAATCTGACATCGGACGGTACACAAAGAAGAACAAAAGCTAATATAAATGCAGTAGACTACAGAATGAAGGAATGGGAAAAGTTAAAAAAGATCCATGAGGAAAATTAACAATATCATAGACAGATGGGGCTGTCCGTTATGTGTATAACTGAAGACTTCCATGAGGAAAATGGAAATAGGCAGCTAAAGCAGATATTAGGAATTATAATTAAAGAAAAAATGTAAGCACAGAGAAAGAGTTGCATATATAGTTTGAAAGGGTAGTCTATGTTCTAGGAAAGAGGTGACCCAGAATGATCAATCCAATGACATTTCCTCATGAAGTTACTACTATCAAAGATAAAGAAGGAATCCTTGGGGGCAGCCAAAGAAAAAACGATTTAAGTCCGGGGTAAGGAAGGAAAACAGCTTCAGCAAAGGCTGAAAGACAGGCAGCATTGCCTTAAAACCCCCCCAGGGATAGAATATATGGCTTCAGAACATTACACCCAGCCAAACTATCATTACATTTTTGAATATGCAGGAACTTAGGGAATATTGTCCCCAAGAGTCTTCACTAAAAAATCTGTTGGAGGAAAAATTTCAGCCCACCCATTTAAGAATGGAAAAATAATAGCAAAAAGACTGGTGGGGGAGGACTGAATCTATATAACTACAGGACTGAGACTAAATGTCATGTAGAGATAATGGTTTTAGAGGAGAGTATTACATTTTATTACCCTACAAAAGTTGAGAGAAGAGGGACAGATAAGGACAGGTGGTATTGATACAGTGATTTTCTTACATTTTATAACCCAGAATGATAAAGTAAACTCTGAAGTATAATAGAACAGAAGAAAACACCAGCAAAGATAATAGTGAACTGAAACTGGGTGATAGAATAAGGGGGAAAAGAGGAGATATTCTAATTTTATCAATGTTTATAACAAAGTTGATAGATACTATTTAAATAAATTAGATGGCTAATAGTCATTACTAATGTTATGGTTAAAATAATTACTTATACATTAAGTATAAGCTTTCCAAATTACCAGAAATGGATACACACAAAAACAAAGAGAACATTAGAAGATTTAAAAAAAAATACTAACAAAAGCTCCAATGCTCTTTAAATTAAGCACATTAAAAAATTAGAGTACAGGGGCGCCTGGGTGGCTCAGTGGGTTAAAGCCTCTGCCTTCGGCTCAGGTCATGATCTCAGGGCCCTGGGATGGAGCCCCGGGTCGGGTCGGGCTGTCTGCTCAGCAGGGAGCCTGCTTCCCTTCTTCTCTCTCTGCCCGCCTGTGATCTCTGTCTGTCGAATGAATACATAAAATCTTTTTAAAAAAATTAGAGTAGATATCACTACTTTTCTATGTTAGATCAGCAGGGTTTATATGGTCCAATAACCAATAAACTAAATACCACTTAAGTAGTTAATGTTATTTTCCCCTTGAAGCTGTATCAGAAAATCCCAGAAATTAAATGACAGATAAAGCTTTTTCTTGCCCCTTGAAATTAGGTAAACTTTTTCATTAACACATCAGCTAAATAACACCCAAATGTCAACTTCTTAAATAAAAGTTATTTGTTTTTCTTAGAAGTGCAGGAATTCTGCTGAGTCACGTGTACATTTGTGCCTGTGGTATACTGAATGACAGTTATGAGGTTTGTTATTTGAGTGAGGGACAGCAGTACTTAGAAAGCATAGTGGTGCCAAGTCTCCAACCCTTCCCTCCTGCAGGGGTAGTGGTGAAGAGATATTAGTTTGCTAGGGCTGCTGAGACAAAGTACCACAAACTGGGTAGTACTTACAGATATTTATGGTCTTACAGTTCTAAAGGCTAGAAGTCCCAGATCAAGGTGATGGCAGGGTCGGTTCCTTCTGAAGGTAGGAGAGATAATCTGGTTCATACCTTCTCCTTGCTTCTGCTGTTTTGTTGGCAATCTTTTATGTGCCTTGGCTTAGAGACATATCCTCTTGATCCCTATCCTCATGTTCATCTAGTCTCTTGATCCCTGTTCTCATGTTCACCTAGTGTCCTCCCTCTGTGCACGGTTATATGTACACATTTGTTTTTATAAGGATACCAGTCATTCTAGATTAGGATCCCACCTATTCAGTGGGACCCCCTCATAACTTGACTAATTACATCTGTATGCCTCTATTTCTAACTGAAGTCATATTCTTAGGAAGGAGTTGAGACTTCACATATGAATTTTGGGGAGACAAAAAAACCCGTAGCAAGAGAGAAGAGAAAGTGGTGGTCCTGAACAGATAGAGTGGACCGTCCAACCTGTCAAAGCAAACAAACAAGACCAAACTGGATGTCCACTGAAATCAGGTGCCGTTGCTGGAATACATGTTAATCTTCACTGGACCCTCTTACAGGTTCTCTACTCCCTAAGTAGATAATTATGTTTATTGATGTGCATTTTTGATGCAAAAGAAGCTAAATGAGTACATTAGAGTATGCAAAGAAATTAGGATCCAAATCTAAGCACTTTGAAACTAGGACATCTAATAGGTGAACAGAAATATTCTTGAATTTTTGAGACTTTCCAAATCAACTAATAGTCCCTTATGCTGTCTGGAACTGTTGTTAAGCAACCTAATATCATTAAATGAGCATAATTTACTGCTGCTGGATCCAAGCAAGTCTTCCAAAATCTTATCTCGATTATTAACTCCTCAAAGAGACACATATATTCTGTTTTGAGGCTAACCATACTACAGCCATTCTTTGTAGGTAACACAGGGTGGTAGAGGTGAGGGTGAGAGTGGCTTGATGTACTTGTTGGGATGAACCCAAGTGTGTATAAAGACTTTTCGTATCTTCCAGATAGCACAGAAACTTTATCCCGCAAGTTTCAGCTTCAGTTAATTGATCAGTGCTTGCCAGGGTAGGGAGAGCCTATGTAATAGGGCCCATGGGCAGTATGAGAAAATGTAGGATGCTACTCAAAAAGGAGTAATAGAATATCGATGTCTATAATGGGATTTTTCTTTTTTAGTTTCCTTTTTTATTGAAAGAATCTATCACAATTTAGTGCTAGCTTGATTTTAGTCCTTAACACATCCTAATTTCCTTGGTAACACAAAGGAAGACATCAAAGCTCAGGTTTTTAGGTAGGAGCTATCTTTATTTGCAATGTGAGGTTCCTTTTAATTTATCATTACTTTTTAGTTATGGCAATTGATATAAATTCTATATTTATAGAAGGGACAAGTATTTTTAAAGTAAATTTAAAAGTTAATTTTTTTAACCTACAAAATAAATAACAGTCATGTAGTTAAGCAAACATTTGAAAGGTGGCATACGAATGACTAAAATTTGGAAACCACTGAATTAATTCTTTCATTTATTCTGAAGGCATTTGCATTATAAGAACAAAGCATTCCACTGGATGTTCAATAAATGTATTTAGTTGCAGAAAAAATTACACTCTGTACACAAATTTGCATGTTTTGTTGAACAGAATGCAAAAAACCCAGAGATCTGACAAATCTCTCTTTTGTTGGAACAGAACCAGAACTGAATTGCGACCATCTTTGTAGCTGGTGGCAAGGCCTCCTCCTTTCTTTCTGTTTTTATCCTTAGCTTCCTTGTTTTGCATTATGTTTGATCCTGCAAGCCACCTCTGATCCTTTTGGGAATAGGCAGAGTATATAAAAAGGGAGGTGATTAATCAGTATTTGTTGAATAAATGAATACGTAAGTGAATGAATAAGTAAACAGAGAAAACAGATGAGCTGAGAGGGAATTGCAACGATCTGATTGTTCTCAACACCCCTGTTTTAGTAAGGGGGGTTAATGCAAAGAGCACACTGTGACTCTAACAAGGAAGAGAACACCCTGCATGGTCCAGATGCGGAATATGAAATCTGAACCAGCAGGACATTAGAGAAAACACTTAAGTGTTTGTCTTCCCTCCAGATGTGTTCTCAGGGCTGGCTGATAGCCCCATGAGAACAATGGACACCAAAATGACTTCTTAGGCAAGTCAGAGAAGATGGAGCTTATGGTCATCTTACCTAACTTCAGGATTAACTGTATTGATTTCTAATTCAGGGAGTCTTGGAAACAAAAGTCCTGGTTATTGGTGGAAGTTATAAAATCACATTTGAGTGTGAATCCAACCTGCATTAAGAGAAAGGGAGAAATGACTGTCTTTGTTGTCTGCTCAGAAAGGGCATCAGCACGATACTGAAAGCTCTTCTGGGGGACAAAAGAAAAATCCCAGGTGGTTTACTGAAAGTTGTTTTCATCCCAGTTGATGGGATGATTCATAGGCAGTTGGAGCGGCAAAGAGAAATACCAAAATGAATGTGACCTATTGTTCCTACTCTTTGAGCTTTTAGCACTCCTTACTTTGTAATGTAATTTACAGATGTCTCACTTTCCTTCTAAGTTGGACTCTTCCAGAAAGCAGGATCTACTTCACTCATTTTTGTATTCTCCTTCATACCCATTATTTGAATACAATAGGTGCTCAGTATATAGCACCCTTTAATTAAATGTATGAATAAAAGTAGACATTTGAAAATTGTTACAGCTGCTGTATATGTACTTTTCTGCCCGTGTGTGGGCACTTATCATGAACCAGACATTACTTTTCGACATCAGGAGAAACTAAAAATCAGTGCAAGAGCCCCATCTCTTAAGTAGCTGATACAACCAGAAGCACAAGTAACTTTAATACAGTTGAGAACATGAGAAACAGAGTGAAAATGGATTAAGACGAAAAGATGAAGTACATGGAGAAAGAAGAGTCAAGGGTTGCCTAGAGTGGAGATGGAGGAAGGAGCATTTGATGAAAGCTTTGAAGGATGAAATTCAACAGGCATAGATAACTCTGGAAAAGGACATCCCAATGGAATATTCCACCATAGAGAAAATCTGGAGATGGGATAGAATAGGGTGTGTTTGGGGCACTGGGTAGTTTGGAGGAGCTACAGTAATATCCAAAATATAGGGTGTGTATGTATGTGAGTGTGGGTAAGGCAGGGAGGGAGGATGTAGGGATAGGAACAGAATCAAGGAGTTAAAGACCACCAGGGTACAAATTTCACAGAGCCTTAAAAACCCAGTGAAGCCATTTGAATTTAACTAAATAATGAATGTTATTGAACAAGGGACACGACACGGCATTATCTTAGTTGCTTTCCTGGGTCTGGACACAGCAATCAGCACATGTGATCAACAAATCTAGGGAAGAGTTATCAACACACTCTCTTCCAGGGCCGTTCTTATCCTTCCAGGTATCAGGTGTACACCATCCAAAAGAAGGCTCCAAGAGATGTCAGCTAACTGAAGGAATGGCTCCCTGCTGGAAATTCATCCCAACTACCAAGAAAGGATGCTGTAAGAAGGCAGTGGGCTGTGCTTCAAAGATCCACAATTTGTCTCTACTTGAGGTGGCTATTTAAAAAAAAAAAAAAAAAAAATCTTTTCTTGAGAATTTGCCATTAGGACAATGACCAAGCATTTATTTTTACTTTCCAGCAGGAAATACATTCCTGGGCAATCAAATACCCAGAGTTGATGAGAGAAACTTCTACTTCACAAAGGAATGGCAGCTGATGAGGGAGAATAAGTGACAGAATTAGAAAAAGTATTTTGCAAAACTTTAATGTAATTGACTCAGGCACAAATTTTCAATCGGTGTTAAAGCTACTAGGTGAAAGGAAATATAAGCAAGTGATGAATAAAACAAAAATGAGATCTCATTGTTCCTCTGGTTAAAACTCAGCATGGACCATTTTACTAAGAGCCCTAGTCCTTACAGAGGACCCCAAAGCCTCCCACAATCAGAACCCATTATTACTCTGACCTCAACCTTCTTATGATACCCTACCCACCTGCCCCTCTCACTTCAGCCACATTGACCTCCTTACAGTTCTTTAGATATAGCAGTTATGCTTCCTTTCTGAGGATCTTTCACTTACTGTCCCTGCCATCTGGATTGCTCTTCCCCCAGATATCTGTATGGCTAACTCTTGCCTGATACAACTTCTCAGCATGGTATTTACAGACACACCCCTCCCTGCCACAGGGGAAGGTACCCATTGCTACCCTCAAGCAATCCCAGCCCTATTCTTTGTTTTTCCTTATGAGGCATTTACTAACTCCTAACCTATGATATCATTTACTTGTGTTGGGAGGCAGAGATTTTTGTGCTATGTTCTCTGCAAAAATCCCAGGCATCTAGGATAGCACCTGAAATGCAGTCATTGTTCAAATATTTGTTTAATGTATTGAATAAAAGGCTATGGTCAATGGAGCCTTTTGTGAATTACGCTTATAAGTGGCTCCCGCACTGCCGTGCCTGCAATTGGAGCACAGATCACAAGTGTGGACTGGCCTGTGTTACACGAAGGGGCAAGCTTGGCCCATGGGCATTCCCTACCCTAAGTATGTGAGAAGTGGTGCCTAATTAGAGGATAAGGGAAATGTATTAATGCTGAGAAATTAATGAGCTTGGGGAAAAGAAAATCAGTGCCTCTGACAAAGAAATCTGTTTGAAAAATATAAATGCAGCAGAGGCCAAGAGAAAGGGCAATGTCAGTTTCCAGCCTTGGGTCTTTTTGCTTCAAAGATCCACAAGTTTTGCTTTCCCTGATAAACTTCATTAAGCAGCCAACAGCATTCTCTCAACGCCCAGGCAGCTTCTTTGAACTTTCATCATTTTGTGAACCATTCTAGAAACCAGCTCAGGGTCAGCACACTGGCGATAGAATGTCAGGGGAGAAGGCAGTCTGCTTCTTGGTTCTGGGAGGACCTTTCTCCTCCCAGAGGAGGAGGAGGTATCGGGATCATCACCTGTTCGGAGTCAGGAAACAGAGGGGAAGAAGCAGAAGAAAACAGCCCCACCTCAAGGCAGCCTGTGAAGCTTTTCCATTTTCCCTCCTATAATCATCTTTTTCTTTGTTCCTCAGATTATGATCTTTTATGTTTTTCATTCCAGCAAATCCATGAGCACTAGACATTCTCTCTAGATTAAATAAATATGAGTTTGTGTATACATATAATTTTTTGAGATGTAGGTGTTAGTGGGAATGATGAAATATGAATCCTATTAAAACTGTTACTGAATTCATAGGATGATTTGTCATAAGGCTCAACACAGTAACCTTTTGTCCCAGAGGCTTAGATAAATAAACAGGTTGCTCTTATCACAAATGACAAAATCTTCTATGGAAAAGATAGAATAGGAATAAATTGTCTAAGTCAATTTCCTATTTACTTCATTAATATGATGGAAAACCAGAGAGATGCAGACGCTAAGGTCTCATGGTAAAATGATAGGCCTGGGGTAGAACCCAGGTCTCTGGAAGCCAAGCCCAGTGCACTACCCTGCCATCAGACCCCAGCCTTCCAACATTCCTCACTGAGTCGATGCTCCCTTTTGATTGTTTAACCTCTTGCTAAGGCAGTCAGAGTGCTCAGCTGAGAGGTGGGTTTTAGTCTTCCAGGAAAGACCTTCCTGTTGCAGAGAAAGCAGCTGCTGCCCACTTCCAGGCAGTGCAGCACACACACAGGTTCTCAGGAGAGGTAACCCAACTGCAGCTCTTCCCTTCTACTACAGAATCAAGGAGCTGGCAGCACAGAGTCTCCTCTTACCCCAAACCAATCCGTTTTTACCATACTGCAGTGTGAAAGATATTTTTCAAGATAGAAATCCATGAGTCAATTCAACAAGTCTTTGAGCACCTAGTAAGTGCTGTGCGCTGCAAACCTATCAGTGAACAGTCCCCACCCTTATACTGTTTATGCAGAAGTGGTATGAAACAGTCAACAGACATGTCAAGGGTGGTAAAAGGTGTCAGGATGGAAAGTGCAGGGCAGGGAATGGAGACATGAAGTGTGTTTGGTTCCAAAAACTTGGACCAAAATCTTGAATGTGACTTTCAGGGCGCTGTGTGATCTGGCCTTCTCGAGGCTCCAGGCTGCCTTTCTAGGCTCATCTTATTCAGGCCTTCTCTTGTTTACAACCCAGCCACACAAGCTTTCCTTCAGATCCTGAAATCTTCCCTAAATTTCCCATCACTGGGCCTTTGCACATGCTGTTCCCTCTCCATCTCAAGCTTCCTGCCCTTCTCCTGGTAAATTCCTTCAGAAGATTCCTCAATTGCTACTTCATCAGGGAAGCATTCCCCCACTCCCCTTCTAGCACTATAAACCTTCTTCTTCAGAGCATTCACCACATTCATAGTTTATATTCTTGTGGTTGTTTGATTAATGTATTTTTTCACCACTAGGCTGTGAACTCTACAAAGGCAGAGACCATGTAACATTTGGCTTAGCCCAATACCTAACATAGTAGATGTTCAATAGATATAAATAGAATGAATAAAGATTATCTAGAGATTCTCTTTATGGATTGTGAAGTTTCCCTTAGCTAGTGATTTTGGATGCTCTCTATGACTCTTGAATTTTTTCTTACTGAGAAAACAGGTAATCATTTAAAATATACAAATAGTGCCATGTTGTACTCTTACAATATAATACATTCACATCATGATTGGCAGATTTCAACATTTTCATTACTCCACAGGCGGTCCATATACTTATAATCTATACCCATTAAGCAGCCACTCCCCACTCTCCTCAACCTCAGCCCATGGCAACTACAAATCTGCTTTCTATCTCTCTGGACTTGCCTATTCTAGATATTTAACGTAAGCAGAGTCACACAGTATGTAACCTTTTAGGTCTGGCATCTTTTCCTTGTAAATGTAATTTCCAAAGCTCATTTGCATTATAGCATGTATCAGAAATTCATTTCGTTTGTGACTGAGTCACATTCCATTGTATGGTATGCCACGTTATATCCATCCGTTCATCATCTGATGAACATTTGAATTGTTTTCACCTTTTGAGGATTCCAACTGGTATAGCTATGAGCATTCATTTACAAAAGTTTTTTTTTTGTTGTTTTTGAATATTTGTTTTCATTTTGGGTAAATGCATACTGAGAAGAGCAATTGTTGAGTCACATAGTAATTTTAATTTTTTGAAGCCTTTTGTATATGAAGACTAGAAACCCATGTGTACAGTTGCTAAGGTATACTCCTCCTTGCCCAACATTCCATGTTGCCAGAACCACATGATTGCCTGACTTGCCCCTTGTGTTACTTTACAGGTAAAGAGTAACCTTACATATGCTCTGGGTGACCATCATGGACACTCTGTCTCTTGTCCCAATATCCCACCAGTATGTGTCCTTCACCCCCACTGATTTTCTTCATCACTGCCTCCTTTCGGTGCATGACCTATTTTCTTTCTAAAAGCCATTAACCTCCATGGGGGTTAAGAAAACAGGTTTAAATGTGCCTTTGCAGCAAAAAGTAGCTGAGAAGTTCTGATAGAAAGAGACATTTCCCTCAGCTCTACTGATTTACTTAGGTAAGCTAGCCTCAAAGTTTTGTAAACTTGGGAAAATTATTTAAACTGATTCAATTTTCTCATCTGTAAAATAGGAATAATACATGTTTTGTAGAGGTAAATGAGGAATATAGGTAAAATGCCTGGAGCTATGTCTGGCAGATAGCACATTTTAATACAAAATAGTTATTTATTATTTTTCTCTGAGCTCAGTAACTATAGAGATTTATATTTATTGTTTTAATCCAGACATTAACATTTTCATAATTTGTACATCCATTAATGAGAAGCTATAATCTTTAAAGAATCAAATTGTACCTCTTCTCTGAATGAGGCTTTGTTATTGCTTCTCATTTCGTTTAGAATAAAACCCAAGCCTTTTCCAAGGCCCCCATGGGCTCTGACCTGCACCTTTGTTCTCCGCCATCTCTCTATGTCTCTCAGGCTCCAACCATGCTGGATGGCTCCCTTGAGGTCTCAATTTCTTTTCTGCCTCAGGTCCTTGGCATCTGCTCATGACCCAGCCTAGAACCTTGCTCCCCAGGCTTGCTTTCTTTTCTTTTCTTTTTAAAATTTCTATTCAGTGTTCCAGAAATCATTGTTTATGCACCACATCCAGTGCTCTATGCAATACGTGCCCTCCTTAATACCCATCATCAGGTTCTCTGAAGCTTTTCAGTAAGATGGAATCTGCTATCCACTTAGTTAATTGCTTTCATTCTGATGGCCCATTCCTTATGCTTAACATATAAAAGAAAACAAATCCAGAATTTTTTTTTTTACTACATGCTTTTTGTTTTCCTTTATAAATGATTGTTTGTTTACCTGGGTATGCTCAGCCCTCCTTTTCTAAACTGTGAGTTTTGTGAGGTAAGGAACCTGTTCTGTCTTACCCTTCCTTGCATATGAAAAGCTGCCTTCTAGGAGCCTCCTGCCTTTTGTTGAATGAATGAAGCCATGATTTCTCTTCCATCTTGGTGCCAAAATCATCTCTAGCAAGATTTACTTCCAATTCCATAGGGAAATCAAAAACAATAGGAAGAGTTGATATAAGAACATTTCCACTTGCAATAAGGAATATTAAAAGATGTAGTTATCTTTTTGGAAGTGCTTTAGACACGAGATTGGGGGGGTATCAGAGTTTTTAGTGGAATATGGAGAAAAATACAATGAGAATCCACTCTCAGAAAAAAGAAACCACAGGAATATGATAACATCAAATTGTCTAATTACTGAAAATAAAATGGAAAAGGAATTTGAAAAATGCAGTCATGCAAAAAGTTTTGGGGGCATGATTGGTGGTGGGAGGGACCATGAAGGGACATGAGGAGATGGGAGGGGACAGAGATATTCATCAGGTCGGTTGTGGTGAGTGTTTTGCAGGTGTATTCATATGTTACAAACTAAATATGGGGTTTTAAGTACATGCAATTTATTGCCTAGTAATTATGCCTCAATAAAGCTGTTAACATCAGTAAAGATTATATGGAAAAAAATCACCACCACTACAGTAAAATGGCAGGAATGGATTTTCTCTGGCAGGTGAGCTCAGAATATAGGTGTCTGAAGGTAGAGATAATGCATCTCATTTATACTACCCATTCTGGAATGGGATACCAGTGAGGTCCACATGCAGGTGAGGGACAGAGGATAGCCCATGCAGCAGCTGTGGCCTCCTGTACTTATCTCTGTGCTTATGGGGACCCCCTCCTGGGAAAGCAAAGGCGAAGATTCCCACTTCATCCCCCTCACTGCATCAGGCACCCTCAACAGAAAGCTTACAGTCCAGACAAGCAGCAGAAAATTGTGTTGCTATTGTGTTTTGTTTTTACCTAAAGCAGCAAGGAGCTCAGACACATAGACCAGAAGCTCCTGTAGAAAATCTGCCATTTCCCATAGGGCATTGACTCCTCTTCTTCTTAGTTTGTCCTCAACTACTGCATACCTTCAGATTGTGGAAACAGCATTTCTTTTCTTTCCCTGCCTTTTCTTCTGCTCACATTTTCTCTTTCCTTCTTGCTCTATTTCCCCTTTGAATATGAAAAATAAATGAACATTTGTTGAATGTTGTGGGGCCAAACACTTTCCTTACACTCTTTAATCCTTAAAAACACCACAGGGAACACTTACCATCACTTTTCCTATTTTACAGCTAGGGAAAACATTGCTATCACAACTTTAAGGGTGTGGGGATGTTCTGCTTCTTGTGAACGCATAGCCCAGATTTGAACATGGGACAACTCCAACATCTGCACTTTCAACTCCCAGACACAGACAGCCCTTTTCATGAGTTCCCCAAATTTCCCTCTTCCCTTCACACAGGTATTGATGTATGTGCTGCCTCCATTGGGTGAAGGAGCATATTAAATGATAAAGAAAATGGTCATTGCATACCATAAAGCATAAAACACATGTTTAATAACTTTATGATCGGCATATCCTACACAGTAAATCAAAAGCATATGCATCAAAATGTGTTGATGGTCATCTGCATCATGAGATGATGAATAAGATTTACTTTCTTCCTTTGCGTATCTGTATTTTCTTAAATATTTGCGATGAGCACATATTACTCATGTTATTGAAAATAGTGCTGGAACATATCTGAAAAGTATAAATGCTTTTTAAGGGGAGGGATGTATTCTTTTTCTCCTTATAACCTTGGTTCTGACAAGAGAGTGGCATCTTTTCTCTCCCAAGAGAGCAACATAATATGGTTGTTCCAGGATCATAGGAAAATATCAGAGGTGTAAATCAAAACTTGTCTAAAGAAAAATTCAGTTCTCAGTTCAGAATGGGAACATTCTTCCTGAGAGTAACCACAAGCTGATCTGAAAAAAGTGCTCCATCCAGTCCATTTGCAATGCAAATGTTATGAAGTTTCATATGCCATCTTCTAGTAAAGATTTCCCACACCTGAGACCAGACACTTGGTTCCTGGACTTATTCTGAAAGCATAAGCAGAACAATAGATGCATAGTGGCATTATTAACTTAGCTCCAAGGTCTGTTTAGTTTCCTGATTAGGTTTTATGTGCCTCTTAGCCTCATGCACAATGAATCATCAACTTTGTCTTTTTCACCCCTACACCCTGTTGACCCAGTGATTGTAGAAACCTAAAGGGACTGGACGGTAATATTTGTCTTGAAATTATCTGATGTACCTGATCGTACCAAGTACCAAATGGTGCCTCACTGTCCAGAAGAATGCATTGTTCCACATTGTTTCAAGTGCTACCCGCTCCAAGTTTCAAGAAATGCCTCACCCTCTTCTCATGTACTCACCTCCTTCAACAAATATATATAAGTTGTGCCTAGGATCAGGAGAAGGCAGCTTTAGGAATAATCTCTTCCTTCTTGTTGGACTGTCCTCCTGATAATAAAATATTCTTTGCTTTAAAACTAGTGTCTTAGATATTGGCTTATTGCACATCTGGGCATGAACAAATTTGGTAACACATTTTCCTCACCCCAGCTACCTCTTCCCTTCATCTTCTGGGTATGGCACTTCCATTTATACCTACTTTGTAAAACCCATCATTGTCTGCTCTGAGGTAGAAAGTTAAGTCTTAGTAAAAGTAGGGAAGTTTTAAAAAGTTAGCTTGAAGGTTCTTATGTTTCCCCACTTGGTTGTGAACCAAATCCAAAGAAGACCTACACCTGCTTTCTTCCTCATGTATCCTCAGTAGCTAGGATTAGTTCATTCAATCAAAAATAGTTGGGATGTCTACTTGGTTACAAGCACCGGGCTGAGTACTGTCTGTTTTCATAATGAAAAAGACACAAGTCTCAGCTTCCCCCCAGCTTATGGGGAAGAAAGAGCCAACAAACAACCAAACCTACAAAACATGGTTATACGGTGAAGGAACTACACAAGGTGATGAGATGAGGGGTAATGAGGGGCTGGTTTTAAATACTGTGGAAGGGAAGACCTCTCTGTAGCAAGGATATTGGAGATGAGATTTAGAAGTGTGAGGATAGAATGGGAAGCACATGAGGTATATGTATCAAGGATTGTTTGGGAGTCAGTGGGTCAACCTTGTCAGCTTTTTCTGCATTCCCCAAAAGGTCCTTGTGTACTGCAGAAGACCAATAAATTGTAGAACTTGGTTCAGACAGTAGGTAATTGAGCCCCTGTGATCTGCTAAGCATTACATTTTATAGATTCTACCTCACTTAATCTTTCCAACAACTACATGAGGTAGTCCTTTAAATAAAGGACCCACATTCTGCTGATGAAGAAAATGTTCAGTGAAGTTAACTTGCTCAAGGTCACATGGATGGTTATAGAACCAAGATCAGAGTCCACCTCTGTTGGGCAGTCCTTCAGATGCACCTGCTTCTACTAATCCTTGAAGGAGTGAAGGTATGGGGTCGTGTACAAAAGGGTTTAATTTTAGTTTAAACTAACTAAAAATAAGTACATTACTGTCTACATAGTGGAAATTCAAAATCAAACATTAGTTTTACAGAAGTCCTTTGCCTCTTTTAAGTGTAAGGTCAAATTCTAGAAAATAAAACCATAGTGTTTTTTGTTTGTTTGTTTTTTGTTTTGTTTGTTTGTTTTTGTCTCACTGCTTTGGTAACAATTCTGATAGATGCTAAGTTTTCCAAAAACTCTTCCTGTGGGGAGGACAGTTTAAGAACACCGAATGAGGGGCACCTGGGTGGCTCAGTGGATTAAAGCCTCTGCCTTCGGCTCAGGTCATGGTCCCAGGGTCCTGGGATCGAGCCCCGCATCGGGCTCCCTGCTCAGTGGGGAGCCTGCCTCCCCCTCTCGCTCTCTCTGCCTGCCTCTCTGCGTACTTGTAATCTGTCAAACAAATAAATAAATTAAAAAAAAAAAAAAAGAACACCGAATGAGTGAGCCTTGGCATCGTACTCCCTAGGCCAGCTTTGTGACGAGTTTGCTGCGTGATATTGAAGAAACGCACCATTCTCCACTTCAGAATCCCTGATGGTGGTGTCCTCACTATCATAACGCGAGAGACTGTGGCAAATGTGTACATGAGAACAACTGGGGTCAACTTTCCCTGAAAATGGGGAAATGCCAAGCATTTAAGGAGACCTGCAAAATGGTAGAACAGAGTACAGTTTCGAAGTCTGTTCTGGGGGAAAGAATGGTGCTCAGGATGAAGGACACAAAGAGCATCAGGGCAAGAACCGAAGGTGACAGAGGAATAGCAGCATCTTTTCTTTTCCCAAATAACCACAGACTCCTTGATGGCAGCGCACAGTTTTTCCTACTTTTGGTTTTCCTCGAAAACATCCTTTAGAGGGCTCTAGCACGGGTTAGACAATTCGATAATTGCTCAATAACTTGGAACATTCTGGCAGACGAGAAAGGTCATTGCTACTACAAAGGCATGTTGACTGGCAAGTGATAAAGGAAACGAGAGACACACGTTCTGATGACTAAAGGGATCCACTGTGTAAGCTTCAAAAGTGTCACCAGCAATTAATATGGACACCCTTTGGGAGTCTATTTTGATGAGTGCTTGTGAGTACATGCTAGGAGTGTCCATGGAAGATAGTATTTAACTCAGAAGAGAAAGCAGAACCCATGCAACTACTATTCATCTGACATTTACAAAGTATCCACTGTGTGTCAGGCACTGGAAAAAGAATCTTGAGCAAAACAAATCTGCTCTCTTGGATTCCAAAACCCCACCCATCCACTGCCCTGCCTCAAAAACTAGTAAGTAACTATTAGCAACAGCGGCAAATGGCTGAGAATTTATTTGCCATGGAACATTCTAAAAGAGGAGTCAGAGACCATTCAATCAAAATGTTGTATCTTCTAGGCAGGAAGGCAGAGGCCCAGAAAGGCCAACTTGCTCAGGGCCACATAGCTTGTTTGTGTCAAATGCAAGACCAGAACCCAGTAGCCTGACTCAAAGTTTCTAAGTTGCTAGGCTGGGTCTCAGAGAAGCCTGTCCCTGTTCTTAATGCAGTGAGGCTGCCTGGCAGGCATGGGGACCTGAAGCCACACGTGGTCCTTTGTTTATCATCTCTCGCAGAGAGAGAGACGTGCTTCCAGCAGGCTTTGGCTTACAGGCTCTCAGAGGCCCAAATGTACTTTATTCTCTCCGTAGTCAGGGGACTTCAAGAGCTGTTGAAGGACCTGCACCATAGAGTATATTCTCCGTAAATGGAAAACTTGTAATAACATGAATCTGTTCTTTCCAGTTGCATGAAATGCTAAATATGTTTGATGCTTGACTGAAAATGAAATATTATAGAAGCTTTGATATAATATTATTATCCCTTTTCTCATCCCATTTAGCTTCTTGCAGAACAAGTCCCATCATCGTTTAAGGACTCGGTCACATGCTTGCCAAGTTGCAGCCTGGCTGTTCCCTGCAGGTATTGCACCACCAAAAGCAGCAGAATGGGAACACAGCATGGCCCCCCTGCCCACCCACCCAGCCTCATGTTGTTCTCATTCAGAAGGAAGTGCAAGTGCACTGCTCAGTGGCGGTCAGTCACAGCTCTCCCCACACCCCAGGTCAGCGAGGGCTGGAACAGGCCTTAGGCCTTAGATCTCTCCGGACCAGGAGATCATTCCTGGCTAGTGGACCCACGACTGTTGTCATAGAGACAGGTTGAAGGTCAGAATATTCATGGGGTAGCTAGACTCACCTGGAAGCCTCTGTCACAAAAGGCTTGAGGACTGACAGGCCTCCACTTTCTGCTAAGATTTCCACACCTGCACTTTTCTCCAGGAACAAGAAAGATCTCAGTGCCTTTAAAACAAAACAAAACAAAACAAAACAAAACAAAACCCATGAAACTATTCAGGTTGCTGGGCGTGGTTTCCTGCTTTTAAAAAATGAGCTTGAGTTCGGGGCACCTGGGTGTCTTAGTTGGTTAAGCATCTGATTTTTGGCTCAGGTCATGATCTGAGGGTCCGGGGGTTGGGCTCTGTGCTCAGTAGGGGTTTGCTTGTCCCTCTGCCCCTCCTTCTACTCATGCTCTCTATCTTAAATAAATAAATATTTCTTAAAGGGGCTTAAGTTCAGAAACTGTGGCAAGGTCTAAGAGTGTGGTTAAGAGTCTTGGGCTGTGCAGTTAGACTGTTGGGTGGGGTTCTAATCTCCTAGCTGATCAGGCTGTTGAATCTCTTTAAATCTCATATATATCTATAAGCAAAGATATTAATAATAACTACACAAAAGGGCAACTGTGAGGAGCACATGAGGCAGTCTGCGTGCAATGTTCATAGCAAGACCTAGAATTTAGTTGTTACTCGGTATATATGAGCTCTTCCTATTCTTGGCCTTCACAGTCTAGACAGATGCAAGATGGGCAGACAGTCCAGACAAAGCAATAATATTAACTCTTTCTCTCTCTCAATACACACGGGTGTGTGTGTGTGCGCGTGTGTGTGTGTGCGCGCAGGTGTGCGCACATGCACGAATGCACTTACGTGCATCACTCATGTTTGCTGCAGCACCCATTTTAGCTAATATGATAACTTGTGCTAACCTGGTCTGCCCAGATTACAACATACATTTTTAGGCAAAAATATATATTTTGCCAACATTAGCAAGGGAGAAGCGAAGGGATGAACAGATTTTTGAATTACATACAATAATGTAACTGCCATGTTCTGAAGAGCAGTTGGTATGTAGCAAGCACTCTGCAAATAAAAGCTATTGTAACCATTCAGAGTTTGGGGGCTATGGAATTTGTCTTGCCAACATTAACCGTGTGTTTATTTTCACGAAGACCTTGTGCTTCCCTTAGGTGCCACACAAGCCTGTGTGGTTTCACTTGGCATCTGACTGAATTATAAGGGTGGAATGACAGCTAGGGGAGTCAGAGGATATCAAGACAAATTCCTACTTTATATGTGGGGAAACTGAGGCCTAGAGAAAGAAAGAGATTCCTTAAAACTATACAGTAAATAAGCTGGAAGAAAAATAACTAACAGGTATTGAACAATAAACTCTGGACTGGATATTATTTCAAGTGCTTACAGCAAGCTTACAAAACAGGTGCCATTTGTCCCATTTAACATACAGGTAAGCTGAGGCTTAGAGAAGTTAAGAAACCTCCCTAATGACAGACAGCTGGTTTGGTTCTGGAGTCTGTGTTTTTGACTACTTACTGCACTGTGTATGTAAATCTTGATAGTGGAGTTATGGATAGGGGATTAATGCATTAGATATATTTAGTCTTTGGTAACAAGCCTTGTGGGATAGCCCAGCTTTGCATTTAAAATTCAGATGAGCCTGGGTTCAATCCCAGCTCTGCCATTTAATAGCTCTGTTGTTAGCCTTGGGCAAGTCACCAAGCTCCCTGGGGCTGGGGTTCCTCAGGTATATGATGAGACAGTCTCTGTCCCACAGGGCTGCCAAGAAAATTAAACAGCAACACAGCTTAATGGTTGGAGAGCAAGTCTGACTCAAAACTCTACCACCGGAAGCTATGATATTTGACATATTTCATAACTTGCCCGGGTCCTCATATACAAAACAAGTGATAGTACCTTTACATGGTAGGGTTTTTTTGCTGAGTAAAGATCATTCATGTAAAGTACTAGCACAGAGCCTGGGGCTCAATGAGTGCTTCCTAAATATTAATTAAAATTCTTGTTATAATGTATATAAAATCCCAACTAAAGCACATAATGGCTGGCATTCAATTCGATCCAGCCAGTAAATAGATGATACGTTGAACTTTTTTGTAAAATATTAGAAGGCCCAAATGTTTATGTTTAAGCTCTTGTCTCAAGCTTAATTTCATTGAAATAAAAAAGTAATGTGGAGGGGTAAGGATAGGGTTAAGAAAGAAATGAGAAAATTTTGAAAGGGAAATTAAGAAAACAATCCCTTTTGCAATAAAACACCTAGGGATAAATTTAACCAAAGAGGTGAAAAACCTGTGCTCCAAAACTATAGGAAGCTAATGAAAGAAATAGATGACAAGAACAAATGAAAGGTACTCTGCATTCATGGACTAAAATAAATAATACTATTAAAGTGTGCATACCATCCAAAGCCATCTATAGATTCAATGCACTCTGCATCAAAAAGCCCATGGCATTTTTCACAGAACAGGAACATACAATCTTAGAATTTGTAAGGAACTGAAATACAGCTTGATTAGCCAAAGCAATCTTGAGAAAGAAGAGCAAAGCTGGAGATATCATGCTTTCTGGCTTCAAACTGTATTACAAAGCCACAGTCGTCAAAACAGTATGGTACTACTATACAAACAGACACATAGATTAATAGAATAGAATAAAAATCCCAGAAATAAACCCATGCTTTATATGGTCAATTACTCTATGACCAAATATGAAAGAGTCTCTTTTCAATAAATGGTATTGAAAAACTGAATAACCGCTTGCAAAAGAATGAAACTGGACCACTCTCTTATACCCCCAAAATAAATTCAAAGTGGGTTAAAGACTTAAATTATATTTAAGTCTTTGAATGAAACCATACAACTTCTAAAAGAAACATAGGCAGTAAGCTCTTTGACATCAGTCTTAAAAATATTTGGGACATTTTAGAACACTGTCTTTAAGCAAAGGCAATAAGAGCTAAAAATAAACAAATGGCATTATATTAAACTGAAAAACTTCTGTATAGTGAAGAAAACTATTAACAAAGTAAAAAGGAAACTGACTGAATGGGGGAGATAATTTGAAAATCATACATCTGATAAAGGGTTGATATCCAAAATATATAAAGAACTTACACATCTTGATACATTAAAAAAAAAAAAAAAAAACAAACCTCATTTAAAAATGGGCAGAAGATCTGAAAAGACATTTGTCCAAAGAAAATATACAGATCTCCAAAAGGCACATGAAAAGATGCTCATCATTAATCATCAGGGAAATGCAAATTAAAACAATAATGAGATACCACCTCACACTGGTCAGATTGGCTCCTACCAGAAAGACAAAAAGTAAGTGTTGGTGGAGATGTGGAGAAAGGAGAGCCCTCAGATACTGTCGGTGGAAATGTAAATTGGTTCAGTCACTATGAAAAACAGTATGGAGGTTCCTCAAAAAATTAAAAATAGAATTACCATGTGATCCAATTTGGAGAATTTATCTGAAGAAAATGAAAACACTAATTCAAAGAAATATACACACCCCTATAAATTTATTGTAGCATTATTCAAATAGCTAAAATATGGAAGCAACCTAAGTGTTAATTGATAGATGAATAGATAAAGATGTAATATATACAGGCACACACATACACACACACACACACCATGGAATATTATTCAACCGTAAATAAATTAAATCTTGCCATGAGCAATAACATGGATGGACCTAGCAGGTATTATGCTAAATGAAATAAGTCAGAGAAAAATAAATATGGTATACTTATATGTGGAATTGAAAAACAAAACAAATGAACAGAACAAAACAGAAATAGACTCATAGATATAGGAAAGAAACTATTACCAGAGAAAGAGGGGGTTGAGGGGTTAGGCAAGATATGTGAAGGAGATTAAGAGTTGCAAACTTCCAGTTATAAAATAAATCATGGGAATATAACATACAGCATAAGGGATATAGTTAATAATATGGTAGTAACTTTGTAAGGTGACAGTCACTAGAATTATTGTTAGGATCATTCTGCAATGCATAAAAATATCAAATCACTAATGTACGCCTGAAAGAAATATGATATCATACACCAATTATAGTTCAATGAAACAAAACAAGACAAACTAAAAGAAATGCAACAATTTTGTTTACCTGAGGTCACGACTCTCTGTAGAGACTTATGTTCTTCTCCCACTTCCTCTGCACCCTCCTTTTTACTTTTATTACATGTGGAATCCTGCAGGGTAGTTGGTAACTGGAATTGCATGGCTTTTAGATTTAGACTTTAGATTTCAAATATCTAAAGCTGAGAAAGATTCTGAAGGAATTTAGAAAATAGCTTCCATTTATTGAGAATTTAGAATGGATTAGATGCTATACCTAATGTTAATGTAAAATATTCTACTCCTACTTTTCTTTCTTTTTGTAAGACTTTATTTGAGAAAGAGAGAGAGAGAGAGAGAGAACATGTGAGCATGAGCAAGGGAAGGGCCAGTGGGAGAGAATCTCAAGCAGACTCCTGGCCGAGCGGTGAGTCTGAAGCAGAGCTCAATCTCGCGAGGTGAGACTATGACTTGAGCCAAAACCAACAGCTAGACGCTTAACTGACTGAACCATACAGTCACCTACCTTTATTTCTTTCCTTCCTTCTTTCTTTTTTTTTTTTTTTTAAAGATTTTATTTATTTGACAGAGAGAGAGAGAGATCACAAGTAGGCAAAGAGGCAGGCAGAGAGGGGTGGGGGGGAAGGAGGCTCCCTGCTGAGCAGAGAGCCTGATGCGGGGATCCATCCCAGGACCCTGAGATCATGACCTGAGCAGAAGGCAGAGGCTTAACCCACTGAGCCACCCAGGTGCCCCTCCTACCTTTCTTGATAATGTGTGATGCTTAACTGACTAAGCCACCCAGGCACCACTGTCTTTTCTTTGGAGAGAAAGTACAAGTGTAGGCTAGATTTATAATTTGGTTCTAATGAACAAAATATGGCAGAGGTGATGGGTTGTCATTCTAAAATAATGTTATAAAAAGCCTGCAGCTTCACCTTAACATGCCTATTGCCCCAGCGGGCCCTGGGCCGCTATTCCACACCAGCTCCAGCCATCCCACCAAGGCTGACCCAGTGCAGTGCACACCCCTCCCGCCGTGTGCCGGAACTGTTAGCACTTATTACAGCTCCAGCTTTTACAACAATGTGACATAGGTGCAAAGCACCCCAGTACACTCTAAGCCCTCACCATTTTGGTTTTAGATGGCTTGCAAGGGCACCCCAGGTACAAAGTGCTCCGGGACCTCTTGGTTGATGCCAGTTTTGGCTCTAGCCACCCCATCAAAGTGCCCCCTATGCAGAGAAGCCCAGGATATTCCTGCCTGTGCTGGCCCTTCACAGAGTCCTGGGACACCCCCATGTGCACCCACTTCAACTTCAGCTGTTGCTAGGGTACCCTCAGTGCAGAGAGTCCTGGAACACCCTGGCTTATACCCACTTCAGCTTTAGCTATCCTGCCAAGGGGCCCTCCCTGCATAGAGCTCCAGGATTTTCTAGCTTGTACCCTCTTCAGCCTCAGTTGTCCTGCCAGGGCACCCTCTGTTTGGAGAGTCCAGAGATGACACAGGCCGATACCCACTTCAGCTTTAGCTGTTCTGCCAAACAGTCTTCTGTGCATAGAGCCCCAGAGTTCCCTGGCTTACACCCACTTCAGTTGCAGCTGTCCTTCCAGGGTGTCCTGTAGGCACAGGACCTTTGGACAGTTTAGCTTGCACCAACTTCAGCTTTGACCATCTGACAAGGGCAGCCCCAGCATAGAGTGCCCTGTGATTCCCAGCCCACACCAGCCACAGCTCTAGTTGGCTGGTGAAAGTAACCAAGTGCACACAGTCTACACAGGGGATGACCATATATCAGACCATTTCTTCAAGTTTAGAAGAATTAGGAACTAATTCAAGAAAAAGAGGAAATAGAGGAATATGATCCAAATGAAAGGACAAGACAAAAATGTCAGAAAAAGTACTAAATGAAATGGAGACAAGCAATATGCCTAATAAGGAGTTTAAAGTAATGATCATGAAGATACTCACTGGGCTGGAGAAAAGAGTGGAAAAACTAATAATCCAGGTAGTGGCAGAGATTATCATTTTATCATGCTCTCTCCTTCTACACTCACACTATGCTCATGCCTACCTAGCTGTTAATCCCCTAACCTGGAATGCCACTGACTCCTTTCTTGATTTGCTCTCATCCTGCCAAGCTCAAGCCCCTTTACCCAAAGCCTTCTGGCTGCTCCAGTTTGTGTCCCTCTCTCCTTTCTCTTTTCCTCCCAGGAACGTACATTCCGGTATTTAGAAATACAAAATCCTAAATCATATTCTAATTAGAAAATTCTAAATCATATTCTAATGTCCTTTGAGGTGTTAAACTCTTTAGGACAGAAAGATAATATCTCTTATAGACTTCATAATGTTTGGTACAAGGATGGGAATGTCCCTAAATATTAACTAGCCGGGTGTATGTGGTCAGTTCAAGACATTCAGAAGGTGCTTATTAAGTAGTTTTGGACCCACATATTATGAATGGAGCAAGAAAAGGCAGATTGATCTGGGACACAAAGAGCCCTTGATTCTAAGAGATGTCATAAGAAGGAAGGGACATTATGGAGCCAGATACTTTGACAGATAGTTTTGTTTACTTTGTATGAGAAATACTTATATTGTACGGGTTAATTATAACAACCTCAGTTACCTTAATATCATAGATGAAAAATAACATGGCATTGGAAAGTGATTCAAATTCAAATATGATATCAGAGCCTTGGTTTCCCCCACTGGGCATGCCAAGGGATGGTCTCTGATGACACATGTTCCAGTTACAGGCCAGTGGGTTACAAGGGATGAGCCGAGGAACCTGGAGGAGGGCTACCATTAGCTTTAGCAGACACTCTCTTGAGATAATTAGTGTTCTGAATTTGGGAGCAGGATCCTGGCAGATATGGCATGTTATTGTATTTTCCCCAATGGACCAACAATAGAAATAACTTAGATTAGCTGCTTTGTAGAGCCATCCATCAGATTGTGTGTGTGTGTGTGTGTGTGTGTGTGTGTTTGTGTGTGTGTGTTGTTTGTTTTTGTTTTTGTTTTGTTTTCCTATCTGGACTATTTTAGTATCTTTTTTTTTTTTTTTTAATGTTTTTTTTTTTTTAAAGATTTTATTTATTTATTTGACAGATAGAGAGATCACAAGTAGGCAGAGAGGCAGGCAGAGAGAGAAGGGGAAGCAGGCTCCCCGCTGAGCAGAGAGCCCGATGCGGGGCTCAATCCCAGGACCCTGAGATCATGACCTGAGCTGAAGGCAGCGGCTTAATCCACTGAGCCACCCAGGCGCCCCTGGACTATTTTAGTATCTTAATAACTAATGTTGACCTAAATGGCTTGGAATCTCTTCCATTTTGGCTTTTGTTTATAAAGCAGCTAAGTGATGAGAATATAGTTATCTCTAATTAGGAGGAAAATGATTTATTAGGAAAATGTGGGGGAAACCACAATTGCAAAGAGTACAAAGGAATGTCAGGTTTTATCTTGAAGGCCTCAGCTGACCAACATGAAAAAAACTGCTGTTTGCAAGTAGCTCAGTAAAGCAGAACAACTGTCAGGGAGTGAAAAGATCTAATTTCCAAAACCACAGAGTGTTTCCATGACCTTGCACAAGTCACTTCACCTTTGGGCTTTAGTTACTGAATTTGTTAAAAGCAGGGGCTTGATAAGTAAAATCCAAGCTCTTTTCATAGCCTAAGAGGCCATATATGATCTGGCCTTCGCTCTGTTCTCTGCTTTCGTTCTCTTCTTCCTTACCTACTGTGTTCCAGCCATAATGTCCTCAGACTCTTGAAAGGATTGTCCCAGGACATTTGTTTGCTCTTTACTCTGTATGAAACGCCTTTTCATCCTTTCCCCTTCATTTCCCCTTCATTCCCTGATTCCTTTTTAACATTCAGATTTCAGCTTAGACAGGCTTTTCCTGGTTCTCCCAGCCAAAATGGTGCTACCCAGTATTTCTCCATTACCTTATTCATAGTATTCATCACTTTCTGAAATCTTATTTGTGTGCATATTTTTGACCTCTTCCTAGTAGAAAGAAAGCTACATGAGATCAGAGCCTTAATTTTTTTTTTCAATGTTCTAGTCCTTATATGGAAAACAAAGTCTGGTACATAGTATATGATCAGTAAATACTCAGCCAATTGAATAATAATTAGCTCTTCTATGGGTCTTTTTAACTTTCAAAATACCCTAAGTTTAGTCTCATTCAGACTTCACCATCCTATAAATTGAGCAAGAATATGATTCAGTACCAAGAGCAATTAAAAAGATTTTTTGGTGGTAAGACAATTCAATAATTTTTAAAAGTGTTAAAGGGAAGGGGGAAAATACTACATTGAATGGGCTTATAATTTATAAAGGCTGAATCTTCTTAAGAAGATGACAGGGACACATGGTTGGCTCATTCGGTTAAGTGTCTGACTCTTTATTTCAGCTCAGGTCATGATTTCAGGGTCATGAGATCAAGCCCCGAATCCAGCTCTGTGCTGGGCCTGGACCTGCTTAAGATTCTCTCTCTGGGGGCACCTGGGTGGCTCAGTGGGTTAAGTTTCTGCCTTCGGCTCAGGTCATGATCCAAGAGTCCTGGAATTGAGCCCCGAATCAGGCTCTCTGCTCAGCAGGGAGCCTGCTTCCCCCTCTCTCTCTGCCTGCCTCTCTGCCTGCTTGTGATCTCTGTCTGTCAAATAAATAAATAAGATCTTAAAAAAAAAAAAAAAAGATTCTCTCCCTTCCCTTCTCTCCCTCTCCCTCTGCCTCACCCCACTCACTCACTCTCTCAAAAAATAGGGGCACCTGGGTGGCTCAGTGGGTTAAAGCCTCTGCCTTCGGCTCAGGTCATATCCCAGGGTCCTGGGATCAAGCCCTGCATTGGGCTCTCTGCTCAGCAGGGAAGCCTGCTTCCTCCTCTTTCTCTGCCTACCTTTCTGCCTACTTGTGGTCTCTGTCAAATAAATAAATAAAATCTTTAAAAAAAGAAAAAACCAAAAACCAAAACAAAGCCTAAAAACATTGATGACAAAAAAGTGTGTGACTTAGAATCAAGGAAATATCATTATAAACTTTAAAAAGGCGAAGGAAACAAAAGCGAAAATGAACTCTTGGGACTTCATCAAGATCAAAAGCTTCTGCACAGCAAAGGAAACAGTCAACAAAACAAAGAGGCAACCCATGGAATGGGAGAAGATATTTGCAAATGACAGTACAGACAAAGGCTGATATCCAGGATCTATAAAGACTTCTCAAACTCAACACACACAAAACAGATAATCATGTCAAAAAATGGGCAGAAGACACGAACAGACACTTCTTCAATGAAGACATACAAATGGCTATCAGACACATGAAAAAATGTTCATCATCACTAGCCATCAGGGAGTTTCAAATTAAAACCACATTGAGATATCACCTTACACCAGTTAGAATGGCCAAGATTAGCAAGACAGGAAACAACATGTGTTGGAGAGGATGTGGAGAAAGGGGAACCCTCTTACACTGTTGGTGGGAATGCAAGTTGGAGCAGCCACTTTGGAGAACAGTGTGGAGATTCCTCAAGAAATTAAAAATAGAGCTTCCCTATGACCCTGCAATTGCACTACTGGGTATTTACCCCAAAGATACAGATGGAGTGAAAAGAAGGGCCATCTATACTCCAATGTTTATAGCAGCAATGGCCACGGTCGCCCAACTGTGGAAAGAACCAAGATGCCCTTCAATGGATGAATGGATAAGGAAGATGTCGTCCATATACACTATGGAGTATTATGCCTCCATCAGAAAGGTTGAATACCCAACTTTTGTAGCAACATGGATGGGACTGGAAGAGATTATGCTGAGTGAAATAAGTCAAGCAGAGAGAGTCAATTATCATATGGTTTCACTTATTTGTGGAGCATAACAAATAACATGGAAGACATGGGGAGATGGAGAGGAGAAGGGAGTTGAGGGAAATTGGAAGGGGAGGTGAACCATGAGAGACTATGGACTCTGAAAAACAACCTGAGGGTTTTGAAGGGATGGGGGGTGGGAGGTTGGGGGAACCAGGTGGTGGGTGTTAGGGAGGGCACGTATTGCATGGAGCACTGGGTGTGGTGCAAAAACAATGAATACTGTCACGCTGAAAAGAAAAAAAATATATAGAAATTTTCTCAGTACCCTGAAGCTGGCCAGTGGAAGGGGCTGGTTTTTAAACTACTTTTTCTTTGTATGTCTTCTTCAGTCCAGGCTTAACATCCCTGACTAACATAATTTCCCTTATATACCTTTCCAAGGCTCAGAGGACAAAGGAGATATAACTCAAAACTATCTCTCCTGCTACATCTTAGGAACTCTAAAAATTCTACAAACTTTTTCTGTCATCTCCACTTCTACATGCCCCAGCTCTAAGACAATGGCTGAGGGGGTGCCTGGATAGCTCAGTCAGTTGAGCAACTGAATCTTGGTTTTGGCTCAGGTCATGATCTCAGAGCTGTGAGACTCAGCCCTGCACCGGGCTCCATGCTCAGCTAGAGTCTGCTTGAGATTCTCTCTCTCCCTCTCCCTTGGCCATCCCACCCCTTGGCTTTCTAAATAAATAAATAAAATCTTAAAAAAAAAAAGGAAAAAAGACCATGACTGTGCACTAAAAAAGGAGGAATCTGAGTTTCAACTGACATAAAAAGAATTGGAGAGAGGAAAGGATGAACAGAAATGAATCACAAAGGAAGACCAAGAGGTACCTGAGGGGCATAGTCAGATGAGCATCTGACTTCTAGTTTTGGCTCCAGCTGTGATCTCAGGCTCATGAGATTGAGCCACGTGTCAGGCTCCATGCTCTCAGCATGGAGTGTGCTTGGGGTTCTCTCTCCCTCTCCTGCTGCCTCTGCCCCTCCTGCTCATGCACTCTCTGTCTCTTTTTCTTTCTCAAATAAGTAAGTAAGTAAGTAAATCTAAGGGAAGACTGAGGCTTCCTCTTGCCTAGTATGGTTAGGATGCTTATGTCCAGAGTCGACTAGAAGTAGGAGGCTGAACTAGATTTCTCTGAAGGTCATTTCTGATTTTAGCAGATGGTTCTGGGTGAGCAGAGGAATACACATGCTCAGATACATTGAGGCTTTGCCCAAATTATGTGAGAGTCCTATGCATTGATAGCCTGTGAAGTTGGTTAAACAGTTAAATCTTAAAAAGCAAACTGTGGGGAATATTCTTCCATTAACAGAACTTAGGACAAAAATGTTTCTCCTTAGGAAGTCAGAGATGGGAGCATTTCAAAGGATTATACTCTCACGGGATGCAATTCACCTCAAGGCACCAACTGACCCAGCCTGGTTTCTTCAGACGTAAAAAACACAGTAGTATTTTCACTTAACCTATGAGGAAACAGAAACCTGCTTGCAAATATGATGCACAGAGTTCTCAGCCCAGTGTCTAGCAAATAGTAAGTGTAAAGACATTGTGGTTAGTAACACGATTATTAATCTGTTCTAGCTGAAACATATTTAAATAGACCTACTATATGTAAAGACCCAAGAGCAAGACAAAAAAAAAAAAAAAAAGCACTGCCAAGAAGCTTTCACCCCAGTAGGGAGAGAGATTACTTCCATTGGTGTGGAAAGGGGCTGTGTGGGTACTGGCCAGAGACGGGAACAGGTAAGGCAGGGCCTGTGTACTCAGCATAACAAATGAATGTGAGTTGTCACAGAGAAGAATTGTATAAAAAAACAAATTTAAGGTACAATAATGAAGAATAAATTACCCAAGGAAATAAGGAACTTTTGGGGGACAGGGATAATTTTTTGTAATTGTTTTTTAAAGATTCCAGATGGTATTAAATATCTGTGCTTTCCATCTCTTGGACCCTAAGGACACCAGGTGGGGTGGTTCAGTGGGGCAATGTAATCTGGCATCCCACACTTCCCTGTGCTCTCTGTGACCTTGAAGAGTAGTGTTTGAATAATTCAGAAGGTACCTTCTCCTGCTTCTTTGATAAATGGGTCTTAAAAAAAGGTAGTACTTTAGATGAGGGAGAAGGACTATAGAGGCCACTGGCTCAGTGGGGGCAAGAGAACAAGATGGTCCATGACTCAGTTCCAGGACAACATCTCAGGGTCCCTCATGTATTAGCTGTTCTGCAGATTAAAATAGAATCCTAGATTTGATTGAAATATTTAGCTTCATTTGAGGCAATGAAGCCAAGATACAGAAGCAACATAAGTATCTATCTATGGATTAATGGATAAAGAAAATTGTTTGTGTGTATGTGCACATGTGTGTGTGTGTGTACATACATACATACATACTCCCACCCACACACATATACATACAATGGCATATTATTCAGCCATCATAAAGGAAATCTTGCCATTTGCTACAACATGGATAGATCCTGAGAACATTATGTTAATTGAAATAAGTCAGAGAAAGACAGATATGCTATGGTCTCACAAGTGGAATAAAACAAACAAACAAATAAACTCATAGATACAGAGAATAGATACCGGTGGTTGCCGAAGGTGAGGGGTAGACAAGCAAAATGGGTGGAGGGGATCAAAAAATACAGACTTCTTGTTACAAAATAAGCAAGTCATGAATTTGTAACATACAGCATAGTGGCTATAATTACTACTGCAATGTATATTTGAAAGATGCTAAGAGAATAGATCTTAAAAGTTGTCATCACAATTAAAAAAAGGTTTTTTTTAACTCTTTATGGTGATGGATATTAACTAGACTTATTCTGGTGATAATCATTTCATAAACACACAAATACCAAATTATTATGTTATACTCCTGAAATGAATTCAGTGCTACATGTCCATTATATGTTAATTGCAGACACATACACATACCACAGCAAGGAGAATTCCTTCAAATAGGTCTCCAGATAGATAAAATGATAAGTGATCTCTTGCTCATTTTCCTATGAATCTAGCACCAGTATGGGAATTAGGAGATCTAAGTTCAGCCTGAGGTCCATGTTTTTTACATCCTGAGATAGGACCTTAACTACCCTATAAAACTCAATGGGATTTGCTGCTCCCTGGAAATCTGCTTCTAAAACCCAAGGAGTTAAGGTTGATGGAGAAAATGGGATGATAGAAGGATTCCCTTCTGGCATATTTTATTTTCTCCCCTCTCTCAGAACTTTGTTGGATCCCAGAGGCAGAGTTGGCACTAGAGACATTGCCATGGGACTGCAGCCTCATAAAGCTGGCTTCCAGAAAATAAAAGCCGCATACACCTAGTGGCATGCTGACCACTGAGCTCGTTATCCCAGTACACCCATTATCTCCTTTACTTCAATCCACATGGCTCCAATCTCACATTCTAATTTGGTTGTAAAACTTACTCCTTTCATTTCTCCTAGCTAAAGTCCTATGAAGAGAGGGCTAGCAAAAGCAAAACAAAAAAGCTAAAGAAATTTAACAAACCTGAATGTTCTATCTTCTTTATGCATTCTTTATGCTTTGCACCTTTTATGGGATTGGACGCCTTGCACTGATAATAATGAGTTATTCAGGGCATGCAGTGTTACCAGACCAGGGTATAATGTAAATGGAATTATTTGCTGTGGAAATACCCAGTCCAATCTCTTAGCAAATTACAATCCCTGAAACTAGGTCCCTTTGGAAGGTGCTTAAATAAATGTATACCTTGTTTGAAGGATTTGCAGCAATTCAAGGGAGATATTGAGTTCTTTCTAAGGTGAATATAGATTGGCTCTGCTCTGTCATAAAATGTAATTAGCAGTCATTTATCAGAAGCTATTAATTGCCTGATTTTTCAACGTTTTACTGGTTAAGTGACTTAATAACATACTTCTACAAATATGCAAGCTACTTGCCCCTTAAATGTATGTGAGTATGTGTGTGTGTGTTTATGTGCATATTTATTTATATAAGAAAATTAATCAGGCTTTTGTGTTTTGCTTGGTTATGTTAAAAAAATGTTAAACTAAGCCTTCTTCTATGTTCAGAACTGTGCAAGACCGAATAGCAAAAAGGCTGTAAGACAGCACCCTACTCTCAAGACACTTTACAAATCTAACTGGGGAGGTAAGACTTATGAACCTGAACCAACTAATGATGTGAGGTTATATGTAGTCATGACTATATGTCTAGATTCCAATTATATAGCTGTGTAGAGAAAGAAGTTGCCAGCATGGAATTGAGGACATAGACTCCCCATAATTTTAATAAAAGGCTGGTGAAATTGCCCAGTTCTCTTTTTAAAGGACCATAAGAAAAAATTCCTTTTAGGGGTTTAGATCTAGGGAACAGCCAGCCTCTCTTCTTGGACACAGCATGGGGACTGATCTCAGGGAAGCCTAGTCAGAAGGATTTCATAAAGCCTAGAAAAGAGCTCTGTTGAGGCAGGTGCCCAAATATAAGCTGAAGACCAATGGAGAGCCTAGAAGTGGGATGCTGTAGGACCAGGGTGACTGTAAGGACAAAGGAAGTGTCCTGATTCAGAAGCAGGGGGCCTGAGTTCTTGTGCAAGCCTTACAAGTAAGCGCCTCCTTGAACAAGTCATTGGACTTCCTTCAAGTCATATTGAATTATGTCTTTAAAAGCTTTTCAAAGTAGGATGAAATGACATTCAAAGGTGGAGAGGAAAACTCGATTGGAGGTGGTACCCTCTAGAAAGCCAATCCCTGAACATCTTGACAAGGGATATTACAAAAAGAGAACAAAGCACTTACCCTCCCCATGCTTTGGCTCAGGGCTCTCTCTCAAGTATACCAATCTATTTTCTGATGCCATCACACTTCTTGGAAAGAAAACCCTTTTCATTCCATTAGCCTGCCTTCTGTGTAGAAGAGAGTTGGACTTCCCAGAACAGCCCTTCTGTTACCATAGAGACAAGGGGTGGGAGGCGGGTGGCCCACCTAGTCTGTGTTCCCTGATGTGGGAACTTTTTAACAACTCGTGAGGTATAGCATATCCCTGTTCTACAGACAAGCAAACTTGTCTGGTTTTGGCTCAGAGATGTTCAGAAACTTGCCGAGGTCCTACAGTTAGTGGGCAGAAGAACAGGGATAGAGTCTAAGTCTTTGTGATGCTCTACAAGGTCTGCATTTGGGAGGCATGGTGTATGCACCAAGAAGAACACCAGACAGAACTGCAAACCCACACTCCAGTTCTAGCTTTACTTCTACTTCATCACATGATCTTGGGCAAAGTCTTTCACACTTTGGGGTCTCAGTGATCCACTGAAGACGAGGAACTAATTGCTCTCTGAATTGAATGCACAGGATTTTTGGTATATAGCTTCCCAAGGCAAGGGTCCACAGCTTTAATAGATTTACAAAAGGATAGATGCGTAATCCTCCAAAATGTTAAAAACCACTACTAATGTTAAACAACACAGTAAATTCCAATACTTATGAATACTTTTTTTATGTTTAGCATTTTTGTATACATTTTACCTATTTAACTCATTTAATCCTCACAATAACTCCAAGAGGTAGGTGCTCCTTTATGCCCATTTCAGCAATGAGGAAATGAAGGCACAGAAATGTTAAATAACTTTCCTAAAGACACACAGTTATGTGGCAGCAGCCAGACTCAAACCTGTGCAGTCTGGCTCCAGAGCCCCTACTCCTTAACCACTGTCCTCTTGTTACTTTCTGGTACACGTCTGCAGCAGGACCGTGCATCCTAGTATTACAGCTGGAGTTTCAAGGGGCTGGTACAGTTCAGAGGTTATCTGGTGTAGTGGCTTCTAAATCTTTTCATGCTCCGCTGGACCCCACTTTCTTATCACATACAGTGTCATGCGCCTTTCACAGTATGCCAGGACATGAAACAGATGAAACCTCGGAGAGAAGTATAGGTCATGGTTTCAAGTGCACATGTGAACGTGGGAAGGAATGCCTCAAGGTCCCGGTCCTCTGCCCTCCATGGTGGCTCCAAATCATCTCTTTCGCCCGCTCCAGAGAATATGTGAGAAAAATCACTCCTATCGCCCTGCCCCTTTGTTTCACAGGCAATTAAATAAGGCACAGAGAGCAGGTAGCTGGGTATGGGGCCCAGGCTTCTGAGCTCAATGTGCTTTTCTCCTCCTGCTGAATTTTGTTGTGATAACCAGGCTACTGCCCGACCCACGGCATAGGGCTGTTACTAGTTAAGGACAAACACTCCTATACATACCTTCCAAGCCTCTCCCTGGGCTGCTTAGATGTTTGAAGTCTTCTAACCTTCAAGGGGCCTGGGAACAGGCACCGGAAGGCTTTCTAGGGCAGGACAGAAGGAAGAAAAACTTGGTGGTGGTTTGGCAATGTTAGGAATGTCAGGGTCCTCTCAATGTCAACAACAGGGAAATGCTCAGCCTCAAGTGTTATAATTGGACTGCGGGTGTGATGTCACCCGGAAGGGTATTATACTCAAGTCCAAACACACCATTGGTCTGTTTGAGAGGGGCAGCGGGAGGAGGAGAGTATCAGTTCTCCCCTCGCCAGTCCCAAGTCTGTTAAGGCTAATTTTTCCAGACGGAACATGTCTGAGGATGTCATATCTACTTACAAGCCACAACTTTGCTTTCTTCCCTGCCACCTGCCTCCCCTTCTGGGTTTGTCACTCTCAACCTTTGCTGTCTCAGCCGTTGGCAGCTGGACCTGGTAGAGTGTTCCAAGAAACTAGTTCTCAGACAATTGTGGCCTAATTTAAGCAGGGAAAAGAGCACTGTGGGACAGGGTGGGGACCAGCAGCCACAATGCTTGCCTGCAGATGCCTGCCCTGTTGGAAGACTGGGGGTGGGCTGAGGTGTTTCTATGCCTAGCCAACTGCGGAACAGGCTCACAGGACCACAAGAAGGAAGGGAAGCTAAGCATTCTTAATCTATTTCTCTTTTCATACCTGGGAACTAAAAAGTGTTGTAGACGATCAACAATTCATTTCAATCTATCCTATACGATGCCAGGCACTATGCTAGATGCTGGGTCGGGAGTTAGGGGTGTAGGGTGGGAAATGAAGACAAAGCCAGTCCTCAGGAAACTGCCAGTATAATGACAGGCAAATGAAATTAAGACTACAGTTTGTATTTAGAAACAGTTTTATGCTTCATAAAGGAAACATAAGGATCTAAAAATGGGTTTGATAGAGTCTAGTGCTGGGGCAGGAAAAATTTCCATGTGGCAGTGGTATAACTGAAGGTCTGAAGGATAAATAAAATGGCCAGGAGAAGGGATGGGGGAAAGAATCCAGATGGAGGAAACGTCACGTATGAAAGCATCAGGGTTGTAAGCCATACTTCTTTATTCACAGTGAAACACCGGTGACCTATTTTCTTGCTCTCCCTCACACAACTTACGCACACACCCTATTTACTCATTACCTACCATACCACACACACTTTACACTACCCCATTTCTTCTTTTTCAAAGTGCTGGAAAGATAGGCACAAACTTGGAACAGACTTAAATGAGAGATTATATACGGAGTGCAATGAGGACATAAAGGAGGGTTGTGAGGGCTGAGAAGCCTAGAAGGTTGGTGAGTCAAGGGAAGTTTATTAGAGAAAAACCCCATGTAAGAGTAAGATTTCCTAGACAAAGTGAGTGAGAAGTAAGAAGCTAATCTTAGGCAGGAGGTCCGGTCAAGCAAAAGCTATAAGGTAGTCAAGCAAAAGTTACAACGTAGAAAAAATAAGAAGACTGGTACTTATTTAGGCAACTGCTAGCATTTCAGTGTTACTGGGAGACATATTGCAAGGCAGGGGGTGGCAAATTAGGCAGGAACCCCTTGTATAACATCCTTGCCTGTGTTTATTCTTTCCATGAATATTTATTGAGCATCTGCTACAAACTAGGCCCTAAGGCTACGAGACTGCACAAAATCAGACTTGGTCTATGGCCTGGAAAACAGGATTCACATAAAGCAAGAACCTAATCAAATGAGAAGACATCCCAATGATCAGAAAAATGGGAGTTGGGGACTTGACTGGGAAGTAGCTAGAAGCCAGACTTTGCAGACCCTATTAGGAAAGCTAGTCCTCATGCTCAAAGTAGTAAGAAGCTCTCAGAGGGTTTTAGGCAAAGGTTTCAACATGTGCAGATTTGCATTTTGAAAAGATGATTCTGGGTGCTGTGGGGAGAGACATCTATCTCCGACTTGGATACCCTATCCCCCTCCGCCAGCTGTTACCTGTCACAGCAGTGGAAAGGAGCCATGGCGTTCACTCTGCAACATCATCTATCCACGCAGAAGCCTAGCCGTTTCCGCCAGCTCTCTGCACTTGCAGTCATCTCAGGGTTCTGACAACGACGCCTCCCTGCCTGCCTCCGAGGCCAACTGCAATGTCTCCGCAACAATTATATTAATATCAGAGCTAGGAATGAGCTGATGGAAAGCTGTTCATCCATGTAATGAGGTTTCACTTGTATTTTAGAAATGTGTCAGATAATTTGGTAAGAGACAGCAGAATTTTTTTCTGTTTGTCAAGAGATGCGGGTGGTAGAAGGCAAGTTCCTTGGCTTCACTTGCAATGTGAGAAATGTCATCTGTACAAGAGATGCTTAAGGCAGATAAGCAAATGTGAAAGAAGCAGTGACAGGGAGAGCAGCTCTGGACACGATGTGGCAGGGCGGAGAGAGTGGATGTAAACATCCAATCGTTATTTCCCAGTGAGCAGGCACAAAGGATGAATCAAGCATTATCTACACTATCTCATTTAAATAACACAGTTCCATATGGTAAGTGTTAACCACATTTGACAGGGGGCTCCAAAAGGTGAATTCAGATGCGTTATCTTCCTAACTCTAAAGTCTGACTTTATGATGACTTGGTGTTATGCTATATTCCTGGATTAAAAAAAAATCCTTAATCAGTATGTGTTTGGTGTGGAACTCTGAAGTCTATTTTATATAACGGGAAAAATGTACTCAGAGCTAACAAAGAACATTTTCCCCATCGAGCTCAGGTGAAGCGCACGATCATAGGTTCCTGTGATGTTTTCAAGATCTGAGACCAGTGCTCTCAAGTGTGGCACGTGTAATGATTTTTAAGAGGCACACAGAGACCCCACTGAATAAAGCCGAATCACATAGTAGGGAAATCCAATCTCTTCATTTTTTCCCAATTGCATTAAGTTAGTGGCTCTGGACATCAGCTGCCCCATGAAACCACCTGGGGGACTTCATCAATTTCAGGCTCAAGCCCCTCAGGATTAAATCAGTCCTGTGCCAAAGCTTCTTATTCTTTCGTGTCTTGCAAACCACTTGGTGATTTTGGGCAAAGGCAGATTCTGATTCCAAGGGTGTGGGTGGGGCTCGAGATCCTCATTTGTAACCAGGTGATGCTGATGTTGCTCATTAGGGGACTTTATCTGGAGCAGCTACAGTCTAGGGTGCAGCCAAGGTTGAGAACCACTGCTTTAGGGAGCCAATTTCACTGTGATGCTAGTCAGTCATTTTTATTAGGGTTTAAAATATTATCAATTAGAATGAGTTACAGGTGCACTGGAACATACCTCAAAAGCAAGCAATGACCCTCCCTCCCTCTTTGTTCCCATCCCATAGAGCCCCTTCCCTCTATGGAATCAAATGTCATTCTTTCTAGAGGAACCCATGCATATGCAAGCATAGATGTGTGGGTGTGTCTCTTTTTTTAAACTACAAGTTACAACATTTTAATCATACAGTTCAGCACTTTGTTTTCACTTAAGATACCTTGAAGATTGTTTTGTAACTGTACACAAAGAGCTGCTTCATTCCTTTTTTCCCCCACTGATAAAATACATTAAACAACTTACATATTAACCATTTTTAAGTGCAGAGTTTCATGGTGTTAAGTACACTCACACTGCTGTGCAGTCTCCACCGCCCTCCATCTCCAGAACTTCCCAGACTGAAACTCCCTACCCACAAAACAGAGCCAGTTAATATTTAACTCTCCTTTTAGACAAAGCAAGAACTGGTCTCAGGGCCAGAGCTTCCCATGGATAGTACTGTCTGGGTAGAGTTTACTCATGGTGTTCTGTGATCATTGTATTTAATTTCACAGTTGCTGTTTGTGATAATATGATTTTTCCAATTAGAGTAGTTGCCTTTTTTTTTTTTTTAAGATTTTATTTATTTATTTGACAGAGAGAGAGAGAGAGAGGCCACAAGCAGGCAGAGAGGCAAGCGGTGGGGGGGGGGCAGGCTCCCCGCTGAGCAGAGAGCCCAATCCCAGGACCCTGAGATCATGACCTGAGCCGAAGGCAGAGGCTTAACCCACTGAGCCACCCAGGCGCCCCTAGAGTAGTTGCCTTTTTAAACAAATCTCATTTCTGTTGAAATAATGATGTCCAGTAAGTATCAGTGAAGGCTGCCCCTGGTGGAGCCTCAAGATGTGATAATTGTGGGTCATGAGGAATGGAAGAAGAGGATTCCCCCCAAATCCTCTTTCTGAGCTCCCAAGTAACTTTCATCCTCACACATTGGGCAGTGGAAACCGTCTTCCCTTAAGGCCTCATGACCTGAAGCCAACTGCAGCCTTTTCCAAGGGCTGGGGCCATATTCTCTCAGGCCACACAGCAGCTCCCTGTCATGCTTAGCAGGATGGCAACCAAGAGTGAAGGTGCAGGTCCTTTATGGGATTTTGTGTTTCCTAATAGATACATGGAACTCAGCCCCAGGCTCTTCGCAGTAGGTTACATCAGAAAATGCCCTCCTAGGGGGAAAAAAAATCACACCTTTCATATTGTGGGTATCTGGCTTGAGAAAGTCAGAAAAGGACTAGCGTCCCTCTCACATAGGAGGTTATATAATAAGCCTCAGCTGAAGACAAGACATGGATTTGCTCTGCAGCCCATGGTGGAAAGAGCTTGGGGTTGGGAACCCAAAGACTCAACATGGAGGCCTGGGCTCACCATCAACCAGCTTGGGGACCTGTAGCATATCACTTCACCTTTCCAACTGTCAGAGTTTTTGAAATTTGCAAAATGACAAGGTGAAGATCTTGGGATGATTAAATTTAGTAGTATATGGAGGCATTTAGCACTATGCCTGGTTGGTTGCTACTGGTAGATGGAAATCTTATAATTTTGGAAGCAAAGAGAAAAGGAGGATGTGGCCAAAAAGTGGGGTCCAGGGACACTCAGGTGGTCACCACCCAAACTTCCATCTGGGATGGAAAGAGAGTGTGTGTGATAGGCCTCTCAGTGTGAGAGATGAGGAGAGATGGTGCTATTACATGGGAAAGAAAGAAGCTCCATCCTCAAAAAATAGTCAGGACTAAGTCAAAGTGTAGCTGGGCATGGAAACTGTCTGCTTTAATAAAAGAAACTGTTTGCAAATTTATGAATTCCAATGACCCAACAGCTACCCCCTCAGCCACTTTTTTGTTGTTGTTGTTGTTGACTTTTAAACAAAACAGAAACATATCTAGGAAACAAGTATGTAATAGACACACTTTTTTTTTTTTTTTTTAGTGCTAATATACTGATTGAGTGAATAACATGTGAGCTGTCCTCTGTGCCCGGTATTGGTCTAGGTGTTAGGGAACAGTGACAAATGAGATGGAGTTGACCCTTGTACTCATGGGCTTAAGTCCGAATGGGTCCCCTCCAAGTCCCCAACTCCATGGCTTATTCAGCTCACCCATATACAGCCCCTGCTTTTCTGTCTTGGAGTGTCCTAGAAATGCAGCAGTGTCTGGTGATGCTTCTACCATGCAGACGAAGAGGAAATAGATGGTTGTATTGTCAGAAGGAAGCATAAGTATTTGTTTAGAAGATCTCTCAATTGCTAGAAAGAAAAAAAGTGTTTACTCTCATCGACGAGGTGTCTTTCTTTCTGTGACAGGGAGAGCAGACTGAACAGAAGAGATAATGAGTGATGATCTGGGCACTGGCTAGAGCTGCTTCGGTCATCGATTGGAAGGCTGGCAAATGAGGAGAAGCAGTACAGTTGGATGGGGCCTGGAAAAATGTCCTCAGCATGAGCTGCACGAGAGAAAGACTTGTATACGTTCATGTGGTAGAAAGGGAACAATTTAGCATTGAACCATCAGCCAGGATTATGCTGGCCTATGGAATGGATTTTGATTTTGAAAGAACTGGGTTGAAATCCCACCTTAACCTTATCAGCCTTAGTTTTCTAATCTGTAAAGTGATGATCACAGTATTTACCTCATTAGGTTGGTCTCAGACTTAAGTGAAATGTATACATATAGGGGTCAGTGCCTGGGACACTGTAGAAATGTCAGTAAAATATGCAGAGCTATATGAAATGAAAGCAGTGTTATGCTACTGTGGAAAATAATTGGTGCAAGATCACATAGGCATTAAGAGGCATGGTATGGTATCTACGATGTAACTAGATTTCTCCAACTCCTTTGTGCATTCCTTACTGTTAAGAGTCCAGTTGCATAAGCAACAATTGATAGACAGCTACAAGGAAGACCACCATTTTGTATGCTTTTGTAAAAGACAGAATTCACGGGCCACCGCTCAGGCTAAGATGCCAATTACTGGACTGTCTCACAGCATAGAGAATATGCTTTATGATCTGTGCTCTAATCTGGCTTGCTCATAAACCAGGCTGAAAAGAGAACAAGAAAGGAAAGAAATTGGACAAACACAAAAGGGTTACTTTTCCAAAGTGTAAGGAGTGGGCTGAGGGTGCCTTGGAAGGACAGAGACTTCACCCTCATGCTCATCTACTATAATATTCCATTGGCTGAAGGATTAGGGAGGGAAGGCCAAGCTGAGTAATGAAGGAGCTCAGCCATGTCTGGATGAGATGAGGCAACAGGAAAAAGAACCTCACCATCCAGGTCAGGGCAGGAAGGTCCAGGGAAACAGGTGAGACAGGTTTGTCCACATCCCCTGTGGGGTGGCCCCATAGAACAAGTTTTTCCACAGCTAATCAGAAATGTGTTATCAAACCATCTTGGTGAGGGTGATTCAGGCAGGAGGAGCTTGGGGTAGTTAAGCACAGAGGTGAAGAACAGGTAGTTAGTCACACAGGTTTGGGTTTATGTCCTGGTGGTGCCACTTTCAGCTGGTGGCCTCTGGCCAAATTTATGAACTCTCTACATGTCGTCTTCCTCTTCCCTAAAATAGAGAGGATAATAGTGGAACTTTCTTGAGAGAGGTATTGCGTTAGGATTACATGAATAATTAAGTAAACTCACACACAGCAAGTACTCACAAAAGGAAGCTCTTGTTAATTATTAATTACTGCCATTACTTGAGAGATTTTTAAGACACAGGCCTACTCAGGGCAGGCAAAGGAAGGATGGCTGTTTTTCAGGAGTCATGGTGTTCTTACACTGTGTGTTGGGATCCTGGCAGAGGCAGGTCCCCACGCACGGGGAGAAGGAGTTTGTAAAATGACTCCAATTTCCAACTGGGTACCATAACCAAAAGAATACAAGAGCTGGCATCAGTCTTTGACTAGCCCAGGACAGATATCTAGATAATTTATTCTGGTTACATAGCCCAGTATCGGTACTAACTCAAAAGAATTTAGGTCAACAGATTTAAGCCAGCACAGGATGGTGTTAGAGGTAAAAGAAGCCACCTACCTGGTTAGGTCAGTACTCTCTCTTGGGAAATAGTGCCTTTGGTTGCTTTTAATGAGCAAATTTAGCACCCTAAGTCCAGCATGGTTGCTTGTCCACAGAAAGAATCTTGAATAGACAAAAAAAAATTGGGCTGGTTCGATGATAACCTGGAAACACAACTTAGTCATTTTCAACAAGACATTTTACTCACCAGCCTAAAGAGGACAGGAGACCAATAAGTACCTTTAGGTACATGCATGGGGAGAAAGTAGGTTTGGTTTTAGAGTATAAATCCCATCAAACTGTGGGTTCCCAGAGATATTGGTATTTCCTTGAGATTTTATTGAGGAAATAGAACATAGAAGAGGGAAGGCCCTGGATGAACACAGAAGTTCAAATGCTGGCTCTTCATCAGTGTCTACATTTAGAAGATGAAGGTGAGAGGATGTCACTTATAGAGCTGAGGGAAAAGTCAGAATGGCAGCAAATATTTGAGAATCCACGACACACTAAGAACTGTTCCAGCACCTCTGTAAAGCTCCCAACACTAGAGGAAAAGTTCAGTCATATCCCCAGTCATAGACTCAGATACTGAAACACAGAGTGGCTAAGAAACTTGTTCAAGGTCACAAGACTAGCAACTGACAGAGTCAGATACTCTAAACCATGAGGTCACATCTTTCACCACGGCGGTGAATGGCCTCTTGCACATGAAATGACAAGGAAAATGCTTCTCTCAGTGCTGAATATGAAGAGATGTTTTTGCCCATCAGTCTCTAATATAAAGATTTTAAGAATGTAAAGAAGTTTGGGTCTATCCTAGTATCCAATGTATGCTTGGCGTTAGAGCTGATGATCTTCTTACTCCTTCTTGGCAAGATGCACCATTTTGCTTTATGAAAATATTTGTCATTTACTTCAGAGGCCACTTAGAGAAAGGGAGTCCTTATAGAATATTTCTCTAAATCTTGGTGAACAAAAATGGTGAAGTAAAACTGCACAGTTCAGTGAATCTTTATAGGCATTATTTTATTGGATGACAGCCTATGAAGAGGACAGACCCAGTAATGTCAAATTGTGTGTAAAGAAAGATCCCAGGATAGCGTATCAGAGTAGAAGGCAATAAGCCTGGGAGATAAGAGCACATGCTCTCAAGTCAACAAGCATGCATTCAAATCCGGGTTCCATGACCCACTACCTGACGACCTCATAAGCTCCATGTCTCTCATATTCCCTATTTCCAAACACAGAGATCATCAGGATAAACATCACATGAGATTATTCAAGGAATCCTCTTAGCACTTAGTAAGTTCTCAAAAAAAATACTGCTCATATTGCTATTATCCCCACCAAGGCCCCAGAAGCTGGATAAGGGTTACTGAGAAGCAGGGCTAGAATTCAAGCCCATGTCTCCATATAATGTAATTCTTTTCCCAGGATACAACTTTGCGTATGGGCCCCCTCTTCCCCAGAAAATCATTAGGACTCTGGCATGGCTTCTGATTCAAAGACACACTTTGTTAAAAAAAAAAAAAAAGGCATTTTTAAAAATCTGCAAATCAAGAATAGCACTAGGGACTAGAACAAGATAAGGAGTGCCTTAAAAAAATTATAGAACAACCTGAGGATCAGATATAAAAATCAGATGTCTCTTAAATCAAATAGGGCCAGGGTTGATGCCAGGAAGGCTTAACATACATTACAATGAAGAACACATAAGTGTAAGAAGGGACCCGTAAAAACCATCAGCATGTGAAATACTGCCAAATGCTGTGTGCTTGCCAAAGAGGCAGCATCACTAGGCTGGATTCTAATGTTCCCCACTGCAAAGCAAATAGGCTGGGTGTTAATTAAAGTGTAGAAGTTGATTCTTGAGGTAGTTGTTTGGGAAAAGGAATCCTACAGAGGAGTCTCTTCCTCTCATGGATTTCTTTTGAAATTGTGGATTTTCCACAAGTGAAATTACCCACAAACACATCTGTGTGTTCTACACTCCCCTGGAAGCGTAGGGCTGTGTGCTTGTGATCAAGAGATTTATGGTGCTAGTTTCTATATCATCATCACCTGCAATACCCAAAGAGCTGGCATCAGATCTGGCAACAACCTCATAGGCTATACAGGGCGGCTGTAATCATGCCATTTACCGAGGAGAAACATGACAAGTGGAGGCACTAAGGGACTTGCCCACAATTGCAGAATGGTAGAACCCATAGAATCATTTTGACCCCCCCAGTACCAATTATAAGCCTCTTCCCATCCTATAAATCACACCCAAAATAGCAAAAGACACGCGAGTGAAGCCTGATGAGAATTTAAGTGAGTGACCTGATGAAGCAAGGCTGGAAGGGTGCGCGCTCAGCTTTCTGAAATCCTATTGGCATGGCAAGTACTCAGTCATGGCTCTCTTCCGTACCACATTTGTTCCAGAAGAGCATTCTGGGCTGAATCAGAGGCAGTGCTGTTTATCGACACTGGTCAGCAGAGCCAGCCTTACCATACCTTGCTCTCTCTCAGGGAACTGAATCCGCTTAATGCCATTTAGCTTTTTTCCCCTATGTTACTCCGGGAATGCAGTCGGTTTCCCCCTGAGCACTTGAAAATTCAGGTGCTTATTTCAGTTTCTAGACCAATGGCTTTGCCTTGTCAAGGGAGACTGAGGGGAGGTATTGAATGAGAAGGAGGCATTCTGGTGGTCAAGGGGTCTCCTCATCCTTTCTGTTTTTCATTCAACCTGTTAACCTGGTCCCTGTTATTATTGGGAAATCTGCTAAGCCCTGGGGACCCAGGAGTGTCCAGCAGGTAGAAGACATGGAGCCTCCCTTTGCTCATGGAACTTGTGTTCTAGTGGGGAGATACACAATATACAAGAAGACAGAATTTCAGATGGTCATCAGCATTGCAAAAATAATGCTTTGAGTGAGCGTGATTGGGGGTGATAATGGTGGTGGTGGTGGGCCTATTTTAGCTTCTGTAGGCATTTTAGGAAGCTCTCTGGAACAGGCAACATTTTAACTGCAACCTGACTGAAGAAAGACAAATAGAGGTAAAGCCCATGGGAAAACGTTCCAAGGGAAAGGAAGACTAGGCACCCAGGTCCCAAGGAGGAAAGAACAGGCAGCCAGTTTTGCTGGCTCACCATGAATTAAGGGATCAATGTTAGTTAAGATTGGGGTGTAGGCAAGAGTTGAGGTCATGAGAGGTTTGTCAAACTATTCTGGGGGCACTGGGTTTAATTCTGAGTGGCCATAGTGCCCCAGCCTGGGGTCTGGCCTCTGAGGGCATTCCCTTTCCCCTTCCGCCATGGGCTTTAGTGCTTTAAAGACTAGCTCTATTGCTCAGCTGCACAGTCTCTGAATTCTTAATGGCACAAATCATGTGGATTACATACTTCTGACAGTGGGCTCCAAATAGTCTCCACATTCACAAGAAGGGAACATTGAAGCCTGAGAAGTAGAGAGACGGTCTAAATTATTTCCTGAATATGGCCACAGGAAATGGAGGCTGTCAGCTTTGTTCTGCTTGGAGAATGCTTCCTTACAAAGCCTCTTTACAGTTGGTTGTTCCTTACTACCCCGGTACATTTTGAATCTGGAAATCCCAAGACTAATTTTGACCTCATGATTTAAGTCCAGAGCATGGACTGGGACCTGCAAACATCGGTTTGGCTCAGTTAACCTGAGCCTCAGCATCCTTGTCAGTAATTGTAGATAATACCAACACCTGCCTCGGGGACTTGCAACAAGACAAAATATGGTTCACCCTCATGCTTTGCAAACCATAAGCTTGCAAGGAGCTCTCACTATCATTATTTTTAGTCGCCATCAAAGACCCAACTTTGTTCTACTCTCTTCCTCACACATGTGTACGCATTTCAAAGTTCTGCATAATGGTTTTGTAAGATCTTGGGAGAGGCCCTAGACTAGTATAGGTAATGATCAATACCTGTGTATTTTGACTCTCCATACGAGTAATTTATTTCAAGCTATAGGCAACGTAGACAGAGGGTGCCTGTTAATCAGCATGCAGAAAAAGCCAAAACTACATAGATTAATCACCATCTGCAACTGCCCTCACAACCCAGTCAACTACATGCACAGGGCTTTCCAGCCTGGGCAAAGACCTCCCCAAATTGAGAGTTCCCTGGGAGGCTGGAACTGTGGGTGGCTAACGAGGGACATAACTGCAGACCCCAGGACCCCGGGTACTGAGGATGAGGCCAGAGACAAGCTCAAAGGCTCCCTTTGAAGTGACAACCTGTCCCAGGCCAGCAAGCAGTGCAGAAAGTGGAGGAAAAACAAACAAACAAATAAACAACCCCCAGTCTTAGCTTTAAGTAGGATGCTTACCTCCTCTTTCCTCGGTACAAGCTCCACAGCTATGACAGGGGGATTCAGGACTCCTTCTGGTGGGACAGTAACTAGAGAGGCAAGGTTACAACCACCTCCAGTTAACCCTTCAAAGAGGAGTGAGTGCCAGTGAAAGTTTCCTTCTCAGCTCTGGCTGGAGCAGGCTGCTTCAACCCCTTTCCGAAGCCCAGCCCAAGTGTTACACACCTGAAGACAGTTCCTCCACTGAGTCTCCTCCTCTCCTGGCCTGCTGCTTAGCCCCACCCTCCCCAAGCCTTGAAAGCTCTTCCTCCAAGCCCTGCATCTCCACCCTCCTCCTCCTCTTCCTTCAAGGCTCCCTGGCTGGGCTGGCCGAACCAGCTGAAGTAGCCAGAGTTAACCCCAGGGAGGCTGCCTGTGCTTTTAGTTGGTGGGTGGTTGGCCTGGTCTCCACCAGCCTGGTTCTGGGCCCTCCAAGTTATTTCGAGAGGGAGCCCCTAGGTTAGAGCCAGAACTCGGGCACTTGGCCAGAGATCATCCATTTTCTGGTGATTGATTTAGAAACTTGTAGGAATTCAAAGACCAAATACCAGAAGATGGGGTTCTGTCTAGCTGCTTCACAGGGTAATTTCATTCCAGGCCAACAAGCTGTATCTCTACCAGAGGCTTGGCTATCCTGCACCCCTACTTCACAGGCCCCAGCTTGTCTCATGACAGATGGACAGCCACCTTTACTTTCAGTGAAAAAGGTGAGGGGGAGAACTTGAGAGACAGGTTGAATTTTGACCACAGGCAGAAAGGAAATTCCGTTTCCTCTGTGTTGGGGAGATCAGCAAGGAAAGTACAGCAATGCACTCCAGGTTTATTATTAACGAGTACTTAGTCATGCCAATTGTTGGCTGTTCCACTGATCCACGGGTGGTCTTAAAAGAGTCCAATTATCCTTGAAAAAAGACCATCCTTGCTCAGATTTCAGATCTAAGCGTTGGGGATTTTATTTCCTTGCCCAGGCAAGTTAGTATTCCCTCTCTCCAGATTGGAGATTTACAGATTTTTAGACTCATAGGAATTATCTCAGGTTTTTAAAAAGGCAGATTTCTGCATGAAATTCTCAGATTCCAAGAGGACCCAGGAGTCTATTTTAAAAAAATTCCCTACAGGATTCACATGTGAATGGCCTAGCCCTTGTGCTTCAAGCAATATTGCCCTAGAAGAGGCCTAAATACTCTCTTTCCAGCCTGGCATTTCTTGATGCCTTTTAAACTCTGCAAGGACCAGTTGTTTCCATTGTTTCCAGTTCCTGCTTCTGCCCCTGCCCTCAGGAATGTCCCAGCTGGCTGCAGTGTGTTCCTCCTCCCTTTACCTTACAAATGAGTTTTGTCAGAGGATAGTGTTAGACTCACAGATATTCCAGCTGTAGGAGACCTTAGATGTGATATCATTGAACCCTTTCTTATCCCACCAGAAAAGACACTGAGCCCTAGTTCTGTCCTTTCTCCCTTCTGACCCCTAGACCTTAAATTATTGCTACCACTATACTTCCTCTCCCAAAGCTGACTCCTCTCAGGCCAACCCTTCCCTGGCTCACTCCCTATGGTACTATTACTTCTGGGGAAGAAGCCAGGTGCATGGACCCCACAATCAGTTCCTCTCCCTACTCCACGGGTGAAGCAATGGGTTCAGGTTTCTTATTTTTTCGGTCAGGTTTAGCGTTAGAATGAAATTCTCACATCCCACTTGCTCCCTCAGAAGGAGTTGTCATATAGGCAACTAGATCTCATGTGATTGTCCATCCAAATCATTGAAATCATAAGGCAAGAATGACAGGACCCATTTGATTCAAAACACATTTACTAAGCACCTGATATGTGCAGGGCATTGTGCTAGGCACAGTAAGGGGTGTGAAGAGATGATGATGTCATTACTGTCACGGGCATCACTTTATCAGGGAGAGAACACTGAGTAGGAAACGAATAATGAGAGTGGTATGGGAAAATGTGTGTGCTTTTTATTTACCCAAGGGAAACGCTCTACTGGAGGGGCGCATCCCACCCTATCAGTAGCTCAGGTGATCCCATGTGATGCAACAGGGGAACTAAAATATTTTCTTGTATTGCCAGTGCAGTTCCCCAAGTCCTTTCCAGCACTCATAACCTTTAGACAAAATAAACGGCAACATAATCTAGTGGTTACAGACATAGACTTTGGCACCAGAGTGCTTGGATTCAAACCCTTACTCCACCAGCTCCCAACTGTGTGGTTTTGGGCAGAGTGCGAAACATCCCTGGGGGTGGTTGGGGCAGATAGTAGTACTTATATCACAAAGCAGTTACTGGGTTAATATTGACATATATATATATATATATATATATATATATAGCCTTTAAAGTGAGAGTGCTTAAATACTATTAAATATTATTTAATTAATTGTTAATAATTAATTATTAAATATTATTATTCAGGAAATCCTGAACATAGTTACTGTGTATTTATTTGTACTATAAAAGACTTACAATGTATTCTCACCAGAAGACCAATAATATCTTCCAAATATTTGCTTCATTTGATTTATGCTTCTCACTTTTATGTTTAAGGTTCTTTCTTAGTTTATCCATGCTTTCCTCTATGTACTCACTTAAATATTATTTTTTTAAATTGCGGATATACTGTGTGCCAAGCACTGTGTAGGTCCTGGGGGGCCCATGGGTGAATGAACAGCCACTATCCCTGATCTGAAGGAGTTCATAGTCCACTGGCATGCCAGATATTGATTGGACAATCATGCAAAAGTTGTGATATTATGATTGTGATAAATGTTATGAAGGAGCAGTACCCAGTACTGAGAAAACTCATGACACAGATTTGACCTGGTAGGGGGCTAGGGAAGAACTGAGATGTGAAGGAAGTGATGGAATTAACTCTATAGGGTAGAGGTGGCATGTCAGAATATTCTAGATAAAGAAACACCATGTGCCATGTGTATTAGTCTGTTTTGTTTTGTATGCTGTGGATGCTTAACTGACATCCACACCTCAATGGCTTATACCATAGAGGTTAATTACTTGCCTATTACTCACAGGTAGGCTATAGGTAGATGGTAGCTCTGCTTGGGCCATGACTCCATGTCTCATTCAAGGACTCAAACTGAAGGAACAGCCCCAATGTGGGACATGCTATTCTTGTAGCAGAACAAAAGGTCAGGAGCACTGTTGGAAACCTTTAACACAACTCTGAAGGCTTCTGCTTGGATGTAGACTTGTCATGTTTGGTTTCCATTCCTTTTGATGACAGTGAGCTTTTAACAGTTTCAAAATCCACAAGAAGGTGCCACGGAGGCCTGAGAAGTAGAGATCAAAGCCAAACTCAAAGCCAACAGGACAGGGATGTACAGACCTTGACTCTCAGGACAGAGTACTGTACATAGCACTGAGCAGGAGCATAATCCTCTGACGGGAGGGGATGGGAATATATAATTGCAAAAATAATATAATCTACTATACTCAGGCTCTGTGGTAGGAAGCAAATGGCAAAAACCCCAGAGACCTGTGTGGCTAAGGCTGAGTAAGCTGATGGGACTGTAATGAGAGGAGACTGGAGTAGCAGGTAGAGCCAAGCCTTGTAAGGGAATCTGGCCTTAATACTGTGAGCAATAAGAAAACACTGACCTTTCCTCATTCAACCTCTTTCCTTAGTTGTTAAAAGAACACTTCTCATGTTCTTCTGGTTTCTAAGGCATCCATGTTCATTATAGAAAATGTGGAAATGACATAAATAAAGAGAAAAAAAACCAAATCACCTCTAACCTTACAACTCAGAGAGAACCATCACTGATTGATATTTTGATGCAAATGATTTTAGATTTTTAGATGCTTCCTAGTATATAGGAAATGCTTTTAAAATGAAAATTGGACCACATTCTTCATTAGTTGCTATGAATAATTTTCAAGTTATTAAATATGCTTCCCATTATCATCATCATATGGAGGTGTGTTTTAGCTAATTGCCATCTATTGGACATAGATATTTTTGTAATTTTTCCATTTTACAGAAATTCAACATTGATTTCATTTTATAGACATGGCCTTTTGATCTTAAAATGTATGTTAAATTTGAAGGCCATTGATAGAAAATTGCTAGTTGTCCCTCAAGAAAAGTTGTAGCAAATCACATACAGCCCCAGAGTAGGATTTATCAGCTCTAATGATAATTATTTTATATTGTTAATTTAATCAGAAGATATTGATTTATTTTTATTTTGCATTTATTTGATAAGGAAGGGCACACTTTATTTTACATAATCCCCAGTGCTTTCATCAGGGAAAGGTTTACTTGATTAAAACTATGGGTCTTTTAGATCTTCTCCTTGGAATGTACTCAATTCTTCTTCAGAAAATTGTGGCTACTTTATCCCCTTTAACTTATTATAAGCTTTTCTTTTGCTTCCTACCGAACATATTCTTTGATCATTCCTGCCCCTGATTATCTTCTTGCTGTGAGAACCAGTGGGAGATATGGACAGTTGGTTCTATGTATTTGGTGGGATGAGATGGTTTACATGTACTCTGTCTCCCCAGATGGAGATGGTGCCCTCTTGTGATTGAATTTTGTGCCCTCCTGTAGTGTCTCACTCTGTGCTCTGCTTGTGTTATGATCCATATATATTTGTGAGTGAATATTAAGAAAAGGCATAATTGCTCATGGGTGGGTAATTTTTGACTTGGTGAGTCTCTCAGTTGTGAAGACATACACTAGCTATATTAATAAATGATAGTGGATCAAAGTAATTTCCAATGCCATTCAGAATCTCTTTTTAGACTGTAATGCAACACCAATTTTTTCAATTTTCATAATATAGATTTAGCAACATAGGGCATTCTGATTTGACCAAAGCCTAATAACTTTATCTGAAATTTCTTTTCCCCCCAGATGAAGAACTTCTATTTGATCTGCAGTGTGTTATTTTCATTAAGTGTTAGAAGGATTTTTTTTTCCCCATCTTCCTGTTACAGGTTGTGCTAATGTCTTGTCAAGCTAGTCTGGCAATGTACATTGTATCTTTATGCTCCCCTTCTCACCTTACCAGGAGGGGACAAATGAAAAGACCATTAACAGAGCATTCCACTGTATCATTAGGGAATGTGGAGAAAGGGCAACCCTTGCTGGTATGGTCTTGCTTCCTGTGAATATAGAGTAAATGCTTGAAAGTCTCTTAGGCCTTAGGTAAATTGGATTTATGATGATTTCTCTCCACATTGGCATTATTCTCATATTGGCTCACTTTATCTATGGCCTGTTGCTCACTTGCACCCTTGTCTTGAAGGAGCAGGAACCAGAGCCTCTCAAGCATTTGTCCCACCATGTGACACCTTCTTCATTCATTCTACGCCACTGAACCCAGAAGTAGTTTTAGGATTATTCTGTCACATAGCTCCCTGTGGTCCCCTTCAGTGACTAGAAATGCCTACGTGAGATGAGACTGATTTGCATTTCCTACATGCATTAATATTATCAGGTGGTGCTTGAATCTAGTCTACATTTAAACATACATCATCACTGCTCTTTCCCATTTTACAAATATTATTTATGCCTCAAACAAATAGATGCCCATTTCCTTCCAGGAACAGTGAGATTTTGGTTTATAATTATTGTTTTCCAAATGAAGCCAAGACACACCTGAAGAGGTTTTCTCTCCATGAATTACTTAATTAAAATAGCTCCCTGAAGGCTTTCAAAATACCAGAGGAAGAGAGTGAAGCACAGAGATTTAATTTTGAGTAACTCCTTTATTAAAATGGAAGGAAATACAGTCTGGCTTACTTCAACTAGGAGACTGACTTAAAAATCTATCAGCAAAGAATGATGTCCTTTAATAAAACAGTGTTTCCAGAGTGTGGGGTGAAGACCACTTACATTAGGATGATTTGGGGAAATTATAAAACATTCAGGTTCTTGGCTTCACCGTGGACTTACTGAACTCTCTGAGTGGAGCTTGGGACCTGCATTTGAACACTCACCACCGCAGATAATTTCTATGTACACCAAAGTTTGAGAACCAGTACAGGGCTTAATGATATTCTGGGGCGGGGGAGTCTGAATGCAGTATTGTCTTCTGAAAACTCCATGTGTCTGAATATAGTTTAATGTCTGCCTCCTCCATTAAATTGTGGGATCTGTGAAGACAGGCACAGTGAGCCCCCTCCTATATCCCCAGGACCCAGCACAGTGCCTGACTTAACCCGTATCTGCTGGATCAGAAACTAAGGGGGTCAGGCTCATTGACCTTTATTTTAACAAGTCTTGCAGGTGAGCCTGTTGCATGCGACAATTGCAGTAGTATAAAAGAATTTTTTCAGAAAAGCTATTTGCTTTTAAAGAGTAGAAACCTACTGCCTTTTTTTTTTTTTTCCCCTTTCCACTTCAAATTGGAAATTCTTTGGCCTATATGCCATCATCTGTCTTTTAAGATCAGGATATATTAAATCCCAGACATGGTTTTAAGAAAAGGAAATGTTACCCCTATTTTACAGCAGAGGAAAGTCAGACTCATAGCATATAAGTGACTTATGAGGTCATATAGCTGATAAGGGACAAATCCAGAGTTTAACTCAAGATCTCTTAGACACTAATGACCATGGTCTTCTTTATTCTTCTACTGGTTCCTCAGGTTCTGGCTTTTGTTTCCCTGGGCTGAATGCAGACTCTTTTGAGAGTTAAGGGGGGAAATCATACAGTCTCAATCTCTTTTTGGATCACTAGTAGCAGCACCTAGAGGACGTCTGTCCTGTGGGAACTTGTGTCTAATTAGTTTCCTGAACATACTATCTAGAAGTGGTTTAGAGGGATCCGCTGGGACTTACAGGCTGGAGAGGCAGCCAGATTATCTCCCTTTGCATCCACCAAATAGTCTTTAAAAACAATGTGCTTTTCCTTATTCTATTCCAATAATCAAGATAAGTCATATTTCATGGACTAGAGGAAACCAGAATAGGCCTAATGGAAGGATATTCACTGGGAGTAAATCAACATTTACGCTGAATGCAGATCTGCGCTTTTTCAAAAATCAGAGTTATGTAGGAGGTCATGCTTCTTTTTTTTTTTTTTAAGATTTTATTTATTTATTTGACAGAGAGAGATCACAAGTAGGCAGAGAGGCAGGCAGAGAGAGTGAGAGGGAAGCAGGCTCCCTGCTGAGCAGAGAGACCGATGCGATGCGGGACTCCATCCCAGGACCCTGAGATCACGACCTGAGCTGAAGGCAGCGGCTTAACCCACTGAGCCACCCAGGCGCCCCGAGGTCATGCTTCTTTGGTCCAGAGCAAAGTAGTGATCATCATTCATTCATTTCACCCTCTATGACTATTTAGAACTCACAGTTGTATGAATCCAAATGAACAACAGGCAGTGCAAACATAGCAAAGTGAGTGCCATGAAAAAAGCAACGGCAAGATGCTGTAGAAACAGGTAAGAGGGCAAGCCAACCATGTTTGGGAGTTGAGGAAGGCTTCCTGTAGGAAGTGGTATCTAAGATCCAAAGATTTTTATAGGCACTACCAGCTAGGGAGTGGGCAAGCAGAGAAAAATAGGGAATAAGGAGTTTTTCAGAAGAAGGAACCTACTTGTGAGGAGTATATGCCAGAGTCAGGCCATCTAGGTCTTGTATTCCCAACCTATTCCTGCTCTTGAGGGAACCCAAACCAAGACAGAGATAGAATACAGACTTTAGTCCAGGCATTCAGAATCTTGGCATTCTCATTATTCTTATTCATCACCATCATCATTATCATCATCATTGTTATGCTAATATGAGAGCCACTGGGATCACAGGCTGCATTAATGTAACTTTGTATTCAGAACAGGGAGAATGGAGAATCCTGTTCCCTTCTTCTTAAAATAGATCTTAAGTTCACTTCTGGTGGCTCCACCTAAAGAGAATCCTGATCAAGTACGAAAAACACCTCATTTGAGGAACATCTAAAAGAACTGGAAGGCTTATTCAATTCTTCTTTGCTATTATTAATTATTATTATTATTAAAGGAGGGCTTCCATGACATCTAATTGTAGGTGGTCCATAAAACTGTCAGAGCACCCTTTAAAGTGTAAGTTTCATGGGGCACCTGGGTGACTCAGTGGGTTGAGCCTCTGCCTTCGGCTCAAGTCATGATCTCAGGGTCCTGGGATCGAGTCCCACATCAGGCTCCTTGCCTCTGCCTGCTTGTGATTTCTGTCTGTCAAATGAATAAATAAAATCTTTAAAAAAAAAAAAAGTCAAATAAATAAATAAATAAGTCTGTCAAATAAATAAATAAAATCTTTTAAAAAAAAAGTGTAAGTTTCATTGGGGTAAGAACCAAGTTTGTCTTGCTTACCATGGGTTCCCCAGTGCCCACCACATAATAGGAACTCAATAGATATTTGTCAAATGAATGGGACACAGTTCCATGTTAACTGCTAGGCTTTTCCAGGCTCTGTATTATTTCCACTATTTCCAAAGGTGGTTGTTCTCCCTCTCAACTAGATATTCAAAGCACATTGCATCATTGTGGTTGGCTTCCATGGTATATCTGTAGACAAATCCTTTAAGAAACTTTACCTGCAAGTAAGACGCAGTGTCTAATTCTGCGATATAGCTTAGGGAGTTTGTCTTTCATAATCGGTTTTATGCATCATGAACCAAAATATATCACTGGAATCAAAAATGAGAAAGTGACACCACATTTTTTGGATCCAAAGGTCTGGGAATTGACCCCTCTGCCTAATCTACTGTTAAGTGCCCTGAGTCTGCACAAGAGGAAAGTGGGTATAAGTGAAGATTTTAATCATAGAGCTGATGGGTTCAAAGTACCCTGAGCAGTTTTCTGAACTCCTTGAGCATCAGAGCATTCTCCCAAGGCACTTTGGAGATCATTTGGTCCAACATCTTCATTTTTTATATAGGTCAACTTGAATCCCAAAGAGTAAAGTGTCTATTTCCCATTAAAACATCCTATTAGTGACAGACCAGGTATCTTTACTCAAAGACCTGCTTTTTCTTCACCATGGTCTGCTATTTTTCTGCTATTCTTTCTTCCCCACCTGTGTTAAGCTAAGTATTCACCTTCCTCTAAAAATCAAAGTTGGGCAAAACCATTAAGCTGTCTTTTTTCAATTTTCTCTTCTAGAATCATGTCCTTTGCAGTCACTTCTTTCCATACACAGCTTATCGCAGATTTTCTCCCCCCGACCCCCCATTATCTCTACTTTGGATTTATTCTTGAGCCAAAATAGCCTGTTTAACTTGTAATGATCATTTATATCTTGGCTTTCTGACAGCCTACAGCAAAATAACAGATGCAGGAAAATCAAGTGGTGGAAGGCACACTGAAAATCTGGACTTTCAAAGAATAAGAAAATACTCAGCTTCCATGACTTCTTGTTCATTTTTCTAATATTAATGCATTTAAATACATAAAATACAGTGCTCGTCTCAAGCAGCTGCTCATTTATAAAGTTTCTGGCACCAGCACCAAGATGAGTTTTTGAAAATGGAATGACTGGTGCTCTTCTTCTTAATCTCAATTTTTCATATTCATCATATGAATGCTTATTTATAACTAGGTCTAGGTTGCAGGCTGAATGATTTGAAGACTAAAAAGCTTCTCTACTTCATATTATATTTCCATCTGCCTGTTAAACAATCTAGAGTTAGACACATAATCTTTTTCATGAAGACAGGTGTCCCAGGAACCTCCTATAAAATAAATACAGGACTAGCACACCTAAGATGCCAGGAATCATCAGCTGTTGAATAGACAGTTTAGTTTACCAGGAAACCAGTTTTTACCTTGAAAACTTGAAAATAAAATTCTTTTCATAAATGGAAAGTAAGAGAGGTAAGTTTTGATACACGGACACTTGGAACACAGATCATGTTTACAGTGAAGAAAATGGGAAATCTGGGAGGAACACTGGTGGGGAGAGTGAGTGGTAAAAAGATACTAATGAGGTTAATTTAATAAAACTTACATTCTTCCTGATTTTGCATAGGGACAGACTAGATAGAAAAAAAAACAAAACAAAACCTCTGAATCTCTGAAATTTCCACTTGAATCATCTATTTTATTTTATCACTAAACACTTTATGAACATTACGTACAGGCTTGGTGGGCAAGGCATGGGAAGAAGAAAGAGAGGCATAGTGTTTGATCTCTACCTTGTTAAATTCATAATATAGAGATGGAGGAAACACATAACTAAAGGATGCAAAATAGGGCAGAATTAATCTGCAATAGAGGAACATGTTTAAAGTGAGGGCATGAAGAGGAAGACGTGATAAATTTCAACAGTGTAAACTCTGTTTCACAGGCATCTCTGTGTTACCTCTCAGACTCTATTTTTAAGGTTAGGGACAAGGATATCCTTCCTTTCGCGACAATGCAGACTGATAAGTTAATCTCCCTCAAATGATCTTCAGGATTGAGGACAAATAGTTATTTCTGTGTCTGTCCTGCTAGTACAGTTTCTGTCTTGAACATGAAAACCTTCTCAACTTACTTCGTTGTACTACTTCATCACTGGTTCCCTTTGCTGGGTACCCCAAAGAAGCATTTGTGATCTCCATCTTTTCCTGTATCCTCAAGTCGTTGGTCTCTCCTTTGAGTTCAACCTGCTGGCAGGAAGGGAAACCATGGCTTTTCTGTATTAGCCCCAAAATGCAAATACTGGGCAAATAAAAATTCTAGCACAGCTAAAGTTAAGACGGACTCCAGGATTCAGGTTTTTAACTGTTTCACTATACTCTCTTCCAAAGGAGCCTCAGAAATATCTGGTCCTAGAAGTCTTCAGCTGGATTTTTAATGAATGGCAACATATTTTGAAGAAAACCTACAAAACAAACCCTTCCATTAATTCTTACCTTAAGGACCCACCGCTTTAGTTTTATTTTAGCATTTTGAGTCCTCAGTCAAATCATGCCAAGTGTCGAGGTTGAGCAGGCTTGAGAGGGAGTTTTTATCTTCTAAGATCCAGTATTAGGATGAGAACTCATCAGGATCAGAAGTTATCTGGAAAAGGCTGTTTCTAAGAAAAAGTAGTTGGAGGGCACTTATGATGAGTACTTGGTGTTATATGTAAGAGATGAATCACTAAATTCTACATCCACCATATGTGTTAACTTACTAGAATTTAAACAAAAACTTGAAATAGAAAAAATAGAAGTAGTAATTGCTTATGCTGAGTTACAGAAATGTGGGGCAAGGTACAAGAATTTTCTCTGTAGATTAATGCTTAGTGTTTCCTCTTGTTTTCTCTCTCTCAGGTTATCTTTTGAGTTCTCATTTCATTTTATTTCCAAATATATTTTTATATTTTTTATATTTTATCCAAATTATTTTATCCAAATATTTTATCCAAATATATCTAAGAAATTGACATTGATTTTCTGAGCATTGGGCCAACAGTTTCTTGAGTGTGGTTTTCTATATCATAGGTAATTCCAGATATGACACTTGGAGATGAACACATTGGCTACTGTTCTATCCATTAGTGGGAAAATATCTTTCAGTTCAGGAAGAGAGAACTTTAATTCTGGTGCCTCTGAGGATGGTAGGTGAGAAGGGCTGCCCCAAGAGTTGAGAGTGTTGTTATGCTTTACAGAAGATGCAACATAAAAATAAATCTTGCTGTATTGCCATGGAAGAGTTTGTTCCTCATATTTGCTTTGGAATAGAACTCTGTTTTAGTTTGAACCCATTTCAACCTTGATGCTTGAAATATTAATATTTTATCCTCAAATCTGCTTACAAATCACAAATCATACTGGTAAATATTCATGGATCATGCTCTTTTGCTTCCTAGGAAAGTATGAAGACTAGGAAAAAACCTTATGGGGTCAGAACTTGGGATGTGGTGGGAAATAAGATTGAATATCAGCAGAGTTAAGCTGGCAGTAAATTTGAGTTTCCATTTATGGAGCTTGTTTACAAAATAACTTCAAAGCACTTTCAGAGATGAATGATGCTGGGAAAAGGTGAAGCCAATCTTTCTGGCTTCAATCCAAGCACATGTAGGCTGAGATACTAGAGAATCAATAGCAGTGGTGTATCATATAACACTTTGCCTTGCACTTTGTAGAATGCTTTAGAATTTTCCAATCACTTGCCCCCCTTTTTTGTTACCAGATCCTATGAGATGTATTATGAACCCCATTTTCAAGATAAAGAAACTGATGTTATTTGATTTTAAAAGACTTGCTCATGTTTATAAGACTAATAACTCAAAACAATGAGATCTGGATCTCAGATCCATTGACAACATACTGGTCCAGGATTCATTTAGGATTCAGATAAAGATACCTCTTCCTCTGACAGGCCCTTCTGTCCATCTAAATCTGGGTTAGGTAAACATGTCTGGGCTCCAAAAAGTATCTTGTTCAGCCTAGCTCCCATTGCATTGGCTTATCATGAAGTATTTCCTTGACTTTATTTTCCACTGGACTATGAACTCCATGGCTTGTTTACCATCGTAACATCAACACTTGGAGCCTGGGACACAGGAAATGTTCTTTAAGTGAACAGAATGCCAACACTTATTTTGTTGAAACAAGGAGGACAGTAAAGGCCTGATTTTAGATTGACATATTCCAAATCTGGATAGAATGGGTGTCCCCCAATAAGATCAAGTTACTGGTGCTATCCTCTTAGATATCTCATTGTAGATGCTCAAGGGAGGAGACTGAAAAATTCTTTTTAACACAGACCATGGTTCTGCTTTGGAAACTGAGCCTGTTTCATTCTCGGCTGAAGGGCATTTATGTCCAGTTAGGAACTGGTAAAGGAATGAGAGATCACCAAAGTTCTCTGAGCACAGAACCTTTCCTGCTTTCACTCACCAGTGTTTAAAACTCTGCAGAAGAGGGAGGTGTATATTTAACTCCCTAGAAAAGCTATATCTGGTCCTCAAACCAGCCATTCTCTGCCAGGCAGATAATTGTGATGATGAGGTTGGCAGAGGTGCCAGATGATGTCTTATCATCCCAGATGGAAAAGGAGTGAACGTTGAGTGAAGATAAACAATGAAAATATCCATTTAAAACCCATAACCTGTGTGATTCAAAATTGGAAATGGGACTTAGGGCCCCACTCCCCTTTGGAAGTTTGTAAATTCTACCCCATTTCTTTGAGATTCTCCAATGTGACCAGCACAGCCAGAGTTGGCTAGAGTCCTAGGTGCAATGCATAGTCCATCTGTTTGGTGTGAGGTTGGAGAATGAGTTTTGTGCATGGGACAGGTTCCAGTTGAATTTGAATTTTCTACAGATATTGAAGATGTGGTTGTAAGTTCTAAATTCAATGAACCCTAAGAATTAGAGAGTCTCACAATGGGCCATCCCCACCCCAAGTTTTTCAGTTCATACACAGCAGTGGTTGAGAAAGATAAGGCTGGTAAATCTAGTTAAGCACAATTCCTGGTTTATAGTAGGTATTTTAATAACTGTTTCTTTAATAATAATAGTAGTAGCATATCTTTAGTACTTCTATACATCAGATGAAGGCCAAGTAATTTCCTTCCTTCCTTCCTTCCTTCCTTCCATTTTTTATTCCTTTCTTCCCTCCCTTTCTTCTGCCCTTCCTTGCTTCCATCCATCCTCCCTCCCTTCTTCTCCTTCTCTCTCCCCCTCCTTCCCTTCCTTCTTTCCCACAAATATTCACTGAATTCCCTATACTGTCAGGTACTTTTCTAAGAACTCTGGCTATAGTAGTGAACAAGTACATTATGCACCTTAAATTATAGTTAGGGAGATAGTAATAATCAGGTAAATAAACAGCTTCGGATAATGACCCAGGAAGGAAGGACTACTTATCTTGGAGTGTACAGGAAAAACTTCTGTGTGGGAGAAACATATGAACGGACATTCTTTTAATGGGGAAGGTTTTCCAAGCAGACAAGTATCCCAAGATAAATGTCCCATATGAACCAGACTCTTTTGTAAAATAAAAAGAATTCAGCATCTGTGGAATAAGATGCATAATGGGAGAGAGTATTTCATGCATGAGGTTGAAGAGGAAAGCAGATGGCAGATCATACAGAGATGTTGTAGGCTATGGTGAATAGGGTTTCTGTGCATTATATTCTTTAATCAACATAATAACCCTGGGATGTAGGTGCTATTTGTAGCTCTATTTGCAGAACAGAAAAGTGAGATTTACAGAGGTGAGATGGCATCAGGGACACATCACTGGTAAGTCACAGAATTCAGATTTTGAATACAGACTGCCTGACTCCAGAACTCATTCCACTTTCTCAATGTAAATCCAGACATTATTAATAGCACCTTAGAATCACATCCTTTTCACACATCCAACAATTCGTCTTTCCATGTTCCCTTTCCCAACATGGAACACCAGGTACTAGTATAGATATGGGAATTAGAGTCAAACAACTTTAGCTTAAAATCTCAGCTCTGCCTTGACTGGCAGTGTGACTTGGTAAGTTATCATTCCTTGGGGCTTCAGTTTTCTCATCTGTAAAATGGCACTCATATTGTTACTTTCTTCCCACATCCTAGGTGTTGTGAGAATAAAGTGATAATTTTTTCATGGTAAGTGTAATTTGCTCATGAATTCTTTACAGACTAAACCAAACCAAACCAAACCACTACTACATAGCCCCATTTGCCACAAACAATCTCTCTTTCCTCTTTCCTCCCACATAACACTCAGTGTCACTATTACTGTCACCCAAACCTTCTGAGTCAGACTCTGGAGACAGAGTCAGGAAGGTGCATTTTAACACACTCCCCTGATTCTGCACACACCAGAGTTTAAGATCACTGAAATGGACCATGAACCAAGATTCAAGGGGATCTTTATAGATGTCTCTATCAACCTTAGAAACTGAAATTATATTTGCAAATATACACAGTGTTGGGCTTAAGTGGTATTTTGGATCTTTACAATGCAATTTCAATGCTATTGCAGCCAGAGTTTGGGGAGCACATTAATCCTTCCCTGCTACTGCCCATCTTCCATATTCTCGTGCCCTCACGACATTCCTATCTAAATTGTATGCAAAGAATAATAGCCAAATTGTACTTAACATAACGCTCAGTACCCAATTATGCTAAAATCTAGTCTGATTTGCCTGTTTACATTCAACGCCTAAAATTTAATTCAAATGTTGACATCTCAGTTTGAATCCTCAACAGACATTTCAAAATGTAATGTATACAAAGCCAAACTCATTGTTGTTCCTCTAAATCTGCTCCTTCAATAACATTTCTCATTTGGGAAAAAGAGCTTATCTATCCTTCCAACAGCTCGGACTTGGAGGGATCAGTTGCTCTTCTATTTTCCTCATGACTGATAGTAACAAATAATGTTGATTTTATCTTCAAAACGTATCCAGGGTGTGAATTCCCAATAACATGGCTACCACCACTCTGAACTGAAACATCATCATCTTTTGCCTGAGGTTTTGCAAGAGCCACCTACCTGGTTCTCCTTTTCCTGTCCTTATAAGTCCAAAACTGTTCTCAACAGAGCAGCCAGAGAAACCTGAATCAAGTTAAGTTACAGTCTTGCCTCACTATCTAGAAGCAGAGTTCCTACAAAACCTTTTCTAAGGTAAAAGAGCGTAAAGCAAAGAGTATATCCCACTTTCTAAATGTTCACACTAGGGGACTTTGCTTTTAAGAAAGGCCTGTGTTCATTCATTATCAGCTTTTCTAATGAAAGCAAAAATTCTCTTTGAATTTCTTTGTAACTAAAATCAGGTACTAAGGTAGATCATTCCTAAAAGTTACTTGGCGTAACTCAAACTTTTGGAAAGCAGGGATACCTGTATCTGTGGTATGTCCTAACCCTCAAAACCCATGAATGTTACTATATTTGGCAAAAAAAGATGTTGCAGATATGAGTACATTAATGATTTTGAGCTGAGAAGATACTGTTGGATTTCGAAGGTGTGCTGATGTAACTACAACCATTTTTTTTTTTTGAAGATTTTATTTATTTATTTGACAGACAGATCACAAGCAGGCAGAGAGGCAGGCAGAGAGAGAGAGGAGGAAGCAGGCTCCCCGCTCAGCAGAGAGCCCGATGTGGGCTCGATCCCAGGACCCTGGGATCATGACCTGAGCCAAAGGCAGAGGCTTTAACCCACTGAGCCACCCAGGTGCCCCAGCTACAACCATTTTTATAAGAGGGAGCTGGAATAGTCAGAGTCAGGGGAAAAGGTGGTATAACAATGCAAACAGAAACTGGAGCCATGTGCATTGAAAATGAAGGCAGGGGCCACAAGCAAAGGCATACAGGGACTAGTAACTCTGAAAAAAAAAAAAAAATAGGTAACAGATTTTCTTCTCACAACCTCCAGAAGGAACCATCCCTGCCCATAGTGTGACCTCAGTCTAGTAAAACTGATTTTGGAATTCTGACTTCCAGAACTATAAAAGAATAAATTTGTTGTTTAAAGCTGTTAAATTTGTAGTAATTTGTAATAGCAGTAATAGGAATCTAACACAGCTCTTCATTGTTCCCCCTAATCTTGAGTAAAATCCAAAGTCATCATAATGACTATAAGTACCTAAGCAATCTGCTCCCCACCATCCACATCATAGCATGGACCTCTTCTCCTATCACTCTGCCCTTAGGTCACTCTGTTCTAGCCACGTGGCCTCCTTATTAATCCTCAGCCACTCAGTTATGCCGCCTGTTTTTTGCCCTTGCTCCTTTCCATATCTGTAGTGCCTTTCTCCCAAAATAGTCACAGAATTGGATTTTTGCTTCCTTGAGTGTTGTTCAATTGTCATCTTCTCATTGAGGACTTTCCCTACCCCTCTACTTGAAATCAGAACAGCTCTTTTCACCCCTATAGTCCCTGTCCCACTTGTGTGCTTTAAGTTTTTCCAAAGCACTTACCATCTGAACAACTCTACATTTTACTTATTAAAAGAATATAAGATCTATTTTCTGTGCTTTGTACATGGCTAATGCCTACCACTCACCATGATGCTTGCACATAGTAGGTGCTCAAAATATTTTTGTTAATTGGAAGGAGCTGAAGTGAAGGAAGTTCTAACCCAGGACAATGTCCAGTACGATTTGGCATGCAGGCAGAGAGTAATGGCTAGGTTCCAAGGAGAAACCTGACTCAGCTAAGTGTAAATTTTATGAAGTTTAAGAAGAGGGGAGGCAGCTGACATGTCCTGGCAAACAAAGTTCTCATCTGACTTACTAACCAAGCTGTGTGTAGTGGAAGGCATGGGTTAAGGTCTCTAATCCATTAATATTCATGGCACAATTATTTCTTGATTTCTGGCCAATTATGTTAGCAATTCCCCCCTTCTCTTGAAAAGAAACCTGGAAAGGGGGGGGCATAGAGATGGGAATTAAATTTTCTTTCCCCTGTATTGGGTTATTTTTAAGCCCTTCAGAAATTCTCAAGGAAATGATTTAATGAGAAACCCACAAATTTCCAGATTTTCAATGACAAAGGATGATCCATGAGCAAAGTTTGGCTTCCTTTTCAGCATAAGGATGTATTCTATGCAAATTAAAAGCTCCTCAGTGGTCACCCATTAGTGATGGTGTAATATACTACATTACACGCACACACATCACACTGTAAGGGAAATTGATGCCTTTGGGACCTAAACCATGGATAGGATCCAAAGCTGGTTAGAGCAGCTGCAGGGATGGCAGATAGTCAGGCTTATCTGTCAGTTCTCAAATAGTTGCCCGAAGCTCTCAGGCCTCATCTAGAAGCAGTAGGAGAAAATGTATGCTGAATTAGTGATGCTGGCTGTGAGCATAGGAAAGCCACACATGTCACAGACTTGTTTGCTTTGAGTTAGAGAAAACATTTGGGAGATTAGGATTCGAAAAGCAAACTAACGGGAACCACTGTGTATTTTACATCCCACTCTCTTCCATGGGTCGCTACTCCTGCCTAATATCCTGTTAGGACAGAGAAAGCAAGTCAGAATGAAGTTAACAGATCTGGTTGAACCTACACAGTAAACGAATCAAAGAGCAAAGTCCCAAGGTTTACAGCAACGCTGGTTATCATTAGTGACTGCGTGTGACATATTGAAGGATGGGCACTTACAGAACAGTACTTTGTGTGGAGATTCCATGAATGAACGAAAACCTATTTTCCTCATGCTAATCTCTCATTTCTCACCACTTGTGCTCTTTATCAGAAAATTGGCTCACCAATCACCAAATATGTGATGGTTATTGATAAGACAAGAAGACAAAACTGAAGGGAAAAAGGAAATCAGGCAGCCAGAAAAGCACCCTGCCGCTAATCTTCTTCATTATTGTGGTGGATTACCCAATCCTTTCTGTTCTTGAAGTTGGCTTTGAGTCAGCCTCCTTTGGAGACCTGCTGAGTGTGTTACAAATATGGGTTTGACATGTAGCAGACGAGGATTTTTCAAAACACATGTTCAGTGAGGAGGGAGGTCATAGCTTAAATGAGATCAACACAGGTTCTTGGCCTGGCTTAGATGGGAGGACCTAGTATGTACAATTCTCTGGAGGGTCATGCAAGTACACCTGGGAACAACCTTATATCTTCTTATTGACCTCCAGATCTTGAGTCCTTTGTCATGGGGGCCTTTCCTCAGGTTCTCCTGTGATCTACCAGGGTTTGGGGCTCTTTTGGCAATTCTCAAGTATGTTTCTAACATCCTCCTTCATCATTTCTCCACCCTGAAATTATCTTGTGGATAATCCTGGCAGCTGGTCTTGTGCAATGCTGCTCTGGGTAGTCGCAGAGCTTCTGGTGGTAGAATCTTTCCCTGCAGCTTTTACTCCTGATGGTGGAGACAGTGTATGCCAGGTGACCAGGCAGAACAGATGGCCTCACTTTTTGTCTGGTTCCTATTTAAAATCAGGTTCTTCTCTTCTTATTTCAAAAGCTACTCCCTCTAAGCAATATTTACTTATATTAATATTCCTAGACTCAGATTTAGCCTGGAAGAAAATTTAGATGTTTTAAGAATTTTTAAATATATTTATTTTATAAATTAAAAATGCATGTGGTGAAGTAAATTCTAAAAACACACAGAAAGGCATGAAATAGAAGATAAAAGTCTCTCTTCTCTCTCTTCTCTTAAAGGACACTGATAAACTTTCTTACGTATCTCTCCAGAAATGCGTTTCTAATTATATCTGTATCTTTCTATCTTTCTTCTAATTCTAAGAATTAGGATAACACTATGCATATTTGTCTACAATCAGCCTTTTATTTTTAATAATAATAATAATTTTATTTTTAATAATAATAATATTTTTTTACTGTGGAAAAGCTTTTTATATTGATATATATATATATATATATATATATTACATTGATGAAATCTCAATATGAAATCTCAAAAGCTGATTTTTGCTTTTATTTCCCTTGCCTCAGGAAACATTTAGAAAGATGTGGCCAATGTCAAAGAGGTTGCTGCCTGTGTTCTTCTCTAGGATTTTGATGGTTTTAAGTCTCATATTTAGCTCTTTAATACATTTTGAATTTATGTTTGTGTTTAGTGTAATTAAGTGGCCCAGTTTCATTCTTTTGCCTGTTGCTGTCCAGTTTCCCCAAGACCATTTGTTGAAGAGACTTTTCCCATTGGATATTCTTTCCTGCTTTTGAAGATTAATTGACCAGATACTGTGGGCTCATTTCTGGGTTTTCTATTCTGTCCTATTGATCTATGTGTCTATTTCTATGTTAGTATGCTACTGTTTTGATCACTACAGCTTTGTAATATAACTTGAAGTCTGAACTTTTGATGTCTCCATCTGCTTTTCTTTTTCAAGGTTGTTTTGGCTATTTGGAGTCTTTTGTGGTTCCATACAAATTTTAGCACTGGGTGTTATATGCAACTAATAAATCATTCAAACACTGCTTCAAAAATTAATGAGGTATTATATGTTGGCTAATTAAACATAATAAAAAATTCAGGATTGTTTGTTCTCGCTCTGTGAAAAATGCTGGTGGTATTTTGACAGGATTGCATTAAATGTGTCAATTGCTTTGGTGGTAGAGACATTTTAACAATATTTGTTCTTCCAGTCATGAACATGGAATGTTTTTCCATTTCTCTGTGTTATCATCAATTTCTTTCATCAGTGTTTTATGGTTATCAGAATACAGGTCTTTCACCTCTTTGGTTAGGTTTTTCCTAGGTAGCTTATTATTATTTTTGGTGTAATGGTAAGTGGGATTGATTCCTCAATTTCTCTTTCTTCTGGTTCATTAGTGGTGTAGCTTCTGTGCAAACAATAAATAAAACTAGAAGGCAGCCTATGGAATTGAAGAAAATATTTGCAAATGGCATATCTGATAAAGAGTTAGTCAAAATATATAAAGAACTTATAAAACTGAAAAACCCTGGGCGCCTGGGTGGCTCAGTGGGTTAAAGCCTCTGCCTTCAGCTCAGGTCATGATCCCAGGGTCCTGGGATCGAGTCCCACATCGGGCTCTCTGCTCTGCAGGGAGCCTGCTTCCTCCTCTCTCTCTGCCTGCTTCTCTGCCTATTTGTGATCTCTGTCTGTGAAATAAATAAATAAAATCTTAAAAAAAAAAACCTGAAAAACCCATAAAATGAATAACCCAATTAAAAAGAGGCAGAAGACAGATATAGACATTTCTCCAAAGAAGATGTACAGATGGCCAAGAGACACAGCAAAGATGCTCAACATCACTCATCATCTGGGAAATACAAATCAAAACTATAATCAGATATCATCTTGTACATGTCAGAATGACTAAAATCAACAACACAAGAAACAACAGGTATTGGCAAAGATGTAGAGAAAGGGGAACCCTCTTGCACTGTTGGTGGGAATGCAGATTGGTGCAGTCACTCTGGAAAACAGTATGGTAGTTCCTCAAAAAGTTAAAATAGATCATAACCCTATGATCCAGTGATCACACTGCTAGATATTTACCCAAGGAATACAAAAATACTAATTCAAAGGGAAACATGAATTACTTACGTCTATCGCAGCATTATCTACAATAGCCAAATTATGGGAACAGCACAAGTTTCCAGCAATTGATGAATGGATAAAAAATTAAATACTACTCAGACAAAAAAAGGAATGAAAACTTGTCATTTACAATTACGTAAATGGAACTAGAGAGTATTATGTGAAGAGAAATAAGTTAGAGAAAGACAAGTACCATTTGATTTCACTCATACGTAGAATTTGAGAAACAAAACAAATGATCAAAAGGAAAATAAAAAGAGAGAGAGGCAAATCAAGAAACAGACTTATAACTATAGAGAACAAATTGATAGATATCGGAAGGAAAGTAGATGGGAGGATGGGTTAAATAGGTGATGGGGATTAAGGAGTACACTTGCTGTGATGACTACTGGGGATTGTATGTAAGTGCAGAATTACTATATTTTACACCTGAAACTAATATTACATTGTGTGTTAACTAACTAGAATTTAAATAAAAACTTAAGAAAGAAAACCAACACTGGGAATCCACAACATGTACACTTATATACCATTTCGTAGTGCATTAATAGAATACTTTTTTATCATTAAATACTCTTAAAACAAAATTAAAATTAAAAAATAGTTTATATTGGAGATGATGTCATATAAGCAATATAATCTTATTTTCTTTTCATTAACGACATGGTATTCCATCACATAGATGTACCAAAATTTAACTCGTTAGGCTCTTAGAGGTGGACATCTGTGTTATTTGTAGTAACTATCATTAGGTTTTTGCTACTCCAAACGTTTGCTACTACAAACATATGGGAATGGAGGTGTGAGGACCCCTGTCCTTGGCTCACTTTTGCACATATATAATAGTCTTTAAAAGACTTTGCTGTCCTAAAATTCTTTTGCATCTTACCCTGTTTTATTTCCTTAACAGCATACAGTGTTTTCTTTCTTTCTTGAACATTTTTTTTAAAATTTAAATTCAATTAGCTAACACATAGTACATCACTAATTTCAGATGTAGTGTTCAATAATTCATCAGTTGTGTATAACCCCCAGTGCTCATCATATCATATGCCCTCCTTACTGCCCATCACCCGGTTACACCATTCTCCCCCACCACCCCTTCCCTTTAGCAACCCTCCATTAGGAGGGTTAGGAGTTAGGAGTCTTTCATGGCATTCAGTGTTTTCTAAGCTAAGCCATTTGTTTCTATTTAGTTTCTCTCCCCCAGAATTAGAATATTGAGGTGCCATAAGAAGAGGCGGTATTATCTTATTCATTTCTGTATTACTACTACCCAAAACAGTGCATGTGACACAGTGGGTGCTCAATAAATGTCTGTCCAATTAAAAACAAAGTTAACCACAACATCTCTCATAGAATGAATTTGACTATGTATAACCAAAAACTTACAATGCAAACTGGCTTAAACAAAAGGGAAATGGATTATCTCACAAAACTGGAAGCCTAGAAATATGATGTTCTAAGCATTTTTTTTTTCCCTAGGCATTTTTGATTAGTGCCTTAAGATAGTCACTGAGGGCTTCCCATCTTTTTATTCTGTCATTTTCAGCACGATCTTTATTTTATGCATAGTTATGTGATCAAAGATGGCTGTAGGATTTGTGGGCCCCATCTCCAGATGTGATAATGCCTAGAGGAAGAAAGTAGACTATCCCTTTCTGTACTTCTATCCTAGAAATAATAAATTCGTTAGAAGTCCCCAGCAGAATGTCTTCTAACATTTTGTTAGCCAGACCAGTCACATGCACATTTCAGAGTCAGCCAAAGCAAGGGATGTGGAATTACCTAGCTTGGCTTACACTAATTGCCTTGAATAGAACTGAGATTGTGGAATCATCCATAGATGTCCACAATACTTGAGCTCTCGAGTCAAGTAAACGGTCCTGGTAGTCTGGGGCTCTAAGCCTGGGCATAGGTAAAGTGCAAGAAGTTAGTTATACAATGTAAATGGGACCAACATAGGAGGTAGAAATTTGGAACTACTGGGGATTTAAGGAGCTAAATTGCTCTGTAATCATGTAAGACATTTTCTGTGATGGAGACAGAGATACATATTTCCAGACCACATTTTTCGGGGGCATAACTTTAATTTCTAGGTCTGGGCTTAGACATAACTGTGATGAAAATCAGTGGCTTGTTCTAAGGTGACATGTGCATTTTTATTTGAACAGTAGCCGACACACATCAGAAGCTAAAACAGAAGACTTCAGGAACGTTGTGTGGGTTTCCACTGTAGGCCAAAACAGCTCACCTAAAAAACCAAGACTGTATTGATTCAAAACATATCACAGACCCAAACCATGCTTATCATTTCCACCCCTACAAATTTAGCTGAAGCCCCCTTCATCTCTTGTCTGGACCTTTCCTGCCTGGTGGTGTGTCCTTGTGCCCTTCTCTCTTGCCTTCCATCAGTTGGTTTCACATAGCAGCCAAGCAAGCTTTTAAAAACAAAATCAGTCACCATTTTGACTCAAATTCTCATGTATCTTTTCACCCCCCTAAGAGTAACATACAGTTGCCTTGAATTCTCCACCATGAGATGTTACCGATAATCCTTTCACCGCTACACTGCAACCCCATGGATGCTGATCTTTCCCCTTGAACATGCCAAGCCATCTTACCATCTGAAGGTCTTGTACCGGACTTGCAGTTTCCCATGATTGCACCTTCAGATTATTCAGGTCTCCCGTCCAACATCACACCTTCCCTAGGCCATCCCTGCACACTCTAGTTAAAGGCACTCTACCCCAAGTCCTAGTAACTCTATCACATGTTTTAATTTGTCCAGCGTTTTATCCCTATATAATGTCTTACATATTTATTTGCTTACTAATTCAGTTTCTCCCGCAAGAAGGTATATTCCTGGAGGACAGAGTTTTGTTTGGCACTTTATCCTCAGCACCAAAAACAACGGCTGGATTAATTCATTTTTGAGGTTTAATTAATATTTGTTAACAAAAATGTCAACACCTGTTCTTTTAACCCCATCTACATAGTACTTTCACATCACATATCACATATGAAGGCCCAAAGAAGGAACAACTTCATTGCAGGCATGTTTGATTCGGAGAATAGAAAAGAGCATGGGTACAGGCTTAAGGACTTTTTGTCAAATATTTAAAGCACTGTCATACTGTCATGTGGAAGTGTGGCTCTAAGGTCGTCGCTTCAACAGGACCAGTAGGTAGGAATTAGCAGACATTGACTTAGACACATACAGTCCACAGAAGTTAATCCCTAAACTGCCAGATCAATTTCTTCCTCTTATGGAAGGAATAATTCTTTCTTGCTGAGAGAGGTGCTAAGTCAATCTAGTAATAGAGGGCTGGGACAGAGAGGGCAATGGAAAGGAGAAGGGAAGGAGTCTTCGTGGGAGCAGAGGAGGAATTTTTGAAGGGGAGGATGGTGATTGAATAGCAGTGTACTGATAGAAAAGGGGGGGAGAAGAAAGGATTTTGTGATGTATTCGGGTCCCCTTTAGGGCAGATGAGTGAAGAATAGAATTCCTTTCTCTTTATTTTTGGATAGTGACTGTACTTCTTGAATATAAACTCCCTCTGAGACTGAACCAACTGGGTCCCTGGATTATAGTGGTTCCATTATAAAATACACTTTAAAACAATTGACTGAAAGTACAAAAAGGTGCCTGAAAAATAAGTTAATCTTGCCATTTGGAATTTAAGCAGAATCTCAAAGACGATTTGCAGGAGGTGAAAATCTAGATTATCTTCTGAAGCCTGCTTCAATTCAGCAGACTATGGCTTTAGTCTACTGACAGGTAGGAAGAGCTTCTGGGGGAGGTAGAGCAGAGGGACCATTGCATTTTCTTTTCCTACTGAGCAGAGAGCCCGATGTGGGGCTCGATCCCAGGACCCTGGGATCATGACCCAAGCCGAAGACAGAGGCTTTAACCCACTGAGCCACCCAGGTGCCCCACCGTTGCATTTTCTTAAAGTTGGCTCCTGGATGAAAGTTTGCTAGTGTGGCACTGAAAATGGGTATAATAATGGGACACTGATCATTTCTGTTTTCCCATCTAGAATTTCATGCCAAAATCACTTGCAGGGGTAGACAGTACAGGTATTAGGGGACAGGACAGGACAGGAGGAACTGGGTTCCATTCTGGTTACGGTTGGGTGTGTGGCCTCAGGTCAGTCGCCAAACTCTCTGTGCACTCTCTCCTGTCACCTACACGCAGCAGAATGGTATTCTGTGTAGAGAAAAGGTGTTCTGGTTTGGGAGCTGTCCTGATCTCAGCAAAAACTGGGCCCAGGGGGGCTAGTAAGCAGATGGTGGGCCAGGCACAGTGAACTGGGAAAAAAGGTGCTGGATGGTGGCTGTGTGTGTATGTGAACTTGGGAGTCCCCTTCCTTCTCTGGGCCTCGCTCTGCTTATTGGGACTAAAGGGGGCTCACCAAGACACTCTGACTCTTAACTCTGACAGTCTATTTAGCAAAGTTTCAGGTCAGTATATTTTGCTGTTGCATAATCCTCAGAAAGCTAAAGTTTAGAATAAAATTGGGACATAAAAATAAGGTAAAGGATGGCATCAATAAAGAAATGTAAATAATTGGTCCAGAAAGGCACCCATTAGAGAATGGAAAATCATAAACTTGGTTAGACAGAATAACTTTATAAGCAGCCATTGAAAAAAAAGTAAATTCTCAGCAGACTCTTCCACTACAAGTATTTCTGCAAGGTAGAGAACTATAGATGAGGAATCTCTTTTTCCCTTCTTCCTTACTCTTCATGACTGCTCTGAAAATTAGATTTTCCTTAACACACACACACACACACACACACACACACACACACAGTTCTCCATTATCTACTCCAGATGTCTTTCCTACTTTATCTCTCTACCATCCTTCCTGATCTTTTATGAAGGTGGACACTTCGGACTCTTCCTCACAAAGACTGTACTTTGCTGTCTGTATTAGCTTGTTCAGGCTGCTATAACAAAATGCCACAGACTGGGTGGCTTTAACAACTATAATTTTTTCTCTCACAGCTCTGAAGTTACAAGCCCAGGATCAGGGGTGCTGGCAAATTTGGCTTCTCCTGAGGCCTCTTTCCTTGTCTTGCAGACAGCTGCCTCCCAGCTGTGCGCTCACACTGCCTTCTCTCTGTGCTCTGGTTCTCTTCCTCTTCCTACCAGGATTAGATTAGTGCCCCACCTTAATGACCTCATTTTAACTTAATCCTCTTTTTGAAGTTCGTATCTCCCAATCCAGTCCTATTCAGAGCTACTGGGGGTTAGGACTTCAACATGGGAATTTTGGGGACACAATTCAGCTCATAACACTATCTTGTACGCTTTGTGCAGATGTTTGCCTCTTGGAATGTCTTGTCCTCTTTTCTATATTTCAAAATTCTACACATTCTTTAATTCTATCTTAAAAATACCCCTTTTCATTCCCTTTATTTATTGCCCGTCCCTCTATAACTGGCTTTTCTTTTAACTGAGGAAGTAACACTTGTACATGGTATAATAATAAAAAGCACAAATGTGCTGTCACGTAAATGATAGTACTCTTTAATACCTACAACCCCACCCAGAGTGCTCCTGCACCACCAAATGATTAATACTAGCTTTTGAAGACTCTTGTCTGACCCACAATACCATTAAGCCACACCATCTAGGGAGAAGGGGTGATTCTAAGTGAGGGACGGATGATGACATCCTTGTCTATTGCATATGCTCTCACTCAAGGACTCTCCCCATTCCTGATGATTAGAAGTGCTCCCTGCCTCGGCAGTGGGGCACAGGGAAGGCTTAGGGTTTATGAATCACACAGACTTGGATTTCAATGACAGCACTAGAATGTACTAATTGTGTACTTTGGACAAATTATTTCACCACGTTGGGTCTCTGTTTACTTGTCCATTACATAGGAACAACAATTAACTTTTTCAGAGAGCTGTAAGATGAAAGAGGTTGCTTGTGAAGTGCCATGTAAATGGCACCCAATAGTGAGTGCTAAGGATGTGTTTTTCCTTTTTGTTGCTGTTGGGGTCCCTTCAGGACTCTGCAACTACTTCCTCACTCATGGAGGCTACTTGGCTCTCCGCCTGTCCTGTGACTCCTTTGACGTCAGGACCCATGTGGGTGCAGTTTTATACCTTTGAAGATCCGCTAATTCTAACTCAACACCTTTTTAGGTGATTAATAAACATTAAATGAAATTTAAAACTGGATTTCTCTGGCACACAAAAAGAAAAGCATCATATTGCGGGGTAGAAAGACGTGGGTGAGTAACCCAGTTCTGTCACCACCTAATTGAAGTGTGGCCTCAGGCAAGTCATTTAAGCCTCTCTCATCCCCAGGTTCCTTATCTGTAGAATGTGGGTGGCCATCTCTACCTCACAGGGCTGCGGAGAGGAGAACTGAGGGAAGCATCTGATCTGCTGCAGGAAACAGAGGTACATAGAACTATGATGATCTTTCTAAGTTTGTTTTCCCTTCACGTGAAATTCTTCTTCTGGGTACACAGTTTCCCTGTTCCTCCTATTAGTATCTCTTTCCTCATATTGATAGCCCACAATAATCAAGGGCTGGGGAGAAGATAAGAAACTGAGGTCTGTGCAAATGTTCTAAGTTCTTTTCCTAAATTCTGACAGTTTCGAAGTGCATTGCTACAATTTTCTGTTCTTTTTTTTTTTTTTTTGTATGGTTCCACATTTTATTTTATTTTATTTTTTTTAAAGATTTTATTCATTTATTTGACAGAGAGAAAGATTACAAGTAGGCAGAGAGGCAGGCAGAGAAAGGGGCGGGGGGGTGGGTGGGGAGCAGGCTCCCTGCTGAGCAGAGAGCCCGATGCAGGGCTCGATCCCAGGACCCCGAGGTCATGACCTGAGCCAAAGCCAGAGGCTCAATCCACTGAGCTACCCAGGCGCCCCTGGTTCCACATTTTAAAAGGTAAATGTCAATGGAAATAATAATATACATAAACACCACTGTCATAGTGAAAATTTGTTGAGATAAATGAAGTCTTACATTTTAGTTAAAAAAAAAACAATTTTCCATTCTACTGTCAAACTGACTTGAGTGAATCATCTCTATGATAATCATTAGAGAAAGCCTCACATGATAATTTACTTAATGATAGAATCCACATTGTTCTGCACATGCCCATCCTCCTAAAATACAGTCAGCAAGTGAGAGCAGGACATCTGTCACTTAGTGACCCATTTGGTGCTACACAGTGCAGTATCTTCTGTGCAAATTCTAACTGTCCAGTTCTCTGGTACCTCATTTAATATTCCAGAACCTTCCATCTGACCATCCCTAGGGGTAAAGCACATTCTCAGACTTGATCCCATGTCCCCATCTCCAAGATCATAGCCTGAGTAGATCTCAATTAAAAACGGAGAGAGCAGCCTTGAAGTAGAGGTCAGGGAAGGCCATCAGACAGGCTTGTGGTAGGAATGAGGAGCGGGCAGAGATTTGCCAAGTTTGCTTAGGTCTGAAGTTCTCAAGCATTTTAGTCTCAGGACTCCTTCACGTTTATAGAAATTACTGAGGACCCTAAAAAGGTTTTGCTTATGTGGATTATATCTATCAACAGTTATCCCAATTAGAAATTAGAAGAAGGTACATTTTGTAAATTTAAAAATAGCAATGATAACTATTAACATCAGAGAGAGTATCAGTATGTGTCATATGTAGCCTCTGGAAAACTCTACTCACAAAAAAGAGTGAAGGTGAAAAAGGCAATGATGTCTTAGTACTACAGTAAAAATAATTCTGTTCTCATGGACCTCCAAAAAGGGTCTTGGGGAACCTTTCAGAGCTATTGGTTTAGGCAAGGACATTGGAAATTAGAACCTGAATATGTGTGTGTGTGTGTGTGCGCACATGTGCATGTGTTTGTAATATGTAATGTATGTAATATGTAATGTATTCATGTATGAATATGTAGTATTCATACATGAATATATGAATACAAGAATATATATGAATATGTATGAATATACATACTCTCTCTTTTTTGGTGATAAAAACACATTAAGTGTTTACTGTGAATTACCTATTATGTTAGTTCACAGTTATTTAATTCCCGTAGTACTCACAAGAGAAGATATTATTATTATACCCATTTTATAGATTAAGAAATAAGGCACAGGAAGGTTGAAATGCAAAGTGAGACAAATTTCTAAGATAAATATCAGAAAAGGACAAATGAGATTTCTAATGCAAATCATTGTGAGGGTATTCCAAAGCATGCAGATAGAAAACAAACAGACTTGAGGAACACTCTTCTGCAAACAAACTCCAGGCTGTGGGTTATTTGGCCTTGGAGGATGATAAGAGTCACTTTCCGGTTAGGTTCTAGAGAGACAGAGAAGGCTGTACCAGCGGCTGTTGTGTGCTGCCCTCATCTCTCTCAGAGCTGAGGGACTCAGAAACTCACTGCTGACTACTCTCAGTGAGTTCCTCTCTTAGAATTATTCTCAATGAGAGCATCTAATTCAAGTTCATATCTCTTCCCCTGGGGCAACCCCAAACCAGGATTGGTGAGCAGGTATAGACTAGCCCTTGCCTCAGGGCAGGACAACTCTGCAAAGCCATCCAATTCCAGACCTCCCTTAGGATCTGAGGAGGCCTTTCTTGCTTGTGTGGTATTGCTCAATACTTCCCTTTGCCCAGCCCTGCTTTCTTCACTGGGGCATCATCTTACAATCAAATCTCCCTCTCTGAGCCTGTTTCCCAGGGCAACAACCTAAGACAGATTCCTAAACTTCCACCACTCAACACAGTTCACTCCAATTTTTCCTAAGTAATAGGTCTCCATATAGTTAATATTAAGCCTCTTTGAAGTCAACCACCTGTGGAACCAGTGCTGATGTATGCTTGTTCAGCCTTCCAAGGACAGTCCTTTTGTTCCATGTTGGACACTTCTAATTTTGAGTTATTCCTCCTATTGAATGCAAATCAGCCTTTCTGGTGTCCATCCATTGTTTTTATTTTCCGAGTAGGGCTTTCAAGATTGACTCATTCATTCCTCCATGAGTTTTTACTTAAAAAAATTTTTTTTAATTTAATTTAATTTTTTTTCAGTGTTCCAAAATTCATTGTTTGTGCACCACACCCAGTGTTCCATGCAATACATGCCCTCCCTAATATCCACCACCAGGCTCACCCAACCCCCCCACCCCACTCTCCAAAATGCTCAGTTTGTTTCTCAGAGTCTACAGTCTCTCATGGCTGGGTGGAGTTTTTAAACTAGACCCATGAGGACCTCATCATAGTCAGAACTAGGCCAGACAACATTTTAGGTGTTTCCTAGTCCTGAGAGTTTCTGACTCCAGGAAGTTTTCTCTGGTAGGCTCTTCATGACAAAATGTCCTCCATTTTCTAACCTTCACCTTCATGCAGACTTACATGCCCCAGACCATAAGAGGCAGTAGCAAAACAAACTTCCTTCTAATTCTTCTTTTGTTTTCCACTATAGTAAAATGAGAGTGAAAATTTGGGGCCCCTTAGTTCCAGGTTTTCAGTTTGACCCCATATATCTCCTTTCTTACAAACCAACTTAGTTTTGTGCAATCTCATCTTCCCTGCTGTGCTCTGGAAGTAGGACAATTGTCAGTGTTATTTTTAATCATGTAGCGCTCAGGGAGATAATGATATTGATTAAAATGTAAGCCAAGGAAAGGTAATTCTCTTGGAGAAGAAGTGTGTCTTGCCTCCCAGGCGCCACTAGGTGGCATTTCATTAAAATGGTATTGCTATTGTGCTATTGTGCATATTAGTGGTAATTGCTCAAGCCATTATTTTTAAAGGGACAGTAGTAAATTCCTTGAAAATTTAAGTGACTGTATTTCTATAGGTAATTATAGTGATGATTCTAAAACAAAAGTTTGTTGTATTTTCTAAGATAAAATATGCAGATGCGTGCCTGCCAAACCTAGCTTAATCTAAAAAGACAAAATTTCTAAATAGGAGAAGGGGATTAAGAGGTAAAAATTGCCAGTTATAAAATAAATAAGCTATAGAGATGAAAAATATAGCATAGGGAAAATAGTCAATGGTATTGTACTGTTGTGTGGTGACAGACTACACTTATCTTGGTGAGCATTGTATAATGTATAAATTTGTAGGATTGTCTATTTACTGTCATACATATGAAACTAATACAACATTGTATGTAAACTATACTTCAATTACAATAATAATAAAAAAAGATTTCTAACCTGGGTCCTGACCCTAATTTATTGTGTGGCTTTGTGAAGTCACTTTCCCTCTCTGGGCTGACTTCTTTGAAGTGAAAAAGGAAAATCAAATAGTCTTCTAAGGTATCTTTACTTCTAATACTTACAATTCTGTTTCTTTCATTAATGTGTTTAAATTGTAGGTTTTCTAAAATACCCTCATCACCTAATTTGTAATAAAGATAAAATGTGATGACTGGTTTGTTTATAAAATAATTTATATGAAATATTATTGTGATTTTGACTATTCTAACTTTTTATTATTTTAGAGAGCCTGTGAGAGGCATTTATTCTCTTACGGAGTCTTGGAATCTTTTATTTTGAGCCAAACAACTTTAGTGGCTGACAACCTCTTTTTTACCCTTTCAAGTTGTTGTGGAATGAGTTTCTTTGAAACCTAGAGGAACTCATCTGAGGGAGCAAGAGAGGTCTTTACAGATAATTATCAGCAGTAGACAGGTGACAGCCCTCAACTCTTGTCCAGTTCTATAAAAATAAAATAAAATAAAATAAAAAACCTCTTTTAAAGTTTCTATTTTCCAGATTGCTTTTACCTGAACTATAAAAGATCCTACTGAACAGAGGGTTATAATACTTTACAATGTCACAGGATTTTTCCCTATCTTTCTATCTTGGTGACATAAAACAAAACAAAACAAAACAGGGGGATTGTGCCTTCAGAGCCTAAACTCCTCTGGGCATATGAATTTGGGCTCAGGGGAAGGCAGTGTTAACACTTGAGGAGAATTGCTGCTCTAATATGACACTGAATGAGGCCATATTAATTCTGTGGCTTGAAGTCTCCCTCAGCTTCATTACTCTCCTCACCCCAAATTCATAGAACCTCAGTCTGTCAGAGTTAGAAAGGACTTTGCTGGTTGCCTGGCTCCATGTTTTTCAAAAGGTGTTCTGTGGATAAGGGCCACTGTGGTAAAAAGAAACGATTCTTTCATCAAAGAAGTTTTAGAAAGTTATAGAGAATACTTTCCTCAAATTTTCACAGTGCACATTAGCATTCTCTGGGAATTCCTACAAGAAGAGAGCCTATTTGTATAACCCATTGTTTTGCATACCTATGGAATGCTTTAGGGGGATATAGCTCTGGTTTGTTTTATTTTTTTTAGGTTATGAAGAAACAGAGATTAGTCAAGAATGGAGGAGCGTATTTGGGATCAGAACCCTGTATCTCCTGTTCTCCCCGCCCCCCCCATTCTAATTGCAGACCTAAATCTAGAACATCTTTTACAATCCTACTAAGTGTAATATGGATTAGACACCTTTTAAAACAAAAATGGGCCTCATCAGTGTTGCTCAATATGTTACTAATGAGCAAAGTAAGTATCAGTGATGTTAAGTGACCTTCTCAAGGTTGTACAACTAAGTAGGAACATAACTAGGGATAAGGGATGAATTTGCTCCATGTCTGTCAAAGGATAGATAATATCTATAATCACGTCATCTGTCCACTTTAACCCATACCTTTGAATTAGGAATGAAGATTATATCTAAGCTATTCTATACACATATCATTGTCAGCCATTAATAACTTCAGCTGAAAAGGATTGCTTCTTTCCCCTACCTGAGGAACATGACAACAGGACAGAGAAGTTTTGATGATACTGTTTTGACAAGGAAGAGCCAATAAAAACAAGGATAAAAAATGTCAAATACATAACTGTGAATATAAATTCACTGAAGTTTGGCTTAGACTAGTTTAGTAAGCAATTAGTAATTATTATTACTAAAAACACATATTAATAGATTTTTTAATACAATTCCAGGGGTGCCTGGGTGGCTCAGTCAGTTGCATCTGCCTTCAGCTCAGGTCATGGTCTCAGGGTCTTGGGATCAGAGTCCCGCCTCAGGCACCTTGCAGAGAGGGGAGTTAGCTTCTCCCTCTCCCTCTGCTCTTCCCTCTAGCTAATGCTTATTATCTCTCTCTAAAATAAAATAAAATAAAATCCAATTCCAGCTGTGAGTAGTAGTGACAAAGGGCCCCAATATTAAAGATACTAACAATTATGGAAATAAAGATAGATACCAGCTACTAAGTGTTTTTGCAGTGCCAGGCACTGGGCTAAGGACTCACATACACTGAACCTCCCAGTGACTCTCTGAGGTAGGTATGCCCATTTTATGGATGATAAAGCTGAAGCTCAGAAAGGTTATGAGATTAGTCAAAGGTCACACAGTAGCAAGTGGTAGAATAAGGATTTGAACCTATAAAGTTAGTTTTTACAGATAGTGTCCTTAAATATTTTACAATATTAAGGAAATGCCACATTGAAAATCAAATCTGAAAATATGGTATTAGACATGTCTTCCTCCTCTGAATGCCCCCTTGCCCAGCAAGAAGAAAGGCATCCTCTTTCTTCCACACATTTCTGACAGAGAGTTCATTGCTGGCCATTCCCTAGGTAAGGTTATGCTGCCTTATACTCTGAGGACTCTTAGAGGGTGAACACAAACACTTCTGATTTCATGTGTAATGATTATGTGATTTGGAGAAGAACTGGGCTGTAGGCAACTTTCCAAACTCTGAAAAGAAAGAGTTTGCCAAAGAAAATGATGATGTGAATAAGATGACCTGAAGTGTAGTCTGAGTAAGAAAACTGATCTAGAGTAAGTTGTAAGCGTTCCAAAATGTGCTCATTGCCAAGATGCCAGTCTATCTAAACATACTCTGTAATAACCTTTGTTTTCCCCTATAACTGAGGTGATAGTAGTGGCATCCTTGGTTTTAGAGAATGAACACATTTCACTTGAATGGCTGGTTCCCTGGTTCTGGGAAGACTGAAGTATCTCCCAGACTTCTAGGAGTTCCAGGGCCTAGCTTCCTCTTGCTGACTTGTATCTTCCTCCTACAGCCATTGTTGTGTTGGACCATTCTCTTGTTTCCAGGGGAATAAAGCCACTCCTGTTTGTGAGTTAGATCACTTTACTAAAAATTTGAAGGGTCAAGGGGAGAGCTAACATTCCGAAAAGTTTTCTGCCATCTGTTGCCTCCTCTTCTCTCCTTCCCCTTTGTTTCTCCTTATTCCGTCTTTCCCTGTTGGGAACAAATTCCCCTTCCTGTCACTAGCAGGAGGCTTTGCCCTTTTCTGATGGCTCCATGTAAGCTGAAATGCATTTCCCACAGTCACTCAATGACTTTAAGAGAGGCACTAAGGACACTGTTTCAAGAAATATGGTTTGCTCCTTAAGAGAAATTCCGTTAACTTACCATTGGGAATAGTTTTCTCTAGCTGTTATAAACAATTACATGTGCTTGAAAATAGCAAAATTGTGTTTCTTCTTTCAAATTTTGTACTTCTGACTTCTCACTAATGCAGTCAACCTTTCTTCCTGGTTATTTAATACCAGTAGTTTACTAAGAAAATGGTTCTTTTGAAAATACTAGGCCTCTAAATCATCTCTTATCTCATGTCTCCTCATCTTTCTTATATAAGGAAAGTAGGGAGGATGTTGCCAGATACACTCTAAAGACGAACAAAATTGAGGCTTAGGAAGGTGAAATAATCAGAACGCAACCTGTACATATCTGCACCAACACCCCTGTTCTTCCTCGATGTACTCTGTAGCTTCTGATACATATCCTCCAAAATTTAGAAGATCACCAGTTTCACTGGTGGGCACAGAGTATGGTAAGCTCCGCAGTTTAGTTCCGGGGCTGGAGGCTACCGCAAAGAGAGAGAAGAATAAAGTAATAAGGACAAGGAAAATTTCCATTACCATTGGTCTTCCAAGAGCGTTGGTGAAGTCATCTGGGAGCAGTTTTTCTCTACCCTGCAGAAGAAATATGCTTTTATATTTAATTGGGTCATTATTAAAGTTTAAATGCTTCCTTTTGCTCTTAGGTCAAAAATCCAAACTCTTGACCAAGTTCCTGAGTGATCTTTCTAAGTCTTTTTTTTAATCCTCAGCTGATTTACCTGTTTCCTCCTTCGGTCTGCTTCAGCTGTGTGGCCTCTTTGTAGTTCTTCAAATGAGCCATGCTATCTTCCATCTGAGATTTCTCCCACCTGGTCCACTTTTTTTCTGGTTTTATGATTCCTGCTTGTTTCCTCTTTTGAAAATCCCTTCCTACTATCCTGTGTTAAAGAGCCTGCCCCCATTTTGTCCTATGCATTGACATGATTTTTTATGGTCTCTAGTTCCACAGACATCCTTAGGCTCTGAGGGTTATGCTTAGTGTAGTTCCAGGCACATAATAGGCTTTCAATAAATAATGGAATGAATATTTGAATGAAGGAATGAGCAAAGCAGCATGGTTGAGTGTTCTTTTCTGTTTGGGCTCAGCTCATTTATTTGCCACTTCTACAAATGCCTATAGGGTCTCACCCCCCTTGTGTGTGTATTAAGGGGACCAACGGTTTGGTCTGTGATAGGCCCTGCCGTCTGACACTTAAAACAGAGTAAGAAGTTGTCTGGGAGGCAGTTGTGGAGAACGGTAACCGAGCTCAGACTTTGTCTTTGCCAAACCTGCTTATCTACAACCTTCCAGAATCGCCTTAAGGCTGCCCCACATGTTCCATACCCAATACATCGTGATGACCGCTTAAGCTGCCGGGTCAGCTGTATTAAAACAACTCCAGCTACAGCTCCAGTGATTTCTAGGCTCTGGTTTTGCAATTTCTGAAAGAACTGCAAGGATAGGATTAGTAGCTGAATTTAATCTGTTTGTTTATCACAAATTGAGAAAGGCAGTTTGTCTACTTCCTCCTAAAAGGGAAAACATTTTTAAATTACACATTAGAGTGCTCATCCCAATTCCCCTCAATTTTCAGAGCCCACACAAGCCTAACTCTTCTTCGAAAACTCCCTGAACTAACCTGGTGTATTGTTAATTTTCTGAATACATTCTCTCTCTCTCTATCATTTTGTCACATAATCATGTAAACTCACATATTTTTACATATATAATGTTGCATTATTATTTAGCCTTTTTAGGGGTATGTGTGTATTCTGTCTCCTTATGGACAAGAACATGTGCACTTCCTTTATGAACCCCATCATGTTTAGCATGGTCATAGGCATTCCTTAAGAGATCAAGTATGTAGGTCCCATAACAGAATGCCACATATTGAGTTCCTCAGAAGCAGACAAATCCTGTTTGGCTTGCAGGATATTTGTCAGGCATCAGGGCATGGGGAATGAAGGTGGGAGAGGACTGGGAAGATGAGAAGTTCTACTGGGAGGCAGATCCAACAAAGCCTCAGCTCACCCCACAGAATTCTTCCACAAAGCACCAAAGTGACAGGATCTTTAGAACCTCCATCCCCTGTCTCAATCAGTCATTGTATGTGAGGCTGCCCCTTAAGGGCATGCCCTTGGGTGGCTTTCTACCATTGGAGCAAGGCCTGGAGAAGCTGACAGCTGAGGCAGCCTGCTGACAACTGAGGTAAATGGTCCTTCCATCGGTGGGAATCTGGGTGGTACATTTTATCCACCATAAAGGAGGTGACACCACTCAACAAAAGCCTTATGAGATTAAAATTTGATAAATAACTTGTGAGACTAAATCTCATTGGCCAGACTTGTGGTTAAGCTGAAAGACCACTGTATGAACCTAGATTCTACCTAATAAGGAAAAAATAGTGAGGACATCTTGGTGTGGGGATGATATGGGGCAGATGATGCATCCCTCAAAAGTTAAAAGGGTGCCCAACACATAGGAAAAGTTGCATCTCTAAAATCTCTAAAATCTACCCAGGACTCTTCCTTTCCATAGACAGTTCCTGTTAAATGAGTGCAGAAGTGTTCCCCACCCAACCATATTTCCTTAACAATGCTTGAAATCTCTGTCACGACAATATGTTATTATCTGGATCATATAAAAGCCTAAAAAATAGCAATAGCGGCTACTTATTGAAAGCCTACAATGTACTAGGCATTTTATTTTATTATTTTATTTATTTTATTACAACCTCAAGATCAATACCTGAGCTACAGATTTAGATACTTAACAGACTAAGATACCCAGGTACCCCAATGTATTAGCTGTTTTACATATCTATTTCTTAATTTGTGTGGGATTATAAACCAGGTGCTGTGCTAAACACTTTTTGGGGATTATCTCATTTAATCATAACATTATAATGTAAATTCTATTTACACTGTACATTCTATTATTCTTATTTTAGAGATAAGGAAATTGAAGTTTAACAAGGGGAAACAACTTGCCCAAGGTCACAAGCTAGTAAATTACAGAACCAGAGTTGAATCCAAGCAGTCTGACTCTATGGAGATTTTAAATTTTCTTTACAAAGACACCAATTTCCCACTAAAGATAGCTGTTTACTTTTTGAAATTCTCATAAGTCCCTCAGGATTTCAGGGCCTCAGGGGGTAGCCTCCAAGGCTTTAGAGCGTAGGAACTATTCTTCTTAATAATAGCAAGGTAAGGAATTCAAATTCCTTAGGAAGGGAATGAGAGGGACCAGGCTGACTTGTCCCATTGGAGGAAGAATCAGAAAGTAACCCTGCCTACATCATACCTACAGCAGCTCAACTAAAAGTCTTTAGGGGAACCAAAAGGAGGGATTAAATTAAAAAAAAAATCATGTACATAATATAACCTTCCTCCTCATTCTTATAAAAGCTGTGGTAGGGGCGCCTGGGTGGCTCACTGGGTTAAAGCCTCTGTCTTCAGCGCAGGTCATGGTCCCAGGGTCCTGGGATTGAGCCCCGCATGGGGCTTTCTGCTCAGCAGGGAGCCTGCTTCCTCCTCTCTGTCTCTGCCTGCCTCTCTGCCTGCCTGTGATCTCTGTCTCTCAAATAAATAAATTAAAAAAAAAAATCTTTAAAAAATAAAAAAAATTTAAAAAAATTTAAAAAAAAAGCTGTGGTAAAATTGACATAGCTCATAAAGACACTTGTGTGGGCGGGTTCTTTACAAAACTTGAGGTGCTGAGATCAGCATCCAAATGGATGCTGGGTGATTATGGAGACAATCCATTGACACAAAAGATCCCCAGGACAAGGAGGGCAAGAGGATAACTTATTACTATTATTTTTTAAAGATTTTATTTATTCATTTGACACAGAGAGAGATCACAAGCAGGCAGAGCAGCAGGCAGAGAGAGGGGGAAGCAGGCTCCCCGCTGAGCAGAGAGCCCTATGTGAGGCTCAATCCCAGGACCAAGACCACAACCACAGCTGAAGGCAGAGGCTCAACCCACTGAGCCACCCAGGTGTCCCCAAGAGGATAACTTGTAAATGAGTTTCCCTTTCATTTAAAACAACTCATCAGATTAGTTGCTGTTTCCATTTTGTGGTAGAAGAAATAGTGACTGTAAGACATTAACTTGCTAGCTGTCACACAGAGAATAATGACAGACCAGGTCCCATAGTCTTAATTCTTTTTCCTGTGACCTTAAACTGGCATCCAAAGAGGTCAGGAACTTTTTTTTTCTATGACCTTAAACTGGTATCCAAAGAGGTCAGGAGACATATTAAAACAAATAAACAAAAATCTGTTAATATTTTGATTCCTCTCTCCTCGGTTCTTAATTTTAATCTTTTTGACCTGAGCAGAAAAAGCTAAATGAAAAGTGAAAGCCACAAATAAGAATCCTTCTGAATGACTATGTGTATAATGAGCGAGAGCTCTGATCCCCTATCCTTCTTCGTGAGTGACAGTCATCACTGCATAATGAGGTCACAGCTCATGGAGGAGATGCAAGGAGCCAAGGGATTTTCAGCCTCAGAGAGCTACAGAAGCTACACACCATAACCTTTCGAAATTGGGGATCCTGTTCCTACCCATGACATCTCTGCAAAGCAATCATGAAATTTAAATCCACAGAGATCCATGTGTCGATTCAGCATGCAAGGTCCTAGCCCTCCAAGGAGCAGCAGGGTTTATATAAAAAGAAAACTGAAACATGAAAGCTTGCTATCAGTGTCACATCAAAAACCCAGCCAGAGCACTCTCCTCTAGTTGTTTCATTTTCACTGAAATAGGCATGGCTGCCATAGGAATTGCAGACCAAAGTGTCCTGATCTGACCCACAGATGGGAGGATGGAAAGAAGAAAACCAATTCAGGCAAATGTTTGAACTTTGAACATTTACTCCATGCGAGGCTGTGTTCCCTCTGTCCTCAGGGCAGGTAAGACAATAGAAAACGAGAGAGATGAGATCCTTGCCTTCATGGAGCTCACAAATATAAATTGGCAAGATGGGTAGGAAGATTTAGAGTACAAGACGGAGGAGCAAGGGAGATTCTCAAACTTAGAAGACAAGCCACTCATTGACTTGAATTGAGCTGTCAGGAGGCTTTGAAGATAAGAAATATGCAAAAACTTAGAAATTAGAACCATTTCTTTCTAGGCTCAAGATTCAGCAGAGGTATTGGGGCTGGGGCCAGGATGAACCCCATTGCCCCTGCCTCGCCCACTCATCTAGGCAAGACCAACAATGGTATATCACAGGTTCCTGGGACTATTAATAGGACTTCCCACAAAACTTCTGCCCATTTCTTTGGTGCCCCACACCTCTTTAAAAACTTTGTCAACAGTCATCACACCGAACTCCTCAATGCCTTTGTCCCATTGTGCATTATTGGGTAAACTGACAAGAAATGCAGGCAGTAGATTAAAGTTCTATATTACTGTTCAATTTGCCGAAGCTGAGAATTGTAGTGTGGGTATAAAAGAAAATAGCCTTCTTAGGAAATACACACTGCAGTGTTTAGGCATAAAGGGCAATAATGAATGTAATTTACTTTCCAACATTCAGGAAAAAGTATATATATATTTTAAATATAAATATATAAATATAAATATAAATATGAATATATATATATACATATATTCTTCACTATTTGTGTAATTTCTAAGTTTGAAATTGTTTCCAAATGAAAAGTTTTATAAAATGGTCCGTGACCCTGTCCCTTAAATTTTATCCTCACTTTGAGATTCTGTAAAATTTGTTTTCCATACTGCCACCATCACACAAGGCCCCAGAAATGTGATAATCCAACTGTAAATCCTTTGTACTAGCTTCTGTCTCGGGCAAATGCCCTGGGATACACTTATCTGAACAGAGGTTTGAACGTTTCAAGCAGGGTTTTATAAAATACTGGAAAAGAGCAAAAAACAAATGGAATAAAAAACCCACACACATACAAAAATACAAAATATATACAAAAATACAAGGAGGAGGCTGATAGACCTAGGGTCCAATCCTTGCTGATCCACACCTGGGGCAGGACACTGCCTCACTTTGTTAATCAGTTTTCTGATCTAGAGTATGGAGATAAACACAGTAGTTTTTTTTTTTTTTTTAAAGATTTTACTTATTTATTTATTTGACACATTTTACTTATTTATTTATTTGAGAAAGATCACAAGTAGGCAGAGAGGCAGGCAGAGAGAAAGGGGAGCAGAGAGCCCGATGTGGGGCTCCATCCCAGGACCCTGAGATCATGACCTGAGTCAAAGGCAGAGGCTTAACCTACTGAACCACCCAGGTGCCCCTAAACACAGTACTTTAAGTGGTTAAAACAAACAACAAAAAAAGATAAGACATAGAAAACAGATTAATAACAAAGGAGTGTATGCCCAGGCAACTAGCCCTTTTATAGTAAATACAACATTAAGTGACTGTAGTTGAAGCAGAGTGATACCAATACAGAACTGGACAGAAAAACAATGAAGCAGTGTCATAGTCTAGAAATCTATCTCAACTCCTGAAGAAATGTTATGTTTGAAAGAGAATGCATTTCAAATTTGGGGGGAGAAAGTTACACTCAATATGTTCTGTTGAGAAAAACAAAGGGCTGGAGAGAAATGGATTTTCAGAATGATGGAAAACAGGAAGCTGAGATGTTCAGGAACATCTGGGTCCCGTCCCCATTTTTCTATCTCAAATGTTAATGTGAAGTGTGGCAAAGAGCTTATATAGGAGAAAACTGAGGACAACTAGACATAAGATGCACAAGTAGAGAACTGAAGTTCTATTTTTGTTTGAGCAAACAGAAACAGCCCACATTTTTGTTTGGGAATACACCTCCTTCTAGGCACACACATTCAGTCTACAAGAATCAGGATGGGCTTAAGCAGCTGACATCATGTATTGAAGAAAATCATACTTTGTTTGCAAAGGCCAGATAGTAAATATTTTAGACTTTAGGGAACAAGAGACAAAATTGAGGATACCATGTAGGAGGCAGGCAGAATTCTAGAAGGCCAAACTTCCTCACCTCTGCAGGAATAAACCAGCAGATAGCAAAAAAGCCAGAGGTCATCTGTAGATGACCGCTGAAGAAAATTTACATACAAATGTTCCTTTCTTACTCTTCTTGTAAAATCTGAAGACCCAGCAACAGTAAGCCTACATGACAATATTCCTTTACGACAATAATTGGCTGCTTTAGATAGGCCATGTGGTTTCCACCTAGCCTACTTCCCTCATTTACGCATTTGAAGTTCATCTATATTGTTACATATATCAATAGTTCATTCCTTTTTATTTCTGAATAGCATTCCATTGTGGGATATGGCACATTTTATCCATTCATTAGGTGATGGTCATTCAGATTTTTCTGACTACCGTAAATAAGGCTACTGTAAACATTCACATACAGGACTTTGCATGGATATATGTTTTCATTTCTCTTGGGTAGATACTGAGAGCAGATTTGCAGGATCATATGGTAAATCTATGTTTAGCAACTTCAGAAACTGTTTTTCAAGCAGGCTTTTCAAAAAATTGGCTTGTTGTTTCTTACATATTTTGAATATAAGTCCCATATTACATAGATGATTTGCAAATATTTTCTTTTAATTTGTAACTTATTTTTCCATTAATGGTATTTTTTGAACTACAAAGGTTTTAATTTGATGGTCAATTTATCATTTTTTTTATCAATGTGCTTTTTTTTTGGTAACTAAAACTTGTTTGGTTAATCTGCAGTCACAAAGATTTTTCTCTTATGCTTTCCTCTAGAGTTTTATAATTTTTGTGATTACATTTAGCTCTATGGTCCATTTAAGTTAATTTTTCATATGGTATGAGATTAACATCTAAATACATTTTTTTCAATGTGAATGTCAACTGTTCCAGTACCAATTTTTGGAAAACTTATCCTTTCTCACAGAATTGCCTTGGGCCCTTTGTCGAAATTAATAGATCTAAATGTAAAAAAGTAGTTCTAGATTCTCAATTCTGTTCCATTGATCTATACATCTACTTTAATGCCAATATCACATTATCTTTTTTTTTTTTTAAGATTTTTATTTATTTACTTGACAGACAGAGATCACAAGTAGGCAGAGAGGCAGGCAGAGAGAGAGGTGGGGTGGGGGGAGGAAGCAGACTCCCCGCTGAGCAGAGAGCCCGATGTGGGGCTGATCCCAGGACCCTGGGATCATGACCCGAGCCGAAGGCAGAGGCTTTAACCCACTGAGCCACCCAGGTGCCCCATCCAATATCACACTATCTTGATTATTATAGCCTTCTTGCATGTTTTGAAATTGGGAAATATGAGTCCTCTAATTTTATTCTTTGTCTTCAAAATTGTTTAGCTACTCTGAGTCATTTGCATGCACTTCCACATAATTTTAGGTTACTTGTCAATTTCTGCAAAAAAAAAAAAAAAAGCCTGCTGAAGTATTGATAAGACTCAATACCTTATCTACATATCAATTTTGGGGGAAATTCATCTCAATAATACTGAATCTTCCATCCATGAACATAGAATCTCTCTCCATTTATTTAAGTCTTCTTAATCTATTTCTATAATGTTTTGTAAGTTTTGTCCTTCTTTTATTAAACTTATTCATATATATTTTTATTCTTACAATGCTATCATAAATGGAATTAAAAAATTTATTTCTGAATTGTTCAGTGATTGCATATAGAATTATAATTGATTTTGTATGTTGATCTTCTATTCTGTGATAGTGCTGAAATCATTCATTAATTCTAGTAATATATCTGTGTATTCCTTAGATTTTCTACATATGGATTACGTGTCTGCAAATTAATATGGTTTTTTTTCTCTTTTTCCAGTTTGGATGCTCTGTGGTCTCTCTTATTACCTGATTCCACTAGCTGAAACTTTTATTATTGATTAGAAATGGCAAAGGTAGACACCTTTACCTTGTTCTTGATGTTGAGGGAAAGAATTCAGACTTTCATTATTTCATTTAATGTTAGCTATAGGTTTTTGTAAATGCTTTTTATTAGGCTGGGGAAATTTTATTTTATGTTTAGTTTGTTGAGAGTTTATTTTTCCTTTTTAGTAATGAATGAGATTTGGATGTTTTAATTAGGATTTTTCTGCATCTGTTAAGATGATCATGTAGTTTTTGCTTTTTTTTGGGTAAATTAATATGGTATATTACATTAACTGATTTTGGAGGATAGTTTAACTTTGCATTCCTGGAATACATTCCACTTGTTCACAATGTATAAACCTTTTAATTTGTTTTTGATTGTGCTTGCTAGTGTTTTTGGAAAAATTTTTGTATCTACATATGAAAAATATTGGCATGCAGTTTTGGTTCTGTTTTTGGTGAGTGATGTCTTTGTCTTTGGTATCGGGGCCTTAAAGGATAAGTTATGTTCCCTCTTCCTCTGTTTTCTGGAAGAGTTTATAGGGGATTACTAAAATCTCTTATCTAAATGTTTGAAAGAATTCACCAGTGAAGCCATCTGGCCTTGGATTTTACTTTGTGGGCATATTCTTTTTTTTTTTTTTTTTTAAAGGAAATTTTTTTCGTGTTTTTTTTTTTTTTTATTTTATTTATTTGACAGAGAGAAATCAGAGCTAGGCAGAGAGGCAGACAGAGAGAGGGGGAAGCAGGCTCCCGCCGAGCAGAGAGCCCGATGCGGGGCTCGATCCCAGGACCCTGAGACCATGACCTGAGCCGAAGGCAGAGGCTTAAACCACTGAGCCACCCAGGTGCCCCTGTGGGCATATTCTTAATCATTAATTCAGTCTCCTTGTGGATTTTAGGTCGATCAGATTTTCAATTTATTCTTGAGTCAGGTTTATTAATTTATATCTTTCTATTAATTTTTCCTTTTCATCCAAGCTGAAGAATTTATAGGCATGAAGTTATTCATAATGTTTTTGAAACTTCTTTTAACTTCTATCAATTTGCTTATGATGTCTGCTTTTTTTTGGGTAATCTCTGTCTTCCTTTTCATACTTTGTTAGTTTAGATAAAAGTTTGTCATCTGGTTATATTGACTTTTTTTTTCTGATTCCAGTTTCCTTGATTTCTGCTCTAATATTAACTTCCATTTTCTTGCTTTGGCTTTGGGGTTTAGTTTACATTTTTTTTCTAGTTTCTAAAGATCAAAGTTTATGTTATTGATTTATTTTTTTCTTTATCAATACAGGTATTTAAAGCTGTATGTTTTCTTCTTAGTACTGCTTTACTGACATCTCATAAGTTTTTATATGTTGTGCTATTGTTTTCATTCAGTTAAAAATATTTACTAATATCCTTGATGATTTTTTCTTTGACCTATGTGTTATATAGAAGTGTTTTTATATTTTCAAATACTTATGAATTTCCCCTATTTCCTTTTGTTGATTTCTAATTTAATTCCATTTTGAGAACATCCTTTGTATAATTGAATACTTTCAATGTATTGCTACTGCTTTATGGCCTAGCATATGGTCAATACTGGAAAATGATTCATATGCACTTAAAAATAATGTATATTTCTCAGTGGTTGGATGAATTATTCCCTAGATGTCAATTATATCATGTTGATTCATAGCTGATAATGTTGTTTAAGTCTTATATATGGTTGCTAATTTTATGTCTAGTTTTTATGTCAATTTTTGAGAGAAGAGTTCTCAAGTTTCTAGTTATTTTTGTTGTTTGATGGTCTATTTATTTCTCTTTTCAGTTCTTTAAGGTTTTGCTTCATATATTTTGGGACTCTGCTGTTATGTACAAAAATGTTTATAATTGTTACATATTCCTTATTCTTTTACTATTATAAAATACCCTGCTTGCTTCTACTAACATTTTCTATCTTAAAGTGTATTTTGTCTAGTATCAGTATAGCTCCTTTAGATCTCTCATTTTTATTCTTTGCATGGTATACTTTTCTTATTCTTTTGCTTTAAATTTGTGTCTTTCTATCTAAAGTGTTTATATCTCAGTGTGTTTGTATTTAAAGCTTTGTAAGTAGCATATTTTTGGGTCTGGAGTTTATTTTAGTCAGTCTGATAGCCTCTGGCTTTCATTGGGAATTTTTAATCTATTTATATTTAGTGTTTAATGTGGTTGAATTTATTTCTATCATTTTGCTAATTGTTTTCTATGTATTTTTCCTCTTTCTGTTTTTGTTCTTTTTTATACTGCCTTTTAAATTTGTGTGTATGTGTGTGTGTACCATTTACATTCCTTTGTTGATATTTTTCTTACATAAACTTTATTATTTATTTTTAAGGTTGCTTCAGGGATTACAGTATGCCTCTTTATTTATCATAATTGACTTCAGATTAATACAAACTTAAATCCAGTAAAAAATACAAACTTGTCTTTATTATAGTTCCATTCACCTCCCTACTTCGGGTATTTATTTTCAAATATATAATCATATGTTATAAACTCAGTAATACAGTTTCTGAAAGTTGTCTTGAAGTTGAGAGAAGAAAGAAAAAAAATGTGTTTATATACTTTTTAATGCATATCTTGCAATTACCTCTACCAATGTATTTCTTTTGTGTAAATTCATGTTACTGTCTAGTTTCATTTCATTTTAACCTGGAAGATTTCTTTTGGGATTTATTTTAAAGGCAGATCTGCTAGGAATTAATACTTTTCATACTTGTATTTCACCTTCACTTTTTAATGGTTCCCCTTCATTTTTTAAAGGATAATTTTTTTTTAAAGATTTTATTTATTTATTTGACAGAGAGAGATCACAAGTAGGCAGAGAGGCAGGCAGAGAGAGAGAGAAGGAAGCAGGCTCCCTGCTGAGCAGAGAGCCCGACACGGGACTCGATCCCAGGACCCTGAGATCATGACCTGAGCTGAAGGCAGAGGCTTAACCCACTGAGCCACCCAGGCGCCCCTTAAAGGATAATTTTGATGGATGTAGAATTAACATTTACACATTGTCAGTGTTTTTTCAGGATCTGCAATATGTTATCCCATTGTTTTATGGTTCCTGTTTTTTTTTTTCTGACGTTGCTTTTTTTCTGTGGTTCTTTTCAAGATATTACGTGTCTGAATTTTAACAGGTTATGATGTGACTAGAAGTTTATCTTTTTGTCTTTACCATACTTAGAATTTGTTGTGCTTTTTAGATGTGCAGATTAATATTTTTCAAACATTTTGGATTCCCATTAGGCATGTTAGTACTTTTGATATAGTTCCATAGGTCTCTGAGGACCTGTTTATTTTCTTCATTTTTCCCCCTTTTCAGACTGTACAGTCTCTATTTTATTCTTTTTTGCTGATTCTTTCTTCTGCCAGCTCAAGTATATTGAATCCTTTCAATGTATTCTTTTATGTCAGTTATTGTACCCTTAATTCAGAATTTCAGTCTTGTTCTCCTTTATATTTTCTATCTCTACTGATATTCTCCATTAGTGATTTGTGATATTTTCCTTTAATTCTTTAAACTTAATTTCCTTACTTCTTTGAGTGCATTAATTATCCTTCATATTCTCCCTTTGTTGCTGCTTTGTAGTCTTTGTTAGAGTAAACAACTGGATACCCTCAATGATAATTTCTACTTATGCTTTTCTATTTATGCTTCCTTTGTGTGTGGATTGGACAAACTTTCCTGTTATGTTGCATTTTTCTTCTTTTCTTTTCTTTTTTCTTTCTTTTTTTTTTTTTTTTTTTTTTGGTTGGGAATGGGCATTTTAGATATATTGTAGTACTCTGGATTCTGGTTTCCCCATCCTAAGTGATGTTGTTTTTGCTTTAGTTGTTTGTTTAGTGACGTGGTTGGATTCAGTCTATCAAATCCTTCTATTTTGCATTGTATGATCAGTGACGTCTTTACTCAGGTTATCTTACAGAAAAAAATTTTTTTTAACCTTAAGGACTCGCTTTCTTAGGTTTGCTCTATCAGCAGAGCTTTGTGGTCAGCCAAAGATTGGTCAGAAGTTGTATTTAAACACTTTGAGATATTCCCTTTTTGCCAGTGGTTCTGTGTGTAGATTGCAGAATTCTTCAAAGCTCAAGAAGTTATCAAATTTGGGCCAGATTTCATTTTCCATTGTGCAAAGCTTCACATTCATCTAGGGATGAGTAGATAGCTAGAGCACTCTCTCTCTCTTTCTTTTTTTAAAAATAAGATTTATTTATTTGAGAGAGAGAGAGAGTAAGTGGGGGGAAGGGAAGAGGGAAATAGACAAGCAGTGAGCAGGGAGCCTGAGGCAGGGCTCCATCACAGGAGCCAGACATCACAACCTCACCTGAAGTCAGATGCTTAACCAACTGAACCAACCAGGTGCTCCACTAGGACCTCCTCTTGACTCTCCCAAGCACACAGACAGCCTTCTAAACTACCAGAAATGTTTGGATTATTATCAAAACTTCTCATGCCTACTTTGTTCATTGTATTTCCTTGCTATATTTCTGGCTAAGGTGTTATTTGGGCCAGTCATTATCACAGTCTCTGGCAGATGTGAGGTTTGTCCCCCCTAGATTGGCACAAGGATCACTACTGTTTTCAATAAAGCCCTTAGACATGTGGCTCCTCTCCAATCTGTTCCAAATCAAGTTAGCCCTCCATGGTAGTAGAGCTGTCTGTTCTTACACTCTGCCCAGCCATAGTAGAGCCACCATGCCATGAGCTGGAAGGAAGAATAGGAACAGCCTATAAAGTCACAAACTTTCACTGTCCTTAGAGATGGTTAGTAGTTTTTCTTGAGTAAATACTTCTCAATTTATTGTATGCCTTTGATCAATTTTCAGAGTCCTACAGTGATTGCTATTAACAATTCTGCTTTTATTTTTTTTAAGATTTTATTTTATTTTATTTTATTTGAGAGAGCACAAGCAGAGGGGAAAGGGCAGAGGGAGAGGGAGATGCAAACTTCCTGCTGAGCAGAGACCCAGGCTTGATCCTAGGTCCCTGAGATGACCTGAATAAAGGTAGATGCTCAAGTGACTGAGCCACCCAGGTGCTCTCAATTCCGTCCAGTTTTATCATTGCTTTTTAGGGTATTTGGCAAATCTCTCCTCTAACATTTTGTGGTTCCTTCTATAAACATATACATTTTATCAAGCATATTTTCCTACACATTTATACCCTACATATAAATGTAATCAAGCTTCAAAGCTGAATTCCCAAACCACCATGAGGTACCATACAGCATCCCACAACAACTCATAACCAAATTTTAATCTCCTTCTTATTCCCTGTGAAATTTCATGAAAATATATGATTTTAATAATACCAGGATTAAAAAACATAGAGCCTTTCTTTCTTTGGTCACTGGTAAGGAGAGAGAGGAGGGAGAAGTCTTAGACTTACTCTATAACCCATGTAACAACATTCCTGATGCGAGGAAGAAAGAACCTAGAAGGAATAAGATGGTAGTAACCACAGATCTAAACATTATTTATTTGACACTCTCATTTTACAGATTAACAAACTGAGTCCCAGGGAAATTAGTTCTGGGAGCAAATTTTAGATTATTAGTTTTTTAGAGACTCTGTTATGGGTATGTAGCTGTTATATTTTTTAGTGGCGACTGATAGAGTTGGAGGAGTTGAAAAGCTGTGTGGAAGACTGATGTTGGCTGTTTGGCAGGATAAAAGTACTCCCAGTAATTCCTTTTACTTTCTTTCTAAGGAAAAGAATATGCTTTGTTGTGACAGCAAAGGGCTCTTTCTACAGGAAAAGAAAAATCAATTTCTACAGATGCCAGCTCTGCATTCTCTAGCTATGTGGCTAGAAATATAAAACTGAAATATAATGGCCAGGGATTTGTATTAGGATTCACTTGGGGATATGTGCTGGGAAGAGGATGTGACAAACTTACAGTGCATTGCTTCTACACTCAGTTTAGAGATCAGACATCTACTTGGATCACTGATAGCAACACACAAAGTATCACCATTTCCTAGCTTCTCTTATAAGATTCTGGGCTGAAATAAGACAACTGCTTCCAGAAATGGGCTAGACATAAACAAATAGATCTCTTTAAAATGGATAGCGGTTTCCTCTGGTTTGGCTAAAGTCTTTATCCTCCCCCATGCCTAATGGCAGTGACTTTTACTTAATGCCTGTCCCATTGTATTAGACGCTTGGTTTGGATTTTGCTACACTTGGGCATTTCTTTGCACTTTCTATACCAAACAACCAGCATAGAAGTATAGATACTTACCTCTGTAATCGTGGAGATGGTTTATATGTCAGACACTAGGACAGGATAATTTTTAGCCAAAATAACAGATAGCTTTTAAAGGGAGTAGGGGGAAAATTAAGAAAATGATTATTTTGAGGTCTGTAGATGTTAGAATTTGAAGTTATCTGATACTGAATAGCATATGCCTGTTGGTCAGAACTGTTTTATATAGGGATAAATCTTCCTGTCTTGACCTAACACTGACCGCAAACCATGAAATTAGAAAAGACTGATGTCATGGGGAGGAAGAGAGAGGCAAAAGAATGGAAAAAGAAAGCAAAGAGACAAGGAGGGAAAAGGGAAAAGAAATAAGGGGACTCAGATGATGAGGTAGCAGAAAAGGAAAGGAAGAAAGGAAATTCAAGGAAGAAAAAGAAAAAATGGAGGAAGAGTAAGCAGAAAACCAGGACAGATGACAATGAATGCTCTGTTACACATCACAGGACCTGGGCACTATTCTACTATGGAGATGTCTATTAAGTTCTCTGGGGTTGTGTTTTCCCACCTAGAGAATGAGTAGGCTAGACTGAGTGATTAGTTAGGTTCTTTGGTGACTTAACATCCTGTAAGAATAGTACCCCATTATAGACTGCTTTTCAACATGCTTCCATCTGTGTTATCTTATTTTCTTCTACCACTTTCCTTACTTGGCCAATCCATTGCAGTCATGTATTCCTGCTATTCTCCAACATGTGGACTACACTCATCCTATTGAGCCCACCTAGGCATTTTGCCTTGTAATTCCCTCTGCCTGGAGTTTCTCCTATTAGACCTTCCTGAGGCATGCTCGTTCACATCACCTAGATTTATACTTAAATATTACCTCCTTGGAGAGTCCTTCTGCAACCTTCCCATGTAATGGGAGACCTTACCTGCACCCTCCTCTATCTCACTCTCTATCTTATTACTCGGTTCTACTTAATTCCTGGGTAGTATAACATGTATAATATAGTATAATATAAATGTGTGAATTTAATTTTGTTTTAATCTCTCTCTGATGCAAGGATTTAGTCTTGTTCTCTGGTGTACCCTTAGCACCAAGGACAGTACCTGCTACATCGCAGACACTCAATAAATATTCATAGAATAAATCTTACACCTGGCTCTAGAGGTAGACCAGCCAAGTTTTAATATCCCCTTTTTATAGATCAGGACACCACTGTACAAAACAAGTATCAGTTCGAAACATCTTGTGATTTGGCAGTTATTTTTGCCTTATTCCCCTGTCACTCTACGCATTTGCCCTGCATTTATACTAGACTTCATCACTGTGCTTCCCCACCCCCAAACTCTAACATCCTGTTCTGATTAATAAATTGCAATCAATTGCAATGCTTAATTACCTCCTCAGGAGGTCTGAAAAGAATGTAATAGATGGAGCATACTTACCTCTCAGCATGGGAGGGTAGTTATGGCTGGGTAACTCAGAAAAAAAATGCTTCAAGGAGAAAAAAATAAGCAGGCAAATGAAAAGTTGTTCTAAGTAGAAATGACTTAAATGTGTTTGCTACTTCCAAATATAAAGTTTAAAAAAAGTTGTTTGGTTTGATGTCTGGAGGGTTGTTTTTTTTTCTTAAAGATTTTATTCATTTATTCATTTGGAAGCAAGGGGGAGCTGCAGTCAGAGGGAGAAGCAAGCTCCTTGGTGAGCAAGGAACCCAAAGTGGGACTTGATCCCTGGACCCCAGGATCATGACTTGAGCTGAAGGCAGACACTTAACCAACTGACCCATCCAGGTATCCTTGCCTGTAGTGTTTAAAGCAGTATTTCTCCAACTATGATGAACAGACCACCTGATTCAAATATACCCAGATGCTTGATACAAAGGCAAATGCTTACAAAAATTCCAGATTGATGGAATCAGAGCCTCTAATGTAGCCCAGAAATCAACTTCTTTGCTAAGTGGCCCATGATGTTTTCTGATGCACACTAGAATTTGGCATAAAATTAGCTGAAAGATTATTCAGTTTTATTTTGCTCTTTAAAGAGTAATATGCTTTGAAATAGATTTTTTCCATTTATTTATCACAAACATTAAACGTTTATTTATCACAAAGTACCTGCTTTGAAAAGACACTATGCTAGGTAGATACAGAGATGAATTAGATGTGAGGTTTGTGGTAAGGGAACTCTGTCTTTTAAAATTACTGAAGGTCACAGAGAGAAGACAATGCAGTGTAATGGAGGGGCCCAATCCTGTAGTCTGGACTCTGTGTGGGAAAGCTACTATCAGGAGATTTGAAGGGATATCATGTGGAAGGGGCATAGGCCATGTTCAATATGGTCCAGAGAACAGAAGTAAGGCCAACGGGTGGCTGTTTCAGGAAAGTTAATTTGGGCTCCATATGGAGAAGAATTTTCCTTCTATCAGAGTTTCCCAGTTGGGGAGCAAGTGGTCATTGGCCTCATCCAAGTGGGTATTGGAAGACCATCTGTTAGAAATTTGAAAGCAGGGATTCCCATACTTAGTGAGAGGTAAAGCTCCTTTGCTTTTGACTGAGAGTCATGATTCTCATACCAAAAATACTGTATTAATTGATATTTTACAACAATCTGTAGTCCAAAATTCTTTTACACCTAGACTCTGTGAAGGGTATAAAATAGGCAATACAACTCATCATTGCTAGAAAACAAAAAGAAGAAGAAGAAAACAAAACCAAAACCAAAAACAGTTACTAAGATTGACAACCAGCCTTTCTGGCAAGCCTCCTGTGTGCTGATGCTGGACCTTATGTTAAACACCATCCATTTGTACTTTGTCCTTAGAGCAACCTTTGATCTGGGTACCATTATTATCTCCATGTTACTGACAGACTCAATGGTATTTAATCCAATGACCTCCTCAACCCAGGAAAAGGAATACCATTCTAGAATGACTCAGTATTGCAGATTTTAAAATGTTAAAACAAAGTTCTCAAGTGATTTTTGACTCTTTCCCTGGCTAATCTCTACGCAGCTCTCAGATCTTGCCATCAATGCCACGTCTTTGGGAAAACGTTCTCAACTCCCCTAGATTAAGCCAGGTCTCCCATCCTGTGCTCCATTGGTATCTTTAGCTCTTCCTAGTTACTGTGAACTATTATAAAGGGAGGAAATACCTGGGTATCCATTTTAGAGAGATTCAGTTTATTCACTTGAAACTATACCTCATCTGATGCTGTAATGGCATCATGGTGACTGAACACTAAATGTTCTTGGTGGGTTTCTCAGCCCGGAAGAGAATTATAGTATTCCATTTTTAATATAGCCTGAATCTGTCACATAAAAATCTCAACAATTCCTGGGCCTACAGTCAGTGGCTTTAGGATTGCATATGAAACTCTTCAGAGGTGGTCCTTGACCACCACTCATTGCCGACTCTTCCTTCTCCACCTGCAACTCTACCGTAAATGCCAGCTGTGCTGAGTTACAGACAGTTTCCTCATCAGCCTTGTTGTTTCTTATTTCCATTATTTGTTCACACTATTACCTCTGCCTGCATTCCTGTACTCTAGCTCTCTGCTTGGTTATCTTTCAAGATATCTTCTGAGAAGGGGTGCCTGGGTGGCTCAGTGGATTAAAGCCTCTGCCTTCAGCTCAGGTCATGATCCCAGGGTCCTGGGATTGAGCCCCACATCGGGCTCTCTGCTCAGCAGGGAGCCTGCTTCCTCCTCTCTCTCTGCCTGCCTCTCTGTCTACTGTGATCTCTGTCAAATAAATTAAAAAAATAAAAAAGGAAATGCTTTAAAAAAAAATAACTTCTGAGAAGCCACCCCTTCCTCACAATATACCCCACAGAAAATTCTGTAATAATACCAGCACCACTTGATTTCACATAAGCCTACTTTTACTAGATTGGGGGGTCAGCAAAATTCTGTAAAGACTGAGATGGTAAATATTTTCAGCTTTGTGGGGTGCAGTTTCTGTTAGCAACTACTCCATTCTGCTACTGTAGCACAAATATAGCTATAGATAATACATAAACAAATGGCCCTGTGTGTGTTTCAATAAAACCTGATTTAGCAAATCAGAAATGGGGCCAAATTTGGCCCACAGTCTGTAGTTTGTTGATCTCTGTCACAGACTATAGACTTTTCAGGATAACAACCATGATTCATTTATCTATTTCTAGGTACTAGCCTGATGCCTAACCCATGGTAGGTGTTCAGAAAATGTTTGTTGGCTGAATACATGATTCCAATCCTGATATAAACTATATAGCAGGCTGAGACAATTTTCCTTCCAAGAAATATCTTAAAATTCTAACATTCTTTCCATTTGAGCACCAAATTGATTATCTGAAAAGTGATGGAAATACCAGCTACCTTGAATCAGTCAGGGTTTTCAAGAGGACCAAAGAGCTCCGCACTTGGATGTGGACTTCTACAAAGAAGGCCATGCATGTGAGGGATTTTAACTTCTATCATGTGTTAACTGGATCTATAGTCAGTGAGATTGCCACAAAAATTTAATGGAGAAGTACACATGCAAATGTGAGGTCTGATTTGGCAAATGAAACCAAAAAGAAGATCCCTTGTAATTGACAGAAAGGTCTAAGGAACAGTTAAACACATGGGGGAGGCAGGGGAAGCATTTGCATCCAGAAGCTGTACTTTCTTGCCCTGAGTCAACCTCAGCACATGCTGGAGCTGTTTTGCTGCCTCATTACCAACTTATTTGGCTCTCAGATCCAGGGAGGCAGATTGGTTTGTCCTCCTAAGCACCAGTGCTGGCTGCTTCTCAGGGCCTGCCTATAGCTGAGAAGGACTCTGAGTCTAAACCAGCCTCAGTGAGTTTTACAAGAGAGCAAGTATTGCTCAGGGGACCTCTGACATTGAGGGGCAAATATCATAGATATCATAGATCAGGTTGCCTCAAGGGCCTGACTGTGTCCACTGCAGTGGGGAGTGAAGGGAAATATGTTGGTCTCGGGTACCAGGTAAAGGCATATAAGCCAATTGAAAAAGTAAGGTGTGGGGATGCCAAAATCAAATGTGCATCATTTCAAAATTTTAGTTAGAATCAAACCAGGATTGACTCTTTGTTTTGTTGACTGTTTGCTGCGCAGAAGGTTTTTATCTTGATGAAGTCCCAAAAGTTTATTTTTGCTTTTCTTTCCCTTGCCTTTGGAGATGTGTCTTGAAAGAAGTTTCTGTGGCCGATGTTAAGGAGGTCACTGCCTATGTTCTCCTCTAGGATTTTGATGGATTCCTGTCTCACACTGAGGTCTTTCATCCATTTTGAGTTTATCTTAGTGTATGGTATAAGAGAATGGTCGGGTTTCATTCTTCTGTACACAGCTGTCCAATTTTCCCAGCACCACTTATTGAAGAGACTATTTTTTTTTTCCATTGGATATTTTTTCCTGCTTTGTCAAAGATTATTTGACCATAAAGTTGAAGGTCCATATCAGGTCTCTCCACTCTGTCCTATTGGTTAAAGCTTCTGCACACAAAAGGAAACAGTCAACAAAACAAAGAGGCAACTCACAGAATGGGAGAAGATATTCACAAATGGCACTACAGACAAAGGGCTGATATCCAAGATCTATAAAGAACTTCTCAAACTCAACATCCATAAAACAGATAATCATGTCAAAAAATGGGCAGAAGAAATGAACAGATGCTTGTCCAATGAAGACATACAAATGGATAACAGACACATGAAAAAATGTTCATCATCATTAGCCATCAGGGAAATCCAAATCAAAACCACATTGAGATACCACCTTATACCAGTTAGAATGGCCAAAATTAACAAGACAAGAAACAACAAATGTTGGAGAGGATGTGGAGAAAGGGGAACCCTCTTACACTACTGATGGGAATGCAAGTTGGTGCAGCTACTTTGAAAAACAGTGTGGAGATTCCTCAAAAAATTAAAAATAGATCTATCTTATGACCCAGCAATTGCACTACTGGGTATTTACCCCTAAAGATACAGAAGTAGTGAAAAGGAGGGCCATATGTACCCCCAATGTTCATAGCAACCATGTCCACAATAGCCAAACTGTGGACAAAGCTGAGATGCCCTTCAACACATGAATGGACAAAGAAGATGTGGTCCATATATAAAATGGAATATTACTCAACCATCAGAAAAGATGAATACCCAACTTTTGCATCAATGTGGATGGGACTGGAGGAGATTATGCTAAGTGAAGTAAGTGAAGCAGAGAAAGTCAATTATATGGTTTCACTTTTGGAGCATAAGGAATAACACAGAAGACATTGGGAGAAGGAAAGGAGAAGGGAGTTGGGGGAAATCGGAGGGGGAGATGAACCATGAGAGACTGTGGAGTCTGAGAAAAAAAACTGAGGATTTTAGAGGGGAGGGGTGGGGGGATGGGTGAACCTGGTGGTGGGTATTAAAGAGGGCATGCATTGTATGGAGCACTGGGTGTTATATGCAAACAATGAATCTTGGAACACTACATCAAAAACTAATGATCTATTGTAGGTGACTAACATAACACAATTAAAAAAATATCAGTATGAATGGGACTGGAAGAGATTATGCTGAGTGAAATAAGTCAAGCAGAGAGAGTCAATTATCATATGGTTTCACTTACTTGTGGAGCATAAGGAATAACACGGAGGACACTGGGAGGTGGAAAGGAGAAGTGAGTTGGGGGAAATCGGAGGGGGAGACAAACCATGAGAGACTGTGGACTCTGAGAAATAAACTGAGGGTTTTGGAGGGGAGGGGGTTGGAGGGTTAGGTGAGCCTGGTGGTGGGTATTATGAAGGGCATGTATTGCATGGAGCACTGGGTGTGGTGCATAAACAATGAGTTTTGGAACACTGAAAAGAAATAAAATAAAATAAAATAAAATAAAATGCACACGATGTTGTAAAAATAAACAAATAAATAAATAAAGCCTTAAAAAATAAATAAACTAATTTTTCTAGCTTCTACTAAGAAAAAAAAAATTATCTAGGAAAGATCATGGAATCTGTCTTTTTACCTCTTACTTGGAAGAACCTAAATATAACCCTGTGTTATTGGTACTTTAGATTACTCGTTATATGGGTCAGTTATGCCCCTTGGTGCTAGTGGGCTATTGTAGAGATCTTTCTTTACTTAGAACATTGTCTTTATCAGTAAATTAGTTCTAAGCATTTCCTAAGTGATCTAAAAACTTATGAATATTCTTTTAGGTCAGTTTTACCTTATTTGCCTTCTGTCTGATTGGCCTGTTGTTTTGTTTTCTTGTCCTGAATCCAGCTCCCCCACCTGCTTCAGATTTCAACCTTGTATAACTGTGGCTCTTAACACTGGCTGTACAGAAGAATCACATGGAAAGTTTTTAAGACAGTTTGGTACTTGGGACTTCATTAATATGGTCAGGATTTGGACAACAGAAGCTTTTAGAAAATTAGATTCTCCTCCCTAGAGAACTATTTTTTTTTTTTTACTAATTTTTTTTTTTTAAGATTTTATTTATTTGACAGAGATCACAAGTAGGCAGAGAGGCAGGCAGAGAGAGAGGAAGGGAAGCAGGCTCCCCGCTGAGCAGAGAGCCCCATGTGGGGCTCGATCCCAGGACCCTGAGATCATGACCCGAGCCGAAGGCAGAGGCCCTAACCCACTGAGCCACCCAGGCGCCCCTTTTTTACTAAATTTTTACTAAATGTTTTCACAGATCGTTTGAGGTCAGGCTCTTGGGACAGACAGAGATGGTTTTGTGTCCTACTTCCCCCACTTACCATGTGACCATGGGAAAGTGGAATAACTTCTCTGTTTCTTGATTATTTCAAATTATTTAATGGGGCAAATATTTGTACCTTTCTCATAGAATTATTATAAAGAAGAGGTAAACATATAACAATATCTAGCACATGATAGATGAGTAATAAATACCGACTCTTAAGGATATTGCAGTTTTTGTTCTTCTTTCTGTGGTTCTTATGATTATGATGATTGCCAGCATGATATACATACTTCATTTACCTACTCCTGGATCCCTGTGGTTACTCCTAAGCACAACAAGAAGTTAATTTTCTATTTTTGTTTTTACATTCTATAGCTGACTATGTGAACAACTATACAACAGAGGTCTAGAACTAGTCAGGAATCCTAGGTTCTAGAATCCACTTCTGCTATGTACTAACTGTGTGATCTTGGGTAGTCATCTTGTTTTCTTGGTTACAAATAGGGTATACCAATACATACACACAAAAGAACACCAGCATTCCCTGAGAGGGAAAACATTTATACTTCTCTTTGTGCATGTTGTTCCACAAAGAGGACCTGGAATATCTTCCTTCTTGATTCTTCTTCTAGTGTACTCCTTTCAATGCTTAAGAACCAGCCAAAATTCTACCTTCTTGCTAAAAAAATGCATGGATCACATCAGTTTTACTTTTATGTTCCTGGAGTATATTATTGATGCTTATTTTGACACTCTAACTTTGTCTTGAATTATAATTAGTTCTTTCTCTACTCTCTTACTATGAGGTCACTAAAGATAGAGATTCCTTTTTTCTCCTCTTGTGTAGCTAGACATTTTCTAGAATAGAACTTAGCATGTTATATTAATCAACTAGAGCTGCATGACAACAACCTCAAAATCTCAGAGGCATACAAAATAGGCTTTGATTTCTTGATCATGCTTTGTTGGTCAACTGGGGAAATCCTACTTCAGGTTGCAGGTCTGTGGGTTGGCTGGTGCCGGGGTTGGGGCTATTGTGCTCCATGTGCCTCTCTTCCTCCTTCTGGGACCACTGGGTTAGCTGGAACATGTTCTCATGATCATAGCAGAAGCTCAAGACAACAAGCTCAACTATGCAAGTCCATTTTAAGCCATTGCTCATATTGTGTCTGGTTTATGCCATTGGCTAAAGCAAACCACATGGTCATAGACTCAAATCATTTTTTATGAGAACTGAAAAGTTACAGGAGAAAGATTATTGGAAATGATAAAGAATTATAACCAAAAATTCTTTCTAGCATGTGTGTAGTAAAATTGAAAAAGGTGACAAAAACCAAATAAGCATTTACATCTAATAAAACACATCTTAGTGCTAGGAAAACATTTCCTAAAATATTCATCATAGAACACTAATTTCAGCAGGCATGACTAAGTGTTTCATGATAAAGGTGGGATGGGTTCTATAGTAGAATAAGTATGGAAAATACAGTTACATTTAAATGGTTTTTGTTTTGTTAACAGACATTTTCAGAGCTTTTAATTTGTTAACTTGTCTCATAAATATGCTAAAGAACTATATATTTATTAGCTTTAGCAACATTTATAGGAGCATGGAACTTTTATTTTTCTACTTTTTATTTGATTTTATTTATTTAAGAAAGAGAGAGAGAGAACACAATGGAGGTGGGAGGAGTGTGTGCAGGGGGAGGGGCAGAGGGAGAGGGAGAAGCAGACCCCCTGCTGAGTAGGGAGCCCAACATGGGGCTTGACCCTAGGACCCAGAAATCATGACCTGAGCTGAAAGCAGATGCTTAACTGACTGAGCCACCCAGGTGCCCCAGGAGCATGGAACTTTTAGATGCTTCTTCTTGAACTAGTGATATGTGGGACCCATTTCAGAACATACTATGTTGGAATAATGGGAACACAGTTTTCTTGATCTTCCACTTAGAAGGGTTGTTTGAGGAAGGTGGAAAAGGATTATTAAGGTAATAAGTGTAGAAGAATGGTCAATTAGAAAGTTGAATGAAGATTCTAATTGATGACAGAAAGTGCACATAGTGAGGTAACTATTTAAGAAAATAGGCCCTTGGGAAAACCTAAATAATAAATAGAGAAATTGAGAATTTCATGGAGACCTTTTCATGCTGCAAATTACTATAATGTCAAAGCAGAATCTTGTTGATCAGTCAGAGTTACGACTTTGAATTGAAATTGCAAGTAATTAAGTGTGATGAGATTGATCAGGCCAGACAGTCCCCATCCTCTGAGGTTTCATGCTTCAGGCAGCAATGATTTTCAGGGTTAGGGGCAGGCCCATAGAGGGGATGAATTATTGGCCCACGCTGTGCTCTCCTGTTCTCCAATCATTTCCATTCCTCCCTCAGTCCTTTGTCCTTGCTTTTGCACTTCTTTACTAAACTGTAATCTTGAAAACAGGGAGTCAAAACTGTCTGGGCTCTGTTGACAGACAGCTGATTCATCGATTAGATGGCCAGGAGTGATAGAAACAATGCAGTTGTTGGGAGTGCAATGAGAGGTGTAGATAAGTGCAGAGAGGGAGGGAACTAGAAAAAGAGACAGAAAACTAATGTTATGGAGTAGGAGAGCTCTTCTGTACTCACTGGAGCCAAGCTGCAGGGAAATTTATTTACAAAGCTTTGTGAATCAGGACTGAACAATAAACATGGGGTGAGAAATACTGGAGGGAAGCACAAAATTTGAAGAGATAGAAAGTGTTAAGTAATCTTTTTCTGACAGTTTCAAAAAGAAACATGTATTTAATTTTTTTGTTCTCCTCATGACTATTACAAATTTGAGAGCAAAATGTTGATACTTCCTGTTAAGAAATAAAATAAAGATATATTTTATAGCAGAAGTGACAGGTTTAAAAGCCTAGAAAGTCCAAGTAGATGATGTCAGTGGTTGGAGTTGGACAGAGATAAACTGGGGAAATAGGGGATAGTGGTGAGTGAACCTGAAGGCACAGGTCCCATCAAAAGCATTGAAAGCGAGGGGGTAATCTGCAGGCAATTGTTGCCTTGCTACAATGGGGATCCAGAGTCACCAAATGTTCTAATTTATTAAAAAAAATAAAGGTCTATAAATGCACATCTTTTGTGTAAATTAATACCCCTTTGGGCATCCTATGTGGGTCTAACTAAACCATCATTTAGTAGTCTGTGAACTCTGTCTCATAAGACTATAGGGAGGCAAGATTGGGAATGCCAGCCTCTGAATCAAAACCTAGACTTAGATCCTGGTGACCTGGAGGTTACTTAATAACTAACAATTATCAGTAGGATGGGGGTGTTTGTGATAATATCCACACCACAGATTTAAGTGGCTTCATAGCCAATCAGTCACTACAGCAGAGTAAGCTTTTGCTGTTCTCCTTTGGGGTATAATCATTTCTGGGTAGTGGTTTTCCTACAGTGACTACATTTCCTAGCTCCTGCTTATAACCAGATGTGGCCTGGTGAGTAGTTCTCAATGATGGAGTCAGAGCAGAAGTGACACATATCAGTTCTGGACCAAGGCTGTCAGGAAGTAGGGACGTCTTCTTCCGCTTCTCTCTGTCATCCGAATGCATGTGATGCTGAGGGTGGCTGAGACACAAGATAGAAGAAGACTGGGTCTCAGTATTACCATGTGGAGGTCAGGATGTTCCTGCCACCAGGAACATCCATTTGTACTGTTAGATGAATGGTAAATGAATTTCTATTTTGTTTTGAACTTCTAGACACTTTGAGACCAATTTGTCACTGTAGCCTGGCCTAGCTTAATAGTATTATCCTTGATACATAGCAGGCACTGTGTGAATGTGAATTCCTTTTCCTTGAATTATGCTCGTAATTATGCTCAGTTACCTTCTCTTCTGCATGTATTATGTGTGCAACATGCTCTCAGTCTCTTTACCCACACGATGTCATTCTTCACTACCATTTTGCTAGGTGGATAATATCACTTAAATTTTATAGATGCAGAATCAGCAACTTTGAGAGGTGAAGTTATGTACTCAAGGTGACCCAGCTAGTAAGTACTAGAGCTATGTAAACTATGTCTGTCTAATTCTATACCTGGGCTCTTCCTTGCGAACCACACTATTTTCCTGTGGCACTGGAGATGAATGGCCCTAGAGATGAATGGAGTATAATGGAGGAAAGATTCCACATGTCCCTGAATAGTATGTTCAGAGCTTTTAGTCTCTTTTCTTTCTTTACCAATAAATAGAGCATAGACAGCTTCAGGAAACATTTCAATAATTTAGACAGATCTGTGTGACTCCTTGCTGGAACCTAAAGAAAGTACTTTAGCTCATCCAAATTAAACAAAGGATGTGACTTTGCAAAGAAACTTCACGCTGAATTACTCTATGACAATAGTATCAGACTGGACTTGCTCAGCTACATTTAAGGTAAGTGAAAAGAAAAGACTTTTCAATGTACCAGGGAGAGTATGGTCTCATCTCAAGTTTATTTGTGTATCTCTGGGGCCTGTGCAGTTTCTAACGTACACCAGGCACTCAATTATGATTTGGAAGGGAGGGAAGAAAGGAGGGAGAAAGGGATGAAAAGTGGCAAAAGGAGGAAGAGGTCAGAGAGATGAGGGAAGGAAGGAGAGGATGGAGGAATAGGAGAGAAAAAGTAGGAACAGGCATCATAGTGCTAAACTGCAGTCCTGTGTTCTATTTTTGGTTGAAGTCCCAGTGCTCGCAGTAACCAGCTTTATAAACTCCTAACATAAATTTAGTATTGAAAGTCACCTTGAGTGTCTTGTCTGAGCCTGTCTTTGAAGACAAGGAATTTGAGATTCAGAGGTTAGACAAACTTTACAAGGTTTTTCAGCTAGTTAGTTGCAGAACCATTATTAAAACCGCATTCTCGTGACTTTCATTTATACCAATTTTTAAAAACCATCACCATACAATTGCTGTGATGATAAATGTGGTTGAAATGAAAGTGCAAGGGCTTTTGGGCAGAGAAATCAGGAAGAAAAAGTACATATGTTTATATAAGTAGTTTCGTTATTCCCAGTGATTTATAATAAGCAACCTGACTAAATTTCACAGGCAAATTCAGTGAAGTCCCAACAAACATTTAATTTTGACAATTTTAACTCCAGAAGCTCAGCAATGAAAGTCAGAAGCAAAGAGGGAGGTTAGAGTTTAAATAATGAGGTGACTTGCCTATTACTCTACTCAAACATACAGCCCAGGCAGCCTGACACAGGAGGTATGGATCTGCTATTCTTCCTTTAATACTAAGTTCTCTCATGCTTCCCATGGAGTGAGCATCTCACTCTGCTGAGTGTTTAGTGTTTAAAGATACATATTTTTCATACAACATTGCCCCTGAATGCGAGCCAACTCACCACTTCATCTGGTGCTCAACTGAAGAAAGAGCAATCTGTTTCAAAATAGGAGCAAATGTAGTCTGTGTTGGATATGCTTTTAGTATTACGATCGCCAAGGTAGTGCCTCTTGTGGGGTGTTGAAGGATGATTTTGACTATTTTGGTGTTTGCTTTAGAAGCTAATCCTCTGTTGAGATGGGATGTCCTTGTATTGATCTCTACAATGGGCATTCAGTGTCCATCTGCTTGCTACTCTGACTTTAACATGGACAAGCATCATGTGTTTTAATTGCAAAATTAGTGACTTTTTAACTTTGACTCAAAGTGTATTATCAGATACACTTTGGAGGGATGATGGAAAATATTTAAGATTCCTAAAATTCTGCGGACCCATAACACAAAACTGGTAGGTCTTTTTTTTTTTCTAATAGTAATATTTAAGATTTCTCTCACTGTAAGGACTAACAACAAATATTACCCCCCAAGAAAGGAACTGTATAGACTTAAAAGAGCAATGGATAAGAGATCTAAGACCATGAGTTTGAATCTTAGCCTGCCATTAATAGATAGGAGGCACCAAGCATGTCATTTATACTGTCTGGGATATGATTTTACCACTTAAAATATGTGTAGGTTCTTCTAAGAAATGGTGACCAAGAAGAGTTGATGTCTCTTCAAAATCAGAGAAAAAACACTATCATCTTGAGCTTGTCTCTTCTTCCCCCTAGGCAAGAACAGTAATGAAAACCTCCTGTTCTAGCCAAAACACAATATAGAACCATAACATCATATCACCTTTTGAATTAAACAAGGAAAAAATCAGCAAGGAAAGGGCAAAGATGAGAGGACACAAACACTAAGGAATGGGGAGGAGAAATTAAAGATACCCATAGCTGAAAGATTCAAAAAGGAGAACAAAGCTTCAGAAGAATGAAATGGCCTCTCTTTTTTTGGAAGACCTCCAAAGAGATGAGTGATCACCAAATGAAAGAGAATGGAAGCTCATGAAGGGGGAAAAACACAACAACAACAACAACAACAATAACAAAAACAAACTAAAGTATAGTTGATTCTAATAAGAAGACACATTTGCAGCTCTCTGAACCTTGTTTGAGCTATTAATATAGAGGATACCTCCATTTAGGGCCAAGACATGGACATGCTTTCTCATATCATAGTGGAGTATGTTCTTTGTGTCTGTCCTCTTCACCTAACTGAGAGAACTTGAGGGCTCATACCAGGCACATAGTACATGTTTTCCTTTATTAAACATTATTCTAGAATATGTCTACTTTAACTGTCCTCATCTTAAAATAGTAAACTAGTTTTTCTTTTGTAGGCACAGAAACAGGATAGAAGAGAAGGTGAAGTTTAAGATCCTCTGTTAGAAATATATTTATAAAGAGTAATTTTAAGTGGCAAATCCAATACAGACAAGAGTGAAGATTATAGGGGCAGCTGAGCAAACTAAACAGAATGATATTAAGTTAAAATACAAGCAAGAGTTAAGCAATTCCAAGTTAAAGAAGGAACATAATAAGAATTCAGAGACAGGGATGAGGACTGTGGGTTGGAGCTTTGTGTGTCATTCAGCTGCCAGAGTCCTGTTGAGAAGAGAACATCCTACATAACAGTGGCTGTTGTGTGAGAAGCTGGGAGGCTCTTATATTTGCACTGCCCTGGTCTTAGGCTAGAAGAGCCAAAAGGACCCAAATCTCCTTCTTCCATCAGGGGGAGCCATGTTGCCTCAACAGACCATCTCTGGCCCCTGGAGTATGGAGGAGAAAATACAGGGACTTCAGAGATTAATGTACTCACTTACTGTATTTAAAAGCCCTGATGCTTCATAATAATTAGTTTATCAGAAGTACCTCCACCATTTGTTTTATAGCAAACAAGTGTAAGTGAAAGCAAGATTCCAAGTGCAAGAAGGGTTATGGTGATTTAAAAAAAAATGATAGTGTATAATATATTTAATTTAATTTTTAAAAGATTTTATTTTTTTTAGAGAGTGAGAGAGAGCACTTGTGAGTAGGGCAGGAGGGCTCTAGACAGAGGGAGAGGGGCGGAATCTCGAGCAGACTCTGTGCCTGATGCAGAGCTCCATCCCATGACCCGGAGATTGTTACCTGAGCTGGAACCAAGAGTCAGACATTCAACTGACTGAACCACACACCATCCCAATATTTAGTTGACTTTAAAAAGCCAAAATATATTTCTGAAAGACTGAGAAGATTCAGACTATCTATATTCTTTCCGCTGGTATGAATTTTGCCTTGAATAAGAGGGCAATGGAGAATTTTGCTGAAGTTTTACTGTGGGCTATACACTGTTCTAAGCACTTTGTAGGGCTTGTCCCCCTCAATCCTCACAAAACTATACATTATAGACGGGACTATTGTCAGACCGATGTTTAAAGATGTAGAGATGATACAAAATGAAGTTAAAAAAAACTGCCGATAAGTACAGGAGACAACACAAAAACCTGGATGGACTGAGTTCAGTGTCCACATTTTCAGGAACTGTGCATGAGGAGAGCTATCTCTTATTGTGACAACTATTATGTTGGATGTTTTAAATGTGTCTTATTTAAATAACTCCCTGCCAAAACGCTAAAACTGAGGGAAGTGATTTGCCTATTATCATGTAGCTAATTAGTAGATGAGACAAGTCATTTATTTCAAAGCCATATTTTTGATATAGGAACTGGGTGGGGGGACGATATAGGAAAAGAACAGATCTTGATTCCTCCCTTCTAGAACTTTAGAGTATCATAGAGGATACAAAAAGCAGTGGATAAAAAAACAGCAAAAATTGGGTTAAAATTCTAGTTCAAAATATGAGGTTTAGCAGTTGATTGTGAGGGCCAGGAGACATGAGGGACAATAGGGCTTTGGGGGCCTAAAATCTCCTGGAAGAAAGAGGTTGGCTCTGGAACTGCAGAAAGCCTTGTCAGTCTCATTCTAATCATTGCCACAATCTATCTGTTTCTTCTCTATGGATCTTGAAATAAACCTCTTGTCTATTTTCAGCTGAATGATGCCATGGAGACAGGCCTGGTGTCCAGGAAGTAGAGATCTAAGCAGTCTGTCCTGGAGTGCCTCATGACTCCCAATCCAGGGCCATGGGAAGAGCTGTCTGTGTTGCAGGGAGCCAGCTTGTGTGTGGTTGGAGTTAGCTGTGCAGCTGTGAGATGCGAGGCAGGTCTCAGGTGGGGGTTTTGGAAATTGGAAATAAAGGCTGCCAGTTACTACCATTTCATCTGAAGAGACTTTCGCAACAAACACTTGCAGAGAAATATATTCAGTGCAATTGTGTAGAAAGATGGGCCAAGAAGATCATAAGACAGAAGAAAAAGACACGTCTATTACATATTTTCACACATTTTTTTAGTTTCATAGAAAACAATAAGAAATACTTTGTGTTGAGTATGTACTATGTGCCAGGTGCTCTAAATACTTGATCTCTATAGAATTCCTATTTAACAAAGGGTACGGATGGAAAATTTAAAGAAGTTAAAGTAAAATCACATATCTTTGAGCTCAGATTGGCCTGAATCCAAAGCCCATGCTTTTTGACCTGACGTTCAAATGTCCTACACGTGTTCACAGAATCCATTATCTCAGAACTTCTTCTTAAATCCAGGAGCAAGTCTGTGTTATAGTGTATGTATACATATACATATATACATACACACATGCATGCATACACACACACACACACACACACAGATATATATGTGTGGGAGACAATAAGAGGTGGTAGCTATGTACATTGAGATTGGATCTTCTTGCAGGCACAATAGTGGAGGCTGGAGCAGCTGGGTGAAACTTCTAGTCTCTATCTCCATCATCATTGGTCTAAGTTGAGGTTGATATTTGCAATAGAGCTTCCATAGTACAGCACATGGGATGACTGGACATTTCTCTTAATTGCATTTGATCCTGATTTAGTAGCAACCCAGTATGGTTCCCAGAAATCATGTAAGCTTATAATAAACCCTTTTCTGCTTGAACTAGCCAAAATGAATTCTGTGGTTTCCAAAGGACTCTACAACTTATTTTATAGTCCATTTGATAACTGGGGAAATGAAGCCTCAGATGATGTGATTTGCTAAACATTCCTTCCATCATATTCTTTTTGCATAGATATATGTTTCTCATACAAGTCCTCTACAGATTAGCCTGTCTACATGGCTTTTACCCTCAGTGACTGTTACCGTGTGGTATTATTTTAGGCAACATACGGAATTCTCTTTCTGACCTAACTTTAAAGGAATAAGAATCCTTAAAAACACCATATGACAGGAGGCAATATATGGTGCACTAAAAATGTAGGATGTAGGGATATGTGTTGTTTTGCCAATTCAGCAGACTTCTTTTTTTGGTAAGAGCTGCCTGCTCTTCCTTTAGATAACTGTTTTTCCTCCCTCCAAGTGATTTTGATTTTGATTTTGATGAATCAAGAGATCCCTGCCAAAGGGCCAGCATGTTTCTCAGATTGGCCAACTAGGGTGCCAGCAGGGTCCACATGAGGGCATATGGCCCAAGTGAAGTCAACCACAGCCAGTTTTATGGTTTGTTTCGACTTTTGAGAGAGAAGGAAAGAGGGAGGGCGAAAGAGGGATATTCCCAATACACTCTACGTTTCCAGAAGCACAGAAGCTTGAAACTTCAAGGGACCATCTTGCTACCATATGGAACAAACTAATCTGAGAATGAAGTTTAAAAAGATGAAAATAGAGCTGATAACAGAAAGAGGAGATCTAGATGGGGCAAAACATCTGGAGAAAGAGAGGCAGAGGCTGATAGACAGAAAAAGGCAGAAGGAGCCAAAGGAAGACAGAGAAAGAGGAATTACTTTAGGCATGTATACTTAGAGATCACACAGGTACAAACACACAGAGACAGGGAGAAACACACACACATGGAAATATATATACAGGGACTCCATGACACTATCACTTGATATCATTTGAAGTCCTGCGGCCATCTGTGCCTAAGACAATATCTGTTCTGTGGACTTCCTGGGTTTAAGAGCCAACATTGCTTAAGCCAACTGGGGTTGGAGTCCTGAAGAATACAAACTAGGAATCTGGTGTTTGTGTTTCCATTTTGGTCACTTAGCCAGCTCTGTGACCTTACTGTGTCTCAGATTCCTCCGTTTTCTGATCTTTAAAAATGTAGCAGTGATACAGCTTTGTCTTCCTCCAGTGTTGAGAGAGCTGATAGGATAAGGCTATGGAAGGGGTTTGAAAGCAAAAACAATGTTATACAGATACATGGTCATCATCATGGAATGTCTGTTTTTGAAAAAATTGCCATGGTAGGAGTTTGAATGTTGTTTTTTGATGCTGCAGTTTTCATAGTGGACAAGGCCGGAGAAAAAGCTAATCCACCCAGGTGATGCTTTTTGAGGTAACAGAAAGCAGCTATTAAAAGGTGTCAAACATTTGGGGAGCTGATGTATCTAATGGGAGAGAACTGCTTTGAACAGAGATGACTGCTACTTTTAAGGACACCTTGAGGAAATGACCCAGAAAATTAGCATGATCACCTGCTGCAAAGTGGTTCTCGCATCTCCATTTGCTTTCGGAAGATAAGAAAATGGAGGGAGGACACGTAATTCCATTTAAAATCCATTTTTTAAAACTGATTTTGCAGAGAGTTAAAATCTTTGGTTAAAGATAAAAAAAAGAATTTTATCCTCATGCCTGTCTGACGAGAGATGTTTTCTTTGTAATCTGTTGGGTTCCTATAGGAGCAATAATGATGTACTGTTTTTTGTGTTAAAGGAACAATAGATACATGGTAGTTATGTTAAATAGGTTACCACCTAAAAGGAGGCTGAAATTTTCTGTAGAAAATGATCTCCAAAATATTAATCCAATTACTATACTGTACAGCTAAAATTGATATAAAAACCATATGTTAAAAAATAAAATTTATTAATTCAAAGAGAGTATTTAGTATGTACTGAATGCAGTTCAGTAAAATAGGTATTTCATATCCTTTATCTTCTTCAGTACTCATACATGAAATAGGAATTGGACCACATCTTACAGATGAGGACACTGAGGTGTAGAGAGTATGGGGCAGAGGCTCTCCCACCTGCTAGCACATCAGCATCTGAAGTATTGTTTAAAAACAGATTCTTTGGCTGAAGTGCAAGTGACTCTGACGTGTGAGATCAGGTAGGGAAAAAACCATGTTCAGTGATGGCTAACATTGTACTGATAGTTGATGGATTGTACTGATAGTTGATGGGGCCAGTATTTGATCTAAGTCTGTCTGTCTGACTCTAAATTCCACATTCTTTCTGTTTCACCATCTTTGTTAATGATCTTTCAAGGTGGCTTAAACAAACAAAAGGAATAGCAGATATCCTTTGTGTTGTTCCCCATTCCTAAAACATTTCATCAAGACATAGGAAATCACAAATCCTATTGAGTCTGCACTTCTGGAACAATTTTTCCTCTAGTGATGGTCTTGTCTATTTCAGACTCAACACAGGGCTAATTAAATGCTTGCCGTCTTTTGCCAGATTTGGCGAGTGACATTGGAGTGGCTATCTGTTTGCTGGTGAAATTAAGAGAACAAAAACACATTCACTTGAGTGTGGAAGGTCAGCTCTCCTTAATAAAGGGTTTGCAGCTTTGTGGAATTGGAAAAGGAATGTATTCTGAAGCTATTTTCATCCCATTAACTTAAGTCAGGAAGAATAAAGGCAAATGCAGTTTCAAAGATTAGCCTCCAAATCTGATGTGCACTTAAGAGGCATAACTGACTTTTTCCCCCTACCACCTCTACTTTCTCTGTTCCCTCCAGCTTAGAAACTTGAAACTGGCACATTCACAAATGCTGAGAGTATACTTGTACTTTTCATGTTTTTCTTTGACAAGACATAGATTTTCTGAGCTCAGGGTCTGTAAATCTACTGATCCTTAGGGAAGGAATGATTCTGTTTCCTTCTCTAAGTCCAGACACCCCCTGCACCATTTGTCTTTAGGACAGAAACCAAATAAATATGGGACCCTGATGCCTTCTAACATTTAATTCAGAGTTGGTGGCAAACTTGTTTTAATTCACTGTAATCAAGTTAATCCAACTGGTCTATGTTATGATTTGGGACATTCTTCCCTAGAGGTTCTGGCTTTCTGAGGGCACCAAAATAACAGAGAATTACCAAAATAACCAAAATAACAGGGATTTGAACTAGGAAAAGCATGACCACAGCTCAAGTCATTCTCACAAGAGTAGAGACCATAATACCCTCTAGTTCCACAAAAGCACACAAGGCACAAGGGAGGAGAGGCATTTCCAGAAAGTGATTTTTTTTTTTTAAGATTTTATTTATTTATTTGGCAGACAGGGATCACAAGTAGGCAGAGAGGCAGGCAGAGAGAGAGGAGGAAGCAGACTCCCTGCTAAGCAGAGAGCCCAATGCGGGGCTTGATCCCAGGACCCTGAGATCATGACCTGAGCTGAAGGCAGAGGCTTTAACCCACTGAGCTACCCAGGCACCCCCAGAAAGTGATCTTATCCAAAATGGCATATACATACTTTATGTGTATATAATCTTTCTGGTGTTCACAGTGGAGAGCAGCAATTCAAGATTTTTCCAACTACCCGATATTCTAAGATGAAGACTAGAATTTCACTTTTAAAGACCTTGTATTGTCTAGTTTTTTGTTTTGTTTTATTTTGTTTTTTAAACTTGAGAAGTAAATCTGGATCCTCATCAGAGGAACAAAAAGGTCAAGGTAGAAGAATGAGAAAGAGAGGAAAGGGAAGCCTCAAAATGTGCAGATGGGATTTTTGGCTAATCTGTCTTTAGCAGTGAAATTCCTAGTGGTACGTGGGACCTGGGTGAATGGGGAAAGTGCAGCATTATGAAGGATGTTGTTTGTCTGAATGAATTATTCCCCTTGATTTTAGTAGTATGCCTCCATTATTTTAAGACCCATTACTCTTTTAAAGAGGAATCCAAAGTTATCTCTGATAAAAAGTGGTGCTTTTAAACCGGTCCAATGAATCCATCTTCTAGGCGTCCACATTCCGTAAAAATGGGTATACCCCAATGGTATGGTCATGAAAACTCTATTCCCTGCTGGGCCTTCCCTGGCTTCTTACTTTGTTTCAGGCTTTATGGGAATTTTCTCCCACCTCCAACCACCTAAGTTAGGCAGATTTGATTTCCCCAGGTTGTTCCTCTTTTCCATAGAATCTTCACTTGATCTCTGGCTTTCCTCACACTAAGACATTCTGGGAAACCACTTGGTTCACTCCAAACCCAGCCTCCAGGATGCTTCTAGATGTATCAGCTGATTTAGTTGGCATCCATTTATTCTTGAGATTTTTATAAGAGGCATCATTTTACTCCATTTTCTATCAGTTAACCAGATAACCAGATCTCAAACTCCATCTGACTAATTTGCTTTGTGGCAAATGCCTGTTGGAAATGAATCTGAGATAAAAGTTAATCGTGTTGGGTCTCTGATGGCAAAACCCCAAATCACCAAATATTTGATCATCTTTTAAGCATAGTTACTACTAACCCTATCACCCTATCTCTCTTATTCATAGAGGGAGACATGCTGAAGTTAATTCAGGCAAATACTCTTTTTTTTTTTTTTAAGTTTCTGAAGATAATGTGGCCTTTTAAAAAATTAACATATAATGTATTATTTGTTTCAGGGGCACAGGTCTGTGACTCATCAGGCTTACACAATTCACAGCACTCACCATAGCACATACTCCCCTCAATGTCCATCCCCCAGTCACCCCATCCCTCCCACCCCCTCCATTCCAGCAACCCTCAGTTTGGTTACTGAGATTAAGAGTCTCATGGTTTGTCTCCCTCTCTGGTTTCATCTTTTTTCATTTTCCCCTCCCTTCCCCTATGATCCTCTGTCTTGTTTCTCAAATTCCTCATATCAGTGAGATCATATGATAATTGTCTTTGTCTGATTGACTTATTTTGCTTAGCATAATACCCTCTAGTTCCATCCACGTCTTTGCAAAAGGCAAGATTTCATTTTTTTGGTGCCTGGATAATATTCCATTGTGTGTGTGTGTGTGTGTGTGTGTGTGTGTGTGTATGTACATATCATATCTTCTTTATCCATTCATCTGTTGATGGACATCTGGGCTCTTTCCATAGTTTGGCTATTATGGACATTGCTGTTATAAACTGGGTGCATGGGCCCCTTCGGATAACTACATTTGTATTTTTGGGGTAAATACCCAGTAGTGCAATTCCTGGGTCATAGGGTAGTTCTATTTTCAACTTTTTAGGAACCTCCATACTGTTTTCCAGAGTGTCTGTACCAGCTTGCATTCCCACCAATAGTGTAGGAGTGCAGACAAATACTCCTCATTAGTAATTTTCAGTCTCTGATTCCAACTCCTTTGTATTCTATGTATCTGTTGAAAGGGCCTAAAACCAGCCAGTGAACATATCTTTTACCTACATCAGTGGCTGGCACAAGTGTTTCCTTCAGTAGTACCCTATTTCCTTCAGGTTGAGAGCTAAGAAGTCTTTTAGGCTTCTAGAAGGAGGAACTCGGTCTCTAACTTCACAGGACCAAAAAGAATTAGACCAAGAGGGAAAATGTCAAGAGAGAATTCTATCCCCCTTTAGTTCTATCCACAATCTACTCCCTCTATTTTCTCTCATCTTGTTCTTCAATCCTGTCATGGCACTACCTTTACCTTGATGGGGAAGTGAGGGGTGGCAGGCAGTGTGTGTGTGTCTGTGTGTTTGTGTGGGGGACTCTCCATTAGGGTTAGAATGGACAGCAAATAATGGTCCTTAGGGCATTCAGTGACAAAGAGAACTGGACGGTGAAGCTACAGGGAAATCAGTCATTATTGAACTCAGCTGGCTGAAGGCAAATTGATAAAACCCTGCTTGAGGGAAATCTGTTAGTATGTATCAATTATGTTTAAAGTGTATATTCTGTTCTTTAGGAATCTATTTTTAAAGAAATAAGAAATGCAGAAAAGTATTTGTGCCCAAAGATCTGAATCTCAGCATCATTTACATCACTGAAAAAAACTCAAGAATTTATGTTATGATAAATTACGAGTTATGAAATATCCACACAATGGAAATCTGTCATTAAAAATACTATTTCTGAAGAATATTTAATGATGGGGAAATTATTACACTAAGTGAAAAGGATAAATATAAAACTGTGTGATTATAATAGTGTTTTACCAAAAATGAAATATTGAAAAAGATTCTGTACAAAATGTTACTTGAATTTTGGGTGATTTTTTTTTCATCTTTATATTTTCTGTATTTAAACACACACACACACACACACACACACACACACACACGTCTCCAAACAATAGTCACTAGGTAACAAGAGACAGAAATAAGACAAAGGTTTAGTAAACCAAATGAAGGCAAACATTCGATGCCGGGTATGTCTGGGAGGTTCCCAATTGCAAGCAATAAAAGCTGATCCTGATGCAATAAGTAAAAAGAGATTGTTGAAAAGCACCCTGGGGCTTACAGAATTGATGAGGAGCCTGAAGATAAAGCTAGAGAAGAGCAAGTAGGCTATCCAGAACATTTGAGATGCCAGTGCAAGAGTACAAATGGAGGTCCATGTACTTTATGTTTAAATATTTATGAGTTGTAAATCAAACTAACAAACGATTACATGAAATATGTTCTATCTTTTGCTCTTGACAAATAAGTCTTCTTAAAAAAAAAACATGTGCGAAGCAACGGCAACTTCTAAATAACTGTGGATAGCCTGCACATTTTCTCTGGGGATATGGAGACACAGGAGAGGCCAGACAGGAATGGGGAGACATGACTGAAAAGAATTTTTCCCTGGCTTGCTGGCTCCCCCCCATCCTCAGTCTCCACTTCTGATGGCTCAGGAAATCCCAGAGACAAGCTTCCACATTTTTCTCCCTCTTTGAGCTGTTCTGTGGGGATAAGGAAGCTCTTTCTGCTAAAATTTGGCTGCTTGTCCACTGAAAACCCTTTTCCCCCGATTCTAAGCACTTCATAAGCCACAAGGTTTCTCTTCACCCTACAGAGTTCAAATTGGGCAACCTGTGTCCACAAAGTACCCCAACACCCCTGGCCTCTGATTGCTCTTCAAGGTTTCTCTGAAGAACCTCCCTTTCTTCTCTTTGTACACATTTGCAGGCCATAGAAGGGCATTGCCCGTACACATATGGATACCTCACATCATTATATTCGCATCCTACCACCTTACAAAAATCATCCCATGACCAATCTTAGGTCCCAGGAATGTGAGCACCAGTGGCAGTATGGTCTACCCTCATGAGTGTAAATATGAGGAAGCACTGAATGCAGGCTGTAGCCATGTGAGTAGGGAATTTTGGACCCTGGACATGAAAAATAGGGTGGGTGGGCTCCAAGTGAGGACAACTCTTTGCTCCCACTGGAAACAGGAACAGGGAAGAAAAAGAAAAGGGTTCAGGAAACCAAGGCTGTCTGGTCACCAGAAAAACCTGGTCAGGAAGGACTGCTTATGGTCATTGCCATCTTTGCTATTGGCGCTAGGTTAGGATTCAAGATCCAGGCAGAGGTCTTCTGATTGGACACTCGTGGGTCTCTTGACAGGTCCTAACTGAACTAGATAGCTATTATGCTACCATAGTTGGAGGGTGATACTAGAAAATGTCCTTTTGCCAAGGCAGTATACAATATAAGAGGAATCCTCCACATGGATATAATGAGGCCACTCAGAAGGGCAATAAATGCTGGGGAATCACCTAGAAAACAGGTAATTTATTTATAAAATTACTTACATAGGAGAAGGGTACAGCCACAGCTTTTTCTCTGAGAAGATTAATTAGGTTATAATACATTCTATGGTCTAAAAGTCTGTGTCCTTCCAAATTAATATGCTGAAATCCTAACCCCCAAGATGATACTGTTATGAGGTGAGGCCTCTGGGAGTTGTTTAAGTCATGCAAGGGAGTTCTCATGATTGAGCTTTGTGTTTTATAGAAGAGACCCAGAGAAATCTCTTGTCCCTTTCAGTATGTGAAGACTCCGAGAGGGTACTGGCTAACAAACAGGAATAGGGCCCCTATGTTGGTGACGATGTTGGTGCCTAGATCTTGGACTTCCCCAGCCTTCCAAACTGTGGTATTTTGATATAGTCGCCTGAATGGACTAAGGCAGTGGAGAAGATAAATGGAGGTAGGAAGTTAAGTTAGGAATGCTCTCTACTTTGAAGTAAGTATTCATGGTTACTTCTGAGACCAGTGGTTATTTAAGACAATGACCTTCCCATTCCATTTGGGGCCTGGGATTCCAGGTAGTTCCTTACAATCCTCTGTGGGTTATGGAGTGACTGTCTTGCTCCTCTGGCTGGACTGTATGTAACGTTGGGTGAGGTAGCTTTCTGCTTGCCTCCAGCCAAGAAATACATTTAGAGCCACAGAGGCAGAGAGTGTTGTGTATAGAATAACTACTCTTTGACAGAAGAAAGAACATTGGGCCCCACTATGTCTAGGAGTACTTGCCGATGAAGGATTCAGTGGTTCCCTCTGAGAATAGGTCTGTCACTCACACACACACACACACACACACACACACAGACACACTCACCCAGAGGGAGAAAGAGAGAGAGAATATATACGTTGAGGGGACCTAGAACACATAAATGCAATGAAAGAATTTATGTGTCCAATTCCTTTCACATCAACTATCTCAACACTTGTATGTGAATAAATGTAGGGAAATGGGTTGAGGAAGAACACTTTATTTCATACCTCTATTTGAGAGTATAATGCTTAGCTTCTGGTTAAGTCCTTCTGAAAATCAAAACAGCAGATCTCTGGGATAGGAATTACAAATTATCTCCTTCATGATCCATTATTTCAAAAGTTGTAACTTTTGTTATTGCAACTCAAGTGTGTAAATGTCTGTGTTTCTGGTTTGAATGAACATGGACTCTAGTATAGGTTTCTCTTTAGAAGGTTGAAGCAATGATGATGTCTTATACTTTATTAATCTCTTCTAACTTCTCATTCTTTGTCTTTCCACCCAAGTCTTGCTCTTTTTTCTCTAGCTTCCCTCTTGCTCCAAATTGACTACCTTCTCAGACTTTGCCATTTATGTCAATAGGGTAATTATTATCTTATTCAGAATCAATACCTGGTTGACATAATCAATGCCTCCATTTTCCTCATATCTACTCAGTCACAATTCCTGTCAGTCCTGTCAGTATGCCCATATGACATCTCTGACATGGCTACCATTCACCCATTTTCTACCATCATATGGCCTCCACAATTACTCATCCTTATCTATACTATGAGGTTAATTATCTCCCTTTTTTGAATTTCTCTCAATTCACTCAAGTCTGTATCTGTATTCTGTTAGGAGATTAATATGCTATTACTAAACACTATTTTAGAACTGCCAAGGAATTTCCAAGTCTTAATTATAAATTAAAAATTCCTTAACTTGGCATTCAAGGCTTTCACTCTGTCAGCTACCTACTTTTTTTTTTTCATCTTACCTCCTACAGAATTAGTAGCTATAATAGTCCCCTAAGTGTTTCTAAGAACCCGAGGGACATTTTTACCTGATTATCTTTGTTTCTGCTAATCAACCTGCCTGAAATTCTCTCCCTTATTCTAGTGCATTACTTAAAGATGGTCTCAAAACTGACCTTTGCTTTGGAATATTTTCCGAGCGCCTAATTTAGAATATTTTCTTTTCCTCTAATAACTTTTATGAACTTGCTCTCTTTACCATTCTCTCATTTTAATTTAATGCTAGCTAGCTGTAATGTTATTTCTCTCTTAATAGAAATACCCTGTCTTTCAGCTAGGTTGTATATTCCTTGAGTGTATAACCTTTCTTTTATATATATTTTTTTTACTTGAAACTCTAACAACAACAATTAATAAAAAGAATAACAGCAACAATGATTAGGTGCTTACTACATGCCTGACACTGGGCTCAGAGTTTTATGTTTATGATCTCACTTAACTCCTTACATCACTGAATGAGGTAGGCACTGTTAATCTTTCCCCTTCACACATAAAGAAGCTGAAGCTTAGAGAAGGAAAGTCACTTGTCTGAGGTCACAAAGCTAGGAAGTCATAAAGTCAGCATTTGAACCTAGATCTTTCTTGCAGCAAAGCCTAAACTCATAAACCTGTTTTCTACTGAACCCCAACTTTTTCATTCTGTGTGGTACATTCAAAGAAATTTCAAGGGTCAACCAAATACAAAGCATTGTTTTTATAAGATATCCACTGATATGATAACTTATAAATAGCTAAAAGTAGCTCAAAGTAGCCTGCCCAAAAGGGCTCCTTCCTATGGAGGCACACAACATTCAGAAACCCAAATATTGCCAGCTACCATGCAGGATTAAGGATGGCTGCCAATTCCTTTCTACTCTTTTCATCAAGAGGTCAAGTTTAATTTTTCACCTCTTGAAATTAAACTGCACTTAATGAATTGCTTTGGAATTAATGAATAGATTTGGGGCAGAAGAGAAAGTAGTGGTAGTTTTTAGCCTGGGACCTTAATGGATTTTCAGCTTTCACTTCCTCTCTTGGAATACTTTCCAGAGGGGAATTCTGAGTCACTCTGAAATGAGTCTGACTAGGAGTGCTGTCCTGCAGAGGTCACCTGGAAAGGGTCAGGCTGACAGGTTCAGTTGAGCCCAGACTTCCTGCCAGCTTCACCAAGGCACCACATATATGAGTAGAGACCATAATAGGCACTCTAGACTGGTCTGTCTGCCGGCTGAAGTGACTTCAGTCAATGGCATATAAAGCAGGAGACCCACTCACCCAAGCCCTGCCTTAATTCCTAACCCACAAAATCATGAGGTGTACTAAAATCATGATTGTTTAAAGCCCTAAGTTTGTTTTTTGTTTTTTTTTTTTTTTAAGATTTTTTATTTATTTGACAGAGATCACAAGTAGGCAGAGAGGCAGGCAGAGAGAGGAAGGGAAGCAGGCTCCCCGCCGAGCAGAGAGCCCGATGCGGGGCTCGATCCCAGGACCCTGGGATCATGACCTGAGCCGAAGGCAGAGGCTTAAACCACTGAGCCACCCAGGTGCCCCAAAGCCCTAAGTTTTGAATGAGTCTGCAGAGCAAGCGGTAACTGGAGCTAACTAGAACCAGGGGCTGTTAACCATAAACTGCTCTATGGGCCTACCAGGGCTTCCATCCCTTTTCCTTGCTAAGTGCTTATGTCATTCTTCTCCCTTTCTGTGGAATGACTTCCTGTTTTCCTGTACATAGAGCTGGAACCAGTCATAGCACAGTTCCCTAGTTTATATATCCTTCTGGTTCAAGAGATAATGGAAATTGAACAGTATCTATATTCAATTATGAGAATTATTAGTATGAGAAGTGAGGGCACAGGGCAAATTGCTGTCCCCAAGATTGGAGAGACAGGTGAACATGGGGAGACACAGATTACCAGAGCAGAGACTCAGGAGTGGAAACTGCCTTGGAAACCAATAGTAGGGTAGGAAAACCTGAACTGCAATTGACAAATTGCTGGAGGCTCAATGGGGCCAATTCTGTGAGCTAAAACCAGGAGCCTAAGTCATGGTAGGAGGCACCCTTTTATGGGTTTTTCCTCCTGGAAAATCTTTGATTTTCTGTAGTTTGAAAATGTTATGGTTAGGTATAGCCTTTTTATTTCCTTTTGTTTTTGTTGTTGTTTGATATTTATATTGCTCAGTTTCTCTCAGCCTCCTGTGGTTTGGTGTCTGACATTAATTTGGGCAAAAGTTCTGTTGTTATTGTTTCAAATAGTTCTTCCGTTCTCTCTTCTCTTCTTCTGGTATTCTTATTATGCAAATGTTACACATCTTGCAGTTGTCACACTGCAGTTGTCACACATTTCTTTTTTATTTTCCAGTCTTGATTCTCTTTGCTTTTCAATTTTGGAGGTAACAATCAAAAAAATCCTCAAGCTAAGAGATTCTTTCCTTGGATATGTCCAGTCTACCAGTAAGCCCATTGAAGGGAGGCAGTCTTCATTTTTGTTGGTGTTTTTGTTCTGAAGCAGTTCTTTTCTTTCTTGGGATTTTTATCTCTCTGTTTACCTTTCCTATCTGTTCTTACATGCTTTCTACTTAATGAAAGCCCTATTATATTGCACTCATTTAAATTCCTAGTCTGATAATCCAATATCCCTGCCATAACTAGTTCTGATATTTGCTCTCTCTTTTCAAACTGTGGTTTTGTCTTTTGGTATGACTTGTAACATTTTCTTGATAGTCAGATATGATGTACCAGGTAAAATAAAGTACTATGAGTAGGCCTTTAATGATGTGGAGAGGTATATGTGTGTGAGGCACGTGTTCTACAGTCCTATGAATAGGTCTTAGTCTTTTAGCAAGCCTGTGCCTCTAGACTGAACTTCACACATGTTTTTTCACTTTTTTCCTCTCTTTGGTGGGACCGGATAACTACAGTGAGCTGGAGTTGGTATTTCCCTCCTCACACATGGATCACTAGAGTAGATAGGAATTTAATATTTCCTTTATCCTATATGTAAGGTAGATCTGGCTATAGTTAGTTATTTCCCTTCCCTTTTGCCTAGGTCGGGTAGGCTTTGATAATACTTGAGCACATTCTAGGCTCTGGTTGACTCATCTTCTGAGGGCAAATGGAGCACTATGGTGTATTTGATTCCTTCCTTCCTCCCCCTGTGGGAATCTTGAGGAGATTTTTGTTTCATATTTACTGTGAGAACATGGAAAACCTAGAAGAAGTGGATAAATTCCTAGAAACATAAATCTTCCAAAACAGAATGAGAAAGAAGTAGAAAATTTGCACAGACCAATTACTGTAACAAAATTCGAACTGGTAATCAAAACTTTCAAAAAACATAAGTACATAACCAGATGATTTCATGAATGGACTTTACCAAACATTTAAAAGAGTTGATACCACATCTTCTTTCTCCATGAGCATAGGATGATGTATGGAACTGCTGAATTACTATATTATGCACCTGAAACTAATATAACATTCTATGTTAACTAACTGGAATTAAAATAAAAACTTAAAAAAAAGAGTTATTGCCTAGTTTTCTTAAACTATTCTTAAAAAAGAGGAAGAAAGACTTCCAAATTTATTGTCTGAGGCCAGCATTATACTGATACAAAAACCAGACAAAACACTACAAACAAAGTATAGGACAATATTCCTCCTGAATATAGATGCAAAAATCTTCAACAAAATATTAGCAAACCAAATTCAACAATAAACTAAAAGGATCATTCACCATGACTAAGTGGAGTATAGTTCAGGAATGCAAGGGTGATTCAATAGTCACAAATCAGTGTAATGCATCACATTGACAAGAGGAAGGATAAGATACCATATGATCATTTCAAAATACACAGAAAAAGTATCTGACAAAGTACAGCATCTTTTCATGATAAAAACTATCAACAAAATGAATTTAGTGGGACTATAGCTCAACAAAATAAAAGCTATATATGAAAAACCCACAGCTAACATATTACTCAATGGTGAAAACTGAAAGTTTCTTCTCTAAGATCAGGAACAAGATAGGATGCCCAATCTCAACACTTTCACTCAGGACTAGAATTCTTGGCTATAGCAATCAGATAAGAAAAAGAAATAAAAGTCATCCAAATTGATAAAGAAGTAGTAAAACTGCCATTACTTGCAGAGGACATGATGCTATATATAGAAATCCCTAAAGATTGTACAAAAAAGCCCCACAAAAAACTATTAGAATAAATGATTTCCACGAAGTTATAAGATACAAAATTAATATTCAGAAATCTGTCTCTGTACACTAATAACAAAGTAGTGGAAAGAGAAATTAAGAAAACAATTCCATTTAGAATTGTACCAAAAAGAATAAAATAACTAAAAAAAATTTAACTAAGGAGGTGAAAAATCCATACTCTGAAAACTATAAGACATTAAGAAAAGAAATAGAAGATAATACAATGAATGCAAAGATATAGCATGTTTACAAATTGAATGAATATTGTTAAAATGTCCACACTACCCAAAGGAATTTACACATTCAATGTAATTTCTATCAAAATACAATTTTTCTTTTTTCTAAACAGAACTAGAAAAATCTTAAAATTTGCATGGAACCATAAAAGATGTCAAATAGCTGAAGCAATCTTGAGGAAAAACTGGAGCTATCACAATACCAGATTTCAAGCTATACTACAAAGATAAAGTATTCAAAACAACAAGATCCTGGTAGAAAAATAGACACACCGATCAATGGAACAGGATAGAGAGCCCCAAATAGTCCCATGTTTAAATGACCAATCTACAACAAAGGAAACAAGAATATACAATAAGGAAAAGACTGTCTTTTCAATAAATGGTATTGGGAAAGCTAGGCAGCTCTACGCAAAAGAATGAAACTGAATTGCTTTCTTATACTGCACACAAAAATAATCTTAAGTCAGATTAAGGATCCAAATGGGACACCGGAAAACATAAAATTCCTAAAAGAAAACATAGGGAATAATCTCTTGGGCATAAATAACATATTTATGGATATGCCTCCTCAGGGAAGGGAAACAAAAGCAAAAAAAGAAAAAAAGAAAAAAAAAGAAAAGAAAAAAAAACTATAGGGACTCTACCAATCTAACAATCTGCTCATTGTCAAATCAAGAGAATAATTTCTGGGAGAGATGATTATTTTGAGCCAAAAAGTCAAATGCTGTTTAAAGTATGTTCTATTTGAATTTCTGCTAACATTCCATGTGAGAGTACATTGTGCTGAAAAATTGGTGGATAAATTTTCCACTGGAACAAAAAAATTCCAAGCCAAAGGTTGGTTTCTGGTTAAAAATAAAGAAGGAAAGGGGCACCTGGGTGGCTCAGTGGGTTAAAGCCTCTGCCTTCAGCTCAGGTCATGATCTCAGGGTCCTGGGATTGAGCCCTACATCAGGCTCTCTGCTCGGTGGGGAGCCTTCTTCCTCCCCAGCCCCACCTCTGCCTGCCTCTCTGCCTACTTGTGAGCTCTCTCTGTCAGATAATTAAATAAAATCTTTTTTTTTTTTAAAGAAGAAAATAACTAGTTTAAATAAAATTTCCAGTTTAACGAAAAATTATGAGATATGCAAAGAAACAAGAATGTATGAACCATACTCAGGAAAAAAGCAGTCAATATAGTCAATGGAAAACATGCTCCTAAACTGAATTTAGCAAAGACCTCACAGCAGTTATTACAAATATATTCAAAGAACTAAAGGGAAGCATTTTTAAGGAATTAAATGAAAGCATGTTGATCAATAATAAAAATAAAAATTTCAGTAAGAAAAATTATAAAAAAGACCAAACAGAAAGTCTTGATTTAAAAAGTACAGCAAGAAAGAAAAATTCACTAGAACATTCAATGGAACATTTGAACTGGCAGAAGAAATCAGTTGAATTTGAAGCAAGATCAGCAGAAATTATCTAAAGGAGACAGAAAAAATTACTATAAAGGAGAAATGGACAAAACCTCTGAACTCTGAGATAATATCATGAGTACTAACCTGCATGTAATAAGAATGCAAAGAAAAATAGAACATGGAGAATTTGAAGAAATCAAGGGCAATTTTCCCTAAATTGATGAAAATCATTAATCTACATATCTAATATGCTAAGTGAATCCCAAGTAGGATACACACAAAGAGATTCATATCAAGACACAACACAGTCAAATTGATGAAAACCAAGGACAAATGGAAAAGAGGCCATTGATACCTGAGGGTTTCACAATCTTTATCAAAATGCTGGACAAAACCACGTCTGTGATCTTTGCTCTTTAGTTGGCATATGATTAAGTCTCTTATCCAAGTAACTTGAATTGAAATTCTCTTGTGCAGAAGAACCCTATGAGCACTTCTACATGGTGTTTCATCTCTGACTGTGCAACAGAGTAATAGTACTAGAACACGGAAGTTTAATTATGAAAACTACACAATTTGGCCATATTCAGAGCAGCTTCCCCGACTGGATAGACTATGTCTAGAATAGACCTTTTGTCTCAGAGGAAAATGTCACTTGCCTCTTGACTTTTTAGGCATATTAGTTTCCCCAGAGAAAGTGAGGAGGATCTTCTAGCTTTTCTGAAAACGGTGACAGGAACATTTATACCTGGGGCCTGTTAAAAGACATAACTAGTAAGAGTTCATCAAGACCTGGCTGTTGATGCCAAGTTTCTTTTTCCCAGATTCCCCAGTTGCTCATTCTCTCTCCGCAGAGAGTCTCTAGATTCAGGGTGATTTTTTTTTTTTTAAAGATTTTATCCATTTATTTGACAGACAGAGATCATAAGTAGGCAGAGAGGCAGGCATAGAGAGAGAGAGGAGGAAGCAGGCTCCCTGTGGAGCAGAGAGCCCAATGCGGGACTCGATCCCAGGACCCTGAGATCATGACCTGAGCCAAAGGCAGAGGCTTACCCCACTGAGCCATCCAGGCACTCCAGGGTGATATCTTTAGGCAGGAATTCCTAACAGCACGTTTGTGAATTGGATCATTCAGGGAAAAATAAAACTCCAGCTCCAATGCCATCCATTCCGCTCCATGTCCCTAACTTCTTGGAACAATAAATCTGTTTTCACTGTGTATCTGCAGTCCAGCCAATGATTTCTTGGAAGTTATGAAGCCTCACATCAACTTATCTGCCAGTATCTCATGAATGGTGGATCTTGTTCTGCTTTGGCACATGAATATAATAAAATTTTTTCTACTCTGATCTTTTTGCTTCCTTTATCCTCAAAGTGTATTTCATTTGCAAGATTAAAAGGGCTTCTTACTGGGCACCTGGGGCTCAGTTGGTTAAGCAACTACTTCCCACTCAGGTCATGGTCCCGGAGTCCCGGGATGGAGCCCCACATCAGGCTGCCAGCTCCGCGGGGAGTCTGCTTCTCCCTCTGACCTTCTCCCCACTCACGCTTTCTCTCTCTCTCTCTCTCAAATAAGTAAATAAAATCTTAAAAATAAATAAATAAATAAAATGGCCTCTTACTGTCCTCCAAGCTCTGGGAGGTAGAAAGAAAAATAAGTAGCAAACCCAAGACTGAACTCAGCTAATAGGAGAAATTTAAATCATCTAATTTCCAGCAGTGATATTGCAACATCCTTACTAGATTTAAGGAGTTACTTAAAGGTAGGAAACAGGTCTTGTCTTTTAATAACAATACATAATGGGTTCTCAATCTCAATGTTGAAAGTTGCAGAACAGCTGTTTTGAGATATCATAATCAGGCATCATTTTTTTTTCTTTCTTTGGCTTGTGATTTAAACCAATTCACTGGTCTCTGGGCAGTATTGGTTATAGAGTTGTGGAACCTCTTAAATATATATTTACTTAACCTCACTGGATCTTGAAGCTTCATTAATGTTTAGGATCTATTCAGTTTCTTTTTTATGATTCCCTAATGAAAGATCTATTTGTAGTGCAGTCAGGACATTTCACAGTGCATTCACATATATTGGTGCATTTTTTTCCAACACTACAGTATCAGGACATTTCACAGTGCATTCACATATATTGGTGCATTTTTTTCCAACACTACAGTACAAATAGCACAATTTAAATGTACATATTGACAATTATTTTCACTTTGCCAAAGTGAAAATTTTAACGAATGCTTAATTTCTTTAATGTCTTATAAACCAAATTCATTAAATGTTCACTTTTCTGTTCTTTCCTGTTTTCTTACCCATTGTGTGTTAATCTTTCTAGCTGGTTTCTCTCCTCCAACTGGGAGATGAGAGAGATAGGTAGGGAGGGATTAGAACCACAAAATATTATTTCATACACAAGTATTTTCCTTGAAGTTTCTTTTGTAGTGACTGCCTCTGGTCCCAAGACGATGTATTAGCTTTTGCTATCAATGTGAGTTATAAGGGTATTTGCAATTTTTATTTTCCTCCAGTCTTTTAAAGATATTTTCTAGGGTCTTTATTCCATAAGCCATAGATGGGCAACATCAGTGTCATCTGGGAACTTGCTGAAACTATGCTATGTGGAGTCCCATTACAGACAGAGTTTTCATCTTATCAAGAACAAAAGGGATTCTTATAAACATTAAGGTTTGAAAAGCACTGCTCTAACTCACCGGTTCGCAAACTTGGCTGCATATTGGAAACATCTGAGGGGTTTTCAAAAATATTGATTTTAGGTCTAATCCTCAAAATTCTGTTTAAATAGGGACATTGTTATTTAAGAAAAACCCACAGAAACCGCAGGTGATTTTTAGTATGCAACAATGTTTGAGAACTACTGCTATCACATATATGTTACATTTACAGATATACAATGATACTATAAATAAACTTTCGGTCATATGTCTATGTTCTCCTCTCAGTACACTGGGAGATCAGCAGGTAGGTTATTAATGTGCCCATCTTACAGCTGGAAACAATAAGATTCAGGATGAATAAGTTATACATGAGGGATAATTATGATGGAATCTACAGTGTACTCTTCTGATGCTTTTTTTTTTTTTTTTTTTTTTTAATTTTTTATTTTAATAAACATATAATGTATTTTTATCCCCAGGGGTACAGGTCTGTGAATCATCTGGTTTACACATTTCACAGCACTCATCATAGCCCATACCCTCCCCAATGTCCATTTCCCCACCCCCCTCTCCCGTCCCCCTTCCCCCCCGCAACCCTCAGTCTGTTTCTTGAGATTGAGTCTTTTATGGTTTGTCTCCCTCCCAATCCCATCTTTTCATTTTTTCTTTTCCTACCTCCCCCCAAACCCCCCCACCTTGCATCTCCCCTTCCTCATATCAAAGAGATCATATGATAGTTATATTTCTCCGATTGACTTATTTCGCTAAGCATGATACCCTCTAGTTCCATCCACGTCGTCGCAAATGGCAAGATTTCATGTCTTTTGATGGCTGCATAGTATTCCATTGTGTATATATACCACATCTTCTTTATCCATTCATCTGTTGATGGACATCTAGGCGCTTTCCACAGTTTGGCTATTGTGGACATTGCTGCTATAAACATTCGGGTGCACGTGCCCCTTCGGAGCACCACGTTTGTATCTTTAGGATATATACCCAGTAGTGCAATTGCTGGGTCGTAGGGTAGCTCTATTTTCAGTTTTTTGAGGAACCTCCACACTGTTTTCCAGAGTGGTTGCACCAGCTTGCATTCCCACCAACAGTGTAGGAGGGTTCCCCTCTCTCCGCATCCTCGCCAGCATCTGTCATTTCTTTTTTTTTTTTTTTTTTTAATTTATTTATTTGACAGACAGAGATCACAAGTAGGCAGAGAGGCAGGCAGAGGGAGAGGAGGAAGCAGGCTCCCTGCCGAGCAGAGAGCCCGATGTGGGACTCGATCCCAGGACCCTGGGATCATGACCCGAGCCGAAAGCAGAGGCTTTAACCCACTGAGCCACCCAGGTTCCCCTGTCATTTCTTGACTTGTTAATTTTAGCCATTCTGACTGGTGTGAGGTGGTATCTCATTGTGGTTTTGATTTGTATTTCCCTGATGCCGAGTGATGTGGAGCATTTTTTCATGTGTCTGTTGGCCATCTGGATGTCTTCCTTGCAGAAATGTCTGTTCACGTCCTCTGCCCATTTCTTGACTGGATTATTTGTTCTTTGGGTATTGAGTTTGATAAGCTCTTTATAGATTTTGGATACGAGCCCTTTATCTGATATGTCGTTTGCAAATATCTTCTCCCATTCTGTCAGTTGTCTTTTGGTTTTGTTTACTGTTTCCTTTGCTGTGCAAAAGCTTTTAATCTTGATGAAATCCCAATAGTTCATTTTTGCCCTTGCTTCTGTTGCCTTTGGCGATGTTCCTAGGAAGAAGTTGCTGCGGTTGAGGTCAAAGAGGTTGCTGCCTGCATTGTCCTCAAGGATTTTGATAGATTCCTTTCGCACATTGAGGTCCTTCATCCATTTTGAGTCTATTTTCGTGTGTGGTGTAAGGAAATAGTCCAATTTCATTTTTCTGCATGTGGCTGTCCAATTTTCCCAGCACCATTTGTTGAAGAGGCTGTCTTTTTTCCATTGGATATTCTTTCCTGCTTTGTCGAAGATTAGTTGACCATAGAGTTGAGGGTCTATTTCTGGGCTCTCTATTCTGTTCCATTGATCTATATGTCTGTTTTTGTGCCAGTACCATACTGTCTTGATGATGACAGCTTTGTAATAGAGCTTGAAGTCTGGAATTGTGATGCCACCGACTTTGGCTTTTTTTTTCAATATTCCTTTGGCTATTCGAGGTCTTTTCTGGTTCCATATAAATTTTAGGATTATTTGTTCTATTTCTTTAAAAAAAATGGATGGGATTTTGATAGGGATTGCATTAAATGTGTAGATTGCTTTAGGTAGAATAGACATTTTCACAATATTTGTTCTTCCAATCCATGAGCATGGAATATTTTTCCATTTCTTTGTGTCTTCCTCAATTTCTTTCATGAGTACTTTATAGTTTTCTGAGTATAGATTCTTTGCCTCTTTGGTTAGATTTATTCCTAGGTATCTTATGGTTTTGGGTACGATTGTAAATGGGACTGACTCCTCAATTTCTCTTTCTTCTGTCTTGTTGTTAGTGTAAAGAAATGCGACTGATTTCTGTGCATTGACTTTATATCCTGACACTTTACTGAATTCCTGTATAAGTTCTAGCAGTTTTGGAGTGGAACCTTTTGGGTTTTCCACATATAGTATCATATCATCTGCAAAGAGTGATAGTTTGACTTCTTCTTTGCCGATTTGGATGCCTTTAATTTCTTTTTGTTGTCTGATTGCTGAGGCTAGGACTTCTAGTACTATATTGAACAGCAGTGGTGATAACGGACATCCCTGCCGTGTTCCTGACCTTAGCGGAAAAGCTTTCAGTTTTTCTCCATTGAGAATGATATTTGCGGTGGGTTTTTCATAGATGGCTTTGATAATATTGAGGTATGTGCCTTCTATCCCTACACTTTGAAGAGTTTTAATCAGGAAGGGATGCTGCACTTTGTCAAATGCTTTTTCAGCATCTATTGAGAGTATCATATGGTTCTTACTCTTTCTTTTATTAATGTATTGTATCACATTGATGGATTTGCGGATGTTGAACCAACCTTGCAGCCCTGGAATAAATCCCACTTGGTCGTGGTGAATAATCCTTTTAATGGACTGTTGGATCCTATTGGCCAGTATTTTGGTGAGAATTTTCGCATCTGTGTTCATCAAGGATATTGGTCTGTAATTCTCTTTTTTGGTGGGATCCTTGTCTGGTTTTGGGTTCAAGGTGATGCTGGCCTCATAGAATGAGTTTGGAAGTTTTCCTTCCATTTCTATTTTTTGGAACAGTTTCAGGAGAATAGGAATTAATTCTTCTTTAAATGTTTGGTAGAATTCCCCTGGGAAGCCGTCTGGTCCTGGACTTTTGTTTGTTTGGAGATTTTTGATGACTGTTTCAATCTCCTTACTGGTTATGGGTCTGTTCAGGTTATCTATTTCTTCCTGGTTCAGTTGTGGTAGTTTATACATCTCTAGAAATGTATCCATTTCTTCCAGGTTGTCAAATTTGTTGCCATAGAGTTGCTCGTAGTATGTTCTTATAATTGTTTGTATTTCTTTGGTGTTGGTTGTGATCTCTCCTCTTTCATTCATGATTTTATTTATTTGCGTCCTTTCTCTTTTCTTTTTGATAAGTCTGGCCAGGGGCTTATCAATCTTATTAATTCTTTCAAAGAACCAGCTCCTAGTTTTGTTGATTTGTTCTATTGTTTTTATAGTTTCTATTTCATTGATTTCTGCTCTGATCTTTATGATTTCTCTTCTCCTGCTGGGTTTAGGCTTTCTTTGTTGTTCTCTCTCCAGCTCCTTTAGGTGTAGGGTTAGGTTGTGTATTTGAGACCTTTCTTGTTTCTTGAGAAAAGCTTGCACTGCTATATATTTTCCTCTCAGGACTGCCTTTGTTGTATCCCACAGATTTTGAACTGTTGTGTTTTCATTATCATTTGTTTCCATGAATTTTTTCAATTCTTCTTTAATTTCCTGGTTGACCCATTCATTTTTTAGAAGGATGCTGTTTAGTCTCCATGTATTTGCGTTCTTTCCAAATTTCCTCTTGTGATTGAGTTTGAGCTTCAGAGCATTGTGGTCTGAAAATATGCAGGGAATGATCTCGATCTTTTGGTACCGATTGAGACCTGATTTATGACCCAGGATGTGGTCTATTCTGGAGAATGTTCCATGTGCACTAGAGAAGAATGTATATTCTGTTGCTTTGGGATGGAATGTTCTGAATATATCTGTGATGTCCATCTGGTCCAGTGTGTCATTTAAGGCCTTTATTTCCTTGTTGATCTTTTGCTTAGATGATCTGTCCATTTCAGTGAGGGGAGTGTTAAAGTCCCCTGCTATTATTGTATTACTGTCGATGTATTTCTTTGATTTTGTTATTAATTGGTTTATATAGTTGGCTGCTCCCATGTTAGGGGCATAGATATTTAAGATTGTTAGATCTTCTTGTTGGACAGACCCTTTGAGTATGATATAGTGTCCTTCCTCATCTCTTATTATAGTCTTTGGCTTAAAATCTAATTGATCTGATATAAGGATTGCCACCCCAGCTTTCTTCTGATGTCCATTGGCATGGTAGATTGTTTTCCACCCCCTCACTTTAAATCTGGAGGTGTCTTCGGATCTAAAATGAGTTTCTTGTAGGCAGCATATGGATGGGTTTTGTTTTTTTATCCATTCTGATACCCTGTGTCTTTTGATTGGGGCATTTAGCCCATTAACATTCAGGGTAACTATTGAGAGATATGAATTTAGTGCCATTGTATTGCCTGTAAGGTGATTGTTACTGTATATTGTTTCTGCTTCTTTCTGATCTACTACTTTTAGGGTCTCTCTTTGCTTAGAGGACCCCTTTCAATATTTCCTGTAGAGCTGGTTTGGTGTTTGCAAATTCTTTCAGCTTTTGTTTGTCCTGGAAGCTCTTTATCTCTCCTTCTATTTTCAATGATAGCCTAGCCGGATATAGTATTCTTGGCTGCATGTTTTTCTCGTTTAGTGCTCTGAATATGTCATGCCAGTTCTTTCTGGCCTGCCAGGTCTCTGTGGATAGGTCCGCTGCCAATCTAATGTTTTTACCCTTGTATGTTACAGACTTCTTTTCCCGGGCTGCTTTCAGGATTTTCTCTTTGTCGCTAAGACTTGTAAATTTTACTATCAGGTGACGAGGTGTGGACCTATTTTTATTGATTTTGAGGGGCGTTCTTAGCATCTCCTGGATTTTGATGTTTGTTCCCTTTGCCATATTAGGGAAATTCTCTCCAATAATTGTCTCCAATATACCTTCTGCTCCCCTCTCTCTTTCTTCTTCTTCTGGAATCCCAATTATTCTAATGTTGTGTCGTCTTATGGTGTCACTTATCTCTCGAATCCTCTCCTCGTGTTCCAGTAGTTGTTTGTCTCTCTTTTGCTCAGCTTCTTTATTCTCTGTCATTTGGTCTTCTATGTCACTAATTCTTTCTTCTGCCTCATTTATCCTGGCAGTGAGAGCTTCCATTTTTGATTGCACCTCATGAATAGCTTTTTTGATTTCAACTTGGTTAGATTTTAGTTCTTTTATTTCTCCAGAAAGGGCTTTTATCTCTCCGGAGAGGGTTTCTCTAATATCTTCTATGCCTTTTTCGAGCCCGGCTAGAACCTTGAGAATTGTCATTCTGAACTCTAGATCTGTCATGCTACCTATGTCTGTATTGATTAGGTCTCCAGCCTTCGGTACGGCCTCTTGTTCTTTTTTTTGAGGTGAGTTTTTCCGCCTTGTCATTTTGTCCAGGTAGGATTTGCTTTCTCCTGCTGTGGAATTCCGCTGTTCTTGGTGACTGAAGTTGGTTTTGGATCGGTTTCTTGTTGATCTTCTGGGGGAGGGGCCTGTTGTAGTGATTTTCAAGTGTCCTTGCCGCAGGCGGAATTGCACCGCCCTTGCCAGGGGCCGGGCTAAGGAATCCGCTCGGGTTTGCTTTCGGGAGCTTTTGTTCCCTGAGCGCTTTCCGTAGAGTTCCGGAGGACGGGAATGAAGATGGCGGCCTCCCAATCTCTCGGCCCGGAGGAGCCGAGAGCTTGGGGTTCCGCTCCTCAGTGCGCTCTCAGAGCAAAGCGCCCAACAGTCCCGCCTCCCTGGCTTGCGGTCGCGCCTCGAGGAAAGCAGTGAATTGTTGGAGCTGGAGAAAAGCGCCGGGTCGCTTTTGTCTCCGCGGCCTCTGGCCGCGCTCCGAGCCCACCCAGCCTGCGACCGGCACAAGGTAACCCTGGGCTTAGAGCTCACTCCTCGGCTTTGTCGCTGTAGCCGGCTTCCCCGCTCCAATACCTGCGAGCTCTGTGGCACTCAGACACCCCCAGTCCTTCTGTGACCCTGCGGGTCCTGGGGTTATGCTGACCCCGCCTGGGTTTCCCCCCAGTTTAGCCTCTGGAGCGATGTCTCCCAGTGGAGCCGACTTTTAAAAGTCCCGATTTTGTGCTCCGTCGCTCCGCCGCTTGCCGGGTGCCGGCCCCTCCCCCCGGGGTCTATCTTCCCGTCGCTTTGGATTCACTTCTCCGCAGGTCCTACCTTTCAGAAAGTGATCGATTTTCTGTTTCTGGGATTGTTGCTCTTCTTCTCTTTGATTTCCCGTTGGATTTGTAGGTGTTCACAATGGTTAGATAAGCTATCTAGCTGATCTCCTGCTACCCGATGTCGTCTCAGCCTGCTACTTCTCCGCCATCTTGACTCCTCCTTCTGATGCTTTTTCTATACTGTCACATTGCATTTTAGATTAGTGAGGCATAAAGTACTATTTTCAAAATCTGAACAATGTGTACTTCATCTGTGATTGTTTCTGACCCTACCATCAAAAGCCAATTTTGTTAAAATAAGTTGCTTTTTCCGTATAGGTTATTCTAGAAAGCTTGTTAAGTTGCAATAAAAGGAAAACCAACATGATCTTATCATTATTTAAGCAGTTTACTTGTTATTTTTAAAATTGGAGATCAAAGTTATTGAAGTCCACTGGCCAAAACCCACTAGGAAAACCCAGCAAAAAGTTTGATTTATTTCACTTGCATAGAGCACCTTCTAGATAAACCATGGGGGCGTGTTTGGGGAAGGAGGCTAGGAAGGCTTGTTCAGGCTTGTGCTGGATGATTCTCAGGAGAGATGAAGGAAGAAGGGACAAGTTATTGACTGGAAACTGTATGTTTTATAGAGGAGGTGGGAGGATTATGGGGGCTATTGTTGTCACTGTAAAGAAGCATCAGCTTCACGTATGTCAGTCAGAAGTTGTGGTATGTAGTCAATTGTGGTTGCAGAGTGACCTTATCTCTATTGTATTCCAAATAGGATCCTAAAGTGGTCTTATCTGAGCCTTATTCATATTCTGTGATATGTCACAGTCTGGCTACAAGGCTATTACCTTTTACTTTGTAAAAGTTTTATTTCATATGCTGTTAAGTTCTGATAACTCTTGAAAATTCTAATAAGAAAAAGAAAAGGAATACAAATTCCCATGTCCTACTACTACTGAGGTCTGAAAATGGACATAGTAAGGATTTCCTTTGGAAGTAGGTTACAAAATATTATAAATCAAAAAGATTAAGCATTTATAATCCATCAGCTTTTTAAAAAATTACCAACAGCTTTTTAAAAAGATTGCATTTGGATAGTTGAGAAAGTTTTTTGCTGTTGTTTTGTTGGGTTTTTGTTATTGTTGTTGTTCTGTTGATTAAATTCTAGGTGTATTTATGGTAAAATGTTATGGATAAGAGAATAAAAACAGAGTATTTAATTACCAACAAATTAAAGGAGGGAAGTGGAATTGGAAAACAAATATCTCTCTCAGTCAGTAAAAAAAAATCAACAGTAAAGGAGATAGATTAAAAGGAGAGAAAAAAATAGAAAGCACCAAATAAAATGGTAGAAATCAGTTCAAATATATTAATAATCACAATGAATTAAAATGGATTATGCCTGTCAATGAGGAAATAGATTATAATATAATATTTTTAAAAATCCAATTCTCTTATATTTAAAAGACACTAGACTGTGGGAAGCTTGAAAGAAAAATGATGGAAACAGGCATAACTGCCAAGTACGAACCAAGAGAAACCTAAGTGATAAGATGGATTATACTCTATGATCAATAAAGAACATGATTAGGTATAAAGTAAATTAATATGAAATGCTGATATGATGAAATGTTGATATGATGGGTTCAACTTACCAGGAAGTCATAATAATTATAAAATTTTATATATATATGCGCATATATATATGGCATTATATATATTACATGTAATATATATAGCATATATAAAATTATATGTATAAGCATATAATATATATAGCATATATATAGCATTATATCTACAGCATAAGAACTACATGGCACACTGATAGATCCACCATTATGATGGAAATTTTCAATGTATCTTTCTCAATTTTAAGACAAACAGGTGAAAAATTAGTAAGATACAGAAATTTGAATACATATGTAACAAGCCTGATAAGGTAAATGTAAAGAACACTGCCTCTAACAAGTAGAGAATATATTTTTTTTTTCAGGCACATATGGCACATTTATAAAGCAGACCTAAAACTAGCTCATAAAACAATTATTACTAAATTTTAGAACATGTGTATTATTAGAACACATTTTATAATCACAATGCACTTAGAAATAACTTTATTTATTTATTTACTTAAAGATTATTTATTTTTAGAGAGAGAGAAAGCATGAGTAGGGGGATGGACAGTGGGAGAAGGAGAGAATCTAGAGCAGACTCTATGCTGAGCATGGATCTTGATGTGGGACTCGATCTCATGACACTGAGCTGAAATCAAGAGTCAGACACTTGACCAACTGAACCCCCAGGTGCCCATACCTTTTTAAAGATAAATTTAAAGAAATAACTAACACTAAAAGAAAATTTAAAACAAAAGCCCTCTAAAGTTTTTATCTTGAGACAAAATTATAATGGAAATAAAAACTACAACTCAATTAAAATACTAAAAATACTATGTTATAGTCACATAATGGTACACCATAGAGTAATGAAATTGACAAATTATGGTGATATGGAACCATGTGGATGAATTTCACCAACATAAAACTGAGTAAAGAAGCCAAATATAGAAGTTTATACAATGTTTCCTTTTTCATAAAGATAAAAAAGGCAAAACTAATAGATGGTAACAGGTATCAGAACCATTCATCCTTTTATGAAAGGACAGTGATCTGGGAAGGGTGTATTCTGAGGTCCTGACAGTGTTCTGTAGTGTGATCTGGGTAGTGATCACATGGGGACAATACCTCTGCTACTACCACAACCTTGCAAAACTACTTTCACTTTGGAAGTATCCTGCATGCTGCAGACTTAAGGCTTGTGCATTTCTCTGTGTCCTTCAGTAGAAAACTTCCCTTAAAAAGGCAAACAAATCTGTGTAAAATACTATAAATACTTATGTGCTAAAACTTCTCTCTTTAAATAAACAAGATAATGCTAAACCCAAATTCAGAATAGCAGTTACCTCCGAGGAGCAGAGGGAGGTTGACATGTGACTGGAGAGGAATGAAGGACATCAGTAGAACTGGTGATGCTCCAGGCTGGGGTTGGCAAACTCTGTCAAGAGACAGACAGTAAAAGTTTTTTGCTTTTGCAGGACATACAGTCACTGTTACAACTATCCATCTGTGTTATTGTCACAGAGGTAGCCACAGACAACACATGAATAAATGGGCTTGACTGTATTTCAATAACCTTATTTACAAAAATAAATGGTGGACTGAATGTGGTCCACAGAGCAAAGTTTGCTGATACTTATTCTCATTCTTCACAGAAGATCAAATAGCCTTATTCGCAGTTCACATTGTTCTCTGACATTTTATGCTTTATAATTTATATCTCCTTTATTTATATAATTTTGCACATTTCAGAAAATATGCATCCACAGAACTCACATAGGATAGTATGAGGGCATTTAATGCGACAATACTTTTTTTTTTGGGACAATGCTTTTAAGATGGAGTTGGTACTTAAGATTTCAGTTGTATACACTGTGCAAATATGTTAGTGTCATAACCTTCTTAGGTAATTGACCTTGAACAAATTATCCAACCTCTGTTTCTTCACCTATAAAATGAAGATAAAAATTCCGTGTTTGTTGCTGCCACCACTGCCACCGCCATCAAGGCTTCTACTACTACTCTATTGCTACTATTAATCTCTAGGGCCCAGTTCTGTTTGGTAGAAAAGAAGACAAAGTAAACTCTAAAGGTACTTCTAGCTCAGTGTCACAGACAGATAGGAACAGAGTTAGGATTCCCCTGTGTTTGTCCAGTTGAGGTGACCTGATATAATGGATGAATAAGAACAAGGATATTCAGCCTATGTGTGTGACTGAGTATTTTATAACGCCCTTGGGAATGCCTGAGGCAGTTTGGTTCTTTAAGTAGTTCAAACACATTCTTGCACCATTCATTTATACTGGATATGAAGAAGATATTTGCTGAGTCTGTGTACTGTTAGCCTCAACATCAGAATGTTGATAAATCCCTAATGAGTAAGGCTTTACTGTAGAAAAGATACTAAAAAGAGGTCAAGAGGGTGTGTGGGAGCAGGATAAATGAGGCTATGCAGCCAAGAATTTAGTGTTGCTGAAAGTGCCACCACTGAGTGTATTGGCTCTCCTAGTAGACCTGGATTCTATCCTGATTCTGCCACTTCCTAACTAGGTCACTGATGGAGTTACTTAAAGCTAGAGCCTCAGTCTCTTAATCTGTAAAAAGGAAGTGATCATGAAAAGTACCTTTTAATGTTGAATGCATGTCAATCACTTTCCTTCATGCCTGCATTAGTAAGTGCTCAACAAAGGGTCTTAGTATCAATAAATACTAGACTGAGTGTTTCTTTCAAACATGGAGGGCAGAGGAAAAATTTTAAAATCTCCAACACTGGGCGCCTGGGTGGCTCAGTGGGTTAAAGCCTCTGCCTTTAGCTCAGGTCATGATCCCGGGATCCTGGGATCGAGCCCCTCATCAGGCTCTTTGCTCAGCAGGGAGCCTGCTTCTTCCCTCTCTCTCTCTGCCTGCCTCTCTGCCTGCTTGTGATCTGTCTGTCAAATAAAGAAATAAAATCTTCAAAAAATAAAAATAAAAATAAAAAAAATAAAATCTCCAACACTTTGAAAGAAGGGTGTTTCCCCCACAAGGTTTTAAGAATTAAACAAGTTACCATGCATTTGTTCATGCTCTCTACCAAAAATCAGTCTAGAGATTTTATGTGTATTATTCACTTAATCCTCACAAAATCCTGCTGAGGTGGACAGTACTATCCCCTTTTACAGAAAAATAAGGTCATGTTGAGAAAGGATGATAATTTATTCCAGGTCACATAACTAGGAGCTCAATCAAGGTCTCTGACTTTAAACCCAGTACTTTCATCAGCTCATCACGTTGTCTCTTTTTCACCAGATCCCTTTGTTCTGCAACGTTTTTAGGTGGTTCAAATTGCATGCACATTTTTGCATCTGTCGCTTGGGTATTGGTCTCTGACCTACTAGGCTCTCTTGTGCCAGGGGTCTGAGGTTACCACCTTCCTCTCAGTCCAGAAGTTAACTTTTAAGAATAAGAAATCTCCTCTCCCTGTTTCTAGTTCCCTCATATGCGCAGATACCTCCTGGAGGAAAGAGTTATTTGTGTATTTATTCAGGATAGACTTAGTGCAACCGGAAGACTGCGTGTGTTTGGCAAAATTGACCCCTCTTTTCCCAAGGGCCATTACAACTATATTTTTATATAAATCCAGCATGGAAACATTTTTTATATTTTGAATAATGTGAATTATTATTATTAACTAAATTAATAATAAATTGTTGATTATTAATTATTATTAAACCTGATTTAAATGCACATACATTTTCATAATCTCATGCTTCCTCTCACCTATAAATTTTGCATTTTCATCTTCATATGAGCTTTTGAGGTAAGTACCTCAAAATATTATTATTATTATTAGTCATTATTCATAATAATGAATGACAGCTATCTATTACCAATTGAAGAATTATGTCAAATAACTTTATACTTAAAGGAGAATAAAAGAACTGAAAATAGTGGGAAATATTTTGTCAACTATAGGACCTTGAGGTCCTGGTACAAGAGCCCCAGTTTAGGAAAGGTAGACACAGCAGGGCACTACCTGGCCCCAGCAAATGTCCTATCTCCTCAGAATAGACTTGGCTTTGAAGTGACACTTATTCCAGCTAAGTAGAATCAAGAGAAAAATCCCACTACTCTGTACATATAGGATCAACATGTTGTGCTGTTATCCTCTCCTCAGCACTCATGAGCTGTTTTTGTGACTGCAGGTTCATACCTTTCCACTGCACCATTTTGCTCAGTCCTACTTCTGACCTATATGCTTTGCGTGGCTGGAGTTACAGCACCTAACTTCAAGAGTTGAGAGAAACTAATTGGTTCTGCAAAGATGTCAGACCCACTGAGTGACTTTTATCTTCAACAACCTAATTAATGAATATTCCCTTCTCTACTGACTTGGTAAGTCATCTGGTGTATATGCGTGTGAAAAAAATTAAGAAGTTAAAATATGAATGCTTGTCAACAGAGGAAACTATACTGACTGAGCAAGTATTCTGTGCCAAATGTTGCATGAGGTGAGATACACACACACACACACACACACACACACATATAATGTCATCTAGGTTTTTTAATTAAAGGTTTTATTCATTTATTTATTTAAGAGAGAGAGGAACAGAGGGAGAGGGACAAGCCGATTCCATGTTGAGTGTGGAGCTGGATTCCACGATCCTGAGATCATGACCTGAACTGAAATCAAGAGTCAGCTACTTAACCTAGTGAGCTAGGCAGGCGCCCTTATCATTTAGTTCTTAACACAACCCTTAGAGCAGTGTTATTATTCCCATTTAAAGGCAAAGAACCTGGGTGCCTGGGTGCCTGGGTGGCTCAGTCGGTTAAGCAGCTGCCTTTGGCTCAGGTCATAATCCCAAGGTCCTGGGATGGAGTCTGCTTTGGGCTCCCTGCTCAACAGAGAGCCTGCTTCTCCCTCTGCGCTGTTCTGCCTATTTGTGCTTTCTAGATCAAATAAATAAATAAAATTAAAAAAAAAATTAAGGCAAAGAATATGGACCCACAGACACAGGGTGACTTCTTCCAATGTCTTGAAGTCTTAGAAACCAGATTTAAATGCACATACATTTTCATAATCTCGTGCTTCCCCTCCCTTATAAATTTTGCATTTTCATCTTCATATGAGCTTTTGAGGTAAGTACCAGTATTATCTCCACTTTACCAGTGAGGATACTGATGCTGAAAAAACTTAAGTAAATTGTTCAAGATGACAGTTTGTATATACAAAAAATAGTATTCTCATTCATGTATGTCTGAGTGCAACAAATTATAAGCATTAGCAGTGGCACTTAGTTTTTAGTGTTTGTTTTTTTAATAAAATACTATGTCCAACTAAGCCAGCTGACCATTGACTTGCAAATTTCAGAAAGAAAGACTGGGACTGAATCAAACTGGAATTATTCTACATGGATGGAGAAGACAGTAGTCTGAAAAATCTGCTCTGATTAGCCACTCAGCAAACTTCTTTTTCCTATTTTGCCTAATCAAGGAGTCACTGACTTCTTCACAGCTTGGGTAAGAACTACTGTGTTTTAATTGAGCAGTGGAAAGAAACTGCAAAGAAAAAACACAGCAGAAAGTGTTTTGCTTGCTAACTCATTACTACTTCTCAGAAAGCAGAGTGATGCCTGGGGTGTGGAGAACAGGGCCCTGGGAAGGGACTGTGAAACCTGATGGTAAATTCTCAGGTTGAGCAGAGATTTGAGGGGGTAAATCCAATTCTGCTCAACTGCTCAACTGCTGAATGACCCGCCAGGGTGTGGGGTGAGGAGGGGAGTTAGTTAAGCTCCTGGGATGTTGAAAGATTAAATAAGTTTGTGCAGGTGATGTATTTGGCATAGATCCTGGTACATAGTAATAAGAATACCATAATTCTCCATTATTATCATAGTGTCAGCTAGAGCAGAGGCTTAACCATATCTAGTCCAGACTTGGACTAGTCTATCTTGGTTCATTCATGGACTTATCCTTTCTTCTTGTTTCTGAAAAGCAGCGGGGGGTGGTGAGGGGCATGATGAGGGCACACAGGATCCTCTTGAGATGCTGCCTGCAGCTTTTCAGAGTAGTTGCTCTGCAGACCAGGTGTTCCAGTCACCAAATCTTTTGCAGGTACTTAGCAAATCAAAGCTGACAGCAGGAGGCTGTCAGCCTGACATATGATAAACACACTCTGTAATTTAGCACTTTAACACAAGGAATGTGCTTGCAGGATGAGTTAATTGCCAAGCTATCAACAAATGAGCACCCTGGAAGCCAGCTGAGAAAGGTCAAAGAAACTTGGGGGTAGTGCGAGGTTTCTAAGCCTAAAGAGAAAGTTGGGTGGGTATGGCCAGTGAGGGGATTGGCTGGTGGTAATACAAACTATATCAACTCCCGACAATATGATTATCTACACGCAAATTAAACAAAAAACAAACAAACCCAAAAACAAAAAAAAAAAAAAAAAAAAAAACCTAACCAAAAGAACAAATCAGAAAGAGCCCTAGAAATAAGGCAATAAAAGCCATTCATTTTACAGGTAGAAAGTGAGACCAGGGGAGATGCAGGGTTTGAGGGACAAGGAATGGCCTGAAAGCTAGAGAGTCAGAGACAAAGCTGGCTGATCTTTTGGGTCTGAATTCAGTTTTCATGCAATCATATGGTTGTTTTCTATGCAATTAGATTTTTATGCTGTGTTTTTTTTTTTTTCTGCTATTAAAATTTTCTTCTGGAATTGACAATGGGCAGCATAGTGTAGACTCTGGCATATCTTGGCCTGGCGGTTACTAGTTCTGTCATCTCAGGCAAATTATTTAGTCTTTCTTGTGCTTCATTTTCCTCAACTCTAAAATGGGTTAATATTAGTACCGATTCCAAAGGATTATTATGACAATTAAATGAGATAATACATGTTAAAGGTTTGAGTTTGTGAAGGTGTGAGTAAACTTCATCTAATGCTATTATTATTGGTCCCAGATTATTGGTTTAGTTTCTTGGTGATGGGTTTGGCTGGGATTTTTGTAGTGACTGAGGACATGGCAGAGACACCAGCTTTCTGATAATTTCCACCAAAGTCCTCTCTTGTAATTCTCAAATTCATATTGAGGGAATAAAGCTATCAAGAGAAAAAAAGCCCTGGACCAGTATTGCAGAATTTGGTTCTGGTCTCAGCTGTGGATTAATTATTGGGTCTACAATGGACCATCTACTTGATTCTTTTGAGTCTTTTTATCTGTAAAGGGGATAAGAATGTCAATCCCATTGTGTTATTGTACGAATCAAAATAATATAATACATGTTAAAGTATTTTGTATGAAATCTGTATAAACAAAATATAAGCTTTGTATTTTTTAACCCAAAACTTCTGATACTTCCTTTTCTCTCAGATCCCTGTTTGTTCTACCACTAAGTCCTACCAATTCTACCTTTAAAACAGATCTCAAATCCAACCAGTTACCTACCTCCACAGCTACTACCTTAATCCAAGTCCTTATCATTTTTCACAGGGTCATTTTCAATAGCCTCCTAATCTATCTCCCTGTGTTCAGTTTTTCTCTTCCAATTTAGTCTCCAAAAAGCAAATTGGCACTTCACTGTGTCACCTGGCCTCCTACACTAGTCTCCTTTCATGACGCACTCCTCACTCAGGCTTGCAAGTTCTCAAATACTTGATGAAAACATCTTTCTGTATGAGAAAAAGTCCATCTTCCATCTCTTGCATTTCCCTTACTGCTCACACAAAACACTTCTGGTCACCAAATACATAGGTGGGTCCCCCACCCCAATACCACATAGTGCTTCCTGACTCCAGCTAGGTGTCCTACAATTTAACTCAGGGCTGACACTATTTACCTGGAGGTAGCATCAGTTCCCCACAATCTAAGGACTCATTCCCAACAGACCTCCCCTAACCTCCTTCTGATGCCCAGCACGGGCCCAGTTTATCACCTGTCCTTCTGACCAACCAGCCCTAGATTAAAGGTTCCACAATACTCTGAGAAACATTACACTTACTTGATTACTGGTTTGTTATGAAAGTATATACTCAAAGATAGCCAGGTAGAAGAGATGCATAAGGCAAAGTATGAGAAAGGTCATGGACCACCTATGCCTCTCTGAATGCACCACTCTCCCCAGACTTCATGGTTCACCAACCTGGAATTTCTCCCAGCCCTCACCTTTTGAGTCTTTATGGAGGCTTCATTACACAGGCATGATTGATTAACTCGTTAGGCATACATGCCTGAACTCAATTGCCAGTCGTCTCCCCTTCCTGGAGGTCAAGGGGTAGGGTTGAAAGTTGCAACCTCTAATCATTTGTTGGTTATCCAGTACCCATCCTTGGGTGCCTTCTATAAATCACCTCATTAACACAACAAAAAACACCTTGACCCCTCCCATCACAGGAAATCCAAGGGTTTTGGTAGCTCTGTGCCAGAAACAGGAAGATAAAATAAATGCATATATATTCATGTGCATATACATATGCATATATAAGATATATTTGTAGTGAGATATATATATATATCTCACTACAAATCATAATGTCTTACTTTCCCACTTCACAATATTACATACAATGTTTCTTCCCCTTGAAATGATCTTGTTTCCATTCTTTTCTGGAATAATTTCTTATTTTTGAGGTCTCAATTTAATTGTTGCCTTAGGGAGGATTCACATGACCCTGCAATCTACATCAACTGCCTTTAAGACCTGGGTGTCTCAGTGGGTTAAAGCCTCTGCCTTCGGTCAGGTAATGATCCCAGGGTCCTGGGATCCAGCCAGTGCCAGGCTCTCTGCTAAGCAGAGAGCCTGCTTCCCACCCAGCCTCTGCCTGCCTCTCTGCCTACTTGTGGTCTCTGTCTGTCAAAATAAATAAATAAATAATCTTTATTTAAAAAAAAAAAAAAAAAAACCCACCTTTTTTTTAACCTTATGCACTTTTTACCTCATTTTTTTCCTTTGTAGCACTTACCTTTTAAATTGTATGCTGATTTTTTTTTTTTAATGTAATTCTCCCACTCAGTTTTAAGCTATAATGGCAATATAAGCTATTTATAAGCTATAATGGCAAGGACCATATATGTATAACACATGTTTGTATCACTTGAAGCTAGTACAGTATCTGGTATTAAGGACTCACTGTGACTTTCAAGATGGAGAGCTGGTGAAGGGATGAGAGGAAGGTCGCCGAGAAATTCCCCATCTCAAATTCAACCCCGAAATTCTATTTCCAAGTAGGATAAAGTAAGTACTAAGAAGCTCTTGCTTCTACCTAGCAACCACATATAACAGAATCAAAATTTAGAAATATTGGAAAAAAATACATTGGAAAAGGTATGGTAGCATAGATAGATAATTAATATTCCGGAGAGGGAACAGCCCCACTTCTAGGTGGGCTTTTTCTAGAGACATTTGCCAAATCTGAGAGTAGGGTGTCAGTCTGGCTTGCTATTGCCAACAGGATACTTCTAAGAGAGAGAGAAACCCATGGAGTTTCAGGTTATGGTTGCTACTGTGGCAATGTGAAACCTATAACACTTCTCACTTCTCTAATTCCACGCTTGGTATTGACACCAGCATAGTTCTGTACCCACGCAGCACCCCCCCCCACACACACACAGCTTTATTGAGGAATAGTGAACAAATAAAAAAAATTTTTTTTGAGATTTCATTTATTTATTTGAAAGAGAGAGTGTTAGTGCATGAGCAGGGGGAGGGGGAGACGGAGAGGAGATCATCTCAAGCAGACTCTCCTCTGCACACCGAGCCCAACATGGGCTCCATCCCACAATCCTGAGATCAAGACCTGAGCTGAAATCAAGAGTTGGATGCTTAACCAACTAAGCCACCCAGGTGCCCGTGAACAAATAAAAATTTTATATATTTAAAGGGTGTAAAGTAATGTTTTGATATACGTTTATGCTATGGAATGACTACCAAAATCAGGCTAATTAACATACTCATCACCTCACAAAGTTAGTTTCTTTCTTTCTTTCATCCCCCCCCCTCCTTTTTTTTTGGTGGTGAGAATAGTTGCTACTTTTCTAGAAAATTTCAAGTATTATTTCTAGAAAATTTCAATACAGAATTATTAACTATACTCACCACGCTTTACTTGAATCTCTAGGTTTTATTCATATTATAAGCAAAAGTTTGTACCATTTGACCAACATCTTTCCAACCCTCCTTCTGCCCCCACTCACTGGTAACCACTATTCTAATCTCTGTTACTATTACTTTGACATTTGTAGATTCCACATATAGAAGAAATCATGCAGTGTTTATCTTTCTTTGTCTGGCTTATTTCACTAAGCATAATGTCCTCTGGGTTAATCCAAGTTGTTACAAATAGAAGGATTCCCTCTTTTTTTAACAGGCTGGATAATATTCCAGTGTGTGTATGTATTTTATATTTTCTTTATCCATTCATACAACCATGGACACTTAGGCTATTTTCAGATCTTGGCTATTATGAATAATGATTTGGTGAACATAGGAATGCAGATATCTCTTCAATATACTGATTTCATTTTTCCAGGATATATACCCAAAAGTGGGATTGCTGGATTATATGATACTTTGATTTCTTTTTTAAAGATTTATTTATTGGGCACCTAGGTGGCTCAGTCGTTAAGCATTCGCCTTTGGCTCAGGTCATGATCTCAGGGTCCTGGGATCGGGCCCCACATTAGGCTCCCTGCTCAGTGGGAAGCCTGCTTCTCCCACTCCCACTCTCCCTGCTTGTGTTCCCTCTCTCACTGTCTATATGTGAAATAAATACAAATCTTTAAAGATTAATTTATTTATTTTAGAAAGAGGGAGAGAGACCGTGCAAGTGGGGGGAAGGGTAGAGGAAGAGAGAGAGACAATCTCAAGCAGACTCCTTACTGAGCAAGGTGCCTGACATGGGACTCAGTCTCACAAACCTGAGGTCATGATCTGAGCCAAAAGCAAGAGTTGGAAGCTTAACAAACTGAGCCACCCAGGCACCCTGATACTTTGATTTTTAATTCTTTGAGGACACTTCGACTGTTTTCCATTCTGGGTGTGCCAGTTTACATTTCCACCAACTATAAACATGGTTCAATTTTCTCCACATCCTCAACATTTGTTATCTCTTTTTGAGGATAGCCATTCTCACAAGTGTGAGCTTATATTTGTTTCACTGTGGTTTTGATTTGTATTTCCCTGATGATTAGCAATATTGGGCATCTTTTTCATGTACCTATTGGCCATTTGTATGCCTTCTTTGGAAAAATTTCTATTTTCTGCCTATTTTTAAATTGGACTTCGTATTTATTTTATTTATTTTTTTGGTATAGAGTTTTATGAATACTTTATATATTTTAGACTTTAACCTCTTTTCAGATATATGATTTGAAAATAGTTTTTCCCACTCTATAGATTGCCTTTTTATGTTGTTGATGGTTTTACTGTGCAGAGCTTTTTAGTTTCATACAGTCAGACTTATTAATATTTACTTTTGTTGATTGTACTTTTGGTGTCAGATCCAGAAAATCATTACCAAGATCAGTGTCAAGGAGCCTTTTCACTATGTTTTCTTCTAGGAGGTTTCCGATTTCAGATTTTATGTCTCTGTAAAGCACTTTGGGTTAATTTCTGGGACTGGTATAAGATGGGGGTCCAGATTTTTTTGCATGTGGATATTCAGTTTGTACCAGTTCCATTTAAGAGATTATTCTTTCCCCATTGTGTATTATTAGTGCCCTTGGAAAAGATTAGTTGACCATATATGCATGGCTTATTTGGGGGCTCCATTCTGTTCCATTGGTCAGCGTGTATATTTTCATGCCAGTACCATACTGTTTTGTTTTGTTTTAGAAAGAGAGAGAGCACAAGCGGTGGGAGGGGAGGGGCAGAGAGAGAGGGAGGGAGAGAATCTTAAGCAGGCTCCATATTCAGTGTAGGTTCCATCATGGGGTTCAATCTCATGACTCTGATATCATTACCTGATACAAAATCAAGAGTTAAGGGGCACCTGGGTGATTCAGTTGTTAAGTGTCTACCTTTGGCTCAGGTCATGATCCCAGAATCCAGGGATCAAGCCCAGCATAGGGCTCCCTGCTCAACGGAAAGCCTGCTTCTTCCTCTCCAACTCCTCCTACTTGTATCTCCTCTCTCACTGTGTCTCTCTCTGTCAAATAAATAAATAAAATCTTAAAAAAAAGAATCAAGAGTTAGAAGCCTACCTTGCTGAGCCACCCAGGTACCTCAGTACCATCGTGTTTTGATGACTATAGCTTCATAATATGCTTTGAAATTAGGCAGTGTGTTGCTTCCACCTTTGTTCTTGCTAAATATTGCTTTACCTACTCAAGGTTGTTTGCAGTTCCATACAAATTTCAGGATTGTCTGTTCTATTGCTGTGAAAAATACCATAGGAATTTTGACAGGAATTGCAGTGACTCTGTGGATTGCTTTTGGGTAGTATGTACATTTTACTGCAATCTCTGTCAAATAAAAAAATAAAAAATCTTTAAAAAAAAATACTGATTCAATCATACTACTTGTTATTGGTCTGTTTAGGTCTTCTTTTTCTTTGTGATTCAGATTTGGTAGGTTATTAAAATATTAAATATTTTAATCCATAAACATAGGATATATTTCCATTTATGTCTTCAGATTCATTCATAATATTTTACAATTTTCGGTATATGGATCTTTCACCTTTTTGGTTAAATTTATTTATGTTTTATTCTATTTGATATTACTATAAATGGGATTGTTTTCTTAATTCATTTTTTGATAACTCATTGTTGGTGTGTAGAAATACCACTGATTTTTTATATGTTAATTTTGTATCCCATAACTGTGCTGAATTTGTATATTAGTTCTGTTCATTTTTTGATGGAGTCTTTAGGTATTTCTATATATAAAATTATATCATCTACAATTTTATTTCTTCCTTTCCTCTGGATGCCTTTTATTTCTTTTTCTTGCCTTTTTGCTCTGGTGAGGACTTCCAGATCTATGTTGAATATGAGTGCTAAGAGTGGGCACACTTATCTTTTTCCTGAACTTAGAGGAAAAACTTTCAGTCATTCACCATTGAGTATAATATTATCTGTAGACTTATCATATATGGTCTGTATTATGTTGAGGTAACTGTCTTCTATATCCAATTTTTCAAAGAGTTTTAAATCATGTTGAATTTTGTCAGATTTTTTTTATCTATAGAGATAATCATGTGATTTTTATTTTTCTATTAATATGGTGTATCATATTTATTGATTTGTGTATATTGAATCATGCTTCCTTCCCAGGGATGAGTCCCTCTTGATCATGGTTTAAGAGCCTTTTAATGTGCTGTTGAATTCAGTTTGCTATTATTTTGTTAAGGATTTTTGCATCCAGGATCATCAGAAATATGAGGTGCAGTTTTCTTTTTTTCTTTCTATAGTGTCCTTGCCTCACTTAAGGTAATGTGGTCTCCTAAAATGAGTTTGGAAGAATACCTTTCTCTTTCATTTTTTGGAAGAATTTGAAAAGGATTGGTGTTAATTCTATTTTAAATGTTTGTTAGAATTCACCAGTGAAATCATCTGGTCCTGGATTTTCCTTTCTAGCACTTTTTTTCTTTCTTCCTTTAAAAAAAAAAAAAAAATTACTGATTCGGGGCTGCCTGGGTGGCTCAGTGGGTTTAAGCCTCTGCCTTCAGCTCAGGTCATGATCTCAGGGTCCTGGGATCGAGCCCCGCATCAGGCTCTCTGCTCAGCAGGGAGCCTGCTTCCCCCTCTCTCTCTCTGCCTACCTCTCTGCCTACTTGCAGTCTCTGTCAAATAAAAAAATAAAAAATCTTTAAAAAATTACTGATTCAATCATACTACTCGTTATTGGTCTGTTTAGGTCTTTTTCTTTGTGATTCAGACTTGGTAGGTTATTTGTTTCCAGATATTTATCAATTTTATCTAGACTATCCAATTTGTTGGTCTATAATTATTCATAGCAACCTCATGATTTTTAGTATTCCTACAGTATTAGTGGTAAAGTCTCCTCTTCCATTTCTGATTTTATTTGAATTTTCCCTTGTATTTTTCTTGGTTAATCTACCTAAAGATTTGTCAATTTTGTTTGTATTTTAAAAATCCAGCTTAGTTTGATCTTCTATATTATTTTCCTGGTATCTATTTTCTTTATTTAAAGTCTTAACTTCGTTATTTCCTTCCTTCTGCTAACTTTGAGGTTAGTTTGTTCTTTTTCTAGTTCTTTAAGGTCTTCATTTGAGATAGGTTGTTCATTTAGATATTTCTTTTTTCTTCAAATAAGTAGTTACCACTATAAACTTTCCTCTTAGAAATGCTTTGCTGCATCCCATAAGAGGTTCAGGTAAACAGTCTTATTGCCTCTCTTATACTGTGTTTTCATTTTCATTTGTCTCAAGATATTTAAAATTTTCTATTTCTTTTTTGACTGAGTATTTAGGAATGTGATGTGTAATTTCCATCTATTTGTGACTTTTCCAGTTTTTCTTCTAATACTGATTTCTAGTTTTATATTATTGTGGTTGGAAAAGATACTTGATACAATTTTAATCTTCTTCAATTTGTTAATACTTGTTTTGTTACCTAACAAATGATCTATTCCTTAGAATGCTCCACATGCACTTAGAAAGAATGTGTATTCTGCCACTTAGATGGACTCTTCTGTGTGTCTGTTAGGTTCTTTTGGTCTAAAATTTAGTTCAAATCCAATAATTCCTTATTAATTTTGTCTACATAATTTATCCATTGTTGAAAGTGGTATATTAAAGTTCTCTACTATCACTGTATTTTGTCTATTTCTCCCTTTAGATTTGTTAATATTGGCTTTCTATATTTAGGTACTCTAATATTGGGTGCATACATACTTACAGTCTTTTTATCCTCTTGATGATTTTTCATCCCTTTGCTCATCCTATATGTTTTGTTAAATCTGAAGTGACCCTTGTATAGGCAACATGTAGTGGAGTCTTGCTTTTCATCCATTTAGCCATTGTATGTTTTTTGAATGGAGAATTTAATTCATTTACATTTAAAGGAATTGCTAATAGGTAAGGCCTTATTGACATTTTGTTAATTGTTTCTGCCATTTTGTAGTTCTTTTATTTATTCTCTCTCTCTCTATTATCTTCTTGTGTGCTGTAACTGTCCCTCAGAACAATGTACTGACCAAACATGCTTGAACACGTACCAGCAACAGGCCTCTGGAGGAGAGGATGATATACATCCTTGAAGCCCAACAGCTGAGAAGGCCTGGCCAGCTCAGGATGGAATACCACCTGCTTCTTTTTTCTGTTATCTCCCCTTCTCCAGAGATCACCTGTAGTTAATTAGGTGATTCCTTTAAATGTGTTTACTCAACCACAAATCCTATACTACTTGATCAGACATATCTTGTTTATCTATAATCTCCTTCAACTCCTTTGTTGACTGTTATTTGTATCTAATAAATCCAGACTGAGGAGTTGTTCTGAGCAGGTCTTCTCAACTTCCAAACCCTGCTCCCATTCTCTTGAAGCTGACTTGTTTGTGCCTCATTCTCCTGTGTGGCCATTGGAAAGTGGCAAGTGGTCGTTGGAAAGGGGCAGTGTGCTTTGATGACTTTCTGTAATGGTATGCTTTAATTTCTCTTTCTTTTCCTTTTGTATATTCAACAGGATATTTGTAATAGAAATAAAATGCATAAAAATGATAGCTCAGAGGTTGGAAAGTGGTAAAAAAAAAAAAAAAACAACTGTGGTAAGGTTCCTACAATACTTGAGAAGTACCAATGATTTAAGGTAGAATATTTAAGTTCAGGATACCTATTGTAATCTCCAGGGTGACCACAAAAATAATAAGGCAAAACAGTTTACCCAAGAAGCTAATGGAAGAAATAAAATCATGTGAAATGTTAAAATAATATGGAATAATAAAAACACTTCATGAAAAAAGAATGTAGAACAGAAGGAATAAATAAATAAGAAACATGGAACAAAAAAAAATGAATAAAAGAAATGAATACCAAGATAGTGGGCTTAAATAAAATTATACCAATAATTATATTATATGTGATTGGATTTAGCAGTCTAGGCAAACGACAAAGGTTGTTGACTTACTAAGACAAACAACAAAAAACAAACCAACAAGTATATCTGTTTACAAGAGCCACATTGTAAAAATAAGGTCCTTGAATGCTTGGCATTAAATATGTGAGAAGATATACCTCTTTTAGTAAGTGATAAAAAAGAGCAGACAAAAAAAGCAGAATATAGAATTAATGTTTACAAAAACATAACACTCAGCAAGTACAGAATACAAGTTATTTTTTAGTGCATATGGACCACTTACTAAAATAGACACTTGTCTAAGCCAAAAATAATACATTTCAAAATATTGAAATTATAGAGTATATGTTCTCTTAGTAGAATTATAGAAGTCAACAACAGAAAGATAATTAGATAATTCCCAAATGTCCAGATATTAAGTAGCATACTACTTAATAGCCTATTGGTCAAAGAAGCCACAATGAAAATTAGAAAATATTTCGAAATTGAGTAAAATAGAAAAAATGACATAAATTCATTTAAAATTACTTTATGGCCAGGGCCCTTGAAGTTGAAGATTTTAGAAGTAAAATAAAATTGAAAAATCTTATGGTCAGATGGTATATTTATTTGTCAGAGCTGCCATAAAAAAGTACCAAAGACTGGGTGGCTTAAACAACAGAAACTTATTTTTCTCACAGTTCTGGAGGCTAGAAGTCCAAGATCAAGGTTTCAGCAATTTTGGTTCTTTTGAGGCCCCTCTCTTTGGCTTGCAGATGGCCACTTTTTTGCTGTGGCTCCACATGGTCTTTCCTCTGTGCACACACACCCCTGATGTCTTTTCTAATAGGGACATCTCATATTGGATGAGGGCCCAATCATACAACCTCAGTTAACCTTAATCGCCACCTCTTTAAAGTCCCGGTCTCTAAATATAGGCACACTGGAGGTTAATACTTAAACATATGTCCTTTGACAGGGGACATAATTTAGTCCATAGAAGATGAAAACAGCTTGGCCAGGCTTCTCTACATCATTAAGACTGGAAAAAGAGAAGAGGCAGAGATGAAGATAAAAGGGAAACACTTGGGGCGCCTGGGGGGCTCAGTGGGTTAAATCCTCTGCTTTCGGCTCAGGTCATGATCCCAGGGTCCTGGGATCGAGTCCCACATCGGGCTCTCTGCTTAGCGGGGGAGCCTGTTTTCTCCTCTTTCTCTCCTCCTGCCTTTCTGCCTACTTGTGATCTCTGTCTGTCAAATAAATAAAATCTTTACAAAAATAATAAAAGGGAAACACTTCTTAGAAAAACAGAGGTTCAGGAAAGGAAAACCTTAATAAATGAGCTATTGTCTGCAGTCAAAAGGCTACAAAGAGTGACAACTATAATATCACTAGCCATTAACATTTGTTACCTGCTTATTGTTAGAATTTTCTTGATGATTAAATAAAATAATCTATAATACTCCAACAAAATTCAGAGCATATACCAAGCATTCAAGAAATGCCACACATTTGTAATTATTTCTGAGCTTTGTTCTTGCCAGTGGAAGAAAGGGGCATGCAATGTCTCAGGAGCTGAATTGTGTTTAAAATGTGCTATTAAAATGTATGGGGTAGTGTTATCAAGTTTTTTTCAAGAAGCATAATGGCAAATGGAGGTTAGAAGAAATCTGCTGATGTATAATAGAAAGTACCGGTTGTCACGGTGAATCAAACCTTGAAGTACACAGAACATGTTTCATTTTATTTTAATTCTTATCCAAATGTCTATAAAAGTATTCTCGCATTTGGAAAAGAATACAAGTAAGCAATGAAAAATTGATTTCTCACTAAGAGGATATTTGGCAAATATGATGTAAATATGTATAAGCAGGAGAACAAAAAATGGTTTTGTTTTATTTTAGTTGAGAGTAAAAGGAGACAGGATAGAATTATACCATGGACAAGTTTCTGTATTTTGTCCTTCAAAGTCTCCACCACCCTTTCCATTTCAAGGGAAAGCCTGTGATACAGTTAACAACAAGCACCCTTTATTGAACACTTACTGTATGCCACTATAATGAAGTGCTGCAGCATTGCTGAGTACAGACCTGGAGTTTTCAGAACTGTCACTTTGTCCTCTGCAGGAGGAGGCCAGGTTAGGTACCCCACCCTTAACCCTCCCATCCATTCCTCTTTCTCTGCCCTCTAGGGCCATTCCCATTATTCAAACCTCTAGATCCAATCTCATGACTTCAGTAAAAACATCCTAAGTAATGTCCCTATTTCTGGTCAGTCCCCAATCAAAGTTATCCTCCATATACACTGCTGCCATACTTTGGTTTTCTGAAACACGGCCTGGAATTTGTGACTTCTTTGCTAAAACTGCAGCAACAACAAAATCATGCCTCCAGATCATATTCAGAATGAAATCTCCATTCACTCTAAGCTGCCTTTCCTACCTTCCCTTTCAATTTACTCTCACAGTTATTGGTCTCCAGCCATTGGAGATCACTACTTTACATTACATAAGGATGTCCTATAATTCCTCACATCCATGCCTTGGCTCACGCTGCTCTTTGGACTATCCTCCCATATGATATATCCCCATCTATCAAAATTACTCTATATACTTTGAGGCCAATATCAGCTCCTCTTTCCAGAAATCTGGAAATCTTTCCAGGGATACAGAGTCCCATTTCTCCCAGAGAACTCTTTGTCTTTACTGTCACATTTGACATGGTTATCTTATTGGTTTCCCAGAAGATAAGCAGTTTAAAGACACTGACCATGGACTATTTCTATTTCCACTGCTTTATAGTAGCCTCTCCTCAAAAAGTATTTGCTTTGGTTGAAGAGATAATTCTATGATACACGTACTTCACAGTCATAGTATTTACTAAATATGGCTACTATAGAATTTGGGCAGAAAGGAAGGGAAGTAGCTTAGTTTTAGAAAGTCTGTGTAACTTTAGAGTCAGAATTCCTTTCTCCTATTGAAAGAATATTGGAAAGATTTACTTGGAAAGTTTGTGTTGTGAAAATCAAAGTGAAGATTACAGAGGTTGTTTTTGGTTTTTTTTTTTTTTCTCTCTAATAAAAAACTACCTCACAAATCATAGCTGAAACAAACAAAAAATGGGACAAGGGCAGGCAAGTGTGGGAAACAGAGAAGGTTAGAATTCCCATTTATTTTATACACAGGGAAACTAAGGCAAGAGATATTTTTAGGGCATACTCTTTATGATATTGTAATAGTGGATTCATGACACTATGAATTTGGTTAAGTACCCAAAACTTTAGAGCACAAAAAGCGAACCTTAATAAATGTAAATTATACACAATTTAGAAGATTGGGGGATCTCAGAATGGAACACAGAGTAAGACAAAATACTTTTCACTATTACAAATATATGAAATAATCTTACTTAAGGGGAAGGGGGCAAAAGGTCCTGGCCTAACTAACTTTGGACATGAATAGAATCTGTTAAGACCAAAGGCAAAAGAAACAGCGCATAGGCACTGAATTCTAGATGATAAGGTTTTTTTTCCCATGGGAACATAGTTAACAGTTCTGACAACACTTTACATATATACTGAAACTGAACAGAACAACTAAATGGTGGGTGGTGGGAGCCAGGTTTCTCACTATTGGAGTAAAAAGTTAGAGATGAGCAAGGTAGAAAGGCTAAAATAATCCATGTGGTAATGGATTATAGTTGGAAACATAAGTATGAACTCATAGTTAGATTTAATATAGGTACTAATGGCGTCATATAGAAATATTTATAGATATGTGAATGCATATATAATATATATATATTATGCACACTTATATTTCCTTATTCAGTCAGCTGAGAGGTCCTACATGCAAGCAACCCCCATGGAAACCAGAATAACTAATGCTAAAAAGAAATGGAGCTCCATGGAGAAATGGCTGATTTTAGAATTGTGCTAGAAGTACAAGATGGGCCTAGAGCATTTTGTGCCAGAAAGTAGTGCAAAAATCAAAACAAAAAAAAAAAACCAACCAAAAAATCCACAATGATTATGTCAAAGGGACACAGGAACCAGCTGAAAGGACCCTTAATAGCCAAAGCCAGAATCGTTTTGTTACAGGATTTCTTCTCCCTCGGTGCCCATGGTTTTTTGTCAAGCTGCTTCGAAGAATGAAGAGGCGGACCAGACAGAGTGGTGGGCAGCAAAGCAAGGTTTATTGATTGATAACAAAGTGATCTTACAAAGCTCCTGAAGAGGGAGGGGACCCAACAGGGTTGCCTCGGGAATTTCTAAGTCTTAGGGGTTTTTATGGGCTTGTTGGCAGGCCCTTTTAATCTGATCAACCTTCCCTGTACCTCATGCAGTCAGTTTTTTGTCACATGGAAAAGGGTGGAGGGCTCCTTCCAAGGTGGGGTAAAATCCTTTTAAAGGTGGTTTCCTCTTAGGGTGGGGAGCACCTTGCCCCTGCCTGCCTGCCTTCCAAATATCTTTCTTCAGTTCCAACAAAAAATAAATAAATTAGCATTTGATTATAATTCAAAGTATAAAGTAAATATCCATGGGTCCATACTGATATAAGCAAGTAAACAATGATATAAGTGATAAATAAATAAGTGTTTAAATAAATAATTGAAGGTAGAGACACGTCTCTTGGCCAGAAGGATTTCAATGAATTTATTTACATACTCTACCCTCAACATTATCAATATTGGTTCATCGGTTGTAACAAATATAGTAATTAACACAAGATGTTTGTAATATGGGCAACTGGATGTGCGGCATATGGACCCTCTCTGTACTATTTTAGCAATTTTCTGTAAATCTAAAACTACTGTAAAATTAAAAGTTTATTTAAAATAGGATGGAAAAATATTCCTAACTGAAGTGAAAATCTGGTTTTATACTGCTCTTGCTTCAGAGACATCTGTTAGCATATTTGGAATTGCTCGTGTTCAGATATGCACTTGGTGCCAAGAAAATGCTTCCAAAATAATGGCCCCTGAACAAAAAGTCAGCTTTAGTAAAACAGTTTCGTGGTTCACAGTTTAATGGGCTGGAGCCAGCTCCTGTAGTTGGTAACTAGAATCCCTCTCCTATTTAACTTGTCCAATTACAGCAAAAACAGCTCACCAACATAGGAACGGTTTTGTAAGAAAAGAAAAAAATGAGGATTGTGTGACTTAGTACCTGTCTTAGCTGTATTGGCTTTAAGGCTTTAAGTTTTTCACTGAAGAGAGAGGAAAAACACTTTGGAATAGTGAGCTGCTTGTATATTTTTGTACCTCGTATATCACCTTTACCCTATGTTTCACTGTATTACCAGGGTTTGTATTTATGGGAAAGGGGACACAGCAACTGTGTTTAGAGATCTGATTTAGAGTCTTTTTCATATGATGTGTATTGTAAAAGAGAGTCCCCATTAATCCTTTGGCTTATGGGTTTGTGTGTATATGTAAAATACATCTTTTCTATTTCTGTAATTTAATCTTGAAATGACTGTTTCTAATAAATATAATGCTTAAATGCATCTGATACTTCAATAAGTTACTGAAAGCATGAGACTTGGAGCTTTAATATAATAAGTAAACATTTAATACAGGATTATTGGGGTACTTGTCTTTGTAATTAATGCCTTGATTGAATCAGTAATTATAATCTCTCAGCAAATTAGTGTATTAACATGTGCATTTAAACAGAAAAATTTATGCTTTAAAATAACTAAATATTTATTTAGCGTATCAGGATTATTTGAATAATTTAAAATTGGTATTTTCTCCCGTTCATTTAGACAGGAATTTCATACACTTGGTTAAAGTGTTCTATTTTACTTTAAATAGAGGGGAGTGGGGTGAGGGGAAAAAAAGATACAAAAATTATAAAATAAAAACCTACATTTTTGTCCAGTTTGGAATTTTATCCTTTTTGGAATTACCATTCTCAATTCTGTATATCAAAATCTTATTCATCTTTAAAGTCCAGTCTGTTGGGGCGTCTGGGTGACTCAATCCATTAAGTGTCTGCCTTTGGCTCAGGTCATGATCCCAAGGTCATGGGATTGAGCCCCCAGGGTTCTAGGATCCAACTGAGCATCTGGTCCCCTGCTTATCAGAGTCTACTTCTCCTTCTGCCCTTCCTTCCTGCTTGTGCGTGCTCTCTCTCTCTCTCTCTCAAATAAATAAATCAAATATTTTTTAAAAAGCTCATTAACTATATTTTTTCAAAGGTCTTATATTTATCCAGATAGACATGTAATGTCTCCCTCTTCAGAAACTCTGTTAACCTCTTAGATAAACTGCTTATAAACATGTGAAGAAGACTTATATCCAGCTAACCTTAAGGGAAGAGACTCCAGAGAAAACTAAGTCAAATATTTTTGTCTTATGGCCAAATACAGAAAATAATGTCAAATAATGGAAAGGAATGTTCAGTTAAAGATTATTATCTGAGTCACAATTCTGACTGCATGATATTATTGTATCTTTAAAGTTCTGGTTTGAGACTGTTAGATAGTATATACAAAGGGAGTGGATAGCTTTCACTTTCCTTAGGGAGTTATTAATTAGATCATTGTTCAGGAATTTTATCAGGAATTCTAGTTACTTTGTAATAGGGGTTGTAGATTTTGTCATGCAAAAAAAGCTTTCTCAGATGGGGTTTAGGAAAATTTCCTTTCTCTGCACTGGATGACTCATCCCAAACCAGACTGTATAAAACAGGAAACAGAGAAATAAACATGGAAGCTTTCTTACCCTGCAAGTTTTATTAGAAGAAAATTTAAAGGGAACAAAATTTCTTTTTCTCTTTTAAAGGGATTTACCATAGATATGGACAGGTAAATCAACAAAATTTCTTTTTTTTTTTTTTTTCACTGACCATTATTCTTTTCACCCTTGGGTTCCATGCAAGCCCAAGGAACAGAATACTTACTGCACGATTAACTAGAGAATTTTATTCTTGTGTGCTTTCAGAAACATTGTGTTGTTTGTGCTACATTAAATCAAAGTGAGAGAATGAAGGAGATCAAAGTTCCAGTCATAAAATAGCATTCCACTGTCACAACCAGCAACAATAGATGAGCGAAGACTGCTGTTTTCACAAACTTTCTTTGCCATCTTAGAAATTTGGGTTGCTTTTTGCCCTCCAGTACTAATTACAAATACAAAAAAGCACAGGCTTTCACAAATCAATTCAACTTCCTGGATATACTTTCAAATGTTTCATTCACAAACAAGGGACTATATTTAATTTCAGTTCCTACGTAACAAAAGAACCCTCAAATTTCTGGGTATTGATGTTTTCATTTTCTCCTCTCTTTGTCTGAAATGAAGACAATTTCACTTGCAACAAGGAACACAAATTGTTCATTAAGAGAATATTTGAAGCATACGCTTACCGCCAGTGAAATTATGCAAGGCAATGAGAGGAATTCAGAATAATCTTGAGTCACTAATGCTTTTGATGAAAACGATATTGATGTTGAAGATACCACAATGAACTTAACAGAGAAAAAGATGATAGCAATCTCAACTACAATTATAACTCTGTGCACTCCACTCTGAGTAATTGGTATACTGAGCAGCAAAAGTCAGAAAGGATACTGAAGATTTAAGAGCAAAAAATGATGTTTGTATAAATCATAATTATACCCAGAATTTGAGAATATGTATTTTTCTCAAGCACATAAGGAGCATTTAAAATAAACATATGCTATACCATAAGTATCAACAAACTTTAAAGAATGAATATTATCCAGATCACATTCTTTGAACATAATCCAATTTATTAGGAAACTAATAGTAAGAAAAGTAGGAACAATCCCTTATGATTAGAAATTAAAAAACAAAATATGTACTTTTTAACAATGGATGGGGTCACAAAAGAAATCTTAAAGGAAAATAGAATATACTTATAATTTAACTGTAATAAAAGTACTACATATCAACCTGTAAAGTATAGATAATTAAAGTTTAATTTGCACAACTGAATGTTTAATTTTGAAAAAAAGAGGAAAGCCAAATATCAATAAACAAATAATCTAACTAAAACATTAGAAAAATAAAAAGCAATAAACACAAAGAAATTTGATACTAAAATCAGTAATATAGAGAGAACAGAATATAGTGAAATAAAAGATACAAAACACAAAATACAAAACTAAAGTTTGGTTTTTGGGAAATTAATAAAATTGACACATTTCTCTTGGGACACATCCAAACAGAGAAGAGGACAAATAAACAAAATAAAAATGGGAAAAAGAACATAATCATAAATCCTACAGATGTTAAAAATATATTATTTAAGGGGCACCTGGGTGGCTCAGTGGGTTAAGGCCTCTGCCTTCGGCTCAGGTCATGATCTCAGGGTCCTGGGACCGAGCCCCACATCGGGCTCTCTGCTCAGCGGGAAGTCTGCTTCCCCCTCTCTCTCTGCCTACTTGTGATCTCTCTCTGTCAAATAAATAAATACAATCTTAAAATATCTATCTATCTATCTATCTATATAATTTAAGGATTATAGGAACAACTTTATGTAAACAAATTTGAAATGGACAAATTCCTAGATAAAGCTTACTTAGTCAAACTGACTAAAGAAAGAGGATATTTGCTTAGTTCTATAATCAACAAATAAATATGTAGTGAAAAATTTTCCTGCAAAAAAAAAAAAAAGACAAAAAACCTCAGATGATCTTCTAGGCAAGTTCTAAAGTTCTAATAATTATCCAAGGAATAGTTGATCCCAATCCCATGCAGCTAACTCCAATTAATAGAAAAGAAGGACCTCAACTACAGATCTATTTATTTAAAGCTGATATAACCTTGTTCCAAAGGCTGATGAAGAAGTAAGAGAAAGGAAACTTACAGTCCAGTTTCACCCTTGAACACTGATGCAAAAATCCTAAACTAGGGGTGCCTGAATTGCTCAGTTGGTTAAGCAACTGCCTTCAGCTCAGGTCATGATCTCCAGGTCCTGGAATTGAGCCCCACATCAGGCTCCCTGATCAGCAGGGAGTCTGCTTCTCCCTCTGCCTCTGCCCATTCCCTGCTCATGCTCTCTCTCACTATCTCCCTCTCTCAAATAAATAATATCTTTAAAAAGAAAAATTCCTAAACTAAATAGTAGTAATGGAATACATCAGAGCACAAGAAAAGATAATACAAAGTTAAAAAGTTAGGTCCACCACACCTCTATAGTCAACTAATGTTCAACAAAGCAGGAAAGAATATCTAGTGGGGAAAAAAGACAGTTTATTCAACAAATAATGTTGGGAAAACTGGGCCACTTTCTTACATTATACACAAAAGTGCATGAAAGGAATCCATCAGAATTCTAGAGGAGAATATAGGTGGCAGTTTCTTTGACCTCAGCTGTAGCAACTTCTTACTAGACACATCACCAGAAGCAAGGGAAACAAAAGCAAAAATGAACTTATTGGGACTTTATCAAGAGATTAAAAGCTTCTGTGCTATGCAGGAAACAATCAATAAAACTAAAATTCAGCTGATGGAATAGGACAAGATATTGCAAATGACATATTTGATAAAGGGTTAGTATCCAAAATCTACAAGGAACTTATCAAACTCAATACCCATAAACCAAATAATCCAGTTAAGAAAAGGGCAGAAGACATGAATAGGCATTTTTCCAAAGAAGACATCCAGATGCTCAACAGCATTCATCATCAGGGAAATAAAAATCAAAACCACAATGAGATATCACCTTTCACCTGTCAGAATGGCTAAAATTAACAACACAGGAAACATTGGGTGCTGGTGAGGATGTGGAGAAAGGGGAGCCCTCTTACACTGTTGGTTAGAATGCAAATTGGAGGAGGCACTCTGGAACACAGTACAGAGGTTCCTTAAAAAGTTAAAAATAGAACTATCTTACGAGTCAGCAATTGTATTACTAAATATTTTTCTACAGGTTACAAAAATACAGATTTGAAGGGGTACAGGCCTCCCAATATTTATAACAACATTATCAACAATAGTCAAACTATAGAAAGACCCCAAATGTCCATTGACTGATGAACGGATAAAGAAAGTGTGATACACACACACACACACACACACACACACACGCACACATACACACATGTATGCATGCACTGGAATATTACTCAGCCATCAAAAAGAACGAAATCTTGCCGTTTGCAATGATGTGGACACAACATGGATGGAGCTAGAGTGTATTATGCTATGTGAAATAAGTCAGTCAGAGAAAGGCAAATACCATATGATTTTACTCATATGGGGAATTGAAGAAACAAAACAAATGAACATATGGGAAGGAAAAATAAGAGAGGGGAGCAAACCATAAGAGACTCAACTATAGAGAATAAACTGAGGGTTGATGGAGGGAGATGGGCAGAGGATGGGCTAAAAGGATGATGGGTATTAAGGAAGGCAATTGTGATGAGCACTGGGTATTATATTAAGTGATGAATCACTAAATTCTACATCTGAAACCAATTTTACCATATATGTTAACCAACTAGAATTTAAATAAAAAATTGAAAAAAAAGTTAGGTCAACCAAAGATGCAAGATTGATTTAATAACTTTAAAATCCAATTGCTATAAGCACATCAAATATTAAGGAGAAAAAATTATCATCTTATGAAGAAAATATGTTTAATAAAATTCAACTTCCATAGATAAGAAAAAAATGTAGCAACTAAAAGTACATGAGAACTTTTTAACCAGATAAGTTTATCTATACAAATATCTATAACAAGAACTATTTATAATAATGAGATACTTAAAACACTATTTTAAGATTAGGGAAAAATACAAAGATACTGCAAAATTTTCTGTTCAACATTGTATGGTAGCTCAAGCTCTAGAAGTAAGGCAGGGAAAAAAGGATACACATATTGGGGAAAAAATAAAAAATTCTATCATTATATGTAGATGATAAAATTATCTACATAGAAAACCCAAAAGATTGTACAGACATATTATTAGAACTTATAAAAGCACTTAGCAGTTGCTGGATTAAACAAATTAATGAACAAATTCCAAATAAATTTTTTTACATCTCCAACAAACAGGAAATGTAATTTAAAAATGTGTCACTTATTTGGATATTACCTGGAGATAATACACTTAAATTATAAATCTAAAAAGATATAAAGTCCATAATGCAGAAAAAAAGTAAAAACTTCATTCAAAGACATTAAAAAAGACATAAGTAAATGGAGAATTACACCATGTCCATGAATTAGAAGCCAGATATCACAAAGACATTAACGCTTCTCAAATTGACCTAATCCAATGTAATTCTAAGATTTTATTTATTTATTTGACAGACAGATCACAAGTAGGCAGAGAGGCAGGCAGAGAGAGAAGGAAGGAAGCAGGCTCCCTGCCAAGCAGAGAGCCCCATGCGGGGCTTGATCCCAGGACCCTGGGATCATGACCTGAGCTGAAGGCAGAGGCTTTAATCCACTGAGCCACCCAGGCGCCCCTCAATGTAATTCTAATAAAGATCCCAATAGCATGTTTTGTGGAAATGGATAAGTTGATTATGAGATTTATATGTAAGAACAAAGGATCCAAATATAGCCAAGGTATTTCTGAAGATGAATAAGATAGGGCAACTATGCTATCTGAAATGAAGACTTATAATCAAACTCTAAGTCTTAACACTATTTTAGTGGAACATGAGAAATGGATCAATCAAATATAATAAAACCCCAGACATAAGACTACATATAAGGAAATTCAATTTTGACAAACATGGAGTAACACTTCATGGGGGAAAGAATAGGGTATTTAAAAAAAAAATGGTGGAACAATTTGTTATCCATAAGGAAACAGTTAAACTCTCAAACCACATCTTACAAAAATTCAATTCTAAAGGCAAACGTTAATGTTTATAGGAGAAAATACATATGGAAATAAAAATTACATAAATACTTATGGAAATACATATGGAAATACATACGGAAATCCAAATTACCTATTGCAAGGAGAGAGTTAATAAAGTAGTTTTTTTCTGAATATATTATGTTTTTTATATATATATTTTTTCTGAATATGTTATGGAATTCTACAAATTAACAAGAAAAGACAAATAATGTAATCAAAATTGATAAAGGACTTAAGAGACACTTTAGAGAAGGAATAAAAATGACTAATAAGGGGAGCCTGGCTGGCTCAGTGGGTTAAGCCTCTGCTTTCGGCTCAGGTTATGGTCTCAGGGTCCTGGGATCGAGCCCCGCATCGGGCTCTCTGCATCGCGGGGAGCCTGCTTCCCTCTTTCTGCCTGCCTCTCTGCCTACTTGTGATCTCTGTCTCTGTCAAATAAATAAATAAAATCTTTTAAAAAAATGATTAATAAGTGTATGAAATATGTTCAACATCATTAGTGGTCTTCAAAATACAAATGCAAATGACAATGAACATATGTTTTAAACCCATCAGATAGGCATACTGAAAGCCGGACAATAACAAGTATTGGCAATATTGTGATCAATGGGACTGCTTACATCCTGATGACATTATTAATAATACAAATTAGTACAACTACTTTGGAAACAATTTGGTAATGTTTATGAAGATGAAATGTCTATTCACCACAAACCAGTAATTTTTGGAGAAATCTTGTGTATGTGTTTTAGGAGTTATGCCTAAGTATGTTCACTGGGACAGCAGAGAAAGGTGGAACCAGCCAAACATGGATTGAAAGGAAAATGGAAAAATAAAATGGTGTCTATTAAAGTAATTCTAGACAGAACTGAAAACAAGTGAATTAAAGCTATATCCATCAACATGAATGAATCTTAAGAGTATACTATTGAGAGAAGAGAAGTTACTGAAGAATTCCTACACTACTATTCCACATACATCAATTTCAAAAACATGAAAATGAAATTATCTGTTTGCTGATGTACATACATGGCAAAAGCTTAAAACATAAAGTTCATAGAGTAGCAGAAGTGAAATTCAGGACAATGGTTAACTTAGGTGGTTTTGCAAGGGGAAAACAGGATAGGGCTTATATGTGGTTATAAAGTTTTGACCCTTAAGCTGGTGATGGGTATATAGGTGTTTGAATTATTATTATTCCAAATAATTTGCACATATTATAAATACTATTTTGTGTATATATCCAATCTTTAACATTAAAAAAACAATAAAAAAAGAAAATTCATTCATATAATATTAGATCTTACCAGAGGCCTTGCCTGAAAACAAAATAAAAGTAATACATTGTATGCTAATAAAAAATAAATTAATTAAAAAAGTAACTCAGGGGGCGCCTGGGTGGCTCAGTGGGTTACAGCCTCTGCCTTCAGCTCGGGTCATGATCTCAGGGTCCTGGGATTGAGCCCCGCATGGGACTCTCTGCTCAGCAGGGAGCCTGCTTCCTTCCCTTCCTCTCTCTCTGCCTGCCTCTCTCCTGTGATCTCTGTCTGTCAAATAAATTAAAAAAATAAAAGTAACTCAGAATTTAAAAAATATTAATCATCTATTTTATAATAATTTGAAAATGTGATAAGGACCAGATAAGACAAAATTTAGCAATGTTCTGCTTGATAGAAGTTTGGAGTTGAAAGGTAGTAGTCAATCTTGAAAGTTTCCCTTACTCCAACTATTAAATGGCACATTTCAACATATATGCAATATATAATATACTTCATCAACTGTTTGGGAGGCTGAAGTTTATCTAATTCTTTCCTTAACTATTAATTAAAAACAAGAAAATAAGTGCCTTCATGATTTTGTCATTTTGTCAGTTTATAAAGGTATCTTAAGCAGCCTCAGAGTGATGAAGTCTGAAATTATGTTAATATGCAAAGTGATTCATGATAAGATAATTATTGAAAATATTTCAGCCCAAATATAAATGTTTTAGTGCACATGTGATTGACTGGAAAGCTGACTAGACATGAGTAAATGAGGCCAAGCTGTTGTTAATAGGCTATACAAGAAGAATGGGGAACTTGATCATGGCTTCTAGGCTTTCTGAGCTCACCCATGGACTTCATTGCTTGAGTTTCTTTTCTGATGTTTTAGAGAGTACAATGGGCTACTTTGAAATAGTTTTGAACCATAAGAGACTATGGACTCCAGGAAATGAACTGAGGGTTTTAGAGGGGAGGGATGGGGAGATGTGTTAGCCTGGTGATGGGTGTTAAGGAGGGTGTGTATTGCATGGACCACTGGGTGTTATAAGCAAACAATGAATCATGGAACATTACATTAAGAAACAAAACAAAACAAAACAAAACAGAAACTACCTTCACAGGGGAAAGAAATGTATTTTGAACACAAGTCTTTTTAGAAAAATTTATAACCAAAGACTTCATTTTCCACTCCATTTCTGCCTTAGCTAGTAGAAGGAGCTGATGAGGGTAAACATAGTTAGGGATTGAATTTGTTTTATTCTAGGAGAAGAAATAAAATGGATCATGAAACAAAGAGAAAGGAACTGGATTGGGTGAATTTTTTCAGTTTAAAAATCAAGAAAGACTTACAGTTTTGGTTTATGAAGTAGGTGTTTTCTCAAGCCTGCACACTTTTAACAATAACTGCAAGGCAAAGAGTGTAAATGTTTTTTACTAAAGCATAAAATGATTACTGCAATATAAAACAAGTTTGAGCAGTGGAAGAAGCAGACTGGCTATGGAGAGACTGCAAGAAATTTTAGACTCTTGACTCATTAAGGTGTGATGAAAATAAAAAACCCACCCCTCAGAAGTAATTTTTAATCTCTGTCTCTCTCTGTCTCTCTGTCTCTCTGTCTCTCTGTCTCTCTCTCTCTCTCTCACACACACACACACACCCCTTTTGGTAGCTACTCTCCTGAGACAGTAAAATCAACTACTTCTGCCTCAGATATGGCATGATGTTTAGTCTATGAGAAAAGAAGGTGCTCGTGGAAACTTTCATCAAACTTTGCTGATTCTTCAGCAGCATTCTGATCACACTGGTATAGCTCCTGAAAGAGTAAAAGTACCATTTTGATTTGTACCCACAGGCCTATTTCTGCACCTGCTAAAATGTTTGCTCAAGTCTAGCAATGACACTATCTTGTCTCAAACATTTCAGAGAGTAGAACTTATAATTTTGGACCAACTTTAACAATTTTCTTCAGAGAATGTTAGAAGTGAAAGAGAATTTAGGAGACCGTCCCACACTTCCATCCCTCATTTTATGTAAGTGGAAGGTCCAGAGAAGTGAAGATGAGCTCAAGGCAACATACTCTTATTTCAGGTTCAATCACTGGTTTATCAACTTCTTTTATATAGAGAGGGAAAGTGGGAAGGAGAGGAAGTCTTAGAAAGAAGAAACAGGATATCAAAACAACTCAAACCTCAGCATATTCTGAGAGCTGGGGATTTGAGTAATGATGGGGGGAAAGTAAGGAAAAAAATACCAGATGGGAACCACCCTGCTTCGTTACATATTCTGTGTACTTTTCCTGCCCGGATGTCAGCACAAGGGACATTGATTTATAACGTGTGCTGTCTTGTGGCTCTCTCTAATGTCTGAATCTGCCAAATCATTACCCATACCTACAGTTGCTATCTCTTAAGTAGTATGGATATATCATTGATGAAAGAAAGAAGAGGGAAGGAAGGAAGGAAGAAAGGAAGGAAGGAAGAAAGGAAAAGAAAGATACACGGAAATATTTGAAATATATTGGGAAATTCACTGTCTATATTTAGATCCTGGAAAAATCCCACGATTAGGGTGCAGATCATTTAACTTAAATTTCAGGAAACATATAGCCACAACCGTATTCTCTCTGGAGCTGCTGGAAGTGACTCCCTTATTCACAATACACTGATAGAGCTCCAGGTACTTGCCACCTTGCTCACTGGGCAGGGATAAAACAGGAACCCAACTTTAGAATGAAGATGATAAGGCACTTTTCAGATCATGGCAGCTTTTCAGTCATTGGAAATTCCCTCACATGGAAACCACTGCAGCTGTTATGGATATTTAGACAATAGATTGAATGTGCTAGCATAAATAGAATCAAATCAAAAAGAAATCTGACATAGAAAATAGTAACTGTTTTGGTAATTTGCAAGAATAGGATTTTTAAAAAGATGTATAATAATTTTGAATTTTAAATATAATAACTCAGATTTTTAAAAAATCTAACAAATTAGAGATCTTGCATTCTTCTATAGCTACACTATTAATTTTAATAACATTTTATCCATGTTTGGATGAGTCCTCAATTGCAATAATTTGGTTTCAGAAGATAGCATTAAAAAAAAAAAAACAGGTGAAAATAGTTGTGAACATTCTTGTGAAGATACTTCATTCTACCTTATTTATAGATTGTAATAGATTATTTGTCATCAACTCCTTGGGTACTGAAGAGGACATTTTGTTATCTCCATGGTATGTATATTAAAATTCTATTTCAAGTTTCATTTTTGATGGCAGGCCGTCAAGGTGACGAATGCACATGCTTGATATTTTCTAACTTCCTGATAATGAGGTTGTATGAAGATCTTCATATTCATAGTAGAATATTCTTTGTATCATAAAACTTCAGTACAAAGTACAGAGCTAGCAAGTCTCCAAATGATAACTAAAATTTTGTTGGAATGAAAACCGTTGGATATGGTATTGAAAGGCTATCAAGATTGACCAAAAATATGTCTTAGGTTTAAAACCAAGTTTCTCTTCCTTTGGAAGTTACACGTGGGGTTTTTGATTAGTAGGTCTGCAATAATGTTTTCTCATATTTGATGGAACTTTATACAACCTGTATGTTGTACATTAGGTTATATTAATTTGCATGGATTTGCCAACACAAAAGCAAAAGAAAAACTGTAGCACAACCTTCCCTTCCATTATTAAGCGTTTGTACTAAAGGGAGCGGGAAGCAAGAGAAGTAAATTTACTTTTTGTCTCTCAGATCTTATGTGCCTCTTTGGATAGCCCCTCCCCTCCCTGAGTGTAAGTCTGGTATTTGAAGGTGAATTTTTTATACAATTGACTCTTAAGCTAATTTTCTCTGCCTGGTTCTTCAATGAAGAAACAGATTTGTTCCAAGACTGGAGGAAAGCCGACTATACTAGATTGAGAGATGATCTTATTAGCTCTCTTATGGTAAGTGAGTGTGGCCATGAATTAGGGGTATCAGGTAAAATGTAAGACACACAATTAAAATTGAAATCTGGAGTAGTAGAAAAAAATTTTTAGTGTGAATTTGTTTTACTAAATTTGTCAATGCTACCATAAATCCTGTATTTTAAGGAATATTTCAAGGACATTTTTCTCCCCACAGGTGATTTTGATTAAAACTGATTTTCATTTCCTGTATTGATATTTTGACCTAACCCTCTTGTAAAATGAGACCATGCTGCTGTTTTATCAAATTCCTTTATAGCTATTGTCTCATTTAGATCTCCATGATGATCCTCATGGATACCTGAAGTCTCTCTCATGAAAGCCCATTTTCCAGATGAGAATGTTGATATTCAGGGTAATTCTGTTAATCAAGGCCATTTGGAGAGTTAAGAGGCAGAGTTTGAACTCTCTTTTAGCCCAATGTTCTCTTACAAACTCACTCCTATGTGGGAGTGGATAATAAGGATATAATCTTAAGAAAATATTGGGGTGCCTGTGTGGCTCAGTTGGTTAAGCAACAGCCTTTGGCTCAGATCATGATCCTGGAGTCCTGGGATCAAGTCCCACATTGGGCTCTCTGCTCAGCAGGGAGTCTGCTTCTCCCTCTGACCCTCGTGCTTCTCATGCTCTCTCTCATGCTCACTCTCTCAAATAAATAAATAAATGAATAAAATCTTTTTAAAAAGTCTTATGAATATATTTCAGTTATTTCATTATAGTTACCCCTGCCCCCTCTTTCTCTCTCTATAATGTACTATAGTGTATAAATATAATGCCATAAAATAAAATTATATAATACTGCCTCCTTGATGGCTTTGTGTTTTAACCTAATAAAAATGTTTGCTTTCCTTCAAGATTCTAAATATAGGTGATTTGGGACAGTATTGTCTTCTACTAAGAGATTCAACAGGCCTATCTGAACACCTTAACATTTTTTATTTTTTACTGCATAGATTACCAATTCCTGAAACTGTTCAATGGCATAAAAAATAGTGCATAAACTATAGAAATGAGATTTTTTAGAAGAATAGTTCTTTAAATGGTTAAGTCTTCTGAGGCACTCCTGCCCCTGAGTCCACACATAATAAGCATTCACTGTTTATGCCTTTGTTTGAAACATATCTCTAAACCTTCTCTCTTGAAATCACTTTCATATAGTCTGTTGAATTGAGTTTTATGGTTTTAATGGTATAACCTTCTTTCCTTTCATGGTCTGTTTACATTTCTGGAACTTGAAGAAGTTGCACAGTGACAATATAAAGCAATACTTATGTTGTTACACACTAAAATGTTCTAGATGGTTAATAACACATACCAAGGCATGTAGTCCTAATCAGACCAGTTTTCATCTTGCCACATCTCTGGTATAATTTCCTCCCTTGATCATTTCAGATCTTCCCGGTAGAAGTGGAGAGTTAATAGTATCAGGAGGAGGAAATTTTGAGTGAATAGTTTCTTCAATGTTTAAAATGCCCTGAGCAGAGTCTTCACAGTATTGTCAATTACTGGGTTCTCAAAATGTCACATTTTCAAAGAATGTAACAAACATGTGTCAACCTAAATGTAGCTTGTCATGGCATACTGGAGTGGGGAAATTACTAAGGGATTAATATATATGAAAAATGTGGCTGAAGCTTTCCTATCCCCATGCATTTTTTGGTGGGTGAGTTCATTTTCCGGATTCTTTATTTTTCTCAAGGTAATCTCACCAAATCTATTTTTTTTAAAGATTTTATTTATTTGACAGAGATCACAGGCAGGCAGAGAGAGCAAGGAAGGGAAGCAGGCTCCCCGCTGAGCAGAGAGCCCGATGCGGGGCTCGATCCCAGGACCCTGAGATCATGACCCGAGCCGAAGGCAGAGGCTTTAACCCACTGAGCCACCCAGGCGCCCCACCAAATCTATTTTTAATTAAATCCTCAGTACTTTATCTAGTAGACAAATTTATCTTCTTCATTGAGGGTTGATGGTAACACACAGGTGCATAGTGACTTTAATGAAGAAATCTAAGGAATATGGGAATAGAAAAAACTAAGAAAGAGAGGAAAAGCTGGGTGGTGGTGGGGAAACCGTCAAAGTGGGGGAGAGCACTTATAAGGAAAATATGGAAATTGAGACTTTAAATCCTTTTGAATAGTAGAAAATTATGCCCTTCTTTGTTCAAAGGAAACTAAAGGCTTTATGAGTTCTTTGGACATCAAATATACTTCAGTGAGGGAGAAACATGCCACTTAAAGTCTCTTTGAAATTCACATTTGATATAAATCTCAAGTCTAAAAATGGTATTAGCATAAATAAATTTATAGAAGGACAGCTCGGGAAGAACATGCAAATAGATTAAAATACAACCCTATGGCTTCCCAGTTTTCTCTCTCTCTGGTACTGGCATGGAGAAGATATTTTGATTTTTCTTATTTAAATAAAGGAACAGTGGCTAAAAAGAAGCATTGAGTACAGATTCAAATGAACAGAACTGATGAAGTGGAAATGAATATGCTTGAATTAATCATAATGCTTTAATCAGGGTTTTCTAATGCTAGTTAATTGCATCACAAAATATAGCACCGAATGAGCTTGGTGAGTTGTAAAAGGGAGACTCAGAGACTCTGAATAGGATCCTGTTTTGAACAAGAGAGGTGTGGAAAAATTGACCAATTGCCACTGAAGCTGTTATGTGCCCAAGTGGCTGAATAAACTTGGTATCAGTCAACTCAATTAAATTATAGGCCTAAATTAAACTTATATCATAGGGCTACCATATTCAATTTCATTTGTTTTTCTAAGTCATCCCTTTCCCAAGAGACACTAAACATCTCTCATGACTGAAAATAAATTATCTTTCTTTTCCAGTGTGGTTTCCATTAATTTACTTATGCCGCATAATAATTAAAACAGTTTGGCCTCTGTGGCATTGAAATATCTATGCATTCAGAATGACTGTTGTCCCCAACAACATCAGAGCGGGAGACTCTACAAACTCTGCCCCCACCCCCTTCAGAAACATCACTCTGGTCTCTCTGACAGGACCAAAAGTTTTTATCACTAATTCTCCTCTTTGGCTTAGGACATAAATGATTTTAATTTCATCCTGCCTGTGTGACTTAAAGGACCATATCTTAAATACTGTTTTTGTTTTTGCCAACAGACCATTTCAATAATTAAAACCAATCTATTTTTTTCCCCTTCAGCAGCATATTCATTCAACTATCTGGCAAAGACTCTCTGATGGAATGTGTTGTTAGAATTTATAAACGCTAAGATCTCTGCAACTTCTCTGTCTCTCTTGCCTCAACATCTGAATCCAGGAGAGCCAGCTTATTCTGAGAAAAGCCAATTCTTAATGAGAACACGAAGTTTTGAATCAACAAACATCTACTAATCTTTCAGAATTCCTTACAAGCCCTATGCCTTCAGATCTTTGAGGCTAGTAGTAATGGTTTTATAACCCACATTTCTAATATGTTGCTTTTTCTTTTTTTTTGAGTCTCTGAAGGGAAATCCTTCATTTATAAACTTCTCTGGGTTTATAAGTTGGATGATGTCAGACTCTGGGGGTGAATAAACAAGTAAGAAAGTTAATTTATGGTGAAATTTGCGTGGGGTGGGGAAACGCATGGTTGGTATGGAGATTGGAAATTATCCAGTGAAGATGAATTGTGCAAACCAAAGCAATTCTTTCCCTAGCTACATTCCTGGGCCACTGAGATTTATCATTCTACACATATCTACCTACCTGACTTATCTAAAAAATAATCTAACCTGCTTTGTTTGCTTTTTTTGTTTATAATATCTGCTGTTTCTGTGCATTGTTTCTTCAGTCAGGACACCGGCAGACAAGTCACTTGTATTGAGCAACTTACTCAACAAATTTATCTGTGTTTCATTAACTTATTAATTGGTCTCAAAAGCCTAGGCTTTGTGTTCTAGTAGATGTCTGGTTTCCTATTGATCAATACTCCTTTATGCTAAAAAACACAGTGGGTTCTAGTCTAATCATGAAGTGGGAAGACTGTTTCCCTAATCATCCATCTGCTTGCTCTTACCTTTTCAATAAGTTTTTTTGATCACCTTAATTCTAATCAACTAAGCATGTCTCACTGAGGTGCCCAACAGGTTAGGACAGAATTCTATGAAGGGCATTTTCTATTAAGTGGCAAGGAGTGTCAACAGGTTAACCTCAATCTCCTCATCTGTAAATTCACACTTAATGCATTTCTTCAGAGAAAAGTCACAAGATCAAAATCAAAATAAAATTTTCATAATATATAAAAAAAGAACAGAGCAAACCAACCTCCTCTTTTTCATTTCACTCATTTACAGTATTATTAATAGCAACAGGTAACACTGGAGTATGACAGATCATTTGCAAACACAGCTGCTACAATTACCCTTATGTTTTGCAACATAAATTGTAAGCTAATCCCGTCGAGGGGTGAAGCCTAGTTTTCCCAACCCGTACATAGGCGGTCTTGTGATTTGCTTTGACCAAAAGAATGTTGAGGATGACTTCTGAAGCCAGAGCATATGAAGATTTGCAGGTTTTGTTTTTATCCTCTTAGAACGATGTCCTGAGATCACTGTGCCATAATGAAAGCTGGAAGGATGACCATGAGGAAAAAGGGATCTAGATGCCTCAGTTATCTCAGCTGAGTCCAGCCCTCAGTTGATTCTCCAGCAGAGAGCATTCATGAGTGAGCCCAGGGGAGACTGCTCAACCAACAGCCAGAATTATAGAAAATAATAAACTGTTTTTTAAAGCTATTAAGCTTTAGGATAGTTTGTTTTATAGCAATAGATAATCAATAGAATTATTGTGGTAAGGATTAGCAGTGAACAACAGAGAAGATCCTTGCTTCATAAATGTATATTCTAGACTCAAAGGTTACAAAAATTGTATTGTAATTGAAACATATATTATGCACTTTTTGTTTATGTTACATAAAGTGATGGTATGTAAAAGCATGAGTTTAATATTTTGCTGAAGGTTGTCTGTGATGCTTAGTAGGAAACATATTGGAGTTAATGGCTGAATTTTTTAATGCTTACTATATAATAGGTTTACAGGTATTTTTACAAGTGTTAACTCACTAAATATGTACAATAACCCTATGTGATATATACATATATATGTGTGTATATACACTTTGCATTAAAGGAAACTGAGGCACAAGAGGATGATAGTGTTAGCTAAGTTCACATAGATAGTAAGTATTGGAGTTGGAATTCCAAGGCAAGCAATCTAGCTTCAGAGTCTACACCCTTAACTTCTGCACACTGTTGGACTAAGCCAACTATTGCATTTACATAGAAATTCTCCCACTTAATTTAAGGAAGGCTAATTTTTATTATAATGTAGGAGATAAAAGATAAGGCTGATTAGAGTGTAAATCTCTCAGAAATCCCCACTGAATTGTCCCAAGGATGGATATAGGGATTTTTAGTTTTTTTAAACACCACTCAGACTTACCTTCAAGGTCACAAATAAAGTAGAAATTATATTTATTTAAAGCAGACAAGTGACACTGAACATTATTATACCAGAGATCAAATTAATCAAATTTTTTTCTGAATAGAGTAATATTTAATGCACTTATTTTGCTCACTCAAAGTCAGTAAACCTGTAAAATGTACATAGTTTTCTACACTATAATCTAGTGACTATTTTGATTAAAGCACAGTACTTACGTCTATCTTAAAGTGCGTTTTGTTGGAACTTAGCTCCCCTAAACGTTTTTGTTTTTTGTTTTTGTTTTTTTTTTTAATGAGTTTGTTTTCAGTGTCATGGGCAGAAACCATCTAGGGGGATGATTTGCCTGCACCAACCTTAAAGAGCCTACTAAATAGTTGAATTAACTATGGCCCTGCTGGGGGAGGCAAAAAATCTACTGAATTATAATCTCCAAAAATGGGGATCAGGAACACTAAGCATGTGAATATGTTCCTTAGGTAATTCTGAATATCAGCCAAGTATGGAACACCCGACCTGGCTATTGGTTTTATCAAAAAATCTTAGAATACTGCATTACCTACACACTCCCTTTCAACTCTCTGAGGTTATGGAGTTACGCAGAAAAGTTATTATTTTTTTTAATGTAATGATAGACTTCAAAAAAGGAAGTTCTTGACGTTTGTATTCAGTGTCTTGCCTTCCAGTTTATGGTTCTTTCTGTTTGGTTATCCTTTTCTCTTAACTCAGGGACTTATCTGCATGTTATACTCATTTATTTTAACCCACTCCTGAATACACTAAGATAAGCTATTCATGAACAATTGACATAAACTAGAAATTCACAGAAGAGGATTACAAATGGCCAAAAATAAAAATAAATAAATAAATAAATAAATAAACATGCTCAACCACTTAGATTATAAGATAAATGAAAAAAAAATCAGTTATGTCTTTTTTTTTTAAAGATTTTATTTATTTATTTGTCAGAGAGAGAGAGAGAGAGCGAGCACAGGCAGACAGAGTGGCAGAGGGAGAAGCAGGCTCCCTGCGGAGCAAGGAGCCCAATGTGGGACTCGATCCCAGGATGCTGGGATCATGACCTGAGCCGAAGGCAGCTGCTTAACCAACTGAGCCACCCAGGCATCCCTCAGTTATGTCTTTTTGTAACGTATCAGATGGGTAAGAAGCCTGAATTTTCTAGTGTTAGCAAGAAATTGACATTTCCAGTCACTTCTGGGCATTTAACAAACACTGATTATTTTGCTAACCTACACTCATTTCCTATCACTACCTCAGCTTAGAGACTAGAAATGTAAATACTCATTTCCCTAGCCTTCTTTGTAGCTGTGGTGGTCATATAACACAGTTCTAATTGATAAACATATATTAAAAAGTCTGTTGTGGAGGTATATGAGAAAGTGAGTATTTATTGATAAGAAAATAGAATTGCAGTAAATTCCTCCTGTTTCTGCCTCATTACGTTTTGAATGTAGACATGATACCTGGAGGAATGGTTTTCATCTTGTTAGCATAAGGGAAAGGCCAAGGAACTCACAGATAGCAGCTATAATATTTTTACGTTCTTGAACAAATGCCAGCAGCTGTCCACATACTACTTTTTGAGACAAATAAATCCCCATCTACATAGATTTCTTTAATTTGATTTTTTTTAAATTTAAAGAATTCCTAATTGATACAATGGGATTATAAAATGATGAAATGTTTTTGGAAGGCAATTTGACATAATCTATAAAATTTTAAATACACTAAGTATTATTATTGCAGTTTAATGTCTATAGTATACAAATTTATCCTAAAGATATATTCACCCATGTATGCAAAGATTAAAGATATATATATATATACATATATATATATAAACATTCATTTAAGCATTCTTACAATAGCAAATAATTATAAATTGTAAATAACTTGGATGTTTACCATTAAGAAGAATGGTTAAATAAAGCATGGGTACTATGCAGCTATTAAAATAAAGAATACACAAACACAGAAAGACCATCAAAATTCAGCGCTAGTTTAAAAAATACATTTAAGAACAATATGTATAATATAGATACCACTTTATACCAGTTAGAATGGCTAAAATTAACAAAGCAGAAAACAACAAATGTTGGTGAGGTTGTGGAGAAAGAGCAACCCTCTTCCAGTGTTGATGGGAATGCAAGGTGGTACAGCCACTCTGGAAACAGCATGGAGAGTCCTCAAGAAGTTAAAAATAGAACTACACTGGGACTCCTGGGTGGCTCAGTTGGTTAAGCGGCTGCCTTTGGTTCAGGTCATGATCCCAGCGTCCTGGGATCGAGTCCCACATCGGACTCCTTGCTCCGCAGGGAGCCTGCTTCTCCCTCTGCCACTCTGTCTACCTGTGCTCGCACTCTCTCTCTCTCTGACAAATAAATAAATAAAATCTTTAAAAAAAATAAAAAATAAAAATAAAAATAGAACTACACTATGACTCAGCAATTGCACTACTGGGTATTTACCCCAAAAATAGAGATGTAGTGTAAAAAGGGGTATCTGCACCCCAATGTTCTTAGTAGCAATGTCTACAATACCCGAACTGTGGAAGGAGCTGAGATGTCCTTCAAAAGGTAAATGGATAAATAAGATATGCTTCATATATACAATGGAATATTAGTCAGTTATCAGAAAGGATAAATACCTAACATTTACATCAGTGTGGATGGAACTGGAGGGTATTATGCTAAGTAAAATAAGTCAATTAGAGAAAGACAATTATCATATGGTTTCACTCATATGTGGAATGTAAGAAATAGCACAGAGGATTATAGGGGAAGGGAGGAAAACTGAATGGGAAGAAATCAGAGTGGGAGACAAATGGTGAGAGACACTGGATTCTGGGAAACAAACTGAAGGTTGTGGAAAGGGAGGTGGGTGGGGGGATGTGGTAACTGGGGGATGGCCATTAAAGAGGACATGTGATGAGATGAGTCCTGGGTGTTATACATAGCTAATGAATCATTGAACACTACATCAAAAACTATATGTGTGTGTGTTGGGGGGGCAAGATGGCAGGGAATAGGAGACCTAAATTTCACCAGGAATTCAGCTAGATAATTATCAAACCATTCTGGACACCTACAAACTGAACAGAAGATGGAAAAGAATAGCAGCAATTCTAAGAATAGAAAAGTAACTACTTTACAGAAGGTAGGACATGTGGAGAAGTGAATCTGAGGTGATATATGGGAAGACAGACAGCGGGGGAAGAGGCCAGCTCCAAGCATGCGATACAGCAGTGGAGTACAAAGTTGAAACTTTCAGAAGTCTGCTCCATGGAGGAAACTCACTCCAGTGACTAAGGGGGTGGGAGGATCCTCATTGGGTCAGTGTGGTCTCAGGACCCTTGGGATCACAGAATGACCAGGGGTGCCTGAGTATTGCAAAGCTCCCAGGTATCAGAGGAGGGAAGCCAGCTGCAAAGATGGAGCTGAGGAGGGGGCTTTCAGCTCAGGGTTGTCATAAACTGTGATCCAAGGCAAAGTCAGACCACTACTCTTTGAGCAGGGACCCCACAAGTGGCAGATCCAGAGAGACTCCCCCTTCCTCCACTGGGAGGAATAGCATGGGAGTTTGCTGCAGGATTCTGCTGGATTTGGAGACTCCAAATGGGGCTGTGTGCCAGAGATAGAAATGCTCAGTCACAGGCTGGGTGAGCTTGGGGTGTAGCTGGAGACCAGGGAGACAGGCATGATTGTTTTTCTCTGAAGGCTCACTGAAGAGGCGGGACTCTGAGCTCTCAGCTCCTCTGGGGCTGGTTTGGGAGGCCACCATTTTCATTCTCATCCTCCAAAGTTGTACAGAAAGTTGCAGGGAACAAAAGATACTGAGAGCAAACTGGAGCAGATTACTTAGCCTGGCCCCTGGCAAGGGCAGTGCAATTCCACCTCAGGAAAAGACATTTGAGAATCACTGCAACAAGCCCCTCCCCCAGAAAATCAGCAAGAACATCCCGCCAAGACCAAGTTTACTGATCAATAAGAACTGCAAAACATCAGTGCTAGGGCAATACAGCACAAAGAATTCACGGCTTTTGTCCCATGATTCTTTAGTATTTCAAAGTTAAATTTTTTAAATTTTTGTCATTTTTTCTGTTTCTTTTTAATTTTCCCTCTTTCCTATTTTATCCTGTTTTAACTATTTAAACTTATCAATACCTTTCTAAAAATCTTTTTACATTTTCATTTTTACAGTCATATTCTATCTCTTCATTGTATTTAACCTTATTTTTTGCATATATAAGTTTTTCTTTCTTTAAAATTTTGGGATACAGTTTCTTTTAACAGATTAAAATATACTCTAAATCTAGCATATGGCTTTGTTCTAATCTCCAGCCTGATCATACTGTCTCTCTATCTCTTTTTAAAACCAACTTCTTATCAATTCCTTTTTTAAAATCTTTTTTAATTTTCATCTTTACAGTCATATTCTATCCCTTCATCGTGTTTACCCTTATATTCATATATATGTAAGTTTTTCTTTCTTTAAAATTTTGGGAGGCAATTTCTTCTAACAGACCAAAATACACCCAAAATCAAGTGTGTGGCTCTCTTCTAGTCACCAGCTTAAATATATATATATATATATATAACCTTTCTCCCCACCCCCACCCCTTTCAGGTCTCTTCTGATTTGGTTAGTGTATATTTCTCTGGGGTCATTGTTACCGTTTTAGCATTTTGTTCTCTCATTCATCTATTCTTCTCTGGATAAAATGACAGGGCAGAAAAAAAGAACAAGAGGTAGTACCAACGGCTGGGGACTTAATTAATATGGACATTAGTAAGTTGTCAGAACTAGAGTTCAGAATGACAATTATAAAGATGCTAGCTGGACTTGAAAAAGCATAGAAGATACTAGAAATAAAATCCCTTTCTAGAGAAATAAAAGAACTAAAATCTAACCAAGTTGAAATAAAAAAAGCTATTAATGAGGTGCAATCAAAAATGGAGGCTCTTACTGCTAGGATAAATGAGACAAAAGAGAGAATTAGTGATATAGAAGACCAAATGATGGGCAATAGAGAAGCTGAGCAAAAGAGAGACAACTACTGGACCACGAGGGGAGAATTTGAGAGATAAGTGATGCCATAAGATGGAACAATATTACATCGATTATTATGGGATAACAATTATTATGGGATAATTGGGATCCCAGAAGAAGAAGAAAGAGAGAGAGGGGCAGAAAGCATATTGGAGCAAATTATAGTAGAGAAGTTTCCTAATTTGGTGAAGGGAACAAACATCAAAATCCAGGAAGCACAGAGAACCCCCCTCAAAATCAATAAAAATAGGTCCACACCCCTTCATCTAATAGTAAAACTTACTAGTCTTAGTGACAAAGAAAATCCTGAAAGCAGCTTGGGACAAGAGGTTCTAACATACAATGGTAGAAATATGAGATTGGCAGCAGACCTATCCACAGAGACCTGGCAGGCCAGAAAGGACTGTCATGATATATTCAGAGCACTAAATGAGAAAAGAAAACTATACCCAGCTAGGCTGTCATTGAAAATAGAAGGAGAGATAAAAAGCTTCCAGGACAAACAAAACTTAAAAGAATTTGCAAGCACCAAACCAGCCCTATAGGAAATATCAAAAGGGCTCTTCTAAGCAAAGAAAGAGCCTCAAAGTAACAAACCAGAAAGAAACAGAGACAATATACAGTAATAGTCACCTTATAGGCACTACAATGGCACTAAATTCACATCTTTCAATAGTTAACTTGAATGTATACAGGCTAAATGCCCCAATCAAAAGACACAGGGTATCAGAATGGATAAAAAAACCAAGACCCATTGACATGTTGTCTACAAGAAACTCATTTTAGACCCAAAGACACCTCCAGATTTAAAGTGAGGGGATAGAAAACAATTTACCATGCTAATGGACATCAAAAGAAAGCGGGTGGCAATCCTTATATCAGATCTATTAGATTTTAAGTCAAAGACTGTAAGAGATGAGGAAGACACTATGTCATACTTAAAGTATCTGTCCAACAACAAGATCTAACAATTTTAAATATCTATGCTCTTAACATGGGAGCAGCCAATTATATAAACCAATTAATAACAAAATCAAAGAACATGTTGACAGTAATATAATAATAGTAGGGGACTTTAATAGCACCCTAAGTGAAATGGGAAGGTCATCTAAGCAAAAGATTAACAAGGAATTAAAGGTCTTAAATGACACACTGGACCAGATGGACATCACAGGTATATTTAGAACATTCCATCCCAAAACAACAGAATACACACTCTTCTCTAGTGCACATAGAACATTCTCCAGAATAGATCATATCCTGGGTCACAAATCACATCTCAACTGATACCAAAAGAGCAGGATCATTCCCTGCACCCAGTGCTCATCACAACATGTGCCCCCTTAATACCCATCACCTAGTTACCCCATCTGCCAACCTCCCTCCCTTCTGTAACCCTCAGTTTGTTTCCTGGAGTCCAGAGTCTCCTGGTTTTCCTCCCTTTCTGATTTCTTCCCATTCAGTTTTCCCTCCCTTTCCCTGTGGTCCCCCGTGCTATTTCTTACATTCCACATACGAATGAAACTATATGATAATTGTCTTTCTCTGCTTGACTTATTTCAGTTAATATAATCCCTTCCAGTTTCATTATTTTTTGTTTATGGCCAGATAAGTTTAAAAGTTAATACAACTATTTCAAAAACTAATGATGTACTGTATGGTATCTAACATAACATAATTAAAAAATAAAATAAAAAGATAAAAATAAAAATAATGAATAAATTTTAAAAAGATTAATACAACCAATGTTTGTATAGGAACAGATAAGTGGGAGTAAGGATGAAATCTGTTACTAGAATGAGTCATTACTGAAAAAGTGAGGATGAGTGAATAGTGGATCTTTACAATTTTCACAATGTTTTTCATAATACTTAACACATATTGAGCACTTACAAGGTCACTGATGTGAGGTACTCTCTTTACATACACTACCTCATTAAATTCTTAAAACAAAATATAGTGTAGATTTCTATTATTTCTCCATTTTACTGATGAAGTAGCTAGCTGCTACTCAGAGAAATTAAGTAATTTGGCCAATTGAGTAATATACCTAGCATGGAATTCTATCCCAGGTCTTTGTGACTCTGGAATTCAAACTGTTCATTATTATCCTTGCAGATTCCAAAGGCATTAAACATGCACTTGCATATGACATAGAGGTTGGGTCAATATATAAGTCCCATATTGACAAGTATATTTTTTGTCTTGTTCAACACTATATCACCAGGACCAGGAATAAACTAGATACTTGACTTATATTTGCTAAATTGATGAATAAACATATATATAAATGAAAGGTTAATGATCTGAATATAAAATAAAAATAACTCCTTTTTAAAAAATGTTTATAGATTTTATTATTATTATTTTTTTATTTGACAGAGAGAGAGAGATAGTGAGAAGGCACAAGCAGGGGGAGAGGGAGAAGCAGACTTCCTGCTAAGCAGGGAGCCTGAGGTGTGACTCGATCCCAGGGCTCTGAGATTATGACCTCAGCCAAAGGCAGATGCTTAACCAACTGAGCCACCCAGGTGCCCCAAAATAACTCCTTCACAAAATCAGATCACCTCTTAGGATGCTATTAAGTGGTTTCCTTCCATGACTATTTGGCTAGAAATATTTTTTAAGATATCTCTTGTTTAATAATTTTAACATTCTAGGAAATGTTTATTAGTTCTAGAGAAATAGCCCAAACTGAAGACTGAGTGAATTTTCCACTGGTGGATGGAGAGAGTCCAAGTGGAACAATGCTTAAAAAAAGCCTCAAAACAGTATGTCCTCCTTTGCATCCTTCTATCAATGGGTCATAAAGAAACAAGCTGAGAATGTTGACTTTGAAGAGCTCCCAAGATAGCTTTCCAGATGACCTCTTGGTCACAAGGGCCTGTTATTTTAAAAGGCGTAAGTACCATAGAGAGCAAAGGGAGTGGCTGGAATGTCCTTCTTTGATTGGTGCATTATTTTGAGAAAAGCTGATACAGATCATTTTGCCTCAGAGGGAGGGAGCCCAAGCTCCTGGCTTTGCCTAGTTTACAAATCCTGAAACCAATTAATCTTTTAGAACTCCAAGGAACTTGCCAAACTGAAGAAAATAAGAATTTCTGTATATATGAGACAAGAAAATAACAATGGAAAATCTAGCATTTATGTGTCAGTACATATTGAGACCATGGGTAGTACTGGCTACCAACAGATCACTTTTTCTAATACATAGTTGGGGAAAAATTAAACCATTTCCCTGCTTAAGCACATTGCTTATGTGTCTCGCTGCTTAGACTCTTCAGAATTGAGTTCTGGGCCCTCTACTTAGCTCCATCTAGCATTATCTCCCACTACTGTCATATATGGATTCTTTTCTCCAGACAAAACAAGTTCTTAGCCTCTTTCTAAAATAAGCTGCAAGATCCAACATTAACATCTAACATTTATCAAGCATGTACCATGTGCTAAATATTCTGCTAAATGCTTATATGGATTATTTCATTTAACCTCATGACTCTGAGGTAAATTCCATTTTACAGATAAAGATGTTGAGGTATGGAGAGGGTAAGTAACCTGTCCCTCACACAGCTGTTAGTGGTAAATTTGAACTTTAACTCCAGCAGTTTAACCCTCATTGCTTTAATTGTTACCTCTCTCTTATAGAAGTAAAATGGTTTAGATCCTTAGTTTTACCCTTTGGCCAACATATAGCATCAAAATCACAAAATGAGTAGAATATCTCTTTTCTACCTCAAGAAGTTTGAAGATCTGTAGATATCATTTGAATTTGGTTCATTCAGTCTTTTAACAAGTGTTCGTTGAGTACCTCCTATGTGTAGGCACTGTTTTAAGCACGGAAGACATATTAGTGAACAAAACAGAAATCCTCACCTTCATGGAACTTATATTTTAGTATGTTCTAGTTCCTCAAATTTATCAAAGGGACCTATGTCCTAAATCTAAATATAGAAGTTTTCATCCCTGGCAAGGGATAAGCAGGCATGTAACTACTTTGCTTTCCCTTGGAGGCTGATTACTTAGAAAAAGAGACCTTTTCTGGAGGTGAAAATGATGTTTAGTAACCAAGAGATATCAAACTTTCATACTACAAGGGCCATCTGGGATATGCAGCAGACCCACTTCCTGGGTCAGGAGGTGACTGAGGTACACTAAAGAGAACTTACCCAGTCTATACAGACAGGCCCTTCTCAACTGTTATGGGCTGTCACCATCCCGGAATGTGGGCTAGTCTTATAAAGCTACCAGATTTCAAGAGAAGACAGAAATCTCATTATTTGTGTGAGTGAAATATTCAATTTTGTAAATTTTGGAAAATGAATTCAAAGTAAAAATAACAAAATACAAATACCAAAACTCTGTGCCAATTAAAAAAAAAAAGCATCTATTTTAAGGCCAAATAAATGTTTCACTAGTACTGCAAGATTCCCCTTACATGAGGTTTCTAAATTAGTCAAACTCATAGAATCAGAGAGTAGAATTGCAGTTGTCAGGGGTAAGGCAATAGGGAGTGGGAGATTTATAATTAATGGGAATAAAGTCTCAATTATGCAAGGAAAATGATTTCTGGAGCTCTGCTCTACAACAATGTCTCTAAAGTTAGCAATTTGTATTGTACACTTTAAAAATTTGTTAAGAAGGTAGATATCACAGTAAGTGTTTTTACCACAATAACAGAAAATTGTATACTCTGTGTGTTTGTGTGTATGTTTGTGTGTTGACGTGAAGCAATTAGGAATGCTCCAGCAGTTAGCCCTGTGATTGCACTAAAGTAATGTATCACCAGAGGCCTCTATTCTAAGCTAGAAAATACAGAATGAAGGAGGCCAGGGACCTTGAAAAAGATCCTATTAAAAAAAAAAAGAAAGAAAGAAAGAAAGAAGAAATTAAATCACTAACAAAAAAAGGTACAAGGAGTGTTTGACAAAAGAATCAGGAGCAATGTCAGTATCAGCAAGTATCTTTCTCCAGAAACATCACACAAAGTTTATTTCAGCCAGTGCCACTTCCCTTCAGGCTCTCTGCAGCTTGCTGACTTGCTCTGATGTAGAGACAGGGAAGGTCATTTCTCCTTTGTCCTGGAGCTCTGGTGGTGATAAACTTTTCCTCTGAAACTTCAGAGACAGGGATAGAGAAAGCCTAAGGCTCCTAGAGGAGTTTCTTGCAAAGGAGAAGTTCTACCTTACCCAGATTGGTTCTCTTGCAGGATCTGGGCATTGCTCTAGGCAAGATTTATTTTATCCATCATCTATCTATCTATCTATCTATCTATCTATTGATTATCATCTATCATCTATGTATTTATTGTGGTAAGAACATTTAACATGAGATATATGTCTTAAGAAATTTTTAAATGCATAATATCATCCTGTTGACTATAGGCATTATGCTGTACAGATCTCTGGAACTAATTCATCTTGCATAACTAGGCTTATTTATATGTGGCAGGTCTAGGCTTGCAATATAGATATGATATATAATTTCAACATTTTTTAGGCAGATATGTTAAAAAGTTATTAATTAAAAAATTTTAAACTCTAAAGATGCCTGTCTCAAAACATTTCCTTTACAATAACTGAAGTGTCTCCATATATTTCTATTCCTTCTACCCCCCACCTCCCCCCACCCACCTTTCATGCAGATAAATTATGCTGACTCTAGGAAGGGCTCAAGCTGCATGTCTGAGGATTTATTGGCTGATAATAGTTGGATTCACGAGAGCCTGCTCTGCCCCAAGCTTGTACTCAGTCCTTTTCTTTCTTTCTTTCTTTCTTTCTTTCTTTTTTTTTTTTTTTTTTTGCCCTAGCTTATTTATTTTGGAGAGAAACTGAAGTTAAAGAAGCTGTAGGCAATCTGCCTATATCCTCACAGCAAGTAACTGACAGAGTGAGAGTCAAACCCAAAACCATATCCAAGTACATCCTGTTAGAACCAACAGGATGGTCTATGGCATTTTGTAAAGCTAATAGCATTCTTTGATGGCATAACAATTTATGACATAGCATTATATCTCAATATGTGGAGTCTAAACCAGGAGTGGAGATAAAAACAAGTGTGGTTGTCTTAGAAAGCGTATCTACCATTCTCTGTCAAAATATTTAACATGTTTTTGGAGTAAATAGACAATTCCACAACTTTAAAAATATCTAAAATATGTTAGTGCTGTCATGTAGAACACAGTCTAGTTTATGCTATAGTAATTTTTAAAATTGGATTTTCATTGTTAGTTCTTTGGAAATAGTCCAAGAATGAACAAAGCATTAGACTTCATATACGGACATTTAAATCATTCATATCCATATTAAGAATGCATTTACAGCAATTGACAGTTGTCACTGAAATGACAGCTAATTAGAAGGGCAAAAATTTTTTAAAAAATTAGGAATTAGGAACAATCCAGATTTCTGTTCTATAAGAGGACTCAGCTTTATATCTCAGTTGTGATATATTAGTTCTTTAATGGTATAAAAAATTCATATTTTCCAGTTAAACAATAAGCAACTATTTTTATGGCATTTAAAAATTCAATTTACTTAAACTAAAACAACAATAGTTCATGTCTATTGGGAGACTCATGTCTCCCATCCCCCATCCCTTAGCTCTGGTAATCACCAATCTGTTCTCTATATCTATGAACATGGTTTTGTTTTTGTTGTTTTTTTCTTTTTTAAGATTCCACATATAAGAGGGATAGATCATACAATATTATTCTTTCCACTTATCTCACTTAGCAAATGCCCTTGAGGTCCATCCATGTTGTTCCAAATGTCAGGATTTCATTCTTTTTTTTATAGCTGAATAATATTCCATGTATGTAAATACCACATCTTCTTTATCCATTCTTCCATAGATGTACTCTTGGGTTGTTCCCATACCTTAGCTATTATAAATAATGCTGCAATGAACATGGGGGTGCATGTATCTTTTCAAGTTAGTGTTTTCATTTTCTTTGGATAAATACCAGGAGTGGAAGTGTTGGATCGTATGGTCATTCTATTTTTAATTAAAAAAAAAAAAAGCAACCTCCATACTTCTTTCTGTAGTGGCTGCACCAGTTTATATTCCCACTGACAGTGCACAAGTGTCCCCTTTTCTCTACACCCTTGCCAACACTTATTATTTCTTGTCTTTTTGATCTTACCATTATAACAAGTATCAGGTGATATCTCATTGGAATTTGACTTTTATTTTCCTGATGATCAATGATGTTGAGCATCTTTCCATGTACCTGTTAACTTTTTGTATGTCTTAGGGAAAATGTCTATTCAGATCAGCCCATTTTTTAACTGGATTGCTTGTTTGTTTACAACTGAATTGTATAAGTTCTTTATATATTTTGAATATTAGCCCCTTTTCAGATATATGACCTGCAAAATTTTTCTCCCATTCAGTAGGTTGCTTTTTCATTTTGTTGATGATTTCCTTTCCTGTGCAGAAGCTTTTTAGTTTGACATAATCTTACTTGCTTATTATTACTTTGTTTTGGGGTCAGATTAAAAAAATCATTGCCAAAACCTATGTCAAGGCACTCACTGCCTATGCGGTAAGCTATTTTTAAATATTGTAAATGATAGCAGGTTTTAACGACTATTTGAATAAAAGAAAGATAGCAATAAAGATAAAGGGTCAGAAATCTAAGTTGATAAAATAGTGTTATTGTATTTTTAATAGACAGTACCTGAAATCCACATTGAACTGATGTACTGCCAGATCAAAAGTATGCACAACTGGGATGGGAGTCTATAGCTAATTTTAGATAAACATTAATTCAGCCATGGAAAAGAGAATATGAAGGCAAATGAAGAACACAGCATAGTGCTCTTTTGACATTTGCCATTTGGTCTTTGAAGTGGAGGAAAAATAAGATAACAATTACATGACATTTGAGGTTAGATTTGAACTGAAAATTTGAATGAGCTCCAAATCTCAGAAAAACAGCAGAATTAGGGCGCCTGGGTGTCTCAGTGGGTTAAAGCCTCTGCCTTTGGCTCAGGTCATGATCCCAGGGTCTTGGGATCGAGCCCCGCATCGGGCTCTCTGCTCAGCAGGGAGCCTGCTTCCGTCTCTCTCTCTCTCTCTGCCTGCCTCTCTGCCTGCTTGTGATCTCTGTCTGTCAAATAAATAAATAAAATCTTTAAAAAAAACCCAAAACAGCAGAATTAGTGATTAGCAGGATTCTATTGCATTGTGACCAGCACAAGAAAAGGGTGGTGGGAGTAAATGTCTTCTTGAAAAAGAAGATCTGAATGTAAAGGGGAACACTAATCAGTGGAGGATAAATTGGTTTGAAGAAATATAGAAATATGGATAATATTTTTCTCAAATTACAAGATTTTCATACTGCTGTGCCCTGTTAGAAATTATCCAAGAAATAATCTGTACTGTTCCGAGATTGGATTTTGAGACTTGGTCTGTGTTAAGTCAACTAAAATCAGTATGAACTCAATTGTTCATTCATTTATTCAACAAATAGAAGTTTTTAGTTTGTTGCCTTTTCTTCTTGGCACAACTTTAAAATTTTATTTTACTACACATATCCTCTTTAGTGAACATCAGGTGGCATGGGTTAGGTTCCAGCACCATCTTCTAACTTCAAGAGTGTTCTAGCTCAGCTTGAGCCAATCAACATAATCTGTATCCCTTGACACCAAAATTGATTCAGGGATGGGCACAGGACAGCCAATTAAAAACATGAGAAGCTACTGGACATCTTGGAAATGGGATTTTCCTTTCTCTTCCATAGAAGTAACTAGGAAGAGATTCTTTCTACCTCTGATGGTGTGATATGAAGATGTGGAGCCTGGAAACACGGAAGTCATTATGCTGGCAAGAGAAGACCCCTGGTCATAGGTGGACACTACCCAACCTGTAGTTCATAAGAAGTCCTTTGTCATAGAAATACAACTTCTCAGCTACAGGTTGATGAAGACCCAGATGCTTTCAGGTAAGAGACTGAAGCACTAGAAGAAATTGACTGAGTTAGATTTTTAAAGGGAAATTTTAAGAAAAAAAGAAAAATAAATATTTCTTGGGAGGGGAGCATGATATAGAAATGAAAAACAAAAGCTTGTGCTACCCCATGCATAGATTGAAAAATGAACCAAAAAATTACAGAAAGTCTGAAAGGTTTATCTGATTGTGAATCAAACCAGTTTCATTGGAAAACATTTATATATCCTGAAGGCTTTTTGTGCAGAACAGAGGAATTTGGGGTAGTGTCCACAGCTTCTGAGAGCAAAAGCATGCTCTTTCCTCCTACAAATAACTGAGAACAAGATGTTTGTACAGAAATAATCAGATTAGTGTCAAGGATGAGTTACAAAGCAAGCAACATCTAAGAGATCAACTGTGCTATCTTTATCCTTAAGAACAATTTAAATCATTAAAAGTAGATTGGTTGTATTTGGAGCTCATATTGAGCTATATTCAATTACATCCACTTCACAGAAAATGTGGCTGAGATTGTTAACCTTTCTTTTTCAAAAGAGTAAAAGCAGCCTCCTGGCAAGACCAGGAATGGTTCTTTTTACTTAACACAGAATTGAGATTTATGGTGCTGGGTTATGTAAAATAAAAAGGAAAATAAATGTATTTGTCTTCTGGCTATAAAGAATGATCTCGTGGATTTGGCTTTGGACTTCTACATACAAAACAGGGATGTGTGATACAGAACATAAGACAAACTCTAATGTACATAGAAATCATGTGGGAATCATTTTGAAATGCAGATTCAGATTCAGGAGATCTAAGTGGGACCTTAGATCTGAATTTTTGACAAGATCCTCCATAATCCTGGTGCTTCCAGGTCCATGGACCACACTTTGTGAAAGAAAGATATAGAGTAAAGAGCTGGGCTACAGACGATGCAAGAAGTCTGGGCCTACTTCCAGATCTATCATTAACCAGTTGTGAAAACTTGCTAATATCACTTAAACTTTAAGTGCTTCTCATATATAAAATGATGGAGCTGGACTTAGTCATTTCAAAATCAATGACAAAGCTAATCCAACAGGAAAAAGAGGCTCTACATATTAATCACTGCATTTTAAATCTTCTCTATTCACTTTCCATTGCTCCTTTCCTTCAAGGAAGATATCATCTACCATACTAGCAACACGACTCTTGTCTTTGGCTCTTCTCTCTCCGCTGCCTCCCTATATTTAGTCAATCTTCAACTATCATCCAATTCCTTATAAGACAATTGTAGGCTCTTTTACTTGTTTGTTTCTACTTGCACTGGTGCAACTAAAATTCAAGTAACTATCATCTTCCTCTTGACCCCCCTATAACAGTCTTCTAAAAAGTTTCTATTCCTCTGTCTCCATTCCAATCCATTATTCACTCATTTAGTCAGGAAATGCATATTTTTAATAAACTGCTTCATAACATTTCCTGTCTTCTGGCCATAACTTTTCATGCACTGCAGCATATCTTTCCTCCTATCTTCTCAGCCATGTGGTTAGGTGGGTTCTACCTACCTTCCCATTCCAATACTGAATTTGTATCTAATTACCTCCTGCCCCCATGTGAAATCTTTCAGTGACTTCCCACTTTTTGTAAGTATATGGACTACAGTCTCTATTATGAAGCAGGCCATGCATGAGCTCACTCTTGTCCTCTCTTTCTCTTTCCTCTCATTCTCACAGTTTAATCACATTGGACTCTTCTAAGTTCTTTAAAAATCTCATGCTCTTTTTCATCTCAGCTTCTTTGTGCCTGTTATTCCTGCAGCCTGGCATTTTCACGCACCTCCTCCCTGATTCACCGAGTGCCTGCTGGTGAATTATATTTGCTGAGCTCTGCTAAAAATGTCACTTTCTGATTCCCAAGGTTAATTTAGGTCAGGACTCTGATATTAAATGTGCTGGAAGTACTGTACACTTGACCTTCACAATGCTAAGTAACACACATTTAAATATTTGTCCGATGTCTATTTTTGCCAGCAGACTATATGCTTGATGAGGACAGGTAACCCATCTGCCTTATACAGGGCTGGATTTGAGAATATTTTCAACAATTACTAACAGAATTCAAATAGGGAAATTACAGATAACAATTTGGCTTTCCACCTCTTTAAAGGCTAGGTTTTATAGAATATTGGACTTTGCTTAGGTACTTTGGTCTCCCTGCCTCCAATTTCTCTTTATGTCAATCTTTTTTTTATTACTAGCAATTATTTCAAACCAGAGCTCCAATCATCTTAATCCTTTGCCTCAAAAGTTATTTTATGGTTTCTCATTGTCTATGGAGAAATCCCCAAACTCATGCTCTTTGTTCAAGTTTCTTCATTAACTATTCTAAGAAACCTTGGAGATGCTATGTACTGCCTAGGCAAATATTCTAATATCCAGCCAAATGGAATAATTAGCTGTCTCTCAAACACCTCCCACACTTCCAAGTTCCATGATTTCATTTCTAATATGCCCCTTTTCTAGAATATTTCTATGTGCATAGCTCAACACAAATTCCATTTAGTTATCAGTCTTTTTTTATGTATATCTTGGGTTAAAAATGAGCTCTTCCTCCTTTATATTCTTTTAGTAGTTCACCTGTCCCTTCATGCTGGAAGTTTAAAGGGGTCTAATCACCCCTGTTCTCTTGTTCCATTTCCAGCCATTGAAATGTACACAGAAAGCCAACAGGGATGATTAATAATGAGGCTTAGAACTCATAAATGACAAATCTTTCTAGATTGTTGAATATGACTTAGACCTAAGGGCTTCCCTATTCCTCAATCCCTTCCCAAGTCTATATCCCATGTGGAAAAAATTAAATCTACTGAGAAGATGCTTATATAGGCAGCTAAATGCAAAATTACAGCTTCCCTCATAAACTCATTCAGGAAAATGACTTAAAGCAGCACTGTGCAGTAGAAATAAAATGCAAGCCACATATACAGTTTTAAATTTTTTAGTAACTATGTAAAAATCCCAAAGAACAAAATTAGTTTTAATAACATATTTAATTTCATCTCATATACCCAAAATATTATCATTTTAACAGGTAATCAATATAAAATTACTGATGAAATATTTTACCTTTTTTTGGTCATGATAAATGTGGTATGTATTTTATACTTGAAAGACATCTAAGTGCTCAGTAGCCACATGTAGCTAATGGCTATTCTATAGCATAGCCTGAGAGAAATATATAGGCTACAATTGCCTTTTTAAAATAAATTTTTATTTTGAACTTATAGATTCAAAAGATGTTGCAAAGAAACGAAAAGTAAGTTTCTATGAATCCTTCAGCTCACCTCCCTTAATGTCAATTTCTTTTATAATTATAGTAGAGTAGGAAAACCAGGAAATTATGCTGGTCCACCATTGCATTTTAAAAACAGTGACCTCGAGGCGCCTGGGTGGCTCAGTGGATTAAAGCCTCTGCCTTCAGCTCAGGTCATGATCCCAGGGTCCTGGGATCAAGCCCCACATCGGGCTCTCTGCTCAGCAGGGAGCCTGCTTCCTCTCTTCTCTCTCTCGGCCTGCATCTCTGCCTACTTGTGATCTCTCTCTGTCAAATAAATAAAATCTTTAAAAAAATAAAATAAAAAAAATAAAAACAGTGACCTTAGGGAAAAAAAAAACCAAACAAACAGTGACCTTAAAAAAATTGGGCAGAAGACATGAAGCAATATGGTTTCAAAGAAGATGTCCAGAAGGCCAACAGGCACATGAAAAGATGCTCAACATCACTGATCATCAGGGAAATGCAAATGAAAACTATAATGAGATATTGACTCACATCTGTTAGAATGGCTAAAATCAACACAAGAAACCACAAGTGCTGGTGAGGATGTGAAGAAAGGGGAACTCTTGAGCACTACTGATGGGAACTAGTGCAGCCAATCTGGAAAATAGTATGGGGCTTGCTCAAAAAATAAAAATAGAGCTACCTTAAGATTCGGGAATTGCACTAGTAGACATTTATTCAAAGAACACAAAAATACTAATTCAAAAAGATACATGCATCCCAATGTTTACAGCAGCATTATCTACAATAGCCAAATTATGGAAACAGTCCAAATGTCCATCAACTGATGAATGGATAAAGAAGATGTGCTATATATACATAAGGGAAAATTACTCCACCATAAAAAAAGAATGAAATCTTGCCCCTGCAAGGGCATGGATGGAGCTATAGATTATTATGTTAAGTGAAACAAGTCAGAGAAAGAAAGATACCATATGATTTCACTCATATGTGGAACTTAGAAAAGAAAGCAAATGTGCAAAGGGAACAACAGCAAAAAAGACAGGTGAAGCACAAGAGTCTTAACCATAGAGAACAAACTGATGGTTTGTTGGGGAGGGGAGTTGGGTGGAGTGACCAGTTAAATAGGACATGGGAATTAAGGAGAGTACTTGTTGTGATGAGTAGTGGATATTGGATGGAAGTGTTGAATCACTGCATTGCACACATCACACTGATATTACACTGTATGTCAACTAATAGGAATCTAAATAAAAACTTAAAAAAAAACCAAAATAATAATAAAAGCAGTGGCCTTTTTCTCCCTACCCAGATTTCTCTGAGATCAGCAATGGATAAGTTCTTTTTCTTACAAGGAACGATGAATAATAAGATGGAGAGATGGGATAAAGTTTTCAATTCCAATACTGCTTTCTTCTAGAGAGTGGATCAGATGTCACCTTCCATCTGTGAAAGTGAGAACTCTTTCCTCTACCCACACCAGTACGTCATATTCTGCCTTATTTTAAAGTTAATTATTTTCTCATTATACTTTTAGTGAAGAAGTGATAAGATTCTGGGATATAGGGAAACTTATTATTTTCAATATCTTCCACACATACCTTGGTTTGCATAGAGAAGATGCTCAGTGAGTATTTATTGAGGTGATTTCTTGAAATGATCCAATTGTTACATGAAAGGCATCCATTATTCACATTTTCAAGCTACTCAACGGTTGTATGCCTAAAAGGGAAATGACATAACCTTTGAATAGGTTGGAGGGATGGCTTTTCTTAGGCAAGAAAGATTTACAAGGCTCCGAGTAAATTAGCCAGTAGGGAATATTCTATCGATCTAGAGGTTTAAGCCCTTTTCCTTACTTGGTTTTAATTAGAAATAAGTCTTTGAGGACTTGTCATCCATTCTGTTGGTAGTTTTTTTAATTGAGTTTATCATCTCCATACTTCAAAAAGACAAAAGCAGAGATGCAGGGACCTCCCAGCCATACTAGCCTACAAGATTTTTCAGCTAATAATTGGTGCATAAATATAAACCATTGTTTTTTCTGTCTAATTTTTACAGTCTAGATGTGTTAAGTTAAATCAGCTCCAGGAGCTACTGACTTCAAATAGATTAAAACCCAAATACCTCAGCTGTGTGATTAGCTTTATTTTTAGATCCAGACAGGGCTAGGAACATGACAGAGAGCAAAAAATATATGTTTAATGAATGAATAAATGAATGAATGAATGATGTTCTCCTTCAGTGTCACTTTTGAATGTATGTAGGGTAGACTGTGAATTGGAAGGGTACTGGGTAATTTAAAAAAGTGATCTTATAACTCACCAGGAAATGTCACCAGCTTCTCAGTATCTCTTGGCAACAACCCTCCAAAGGTCTATGCCAAAAAACCTAAGCCTATCTAGGGCCCATGATGATCACTTTCCTTACTTTTATCGAGGGATATCTGTATGTTAGAGCTTGGAGTTCTGGTCATCACGGTCTTCTAGGAGTGCTCAAAGTCTGCACAATAAATAGCAGCATGTCTTCAGATCCTTGCTTACCATTTATTTAGATTTTTCTTCCACCTGCCAACCAGCCCCTCCTCTATTCTTTGACAGAAACTGGTTTTCCCTTTTTACTTAATGCTTCTACATCCAATTTAAAACCAGGTCTTACTGATTTTGATTTTAACTTACCCTGGAGTCTGTCCATTTCTTTTTAATGTGGCCACAACCCATCTCTAATTTAGGTAACTGCAAGAGTGCCCAGGGAACCCCCTATATTTCCACTTCTGCAGCTGTTCACCTAAAGGGTGCAGGTTGTGTCATGTTAGCTTCTCTGTTTCAAACCCTTCAACGTCTTCTCACTGGTAACGAGCTACATCTCTAATATGGCTTCAAGGGTCTTGACTGATTTGGCCCAGTCTGCTCCTTTAGGCACAACTTTGCCACTCTCCCCTCATGTACAATACCTGAGCTACACTGGGCTTCCTTCAGATGTCTAAAAGTAACAAGATTTTCTTCTTCATGTCCTTTACACATGCTCATCCCTCTGACTAAAAGTGTCCTTTGCTCCACTGCCCCACCCTCTTTCATCAGCTGATGCCCATTTATCCTTCAAGATTTCTTGTAAGTATTACTTCTCCAGATCCCTTAATTCAGGTTGGATCTCTTTCATGATTCCATTCACAAGTCACATCTCTTCTTTATGACATTCATTGTAATTATAGCTTTTGTTCAATATCATTTTTCCTTGTTCTACCATAATTTCCATGAGGCCAGGGTCTGTGAGCATCTTATGAACTATTATGACACAATGCCAACCTGACACAGTGCCTGATAGACTTTGGGTGCTCAGTAATTATTTATAAAAGAAATAGTATACATTCTCATCATTTTCAGTGATCATTTTCCTTTTTCTTTCACAGACCACTCTTTTCTTCATCCCAAAACTTTTCTATCTTCATAAATAACTTATTAATGATCCTAACCTTTACATGCAGTGCAGTGGGAAATACGCCATTGTCAGAAGCTGGATGGTTTGCCTGGGGAAGCATGTTTGTCTGGTGTAACAAAAAGGGTGCTCAATAGGGAGTTACAACTCCAAGGTTTAATGGTCTAAGGGAGTTAATGGTCTAAGATTAAGTAGCTACATAAACTTCACCTAGTTCCTTCCTTGTTCCAGGTCTTAACTTACTTTTGTGTAAACTGTACAGCAGAGAAACTTTAAATGACTACCTAGGGATAATGTTCTATGTTTAAGGGCTTCCCCAAAGAAAACTGTGATAGCTGGCCCTTCAGTTACAAAGAGTAGATGCCACAAAAGTTTTAAAAATAAAGTATAACCACCTTTTGGAAAGTCTAAGGAAAAATACTGATATTCTTTCCAGAAAAAAGGAATGTGTGTATGTGTATGACCATTACAAATTTGCTTAGAATTGTAAGTTAAGAAGTATTACTCCAAATCAATTTTATAGATAAGACCTTCTCTAGGCAAAGTTTTGAAGTCACTGAAGTTTGACTTTTATATCTTTTCACCATTCTATTTACTCTCTCTATGTTCAGTCACTTATAGGCACCTGGGACTACTTTCCATTTCGGTGTAAAAATCTCAATTTTTTTTCAATTGCCATGAAATATTACTTATCCAGCAGATAGAAAAATTCCAAAAGGAATTAAAAAGCCTACTAATTATGTAATAATATTAATAATGGTTAACACATATTGAACACTTACTAAATGTCCGGCATTATTATAATTACTTTACTTAACTTCACCGATCCCCTTGATTAGCTTCTCCTCCAGCCAAACCATTTTTTCTTATTCCTTAAACACCCATACACATTCCTACAGCTGAGCCTTTTCTAACATGGTGTCCTCTCTCTGATTCACATGTGAGTGAATAATTTGTTCCTTTTTTAAAACAAATTATTAACTTTATTTTTTTTAAGTATGCTTAGGTTCACAGCAAAATTGAGTGGACAGTAAAGAGAGCTCACATATATCAACCACCACTCCCACACATGCACAGTCTCCCCCACTATCAACACCCCACCTACAGTGATCCAGAGTGGCTCATTTGTTATCATTGATGAACCTACACTGACACATTATTACCATCTAAAGTACATAGCTTACATTAGTATTCACCCTAGGTGATATACGTTTCATGTTTTTTGACAAATGAAAAATGATATGTATTCTGTAGCATACAGAATAGTTTCAGTGCCCTAAAACTCCTCTGTACTCTATTTATTCAACTTCCTGCTTTCACTGAACCACCGCGGCCACTAATATTTTTACTGGATTGCCTTTTCCAGAAGGTCATATTGTTGGAATCATATAGTATGAAATCTTTTTCAGGTTGACTCTTTTCACTTAGAAATATGCACTTTAGTCCTTCCATGTTTTTTCCTGGCTTGATTATTCATTTATCTTTATCCCTGAATAATAGTATCCTACTGTTTGGCTGTAACACAGTTTATTTATCTACTCACCTATAGATGGACATCTTGATTGCTTTCAAGTTTTGGCAATTATAAATAAAGCACAGAAACATTTGTGTTTAATCTATTTATTGCTTCCTCATTTGCTGTCTATTTTCTCACTGGATTGTAAGGGGAGGGCAGGGATCTTATTTGCCATGTCTTACGTTATATCCCCCGACATAGTACACTGACTGGTTCACACCTGGTGTTCTGTGGCTATTTGTGGAATGCATGCATGAATGAAATGGTTCCATTTTTTCAACACACATATTCCAATTAGTTTCCAACACACAACTAAAACTACCTATATGTCCTAAGAGTGAGATGAGGAAACAACATCAGTACATTCTTTGGGTGGGGGGATGTGTCTGGGCCACCCATTCCTAGTGTTTTTTTCTCATTTTCCATTTTGCCCTTGGCATCTTTTAATTTTTAGCACTTGCAGATAAACCCTGAAGGATTGGGCTTGCCTGGACATCTTGATGCCTAAATCATAGATTGGATCTTTCTTTATGTTCAGCTTTACTATGTCATCTGACTACCAAAGTTATATAGATTCTACATACGAGGGAGGGGTAAGGCTAAAACCATTCTAAGATCAGGATAGAGAAAAGACTACTGCTAGGCAGCCCAGGCAAGACTAAAAGATAAGACAGAAGACCGAAGTATCACTTATAGCAATGTCTTAGTCCTGAAGAACAAAGAAAAGAGAATTTTCATCAGAGTAGATTTGTCTTCACTTAAAAACGGGAGCCTATTATAGCATCCCAATTCTGATAGAACCTTATCTTTCTGTTATTTAAACTCTCCCAAAACTCCTCTCTTCCTCTGTTCCTAAATCATGGTTGCTGAACTAAATATTCTGTGATTCTGCTAACATTCTATGAAGTTTTCATCCAGGTCAAAGAGTCAGTCGTTCTTGATTGTCCCAATCTCTCATGCACAATATATCATAGTCATTTGTTTACTTTTACCTCACTAGTACATGAGCTCCCTAAAGTCTCTCACCAGGCTTTTTTTTTTTTTTTTCCATTAATGTATTCCTGGTACCTATTATAGTGACTGGCATATAAACTGTGAATATTTGTTGAATTATTGAAACATCTATTTATATGGAGCCTCTAGTCCTCATAGCTTATACACATAAGTAATCAGTTGTTAGGGCCATAGGACATTACCACTGAAAAGGATTTCTCAAGATTTTCTAGTTGAATTCCTTAACTATATACATGAGAAAATTGAGCTACAGCTAACTAAGAATCTTGAAGAATAGTCTCACACACCCAAGTGGTTAACTTGTGCTGGTATTCTATTCATAAACATGAAAACTTAAGAGAATGTACTTAACAATGCAATCACAATGCATGCAGTAGAACATTTTCTCAGTAATTCTCCAACCCTGCAAGTTCTTGCAGTTTCTCTGGGTCCTGGATAGGCATGATGATTCTCATGGAGAAATGTGCCAGTTAGTAGAGGTCTGAGTTTTTTTTTCCAGTGTCAGATAATAGGGAGCTTGATTTGTTTCTCTGGGTCAGCAAAACAAAATAAAACAAAACAAAAACCCACCTCTGGGTTGAGTTAATACATTTATTAGCTGTTAATATTTATTTTGTACTTATTTTGTGCCAGATACTTTTCAAAGTGCTTTATGTGAATGAACTCATGGAGTCTATTCAATTCTTATCATTTTCATTCCGCTGGTAAAGAAACTGAGATACAGAAAAGTTACTTTTCTGTAACTTTTTTCTGTAACTTTTCTGTTATAGAAAAGTAACTTCCCCAAGGCCACACAGCTAAGTAGTGGAAGAGTCAAGATATGAAACCAAGCAAGGTATTTAAAATGGCTGAGAAAACAAAGTATTATCATTCTAGGTGGAGGTTGTATCTGGCTCCCTCCCCCAGTTGCTTGCAAAATTGAGATACAGCTTTCTCACACCCAAGATGTGCCTTTGGACTATTGAGTTACATGAATCCATCAGTTCTCTATTGTAATTAAGTCTCTCAGAGCTGGATTTTCTGTTGCTCTTCCTAACTGATAAGAGTTTGCAAATCAGTTAAATGAGTCACTGTGTACATGGAACTATGCCTAATAACTTGGGGCTTACTAAGCATTCAGTAACTTGTACCAGTATTATTCTAACCAGGAGTTGCTCTCTGGTTTTTGGCATTTTCTGCCTTTGATTGCACGTCCAAGGTTCTTCTCAGGTTCTTAAAGCCTCTTGACCTATTGAAATATCATCTACTTTAGAGTCCACCTCACTCTTTTCTCTTCTTTGCCCAGGTCCCTGGTTATCTGTCTGTAACCAGCTTCAATGAGATGCTCAAGGCCTTGTTCTCTGTGCTCATATAGCATATTCTTCCTCTATCATTTAACAGAGCATTGTAATTATTTGTTTCTGCTCCTTGAAAGCAAAGACTGTGTTTCCTATGGCTGTATTCCTTACAGAATGACAGATAGTAAGTGCTCAAAAATGCAAAAATCATCAACTGAAGTTTCCTTAGGTAAGCTCGTCTCAACATGATGCCCCTGGAGTAGGAGCAGGAAAAATGTCAGGAACACTCCTTAGTATATCAGAGTCACATTAATAATTTATCAATAACAAGCAAAGGAACAACAAAGCAGAGAAAGTTTTCCTAACTGTATACTCCTGAAAACAAAGAGGGATTAGTTGACTGGGGTTACTTATAAATGTAGAGTTCCTCGGAGTCTCTGGTAACGATTTGTAAACATCTTTGATTTTTATTTGTCAGAGAAGTATTTCCTCATTCCTTCATCCTAATGCACCATATTTAAAACTCATTTCCCAAATATTGTCAAGCTGAAAATTAAGCAGAGGCTCCCAACACACTTATGAAGACTTTTTTTCTTATCATTTCTACCAGTAATCAGTTAAAAAGCTTTAGTTAAGGATGAGGTGGGGCAGGGAACTCATTGTCTTACCCGCCTCAGTGGGGATAACTTTAGGTCAAAGTTTTCCTTTTAAATCCTCAAGTTGAAAGGAGTTTCCACATTCTGTGAAAGGACTGGAGATGAGATTGAAGCAGGGTACTGAGGGGGAGAAAACGTCCCCCAACAGGGCTTTCCAAGGAGACTGAGTGGGTCTCTTATTGTTCAAGAGGAAAAAAGAGAACAGAGAGTGTTTGATGCGGAACTTGAGCAGAGTCTCTCTGGGAATGGAAATGCTTCTAGCCGTCTACTTGGCTCTTGAGGTCAACTTCAAAACTTTGCTTCCTGACAGAATCTTAAGTAAAGGAGGCTCCTCTCCCCTGTGTCCTGCCTCAAAGCTGGACAGCCTGGAGCTGTCTTGTTTCACTGAATAAATATATTTTCTGAGTTAAGCTAGGGATCAGGGTTAGGAAGCCAGAGCAATGCCACTCTCCAAATCCAAGGAGTGATGGGACACCTGGGTGGCTCAGTCAGTTAAGTGTCTGCTTTCAGCTCATGTCATGATCTCAGAATCCTGGGATCAAGTCTTTGAGCTCCTTGCTCAACCGGGAACCTGTTTCTCCCTCTGCCTGCTGCTCTTCCTGCTTGGGCTCTCTTTCTCTCTCTGACCAAAAAAAAAAAATTAAATAAATAAAATCTTTTTTTTTTTTTTTTTTTTTTAAAGTACCAAATCTAAGGAGTGTGAGAAAGCCACCAAATATAGCTATTTAGTCCCAGATGATAATCATTTAGTTATGAACCTGTATGTCAATGCTCCTAATCACTATATGGTATTGGTGGTCTTAGTAAGGCAGGGTTTTTGTTTATTTCTTTAATGGTAGTTGCTCTTTTGCTTTTTTAACCATTTATTCTGTCTCTCTCGTTCTCTTTCAGTGTATGTGTGTCTGTGGTCTCCAATGCATTATCACATGAATGCTTGTCATATAAATGCCTGGAGGGGCAAATGCAAAGGACTATATGCTTTGTCCTCAAGAAAAAAGGAAATGTAGTACAACAGTAAGGAGTTTCAACTCCAGAGTCATCATCTGGGCCAGAATTTGGACTCTGTTTCTGTCTCAAAGTCTATATGGCCTTAGTCAGTTTACTGTGAAGATCAAATGACATAATGTTTTATGTACATTATTATGATAAAATTATACATTTATTGTACATTGTTCTACATAAAATTCAAATGTTATGTGTCAGAAACTGCTTATTCTATACACATTATTATATATATTATATACATTGTTATATATTAAAAAAAAGAGTTTCTGACACAAAATAGTTACTCACAAGTAAATGGTGGTCCTGGTGGTGATTTCCATCAAATGAAGTTTTAGACTACATTCTTTCTAGAAAAAAAAAAAAAATCTCACTACACTTATTACTTAGGCATCATAATGTCACCATACTTTTTATCCCTCAGTTATCAGGCTTGATAGTAATTTCTACCAAATGACATTCTTCTTTCCATTGTGGAGACAGAAAATTGTATAATGTGGAGAGTGATTGTTTAGTGAGACTGTAAAAGAGAAAAAAGTAAAAAGCCCAGGATCCTCTTTACTGGGTCTAGCTGTTACTGTTGGCTGCTAATGAATGACTCATAGCTGCAAATTTTTCTTCAGAAATTTGTCCTAGGGCAATAGAAGCCACCTTCCTCAGGGACACCTGGGAGGATATGCCAACAGCCCCCCACCCTTCCCCAGCCAAAGGTGTTGGGGAATAAAACTTGCTCTCTTGCTCCAAGGTGGGATTTTGGTAGTGCCATTGTGGTTGTGGAGTTCCCTGTGGGATCAGGCTGAGTCTGTGTTTGGCATCTTCCTCCACTTGATCTTGCTTCTTAATTTCCAAACTGATTTTGTCTGAAAGCCTTCCCTCAATGGCTTACTTGTATACAAGTCACCATCTTAGGCTCTGCTTCTAGGGGATTGGATCTAAGATAACAAGCAGTCATGGCAAGTTTCAGAGAAAAATTCCCTTTCTATGTCCTGCGCCTTGGCTTAGAGAGGTAGTCCAAAATGAACATTTGTTTTGGCTTCTAGCAGGCAGACAGGAGAATGAATTTCCAAGAACATAGAAGTGAGCTTGGTGAAGCACGCCCGTAGTATCTTTGTGAGGTAAGAATTGGGCAGATAGAAATGAGGTGACAAATCATTATTCAGTAGAAAACACTGTGTTGACACCTTATGTATGCTTTATCTTTTTGAAATTCTAATAATCCTAACATAATGTCTTCTAGGTTCATCCATGTCATTGCATATGATAGAATTTTCTTCTTTTTTAAGGCTGAATAATATTCCATTGTATGTATATACCACATTTTCTTTATCCATTCATCTGTTGATGGACATTTGTGTTGTTTCCATATCTCAACTATTGTGAATAATGCTGGGTGAACTTGAAGGACATTATGCTAAGTGAAATAAGACAGTAACAGAAGGAAAACTATTATATGATCCCATTTACATGAAATATCTAAAATAGTCAAACTCATAGAAACAGGGATAGCAGGAGAGGAGAAATGAGGAATTGTAGTTCAATATGTATAAAGTTTCAGTTATGCTAGATTAGTAAATTCTAGAAATATGCTATACATCATTGTATCTATAGTTAACAATACTGTATTGTACATTTAAAAATGTGTTAAGAGGGTAGATTTCATATTAAATGTCCTAGCACAATAAAAATACATTCATAGGCCTAAACGGTGGTTTAATATTTTCATGCTCATTTTGCAGATGAGCAAATTAAAGCATAGCAAGGGATGTGCCCAGGGTTGTATAAGTTTGTATATGGAAGAAGAGGAAATAAAATATATTTGATATGTAGTTAATAGAATTCTTTCTAAATATTGGCATAGTACTCTTTCAAAACTAATTTTTGGTGAACAGGGGATCATTTTTCTCTACACTGCTTGTTATCACTCAAAACCAAGAATGTGGTGGTAAGTTGAGGAGAAAATCAGGGCAGTAAACCTAGTTAAGAGTCTCTGCTTACCTGGGACTTTCTTATCTGAAATGCAGGGTTCTCAGCAATGTTATTTTCAAATCCAGCATGCATGGTTTCAGGGAAGCCTTGTGGTTTGGAATAATTTTATGATATCACCATAGCAACTTATGGGATTGTGCAGATACTGAGAATATAAATCCACAACAAAATTGGTAAGAAGGTAATTTTTTAAAACATATATAGTTAGAACTAAATAAAAACATAAGTGTTTTCATATAGTGATGGTGCACAAAGTGTTAAAAATGAATCTGTTTTTAATACGGGGAGCCCTGTAAGTAAAATTCAATGTGAATGACAGGTATAAAAAAATTCTGAATAAAATAGTGCTTGTATAGCAATGGAAGACCGAGGGCTGCAGGAAGAGCTTGCATGTTAGAAGAAGGTTGAAAATGTACTGAATAGGAGTAGCTGATGAATATTTCAAAAGATGGATGAAAATAATCAGTATAGTGATTATTGGATCATTCCCTTCCCCAGCCTAATGTGCTCAGTTTGGGAGTTTCAAAACTAGGGAATCAAAAACTATTAGTATTGAAAGAGTTCTTAGAGGTCATTTATGATGCTTGACACCCACCCCCACCACACCCTGCAATTTTTCCAGTAAATAATATACCAATAATATATAGTGGTGGATGTTGGTTGTTTTGCCTGCATAATCTGTATTCCTTCTTTATATAGTAGCATGTACTATAATTTTCACTGGGAAGCTAGCCTTCCCCATCATATCCTTCTGTTTGAATGGGTCTGAATCCACCCCAAACTCTGGCTCCTGGGAGGACACATGGCCCAGCTAAGCAGAGCACAGCATCCCCCACAACCACAACAATGAGAAGCCTGAGCAAAGGCTGAAGCCCAGTAGAAGAGATCTCACTCAGAATATTACCGAACTCTTGGGAAAGAGGCTTTTTCTTTCCACTGGATTTGCTAAGGTGTTAGGATGTAAGCTACGAGAAGCGGGTATCCATTTTAGTGTAAACAGATTAAATTTGCTGGAGAATGAAGGCAAAATACAGAAATATGACCATAAGCCTTGTGAACCCTTGGCAATGCTGACAATGTACTTTATCATTTTCTGAGAGGTCCACTTCAAATCTTTCTCTTCAAGCTTCCAGTACACTCCCCTCACCATTCACTTACATCTGATGATCCTGCTTTTAATTTCAGGGAGAGAATAGAAGCAATCTGCAGAGAATTTCCACTGGCAAATCTATCAGACTACCAGCTTTTGTAGCCATGTTTTATTACAATAGTGATCTGTCCCTGCTCCTGATACCAACCCCCTCTTATGGGCACTGGTTCCCGAATCTGAGTACATGCAATCAAGGAGCTTATTCCTTTGTTTACCCTTTGCTTTCCTTCATTATCAGAGTTCTTCTCTTTACTGTGTTATTGCCACCAATTTATAAATTTCCTAACTTTCCCCAATTTAAGAAATACACACATGAATGAAAAACATTCCTTCCCTGTCACATCTTTCTTCAACTTCTGCCCTATTTCTCTATTATCCATTCCTCTGAAGAGTACCCTGTCTCTTCTTTCTCCTCTAATCTCCTTTGGACCTTTACCAATCAGGATCTCATCATCCCACTGAAATCACTCTTGCCATGTCCTGACCTTACTCAACATCTTAGTAACATTTGGCACTATTAGATCACTTCTGTCTCTTGACCTATTGACTTCAGTTGACTTTGACATTATCTGCTTTTCCCTTACTGTTCTTTTCTCATTTTTGTGGCTGGATCTTCTTCCTCTTTTAGCACAGAGCTGAGTCCTACGCTAAAACATTGTCTATGTACACCCATTGTCTATGGTTTTAAATATTACCTTTTCACTCATAGATAACTCCCATCTTTTTATGTTCAAACTTCACTTCTCCCTTGAAATTGCCTTATGTGCACCTCTGAGTTTCACAATATACATGTAAAATTATTTTATGCTTAGACCCTAAAATATCAGTCAATCTTCACTCCTCTCTTTCTCTTATACCACAATCTAATCCATCATAAAGTTCTGTCTATCACAAACCTGACCACCTCTCTCCACCTTTACATCTTCCCTTAGTCTAAGTCACTACTATCTCTCACTTGGATTATAAGCATAGTCCTCTAGCTGGTTCCCTGCTGCTTGGAGTATCTTGCCTCTTTCAGACAAGAGTTTACTCAGCAGGTAGATGTGTTCCTTAAAATAGAAGCCAGATCATGGCGCTTCATGGCTCATAACATCCAACTGTTTTGCATAAAGCATGAAAGCAGGAAGACCAATTGGAAGAAGTCTGAGAAACAAATATAATATGCTGTATTTTGAAGGTTACATTTTGAAAGCCGAGTCTATAGGACTTGAGGATGGATTGAATGTAAGTACTGAGGAAGAGAGAGTGTCAAAAAGGGAGTCCTTGGTTGAGTGCCATTAGAGAGATGATTATGACATTTACCAAAATGAGAAGACATGGTGCATAATTGATTGGAGAAGGACCTGGGTCTCTAGCATCCAAGAAATCGGACAACAAATCCTTCAAGACAATAGCAATTCACTGAGCACGAGAACACATTTTTATACCTGTGAGTAATCCCAGGCATTCTCCCTAAACATGCCCAAAGAAGTCTTTACATTTTTCATTCTTTATGTGATTGTTTTAGTCTAGATAGTTCCTAGGTTTCTCCCCAGCTCTTCACTTGTTTGATTTATAGCAACACCTGCTTCTCCACAACCTGACACTCATAGGTTCCTGTTTTCACATGGGAAGAAAAGTTCTGGTTCCCAAAGTCAAATGTAGGTGTTATTTTGCATTTTCCTGCCTTTTCCAGGCAACAGGCCAAATATCAGCTCATGTGTATTAAAGTCATGGCTTTTCAGGATACCTAAATTCATCTTTTTGAAACACAGACTTGAAATAGCTTGCTTTATTCAAGTTGGGTCTCCCAACTGGAGTATGTTAGGAATATATATATATATATATATATATATATATATATATATATATCCGATGTACTTTTTATTGTAGATCCCTCTAAACTGAAGAGTATTTTCCTGTGGTCAAATTCATCCTAATGAAAGATATCCCAGAAACGGCATAGGTAGCCATTTATAAAGAAGAAGGAGGGTAAAAGTAAACAAAGTAAGAAAGATTAATGTGCCCACCTTTAGGAATAATGTGCTGCCTGCCTGAAAAAGAACCAAGTACTGTTGTTTCCAATAATGCTTCCATTAATCAAAACCTGGTTGTAACTGCATAATGAGGCAAAGAAGTTAATGGATATTAGAATATTGCTGTACTTTCTCCCTTACTGTCATGAGTGGCGAGCTCATGGTCTGGAGCAGCACCATTCTCTCTGTCCTAAATGTTATAGCTGGAGAGAAAGAAAGGACTAGAGCAATTCCCAATCAGGGTTCTGCAGATCACTCCCCAGCATTGAAAGATGCTCCAGAAATAAAACAGTTTCTTTGTTTATACAAGTAGAAAACTTTGCATACTATATAATCTTCTTGGATATTTATAAAACATATTACAAAGGTTCATGGTAAAGAAACTTGTTTACTTTTGTTGAATGCAAAGTTTCTCAAATGACTTGCTAATATTTTAACAATCTACAGTACAATTTGAGATGGGTGGAGTTATTCCCTTTTTACAGTTTCTACAGTTTCATTTACTTAATTACTAGAATTATCCAACTTGAACTCCACAAGGGTCAATGCCATGGCTTATGTGCTGTCTTTACCTGGGCACAGTGTTTGGCACAGAACTTGGGTTAAGTAGGCCTCGAAAACATTAATTCCATTTGAATCATACTCAGTCTAACATTCTGCCTGTTGGTGACATGAATTGTCCTTTTCAGTTTCTGTCAAATTGTGGAGCCATTTCTTGAAAGCTTAGTTGATCCCCATGTGGAGACTACCTTCTAGATCATGTTTGGAACTTATGTAGAGACTCAGTTCAAGAAAAATCCACATATTAAATTCCTAGTTTAAAACCCAGAATTACCTTTTACTTGTTCAAAACCTACTGTTTTTAAGATTCATGGAATTCTCCCTGGACTTTATTATTATGGTGTATATTTGGTGTAAAGGAAAAGCCACCATTTTAAGGTTTCCAGCTGTTTTCTCTTAAGCTGACAAAGCTTTTTGGATCAATTTTCTTTGTTCTAAGAACAATCTGTCCCTCTGAGGCGAGGCCAGATTCAGAGATCCACAGTACTTGCAGGAACTGTATAATATGTTGACAACACCTGAGCTAAGCTGGGAGCGCAAGCTGGTTGATTTGCATGGCTTTAAATGATCCCTTTAGAAGAAAAAGGATGGAAACCAACCACTTTCCTTTTGGAGAAGTTATTAGAAATTCCTAGGTAAATTAAAACAGCGCTAAAAAAGATTTTCTATCAAACAAAGGGTCTCAAAAAGGAATTCATCACGAGGAAAGAAAAATCCAGCAGAGAATAGATGGCCTTTGTGAAGAGCATTCCAGCTTAGGTCAAGCTTAGAGACCAGGGCTCAACGGATCAGGGTTATATAAAGGATTCACACAGGGTAGGGAACTACAGGAATATTAGCACAGCACAGAATTCAGGCATATTATGTGGAGCTAATTTTTTGTAGCCACATTAGAAGAACCTTCACTACAATAGAAGCAAGTATGATTCAAAATCTGGAATATTTTAGAAGAAAAATAACATGTCTAATTTATTCTGTATGGGAACGAACTGACCCACTTGGCTTGAGTAAGCCCCTTGGGAGCTGTAAATTTGAAGCAAAGGATTGCAATGATTAATAGGTTTTAACAAGATATGTGACTTTATTTTGCATGTGTTCATCTTCTGTTTCAAGAATTGTTCTTATAGCTTCCAAATTCTAACCACTAGGCTCTGTACCCATAGACCCTGTACTGGTCTTTGAATTATTTTAATTTAAATACTTAAACATATTTCCTTAAAAACAATGTTTGTCTTTTGTGTGTGGTGAGATAATACGACATACTGCAAAAAGGAGGATAGATTTTCTACTGAAAAATTTCCTTATCTGATAAAATGGGGAAAATATCCACATTTCTCTGTGGGTTATTTTATATAAAAACATTTTTATTTACTGAAGGAGTAATCTATCTGTCATTTTCTCCAATATCTAGCAAAAGTCTGTACATACATTAAATATTAAAAAAAAAAAACACCTGCTGCTTGATAGAAAGGCAGGAAATATGGCAGTAACAGGATGATATTCATAGAGCAGGCAAAGACAAGACAATCAAAGTAGAGTGGGTATAACAGAATAGAGAGACATATAACCACACATAATTTTACTCTGTGAAGGGCACTATGATAATATATCTATTCAAAAATTCACCCAACAAAGCTATGAGAAGTTGCTGTTATTATGCTCACTGTAAGTACTAGTGAGGTTATATGCCACAAAGTACAGAGCTGGGAATTTGACCACAGGACCATTTAAATTTAGAGTTCAAGTTCTTTTTTTTTTAATATAATTTTTTATTATGTTATGTTAGTTACCATACAGTACATCACGAATTTTTGATGTTCCATGCTTCATTGTTTGCATATAACACCCAGTGCTCCATGCAAGTGCTTAACAATTTCATTATAATACCTCTCTTATTAAAAATTGAGATTATTTATCCTTTCTGATGGCTGTGTAATATTCCGTTGCATATATGGACCACATCTTCTTTATCCATTCATCTGTTGAAGGGCATCTCAGCTCTTTCTACAGCTTGACAATTGTGGCCATTGCTGCTATGAACATTGGGGTACATATGGCCCTTCTTTTCACTATATCTGTGCCTTTGGGGTAAATACCCAGCAGGGCAATTGCAGGTCATAGGGTAGCTCTATTTTTAATTTTTTGAGGCATCTTCACACTGTTTTCCAAAGTGGCTGCACCAACTTGCATTCCCACCAATAGTGTAAGAGGGTTCCCCTTTCTCTACATCCTCTCCAACACTTGTTGATGAATACCCAGCTTTTGTATCAACATGGATGGGACTGGAGGAGATTATGCTGAGTGAAATAAGTCAAGCACAGAAAATCAATTATCATATGGTTTCACTTACTTGTGGAGTATAAGGAATAACATGGAGGACATTAGGAGAAGGACAGGAAAAGTGAATAGGGGAAATCGGAGGGGAAGACGAAACATGAGAGACTGTGGACTCTCAGAAACAAACTGAGGGTTTTAGAAGGGAGGGGGGTGAGGGATGGGTGAGCCTGGTGGTAGGTATTAAGGAGAGCACGTATTGCACGGAGCACTGGGTGTGGTGCATAAACAATAAATCTTGGAACACTGAAAAAAATAAAATTAAAATGTCAAAAAAATTTAAATTATTCCTATGTACCTCATGAAGTATCTAAATAAAAATACTTTAAAAATGTATTATAAATATAGATGACCAAATTTATATCCAACAGTAAGATGATTACCCTATTTTATCTCTTTCCCATTGCTCTAGAATGTATCTCTTCTCTTCATTTTCCAACAGTGATGGTAGATGATGTAGATTTTGTATATTATTCTTAAACTTATGAGCAGAGAAAAGCAGATTCCCACACTCATTAATCAACACTATTTGAAGATGGCTTTTCCTTTTCAAACAAGTTGGTTTCTATTGTAAGGGGAAAACACTCACTTTCTTCAAATGCTTCTACAATTTGGCAGACTGTCCTAGGACCTGATGAATCTAGCCAGCTACCTGGACACCCCAGCTAAGTTACTCAGCTTTTCATGATTTCAGTTTCCCCTTCTGTATTATGAGGGTTGAAGCCAAATTTTGAAAAACCATCTGGCACTAAAATTTTGAAGACCTAGGTTAAGTACAGCATAACTTAAGAGATTTATTTTTAGCTTAATCTGGACCAGTTTACCTGCTATTACCAGATGATAAATTCTAACAAAAGAAGCAGTGCAGGGCACTTGGGTGGGTCAGCAGGTTAAGCGGCAGCCTTAAGCTCAGGTCATGATCCTGGTGTCCAGGGATGGAGTCCCACCCTGGGCTCCCTGTTCAGCAGGAAGTCTGCTTCTCCCTCTGACCCTCCCTGCTCTTGTGCTCTCTCTCTCTCTCTCCCTTATTCTCTCCCTCTCAAATAAATAAAATCTTTAAAAACAAACAAACAAATAAATAAGTAATCAATCAGTGCTTAGTTTTTAGAAACGTGTTGATTTTTACTTAATTCCACTACAGAGAACATTTTGAATGATTTCATTTTTAAAAAATTTGTTGAGATTTGTTTTATGGTCCAGAATATGGTATTTGAAAAGAATGTGAATGAATATTAGGTAGAACAATCTATACATGCCAATTCAGTCAAATTGGTTGATAGTATTATTCCAGTTTTTCTACATCTTTATTGATTTTTCTGTCTACTCATTCTATCAATTACTGAGAAGGGGAATTGAAGCCTCCAACTAGAACTGTGGTTTGTTCATTTTTGCTTTCAGTTTTATCAGTTTTTGCTTCATTTGTCTTGAAGCTCTGTTGTTAGGTGTACAACATTTAGGATAGTTGTGACTTCTCAGTGAATCGACACCTTTATATAATTATTTCTTTATGTAATCCCTTCTTATAATATTTCTGATAATATTTTATTTTTTTATTATATTTTCTTGTTCTGAAGTCTCCTTTTCTGATATTAAAATGGTCATTATGGATTTGTTTTGGTAAGTGTTTGCATGGTAAATATTTTCCATCCTTTTATTTTTAATCAGAAGTATTTACATTTAAGCTATGTTTCTTATATATAACATAAAATGGGTCTTGATTTTTTTTATCCAACTGACAATCTCTATCTTTTAACGGACATGTTAGAACAACTATAATTATTGATATTGTTTGACTTAAACCTATCATCTTGCTAGTTGCCTTCTATTTATTCTATTTGTTCCCTTTCCTCTTTTCTCCTTGATCTCAAATAGTATTTTTATTATTCTATTTTATTTCCCCTACTAGCTTGTTATTCAAACCACTATTTTTTTATTTTTTAATGTTTGTCTTAAGATTTATGACATGTAGCCTTAATTTATCAAAGTATACATTCAAATAATATTGTATGATTTCACATAGAGTAAGAACCTTACAAGACATTAATTTCTGTTTCACTATCCTATTTTTTTGTTTTCACATTTTGCTTTATGTATGTTATAAAACAAAATACATTTTCCTTCTAATATGCTAACCTGATTCTATTACTGCTTAAACCCTTCAGTGGATCCCCACTGCCTTGAAGCATTGTGGTTGCTACTGATACATAACAAATCACCTAAGGTTAGAATTTCATATATAGCACAATGTGGAGAGCTTGTTCTGTTCCACAATGTTTGGGATTTCATCTGGAAATATTTGAAAGCCAGGAGTATCCCAATAAATGAGAGCTGGTATCATGTAGAAGACAATTCACTCACATCTTTGGTGGCACAGACTAGTTAGGGCTTCCTCACTAAATTGTGACTGAGTTTCAAAAGCAAACATCCCTAGAGAATGATACAGAAGCTCATGGTACTATATAATCTAGTATCAGAAATCAAAGTGTCCACCCAGTTTCAAGGGGAGGAAGCACATGGCTTCCATGATTTGATCCCTGCTTACATCTCTATGATATTAAACTTACCTGTTTTGAACTCTGCTCTCCAGACATACTAACTACTTTCCTTTAAATCTACCGTATTTACTTGCCTCTTACCTTGTTAATAAGACTACCTCTCTCTCTGAAATAGTTTCCCATCACATACTCCCACCCTCCTCATATTTCCTGGTTGACTTCCTCCTAGATGTTGTTTCCTTTCCTTTGATTTGCCTTCAAATCTGGGTTGCTCCTCTCTTCTTTTATTTCTATATCACCCAGCATAGTGCTTGGAGCGTGGTAAATGCTCAAGAAATATTGTTGAATGAATGGCTATTTCTCCCAAGTTAAGATATTAGGATCCAGCTCACCATGATATCCCTTGAGACTAGTACAGTGCTGACCCAGAGCAGGTGCTCAAAAACATTTGTTGAGGGTGCCTGGGTAGCTCAGTGGGTTAGCGTCTGCCTTTGGTTCAGGTCATGATGCTGAGGTCCTGGGATTAATTCCCACGTCAGGATCCCTGCTCCATGGGGAGTCTGCTTCTCCCTCTCTCTCTGCTCCTCCCCCACTCATGCTCTCGCTCTCTAATAAATAAATAAAAATCTTAAAAACTATTTATTAAAAGAATAAAGTATTGTGTTTTCTTGGTGTTTGTTTGTTTGTTTGTTTTTGAGAATTTATGGGACTAGGTAGAGCTCTTTGAAGAAGATATCATATTGGGCCAGTGCTATACCAGCTGTTGCTAAGAGAACTCTGCAGAGCTAAGATATGAGTCTATTGTGTTAGCATCCGAAAGCTTCTTCCAGGCTGGTTCTCTCTACCTCTCACTCAGATAAACACAGTCTCTGTTCAAAGGGAAGAAGCTATATCAGTCACAGAAGAACCCACCAAGCAGAGAACATTCTAAGACTGCTGCCAGAAACTTGGGTAGGGTTTGAAAAGAAGAAATTATGCAGGTTTTCCTCTCTCAAACTGGGCAACAGAGCTATGCAAGCTTCTTGGTCTTCCTATAAACATTGCTATGGTAACTGACAGGTAATTAGCTATTTATCACACATGCACACATGCATACCCACACAGTTTCAAGCTGGAGTCCTCTGCCTACAACAGTCTGTAAGCATAAGGAAAGGAAGTCGATTTGCACACTGTACCCAAAATTACATTTTTGGAAAGTCTTTCCATTGTCAACCTTCTCAGGAAACAAAATATTTATGGATGGGCAAGCATCACTAAAAATGATAATTTTCTCAAATGTTCTCTAAACGTTTTCCTTGTCACTCCTCCCCAAATAGAATTGGGGTTTAAAGATACATCTTTAAGTTTGAGCTGAGGAGCTGACAGAAGAGACTGCAAAACAAAGAGATAGAGATAATCATAGGAACACTAATGGCGAACTCACTTATTAAGGAAATGTGCAAAGAAACCAGATTTCCTTTTAGCTAGAGGTCAGAATGACTAATTATTTCCTTTCTAGACTCTAACATGCCCCATAGTGCTAATATGAAAAAGCAATAAATAAGGTGGATACTAAAAGAGAGTGAATTGCTTATTTTGGTCCTAATCTATATCATTTTACGAGAAGAATATTAAAGCCTATTGTGCATTTTATTCACATAATTTTGAACATATTTGTATATAATAACCTTCCACCCATAAGTAATTACATCCTATTTATGCACAATCAAAAGAGGCATTTGGAAGAAAAAACAAGTTCATAATAAGATCTGTAATAGAGATTAAGAAGGGCCTAATTAAAATTTTTAAGGAGGAATGAACTCTTTCTCAATGCACCCTTTATAATTATGTTATTTAAGTTTTTTGAATCACAACTTTATTTTGAAAAAAAAGAAAGAAAAAAACTCTGAAGCAATTACCAGAATATATATTTTGTCTTGCTTAAAGGAGCATAGCAACAAATATTCCTAGCACCTGTAGATGGAACTTAAGCTAGGCCAATATTTATTCAATGATAACACATATCACAGATCAAATGAGTATAAAGAATGTATTTTAGAAATTGTGCTAATGTCTTTCTCAGCAAGGAGCCTGTGCTCCTTGATCACTTCCCTCCAGGAAGCCAAGTATGGTGTTATACATTAGTAAGGAGTGAGTTTGAAGAAGACAAATCATCAAGACAGAGGCAGGAAAGCTACTTAGTAAACTCTTAAAAGGAGTCATGATTGGAAATCTCAATGGGTAATGTGCCTCTCAATAAACTCTAATATCCTGGGTTATTATTTTCCAGAGGTATATTTAACAGCAAACAAGAAGGAGGTGTGGCTTCTGCTTCCTGAATGTGACACTTGAGAATTATCTTGGTGGTTAAAGCAAGAACGTAGGGCCACTGCCTCTCCTACCATCATTTCAGCTTCATATTTCCCAATCCTAGCCTTGGCCTCCAATGAGATGAGACTGTTAATTTGGGCTTTCTAGATGCAAACATCTGTGAGGAGGGGGAATAATGGGCTCCCACAGCAACTCCTGTGGCTTATAGTTTGGTAGAAGAGGGCACACACATACACACCCTTATTAAGCTGACCCTGACACAACTCCCATTGGGAAGAGCAGATGCCACATGATTCAGTACTGCTTCCCTTGGCCTCTGCTATGGACTAAATCATGAACATCCAAAAGTCATGTTGAAGCTCTAATCCCGCAGTGTGACTAGTTGGATACAGTGCAGTAAAGAGGCAATTAAGTTTAGATGAGGTCACAAGGGTAGGTCCCTGATCTTATGGGAAGAGTGTCCTTATAAGAAGAGACACCAGAGAATTAATTCTTTCCCTTGCCACTCCCCAACCATGTCTGAACACCTAGGAAAGGTTACATGAGCACACAGGGAGAAGGTGGCTAGCAAGAGGGCTCTCTTCAATAAGAGATACTGAATTGGTTTATACCTTGATTTTGGGCTAACCAGCTTCCAGAACTGTGAGAAGTAAATTTCTGTTTTTTTTTTAAATTAATTAATTTTTTAAAAAATTTCTTTTCAGTGTAACAGAATTCATTGTTTATGCCCCACACCCAGTGCTCCATGCCATACGTGCCCTCCATAATACCAACCACCTGGCTTGCCCAACCTCCCACCCCCCCCCACCCCTTCAAAACCCTCAGATTATTTTTCAGAGTCCATAGTCTCTCATGGTTCATCTCCCCTTCCAATTTCCCTCAATAGCCTTCTCTCCATTTCCCTATGTCCTCCATGTTATTTGTTATGCTCCACAAATAAGTGAAACCATATGATAATTGACTCTCTCTGCTTGACTTATTTCACTCAGCATAATCTCTTCCAGTCCCGTCCATGTTGCTACAAAAGTTGGGTATTCATCCTTTCTGATGGAGGCATAATACTCCATAGTGTATATGGACCACATCTTCCTTATCCATTCGTCCATTGAAGGGCATCTTGGTTCTTTCCACAGTTTGGCAACCGTGGCCATTGCTGCTATAAACATTGGGGTACAGATGGCCCTTCTTTTCACTCCATCTGTATCTTTGGGGTAAATACCCAGTAGTGCAATTGCAGGGTCATAGGGAAGCCCTATTTTTAATTTCTTGAGGAATTTCCACACTGTTCTCCAAAGTGGCTGCACCAACTTGCATTCCCACCAACAGTGTAAGAGGGTTCCCCTTTCTCCACATCCTCTCCAACACACATTGTTTCCTGTCTTGCTAATTTTGGCCATTCTAACTGGTATAAGGTGGTATCTCAATGTGGTTTTAATTTGAATCTTCCTGATGGCTAGTGATGATGAACATTTTTTCATGTGTCTGATAGCCATTTGTATGTCTTCATTGGAGAAGTGTCTGTTCATGTCTTCTGCCCATTTTTTGACATGATTATCTGTTTTGTGTGTGTTGAGCTTGAGAAGTCTTTATAGATCCTGGATATCAGCCTTTGTCTGTACCGTCATTTCCAAACATCTTCTCCCATTCTGTGGGTTGCCTCTTTGTTTTATTGACTGTTTCATTTGCTGTGCAGAAGCTTTTGATCTTGATGAAGTTCCAAAAGTTCATTTTCGCTTTTGTTTCCTTTGCCTTTGGAGACATATCTTGAAAGAAGTTGCTGTGGCTGATATTGAAGAGGTTATTGCCTATGTTCTCCTCTATGATTCTGATGGATTCCCGTCTCATGTTGAGGTCTTTTATCCATTTCGAGTTTATCTTTGTGTACGGTGTAAGAGAATGGTCGAGTTTCATTCTTCTACATATAGCTGTCCAGTTTTCCTAGCACCATTTATTGAAGAGGATGTCTTTTTTCCACTGTATATTTTTTCCTGCTTTGTCAAAGATTATTTGACCATAGAGAGTCTGGGCTCTCTACTCTGTTCCACTGGTCTATGTGTCTGTTTTTATGCCAGTACCATGCTGTCTTGGTGATCACAGCTTTGTGTTAAAGCTTGAAATCAGGTAACGTGATGCCCCCAGTTTTTAAGTCACCCAGTACATGGTATTTTGTTATAGGATCCCAGGCAAATTAATCTAGCCCAAAGATCTCTGATGAAACCACAGCTGGCAATGACACTATCCATGTATAAGGGACCTTGCTGGATCTGAAAGCTCCAGCCTTCCAATATCACTGCCCTATACTTATGTTTCCATCAATTAGCAGTTCTGATTTAAGAAAAAATTACAAGCATATAGCCTTCCTTGTTCTCTGGCATCAATACTATTCTTGATTGTCATAGGACCTGGGAAGTATGAGGATATAAAGCACTTTCAGTGTCCGTAATCCCTAAAGAATACCTCTGTATACCTTTGCCACTAGCTTTTTTACCTCCAGGAAAACCCATTTTCTTGTACTACCATTCCCTCTGGGAAAGCTCATCACTTTCCACTGTAGTAGCTAAAACAAGAATCATTTCTTTTCCTTGTTATAAGTCTCACAACACTGTGTAGTGTTATTAACCTTATCCTTCCAGCTAAAGCAGCTGAGAAGCTCAGCCATTGCCCAAGATCACAAGTCTAGATTCATAATTTTAACCAGGTTTGGCTGACCTCAAAACTCACAAGACTATTACAACAAATTCATTCCAAGTGTTCTATGGAGCAGATGAAGCTATAGAATATGGGGCTAATCTAATAAACAAATCCAGACTCAAAGATTAGCTGTTGGCTTAATAAAGTAATCCTGTCTGGCAATATACTTAAATCTTAATAAACACTATTTAGCTCTAGAGATCTTCTCATATTGGGAGTGAGTTTGAGATTTTGGATTTTATAGTTAGATGCATAAGAAACTTTTCAAGAGAAAACCATAAAAAAACTAATGGTCACATTTCTGGTTTCCCCAAACCATGGAAAGAATCCAGAAGACAAAATTCTACTTTCAAAACCAATGCGTTAAATTGGAAAATACCAGATATAGGTAACGGTGTTAGAATGATGAGTGTATTTTTCTTTGTTTTCCATAATTTCTATAATGCTATTAATTACCTTTGTGATGAAAAAAATTATAAAAACGCTTATTGAAAACTTACTATTAAGGTCTGAATACTTAATGCATAATTAGCTCATTTAATCCTTATAACATCTTGTGAGTTAATTACTATTATTACTATCATCATTTTATAGATGAGGAAACAGTCCCTGGGAGATTTAATACTAGTAAGTGGCAGAATCAGGATTTAAAGCCAGGCATTCTTTCTCCAGAGAACATGCCCTAAACTTCTCCAGTGAGCTGCTGTTTGAATGATTCAATCTACTAAAAGAGAGAGGGCCAGAGCATTAGAATTTGGAGGTGTAGGATAGAAAAAAAGAGGGAAGAAGGTGGGACTGGGAAGCTCAGGAGCTAGACAAAGAGCCCTGCTTCAAAAGAGGTGGCAGAAATCTTTGCTCTGTGGTAGTTTTCTATCTCAAGTTAACATATCATGCTAAATTAACTCCCAGTCCTGAAATAAATGAGTGGCTTCATATCCTTATATACTCAGCTCCAATAATCATATTCCATGCTTTATTTCACTCAGTCTCTCATCACAAATTACAAGGTAAATGCCTTTAATGGGTATGCTTCAGCCTCATAATTAGCAACCTTACATAACAAATTATTTTTTTAGGTAATCCCATCTACAGAGGGCAATAGCTGTAGTGCTATAGTGATTTGCAAATAGTAGAAACGAGATGTGTTGTATAGAAGCGAGGCACTAAATACTCAAGTCAAGCAAAATAACGTCTTGATATTTTATATTACCCCATTACCACCTCAAAAATAATCACGTAAGCAGTATTTACTCAATATGTAATGACGATAATGCAAATCACTGAAAAGCAAGTATTCACCTACTTAATGGTTTCACAAAGACTGAATTTTACCTTATCTGAGGAGAGTGTTTTGGTGATGGTGGGAAAGTCACCATTCAGTTTGTTTAGAAAGAAGAAGAGAGTAAGTACCTTCATCTGTATACCCAAACATGTATTCATCATTCTATTCTATCCACCCATCACTCACCCACTCATCCACCCATCCTTCTATCCACTCCTCCATCCGTTCATTCATCCTTTCATCCACCTACCTTCCCAGCCACTGCCTGATCTAGGGAATATTTGTTGAGTGTCTATACTATAGCTCAGTCAGAAACTCTGCTTCTGCTGCTGTGGATTACTGTTTGGACCCTTTGTCCTCTTTTGCTCTCATTTCATTTTTTTTTTTTTTAAATGTAGACTGTGGACCACCTTCTTCAGAATCTCCTATGGTATTATTAAAAATAATCTCCTAGGTCTTATTAAAAACACATACTCTACACACCCATCTAACTTTACCTACTTTATCAGAATTACTGGCAGGAATTTTTTTTTTTTAAATCTTAAAGATAAATTTAATCTGTTAATAAATGCCAACCTGGACCAACTCCGTTTCATAAGAATTCTTCTAAAAAGAGATCAGAGAACAGAAAGAACCACAGCCATTCTTTCAAAGGTATTTATTAATCTCTAGATGCAAAGAGCTAATGATCTAGAGATAAGGAAATGAGAATAGGATACTGAAGACCTTGAAGAAACATTTGCAGGAGCTGACCTTCCTTAGGCTGGACTCCAGCCTAGATTGATAGAGGGTAAAATCAAGGATCTCAAAGCATTCACAGACAGTCATGGCTGTCCATTTATTTACATCTGATGACCTTCCTTTTAGGCTTCTGACCACTGATATTTCACTTCAGAAGCCTGCATAGCTGTTTTTGAGTTTGGAATCAGAATCCCAGTTGACCTGCATGATCATAGACAAGTTACCTAACTTCTCTGATCTTTCTACTCCTTAACTATAAAATGAGAAGAATTGTTCCTGTTGAAACATTTGAACATTTTAAAACAAATGTTGACATTACATTTCTTTTGGTTCTGTAGCCTTGCTCAACACTGGATTATGCTGTGCATGGTTTCAGCTACCTCCAGCTCCCTAACTATGCTAGATCTGTTTATTTTTTATTCCTTCCTTTTACTGAACTCTTCTCTCTCTAACCACCTACCTCAAATAGCCCAAATTTCCCTTTTGCATGTAAATTTGTATTAAATAAAGAGTTGTGTCTATCTGTATATCTTCATGCTGAGTTAGTAATCTAGTCGTACCCAAGAAGCTGAATTTTGAAAAAATCCAGAATAGGATTTTATGTACAAGACAGTGAGGCAGTAACAAATTTAGAATTTCATAGTAGATATATTCAAAAAAGTCCAATGGGAACCTATACCAAATATGAGTGATAAATGCCAGAAATGCTTCCTATATAAATTTCATCATCAGAATGTCATTCAGGGTCACTCAATCACTTATTTATTCACTCTATCTATCTATCTGTCTATCAATCATCTACCTATCTATCTATTGAGTTTCTACAAGTTATACCGTATGTTCGGGGTTGATGTTTCAACAATGAATAAGAGTTAGAACACTAGGACAACTGTCCTCAAAGAGCTGATAGTTTAGTGAGAGAGCAGAACCATTTACTTTATGTATGTATACAGAAAGAACAAGCCCTTGAGAATAAATGTTAGTGATATTCCAGCAAATCAGGTTTGTCTATAGGTGGTAATTAAACTTGAATCACTAAGTAGATCTATGGAGGATGGAAAAGGGATCAGGATGGGGAAAAAATGGAGAGAGAGGTTAATATTTTCATAAGAGTAAAGGTAATAATTTTTAGGACTGTTTGTTCTCTAAATCTATAATGATTATAGTTTATAGAGTTAGCACAGCAGTTCCCATGTTCATGTCCAAAATTCCTCTCACTCAGATAGCTTTGATACATCAACTAAAGTGGTGGGTGACCCTTCAGAGATAGAGGTATTTGGTGTGTATTTTTTGCAGTGGAATGAAGTGGTCTGAAAACTAGCATTGAGCTTTCTGTTCTGAAGCCGAAGTGAAAAATAGCCCATTGTGAAGGTTAGGATGACTGGATGAGTTAGGATGACTGGATGAGAGGAAACAATACCCATCAACATGCCCTAGTTCAGGGGCTTGTTCCCCCTCATACTGGGGTGCACAAAGTTGACAACTGTCAGTTTCACGATCAGTAAGTTGTCATGTCCAAAAGAGGGAAGTGTCTTATCCAAGGACATGAAGCAAGTTGTCAAGAGAGCCAAGGTGAAAGCACAAGCCTCTCAATTTTCAATCTAGCGTTCTTTTGGCCACATGTCAGCATATCCAGGCACTGAATCTTTATGCTACTGTCTCAGAGGATACTCATCTTTCTCTGGAAACTGCTGACAAAGAACCCATTTTTCACTCAAAATGTAACGTGCAAGTGAAAGACCCATACCAGATGGCCCATTACCTTAGCACCCAGCACATCAGCCAATTTTTGCCTCCTATGGTGAGAAGACACTGCACAGAGCAAGACACTCTGAATCTCGGGCTGCAACTCATATCAAGTAAAGCTCCATTCAAAAGGCACTGTGCCATGAAATGGACACCTATCATCCTCCTCATTACAGGTAGTGTTAAAGACATCAGCACTGCCCACACAACTGACATTCATGTGTGACAGACACTTCATACGGTAAGAAATTCAAATGACATAATATATACCTATATTCTTACTTAACATGCATGATTTCAACTCTGCACCCTTCTCCTCATTCCCTACTCCCCAAAATACGTGTAGGGGGAGAGACAGAGACAGAAGAGGAAGAAACAAAGGACAAAAAATAACATTAAATAATACTGGCAATTTTACCCTCTCATCCCCAAATGTCTTTGACACTTGGCAGAAATAATGACTAATCCTACACATGAGATTCTTCTCTTCAGGTAAAATTTTTGACAAATTGTACCTTACTCGCATAAGGGAGAAATACTGACACTGGGCACTGACTTCATGCCAGGTCTTCTGTGAAAAGCTCTCATACACATTGTCTCATTTAATCTTTCTAACAGGCTTATGAGCCAATTGATAACTTGCATAGCCAAAGTTCTAGAATCATGAAACACAGAAAATGTTTGTATGACAATATTAGCTTTTACTTGTGTTCGAATTTATGGTTTTCAAAACATATCCACATCTATAACCCTACTGAATGCAATTAGTTTCCAGACGAGGAAACAGGAGAAATTGTGGCTGTTTTTCTGACAAGTATCCCTTTCTTTGATGACTATCTTCTTCCCCCTTTCATGTGGTCTTGGGGATGTCAGTCGAGTAGCTACTCTGCTCTGCCACCCTTCCGAGACACATGGTTGGGCATGTTACCAGCCTGACTTCTCAGATAGTTTCAACCCCCGTGGTTTCTTGAGTTTTCATAGATAGACAAAGGAGAGATGGAGAGATCTTTCTTCCTTTTGGATATTAAATTACGACAAAAATCTTGGAGCCCTTTATGGCCATTTTTGTTACCACCTGCGGAGAGTTAATGTAAGAAGACTGTTTAAAAAGGTTTAGAGTTGAATTTGACCAAAAGAAGAATTTGAGAGATGGAGGGAGCTTGCTGTTATTGCTAACCCCTTGGATGATTTCCTTCATAAGCTGGTTTAACCTGCGTTTCTGTAAATTCCAACTAAAGAAGTCATGACTAGTGCACTCACAGAACAGGAACCAGAATCAAAATCTTGGTCCTTTCTGACTAGGCTAGCCCTATGTCTCTAGGGAAATCTGGTGCCTGAGGAATCATGTAGAGTGGGCATAGCAGATGAAAATACTCTGCTTTTAAAGGGAGGAGGAAGAGGAAGAATAAGTGTGGAACTGATCACTCAAATTAAAAAGACAAAATGAATAGGACTAGGAAATGAGCACAATGAATATAAGTATACTTCTTCCCTAATTCTGCCAGTAGCTACCCTTAAAAATTAAACTTAATCTGCCATTCACTGCTGACTCCAAGGCAATGACCCTTGTCAAGGAATTCACAGCTTCATTACTTGGGCATGGTAACTAAAACTGGAGTGGTTTCACCTTTCTTTCCATCTTTGCCACTGTTTTCTACAACTGGGCCTTCTGACCTGCTTAGAATATGTTAATTTACAAAATGTAGTCATTTCCCTTATCAGCCCCTCCAGGCAGTTGGCAAGAAGTATTTTCAGCTACAGACCTTGCAATCAGCCACTCAGACCTGCTGGCTTCCTGTGCCCTGACAGATAGAGCTAATTAGCACTCAGCAGCTTTCAGGCATTATCTCTGGCTCCAGAACATCCCCACAAATGAGGGGCAGGCCTGTCTCCACCCCTAAGGGAGAAGAAGAAAATCGCAAATATTTGGAGGTTAAACAACTTCCTTAAAAGTTCCTCCCTTGACTGCAATTCCATTTCTCCTTTAACGGCCAGCTAATGTCCCATCTTATCTGAGCAGCTTTAGGGGATTACATCAACCTTTCTGTGGTGCTTCTTTGTCATGTGGATTTGTATATAATTTTCCTACCTTGTCATTACCATACACAGTGCAAGAATTGGTGGCATAATCCTTATTTATCCATCCATCCATCTATCCAGTCCACCAGCATTTCTTGAATCTATGGTCTATGTCAAGTACAGTAGGAATTCATAAAACCATGCACAAAAGATAGTTTAGCTATACAGTACTTGTGAGAGAAAGACAATGGTTAAGAAAACAAATTACCAGGGTAATTGTGTATCATGATGAGAGCTGAGTTAACAAAATCAAGTAAAGATAGGCAGAGTGAAGGGAGGTTTGCGTGGTTAAAGAAAGCCTCTCTGGGGAGGTGATGTGCAAGTCCAGATAAGAGTCAGCTACGCAGACATGCAGAGATGGACATATTCCAGGAAGAAGAAAGCAGCGAGTCCATGGTCTCCGTGTGGAAATGAGGCCTGAGGCTTGTGCATTTGAGAAACAGAAGGACAATAAGTGTGACTGGAGTATAATGAGGGAAGGAGAGGTTGGCTTGAGAAGAAGTAAAAGATTCACCCCTTCTTTGAATTATCTTCTAACTGCCATGGAGGGTCATTAGAAGACTTTTTTACCACGTGGACCAGAAACTGACTTACCTTTTCAAAAGCTCACTCTGGATGCTAAGTGGGGAATGGACTGCAGGGGGCAGAAGACAAGGACAAGCCACATAGCAGTTTGGCTCCCTTTCCAGAGCTTACAATGTGCCTGACACTGTGCTGAGGGTTCCACTTAAGTTCTTTTTAGATCCCTTTAGAGCCCGAAGAAGCATTGATTATTTTTGCATTTTATAGATGAGGAACCAGTTGAGAATTCCCCCCAAATCATAAATATTCAGAGTTTGAGCTGGGATTTGCAGCTACAACAAAATAGCTCCAGAGCCTTTGCTCTTAAATGCTTTATTTATTGTATCATGCTGTGCCATGGACCCTTGACCTTCAGAGATTTAACAATCAAGGTTTGGATACATTGTAAGAAATCCTACTATCCCATGATGTATTAATTTTAATTTTGTGGAAGCTCCCACTTGTGTACACTATAAAGATGGTGTGTGGCAGGGAGGCACTTAAAGGGTGAGTGGTTCTTCTGCCAAGAATATGCAGTAACTCTTGTGGAATATCTCTCTAGAGGCTAAGCATAAGAAACATATTCTCCAGGGAACTGTGATTCAAGAACATTTTTCTGATATATAGAATTAAGAATGTGAAAAGAACACATATTTTTCAACTACTATTGCTTTTTTAAGAGAATTTATTTGCTGTGGAAGTATTTGCAAATTGGAGAACTCTGAACATCGGTAGATATACTTTTCAGATTGTCAAGGGTTTGTAACATATCTATAAATAAAGGTTTGGGAATACCCATCACTAGGTCCCTTCAGTAAAGCTTCCAAACTTTGTTCTGTCAATCTCACTTCTCTGTAATTTACACATAAAAATTTGAATTTGATTACAGAATTTAATAGCCATGAACTCCATGTAAAATTAATATAAAGCATGCAAACTTTTGTAATTATTCTTAAAACTGGTACCAAGATCTGGAATTATCAAAATATTTGGGTGTTTTTCTTTTTAAAAGGAAAAATGACAAGGTGAAGTGAGCCCCAACTTAGAGGTCCTTGAGTAGAAAGGAATTCTTTTTAGGGATTTCCAAGGGAAATAGCAAAATACCAGTCCCTAGCCACTCGCTGGAGTTAGAGTTAATTGTGGGAATAGACAAAATTCACATAGTCTCTGGCACCAACAGTTAAGTCCTCCTTAAAGTGGGGAGAGTACCATCCCAAAATGCACCCTTTATACCTGTCCAAACCTCTGCTCCTCTCCTTAGAACTCAACTGCAATAGGTCTTTTCTTTCTGGAAACCAAGGGCTCATATATCTTAGAGTATATATAACCACCCTGGTTAGGGCAATGATATTGTACCAGTGATTTACAAGACCTGTCCCACAGCCCCAGATGCCCAGGCAGCACTGTGGATAATGTCTGGATAGCCAGACAGGCCGCATGGTTTCTCTAACTACAACATTTATTCAAGGAATGCAGTTATTTATTAAGAACCATGCCAGTTATTTATGAAGTATTGTGCAATATTAGAGAAGCTTCAAACACTAGGTAGTATCTAAATAATGGAAAAGTCATCTGGAAAGTTCTAGTATTAGCAAATAGCCTTCATTTTGCTCCCTATATTTTATTTACCCAACAAATTATTATTAAGACTCTATTATGTAATAGAAACTTATTATGTAATAGGAACTTTTCTTGGTTCTCGGGGCACGTTAGTGAATAAATGGACAAAAATCCCTGCTCCCTATTTAATAGCTAAGAGATGGAAACAACTGGAATGTTTACCAATAGATAAATGGATTTTAAAAATGTTGTCTATACATACAATGGAATACTAGGAAGACTTATTTTTTTAATTTTTTAAAAAAGATTTTATTTATTTATTTGAGAGAAGAGAGTGAGTAGAGAGGGAGCAGGGAGGGAGAGGGACAAGCAGACTCTGTGTTGAGTTTGGAGCCCAAGGCAGTCTTGACCTCATGACCCTGACATCATGACCCCCAGATCCTGACTTGAGCCAAAATCAAGAGTCAGATGCTTAACAGATGAAGCCACCCAGGTGTCCCATGACAAAGCCTCAAAAAGGCAGGTCTGACATGGATGGATCTTGAGATCATTATGCTAAATGAAATAACCTAGTCACAAAAGGGTGAATGCTGTATGATTCCAAGTATAGAAGATATCCAAAATAGTCAAATTTATGGAAATAGAAAGTTAAGTGGTGGTTACCAGGAGCTGGGCCGAGGGAGAAAAGGGGTTATTTAGTGTAGTGGGTATAGAGTTTCAGTTCTGCAAGATAAAAAAAAAAGTCTGGAGATCTGTTTCACAACTATATATATATATATATATATATATATATATATAGTGTGTGTGTGTATGTGTTGAAACTTGGGATTGAACAGTCAAAATATTCTTAACACTACTCAACTGCACATAAAACATAGTAAAGATGGTAAATTTTATATATGTTTTTACACAATTAAAAAAAAACACCTCTGCCTTGTGGAGCTTACATTCTAGTGAAACTAGGGGTATGGTAGGGTTAAGTGACAATGTATAATAAGCATAATAAATAAATTATAGAGTATGTTAAAAATGATAAGTACTATCTAAAAAGTAAAATGTAAAATAGGCAAGAGAGGACTTGAAGCGCTAGTTGCAGAGTGAAGTTCAGTGTTAATAGCATTTAAGACCTCAATTAAAAGTGATATTTGGGAAAAACCTTGAAGCAAAATGAGTGACTTAGCTATACAGGTAACTGAGGAAGAGGCAAACATTTCAGGCAAAAGGAACAGGTGGAGTAGACCTAATGGAGAGAACATGCCTATTGCATTAGGGGAACAGCAAAAAAGCTAGTATACTTGCCCCTTTGAGATACTCACAATGCTGGTGCCATTCAACAAAGGTGTGCGTCTTTGTGGAGAAGGTGATTCAATCTTACTCTAATGCCAACCATTCATTCATTCATTTGTTGCAAATTTTGCTCTTTATAAGGTTCCCAGTACTGTTCTGGGGTATAAAGATACAGTGGTAAGCAAGACAAACACAACCTTGTTGCTGGTAGGGGAGAGGAACGGCTCTCCAGGCAAGAGTAGTAACTGGTTGGTGATTTATAGGGATGTATGAGGACTTACCCTACGTGGGAGGTCAGAGAAGGCCTCCTTGAAGGTAAAATGGACATTTTCACCAAGACAGCTAGGAGTGGAAGTTAGCCAGAAAATGAGCAAGAGGAATAGTGTGCTGGGGTGGGAGGGGGCAGGGGGGAGGTGGGGTGTTGAAAGCCCTGAGGCAATATGACAGAGCATAGGAGGAACTCAAACAAGTCTGGCATGAGTTGAGTATAGAGGGAAATGGTACATGGTGAGCACAGTGAGAAAGAAAGATGCAGGGAGACATCACTGGGAACTTGAAAGCTATTTTAAGGATTTTTTTTAATTAAAAAAAAAAATAGAGCGTTGCAAAGAGGAAAATGATGTAACCAAATTTTGTCTGTATTTTTTTTTTTTTCTGTACTAAATTGGTTTCTTCAAGATCTTTGGCTCATTACTATATTCTACATCATTGACCTATGTGTGGCCCTCTTTCATTGATTATTTATTTGCTATATACAGTAATAACCTTTGGACTCAAAGCTATGAAGTTTTGACAGTATCCTTCAATTACTTATATAATTGCCTCCAATTGCCCTGTCCCATACCCCTGTCCTTCACAGTTCAAAGTAATGATTACCCTAGGTTCTGAGTTTATCTTTCTTTTATTTTCTGTTCTGTGTTTTTGTTGTTGGTGGTGTTGCTCCTGTTTAATTAAATTTTGAAATTATGGCTAAAAACCTAAAACATAAAATTCACCACCTTAATCACTATTGTGTATAGTTTAGAAGTGTTAAGTATATTTGCATTGTTGTGAAATAGATCTCCAGAATTATTTTATATTGCAAACTGAAATTGTATCCATTTGACAACCCTCAGTGTTCTCCTCCATCCTACTTTCATTTTCTGTGATTTTGACTGCTTCATATCTCACATATAAGTGGAATCATACAGTATTTGTCTTTTTGTGACTAGCTTATTTTATTTAGCATAAATCCTCAAGGTTCATCTATGTTACAGCATGTGATGGAATTTCCTTCTTCTTTTTAAGCTAAATAATAGTCTTTATACCACATTGCTTCAAGAATTCTTAGAAGGTATACTTTTATTTTGGCAAGAGTACTCTGGCTGCTATTGGTGTTTTAAGGGAGACTAGATAGTCCACAAGAAGGCTGTGATGTCCAAATTGCACTAGTGACATCAGTCCTTGTACCCTAAGCATTCCCATATAAAAATGTCGGTTAACTAGAGTTCCCTAGGCTGGTGTATCATGTATTTTTGGCATGCTGGTTGGTGCCTGGCAATTATCCTCTCTTCGGTGAATCTGCCATAATTTATGGAAATCTACTAATTTCTCACTGTGTGAGATCAGAGATCTCTAGCTGAAACCCGCAGGGTTCTAAAAGTTACCAATGGGCAGAAAGACCCCCTGTACTTCCTCAAATGATCAGGATTTTCTTCCTTTTTTTTTTTTTTTTCTACCAGAAAAATCTTGAAATTTAGTACCAGACACAGAAATGAAAATTTTAATAGTGTCTTCCTTTCCTTCTCATTAATTCATACATGACCTCTTTCTGGAATGCTTATGAGTAAACAGGAATTCAATGGGGTCAGGGAGGATGAAGATGGAGCTGTTGCAGAACAAAATACTAGGGAGGGGCAAGGAAGGGGACAAAAAAGAAGGAAGAAGAGAAAGAACAATGTATGGCCAGGAAAGTAGTCAGTCAGTGGGATGCAGAAGGAATTACGCAGGGGAGAATATTTACTGGGGCACAGAGCATTACAAAAGCAGCAAAAACAAGTAGGAGAGGAGGTGGGAGAGGGAAAGAGAGGGCAGAGAAAATGAAATTGTGCCAACTCCCAGGGAGATTGCTGAGGGGTTCCAACCTGCAAAGCCATCTGTCTCCTCGGATTCTAGGGCAAACCTCATTAATGTGAGGAGGCACCCCACGGCTCCATCCCTACCCCGGGGGACCTCAGATCCCCATCTGGCAAGCTAAGGGAACAAGTGTATTTGCTCTGCCATGGGGTTTGGATTCTCTTGCATACTTTTTCTAATAAGAAAAATGAACCTTTTCCACTATTTGTTAGCTTTTATTGCCTAGTCCATGTTATGTTATTCTAGCCCTAGGGGCCACAGTAACTTGATTTTAAGTTGATTATTGAAGGAGGCTAATAACTTAACTCTTTGTTCAATTAAACTCTGAAAAGCAAATCTTCGTTTTCAGTCATCCTACCTGGCAGGTGGTCAAAGACGTCTACCAGACTTCCAAATGGTGGTTCCTTGGATGTGGGCCAGATGGTGCAGGACTGGGGTTACTCAGAAGGCCAAAGGGCCATGGGCTTGATGAGACGTTCTATTTCTTCCTGGAAAGAAGTGGGAGAAGTTAGGGGACCACTACAAATCTAGAAATTTACATTTCTAGAAGTGAAAAATGCTATACATAAGAACCATAAAGGGGGTGAAAATATAACTGAAACTTATTTAAGAAGCATTCATGCACATACAAAGGCTTATTTGAAGATGGTTAAAATCTCTCAAAGGTTAACTTCCCTCTGTCATGACAGTATATTCATTCTTATTAGGGATTTGAGGACTTGGCACTCTCTTTGCATTAATTAAGTCATTTATTTATTCAACAAATATGTATCAACTACTCACCCAGTGCCAGTACTGTGATAAATATTGGGGCTATATTCATGTAAAAGATAGATTTTTTTTTTTTCCTGCCCTCATGGAGCTTGCAATTTCTTATGGTAATTGAGAATGCATAAAGAGAGGGAAATTGTCAAGAACGCATGCAGAAGATATAATCACTTCGTCTTTGGGATAATTGAAGACATGACACCAGATTCTTCTCTAGCCTCAATTAACTTCACATTGGAACAAGGGAAAGAAGATGCAGTGGGAACCCCAGTGCCTGCCTCATATTTCCACCTCCTCTACTTTGTTGACCTTGAGCATGGCATATAACCTTTCTGAGACTTCATTTCTCTCATCTCTAAAATCCAATCTGCCAGATTTACTTACCTCACAAAGCTGTGTAGTTGAAATAAAATCAAATTTGGGAAGCACTTTGTAAATTTTATGGTATTATACAATGAGGTGTTCTCAAATGCCCTTCTTCCCTTAGGCCTTGGTTTCAAGCCCTTGGGTGGACAAATCCTTACTCTGTCACATCCAGTTGTGTGACCTTGCATGTTTTTATGACACTTTCCAGGACCTTTTTTCCTAATCTGTGAAGTGGATATTACAGCATTTCGCCCACACATTAGCAAGCATTAACAAAGCTAACAATGTGAAGCCCTACTCTGTAAGGCAGAAAGTGTGGTGTCCTTGATTTTTAAATGTTACTTCAATGCTTCCCTCTGTTTTTGTTCTGCTTTCTCCCACCCTTTCATTTGACCTCTAAAAACCACTATGGATAAAAGATCAAAGTTCACAAAGTTATTGTTGGTGGAAGGGAAACCGTATGAGTTAGTTTTCATTGTCAATAACAAATCTTAAGCACTTAACCTCTTTTTTCTCTGGCAAAGCTATAGTCACTAGAATGGCGGTAAACAACAATGTTAGAATAACAATAGCAGACAGCAGAGTTAACTGTGGAATTATGACTAAGCACTTTAAAAGAAAATCTCATTTAATTTTCTACTATCTAAATCAGACACTATTATTATAAGGAAAATGAGGCACAGAGAAGTTAAATAACCCATCCAAGATTATGTGGTTGGAGCCAGAATTTGAGCCCAGGCACTCTGACAGAATCCGTGTTCTCAGCCGCTTGGCATGCTGGGTTCCTGGTCACCATGTTTTATAAAGACTGAACAATTCAAGGAAAATTGACACCTTTTCTGGATTTCTCATTCAGGTGCTACAATTAATTTTTTATAAAAGAATTACAAATAAATATTGGATGATGATTACAAATAAAAAAGGATGGATGAAAGGATGGTTGGGGGTTGCCTGGGTGGCTCAGTCTTTAAGTGTCTGTGTTTGGCTCAGGTCATGATCCCAGGGTTTTGGGATCCAGCCTGGCATTGGGCTCTCTGCTCAGCAGGAAGCCTGCTTCTCCCTCTCCCACTCCCCATGCTTGTGTTCCCTCTCTCACTGTGTCTCTCTCTCTGTGTGTGTCAAATAAATAAATAAAATCTTAAAAAAAAGAAAGAAAGAAAGAAAGAAAGAAAGAAAGCATGGTTAGGTAGGTGGGGGATGGGAGATGGAGGGATGAACAGTCCCTGAAAGCTTCAAATAGTATGTAGTTCTTCCAGGCTTTAATGTAGTTCTTCCAAAATTTTTAAGATTTTGATCTTTCTAGGCAAAATCTGTGATGTTCCAGAATTTTCTTTGTCCTGGGTTTTTTTTTTTTTTCTTTCCTTATACTTTCTCTACCTTTGTTTCAGAGAAGAACTACTAAGTCCCTTCTTATAGGAAAGTTACTAGCTGCTGCCACTGTAGCCTCAGCTGTTTTTAGCTCTGTTGGTTTATTCAGCTCCTTTGATCTAAATCAGTTTGGTTCAAGCACTGCAAATCACCATTGCTTGCTTTTATCTCTAAGGAACGGGATGGGAATAGCAGAGAGGCTGCTGATAATCAATTCGTTACTAATACAACTGATAACAATCATATGAGAGTCCTCTGGAAGCCAGGAATTGTGATAGATTGTTTTATCGTTTTATTTTATCTGCATTAATTTTCCTGCTTAGGTGTTATTCTGTCCATTTTACAGATAAGAACATCAAGTTCAGAGCCCCTGACCACAGGGAGTATGCAGTGCAACAAGGTTACAAGTCCAGCTGTGGCCTGTGCTCTTTCTTTTATAAACAACTTCCCACTCTCCTCTCAGTTTCAAGTTCTGATCAGTGGAACGTTAAATGGATCACTAACTCCTTTTCAGGGCTCAAGATGATCTTTTTGAAAGGATGCAAAATTGCTTTTTATCTGTTTCTAGTCTCAAAATTATTCTTTTCTTTCTTATCAAAATCGGAAGAGCCACCTCCTGATTCCAACATTCTCTGTATACCTGTGTCACCCAAGAGCTTTGACTCATTCTTATATTTTTATATTCATATCACTTTTACCCTTGCATAATGGTTACATACCTCTTTTAGCATAGGAATGAAAAAAATCACATAAAATTCTCTTCTTTACCATGAATGACATGTTGTGACAGTAAGTATAAATAGCTTGAATTGATTCCATGTGTCAGGTCTATTTCAGCGAATACCTGGTGTGAATATTTATTATAAATGTTTGAATACTGATGTCATCTCTCCACTGGGCAGGAAAAGCCAGGGTAAAAGATGTGACCTTTACTTTGGCAATTATACAGTAGAGATTGTTGCTATGCCATGGCTGTACTTCTTGGGGGAGGAGCATGTGCATGAGAATGTGGTAAAATAACCTTTTTCATAATCTTCAGGCGAAAGTGATGCTTCATTCTCTGTCTTCTTCCTGCTTTGGATAAATCAAAGGGTGTCTAGAAAACTGTTAAAGAAGGTGGGTGTGGCCCCTGCTTTGGAATGAGAGCTGTATTAACTGGGTCCTCTGGAAGAAGAAGATGAGGTGGAATTAGGAGCACAAGAGGTTGGTTGTGTGAGAAAGATAAAAGGAAAATAAACAGTATTGGGCACAGAAAGCTTCCAACCATGTTGTAGATTGGACAAAAGTCTTGGTCAACTGAATGCCAACCATGTTGTAGATTGGACAAAAGTCTTGGTCACTGAATGGAGGAACTCTAGAGGAAATATGTCCCATTAGAGGTGTGTAGTCTTGCACAGAAGTGTCCAGGCTCTAAGATCCCATTGGAGCTGCCCAGGAAGAGGATGACACCAGTTTGAAAGCTGGAGAAAGTTCTGAGGGTGTAAACAGTTGGAAGTTAGTTTACTGAACCCTTTGCAACTGCATGGCAATTCTTTCTTGAAAGCAGAGTCAAGTAGTGCACCCCTGTGGCTGTTCTAATCCATTTGAGGTCTTTTAATCCCATTCTTACCTGTTACTGTGTAGTCCTAAAATCTCCTAAAAAATTCTTGGGCATCCTGCAGCTTCTTCAAATGCTTTGCATTTATTAAAGTTTTCTTAGGGACTCCAATGTGCATATTTATATTTTGCAGCCCAATTAGAAATAATATAGTACTTTTTCACACAAAATGCAGAAACTTATACCCCAATCCTGTGTGTTGTAATGATCTTTTATGTATCTCTATAGATGTTACAAATCCCACAAGATAATATTAAGCTTTGCTTTAAATTTACAAAGTAATTACGAGAAATTGTAAGAAAGAATAAAATAATTTTTAAAAATTCATCCAGATATTTTACCATTTCCAATGTTCTTCACTGTATTTGAGGATCTGAATTTGCATCTGGTATCGTTTCTTTTCAGTCTGTAGAATTTCCTCAACCATTTTTACTGGCACAGAATTCTCTAAAATGTCTTGGACTATTATTTATTAAATGCTTTGGTTGTCATAATGTTTTCTTTCTTCTCCTTTTGAGATTCTAATGTTTGTTGAACCAGCTATTATTTCACAGGTTCTTAAGACTTTATCCATTTTACTTAATTTTATTTCTATTTCTCTTATTTTCTTTCTTGTATTTTTTCCTTCTCTCCTTTCTTCAAATTAGATAATTTCTACTAATGTACTTTTCATTTAGCTTACCTAATTTCTGTCATCACCATATATTTAATCTTTGGTTAAGCTGCTCTGAGTCTAGCCATACTTGTCTGGCCCAGGGAACAATGAGGGATGTGGGAAGAAAGAACATGGCGATCCTCTTTTTCCTTTGAGAAAAGTCCCTCCCATCGACCTCAGCAGTAATGTTTCCTAAGCAAGGAAAAAAATGCATTCTTTTTCCCAACAGCACCCTTGCCACCTCACATGAGCCAAACCAACTGCACTTAGCCTTAGGCTAAAAGCTTTGAAAACAACTTACTTTATATGCCTCCCTGGCCCCCTTGCTCTGAAAGAACACTCCCTACCAATCTGTCTTCTTCTGTTCAGTCTGCAGAGCCTCAGATATTTGCTTTTTTTCTTTCTCTTTTTTTTTTTTTTTTATTAAGTTCAAGTTTTATAGCCATTTTCTGCAGGGGAGTCATCAGGTGAGGTCTTACTCTGCCATTGTTAGATGCTGCTAACCGAAGGCTTTTTAAAAAACATGTCAACTATGGTTCAACTACATATGACTTAGTGAATTTTGCTCCCTGAATCCTTCTTGAATTTGGTCAGATCCTTTCGGGTTAATGGCCACTTCGATGGTATTACTTCTGTCCTGTTCAACTAGTTTCTTTGAATATACTTTTATGTGAAGAGCCCCAATGGCAAATATGCCACACGATGGCCAGAGAGATTCAGTTATAGTCCAATGTTAACTAGGTCACTTTCTTATTTAAAATTTTTAAATGTATCCCCAATACTTTTAGAATAAAATTTTAAATCCAAACATAAATAAAACCCTACACAGAATGGCTCTTGCCTGTTTATCTTGACTAGATCCCTATTTCTTACGAGCTCCAGCCACATAGTCTTCGTTCTTCTTTTTCAGTGACATGAACTTTCATGGTCATAGTCTATACACAAAGGGAATATATTTTTGGACAGGAATACTCTTCTTCTTTGCTGAGTAACTTCAGTTCCTCCTCCAGATGTTAGCTCAAATAGCAGTTTCTCCAAGAGGTCTTTTTGTCCTTCAGATTAGCAAAGTGTCCCTTGTGATAGACTTCCATTGTACATGATTGCTTGATTATCACTAGTGTGTTATCCTCAGCTTTTTCCATTTGAAACATCATCTTCCAATACTATACTATTTGATTTAATGTTCAGGGTTTTGAGCCAAGGTTACTTCTGAGTCGATTCTGGTCCTTTACTGTTTCTGTAGATTGAAGCTATCTTTCATGGGCTGCAGTTTTGCTGAAGCATTGAAGGCATCATGAATTATAATAATTAGAGAATTGAACATTTTTTGGCACTCAGGACATAAGTGTGTTGGCTCTCAATGTTGTACTCTTGGAAATTGAGACCCTGTTCTTATATATTCATTCTCAGCTGCTTTCAAATACGATTATCATTTCAGTTTTGATGACTCTAAATGCTTTCATATGATTCAGGCCCAGGGCTAAATTATTTTTATTTTGCATATTTATTTTTGAAACAAAGTTGAAGCATCTTGAGACTCAGAAAACTTCAGTTTGAAAAGATGTCAGAGCTTTGCAGCTGGAGCCCTGGAAACATAAACCTGGAACAAAGCCCTCTGCAAGAGGTGGGTGAGGTGGGAGAACTGGATTTGTTGGAAAACTTTGGATCTCTCCAAAGTCTTCACATTTAGGGGAAAAGTACCGTTTTACACCCCATGGAGATGTCTGACTTCAGCTTCCATTTCTGTTAAGAGAACTGAAGAAATCTGATCTTCTGGAATATTTTTTTAAATAGATTTACTTAATAGATGGAAATGGGCAGTATTGGAAAATTGGGCCTAATGCATTGTTATTCTTTCTCTTGTTTGCACTTGTTTTATAGCAACTAAAGAAAAAAAAGGGAAGATGTGCTGTAAACATGTCAGCATCAGGATCTAAAACTATGCACTGCAGTACCTTCTTTTATTGAAGCAAAACTCATATAACATAAAATTAACCACTTTAAGGTATATAATTAAGTGAAATTTAGTACACTCATAATGTTATGCTACTATCACCTCTAGGTAGTTCCAAAAACTTTCATCACTGCAGAAGGAAACCTCATACTCATTAAGCAGTCATTTCCATTCATCTTGTCTCCTCCTTCAACCCCTAATTAACTCTCTGTCTATGGATTTACCTATTTGGTATATTTCATATAAATGGAACCAATCATTTTATTTGTGACCTTTTGTGTCTGGCTTCTTTCACATTATGGCATGTATCAGTACTTTATTCCTTTTTTTTTATGGCCAAATGATATTCCATTGTATGTATATACCACAATTTGTTTACCTATATCCCATTGTATCTACATACCACAGTTTACCTATTTATCTGTTTTGCACTTTTTGGCTATTGTGAATAGTACTATTGTGAGTATTTGTGTAGAAGGTTTTGTTTGAATATCTATTTTAATTATTTTGGGGTATATACCTAGGAGTGGGATTGTTGATCATATGGCAATTGTATGTTTGTTTTGACAACCCACAGAACTATTTTTCACAGTGGCTATACCATTTTACATTCCCACAAGCAGTGTATAGGGATTCCATTATCTCTACATCATCACCAAAGCTTATTTTTCATTTTATTATTTTTTAAATTAAAGCCTAGCAGGTAGTATGAAGTAGTATTTCATTGTAGTTTTATTTGCATTTCCTTAAGGACAGTGATATTAAATAATGTTGTATGTGCTTGTTGGTTATTTATATATCTTCTTTGAAGAAATATCTATTCAATTACTTCACTTTTTTGTTATTGAGTTGTAAGATTGTTTTATATATTCTAGATATGAGACGTTTATCATATATATGATTTGCAAATATTTTCCCCATTTCTGTATGTTGTCTTTTCACTTTCTTGATAGTGTCCTTTGATGCACAAAAGTTTTTTTTTTTTTTTAAAGATTATTTATTTTTTTATTTGACAGAGAGAGAAATCACAAGTAGGCAGAGAGGCAGGCAGATAGGAAGGGAGAAGCAGGCTCCCTGCTAAGCAGAGAGCCCGATGTGGGGCTCGATCCCAGGACCCTGGGATCATGACCTGAGCCGAAGGCAGAGGCTTAACCCACTGAGCCACCCAGGTGCCCCGATGCACAAAAGTTTTAATTTTGGTGAAATCCAGTCCGTTTATTTCTCTTTTGTTGCTTATTCTTTTGGTGTCATATTCAAGTATCCATTGCCAAAATCAAATTCATGAAGGTCTACCATATGTTTTCTTCTAAAAGTTTGAGTTTTAGCTCATATGTTTTGGTGTTTTTCTATTTGGAATTAATACTTGTATATGGAAGAAGGTATAGGTCTAACTCCATGCTTTTGCATGTAGATATTTAATTGTTGAGACACCATTTGTTGAAAAGATTTCCTTTTCCTATTGAATGGCCTTAGCATGCTTGTCAAAAATCAGTTGCCCATAAATGTGTAAGGTAATGCATTCTTCTTCATCAGTGTTTTTACACTCATAAACATTATCTTTCTCTTGGGTAATGGAATCAAGATATATTTAATATTTTGTTTTTGGAAATCAATCCAACCTCTGCATTTTTACTTGCTAGAGTAAATATTGATATTCTTATTGTAATATATTACACTGTTCTTTTGTTCTACCACTTATTCTTTTTTTTTTTTTAAGATTTCATTTATTTATTGGACAGACAGAGAGAGATCACAAGTAGGCAGAGAGGTAGTCAGAGAGAGAGAAGGAAGCAGGCTCCCCGCTGAGCAGAGAGCCCAATGCGGGGCTCGATTCCAGGACCCTGAGATCATGACCTGAGTCGAATGCAGAGGCTTAACCCGCTGAGCCACCCAGGCGCCCCTCTACCGCTTATTCTTTTCCTTATAAAATTGTGGCTTATCCCATTGAATCTAAAGTTATTGATGGGCCTACGTCTACACTTGCTATATTGGTTCTTAAACTGTGTTAAATGTCAAAAGAAGTGCTCATAACGTCTATCTTGAGTGTTAGCCTATTATAAAGCAGTTATTAAGATGTCTCTCAGAAATACCATTAATGTTGGACATTTGAACACATTGAATATTTAATATTTTCTTCATTATCAGTTTTTAAACTTAATGCTGAAATTGAGATCTTTTGATCACACTTTATATACTACATTATTTCTACTCAGTTTCATTGTTTTTTTTTAAAGATTTTATTTATTTATTTGACACAGAGAGAGAGTACAAGTAGGAGAGGCAGCAGGCTCCCCACTGAGCAGAGAGTCCGACATGGGGCTTAATCCCATGGATCCCTGGGATCATGAACTGAGCTGAAGGCAGACACTTAACTGACTGAGCCACCCAGGCATCCCTCAGTTGCATTATGTTAAGATAAAATAGATTTTCTTTTCCTTAAAGTCCCATACTGAATACAAATAAGTGCCTATTTAATTTATATTTTATGAAATGTGGTCTATAGACTCTTTTCTTAATTCTGACTCTAGTGAAGAAAATAGTTCTAAATATATGAGGATTTATAATATAGAAGTATTATAAAAAATGTAGGGCTATTAATGTATCCTGTAAGTTTTTGTAAATTACTTTGTAAATTATTTGTAAATTGTTCTGCATTTACTTCAATTTTTGTTAATATGATTGGCTAGATATTGGATCATAGCCTTCTGTTATGTGTATATATGTGTGTGTATCCATATATACATATGTGTATAAACTAGTATTTTCTTTATTATCAGTTATTTCTAACCTACTATGTCATTATACTTAAAGTGAGTTTCTTGTAGACAAGAAAGAGTTGGGTCCTCTATTAAGTCTGATCTAACAGTCATTGCCTTTTAATTGGGGTGTTTAGTCCATTAAAATTTAGCTATCAGTATTGTTGCACTTAACTACCATTTTGCAATTTGTTTTCTGTTTTCCTTTCCATTTTTTGCTGTTGTTCTTTCCTCCTCTCCTATTTTCTTAGAGGTGTTAATAAATATTTTTAATATTCCATTTTAATGCCTCTGCTGACTTTTTAGCTAACATATTAGCATTATTTTAATGGCTACTCTAGAATGATAATATATATCCTTAACTTATCACAGTGTTCTTGAATCAATTTGCACCACATATAGTAAAATGTAAGAATGTTGCAACAGTATAGTTTCAATTGCTCTCTGGACTTTGTGCTATTGTTACTTTACATAATATGTAGGCATATAATAATACATCACATAATATGTGCTACAATTTTTTTCCAATAGTCATATATCTTTCAAAGAAATTAAGGGAAGAAAAAATCATATATTGAACATTTTCAGTGTACTCTCTTGCTGTATATACAAGTTTACATCCTATATTTCCTTGGTGTTATTCAAGCTTAAAGAATTTTCCATAATATTTCTTGGAGTTCAAGTCAGATTACTGATAATGAATCATTTAAGTTTTTGTTACTGAAACTTTCATCTGCCAACCTGCCATTAAATCTATCCAGCAAATTTGTCATTTTCGATATTATACTTTATAATTCTAAAATTTCCATTTGGTTCTTATAGTTTCTATTTCTATTATGGGCTTTCACATAATTCTTCTCATTATAAATATATTTTCCTTTAAGTCTTTAAATGTATTTGGAATAGGACTCAAAATCCAAACTCTGTCTTGCTTGTGGTGGGCAACAGTTGTTAACTATTCAACTCTTTCAGTTTTCCATCTGTTACTTTACACTGAGTACTCTGGAGCTTCACTTAATTCACTTACAGTTCAGGGATGACCAGAGAAGTTGAGCAGAGTTTATTTGCAGATTTTCAGAGTTTTGTGGCAACTTTTTTCAAAACTGTCACATTTATTTTCCAGGTTCTCTGACTGAAATGAATTTCATTGTCTAACTCCTTAAGATTGTAAGCCTGGGACTAGAAATGCCTATTTAGATTTGGAGTGTTTAGATGAAATAACAAATCCCTCATATACTTCTTTTTGTCTTAAACTGGTTTGATTTGATTTTTCTTCTATTGCAACAGAAGAAGGCCTGATTAATATAAAGGGTTTTGCTAATTAGCAGATCCTCTTGAAAAAAAAAAAATGGAGTTTCTTCAGTGGAAAGTCATGATCCCAATCCTCTAATTCATGTCAAATTCAAATTATATAGAAACACTGTACCTTCACCAGGTTATAGTAGTAAAAAATGTAACCAATTATTTGTTTAATTTCTGGGTTTTGTTTTGTTGTTTGTTTGTTTTTGCTAGACTGTGGTGAGATTCTTAATGGCAGCAGAAACATCTTATTTGCTTCAGTATTCCCACTGAATAGCATGGAGGGTTTGACAAATATTTGTTGAATGATTAAATTTTGATTTGAGTTTAGCAAGTAAGTTTCAAATTATTATCTAACCAAGCACTTATTGAGTCAGAGATTTATTTATTTATTTAGCATTAACTGATATAATTTTTAAACTTTATACATCGAAAAAAATTTGTTTATAGGTAATATACCTCGTGGTGTGGTTACATTTCTGTACTTTATACGTACAACTATTTTGTTTATTTATTTTATATATTTCACCATGTTATAATATATTTCCCCCAGCATATTTATAAACACAAGGTAATGTATCATATTTTTTCATGTATCTCTATTCATAATTCAGTTCCATCTACAAACTATTGAGTCAATAATTGCTTGTAAAACCAAAATAAATGCAGAGTTATTCAATTTCTCTGCAGATAATTATCTGCAGAGAAGTCAGAGATTTATTAATCAACCCATTCTCTACACTAAAGCTAAAATAATCTTTAAAGAGTTAAAGTAAGATATTTCATAGAGGACTTAAAACCACCCAATGGTTTCCCAAAGCACTCAACATAAAATGTAACCTTACTTCTAGGGTCTAGAAAATGTACTGTGTTCTGGGCCTTTCCTCTCTAATCTCATTTCTTACTACTCTCACTTTTTCATCATGCACTGACACATTGGCTTTCTTTCTGTTTCAAGATTTTATCGTCTCTAACTTTATTCTGACTCAGAACTTTTTACTTGCCATTCAGGCCTCCTAGAATATTTTTCCCACACATGTTCATATAGCTGGTTCCTCATCATTCACATCTCAAAAGCTGACCTTTGCAGAGAACCTTTCCTGAATCTCTCCACTTCATGTAATACAAATGCATGAGCACCCTCCTCCTAAACTCTATATAGTGCATTCCTTTATTTTTTATAATTTACAGCATTACTTATTTATGAAGTCATCTTATTTATTTTCTTTTTTATGGCCTTTTTCATGTCATAAAATATAATTTCCATAAAAGCAGAGATCTTTTCTGCCTGTTCACCCTTAGATCTCCAGTAACAGTGCTTGCTGGGTGAATAAATTTGGTGAATAAATGAATTTAATTATAACAATCAAATCAAGGGTGATTGTAAATAATCTGATTTTAAAATGGCCAATTAACTAGGAAAATAAGCAAAAGCAGTTATTTGGAATCATGAAATGAAACTGTTGTTTCTCCGGTTCTTTAGGGCCAGGGATTAGGTGAGCCACAAAAATATAGCTATCATGTAAGAAAAATTGCAAAGGACCAGCCTAAGTTGTTTTATTGCTCTTTTTGAAGTAGAATTTATACATAAAAATGAGAACCATTAAAGTTAATGCTCTCACACAGCCTGGTCATATTGATTTTTCTCCACAATTGATCTCATTCATTTTGGGCATTTACTATTTACTAGATATTCATGTAGGGGTAGACATTAACCTCTGTGTTGACTGTGATCATTTTTATTGTTAACTTTTTTATACTGTTGCTCCTAACACACTCACATGAATGCTTTTGGTGATTTTTACTGTAAACCTGCCATTTCTTCCAATGAAGACCTCATTTCAGCTCTCTGTTCATAAACACAATAGCCAGTGTACAGCCCTGGTTGCACATTTATTCTACTTATTATACAAGTGTGTATGGAGATGGCATATACCTTAAAGGTTTTAGTACTGTTATGTAGGAATCAAGGCAAGTGTAGGTCACAGACTCTTTCTTCTATCTGCTTTGCAGACCTTCCAATTCTGGAGAGAGATTTCTCCTTTATATGCAAGTGACTTGTGAACAAATTTGATCATTGATCACAAAAAAAGCATCATGTTTTCTCCACTTGTTCTGATCTCCTTCTAGGGGATATCCTAAGATGTCTGCATCTTCACATCTTTTGGGAAACACTGCTGTTTCCATAAGTTCCAACTGCTTGCTTTCTCTGAGTATTACCATGTGCTGTTGCTGCCTCCACTGTCACTCGTGCTTCTGTCAATGGCATGACCCACCACAGCCCCCAACATGACAGGGCTGTGCATTTCAGACAGAGGCAGGATTGATTTTTTTTCTTTTTTGTAGCCTTCTTTGCCACACAACCTCCAACAGAGAATTCTGTGTCTTCCAAAATTTCCCGGCGAGTTAGCTGCTTTTGATTTCACTGAGGGTTCCTGATCCTAACCTCTATAGATTCAGACTGTTGCACGAATCCATATGGGAATCTATACTCAAGTAAAAATTATGTAATAATTGTGCTCCTCCTCTGATAACTAAGCCCTCGTTACTGAACCATGTATATTTGTCTGACTCAATGTCAGCTACTAACACTTACAGAGCACTAGACACGTGTTTTTTGTCTCTTCGTCTCAGTGTAATCCCATAAGGCAGATGCTGTCATCTGCAAGAGAGCAGAGATTTTTGTCTGTTTTGTCCCCTGCTATATCCCCAACACCTAGAACAGAATCTGGAACAAGTAATTATTCAATAAATATTTGTTGGATGAATGAATCTTCATTTCATGCATGAGAAAATTGAGGTTTAGCAAAGTAAAGTAATTTAATCAAAGATGTGGCGGCATCAGGATTTGAATTCAGGCCTATCTGACATTGAAATCCTCACTCAGAACCTTCTGAAAATTGCTTGGTCTCAGGTAGAGATTTCTGTCAGACCCAGAACACCAGACACACACGTCTAAATCTCAGCATGGAATTGGACCAGGCTCTAGTGAGAACTCTGCTAATACTCATTTTGTGAAGAAAATGGAAAAGTTCATATGGAGTTGAACATTTTTAAAAAAATAAAATACTAACACCTGACAAGAATAAATAGATTGTTTAACCATTCCTAAGCACATTCTCCCTTCTACCAGCCTAAGTTAGTCTGGGCTCAAAAACTGTAATCAGTTACAGTAATCCCTCACCTGGAAACCTTTACTTTCCTCCTACCCAACTGTTCCCATCCTCAATGATCAACTCAAAAAGAATCATGCTAGTACAATTTTAACTTCCTTGGTGTAAAGTTAGTTCTTTCTTCTACTTGAGCTTAGTCTTTGTTTGCCTAACATTATTGTGAAATTGCTGAATAAACAGTAGCTATTTATATTAATTGAGTAAACTGAATAGCTCAAATTGAGTAGAATTTATTATATTGCTTGCTTGTTAATTATATGCTATTTTGAATTTCATTTGTGCACGTGTCTTCTCTCTACAACTGAATTTCAGGAAACTTGAGGAGAGGGTGTGTGTCCTTTTTTTGCTTCACAATGCATACAGTGCAGAGACTATTGTTAGACACTAAACTTTTGCTAGTACTGAGACTGATTAGCAGATCTGGACAGGGTCTTGAAAAAGGCATGGCTGCCTTTGGCATCACTATGCTTACCTTATACTCCATTGTGTTGATCTTCAAGGTTTACACAACTCAAAGTCAGAGTATGATATCTCTGATTAGAGAGGTTTGTATGTAAATGGTTTTGCTCAATAGAGATTTTCATTTCTGATGAAAACTTTTAATTGTTCAGTTGCCTGTAGAAATTCCAAAGTACCTGAGAAGTTCATTAATGACAGAGGCAGATATTTTGTTGAGGGAAATCCAGATGCTGATTGTTTTTCCTTGGATGAGGATTTGGCCTGATTTGTTTGATTTACAAGAGTCTAGAAATGTCTCAATTTTTCTTAAATGGAAGTAGCAGACAGTTAATTTAAGTTCTTCCTGAAGGATGATAAAACTCACTGCAAACAGGGTTTTTCTCAAGTCCAAGGTGACCTTATTCTGGAAGAATTGCCATCAACATCTAACCCTTCTACAAGGATGCACCTGCCCAGTGGAAGCTAGGATGAAATATACTGCAGCTACATGTGCTGCTGAATTTTTATAACTTTATTGGACTAAACATAAATTAGGGTATTTGTGCATTTCCATGGCGTTTACAAATGAACCAATAACATATCTGAAATATTCAAGGATGTCATTTACATGTCTAAATCTGAGAAGGAAAGTATTATCTGTTAACTCCTTCATCAACTATATGCTTCATTTAAATCAACATATTCTGCCTTACATATTTTCAATAAAAGCATGAGTTTTTTGTCCTAGATTATTGGGGTATTTCCCTATTTTCTAAACTCTTTTCTGTTTTAAGCACAGTCAAAAATGAGAAAACGATATCCCCAAGTTCCTAAGGATGTTACCTTTACTGGGCTTTGTATTTATGAAGGCAATTTGAAGTTACAATTCTTGACTGCTAGAAAAGTCCTTAATCTCAAATTGCATTATCTCAAGACATCCTAAAAATCTTCTAGCTCATCAATGACAGCTCTGAAATAACAGGTGTAGAGGCAGACAAAAACAAGTTATCCCAAGCAGATCACCCTAGACAGGACTCAGAAGAAGAAACAGATTAAAAAATAGATGACAACTGCAAAAATACACAAAGATGCTAAAGCATACCTGTAGAACTCAGCAGGACACTGGACATTCAGATTTATAAGCATTCAATTCATGACTATCTTCTAAGATAAAATATACAGTCCTATAACCTGTCTTCTTAAGCTCCATGTATGTGTTAAAATGTACTATAGTGGGGTGCCTGGGTGGCTCAGTGAGTTAAAGCCTCCGCCATCAGCTCAGGTCATGATGACAGGGTGTTGGGATCGAGCCCCACATTGGGTTCTCTGCTCAGTGGGGAGCCTGCTTCCCTGAACTCTCTCTCTCTGCCTGCCTCTCTGCTTACTTGTGATCTCTGTCAAATACATAAATAAAATCTTAAAAAAAATAAAATTTACTGTAGTTTGCAAATATATTTTGCATATGTTATTTAATTTGATCTTCCCAACTAACGTATTAACCTGACAGAATTATATCTGTGTCAAGATGTGGAAATTGAAATATGGAGAGATGAAACTGGCATGGAGAGCCTGGTTTGAGTTTTGGCTCTACCCAGAGACCTCTTCTAATTATGAAGTAAAGTCAAGTACCTTAATCTCATTGAGGCATAGCTTACTTATTTATTAAACAAGGGGAAGTTCTACATGCCTGATTGTTTCAAGGAGTAAATTAGGTAAAGTGTGCAGAGTGCTTCTTAAGCATAATGTTTGGCACATAGTATGTGACCTGATATTATTGGCATTTTCAAGGTTACTAAGCTAATAAATCACAGAGCGAGGCCCAAGACATCAATACTTATTGAGAAGTAAATAGTCTAGATATTGAAACTCAGTATAATATGATCTGTCCATTTACCCTTGACAACTTTCTGAAATTGATGTCAGTGACTCCCACTATGAGGATGATGTTACAGCTGGTACCTTGGCATTTTCACTGCATTTGATATTTTTATAAAGGCTTCCTAGCAGTGATTTTTTTTTTTCTTCACAAGTATCCTGTGTAGTAAGACAGATTATATACTGATTTTCCAAACAGTTCAGGGAATTAAATTCCAGACCCATCAGGTTCTCTGTCCATGGTACTCAGTGGCTCAGTAATATGCCTGAATGATACGCCTTTGTTCTAAAGGGGCCATGAGGCCTTTTTTCAGTGCCTCTTCAAATCTGAGATTGGGATTCAGTGGACTGATTTTCCTTATCTTCCTCTTTCCTGAAGGTAAGTATTTTTGGATTCAGATTTTAAAGAGGATTTCATCCCCCTTTTCCCATCCTGGCGAGAACCCTGGACCAAGCCAAAGTTCTTCTCTTGGGCTTCTGCAACAGACATGTAAGTGGACTTTCCTGTTTTCATTTTTACTCCCCTCCAATTTGTCCATCATGTGCAAAGTGACTACTTTCAAGGTACATCACATAATGTTTTCATCCTCTAATGACTTGCCACGCTCTTAGGAAAGAGTTACAAATTCCCACTGTGGCCTTAAGGGCCCTCATGTCTGGCTTCCAGGCACTTTTCCCTTATGTCAAGCCACTCTCCCACATGCCCATCAAGCTCCTGCCATACTGGATGACTCTCACATTCTTAAACCCAGCATGTTCTTCTTTAGTTCAGTCTTTGCAAATGTTGTTCCTTCTCCTAAAATTCATAATCTCTTAGCATCACCTGCATAAGCATATTGATATGGCTGGTTCTTCCCACTCTTTCAACCTTGGCAAAAATGTCCCTTTCACAGAGTGGCTGTCTCTGACTTCCCTGACTACGGTTCTGAATGGTTATTCTCTTACACTGCTTCTTTTACATTTATCATAGATTATGGTACTTTATCTGTTTTCGTTATCATGCCTCCCCCATTAGATGGAAAAATCCTTTGAGAGCAAGGGCCAGGATTGTTTTATTCATCAATGTATGTCTAGCACATATAACAGTACCTTTTGCTATATGTAGAACTTCAAAATATAATTATTGCATGAATGTTTAAACCTACATACACTTGTTGTTTGCTAGGCCATAAATTCTCAGGCCCCAAAGAGAGTTGAGGGACCACATAGTGGTTTTTAAATAGTGCTGTTTGGAGACCTTGGTTTGATGTTTGTGACTTAAGGCAGAGCTGATTTCCAAATAGTGTGCCATAAATTGGCTTCAGATGTGCCCAAGATTCCCCCACCTCAACCCTGCAGTGGCTCTAAGGGTCAGCTAAAACATTTAAGCCATTAACTTTCAACCTGTCCTGTCAGTAGCCTGCCCGTTTGTCTCAGCAAGTTACATAAATACTATCAATTCTTGCATGTTCCAGGAAATAGAAAGGTTACCTTAAATTGGGGTGAAGGTGAAGGTAGAGGAAAGCAGGTGAGTATAATGGTTTGGTCCTAAGGTCATCTTCCTTCCAACCCACAAATGCTGCCTGGTACCCACATTCAACCTGAGAATCAGAGCAGTCATAATCTTATCAGCTTTATAAAGTGAAGCTTCTGGTTCAAATTTACTCTTTAGATATTTCTTTTTTCATACAAAGAAATACGCTTCTTAAATGATGTTCGAAAAATATTAGTAAAAGGACCTCACTTGACAAATAAGGGAACTTAGACAAGCAATCTTCCGTGCTGGACTGTTTTTATTTCCTCTTAGAAAGGCTTTATAGGGCTGCCTGGGTGGCTCAGTTGGTTAAGCAACTGCTCTTGGCTCAGGTCATGATCCCGGAGTCCTGGGATCAAGTCCCACATCGGGATCCCGGCTCCATGGGGAGTCTGCTTCTCCCTCTGACCTTCTCCCCTCTCATTCTCTCTCTCACATATTCTCTCTCTCAAATAAATAAATAAGATCTTTTTAAAAAAAGGCTTTAAAAAGCACAGGCTCTCAATCTAAAAGTCTAAATCTAAAATCTAAGAGTTTGTTGGGGGATTTAAAAAAAATTCTTATGTTAGGCAATACCTCACACTAATGAAATCAGAATATTTGGAAGTAGGACTGAGGCATGAAGATATTAAAATAAGAAAACACTTGTTGAGATTAGTTTTAATAATAAATATACTTAATTTCTAACCTTTCATCTCATTAGTGACTGGTTTCAGAAACAATGCACAAAATGGCAATAAAATTAACAAAATACAAATAGCATTTTAATGGACTTAAAGACTTTTTTGGGAAAATATTCTTAAAAATTGAAAAAGTAATAAATTTTTTTGACAGTGTAAGAGCTCTGTAATTGAGAATAGATTTCTGGAAAAAGAAAGTATTTGCCAAGCTTACTGATTAGTTGCATAATTGGAGATGACTGCTAACCTCTTTCTTGGAAGGCAACATTAGGTTTTGTCGTGTTTGGTAATAAGAAATTGGCATGTTGCATAGGCTAGAGTACATGATGTTAATTTCAGATTCATGGGAAATGTTACTTAATCCTATTAGTGTGAGTTATATATGGCTATTTACAGCCTAAGTGCTGCAAAGTGAGGCTCTGTCAAAGGTCTGTCTCTTCCACCAAGCAGGGTGATAAGCAATATGGAAATTTCCTTCTAAAACCATCACCCTCTGAAGCTGGGACAAGAAGAGTCCTTTGTGAGGTTGTTGTGAGGATCAAACATGGAAATATAAAAAGCATTTAAACACAATGCTTGGCAAGTAACATGGGCACCAAATGGTATCATTCTTATAGGTTATTATTCTAAAAAATTGTGTTGATTCTCTTGTTGCTACTAATAATTTAGAAATCCAGAGATCTGAAAATGCCCTCGTAGCACACTGAGAATTGTTGTATCCTATTCTCGGTGCCAGGCACGGTGTTCACTGTTTGCTATTCTTACATGCAAACTGGTGTTGTACATCGAAGAATGTATTAAATGACAGACAAGAAAACCAAATGCAAGATTCCACCTAATTGGCTAATTGGTTGAAATCCTGACCATTTCATCAAATTTTCAGGTTCTTACAAGGAAAATACTAGAAATTTTACAGACATTATCCTCTTACTGTCAACATTGAAAAATTTTGATATGTCTTCAGTGACATAAAAGACTCGACTGAAGTAAGAAGGTGAGGAACTAGGGGATATATCACACTTAAGAGAGATAATATAAGGTCAGTACAGGTCCATTTTAAATTGCATATCATAAAACACCATTATCACTCTGCTAAACTCAGGACCTGATACTAAAAGGATAATACAAGAGTGGGGACACAACTGTTAAGTTGTTTAACAGCATTTAACTACGCTAACTGCCTGGACACATATACAGAAAGGCATACATATGAATGTCTAAATAATAAAAGTATGTTAAATCAATACGTCAACATAAGAGCAACAATTAAATTGTATCATTCTGCACAGTAGTATAATCATTAGGAAATTAAAGTTAGAATCAGTGGGGAAAATGTTTTCTTGAAACGGGAGTAACTCTAAATTACATAATGCATTTTTGATGACTAAATTCATCATACTGAGTTTTCAATCAGGAGCTAGAGGTATGAGTTTTGTAGTGACCTCAATGCCACTCCCTCACTTCAAAGCAGGGGCACATCTCTCTCATAGTTCTGTTTTCTTCCTCTCTCATCTTTTTCTTTCTTTCCTTGCAACTGGTGCCCTGGTTGTGGGCAGGAGTACCCAGTCAGCAGTCTTACGAGCAATAGTTAGCTTGTCTGTTCAGCCACAACAATCCCCTTAACTGCCCCTTATACAAGCAGGTTTCCCCAGTGGTCATGCTGTATGACATCACCCCAACATTTTTCATTCAGAAGTGGACATTCATTCAAGTGAAGCCATGGTCTCCTTCACTGGAATTTAGGATGAGGTAAAGAGATGGAAAGAAAAAAATGCAGGAGAGCGTGATGTCTCCTCATCACTTAGGTTTCCACTACCATGTCCCTCCCTTGCAAAAATCTTTCCTGACCATCCAAGTTAGAAAAGCCCACTTCAATCACTCTCTATTTGACACTCTCCTGTTTTACCTCAATTTTGTCACTTATCAGTATGTGGAATAATCTTATTCTCATTTATATATCTATTACTGATATCCCCTCTCTGATGATAACTGTGCAGGTGGGCACCTTTGTTTCCTTGCTTTCTATGCCTTTGGAGAATAGTACCTGACACATACGGACACTCAAATGCTGAATGAGTTCATGAAAAGGATGACAGACATGATTTTTTTTCTGTGTCAGAAGCTATAAGCCAGTATTTCTTTATTCATTTGGAATAATTGTACTTGATGCCATAAGGATAATTCAATTAAAACTGACAAAAGTTAAGTTCATACAAAGGTCTTCTTCCCTTTCCCCCAAATCATGCTCTTCTTCATTTTCTCTCTCAGTAAAAGATACCACTCAGGATACAAAAATGATTTTCTAGAATAATTTAACTCAAATCTTTAATGACTACAAGCATCCTACCATTTTCTTTCCCAATTCTCATAGTTAAAAAGAAACATGACTTAATTCTCTAATTCTGAACAAGGAAAAAAAGCCTAGAGAAGAAAAAGAAAAAATTCATCTCAACTTAAATTTTACAGACACTTGGCCTCCCTTACCAAGTAACATTGATCCTTTAAATAAACTCTCTCCTATAGGATATAAACTAGTTACAGTGTAGCAGACTAATTCATTCTTCATTTAAGCTAACTTTGTTTTTGAGACCTATTCTGTGCAGGGAACTATTCCAAATAAGATATGCAAAAAAGAACAAAGCCATATTTTTCTCCAGGAGCTGTTCATCTAATCATGCATTCTGGATAAGAACAAAATAGTTACAAAGAACACAGAGTTAAAGTGCAAAAATATACAGAACATAAAAGGAGCTATGGACATCCACAGGTATAAGTGTTCAGTTTTGATGGTAGGATAGCCTACATGTATTTCTGAACTAATGTGTGCCTCTGTGCAATGATTATGTACTAGGCCCAGGGTGGATAAACCAGAATTGATCTCGTGGAATTTATTATTTAGTAGAGGAGACTAAGTAAGAGAGAAACAAGTACAAATTGTAGTAAATGCTATGGTGGAAAAGAACAGGGTAATATGAGAAAAATATCTTAGGAGACCTACATTAAGTGAGAGGCAAAGTAAAAGAGGTCTTGAAAGGCTTGTCTGAAGATATGACACTGAAGCTTATACCTAAGGCAAGGGAATTGACCCATTCAGGAAGGGGATGGATATGATGCAGGCAGAGGGAAGTAATCACCTTGGCATGTTAGAGGAAATGAAAAAACGTCACACAGCCAGAAAAGAGAGAGCAGAATAGCTTGAGATGTGTTGGGAAATGTTGGCTGATCAGGCAAAGCTTTGCAAGGTATTGTAAAGAGTTCATCTAGTTAAGCAACTTGAAAATTAACTAGGTATATTATTTAGATTTTAAATAATTAATAACTACTGACAAGGCACAGTACTAGGCACTGTTTCCAGGCAAGCTGACATGAGTAGACGTCAGATGAGTGTGTCTGAAACAAACTCTCTGTGGTTACAGGAGATCCAAGGACTTGGCTTAGAACACAGTGCCTTCACTCTTAAGTCTAGTCCTCACCCCTGGTCTCATTAAGAGTCTTCAGAGATATGAAGAGCCTCATCTATTCTCTGCTCATTATTAGTAAGAGGAAATTACAAAAGAGGAAAAATGCCTTCATCAGAAGAAACTCCTTTAATCTAGTTATAACTAGATAATGTTTTACATCTGCTTCTGAGGTGTCCCAAAGGGAGGCCTTTTATTATTAGCATTGCCAGAGTTGTGCTAAGTCTGCTGTATGCCAAATGCTTTAGAAAATCCCACTGACATCCTTGGCTGTTGTGATGTTGGGAAATTATAAGCAGTGATAAGATGTCAGGAGTCCCACCTGCTCTAATGTCTAGGAAGAGGCTAAAATATACTTTGAGGATATTAAGTTTAAAGAAAAATAAGCATGTTTCCTTTGATGCCCTGAGAGTGGGGAGGGAAAATTCTAAACATTTGTATAGCTAGCCATTTCCTCTATGATGTGGGATGTTATATTTTAAAGACTTGGGAGAACAAAGCATGATTCAGATTTCTCTAGCCTGCTGGAATCTTTAATCTTTCTAAAAATGTCACTTATTTGATTTTTCTAATTGAGGTATAATATAGTATAACATTATACTAGTTTCAGGTATACAATGTAACAATTTGATTTTTATGTATATTCTGTGAAATTATCACCACAATAAGTCTAGTCAATATCTGTCACCATACATAGTTAAAAAATTTTGTTCTTGTCTTGAGAACTTTGAAGATTTACTCTCTTAGCAACTTCCAAATATATAATACAGTGTTATTAATTATAGTCACCATATTGTACTTTTGATCCCCATAACTTATTTATATTATAAGTGGAAATTTGTACCTTTTGATGCCCTTTAGCTATTCTGTCCCCCACACCCATCAGGTGCTTATTGGTAAGCACCAATCTGTTTCCTGGATCTATGAGTTCTGTTATCTATTTATTTACTTTAGATTCCACATGTTAGTGAGATCATATGGTATTTATCTTTCTCTGTCTGACTTATTTCACTTGGCATAATGCCCTCAAGATCCATCCATGCTGTCACACATAGTAGCCTGCTAGAATCTTGGCAGAGCTTTTTTAACTTTAATGTGCATGTGACTCACTTGGGGATCTTAAGATGCAGATTTTTGCTTCAGGAAGTTACAGGTGGGGCCTGACATTTTGCATTTCTAACAAGCTCCTAGGGATGCAGGAGATGCTGGTCCATGAGTCAAAATTAAAAAGCCATATAATTTATTTTGGAATGAGGGCGATGCAGAGCTGTTGAGAGATATTGGTAAGACAACTGTGTTCTAAATATACTTCCTACTTAGGAGTCTTGGACCTCTGAATGTCCCTAATGAGTGATTTACTCCTGTGTGTTTTAACCTCTTCTTGTTTTCTCTTTCAAATGCAAATACTTTATGAACTGAAATATATCAAAGTTCACTGAATTCTGTTTACTTTATTTCCTAATATCTGTATCACAGCCTCTCAAATTTTTACATCCTTTTTTCATACCTTTAGCATGTTGTTCTCTGCCCCTCCCCCACCCCCACCCCCTGCAAACTGGATTGCTCCAAGGGCATCTTACCTAGACATTTTGTCTCTTGTATCCATTATGACTTTTCATGTAGGAGCCAGAGCTTTCTTCTAAAATGCAAACCTTTTCATTTTTTCTTTTCCTACCTCCCCCCAACACCCCCCCGCCTTGCATCTCCACTTCCTCATATCAAAGAGATCATATGATAGTTGTCTTTCTCTGATTGACTTATTTCGCTAAGCATGATACACTCTAGTTCCATCCACGTCATCGCAAATGGCAAGATTTCATGTCTTTTGATGGCTGCATAGTATTCCATTGTGTATATATACCACCTCTTCTTTATCCATTCATCTGTTGATGGACATCTAGGCTCTTTCCACTGTTTGGCTATTGTGGACATTGCTGCTATAAACATTTGGGGCATGGGATTGGGAGGGAGACAAACCATAAAAGACTCAATCTCAAGAAACAGACTGAGGGTTGCAGGGGGGAGGGGGGACGGGAGAGGGTGGGGGGGGTAAATGGACATTGGGGAGGGTATGGGCTATGATGAGTGCTGTGAAATGTGTAAACCTAGCGATTCACAGACCTGTACCCCTGGGGATAAAAATACATTATATGTTTATTAAAATAAAAAAATTAAAAAAAATTAAAAATAAAATGCAAACCCTGTGTAATGACCTATCCTCAAATCTTTCAATGACTCCATATTGCCATCAGGATAAAATTTAATAGGATTCTGAGAGGGATTTTTCCCTCTTACTCTGAAATAATAGTAAGGCCCAAAGTTGAAGATTATAGGCAATAGGTTTCTCACATTCTAAATTAAAATAGCTGCTGGGAGAGTTTAACCAGTCATAGATAGACAGATAAAGGGATATTTAAATTGGCCTTAAGCAATTGTTGAAGCTGGTCAAACAGTGTAAGGCTCTTGTCTCTGTGTTTTGTGGTAAGGTTAGATGGATGTAAAGTAGGGGGATGAAGAGCAAGCTGGAAACCACAAGCTTGAGCTGGACACCCATGAGACAGACTAAAACCCAGTCAGTCCCTGTCTTTGACCTTGGTGACAACAGTGTCCTATAGAAGCCAGGGCCCATCACAAAACTAGATATGCATACCTTGCTTAGAAGTAGGAGAAGCTGAAAGGGATCCATGGGAAGACAGAACAGTTTCCATCCCAGCTCCTGCTTCATGAGAACAAAGCTAATCAGCAGATATTAAATATTTGCATGAGCTACATAATGGATGCAGTCTCCCTTTTATCTTCCAGATCACCCAGGAACCATCCGCATCATACACCCTAACTGGAGACATACAAGAAAGTAAATACTGGAAAATGTAGTTCAGTTTAGTTGTTGACACATTACAAAGTTATCATAATGGCTTTGTTTTTTAAAAAACAAGCTCATAGGACCACATTCCTTTTTCTCAGAGTATTTGTCTTAGACTTTGGAAATACATTTCTTCTTCACAAGGTATTAAGCCTTGTTAAGGCAGAAGATATACTTGATTTTGCCCCCACCATATTCATAGTGACCAGTAGAAGGCCTCATAGTAAAAGACACTCACATATTTATTGAATAACAAATGGAAGAATGTAAGAATGAATAAAATGCAATAAAATTATAGGAGTAAAATGTATTTCATTTGTGTCAGATTTCTGAAATGTAGAATCCTGGGACCATGGGATATTTGCAATCATATTAAAAAAGAATTCTTTTTAGATGTAAACTGATTTCAGCCAATATGGTATAGCAGAGATCATACTTACCCTTCCCCAAAAACATTTAAGAATGAGCAACATAAGTATATGGAACAACAATTTTTAGGACACTGAATATCAGGCAACAAGGACCAGTAATCCTTAGAAACAAGAAACAAGTGAGGTAAGCCCCATGTGAGAAACAAGAAACAAGTGAGGTAAGCCATGAGCTTATTTCCTTATGAGAGCTTCTAGACCATGCTGCATTGGGAGGAAACACAGGCAGAGCCACACAGATTCCGGGAGTTCAGGGGACAGAACTGAAAGTCCAAGGAAAGTCCAAGACAGAGTTCACAGGACTGAATACCAGAGAGGAGAAACCTGTACAGAGAGATAATTGCAGAGATCTGTGGTGTCTCCGTAGAGTGTACAGTAGAGTACTGATCAAAGCATGAGAATGAGAAAATTTCCTGATGAAAGGAAGAACCATCCCAAAGGACCAAAGATTAAAGATTAGCATTTACATGGGGCTGGAAGAAGTAACAGAACTGACAGATTTTAGAATTAGCAGGTAAGAACTTTAAAACAGTGATTACAATGTATACTTCCAAAAAGTTAAGTGGAGACAGGGAAGATATAAAAACAAGTCAAATTAAACTTCCACAAAAGAACACAAAAATGACAAAGGGGAAAAATACATCAAACTGATTTAATGGCAGATAAACATTTCAGTACAGGATAAGGAATTTGAAGAGACATCAATGGAACCTATACAGAATGAAACCAAGTAAGAATAAAGGAAAGAAAAGGAACAAAAAAGAGAGCATTAGATAGTGGGACAATTTAAAGCAACCTAAGGTATATGTAATTAGAGTATCCAAAGAAGAGGAGAAAAATTATATAAAGAAACAGTGACTGCAAACTTCCCGAATTTGATGGAAATTATGAACCTATAGATATAAAAAACTAAAAATTCTCAATCACAAAAAAATGTGAAAAAAACTACACTGAGACACATCATAATCAAATTGTTTAAAGCCAATAATAGAAAAGATCTGTGTACAGGGGAGCAAAGTTAAAGATAATAACATACTTCTGACCAGAAAGAGTGTAATCATGCAAGTGAAAAGACATCTTTAAAGTTCTGGGGGTAAAAAGTATCAGCTGAGAAATAAATACTCAATGAAACTATTTTAAAAATTAAGGTGAAATAAAAAGGATTATGAGGTAACAGTAAGAATGTTTGTATATCAACAAATGAAATAACAGAGAAAATAGACAAATTCTTAGAGACAAGCTACTTAAATATACTAAAAAATGAAATCTGAATAAATCTATAATAAGAAAAGAGATTGAATTACTAATAAAAACTTTTTCCACAAAAAAAAGCCCAAGACCATGTGGCTTAAATGGTAAATTCTGCCAAATATTGAAAGATGAATTACACAAGTTCTTCACAAACTCTTCATCTCTTCATATATCTATCTTTCTATCTATCTGTCTATGAATGAGGGGGAAGCACTCCCCTTCATTCTATGAGGACAATATGATTTTGATACGAAGATATTAAAGGAAAACTACAGACTAATATCCCTTATGAATATAGATTCAAAAATCCTCAACAAATAATAGAAAAGAGAATCCAGCAATACAAAAAACAGAAAAAGATTATATGCCATTACCAAGTGAAATTCATCCCAGAAATGCAAGACTGGTCCAAGATATGGAAATCAATCAATGTGACACAGCTTATTAATAGAATAAAGGACAAAAAAAATGTGATCGTTTCATTTGATGCAGAATAAGCATTTGAAAAAATCCAAACCCCTTTCCTGATAAAATTATTCAACAAAGTAGCAAAAGGAGTGAACTTCTCAACCTGATAAAGGGCACAGCACTTATGGGATAACCCATAGATAGCATCATGCTTAAAGGTGGAAGACTGAAAGTTTCCCCCCTTATACCAGGAACATGACAAGGACGCACACTCTTATTTCTCCTACTTAACATTGGAGTGGAAATTCTAGTCAGTTTAATTGGGAAAAATAAAGAAATTAAAGGCATCCAGATTGCAAAGGAAGAATTAAAATGATCTCCATTTGCAAATGGTCTTATATATGTAAAGTCCCAAGGAATAAACACACACACACACACACACACACACACGCGCGCACACACACACACACACACACACACACAGACAACTATTAGAAGTGATAAACAAGTTCAGCAAATTTACAGAATACCAGATAAATATGCAATAATCAGTTGTATATCTACATACTATCAGTAAGTTCTCTAGAAATAAAGTTATGAAGTAATTCCATTTATGCCATAATCAAAAAGCATATTTTATGCTTTGGAATAAATTCAACTAAAGATGTACAGACTTACACACTTAAAACTACAGAAATCATTGAATAATATTAAAGAACTAAACAAATAGAAAGACATCCCATGTTCATAGACTGAAAGACAATATTGTTACAATGCCAACATTCCTCAAATTATAGATTCAGTTCAATCCCTATCAAAGTCCTGGCTGGCTTTTTGCAGAAGTTAACAAACTGATTCCAAGATTTGCATGGAAATTTAAGGGACCCACAGTAGCCACACAACCTTGAAAAAGAAGAACAGAGTTAGAAGATTCACACTTTTCAATTTCAAACTTTAAGCTATAAGCTACAGTAATCAAGACTGTGGGGGTACTAGCATAAGACTAGACATATAAATCAATGGAATAGAAAAAAGAGTACAGAAATAACCCATTAATTTATAGCTAAATAATTTTGAAAGGCACACCAAATCAATTCAATTGGGAAAGAACAGTCTTTTGAAACAAATCATATTGGGACAACTGGATGGTGGCATGTCAGTTAATTTGGACCTCCCTACCTCAAACCACATTAAAAAATTACATAAAAATGGAACAAATATCTAAAAGTGAGTGCTAAAACTATAAAAGTTTTAGAAGAAAACATAGACAAAACTTCATGGCTTTGGTATAGGTTATAGGTTCTTAGACATAATACTAAAAGCACAAGCAAAGAAAAAATAGAAAAATCAAAGAAAAAATCTTGACTTCATCAAGATTCAAAACTTTTGTGCTCAGATTGTACTATTAAGAAAATGAAAAAGCAGGGGTGCCTGGGTGGCTCAGTCGGTTAAGCATCTGCCTTCAGCTCAAGTCAAGATCTCAGGGTCCTGGGATAGAGCCCTGCATTGGGCTCCCTGCTCAGTAGAGAAGTCTGGTACTTCTTCTCCCTTTGTCCCTCCCCTCAGCTTGTGTGCATCCTCTCTCTCTCTCTCTCAAATAAATAAATAATCTTAAAAAAAAAAAAAGAAAATAGAAAAGAAACCCAAAGAATTAGAGAAAATACTTGTAAATCATGTATCTGGTAAGAGTCAAATGTACAACATTCTTCCAACTCAACAATAAAAGGACAAATAGCCTAACTTAAAAAATTGGCAAATAATTTGAATAGACATTACTGTAAAAAGATATATATAAATGACCAATAAGTACATCAAAAGATGTTCAATATCATTGGTCAATACAGAAATGAAATTCCAAACCACAATGAGATACTACTTTATACTTGCTAGGAGAGAGAGAGAAAGGAAAGAAAGAGAGAGAAAAAAGAAAGAGAGAGAGAGAGAAAGAAAGAAAACAAGTGTTGGTAAGGATATGAAATTAGAAACTTATACACTGCCAGTGGTGTTATATAATGATAAAACCCCTCTAAAAAGTAATTTGATACTTCCTCAAAATATTAAACATAGATATACTTATAATGACCCAGTAATTCTGCTCTTAGGTATATACCCATTAAGATTGAAAACATATGTTGACATAAAAACTTACATACAAATGTTTATATAAACATTATTCATAATAGCTTAACAATGGGGAAAAAATGTCCATGATCTGATGAATGGATAAACATAATGTGGTAAATTCACACAATGGTTTTTTTTTCCATCATAAAAAGGAATTAAATGCTAATATATGCTACAAGAGATGAAACATGAGAACACTAAGTGAAAAAAGGCAGACATAAAATGTCACATATTATACAATTCCATTCTGTAAGATGTCTAGAATAAGCAAATGTATAGAAGTAGAAAGTAGATTAGTAATTAGTATCTTATAGATTACTGGTTAAGGGGGGGTATAATGGTCAGTAACTGTCAATAGGAACAGATATTTTTTTGAGGTGATGTAAATAGACTGGCATACAGTACTTCTACCCAATGATAATTGAGATTATCAGTGAGGTGGTCTATGTATCCATGAAAGCATATGCCCTTCAATATTTTGTACAAATATTAGCATACTATAAATATCGTATGCAAGTTGAAGGGGAAAGAAGCCAGAGATTAGGAAAAAATATTTGCTTAACATATATCTGATAAAGGACTTACATTTAAAATAGCTCTTTAAGCTCAACAATAAGAAAGTAAAAAACTCAAAGAAAAATACTGGCTTGAACAGACATCTCACCAAAAACATAAAGATGGCAAAAAGACATGAAAAGATTTCAACATCATTTGTCATTAGGAAATTTCAAATTAAAACCATAATGAGATACCTATCCACATCTATTAGAATGGCCCAAAATAAGAAAAGACTTGACTATACCAGTTGTAGGTGAGAATGGAGAAGAATTAAAACTCTCATACATTGCTGTTAGGATTGTAATAGAGAGGATACTCACCCTGGAAAAGACTTTAGCAGTGTGCTAAAGTGTTAACAGACACTTACCATACTATACAACCATTTCACTCCCAAATACAATCCCAAGAGAAAAGAAAATATATATGTCCTTGCAAAGATTTATACATGAGTGATTATAGTATCTTTGTTTGCTATAGACAAAACTCAATACAAAACAACCCATTTTTAAAAACTAGGCAGAAAATCTGAATCAACAAATACATGAAAAGATGCTTAATACCAGTAGTCATTAGAGGAATGCAAAAATTAAGTGCACAATGGGAAAACATTACATACCTTTCAGAATGGCTAAAATTAAAAGGACAGACCATGCTAAGTGTTGACAAGAATGTGAAGGATTTGGAACTCACACATTGCTGCTGGGATTATAAAATAGTATAATCACTTTGGAAAATAGTTTACAGTTTCTTTAAAACTGAAGCATCCTACTACCACATGATCCAGCCATTCCACTCCAAGGTACTTATCCAACAGAAATCAAAGCAAAAGTGCCTATATGGACTTGTACAACGATGTTCACAGCAGCTGTATTTGTAATAGTCCTAAGCTGGAAACATTCAAATATCCATGAATAGCTGCCAAATTATGGGATATCCATAAAATGAATTCTACTTAGGAATGAAAGGGAATGAACTATTAATACATGCAACATGAATGAATCTCAATTATGCTAAATGAAAGAAGGGAGGAGAAAAAGAATATATACTATATGATTCTATGATTACATTTGGAAATACAAATTAATGTACAGTTTCAGAAAGGAGATTAGTGATTGCCTAAGGGAGGAGTGCAAGGAGGGGTGGGAAGAAAGGATAACAAGGGATCATAAGGCACCTTCTGTGGGTGATGAAAATATTCATTATCTGACTGTGGTGATGGTTTCATGGGTATACATAGATGTCAAAACTTAGGAAATTGTACACTTTGATTTGTATAGTGTATTGTATAACAATTATCCCTCAATAAAGCTGTGATTTTTTTGGTATCAATTTTGTTCTTTCAGGTACCACAAATTTTAAATGATTCTATCATTTGGTTCAGTAATAAAACTTCTAAATCAGCATTACAACTGACACTAAAGGGAACAGAAATGCTCAAAACACTCATGACATCTCATTATCCACAGCCTTCAGAATCCAATAAAGTAGCTCCCTACAGGTACAGACAGGTCGTCTTAGAAGTTCTTGATTCAGTTAAAGGATTCCCCCCACCTTTTTTTTCCCAGTGAAATGAAGAGTGAAAACTGGCAAGGATTTAAACAGTTATTAAATGTATTTCTATAATTACATTTTCAGTCTTCATGCCAATATGAAGTTCTTTCCCAATTTAAATTTGAATCCAAAGCTTTTAATATCAAATTTTGTAAAACACCTGTTAATTTCTGATATGCTATTATTTGAATGATTGGAGCATTACAAATATTATTAAAATAATAAAAAAAGTTATTACAGCATCACTGCACAAGATTTGTATTATATATATCTCAAACTTCGGTTTTTCATATTCCAAGTAGGTTTCAAACTTCTGTGATTTAAAAAAAAATCAAGAATAACAAAATAAACCAGAATGATTCTGTTTTCTGTAATGGCACATATTCAGCAAAAGATGAACTGTTATTCCCCATAGAAATAACTGTGATGGTACCATTAGTCAATATGCTAGCCTTTTAGTTGATCTATGTTTATTACTTCCATATCTGCTCAAAGTGATTTATTGTAAAATCCCCACATTTTATTATCATCTCATACATTTTTCAATGAGGGACTGATTGTAATTCCTTATGGTGGTATTAACAATAAAAGAAAGCTATTAGGATAGTGCTCTCCAGAGACTATTTGAAGTTAATAATACCTAGATAAGTTCAGTGATCTGTGGATTGCAAGTTATGAAGGAAATTCTAAAGATAAATTCCCAACTGAAAATTTCAGATGTGGGGGAGGTTGCCTTGTTATCACACCTTAACATCAACTAATTCACTAGGACTTTGAAGCAGGGATTGAAAATAAGTCTGAAGCATAGAAAGAGAAGTTCATCTTGTGGTTGTACCAGTCTTAGAGGTCAAGGTTTTATCTATTCTTTGTACCTTTATATATCTTTTTCAAATTTTTATTTAAAATTTTGTTAACATATATCTTAATATTTATTTCAGGAATAGAATGTAGTGGTTCATTACTTATATATAACTCCCAGTGCTCATCGCAAATGGCCTCCTTAATACCCATCACTCTAGCCCATGTCCCCCCTACCTCCCTCCATCAACCTTCAGTTTGTTCTCTATAATTTTTAACATCTATCTGTATATCTATCATCTATCTATCTGTCATCTATTTATCTAATCTATCTTTCCTTCCATCTTCCCTCTATTCTTCCTTCTTATCTTCCTTTCTTCTCTCATTCCTTCCTTCCTTCCTTCCTTTCCTCCTTCCTTCCATCCACCCATCCACCCACCCCTTCCTCCATCCATCCATATTTTATCTTTTCCTTCCCTCTCTTCTGTTTTTCCTTCCTTGTATCCATTCACTCCCTCTTTCCCTTCCCTTCCCAACGAATGGGTATTTCTTCTCATTAGTTCTTCAGATCTTCGGGACAGAATTGGAACATCAAAGAGGAGTCTTTCCTAGGAAGGGAATAACTCACACATAGGGTTTTACACAATGGATGAATAAAGGAAAATATATAAGACAAGATTTGTCATATACATGACAAAGACTGTTACCTAAAGAGATTTAGAGCAATGTCATGAATGTATAAATGTGGAGTAATATAAAATTGGATTCTAGTACTGGTTTTGGATGACCCACCCATCACACCCCCCAGAGTGGGCTCTGAGCAATTATTTAACCTCTTAAAGTTTTGTTTTCCTTTCTTTAATTTCATAGAATTATTGTGTTATTAAATCAAATGATCCATGCAAAGTGCTTAACACTGTGTCTAATACTTAGTAAGACTCAATAAGTATTTATTGAATGGTCAGTATTTGTTAGAACTATCCTATAAGAATGAATAACAAATATAGAAGATCTGAACACCAGCACATTTGATTCTCTCTCTTTCTATATATAATCTATATAGACAAATAAATAGATCTCATATACCTCACATATGTGTAAATGTCTATATTTTTATATAATTACTGCATCCAATATACAAAATATACAGTATTTTCAAGTACACAGAGGATATTTACAAAAATTAACTCTATAGTGGGCAATATAATAAGTCATAACACACATTAAAAGATTAAAATTATTGCAATAGATACAATGCAATTATTCTGGATGACTAGAAAATATGAGTTGAAAATATACACATAACTAGAATGCAAGAAGTATATTTCTAAATAACTTATGGGTTAAATATTAAATATTAAATGTTAATTAAAATTAGAAGGTGCTTTTAATAGAATAATAATAAAAATGTTTATAAAAATGTGTGCAATGTAACTATGAAGTACTCAAAGGGAAATTTGAGGTTTAAACTCACATAGGACAAAAGAAGGGCTGAAATTAATGAGCCAAGAATCCATCTTAGGAATTTAGAGAGATAACAGCAAATTAAATCCAAAAGATATAGTAAGAAGGACAGTGAGGAGATATGTGCAGAAATTCAACAGAAATAAACATAAATCAAAAGAAAATAAATATAAACCATACCAAATAAAGATCAATAAAGCCAAAGTTGGTTCTTTTAAGTTGATTCTTAAAATTGATAAACCTGTAGGTGAGAGTCATTGATATATGCATGCATGTACACACAACCACACCACAATAACCATCAAGAATGGAAAAGGGGACCTCATTATAGATTCTAGTGACATTTAAAATATTGAAGGAGGTATTATAAAGGACAAAAATCTAGATGAAAGAGAGAAATCCTTGGAAAATCATAATTTAACAAAACTGATACTAGAATATAGTGGCATGAAGGAACACAGGCAGATAATCTAGCCAGTAAATTTTCCTTCATTACTGAATAATCATAATTTTTCAAATATTTTGAAATTGCAAATAATGGTAGAGGCATGAGGCTCTTTTTTAATCAAAATTAATCCAAAGGGAGAGTACTTTTAAAAGACCAAAGACCATTGGCATCTATGTCATACAAGCAATTTTTAATGGGCTTATTTATGAAGCCAACCTAAAAACATGATAAAGTATAAGTGTTCTGTATCTGAGGTAACGCTGGTGTCCTATACCACATGGGTGTCCTATAATTTAACTCGATTCTGACACCAGTTGCTTGAAGACAGCATCGGATCCCACAGGTTAAGAGCTCACTTACTCACCACCCCGACCCCCACTTCAGGTGCCCATTTCAAGTCTATGTTGATAGCTGTGCTTCTGACCAACGGGTCACACAAACCTATTCTTAGATGTTGGGGAAGGTCACCAAAAAGATGTGACTGCTAATTGTCCCCTGAGATGGATCTGGGCACTCAGAAGTTCTTACCCAACTCTTGTCCTTGGAATTTAGATTCTGCTTGTCTTTCCTGCTCCCGGAGGCTGCTCCAAGAATATAGCCTTGAGATGGTGAGGGCAGGTATTGAATACCTGCACAGTATGTGTGACTAAGCCCAATTAGATCCTGTTTCAGTGGACTGGTACAGGGTCAGCTCATTTTGCTGTCATACAAGGCAAGCCTCCTACTAAAGTTCCCTTTCTTTATTAAAATTGTTACCTACCAACTTAAAGTGGCCTGCCTCTTTGGTTTCTCCCTGCCCTCCAAGTGTAGGAACCAGTTTCGGATTGCACTGGGAAGCTCCTGGAAGGATTGCAAACCAACACTGGGTTTGATTAATTTGATAAAGTAGCTCATAGAATTCAGAAAAAAATCATTTTACCAAATTGTCAGTTTTTTATAAAAGGATTTAACTTAGAAAAAGCCAGATGAAAGAGATGCTTAGACCAAGACTTGGGGAAAGAGTGTGGCTCTTCCACTGCCCTCTCTAGGTCTGCCACTCTCCCTGTGTCTCCAGGTGTTCACCAACTTGAAAGCTCTCTGAACCTTGACCTTTTGGACTCTCTCTCTTTTTTTTTTTTTTTTTTTTAGCAGCTTCTTTACATAGGCACAATTGATTAAATCAGTGGTCACTGATGATTGATTCAAGTTCCAGTCATCCCCTGAGGTCAGGAGTGTTGGACTGAAATTTCTTATCCTCTAGTCCTATGGTTTGTTCACCAGGCAACTGGCCCCCATCTTTAGGAAAAGTCTAGAAATCACCTAATTAACATAATAAGAGACATCTTTATGGTTCTCAATACCTAGAAAATTTTCCATGGGTATTAGAAGCTCTGAGCCAGGAGCAGTAGATGAAGACCAAAAATATATTAATTAAATAATCACAATACTACAATAACATAACCTGATTCTTCTGTAGCTATTTCATGTTTTGTGTGTGTGTGTGTGTGTGTGTGTGTGTGTGTATGTTTTGTGTTTTTGTTTTTGTTTTTTGTGATCCAGTGTTTATGAGAACTGAGGCTCAGGCAGCCAAGAATCTTGTCCAAGTTTACATACCTTGTATATGATGGAGGCTGGATCTCAAACAAGAGTCCCTGTTTATAAATCCAGTATTCTTTTTTGTTGTAGCTGTTTCTTAAATCTATATCCTTTATGTTGGTTTTAGATTAGGGAATTGAAATAAATTAATTTAAGTTTGCGACATTAGTTTGTGTTTTGTTATTTTGCTTTGTGTTTCTCATTTTCAATAATATATAACCTTTTTTGGGAGTCCTATTCAAGACCAATTCTGCATCAGCTTTAGTTCAGCTTTCAGATTTTTTTCCATTCTTGGATAAGGCACAGGCTTGGATAAGACAGTCATCTGTCTTTGAAGATAACTGGAAAGGCCACTAATCTTTTTCTAGTTCCTTCTAGTTAGTATAAGAATGAGGACAACAAGTAAACAGATTTAACGGTCTTTCTCTTACTTCCAGGCTAAATGTCTGGTATTACCGGTTTTCTTCCTTCCTTTCACTCTTCCTTTCTTCCTTCCTTTATTTCTACCTATTCGCATCTAAGGTTCATAAAATCATGAATTTTTTTTTTAAGATTTTATTTTTTTATTTGACAGAGAGAGGGAGCACAAGTAAGCAGAGTGCCAGGCAGAGGGAGAGAGAGAATCACGCTCTCTGCTGAGCAGGGAGCCTGATGCAGGGCTTGATCCCAGGACCCTGGAATCATGACCTGAGCCAAAGGCAGCTGCTTAACCAACTGAGCCACCCAAGTGCCCCATCATGTATTTTTAAAATACACAGGATTCTACTTGCTAACATTCAAAGTTATTTATGGAGAAGACCAAAAATAGTGTCAAGGAATACAAGAAGGAAGCAATTAATTGGAACATAATATGATAAGGAACAGAGGAGTGCTCAGTACAGAAATAGTAAAAACACTAAACATGACCAACGAGCTCAACTCTTCTATTCAAAGAACAGATCAATTTTTCAAAAATACAAGAGTAAACAGTCAACCAGAAATTCAGTAGTAGGCTTCATGAGACCAGACAAATTTTTTTCACTGAACAAGTATTTGCTGACCAAAAACTATGTGTCCAACACTGATTTAATCCTTGGAAATTCTGCAGTAACCAAAACAGAACAGGTTTTGTTTTTGAAGCTTGTATTTTAGTGGGAAAGGAAAATAAGAGATAATTAAACACACACACACACACACACACGCACGCACACACACGGTCAAATACGAGTACAATGAAGAAGAATAAAGCAGAGGCAGAGTGAAGGGTAGTGAGTGAACACAGAATGATACTAATTCATATAGGCTCAGTGAATTCTTCTCCGATATATCTGGATGCAGTTCTGACATTTGAATGAAAGCATCAGCTAGGTGAGGGTACTAGCTGTGTGGATATCAAGGGAAATACTGCATAAGACAGAGAAAAGAGAGAGTGCAAAGACCCTGAGGTACAAGTCTGGCTGACATATTTAAGAATCACTGAGAAAACCAGCAGGCCTGGAATGTGATGAACTTGGTGGAGAGTTATGGAAGTGTAGCAGGAGAGGCAGTGAGAGTATTTAAGCTCTCAGGGTCTGTACCTGTCATTACATGGATTTGGATGGAAGTTTCCCATTCTACTTAAATAATGCTTTTAATAAAGAGCAATGAAGAATATTTAAGAAATGAACCAAAGTGAGTGAATTTTAAGTTATATGCAGTTTTTTACTCTCATAAATTAATGGTTTCAAGAACCTAGTTGTAGAAACATTATTTTCCTGTTAACAGCTTAATATTCCACTTTTTTTCTTTTGTGGGAGTCCACATTTTAGCCTTGAGTATTACTTTCTAATGGGGACACAATAAAGGAGTTTTTTTTTTTAACAGGGAAGTTAGGATTTTATATATTAAAAAGCCAAAAAAATCTATAAATATTAACAGTATGCCATAATTAAAGTTGCGGGATATGATGTTACTTGACTCAGTGTGTCACCCTAACAAGTATTTAAAGAAAATCTGCTAGGTCATACATCCTTTAGCAATACAGCACTGAACATAACAGTGTCATGTTTGCACAACAGCCACGAAGCAGAAATGATGGTAATTTTGCCACCGGTGCCACTGGAAACCTAAATGCTACTGCTCCCTTGTCTGCCTCCCCTGCTTTCCTTGAATCACTAGTTTCTGTTTCAGGTTTTTGCTTTTGACAAGCAAAGCCTAGGCCCATGTATGTGTCTGAGCTTCAAGAAGCCTGGGGAAGCTCTCATCTAGACGCTGTTTCTCCCACAAAGTCTCAAAAGATGGAAAATTTCCTGGACCACAATACAAGAAAGAGTTCCTAATTATGGAGAGAGAGAGAAGTCCATCAAAATGCTGAGCATTTCTAGCATTCACTAGAAACAGTGAAGATGAGAATATACCCATGATATTAAGAGATGCCCTGAATGTAGCAGAAATGAACCACTTGTTTGAACCTTGCCTGTGACTGTTTTTGCCACCACCTGGCTGATGGTTCTTGCCCCTTGCTTTCCCCAGGACCATATTGTAAATATTCAGCAGAGAGCCTTTTGGATACTTTGTGAACTTTTGGAGACTCTATGCTATTTTCTTGTGGCACAGATGGCATGAAAGGGGGTCCTCAATATAAACTATAGTTTATGAAGAATATTATCATTTGACAAAATTCAGGAAGAGCAAATGAAATAGCACATCTATTTCTTAGTAGTTTCTGAGTGAGTGAGCAGCAACCAAAATTCATCATTAAGAACAAAAATTACTGATATTCTACGTATATTTATTTGGAGAGAGAAGGACAACCCCAAGCCACACTTGTCTAAAATATATCCTAAAAACAAGTAGACTTTGCATACCCCAAATGTACACAGTTTAAGTGATTAAAAGAATGTGAAAAGTTTAATTCTGACCACATCACACTTTTTACTACCAACATGTCTCTTATTAATCAGTCTGGTTTGGACCACTCTTCCTCTGGGATTTTTTTGGGCTTGGTTTGGTGTATTTGTTTTTCTGATTGCAGAGGTGCCACTGAGAGGCTGAAGAGTGCTTTTTGACAGCCTGCTGTGTGAGGAGAACAGGATGTAACACCCAAGTTCCCCAAGTGTAGATCATGATGGTGAGCCCTCTCAATTTGTGCAGGGTCCTGAGAATACTGCAGAATTACGCAGCCTGGATCTCCAGAAAGATGGCGGAGAAGTAGCAGGCTGAGACGACATCGGGTAGCAGGAGATCAGCTAGATAGCTTATCTAACCATTGTGAACACCTACAAATCCAATGGGAAATCGAAGAGAAGAAGAGCAACAATTCCAGAAACAGAAAATTGATCACTTTCTGAAAGGTAGGACCTGCAGAGAAGTGAATCCAAAGCAACGGGAAGATAGACCCCAGGGGGAGGGGCCGGCACCTGGCAAGCGGCGGAGCGACGGAACACAAAATCAGGACTTTTAAAAGTCGGCTCCACTGGGAGACATCGCTCCAGAGGCTAAACTGGGGGAAAACCCAGGCGGGGTCAGCATAACCCCAGGTCCCGCGGGGTCACAGAAGGACTGGGGGTGTCTGAGTGCTGCAGAGCCCGCAGGTATTAGAGAAGGGAAGCCGGCTACAGCGACAAAGCCGAGGAGTGAGCTCTAAGCCCGGGGTTACCTTGTGCCGGTCGCAGGCTGGGTGGGCTCGGAGCGCGGCCGGAGGCCACGGAGACGAAAGCGACCCGGTGCTTTTCTCCAGCTCCAGCAATTGACTGCTTTCCTCGAGGCGCGACCGCAAGCCAGGGAGGCGGGGCTTTGGGCGCTTTGCTCTGAGAGCGCACTGAGGAGCGGAACCCCAAGCTCTCGGCTCCTCCGGGCCGGAGACTGGGAGGCCGCCATCTTCATTCCTGTCCTCCGGAACTCTACGGAAAGCGCTCAGGGAACAAAAGCTCCTGGAAGCAAACCCAAGCGGATTACTTAGCCCGGCCCCTGGCAAGGGCGGTGCAATTCCGCCTGCGGCAAAGACACTTGAGAATCACTACAACAGACCCCTCCCCCAGAAGATCAACAAGAAACCCATCCAAAACCAACTTCAGTCACCAAGAACAGCGGAATTCCTCAGCAGGAGAAAGCAAATCCTACCGGGACAAAATGACAAGGCGGAAAAACTCACCTCAAAAAAAAGAAAAAGAGGCCGTACCGAAGGCTGGAGACCTAATCAATACGGACATAAGTAACATGACAGATCTAGAGTTCAGAATGACAATTCTCAAGGTTCTAGCCTGGCTCGAAAAAGGCATAGAAGATATTAGAGAAACCCTCTCCGGAGAGATAAAAGCCCTTTCTGGAGAAATAAAAGAACTAAAATCTAACCAAGTTGAAATCAAAAAAGCTATTCATGAGGTGCAATCAAAAATGGAAGCTCTCACTGCTAGGATAAATGAGGCAGAAGAAAGAATTAGTGACATAGAAGACCAAATGACAGAGAATAAAGAAGCTGAGCAAAAGAGAGACAAACAAATACTGGACCATGAGGAGAGAATTCGAGAGATAAGTGACTCCATAAGATGACACAACATTAGAATAATTGGGATTCCAGAAGAAGAAGAGAAAGAGAGGGGAGCAGAAGGTATATTGGAGACAATTATTGGAGAGAATTTCCCTAATATGGCAAAGGGAACAAACACCAAAATCCAGGAAATGCTAAGAACACCCCTCAAAATCAATAAAAATAGGTCCACACCTCGTCACCTGATAGTAAAATTTACAAGTCTTAGCGACAAAGAGAAAATCCTGAAAGCAGCCCGGGAAAAGAAGTCTGTAACATACAAGGGTAAAAACATTAGATTGGCAGCGGACCTATCCACAGAGACCTGGCAGGCCAGAAAGAACTGGCATGATATATTCAGAGCACTAAATGAGAAAAACATGCAGCCAAGAATCCTATATCCGGCTAGGCTATCATTGAAAATAGAAGGAGAGATAAAGAGCTTCCAGGACAAACAAAAGCTGAAAGAATTTGCAAACACCAAACCAGCTCTACAGGAAATAATGAAAGTGGTCTTCTAAGCAAAGAGAGACCCTAAAAGTAGTAGATCAGAAAGAAACAGAGACAATATGCAGTAACAGTCACCTTACAGGCAATACAATGGCACTAAATTAATATCTCTCAATAGTTACCCTGAATGTTAATGGGCTAAATGCCCCAATCAAAAGACCCAGGGTATCAGAATGGATAAAAAAACAAAACCTATCAATATGCTGCCTACAAGAAACTCATTTTAGACCCGAAGATACCTCCAGATTTAAAGTGAGGGGATGGAAAACAATGTACCATGCTAATGGACATCAGAAGAAAGATGGGGTGGCAATCCTTATATCAGATCAATTAGATTTTAAGCCAAAGACTATAGTAAGAGATGAGGAAGGACACTATATCATACTCAAAGGGTCTGTCCAACAAGAAGATCTAACAATCTTAAATATCTATGCTCCTAACAATGGAGCATCCAACTATATAAACCAATTAATAACAAAATCAAAGAAATACATCGACAGTAATACAATAATAGCAGGGGACTTTAACACTCCCTTCACTGAAATGGACAGATCATCTAAGCAAAAGATCAACAAGGAAATAAAGGCCTTAAATGACACACTGGACCAGATGGACATCACAGATATATTCAGAACATTCCATCCCAAAGCAACAGAATATACATTCTTCTCTAGTGCACATGGAACATTCTCCAGAATAGACCACATCCTGGGTCATAAATCAGGTCTCAATCGGTACCAAAAGATTGAGATCATTCCCTGCATATTTTCAGACCACAATGCTCTGAAGCTCAAACTCAATCACAAGAGGAAATTTGGAAAGAACGCAAATACATGGAGACTAAACAGCATCCTTCTAAAAAATGAATGGGTCAACCAGGAAATTAAAGAAGAATTGAAAAAATTCATGGAAACAAATGATAATGAAAACACAACAGTTCAAAATCTGTGGGACACAACAAAGGCAGTCCTGAGAGGAAAATATATAGCGGTGCAAGCCTTTCTCAAGAAACAAGAAAGGTCTCAAATACACAACCTAACCCTACACCTAAAGGAGCTGGAGAGAGAACAACAAAGAAAGCCTAAACCCAGCAGGAGAAGAGAAATCATAAAGATCAGAGCAGAAATCAATGAAATAGAAATTAAAAAAACAATAGAACAAATCAACAAAACTAGGAGCTGGTTCTTTGAAAGAATTAATAAGATTGATAAGCCCCTGGCCAGACTTATCAAAAAGAAAAGAGAAAGGACGCAAATAAATAAAATCATGAATGAAAGAGGAGAGATCACAACCAACACCAAAGAAATACAAACAATTATAAGAACATACTACGAGCAACTCTATGGCAACAAATTTGACAATCTGGAAGAAATGGATACATTTCTAGAGACGTATAAACTACCACAACTGAACCAGGAAGAAATAGATAACCTGAACAGACCCATAACCAGTAAGGAGATTGAAACAGTCATCAAAAATCTCCAAACAAACAAAAGTCCAGGACCAGACGGCTTCCCAGGGGAATTCTACCAAACATTTAAAGAAGAAATAATTCCTATTCTCCTGAAACTGTTCCCAAAAATAGAAATGGAAGGAAAACTTCCAAACTCATTCTATGAGGCCAGCATCACCTTGATCCCAAAACCAGACAAGGATCCCACCAAAAAAGAGAATTACAGACCAATATCCTTGATGAACACAGATGCGAAAATTCTCACCAAAATACTGGCCAATAGGATCAAACAGTACATAAAAAGGATTATTCACCACGACCATGTGGGATTTATTCCAGGGCTGCAAGGTTGGTTCAACATCCGCAAATCCATCAATGTGATACAATACTTTAATAAAAGAAAGAGTAAGAACCATATGATACTCACAATAGATGCCGAAAAAGCATTTGACAAAGTGCAGCATCCCTTCCTGATTAAAACTCTTCAAAGTGTAGGGATAGAAGGCACATACCTCAATATTATCAAAGCCATCTATGAAAAACACACCCCAAATATCATTCTCAATGGAGAAAAACTGAAAGCTTTTCCGCTAAGGTCAGGAACATGGCAGGGATGTCCGTTATCACCACTGCTGTTCAATATAGTACTAGAAGTCCTAGCCTCAGCAATCAGACAACAAAAAGAAATTAAAGGCATCCAAATTGGCAAAGAAGAAGTCAAACTATCACTCTTTGCGGATGATATGATACTATATGTGGAAAACCCAAAAGGCTCCACTCCAAAACTGCTAGAACTTATACAGGAATTCAGTAAAGTGTCAGGATATAAAGTCAATGCACAGAAATCAGTCGCATTTCTTTACACTAACAACAAGACAGAAGAAAGAGAAATTGAGGAGTCAGTCCCATTTACAATCGTACCCAAAACCATAAGATACCTAGGAATAAATCTAACCAAAGAGGCAAAGAATCTATACTCAGAAAACTATAAAGTACTCATGAAAGAAATTGAGGAAGACACAAAGAAATGGAAAAATATTCCATGTTCATGGATTGGAAGAACAAATATTGTGAAAATATCTATTCTACCTAAAGCAATCTACACATTTAATGCAATCCCTATCAAAATCCCATCCATTTTTTTAAAGAAATAGAACAAATAATCCTAAAATTAATATGGAACCACAAAAGACCTTGAATAGCCAAAGGAATATTGAAAAAGAAAGCCAAAGTCGGTGGCATCACAATTCCAGACTTCAAGCTCTATTACAAAGCTGTCATCATCAAGACAGTATGGTACTGGCACAAAAACAGACATATAGACCAATGGAACAGAATAGAGAGCCCAGAAATAGACCCTCAACTCTATGGTCAACTAATCTTCTACAAAGCAGGAAAGAATATCCAATGGAAAAAAGACAGCCTCTTCAACAAATGGTGCTGGGAAAATTGGACAGCCACATGCAGAAAAATGAAATTGGACTATTTCCTTACACCACACACGAAAATAGACTCAAAATGGATGAAGGACCTCAATGTGCGAAAGGAATCTATCAAAATCCTTGAGGACAATGCAAGCAGCAACCTCTTTGACCTCAACCATAGCAACTTCTTCCTAGGAACATCACCAAAGGCAACAGAAGCAAGGGCAAAAATGAACTATTGGGATTTCATCAAGATCAAAAGCTTTTGCACAGCAAAGGAAACAGTTAACAAAACCAAAAGAAAACTGACAGAATGGGAGAAGATATTTGCAAACGACATATCAGATAAAGGGCTAGTATCCAAAATCTATAAAGAGCTTATCAAACTCAATACCCAAAGAACAAATAATCCAGTCAAGAAATGGGCAGAGGACATGAACAGACATTTCTGCAAAGAAGACATCCAGATGGCCAACAGACACATGAAGAATGCTCCACATCACTCGGCATCAGGGAAATACAAATCAAAACCACAATGAGATACCACCTCACACCAGTCAGAATGGCTAAAATTAACAAGTCAAGAAATGACAGATGCTGGCGAGGATGCGGAGAGAGGGGAACCCTCCTACACTGCTGGTGGGAATGCAAGCTGGTGCAACCACTCTGGAAAACAGTGTGGAGGTTCCTCAAAAAACTGAAAATAGAGCTACCCTATGACCCAGCAATTGCACTACTGGGTATATATCCTAAAGATACAAACGTGGTGCTCTGAAGGGGCACGTGCACCCGAATGTTTATAGCAGCAATGTCCACAATAGCCAAACTGTGGAAAGAGCCTAGATGTCCATCAACAGATGAATGGATAAAGAAGAGGTGGTATATACACACAATGGAATACTATGCAGCCATCAAAAGACATGAAATCTTGCCATTTGCAACGACGTGGATGGAACTAGAGGGTATCATGCTTAGCGAAATAAGTCAATCGGAGAAAGACAACTATCATATGATCTCTTTGATATGAGGAAGTGGAGATGCAAGGCGGGGGGGGTGTTGGGGGAAGGTAGGAAAAGAAAAAATGAAAAGATGGGATTGGGAGGGAGACAAACCATAAAAGACTCAATCTCAAGAAACAGACTGAGGGTTGCGGGGGGAAGGGGGGACGGGAGAGGGTGGTGGGGAAATGGACATTGGGGAGGGTATGTGCTATGATGAGTGCTGTGAAATGTGTAAACCTGGCGATTCACAGACCTGTACCCCTGGGGATAAAAATACATTATATGTTTATTAAAATAAAAAAATTAAAAAAAATTAAAAAAAAAAGAATTACGCAGCCTGCATATATATTGCAGCATATATACAATGACTTCAATTCCTGAAATTAGGTTGAAGTCAGCCCAGGGTGCCAATGCTCCTCAAGAGACGCTTAATTCTCTTAGGTCAAATGTAAGTCTTTCCTAAAAGAGGGTAATGTATTTCTAGAGCTCAAATTATTTATGAATATACTTTCTCAAATACAATGCCTACTACACTTTATGAAACAAAGAGGCACACTGGTAGACCATACATTAATGACACTACAGGAAAATAAATAATAAAAACAGACACACAGAGACTCCAGTTGTGGGAGCCTCCATATGCAGACATTTAAGTAAATATGCTTTCTACACAAAAAGAAATAAGCAATTGACAGTTTTTACAGAAAACATAAACTATGAAATTTAAAAAAAAAGTAGCGTGGAGGTTCCTCAAAAAATTAAAAATAGACCCAGCCATTACACTACTGGGTATTTACCACAAAGATAGAGATGTAGTGAAAAGAAGGACCATATGCATCCCAGGGTTCATAGCAGCAATGTCCACAATAGCCAAAATGTGGAAGGAACCAAGACGCCCTTCAACAGATGAATGGATAAAGAAGATGTGGTCCATATACACAATGGAATATTACTCAGCCAACAGCAAGGATGAATACCCAATTTTTGCATCGACATGTATGGGACTGGAGGAGATTGTGTTGAGTGAAATAAGTCAAACAGAGAAAGTCAGTTATCATATGGTTTCGCTTATTTGTGGCACATAAGGAATAGCATGGAGGATGTTAGGAGAAGGGGAAAATAAAGGAGGAGGAATTAGAGTGGGAGAAAACCATGAGAGACTATGGACTCTGAGAAACAAACTGCAGGTTTTAGAAGGAAGAGGGGTAGAGGGATGGGTGAGCCTAGTGATGGGTATTAATGAGGGCACAGATTGCATGGAGCACTGGGTGTTATATGCAAACAATGAATCAAGGAACACTACATCAAAAAGTAATGATGCACTGATTGGTAGCTAACATAACACAATAAAAAATATTTAAAAATTAAAAAATTCAGTAACTAAATAATAAATTATGTGAAATGGACTCAAGGATAGGTTAAAATCAGAATTCAGACAACCAAAAAGAAAATCAGTATACCAGAACATATGTAAAAATAAATGTATCAAATAACCAGAAGGAAACAGAGTCAAAATAATTAGTAACATTGAAAAGAATTCAATCATTTGTGCTATTAATGTCCCAGAAAAGGAAAAGAGAATAGAACAAAGATAATATTTGCAAAGATAATGGCTGATGGACATTAAGCCACAAAACAAAATAGAGTCTTAAAAGGTTTTTATCTGAAGTATTAACTCAAAAGAAGTGAAATATATGTCTATACAAAGACTTGTACTCATATGTTCATAGGGCTTTATTTGTAATAGTTCCAAAATGGAAAGAAAAATACCTAGAAGTCCATAAATAGGTCAATGGATAATTTATGATATATATTTATAATAGACTACTACTCAGAAATAAAATTGAGCTATGGACACACAGAATAACATGTATTAATCTCTAAATAACATTTTAAGCTACCAAATCTGGGCAATAAAGGAATATGAACCATTTGATTTCATTTATAGAAAACGGAACCATTTGTACTGACATAAAGCAGACGGATAGTGGTTGTTTGCAGATAGGCATGGAGGGAGGGATGTATTATGGAGAGTCATGAGAACACTTTTGTGGGTGGTGTAAACATTCTTCATTATATTGATTGTGGTGATGTATATTTTATGTGTATTTTGGACATGTCAATTATATTTCTGTAAAGTTCTCTTTCTCTGTAGGTAGATGTCTATCTATCAGAACTAAGTAAAAGAGTTGATGTAGCTGTATCTAAAGTAAATTTTAGATGATAAAATTTAAATATCATAAATGATAAAATTTTCAATTCATCAAAAAAAGACAGTTCAAAATCAGACACAGAATTTGAGAGAAATAGAAGAAACAACCAACTCAACAATTACTGTGGAAAAATTTTAATCATTTATGTCAATAATATATAGAAAAAGCAAACAAAAAGTCAGTAACATAGAATATTTGAATAGCACTGTCAGGAAACTAAACCTAACATATCTATATAGAACAAAATGATGTACATGCATTCATTTCAAAACCAAAAGTGTAACTTCAAAAAACTGACCACATGCCAAGCTGCCAAAAGGAAGCTTTTTTAAAAAAATTTTATTTATTTATTTGACAGAAAGAGATCACAAGTAGGCAGAGAGGCAGGCAGAGAGAGGGGGGAAACAAGCTCCCTGCTCAGCAGAGAGCCCGATGGGGATTAGCCCGATGTGGGGCTTGATCCCAGGACCCTGAGATCATGACCTGAGCAGAAGACAGAGGCTTAACCCACTGAGCCAACCAGGCGCACCTAAAAAGTGAGTCTAAAAACATTTTAAGGAATTGAAATTTATACTGTTTTCTGGCCATACTGCAATGCAAAATTATAAGCTGGAAAACTTCATATATTGGACATTAAGAAATATTCTTCTTAAAAACCCTAAGTGTCAAAGCAGGAAAAATAATGGAAATTAAAATATATTTTGCAGTGAATGAGAATGAATATGTCAAAAAGTAAGCCTCGCAGGGTACAGATAAAGCCATGCTTAGATGTAAAATTATGATATTTTTATTTTAAAAGATTTTATTTATTTGTTTGACAGAGACAGAGAGATCACACATAGAAAGGGAGAGAAGGGGAAGCAGGCTCCCTGCTGAGCAGAGAGCCAGATGTAGGGCTCAATCCCAGGACCCTAAAATCATGATGCAAGCTGAAGGGAGAGGTTTAACCCACTGAGCCACCCAGGCACCCCTAATATTATGATTTTAATGAAAATATTAGCATATGAATATAAGATGAAATCAACAAGCTAAGTTCAATTTCAAGGAAAAAAACCTGTAAAATAAACCCAAAATAAGTAGAAAGAAGAAAATGATAAATATAAGACTAGAAACTGATAAAATAGAAAACAAACATAAAATAGAGAAGATTAACAGAGTTAAAACTTGATTATTTAAAAAGACTAACAACATTGGTAAATTCCAGATGAGAGTAAACGAAAGAGAAAAAGGGAAGTCTTGTAATTTCATTTTAAATGTTCACTTTAACCCAGGGTTGTTTTAACAAAGACGTTTTATTTTTGTTCTCTGCTTTGTTTTTGTTTGACTTCTTGTTTTGATTCTAGTGGAAGTACTTTTTGTGGTTTTCTTTTATTTCAATCCTTTATTGATTTCTAACTTTATGCCACTATGATCATAGAAATATTGCTTGAATTACATTTTGGAGGGATGTAGTGAGGCTTAATTTGGGGTATAATGTGCAATCAGTTTTCACAAATATTCTACATGTAGTTGTAAAGTTATAATTTTTGTTGTCAGGGTTTATATTTTTATGTATGTCTCTTTTACACACTTACCGATTATATTGTTTAGGTCTTTTACATTATTAGTCATGGTTTCTTGAGCTGATTCAGACTGGTGTATATGTTAAAGAAAATAATTATCATAAGACCTTATTATACATGTTAGTTTCATCATACCTGTATTTCTTTCTGTTAAAATATTTTGGCTTGCTACCACACTTCTACATTCTAATATAATCTTACATAAACATGTACATGCATATGAAAGAGTTGTCACTGTTTTCAATAAAAATGTTATAAATTTTAAAAAATTTTTGAATAAAAAATAGGTAAACTAAACCATTGTCAGTTTATCTGTCTATTTCTATTTGCATTGCTTTTAGTATCTTTCTAAAATTTGTGGTGCATTACCTGGTGCAAAGATATGAATAACTGTATCTTCTTTGTATATTGTGGTTTTCAGCATTGTAAAATACCCTTTCTTGCCTGATGTTATTTGATAGCAAGATAATGACCACTACCTTTTTTTATGAATTTGCCTGGTAGATATTTGCTGCCCTTTTATTTTTGGATTCTTTTTGGATTCTTTCTGGATTCATTTTAAGTTATGCAACTCATATCCAATCAAATTATATTTTGCTTTGTTAGCCAATTTGAAAATGAAGTGAGTACACTAGCTGTACTCACATGAGATAATATTTGTTCTTGGTTCTGAATTTATTTTATGATTTATTTAGAGCATATGTAACTTTTTACTGTGGTTGATTTTCCCTATTTTTTAAAAAAAAATTTTTTTAAAGATTATTTATTTATTTATTTGACAGACAGGGATCACAAGTAGGCAGAGAAGCAGGCAGAGAGAGAGAGGAGGAAGCAGGCTCCCCACTGAGCAGAGAGCACGATGCGGGGCTTGATCCCAGGACCCCGGGATCATGACCTGAGCCGAAGGCAGAGGCTTTATCCCACTGAGCCACCCAGGCGCCCCTAAAAAAATATTTTAATAGTTAGGAAAGTTTACATTTTTACTCTCTTCACTCTCTTAGTTTTCCTTTAATTTTAATACTTTCTGTGGTTTTTTTACTGTAAGGAATAATGAAATTACTTAACAGCCACTTCTTTCTTCCTCTAGCTAAAGGTAGGATAACTTGAGCATTAAAAAGAACAATGGCTGAATTTCTGTTTGTATCTGTTTAATAGTAATCAAGTCAGCAAATTCCAAGATGTAGGAGAATCAACAGGACTTGAAAGCTAATTTCTGTGTCTTGTCAGATAAAGGGCTGGTTTCCAAAATCTGTAACTTACCAAATTCAACACCAAAGAACAAATAATCCAATCAAGAAATGGGCAGAAGACATGAACAGACATTTCACCAAAGAAGACATGCAAATGACCAACAGACACATGAAAAAATGCTCAACATCATTCAGTATCACGGAAATACAAATCAAAACCACAGTGAGCAGCTACCACCTCACAAGGGTCAGAATGGCTAAAATTAACAAGTCAGGGATCAACAGATGTTGGCAAAGATGTGAAGAAAGGGGAACCCTTTTACACTCTTGATGGGAATGTAAGCTGGTACAGCCACTCTGCAAAGGAATATGGAGGGTTCCTCAAAAAGTTGAAAATAGAGCTACCTTATGACCCAGCAATTGCACTCCTAGGTATTTACGCCCAAGATACAAATGTGGTGATCCAAAGAGGCACCTGCACCCCAATGTTTATAGCAACAATGTCCACAATAGCCAAATTATGGGAAGAGTCAAGATGTCCATCAACAGATGAATGGATAAAGAAGATGTGGTATACACACACACACACACACACACACACACACGCACATGTGTATGCATGCACATGCATGTGTGTGCTCATGCAACACAATGGATTATTATTCAGGCATCAAAAAGAATTAAATCTTGTCATTTGCAACAATGTGGATGGGACTACAGGGCAACTGAACTTATGCTAAGTGAAAGAAGTCAATCAGAGAAAGAAAACTGTCATATGATATGACTCACATGTAGAATTTAAGAAATAAAACAGAGAAGCATAGGAGAAGGGAGGGAAAAATAAAACAAGACCAAGTCAGAGAGGGATAGGGAGAAAAACCACAAGAGACTCTTAGTCATACAAAACAAACTGAAGATTGCTAGAGGGGAGAGCGGGGAATGGGGTAACTGAGTGATGGGCATTAAGGAGGGCATGTGATATAATGAGCACTGGGTGTTATATACAACTAATGAATCACTGAACTCCACCTCTGAAAGTGATAATGTACTATATTTTAATTAATTAATTTTTTTTAGGAAATCTAATTTCTTCAATAAAACATAGCAAGGAAAGGAAATAACCAAAGGGGAAAACGCAAAATTAAAAGAGAATTAGGAGATATATCAAATAATTCATTGGCCTTATTTGGATTCTGACTCAAACTAGCAAAATGTAAACACATAACATACATTTGTAAGAGAACTGAGGAGATATGAATATTGACTGGTTATCCAATGAGTCTGAGAAATTATAGTGATGCTTGTAACAATGTTATTGTGGACATGATCTGATTTTGGAATGAATTTATTTTTATCAGAAAAACATACTAAACATCTGTGGAACAAATATATATCTACACCTTACTTCTAATTAATTTGGATAGGGTGCATAGAGTGTGTACCTAGAGATTAAAAAAAAAATGGTTTGCTATAAATTGCTAATTATTGTTAAAGCTGGATGATGGATACAAGAATTTATTTATTTTATTATTTTTAAGATTTTATTTATTTATGTGTCAGAGAGAGAGAGAAAGCACAAACAGGGGAGCAGCAGGCAGAGGGAGAAGCAAGCTCCCTGATGATCAAGGAGCATGATGCAGGACTTGATCCCAAGATCCTGGGATCATGACCTGAGATGAAGACAGATGCTTAACCAACTGAGCCACTCAGGTTTCCCTTGATAATATGAATTTACTATTTACTATCATCTTAATCATTGTATACATTTGTAGTTTTCATTATGAAACAGTTACAAAAAAGAATCATGGCTTTAATTTATTAGAAGACATTAATATATTTTAAACTGCCATGAATTCATAGGAAAACATACTCTTCCTCACAAAAATAAGACTGCAAAAATAAAATACAAGTCCAAAAAATAATACAAGTCATTGAATACCACTTCAGATGGCTAAGATACTAACCATTACTCTGAACATTGATAACTATGGGTAAGTAAATAAGTATATTGCTTTTGCCTTGTGAGCCCTACTTCAGGGGAATTAAATAGTTCTGGTAAATGGGAGGGATTTCTTTTATAAAGAAATATAAAATAAGTGCAAAAGAGATGGCAGAATTAGAAAAAGAAACCACCATTTTGCAATCCATAACAAAATAGCCAATTCAAGTACATGGTCATCAAAACCATTCAGTGAAATTAATGAGGGCTTTACAGAGGAAGAACCAGATTGCCATCACCTATAATCACAGATCAATCTTAGCATCACTGAAAGTGAGACTGTCCCTTCATAAGATATAAACCATTATGAATTCTTGAAAATTGAAATTCTTCCTGAATTTGGCCAGAGTTGGAGCTCCATATTCCAGTCCATAGAAAATGCAGTCATGATAAATAAATTCAGCTATACTATGAGGAAACAATCTGCCAAACCTAAAACATAGAGTAGTACACTTTATCTGAATTTTTTAACAGATCAGTGGCATGAAAAATGGGAGTGGAGAGGAGCCACTGTTCAATCTTAAAAATGACTTAAATGACAACTACATTATTAGCCACTTCATGCAATTAGTGCTTCCTGCTTAAATACTAATTTTGTTAGACAAATAAATTAAATTAGATAAATAAATTAAATAAACAAATCTCATTAGAAAAACTTGAATATAGGCTGGAGGAGAGGCAAGAAGCAGAGGAGTAGTGGACTGAAATGACGTCAGGTTCCAGGAGTTCAGCTAGATAGTTATCAAACCATTCTGAACACCTAAAAACTCAAGGAGATAAAAGAGAAGAAGAGCAGCATTTCTATGAACATAAAATCAACCACTTTCTGGAAGGTAGGATGTACAGAGAACTGAAATCTAAGGTGACTGGAAGATAGACTGCAGGGGGAGGGGCCAGCTCTCAGCAAGCAGTGGAGCAATGGAGCACAAAATCCAAACTTTTAGAAGTCTGCTCCACTGATGGACATTGCTCCAGAGGCTAAGCGGGGGTGGAGCCCTCGTAGGGACATTGTGGTCTCAGGACGCACAGGGTCACTGAAAGATCGGGGGTGTCTTTGCAGAGCTCCCAGGGGAAGAGCCAGAGGAATGAGCTCTCAGCTCAGGGTTATCTTAAACCATGATCTGTGGCACAGTCGGACCACTGCTCTTTGAGCAGGGACCCCAGAGGTGTCACATCCAGGGAGCCTCACCTTCCTCCTTGAGGCAGGAATCTACTGGGTTTGGAGACTCCAAATGGGGCCATGTTCCAGAGATGGAAACGCTTAGTCACAGGCCTGGTGAACTCGGAGCACGGCCAGAGACCAGAGATATGGGAGTGTAGGACCACTTTCCTCCATGGTGCATTCAGGAGTGGGGCCCCAAGTTCTTGGCTCCTCCAGCCAGAGATTGGGAGGCTGCCATTTTCATTCCTGTCCTCCAGAGCTCTACAGAAAGCATTCAGGGAACAAAACTTCCTGAGAAGGAATCCCGGCAGATTACTTAGCCCGGCCATGGCAAGGGCAGTGCAATTCTGCCTTGGGCAAAGACATTTGAGAATCACTACAACAGGCCCCTCCCCTAGAAGATCAGAAAGAAGATCAGCCAAGACCAAGCTCACCGATGAAAGAGAATAGCAGAGCTCCAGAGATACAGGAAAGCAATGCATGGAATTCATGGCTTTCTCCCCATGATTCTTTAGTCTTGCAAAGTTAAATTAAAATTTTTTTAATTTTATTTTTTCCTTATTCTAATATTTTTAACTATTCCTCTTTCCTCTTTTAACATTTTTTAAAAACTGGTTTATCTTAACAATACCTTTCTAAAAAAATTTTTTAAACCTCCATTATTATAGTCATATTTTATCCTTCATTGTATTTAACCTTATTTTTTGTATACATATGGGTTTTTTTTTCTAAAAATTTTGGGACACAATTTCTTCCAATAGATCAAAACATATCCTAAATCTAGCACAGGGCTTTGTTCTAGTCTCCAGCCTAAGCATAGTCTCCACCCCCCCCCACCTTTTTTCTTCTTTCTTTTTCTAACCAACTTGTCATCAATTCCTTTTTTAGAGTTTTTTAAAATTTTCATCTTTACAGTCATATTCCATCCCTTCATCATGTTTACCCACATATATATGTGTGTGTGTGTGTGTGTGTGTTTCTTTCTTTAAAATTATGGGAGGTTGTTTCTTCTAAGAGACCAAAACACACCCAAAATCAATTGGGTGACTCTCTTCTATTCAGCATTCTAATATATGTGTGTATGTGTGTGTGTATGTATATACATTTTTTAAATTTCTTTTTACCTCCTTTCTTCTCCCCCCAGTTTGGGGTCTCCTCTGATTTGGTCAGGGTACATTTTTCTGGGGTCTTTGCCAGAAGACTTGGTATTTTATTCTCTCATTCATTCTCTCATTCTCTCATTCATATTATATTCTTATCTGGATAAAATGACAAGGTGGAAAAACTCACCACAAAAAAAAAAAAAAAAAGAACAAGAGGCGGTACTGATGGCTAGGGACCTAATCAATACAGACATTGGTAATGTGTCAGATCCAGGGTTCAGAATGACGATTCTCAAGGTGCTAGCTGGGCTTGAAAAAGGCATGGAAGATATTAAATAAACCCTGTCTGGAAATAAAACCCCTTTCTGGAGAAATAAAAGAACTAAAATCTAACCCAGCTGAAATCAAAAAAGGAATTAATGAGGGACAATCAAGAATGGAGGCTCTTACTACTAGGATAAATGAGGCAGAAGTGAGAATTAGTGATATAGAAGACCAAATGATGGGGAATAAAGAAGCTGAGCAAATGAGAGACAAACAACTACTGGATCACGAGAAGAGAATTCGAGAGATAAGTGATACCATAAAATGAAACAATATTAGAATAATTGGGATTCCAGAAGAGGAAGAAAGAGAGAGAGGGAGAAAAAGGTATATTGGAACAAATTATAATAGAGAATTTCACTAATATGGCAAAGGGAACAAACATCAAAATCCAGGAGGCACAGGGGTGCCTCAGTGGCTCAGTAGGTTAAAGCCTCTGCCTTTGGCTCAGGTCATGATCCCAGGGTCCTGGGCTTGAGCCCCACATTGGGCTCTCTGCTTAGCAGGGAGCCTGCTTCCTTCTCTCTCTGCCTCCCTCTCTGCCTACTTGAAATCTCTGTCTGTCAAATAAATAAATAAATAAAATCCTTAAAAAAAAAATCCAGGAGGCACAGAGAACGCCCCTCAAAATCAATTAAAATAGTTCCATACCTCATCATCTAATAGTAAAACTTACTAATCTTAGTGACAAAGATAAAATCCTGAAAGAGACTCATGACAAGAAGTCTGTAGCATACAGGTAGAAATATTAGACTGGCAGCAGACTTATCCACAGAGACCAGGCAGGCCAGAAAGAACGGGCATGATATATTCAGAGCACTAAATGAGAAAAATATGTAGCCAAGAATACTATATCCAGCTAAGCTACCATTGAAAATAGGAGAGATAAAAAGCTTCTAGGACAAACAAAACTTAAAAGAATTTGCAAACACCAAACCAGCCCTACAGGAAATATATAAAGGGCTCCTCTAAGCAAAGAGAGAGCCTAAAAGAAACAGACCAGAAAAGAACAGAGACAATACACAGTAATAGTCACCTTACAGACAATACAATGGCATAAAATTCATATCTTTCAATAGTTACCCTGAATGTAAATGGGCTAAAGGCCCCAATCAAAAGACACAGGGTATCAGAATGGATAAAAAAAACAAAACCCATTGATATGCTGTCTGCAAAAAACTCATTTGAGACCCGAAGACACCTCCAGATTTAAAGTGATGGGGTGGCAAACAATTTACCATGCTAATGGGGTGGCAATCCTTATATCAGATCAATTAGATTTTAAGTCAAAGACTATAATGAGATGAGGAAAGACACTATATCATACTTAAAGGGTCTGTCCAACAAGAAAATCTAACAATTTTAAATATCTATGCCCCTAACATGGGAGCTGCCAAATATATAAACCAATTAATAACAAAATCAAGGAAACCCATTGACAATAATACAATAATAGTAGGGGACTTTAACACCCCCCCTCACTGAAATGGGCAAATCATCCAAGCAGAAGATCAACAGGGGAAAAAAGGCTTTCAATGACACACTGGACCACACAGATATATTCAGAACATTCTATCCCAAAGCAATAGAATACACATTCTTCTCTAGTGCACATGGAACATTCTCCAGAATAGATCACATCCTGGGTCACAAATCAGGTCTCAATTGGTACCAAAAGATTGAGATCATTCCCTACATATTTTCAGACCTGCAATGCTCTGAAGCTAGAACTCAATCATAAGAGGAAAGTCGGGAAGAACTCAAATACATGGAGGTTAAAGAGCATCCTACTAAAGAATGAATGGGTCAACCAGGAAATTAAAGAAGAATTTAAAAAAATTAATAGAAACAAATGATAATGAAAAAAACTGTTCAGAATCTTTTGGACACAGCAAAGGTGGTCCTAAGAGGAAATTATATAGCCATACAAGCCTTTTCAAGAAACAAGAAAGGTCTAATTACACAACCTAACCCTACACCTAGAGGAGCTGGAGAAAGAACAGCAAAGAAAGCCTAAACCCAGCAGGAGAAGAGAAATAATAAAGATCAGAGCAGAAATCAATGAAATAGAAACCAAAAGAACAGTAGAACAAATCAATGAAACTAGGAGTTGGTTCTTTGAAAGAATTAATAAGATTGATAAAACCGTGGCCAGACTTTTCAAAAAGAAAAGAGAAAGGACCCAAATAAATAAAATCATGAATGACAGAGGAGAGATCATAACCAACATGAAAGAAATGCAAACAATTATAAGAACATATTATGAGCAACTATATGCCAGCAAATTTGACAATCTAGAAGAAATGGATGCATTCCTAGAGACATATAGGAACCACCAAAACTGAACCAGGAAGAAACAGAAAACCTGAACAGACCCATAACAAGTAAGGAGATTGAAGCAGTCATCAAAAATCTCCCAACAAACAAGAGCCCGGGGTCAGATGGCTTCCCAGGGGAATTCTACCAAACATTTAAAGAGGAATTAATACTTATTCTCCCGAAACTGTTCCAAAAAAAAAAAAAAAGAAATGGAAGGAAAACTTCCAAACTCATTTTATGAGGCCAGCATTACCTCGATCCCAAAACCAGATAAAGACCTCATTTAAAAAGAGAATTACAGACCAATTTCCTTGATGAACACAGATGCAAAAATTCTCACCAAAATACTAGCAAATAGGATCCAACAGTACATTAAAAGGATTATTCACAATGATCAACTGGGATTTATTCCTCGGCTGCAAGCTTGATTCAACATATGCAAATGAATCAATGTGATACATTAATAAAAGAAAGAACAAGAACCGTATGATACTTTCAATAGATGCTGAAAAAGCGTTTGACAATTTGACAGCATCCTTTCTTGATCAAACCTCTTCAAACTGTTGGGATAGAGGGTACATTCCTCAATATCATCAAAGCCATCTATGAAAAACCCACAGCGACTATCATTCTCAATGGGGAAAAACTGAGACCTTTTCTGCTAAGATCAGGAACACAGCAGGGATGTCCACTATCACCACTGCTATTCAACATAGTACTAGAAGTCCTAGCCTCAGCAATCACAAAACAAAAAGAAATTAAAGGCATCTGAATCAGCAAAGAAGAAGTCAAACTATCACTCTTTGCAGATGATATGATACTTTATGTGGAAAACCCAAAAGACTCCACTCCAAAACTGCTAGGACTTGTACAGGAATTCAGTAAAGTGTCAGGATATAAAAATCAATGCACAGAAATCAGTTGCATTTCCATACACCAACAACAAGACAGAAGAAAGAGAAATTAAGGAGTTGATCCCATTTACAATTGCACCCAAAACAATAAGATACCTAGGAATAAACCTAACCAAAGAGGCAAAGAATCTGTACTCTGAAAACTATAAATTACTCATGAAAGAAATTGAAGAAGACACAAAGAAATGGAAAAATGTTCCATGCTCATGGACTGGAAGAACAAATATTGTGAAAATGTCTATGCTACCTAAAGCAATCTACACATTTAATGCAATCCTTATCAAAATACCATCAATTTTTTCAAAGAAATGGAACAAAGAATCCTAAAATTTATATGGAACCAGAAAAGACCCTCCGATAGCCAGAGGAAATTTGAAAAAGAAAACCAAAGTTGGCGGCATCACAATTCCAGACTTCAAGCTCTATTACAAAGCTGTAATCATCAAGACAGTATGGTACTGGCACAAAAACAGACACATAGATCAGTGGAGCAGAATAGAGAGCCCAGAAATAGACTGTCAACTCTATGGTCAACTAATCTTCAACAAAGCAGGATAGAATCTCCAATAGAAAAAAGACAGTCTCTTCCAAAAATGGTGTTGGGAAAATTGGATAGCCACATGCAAAAAAATGAAACTGGGCCATTTCATTACGCCACACACAAAAATAGACTCAAAATGGATGAAAAACCTGAATGTGAGACAGAAATCCATCAAAATCCTTGAGGAGAACACACACAGTAACCTCTTCAACCTCAGCTGCAGCAAATGCTTCCTAGGATCATTGCCAAAGGCAATGGAAGCAAGGGTAAAAATGAACTATTGGGACTTTGCCAAGATCAAAAGCTTTTGCACAGCAAAGGAAACAGTCACTAGAATAGGAGAATGTATTTGAAAATGACATATCAGATAAAGGGCTAGTATCCAAAATCTATAAAGAACTTATCAAACTCAACACCCAAAGAACAAAGAATCCAATCAAATGATGGGCAGAGGACATGAACAGACAGTTCTATGAAGAAGACATTCAGATGGCCAACAGACACATGAAAAAAATGCTCAACGTCACTCAGTATCAGGAAAATACAAATCAAAACCACAATGAGATACCACCTCACACCCGTCAGAATGGCTAAAATTAATAAGTCAGGAAACAACAGATGTTGGAGAGGATGCAGAGAAAGGGGAAACCTCCCACAGTGTTGGTGGGACTCCAAGCTGGTACAGCCACTCTGGAAAACAGCATGGAGGTCTCTGAAAAAGTTGAAAATAGAGCTACCCTATGACCCAGCAATCACATTACTGGGCATTTACCCTAAAGATACAAATGTAGTGATCTGAAGGGGCATGTGCACCTGAATATTTATAGCAGCAATGTCCACAATAGCCATACTATGGAAAGAACCTAGATGTCCATCAACAGACAAATGGATAAAGAAGAAGTGGTATATATATACAATGGAATACTATGCAGCCATCAAGAGAAATGAAATCTTGCCATTTGCAAAGACATGGATAGAACTAGAAGATATTATGCTGATCAAAATAAGTCAATCAGAGAAAGACAATTATATGATCTCTCTGATATGAGGAATTTGAGAGGCACAGGGGAGGTTTGGGGGTAGGGAAGGAAAAAATGAGACAAAATGGGATTGGGAGGGAGACCAAGCATAAGATACTCTTAATCTCACAAAACAAACAGAGTTGCTGGGGGGGAGGAGGGGCTATGGTGAGGGTGGTTGGGTTATGGACATTGGGGCGGGTATGTGAAATGGTGAGTGCTGTGAAGTGTATAAATCTGACGATTCACAGACCTGTACCCTGGGGCAAATAATACATTATATGTTAATAAAAATAATTAATAAATACATTTTTAAAAATGAAAAAATGAAATAAATTGGAAAAAAAGGGAAAACTTAAATATAGATTGCTATTAGACCAAAGTAATTTGGGTTGATTTTGTTTTGTTATAATAATAACATTTTGATATGTAAGAAAATGTTATTTTTAAAATATTATTTATTTATTTGAGAGACAGAGAATGAGTGAAAGAGAGCATTAGAGGGGGAAGGGACAAAGAGAGAGGGAGAAGCAGACTCCCTGCTGAGCAGGAAGCAGGTTGTGATACTTGATCCCAGGACCCTGAAATCATGACCTGAGCTGAACACAGCCGTTTAACCTACTGAGACACCCGGGTGCCCAAGATAATGTTATTTTTGTGATATACATTGAAAGATCTTGGAGCTAAATGACAGTGTATCTGATATTTGTTATAAAATACTCCAGGAAAAAACCTCAGAGTATTAGATGAAATAAGAATGCTAAAATATTGATGGTTATTGGAGTTGGGTAATTGGTAGATGGAAGTGGTTTATACACTTCTCTTTTGGGGTATGTTTAGAAATTTCTGTACTAAACAGTTTAAATAAAATGAAATATAAAATCTGTCTGGTATGATTTACAAACAAACCACAACAACTGAGACATATGTGAAATGAGTCTACAACATTTTGCTAATGAAGCCATTAATCTTTATGCCCAGTCCTTAAAACATATACACACATGCAAATCCAGGGCTGTGTGTGCTTTCTGAAAGATATTTATCACTTTCAATTTTACCAGTTCACACAAGTTGAGGAGGGTAAATCACATCTGTCTTATAGCAAGCAATCTGAAACTTGACATTTGTGATAAAGAATAGGCAAGAAGTCAGAAGTTATATGCCCTAAAAGGCTTCTCCCCTACCCCACAATAAACTCTATTCATCAAGCATAAAGGAGGAAATTACTCAATGACTTAAAATACACAAGCGAAAACCGAGCATTCATGAATATACAGAATATGTGCAACCCCAGGAATGTCCTTGTAAGCCAAGTTTTCCTTTTCACTGGAGTCAAAGCATGTCTGAGTAATCAATTGATAAGATCATTTTATTTTTATTTTTTTTAAGTAGAACTTTTTTTTCTTTCCACTAAACAATCTTATGACAGAAGAATATGAAACAGCTAAGACTATGGATTCAGAAATTATGAGTTTAATATACTTCCTTGCTCCTATTAGCTGGGTAAAGCTTAAATGCTTAATCTATAGAATGGGGTATAATAACTACTTCATTGTTTTGTGGCATTTTCTGATTTTCCTCTGGAAACCTCCCCTTCTACACTTTTTATTGATGGATCCTCTTATGCCATTCCAGGGGTATGCAACTCCAGGCCTGATGAGTCAGTCTTCTGTTTTTGGCTCTAGCAGGGTTTCCTAAGCTCTGCAATTTTGAATTTGGATCTGGATCACTTTATTGTTGGGGGGGGGGGGTCGACCAGTCCACTGTAGGGTGTTTAACAGCATCCCTGTCCTCTCCCCACCAGATGCCATTTGCATGCCCAAGATGTAACAACCAAAATCATCCTGAGGCATTGCCAAATGTGCAAAACTGAAATTCATGGGACACGAGCAACTGGCTCAGGGGTAGGGTATATACCTCAAGTTGGTCTGGTTGGAGTAAATTATTGGAATTACTGGGTAGGAGCTGAACTCTTTTCACTGGGTTTGCTCAGCTAGGGGGTTATAGGTTTGGAACTATGGTGGATTTATGACTACACTGTGGCAAGGCCTTTCCTGAACCTAAAAAAGGTAGAGCCAAGATATAGAGAGAAAGGAAAAAAAAAATTGGCCTGGGCAATTTTGTTTAAAAGTTGTATCCAGCCATTTCTGAAGAAAGGTATCACTGGACTTTTAATATACCGAGTAACAGTGCGCTCTCCTTACTTCTTGAGTCAGTCTGAACAGATTTGAGGTGCTTGCAAAGTAGAGGCTAGCTGGGGCACCTGGGTGGTTCAGTGGGTTAAAGCCTCTGCCTTCAGCTCAGGTCATGATCCCAGGGTCCTGGGATCGAGCCCCACGTCGGGCTCTCTGCTCAGCTGGAAGCCTGCTTCCCTTCCTCTCTCTCTGCCTGCCTCTCTGCCTACTTGTGATCTCTGTCTGTCAGATGAATAAATAAAAATCTTAAAAAAAAAAAAAAAGTAGAGGCTAGCTGTACTGTAACAGCAGGGCTGGAGTAGGAACTCAGATCCATTCCATATTCCATGAGGCAGGCTGAGATGAGTATTTCTTCATATCTTTGTGATATAGATTCCTATGAAAACCTGAGACAGGTTTTGAGGACTTTTTTTCCCTAAAACATGCAGGTAAAAGTGTAATTTTTACCTCATTTCAGCGGACTCAAGAACAGCTCCCCAAAGTCCTAAAGATTTTAAATTTCAGATGTGAATTAGAGAGCTTTATGTTCTAAAATGGGTTCTGATGTTAGCACATGGCCTGAAAGATCCAGACAAATTTAATTACGTCTCTAATATTTCTTTCTTAAAGACACAGAACAAGAACCCAGTGATACCTTTGGCAGTCTCCAGAGTCCCCATTCTCGGTGTCAAAGCCAGAAGATGATCAGAATGAAAGAGATCATTTGTTTCCATTGTATTAAAAAGATAGAGACAGTCTTGTGCCTGGCAATGATATTTATTCCTTGCCACACTGAAACAGCTTTAGCAATCAGAAGGAATCTCCTTGTGCATTCTCAGGACCGCTGGCAGAGATCGTGCTGCACCACCCTGCCACCCTGTGCGGTTGGGGAAAAAGACTTTCGAGTAAATACGGCTGCCTGAGAGCATCACCTGGTGTGCCCGATTTCAGCGCACCTTGAGCAATGATGAACCTGGGAGTTTCTTTTTCTCACTTAAGAGTTAGAACATCAAATAGGCTTCCTCAACGTCCCACTTTGAGATAAGACTGGGGATTTACCAAAACCACGTGAAGTAACCTTCTGTTTCATCTTCAAAAAAGGTCCTAGTCCTCATGGCCTGCCAGCTCCAGGAGATACTCTCACCCTTTGGTTTTTGTGAACACAATTGCTGGTGGTTTCAGGCACAGGTGGCATGGACTTCTCAATCTTTTATTGGCACTACAAATATATCCAATACATGGCTTAGGTGGCTCCTTTGTGACATAGGGTTAGAATACCTTGTTTAATAACCAGCTCACTTGTAATATCCTTTTTTTTTTAAAAGATTTTATTTTTTATTTGACAGAGAGAGAGATCACAAGTAGGCAGAGAGGCAGGCAGAGAGGGACAGGGAAGCAGGCTTCCCATTGAGAAGAGAGCCCGATGCGGGGCTGGATCCCAGGACCCTGGGATCATGACCTAAGTGGAAGGCAGAGGCTTCTGAGCCTCTGAGCCACCCAGATGCCCTACACTTGTAATATCCTATGTTACTTCCAAGTCTCTGTTATCCTATCTACAATGGGAGCTGGCTGGATTAGATAACCTCTGCACATCTTCAGTAGCACCATGCCCAGGGCAGAGTAGCAACGCAGCTGTGGAATTCTAACATGGACATGCCGACAACTTGATAATTTCCTATGCATTATCTCATTTGACCTTAACTGCAACCCAATATGGTAGGTGATATTGTTATCCCCATTTTAGGGGAAACTGAGGCAGAGTGAGGTGAAATGACTTTCTTCTGGCTACGTAACTATGTGATAGCATCAAGCCAGGCCCTCAGACTACTTTCTCACTCTCTTCGCAACATCACCTGTGTGACTCTAGGGCCTATGTTTTCCCACAACCACATGTGCTTAAGTTTTGGCTTGAAAATCAGTCTGCCTTTATGCAGCATCTTTAACTAAGTCCTCCAAAGGAATGTTCTCTGTGAGGTGTACCTGTAACCCTACCATCAGGCACCTGGAGGACCAAAGACCTCCAGCAGCCAGTGAGATTATCTTGATTACCGGCTTTTAAAATATGGCTTGACTCTCAAATACCATGGGAAACTCAGAATCCTTATCACTGTCCCCAGCTTCTTGTGAGGATCATGTTATCTTGCTTATCTCTTATTCACAATCTCTACTTCCATTGATCTTTTGCTTTTATGTATCCCTTTCTCTAGCTATTTCCTTTTCTATAATCATTATTAAACAAATGCAGAACGTAGTAGTTTTCCTATTTTCTCCATTAGTCACCTCTCTATATATTAGACTTAATTTTTTTTAAGATTCAGTAGAAACGTAGACTTGTAACATCTAATTAGTTCTTTGGTCCTTTAGTTTTAAGGAGCAATGATTTGGCAGGAAATGATATTGTTTTCAAAGCAATTACCATTCTGTAAGATCGACATTGATAACCTGACATATAAATATCTTGTTCTTTACTGCTATTGCACTAAAACATCAAAATCACAAAATAATGACAAAGCTAGGTAAATCCACATCTGTCCAATGGAAAGAAAAAGTTATTCTAATTACCTAAATTATGCCTACCCTCTTTAATATTCTAACAGCTTTAATGATAGTAATTGGATTTAGAAATGGAGTTAAATAAAATACACAAAGCTTACTGATTTTCTCTGAGGCAATGATGAATTTGCAAGTAAGAATGCTTTCTAGAAATTCCGTTGGCTGAAATCCAAGACAACAATCTATATGTAGAATTTATTACTTATTTCTTGAACTTCCTAACCTGCTAAAAATATGATAGCCCCCTTATCTGTTGCTGTGTCAGATTTGGAGCTCATCAGGCAATCTATACTATTCTCATTTATTTATATAAATTAAAGAGCTAAATGTAAGCTTTTGGAGGAGGGAGTGTAGAGGGTGATATTTTGGTCAAGGGATCTTGGAATACTATAATTCTACCCAAAAGTATAGCCTGCCACCCTCTCTTTAAGGTTCCCAGCACAACTACAAATGGTGGGGCACCTGGGTGGCTCAGTGGGTTAAGCCTCTGCCTTCTGCTCAGGTCATGATCTCAGGGTCCTGGGATGGAGCCCTGTGTCGTGCTCTCTGCTTGGTGAGGAACCTGCTTCCCCTCCTCTCTCTGCCTGCCTCTCTGCTCACTTGTGATCTCTGTCAAATAAATAAATAAATAAATAAATAAATAAATAAGTAAATAAATACAAATGGCAAAAATGAATACAAGTGTTCTTTGTGATTGTGCTGAAGCTCTAGAAATGGAACTTTCTGGTAAGTCTGATGAGCACCTGGATTACACTGAAAGCACAAGGTACATGGCTTAAGGCCCAAGGTGATACCACAACTTCCTGGGGAATGAGGCCCAGCAGGTGTTCCAGAATCTGACCAAATTATCTTCTCTTTTTGGTTTAGAGAAGAAAGGTATGAGGAAGGATTCATCTGGGTCAGAAGGAGAGGAAGATATTTCTTCCCAGCTCCTCCTCCCACACTATTGCCTCCACGCCACAGTCCTTTGCAAATAAGGAATATGGAACACATGTGTGACCAAGATAAATGCATCTTAATTTATTCTCATCATCTTGTTTTTCATCCACTTCTACTAGTGAAAAAGGAATGAGGTTGATAAGAACACAGCTATTATAAAACATCTCAAGCAATAAGACAGAAATTTTGAAATATCTTACATAATAGGTAAGCATTAAGGAATAATTTCTCATGCTATATTTTAATACTTACTGTGCTCTGGGAAACGGTGAAAAAGCCAGTCTCTGGGAGGCAATGTTATTTTGAGGTTCTATTCCCAATATTATATGTGATTAATAAGCACAGAGAAATTCAATTTAAACAAAGTGCTTTGTGCATTAAAAATGAGGCCTACACATATACCATGGAAATGAGTTTTAAATGAGACAGTTACCACCAACTAAGTTTGTAAATGAATTATTACCATCAATTTGAAGCTTTTTAAAAGCTTTTATTGTTAGGTTGCTTGGCTTTAAAAGGTGAATTAGGGATGTAAAAATACGGTCATGCAACATAGCCATGACCAAAAGATGCTATTGAATCTTATTTCTACTTCATGCATGCATTCATGGAAATAAAAATTCATTACCACACTGGCCTAGGGCAGAGCAGGGAAATGGAAGAAATTAAATTTGGGGAGCTCTCAGTCTCTTCTTCCTGAACTTTTTGCCCTTTTTCTGGCATTGAACTCTAGCCTTTCTTCTTGCTAATCACAATCTGCTCTTGGGAAAATCTCTGAAATAAGCCATTTTCAGGTAGTGTAAATTTTGGTCCCTGTATTTCCTGTCCAAGGGAAATTTTTATGCCTTTTGACATTTTTGCTTTGTAGCTTGTTAATAACTTCAAGCACCAAATAACAAGTGGAAGAGATTTTCTTAGATAGAAGAATCCTCTCACTACCCAAGCTACTTAAATTAAAGTTAGGGGCCCTTTACTTCACCTAGTTCTAGTCCTTTTGGAATAACTGAAGAAATGTCATATTGCGACTCAAAACCGCACATTACCTCAGAATGACAAGATATTATCTTTCCATCTTTTATCCTTATTTGAGAAATAGTAAGTGGAGCAAACACTAACACAACAGATTTTTCACAGGTCTTCTGAACACAGCATTTGCTCCTGAATCCCTCTGACAAATTATTTGATTCAGAGTTTAGGGGGATTGAGTGGCAGAGCGGACTAACTGGGATACTGGAATGCATCTGTGAGTCCAACCATGACTCATTTTCTGAATCTTGGTGAGATGGATTTCCACAGACCAAAATTCTAGATAGGATGAATAGGTTCTGTCATCTTATCTTGATAATGATTTTCATCATCTTCAATTATTATGAAGGTACCCAGAAACAGAAATTAATTTCCCTTTTATTTTGCCAAATTACAGCACACATTTACGTTCCTAGGTTCAATAGTACTAGATGACAAATAATTGTTTGTCTTTAGTCAATGAAGCCCAAATAATATGTGTTTTTTGGATGCAGTTGTTAAGCATGATCTTAATCAATGAAATCACTAAATCAGTAAATAAGTTGTAAATAAGCAAGCTGTCATTGCTATTGTCCCATTTTGTGACCCATTAGGCATATTCTATTCTCAACAATTCTGAGTTCCTAGAGAGGGAAAAACTGCACCTTCCGGATGGAATCAGCGCGGAGCTTGAAGCTTGGGGACCATTTTGCAAATGTTTCAGGTAATTAGTTTCCAACATAGTGTCCCCATTATGACAATCCCTGAGGCAACATATGGAAGTCATTATATTGTCTGACAGCTGAAAAGTGGTTCAGAGTAGGCTTTGGGGCAAGGCATGCCTCGATTCAAATCCTGCTTTCTCCAGTTCCTAGCTGCATGTAGGGGTTAGGGTAACACTAGCTGCTGTAAACAAACAAACAAACAAAACCCCCCATAAACAAACAAACAAACAAAAAACCCTAAATCTTAGTCATTTAATACAAAAGACAGGGGCATCTGGGTAACTCTGTCAGTTAAGCATCTGACTTTGGCTCAGATCATGATCTTAGGGTCCTGTGATAGAGTCCTATGTCAAGTACCACACTCAGCAAGGAGCTACTTCTTCCTGTCCCTTTGCCCCTGCCTCCTGCTTGTGGGTGCTCTCTCTTTCTCTAATAAATACAAATGAAAATCTTCTCAAAAATAGAAAAGATGTCAATTGTTCTCACATATAAAGACAAAAACAGGTACTCCTGATTGGTTAATGGCTGTCCTCCAAGCAATGATTTAAGTTATCAGGCTCATCCATCTTATAATTTTGTGATTCTCTAAGATGGGTTCCAAAATTTATGGTAAAAGGGGAAAGAAGCATGGAAAACTGAATAGGGGTTATTACTATGAGTTAAGTCTGGAAGTGGCACTCTTCACTTCTCTCAGACAGTATTGGCTAGAACTCAGTAACATGACTACAATCAACTGAAAAGAAAAGCTGAGGAATCTTCTCTGAGTATGTTTCCAGAAAGAAGAAAAAAACCAGATTGGGTTATGAGGTAGGCAGGCTCTTTCATTCTGAATGACCTACACAATACTTGATCCCTCTCTGCATGATTATCCTCATCTAGAAATAGAGATGCCCATCTCCTCTCAATTATTGTAAGAAGTTTATTACAATGAATGCTTCAAATAGCAATAATGGTTATTACAATTAATAACAAAATATTATTGAACATTTTTCCTCTGTGTTAAGAGAGATTTTATTAATCTCCTTTTTTCTTTTTGGTTATTCACAATTTAAAATGTATTATTTGAATGAATGGCTCCTTCATCCCACTTTAGGTGGATTCAAGGAAAGAAACCTGAAAATGGTAGAGTGGCAAAGGACATACTATTTATGAAAGTTCAAATCAAATGCAACAGAAGAAAGAAGAATTTTAAGATTGACCCAAGAAGTATATATTCTTTCTATGATTCTAAGAATGAAGAAGACTTGAATAATTTTGTTGGAATTTTCTGTCACCTGCTTATAATAGGCATAGTGAAGATGCTATCCAGAGAAAATAAAGCTTTTGTCAGAATTTCTTCCTTCACTTCTAACTTGTTTTGAAACCTTTAGGTAAGAGAAAAATTTGGCGTCCCTAACTGCTGATCTCAGAGAAACTAAAATGCTAGACATTTTTTTTTTCCCAAAATTACAGTTGGGTCAAGTTTCCTTAATCAAGCTCCTATATTACTTCTACATACATAAACCTTTGGCATAATTTTGACTATTAAAAAACAACCTCACAATAACACACTTTTAATTCAAACTAAAATAGTTACCAGGGAAACTCATTTACAAATCATGAAGGAATATAACCATAAGGTTTTCTCTACTAGGGAAGAATTCTACACCCTGATGGTAATGAAACCATTATTATTATAACCATTATTTCTTTGGGCTTATATCAAGGAGTGTCAATTCTTGGCTTGTTTTTATGGATGATTTGCACTGGCCCTTGGGACAGAATCTTCCAGTTAGATTGAAATTTTTATGAGCTAACAATACTTTACCTATACTTTAAAGTGAGTATGACACAGCCAGGGAAGATATGTTTACCCCAGTGGATCAAGGATGGAAAACACTGGAAGTAAGACCATGTTGGCACACATGAGAGACGAAGTTTTTGATTGGGGTACGGAAGTGCTAAGACAAACTGGTTTTGCTAAAGAAGTTTGATAACATGACTCTGGGAAAGATTTGAGGATGGTTTTGTAAAAGATATCTGAAACCTAAATGCTTAGCTTAAATAACCCACAAGAGTGGCTAGGAGACAGAGACTTAAATATGTAGAACCATGCAGTGAGCTCCCCCTTAAAAATTTTAGTAGGGGAACTGGACCCTTAATGATTGGGCTATTATTAATTTCTTTAGGCTTATCCTTCTTCTTTCCCTTCATTGAGCTCTAAACTGCTAGACTATAGTATTTGGAGCTCCATAGTTCTTTCTTATTTCTATACTATAGCATTGCTATTCCTCTAAGCACAGACCCATTCCTTCTTTCTTCCCCTGACTCCCTCCTACTCATCCCTCAGACCTTGGGTTAGGTGATGCTCTTTACAGGGGGCTTTCATGGCCCTCGAAGAAATGAATTACATTTTCTTTTTATGTGTTCCTGCTTATCCAATGATTTATTATAGTAGCTGTGAGTTGCCTTTATTAGCTTTTGTATTTCTGGAGTTTAGATAGTAAGTTAAGTTGTCACTGTGTTTTCCCAGTATCTTGTAAAGTGCTATGTACATGACAGGTCTTAATAATTTTTTTGAATGAATAAATGACAAAAGAATGAGATCTGTCCTACTATTTGCCTTTGAAGGGTATTTCAGTTCCTCTATTTTGGTGAAGTTATGCTATGCATCAGACCCATTGTCTTCACTAAGGTCTAACTTATTTCATGTAAAATTTGAATGCTTTTGAGATCTGCCTAAAAGTGATAGATGAATTAGTCTGAAATACCAAGAACTATGCAATGGTTTGGTGGTTATCTGACTTGAGAAAGAGTCATTTTCTCCCCTATCCATTGCTTTGAAGATAACTTTTTTCTTTTTATAAGATACATTTCTCATTTCTCAAAAATGATCCCTTCTTATCCCAGTCATGCAGAGCATAAATAAATTATGTTTATAAAAATAAGCTGTAATCCAGAAATGAAAATGGCTATATGAATGGAAACCCAGTGTTATTATCTTCAGTCACCTTTGGAAGTTTTGCATCTGAAAAACATCAGTTTTAAATCAAATTATGCTCAATTTCATATTTCTAACTTATGATTAAAACAGCATTTGGACCAGCAGATTTTTCACTAACACCATTCTTGTACACAAGATGCTGCCTTGTGTTCCATCTAAATAATCCTTTACAGGGACGAAAGGTTAATTACTGGCTGTTCTAATGATTTGTTGTTATTGATTTAAATGCTCCATTTGTTTCAATCACATTTGTATGGTTTTACGCTACAAAAATTCCCATTAACCCCTCAAGAAAGTACAGTTCCCCTATCAAATAATGTTTTCTAAAAGTCTAAGGCAAAGGCGAAGAAAAAGAAAGCAAAAATACTTGGAAAAACCCTTAATAGCAACTTTTCCATGGTTTGTGAATAATTATCACTCCATGTGGGGAAAAAAAAATCAACAAGATTAAGCACATAAATACCATTAGTCTGCATTTTCATTCTCAAACCAGACCATGCATATTTAAATTTCAACTTTACAACTGAGAAGAATGGGAAAATGGAAGTTAAGTAATTGTCCATGCATACAAAGAGAATTAAAGTCAAATGCAGGATGATAATTTAGATCTCTTAAGTCTTTTTTGTGTTTTATTCTCATCTAGAATACATATACACACACTGTAAGCATTGAGAGATAAAAATTATTATAAATCATATATTTTGCTTATTACAAAAGTAGATATAAACTTAGGAGAATGATTTTGGGCAACTGCTTCATGAACAAAATTCCCCTTCCTCTTATTTTTTTAAGACTAGAAGATAAAATAAGCTTTGAAAGACTCCATGAAATACTCAATAGTAGATATTTTCAAGAAAGAAAAAAAGGACTGAAGCTTTCAGAGACGCTGAAAATTCATTAGTTTTTAATACCTAGATGTAGAATTTTAGGCTTTGAAATCCATTTCTGACACTTTCTTTAAGATTTTCTTCAGGGTATAATACCCCAAGTATTTAAATGTACCAGGTGCTGTCTTACTTCTTGGTCTTACATGAATTTTATATATTGTAATAATTTGTTAAGAATGAAGACCGGTTCAAATCCACATGAACAAATTATTTATGTACACACTTTCTAATCTATATACTTTCAAAAATTCTGTCCATCAAAAGTTTTTGAATGGCTCAAGTGAACTGTCCACCACTCTCCAGAAATGGTAGTTGCTATTGTGCCATCACCAGCCAACTACAAACAAGTAGAACTAACAAAACCTCACAGGAAAATGTCTGCATTACAAGATTAACTACAAAGTATTGCAATTACTTTATATTTTCTTGAATTTACAGCATGGATAGATAACCTAGTTTTACACTTATTCCAGTGGTGCCCCTATTACTCAAAATGTTATAAGAACATTAAGACTGCACTATACAACCAGCTAATAAACCAGTTGAAAGAGCCAGGCTTGCCATTTCACAATTAAGTTTTTTACATCCACATGATATCAGGGTTTATTTCTGAGGGTACACGTGTCTTCATGCCTCATTTACTGCAAACCATTGTGTCCTCAATTAACTTTGGAACCTAAAAAAAAAAAAAAAAAAAAAAAAAAATCCTTTGTGACTCAGAACTCTCAGAACTAGTGAGGTTTAAGCAGGGAGAGAGAGTTTTTGGGCCTGGAAGATAAGCACTTTTCTCAATAATTTAACCAATAAATAACTAGTAAGCAATTTGGTTTTTCATAGAATTCGGAGCATTGCTTTCTTTTTCTTTTTCTTTTTTTTTAATATTTTATTTATTTATCTGACAGAGAGAGATCACAAGTAGGCAGAGAAAGAGAGAGAGAGAGAGGAGGAAGCAGGCTTCCCGCGGAGCAGAGAGCCCAATGCGGGACTCAATCCCAGGACTCTGGGATCATGACCTGAGCCGAAGGCAGAAGCTTAACCCACTGAGCCACCCAGGCGCCCCTCAGAGCTTTGCTTTCTAATCACCTGCTGATTTCCCCCATGACAATGTAGAGGAACAAACACCAAGTCAGGGAGTCTGCAATTTGATCATCTTGCCTAGAGAAGGATAGGAAAAAAACCGAAATTCCCATATTGGTCCAGCTGAACCCAACTTCAGCCAATTTCCCCTTCCCTCACTTCGTTTTAGGTCTTGTTTTGTTTTGTTATTTATTTGTAAGTCACTTTTCATTGTCTTGAGACTCACTAAAAAATACTTGCTTTGGTCAAGTATTTCTGGTATCAAGTAAGGGAAATCTACTCAAATTATACTAAGTCAAGAGCAACTTAGAAAGAAGCAAGAATATATCCCAAGAAACATGGGCAGTCCAGAGTCCAGTCTGACAAGGGTGGCAACAAATAAACACACTAGGCTCCAAGGCAGCTAACACACATCTTCACCTGTGTATCTCTGGAGCCATATCATCTTTCATCCCTACCGTTCTCCTTTGTCTCTTTGAATTCTTCCTCTTGGCAGACTGGCTTTCTCTCCCTCTGTTGCTTGTGATGCATAATGGCCATCCAATCATCCCTACCATCCCTGAGCTTGTATCTCCTTATATCTCCTCAAGTCAAGCAAGAAGAAAAGATGAACAACATCTGGAAATGCTAATTTCAGACTTCTAGGAGAAGAATTGGAATTAAACAATGTGAATCAAACATATACTTGATCCAATCATTTCTATCTAGGAGAGGGAATTTATAGAACACAAATAGGATATCAACACCACTTTCCAGCTCTCCCTGCTCTGCATGGGTAGGGGTCATATGTGTATGGTATGTGGTGTATGTGTATGGTGTCTACCATCCTGTTCTCCATGTTAAAAAGATAATTCCTCATCTGCGTTCTTCCCTAAAAAGATTTTCCTATTTTTATTACCTCAGGGAGAATGTGAAGAGGACAAATTCTGCCAAGCAATGCCAAAGCTATTCACATTTTCAAAAGTAAATGAAGACACCATAGCTAATCTCTGGAAGGCATCCTGCACAGCTAGATGATGCTCAACAAAGAAATCAATTTGGTTAAAACAAAACCATCCAGGATAGCATCTTATAGACATGATGAGAAGCTTCTCTACTGCCTTTGCTTTTTAGACAGTTGCGGCACCTTAGAAAACATCATGGGCACATTCCAGCCAATCAGCTTTCTTCTGACATAAACACCCCTCACTCAAGCACACAGATTCATTTTTAAGGTAGAATTTAGGTTATTTTTAAAAACAACTGGAATGCTAGCTAATAACCACTGGATAGCACTGTACTCTATCATTCAATCATTTCTAAATGAATAAGTTTTGAGGCTCTGCTAGATACACAGAGTATGGCCCATACCCTTAGAGAGATCACAATTGGCTGGAAGGGAGGGTTAGGCAAACAGGAAGATGTTAAGATACAGGAAATAAGTTTTGTGATGGAAGAAAGATGACTTTGGAAGAATGACTTTTGTGATTGGATCTGAAGGATGTTTGGGAGGTTGAAGTAGAGAGGTAAGAGAAAATGAGGCAAGCTGGTGCAGCCAATTTGGAGAACAGTGTGGAGATTCCTTAAGAAATTAAAAATAGAACTCCCCTATGACCCTGCAGTTGCACTACTGGGCATTTACCCCAAAGATACAGATGTAGTGAAAAGAAGGGCCATCTGTACCCCAATGTTCATAGCAGCAATGGCCATGGTTGCCAAACTGTGGAAAGAACCAAAATGCCCTTCAATGGACAAATGGATAAGGAAGATGTGGTCCATATACACTATGGAGTATTATACCTCCATCAGAAAGGATGCATACCCAACCTTTGTATCAACATGGAGACTGGAAGAGATTATGCTGAGTGAAATAAGTCAAGCAGAGAGAGTCAATTATCATATGGTTTCACTTATTTGTGGACATAAGAAATAACATGGAGGATATGGGGAGATGGAGAGGAGAAGGGAGTTGAGGGAAATTGGAGGGGGAGATGAACCATGAGAGACTATGGGCTCTGAAAAACAATCTGAGGGTTTTGAAGGGGTAAGGGGTGGGAGGTTGGAGGAGCCTGGTGGTGGGTATTATGGAGGGCACGTATTGCATGGAGTACTGGGTGTGGTGCATAAACAATGAATTCTGTTACACTGACAAGAAATTAAATTTAAAAAAATGAGAAAAACAAAAACAAAAACAAAAACCCCTCATACATTATAAATGAAGCGGTAAAAAAAGAGAGAGAGAGATAAAATGAGGTATAAATGGTTAATTGAGGGTATATATTTATTAAACAAATGGTTATGTGCCAGCCTTTGTGATACATGCTAGGAACACAAGGTTGACTAATTCACATAGTCTCTGAATTTTCAATTGAATGGGGGACATACAGAGTAATCAACATATCAGCTATGTAGTGATGACTGCCAAGAAGAAAGAGTATAAGGGAAATTCGTCCTTTCTGATGGGTGAATAATATTCCATTGTATATAAGTACTACATCTTCTTTATCCCTTCATCTGTTGAGCATCTTGGCTCCTTCCTCAGTTTGGCTATTGTGGGCATTGCTGCTATGAACACTGGGTGTTATAGGCAACTAATGAATCATTGAATGCTACATCAAAAACTAATGATGTACTATATGCTGGCTAACTGAACATAATAAAAAAAGAAATTAAAAAAAGAAAAGAAAAAAATAAGGGAAATATTACCCCTTTCAAAGGTGGGGATGGCTCATCTTACTTCTGCTCGTTTAGCTAAAGGAGGACTAGACCTAAGAGACAAAGTGGAAGGAAGGAGAGGCCCTTGAGATCAGTGTGAGTGGAAGAGGGAGCTCCAGGAGTCATGGTACAAGACAAGGTGGAAAGTTGGGCAGTAACCCAACTACACAGGACCCAGAAGGTAAGGTGAAAGATTTTGACTCAACCCTTAGTGCAGTAAGAGTACACTGAGGATGTAGCAGAGTAGCATATTATTGTATTTGATTTTTGGAGAGCATTTCAGTAGTTCATGAATGAGGAAGTATGGATTTAGGAACCTAAAAACATTCTGTCTGATGGAAACTCAGGAATGGTGTGGAGAGAGAGGCTGGAGAGGTAAACAGGAGGAGAACATAGAGTATATTGTAATCCCATGGGAAAATATATCATCTGTGATTGATAACAATACACTGCTGGGGCTGCCATAACAAAATAGCACTGACTATACCATTTAAACAAGAGAAATTAATTCCCTCATTGTTCTAGTGGCTAGAAAGTCCAAGATCAAGGTTTAGCAGGACTTAATTTCCCATGAGGGATCTCTTCCTGGTTTACAGATGGCCACCATCTCTCCATATGCTCATGTGACCTTGCCTCAATATATGTAGACGGGATGGTAAGAGAGAAAGAACAAGCACTCAGATGTCTCTTCAGACAAGCATACAAGATTATGTGCTTCCCCTTGTGATGTCATTTAGCTTTAATTTTTTTCTAAAGGCCCTAGCAGTCACCTTGGGGATTAAGACCAACAAATGAATGGGAGGCAGGACACAATTCTGTGGGTTCACAACATCCAGGAAATTCATTTCTTCTATATTTCCCAAATACTTTTTGTTCATGAGAATAGCCATTTGACTAAATGTAATACCCTCTTTTCACCAAACCAATGCATCCAAGAAAAGATGGCCTTATAAAAAAGCTAGAGCCTGAAAGAATACCTTTGATTATAAATCTCATGAAATAGTTCACCTCAAGTGATTTGCCTCGATTCTACGGGGAAAAAAAACAGAAAGAATTTGTAAAGCGACTTTTCATTCCTTTCTTTTAATGCCAAATCTTACCATTGTAATTATTATTCATTTCATAAGATAAACGTTTCCAGAAACTAATATCCCATTTACACTTGAATTAATTATTTTGATTACACGCTATCTTGGAAACATTCCACCAAAATGTTTAAGCCTTTCCTCCCCTTTATTTTAGCCTGTCAGGAGTCCAGAGACAGTACCAAATGAATAGCACTTCTCAACTAAAATGAATTATTTAAGCATTATATTCTCAATGATTTACCATGGCAGAGAGCTGAGCTCAATACAAGAATTTCCCAAAAATTGTGTGTTCCACATTTCTGAACATGTTTAAGCAGAGCCTGGAAGATTACTTGGGGGCATGAAGGTGAAGTAGCCGCACCAGAATAAATGACCTTAAAAACATCACTCCCAACCATTCGCCTCCATTATTGTCAGGCCACTATATCCAAATTTCTATCTTTATTTTAGTTGTTAGGCTTCATAAACCTCAGGAAACTGAAACTTGCTTTTCTAATTATAGTTATTTGTCTCCACTTGCACAGTCTTATATGGTGATTGTGCTTATCTTGTTTATCCCGTTTATCCAAAGTGGATTTTATTCACTGAGAATGAGATGACATTTCTTCTGAGTTGTTATAATGTGTGCTTTGCCAAGGCAGATGTCAGATGGTGTTAAGCTCTATTCTCCAAAACCTATGCTTCCAGATGGGACCTTAATATCTTTGTTTTGCAGAGGAGGAAACTGAGACTTTTGTTTTGAATATAGGCAGTAACAGATATCAATATTTTCAGTTTTCTATATCTTCCCATAGCCATACCCCAGCATAGCATGGAGAAAGTGAATAGATTTTAGAAATAGGCAGAAACAGGTTTAAATCTAAGCTCTGACATTTACCACTTAGCCTTGGGTAAGTTATTTGACCTCTTTGAGTCTCTACTTCTTCATCCCTGAAATATAGATGTTGTACTCAACTTATTGTAAGTATTAGAAACAACTTGTGAGCAAGGCTTGGCATATGGTAGGCACTTCAAATGTGAGCCCCTCTTAATGTCACTATCAATCTTTCACCGCAGAAATAGCAGCCTCTGTGTTTCCATTTCTTCTCTGTTCCTTTCTCTCTCAGCTTCATATTGCCTGTGGTCATCAGTTTTATCTTTGTCTCTGCTTGTCATCTCATTCCAAGTCTGGCCAGGACAATATGTACAGGGCCAGAACCAGAATAGGGAATGGTGACAGAAGAGAAGAAGACTCCTTCCTGCTGATTCACTCCTGAAGGTGGGAAGGCACTGGCCACTTCTCACTTTCTCTGTTTACAGAACTCTGGGCCCAGAATCTGGGCCCCCAGTATTTACACTAGAAGCCTGAGAACCAACATCTTCTAGTATCTGTGGGTGAGTCAGTCCTCTTTTGTTCTTTGGGTATAAAAAATCTACCCATTGGTAATGAACCCAAGAATTAAGGAAAAAATAACAACAATAACAAAAAATAAAGTAATATAAAGGCAGTGCCAGCAGGAAAGGCAGCTTACAAACATTATGAACCATTTCCCACTCCTTACCTCCCCAGTCTAACCCCTTCCCATACATACATAGATTGATTGCATTTGTACCAAAACTGAAACGCTGTTCATTCAACAAAGAAACATAGCTAGGAGCAAGCTAGACTAGAGCCACATTTTCTAAATCTTAGTCTTTGGTTCTTTTTACCAAGGCCTACCTCCCTAAATAATATTCTCATGTAGATTTGAATCAGCACCCCCCACCTTTTTCTCCTAACTTAAACCCAGTCAACACTCAATTTTTCGCACTAATGGAGAGAATAATTTATAGTTAATGTTGGAATATATTCTATAATGGGTGTTTTCTTTTCTTTTTTTTAACAGAGAGAGAGAGAGATCACAAGTAGGCAGAGAGGCAGGCAGAAAGAGAGGGGGAAGCAGGCTCCCCGCTGAGCAGAGAACCTGATGTGGGACTTGATCCCAGGACCCTGAGATCATGACCTGAGCTGAAGGCAGAGGCTTAACCCACTGAGCCACCCAGGTGCCCCTATAATGGGTGTTTTCAAAGACATACTTCCCCAATTACCTTCAGCTGAAGGCAGCAGAGTGGCACAAAATGGGCAGCAGCTTAGGTTTCTGAATGTTTATGTCATTTTTTAATACATGCTGTCTACAGCATCTATCTGCCATTTGACCTTGTGATGAAAACTTGTTTCTCCAGGATCCTCAGCATCTTTCCCTTTCAGGATATTCATGAATATTTAGAGAAATGTGTTGTACTGAAAAGAGGGTACTTAATCCGTTAATTATGCCTATTAACTTGAGTATCCCCAGCGTGTACCACAGAACCTGGCACATAGTAGATGTTCAATAAAGTTTATTGAGTGAAAGAAGCTTTTGCCCCTGCCACTGACTAGGTGTAAAATCTGTGGTAAGACACCTCACTTCTGAATCTCCATTTTTTCCCTTGCTAAATGGGAATTATAACTTTCCCTAACTAATAATAACAATGGCAACTAAAACTTCTAGAGCACCTACTTTATGTCAGGCATAAGACTATGAACTTTTCTGGCTTCATCTCACTTGTTCCATACAGAAGGTTTATGCAGTAGGCATTATAATCTGCTTTAATTATTGATGAGAAAATGGAGGCCCCAAGGATTTAAATAACCTGTCCCATCTGGAGAACCACTGAGTGAGAAGTTCTGACAATATCCTTAGATTTTCAGATTTCATACCTACTAACAAGGCTTTTCATTCTGTGAGCACATCGATGCTGATGAGAGCTGGATGATGAGATGCCTGCCCAAGGTCATCTAGAAGCCCTTCAGAGGGAAAAGATCAGCAGAATAAAGTTTAGGTATGGAGAATTAGGAATGTCTCCTTTAGCCAGTCAAGGTAGGCAGAGAGATTTAAAAAAAATAGAGTCACCTGAGTTGAGTAAAACACACGCAAAGGAATTAAGAAAGAAAGAAAAGTAAGTAGAAATTACAGATGAGGAGAAAGAAAACAAGGCAGGAGACACCAAGGAGGCACCATGGTTAGTGGTACAGATTGTGTGCAAATCTCCATTCTTTAACCATATCATCTGGGACCTTGAACAAGTTTCGGAACTCCTTTAAACCTTAATTTTCTTATTTAAAACATGGGTAATTATAGCACTGGCCTCCCTCTGTGGTTGCAGGTGGGATGAGATGATGCGGGTAAAGCACTTAGCCCAAGGCTGGATGCTTAGGAAGTACTCAGCACATATTAGTTAATTATTAGATGGTGGAATGCTGTGCATTAACTATTGACTATGCTTAGACATGTGAAGTGAAATCACACTTCAGCTATTCTCAGGGGCTGCCCAAGTGAATCTCTTCCTCTACCTTGGCCTGCCACAATTTGCAGATATATATATGTAACTCCCTTCTTTTCCTTGGTCCTGCCCATTGCCCTCTAAACAAAGGGAAAAGACCCAAGAATAAAAATAATTCATGTGGCATTTACTCTACCACCGGTGAACACTGACTTCCAGCTCTCCATATCCCCACCTTTTCCTTCCAGTATAGGTACTCACCAGGACTTTGAAAAACCAAGATGTTTCAATGACATATTTCCACCCCTACCCAAACAAGAGAAACATGACCTTTAACATCAAATTTAAGACTTCATGGGGGTCACACGAAGACTTAATAAAGTTTGACATTTAATTTCTTTTTTTAAGGCTTCAATCTGAGATCCATTTCTCAGGTTGGGCTCAAGGTCAGTGTAACTGGCATTCCTTCCCAATGGAAAGTCAAGCAGTGGGAAGCCTTTTTCAAGTCTGCATGATGGTGATAGGCATCACTGACACCAGAACTGAGATCTTCCTATCCCTTTTCAGAAAAAAACCCTGAGTGTTTCAGATTTATTCTTCCAAAAATAACATAATACTACAACTGTGCCTTTTTATTTTCTTTTGGGGAGGGAACAATGCAGCCCTAATAAGAAATCACGAGACCACATTAAGTAGAATACTTAAATTACCCTTTCCTGATGTTCATTAGTTCCTTCACAGGGGCTTGAGGAGATAAACAAGAGATCTGAAGAGACTAAACAGTTTTCCACATATACAGCTCTGAGCCAAATGCTGCTTTTTGTTCATGTGATGCCATTCAACTTATTTTTATCTAGTGCCTCTTACACAAAGTGTTTCAAATATTTTACAGTGAGAGAGCTAAGAAAGAAAATGAAGGTGGTTGACAAATTAGGAGTAGTTACTTCTGGGGAAACAGAACAAAAAGGCAAAGAAATTTATAGAGAGGGAGAGAAACAAAGACCCCGAATAACAGACAGGTTTGGAATGCTGTCATGGTAGGAGTTTGCTCATACAATATTTAGGGAAGCTAAAAGGAAAAATGTCTAAAAATGTCAGAAAAAATACTTATAATACTTATGTGGTTTGGGTGTGATTAAAAGTAATCTGATTATTACCTCACAGAATAAGAAGTAGAAGTTTCTATGAGAAAGGTAATAGTTGAGTAGGAATAGAAATATGTTCGTGAAAGTGACTCCCTTAAAGAGCAGAGTCAATGATAATGCCCAGTGAAGAATTTGAACAGGTCAGGGGTAGAGTCAATGTTTGGTGTTTCTGGACAGCAGTTTATATGGTACATGGGGCTAGAGCAAATAAAGGCTATAGAGAATACACAGAATCAGAACCTAAGAATTTGTGTATTTACCCATCTAGAACTCAAAAAAAGAAGGATCCATGAAAAGAAGCATAGCTCAAAAAGGTCTCAGAATAAAGGCAATCAATTCCAGAGCTTGGAGAGGCTTAAAACCCATACTCTATCAGGTAGAGAGAGGGCCCATTCTGAAGACTTTAAGCACTTACTGGTTCTGCTGGTCCATTTGCTACTCCAAGGCACTTGTGGATGTAAAGAAAAAGCAGACACTGCCGGATCCACCTCGACCTTGCTTCATTTACCTGGAAAGAGTGATTTTATATTTTAATGGGAGAGTACTGGGTAAAGGTTTTTTGGAGGTCAGTTACTACGTTGGGTCCTTTCCATTTTTCTCTAAGCTTCACCACCATCTTGCCTGCACCTTACCAATGAGAACTGAGAGAGGACAAGTAACCACCTGAATCTACATATGCTAGTGATTGGCTTAGCTCGGAACAATTAGGGCATTGTTGGAGCACTCGATTAACAATTTTAACTAACAAGATACGAGGAGTCGTGGTTTTTTTTTTTTTTTTTAAATGCAGCTGGAGTTTAGTCCTGGAACTTATTATTTTCATCTGTAGATAATATGCCATGAAAAGTGCAAGAATATAGAAGTCAGAAGACTTTCTTCTGGTTCTGTTTCTGTCACATATGATTTATGTAGTTTTGAACAAGTTACTTAACCTTTTTGAGCCTTATTTTTCTTATCTGTAAAATGAGTTTTGCTTATATAGAATGGTATGGAGGTTAAATTTTGCAATGTCAGTCAAAACCTTTGGCTGTGATTCAGTTCTGTGTGTAGCTATTGGCCTGACTTGGCCAATAGTACATTTCTGTTCTTTTATTCTAGTGAATATCTAGTTAATATAATGTTTCTCAATTTAGATGCATAAATAAGAAATGTTTACTCTAAGACTAGCAAGAAATAGAAACTGACTCAATCTAACTTACTACAGCAAGGTGTATTGTAAGGGTCCCGGGTATCTCACAAAATTTAGTAAGTACAGTCACACCCCATGAGAACGGCTGTCAAGAATTCAGTAATTTTCTCTTCCTTTTTTCCTTACCCCTCAACACTTGTATCTTCTACTCATCTGCTTAATTCATTTTTCAAAAAGACTAACTTTGGGGCACCTGGGTGGCTCAGTCATTAAGCATCTACCTTCGGCTCAGGTCATGATCCCAGGGTCCTGGAATTGAGCCTCACATCGGGCTCCCTGCTCAGCAGGAAGCCTGCTTCTCCCTCTCCCACTCCCCCTGCTTGTGTTCCCTCTCTTGCTGTGTGTCTCTCTGCCAAATAAATAAATAATTTTTTTTAAACACCAACTTTTCTGTCCACTCATCTGCATACATACACATAGCTGTCTATTGAGACACCTGAAGCCACTAAAGTCTATGTGACTCTACATTCTGGCTGTCCTAGGTTAACTACATTAATTTTGTGTCTCAGTTTCCAAGTCCAAAGAGAAGGAATGTGATGGACTCAGGTTAGTTCAGATGTGAACCTCAGAGTTCAATCAGTTGTAGATAGAGGCTCTGGGTCAAAGGTGGGTAAGCTGGCTTTTCTAACCTGTGATGGGACACTTTTTACAAGAGGAGGTATGAATGAGAAAGAAAGGGTTGTCATCAATACTTGAGGTAGGCACAGTAGCTTTCTTGAGAGAAATTCAAAATATTCTACACTGAGTACTTCTCTACAATCAAATGCTCCTTTGAGACTCAGGATTAAGAAATAAGGTAGAGTAAATGACTTTCCCCAGTGTTATGCAGATATAATTGGATCTAATTAGGCCATTGAGAAGAGATCTAAGGTCATTATGGACCACAATAAGATATTTAGGATAACAAATATTATCCTTTAACTGTATAGCACATGCTACTTCCATGCCTTACAAACATACTCTCCCCTCGCCACGCCGGTAACTTCCACAGCTATAATCTTCTATTATATTGAAAATTTTCCTTTTGAGTTACTGGAATCTCACAAACCAGAGGACTTAAAAGGCTGAAATGTGTTTTGACAATTTCTTCTGACACCTGTAGAGAAATCACTGCCCTGACTTTGATTTAATCAACAAAGAGCATTAAACTCCTAACATTTAAATAGATAAGTGAATGATTCTTTAAGGATCATAAAATTCCTTTGTCTCCATTGGCAAATCCATTATTTAAAATAGGGCAATCACCATAGTGTTTAAAAGTTAAGTTCTGCTCCCGGACATGGGCTTCTAGCCAAGACTGAGCAAAGTGCAATAACTTCGAAAAGGCTAATAACTGTGAAATGTTATTACATTATTTGGACATTGCTCTGAGAGAGACTAATAGCAGTGACTTAATGTGTGAACTGCCAGACTACAGAAGCAAATGGAACTGGATTTCTGTCCATCAGTAACTCACTCAATTGCCCCAGGTAGAAAGCTCATCATGATATACAGGATCTTGGATTGCCCCCCAAAACTGACTTTCTACATACTACTGCTTTCCTTGCTAGAATTCTTGACTTTTTTTTTTTTTAACTTGAAAGAGTTAAGACTGAAAGGATTGATTCTCTGAAATGCTTAGAGAGAGAGAGAGAAAAAAAAAAAAAGTTTGGGCTACTATTTTGAAAAAGAAAGGTAAGAAAGAGCAGCATCATGGGGTGTGATAATAGACATCTTTTGGGTCAACAACTCAACCCCATTTTCTCAGACAATTGTTGGAAATGATGTCCTGACTAAATCTGTCTGGGCCAGAGAGGAAACCTGACCAAGGCAAGCCCATCACATTCTCTCTTGAGAGAGTTTGGAAATAGTATTCAAAGATATTGGTTAGATTACTTTAGTATTTGAACTTGGAGGACATTTAAACTTGGCAGCTGTGAGTGGTCCTTTTAAATTATGTTTACAGAGCAGCACAAAATGTGAGGAAAAGAGAAGAATGAGACAGGAATATAAAATGAGACACAGAGAGGTGGATTTATAAGTGTGCAGAAAAAGAGAAAGTGAGCCTGACTGCTTCCTGATAGCTTTTCCTGTTCTAATTCATTGTAAAGCATTTCTTGAGAAATGAGACATAACACTGAAATCTCAACAAGAACAAATCCTAGGGCGCCTGGGTGGCTCAGTGGGTTAAAGCCTCTGCCTTGGGCTCAGGTCATGATCCCAGGGTCCTGGGATCGAGCCCCACATAGGGCTCTCTGCTCAGCAGGAAGCCTGTTTCCTCCTCTCTCTCTCTGTCTACTTGTGATCTCTGTCTGTCCAATAAATAAATAAAATCTTGAAAAAAAAAAAAGAACAAATCCTAAACTATTTATATGTGAGTTAATTTAAGTGGGTTCCTATTACTTGCAACCAGAGTAACTCTGGATAAGACAGTTGAGACCAAGTTTATAAACCGATGAGAATGAAGAAAGACTGATAGATAAGAGAATTTGTTGAAGAAACCTTTTCCAAAGTTCCCAGATTGTAATACTTCATTTATTTTGTTTGTTTTTGAAGTACAAGGCTTACAAATTCCACTTTTAGAAGATAGAAAGTTGAATGAGATAATTCTTTGAGTTTCCCTTTACTAACATGATCCTAATCAAGACATTAATTTGGGAGGAAAACATTATTAAACTGACAATAGCTTTTTTCAAAATGGATATTTGAATAAAGCAAACCTCTTCCTTGGTAACCATTTCAAGTTAGAAGGTAAGAAACTACCTCAAAATGGAGCCTAAGCTCTTAATCACAACAACAATGACCCCAGAAAGGTATTCATTTCACCCAGACCACTTTTGCTGGAATATGGCCCTAATAGTCTTTTTCTTTAATAGGTATAAAGAGATCAAGTGGTAAATCCACTACTTACTAAGAGGAGACACAGAATCAAAAGAGTATGCATTGGAGCAGATACATTGAAGATGGAGCCATTGCTCCTAAGAACCAAAGAGAAAGAACATTGATGCTGCTGTGATTTCTCATACAAAATCAGACAATTGTCAGGTGTGGGCATAAATAGCCAAAAGTTTCTCAGCTCCCAAACGGAGGAGTAATGTGATTGAGGAAGGCTATTTTTTCTAGCTTTGTATTTTTTTGAAGGCACAATTGATAGAAGTGTTTGAAAGTTAGTGGTGATGATTGTACAATTCTGAATTTGCAAAAATATACTAAATTGTATACTTCAAAAGGGTGAATTTTATGGTAAGTGAATTATATCTCAATAATGCTATTTTAGGGCGCCTGGGTGGCTCAGTGGGTTAAAGCCTCTGCCTTCGGCTCAGGTCATGATCCCAGCGTCCTGGGATCGAGCCCCGCATCGGGCTCTCTGCTCAGCAGGGAGCCTGCTTCCTCCCTTCTCTCTGCCTGCCTCTCTGCCTACTTGTGATCTGTCTGTCAAATGAATAAATAAAATCTTTAAAAAAAAAATAATAATGCTATTTTAAAAAAATGTATGCAGGAGTTTCACAAAATAGCATAAATAGTTGAAAATGTCACTGTTAATGGCACAATTAAAATTTACTTATATGTTAGAAACAGCTTCCCTGGGCTACCAACAAGAAATTTTATTAACAACTATTATATTTAATTTGACCTGGAATTTATTCCAGATGTCTTTAAATTGCTAAGACTATTTTCTGAGGCCTGACAGAGAGAACAGACCAGCTTATTCTTTCATGAAATAATTTCATGAATCTACAATCTTCCTGAAGTCAATATCCAAATACTATGAAGTAAATTGGGCACTATTTGTGACCAGAGAAACAATGCTTCATAGATTAAGTAGCATGGGGAAAGAAAAATTTAATTCCCTCCTGCCTTCCTATAAATATATTTCTGAGGGACCGGAAGCTAACTTTTGAAAGCAAGGTTTTCTCCTTTTTGGACCTAGTGATGAAGATGAGAATATCCTACATGATGGGCAGGAACACAAGGAAAAGACTTAAATAGAAATGTTAAAAATACACATATAATTTCCTACTGTTCTTTTAGGGCATAGTTATACCACCTTGATGGGGTAGTTGTGTTTTCAGAAGGGCAATGACTTACCCATACTGCATAGCCAAAGTAGTCATTGGTCCACACTAAAGGGCTTATTGAGAGGCTATACACATTCACTCCATAAAGACCATGAACCTTTCTCTTGTTTCTGGTCAGTACCGTGGAAGCTTGCTCTCAACCAAATGCAGGCTCATGAAAAAGACTGAAAAATTCTCCACAGCCCATAGTAATATAATAACTGGAAATAATAGGTACTATGTGTCAGGTTCTTTACTGCAAAATATTTATTTTTCCCCAGTTATAGATAATAAAACTGAGGCTCAAAATCCTTCAATGAGTTTTCTAAATCTTCCCACCTAATAAGTGGAAAAACCTGAGTCTGTGATGCTGGAATCAAAATTCTATGCTTATTGTCTCTCACAAATAATTAAAAATGGAATGCTAATGTTGGATATGCTTTGAGAACTCACTAGCCTATTTTTAATGGTAAATTTAGCAGTCCAGAAAGGGCAAATGCCTTGTCAATGTCCATGGTCATACAACAAGTCAATAACAGATCTGGAAGAATTATTGTTTAACTTCCTTTCAGATCTTTAACACTGATGTATAAGATATCTTTATTTTGATATTATTCTAGAAATTATTTTCATGTGTGAATCTTAAGGGCAGTATTTCCTCTTAGACTTTGCCATCCTCCCCTTTTGGCCCACCTCCCCTCTACCATGTTGAGCTACAAACAACAAGATATAATTAGAATAATATTAATTTGTTTTTCCGTAATACTTTACAGCAGAGTTTCTCAACCTTGGCACTTAAGATTTTTGGTCTCAGTCATTCTTTGTTGGAAGTGTGTGGGGAATGCCTTGTGTGTTGTAAAATGTTTAGCAGGATCCTTGACCTCTAACTACTAGATGCTAAGAAATCCGTTCCACTTCTACCAGTTATGACAACCAAATACATTTTCAAAAAATTGAAAAATGTAAACATCCTAACTTTACACTCAGAGAACTAAAAAAAAAAAAAAAAAAAAAAAAAAAAAAGACAAACTAAGCCCAAACTTAATAGAAGGAAGAAAATAACAAAGATTAGAGCAGAAATAAATGAAATAGAGACTAAAAAGACAATAGAGAAAATCAATGAAACTTAGAGCTTATTGTTTGAAAAGATTAAAAAAAAAATAGACACACTGTTAGCTAGACTCACTTAGAAAAAAATGAGTGAAGACAAGTAAAGAAAGTTATATATCAAAGAGAAGCCATTGCAATTGGTACAACATATGTACAAAAGATAATAAGAGAATACTATGAACAATTATATACAAACGAGTTGGATGATCTGGAAGAAACGGATGAGTTTCTAGAAACACCCAACCTACCAATACTGAATTATGAGAAAAAGAAAATCTGAACAGACCAATTACTAATAAGGACATTAAATTAGTAAACAAATCCTCCCAATGAAGAAAAGTCCAGGACCAGATGGCTTCACTAATGAATGCTACCAAACATTTAAAAAGACCTACTACCAATACTTTTCAAACTCCTCCAGAAAGTGGAAGAGGAGGAAATACTTCCAAACTAATTTATGAAATCAGCATTCCCCTGATACCACAACCAGACAAGGACAATACAGGGAAAAAATTACATGCCAATATTCCTGATGAACATAGTTGCAAAAATATTCAACAAAATATTAACAAACTGAATTCAACAATACATTAAAAATATTGTCTTCCGTGATCAAGTTGGATATATTCCAGGCATAAAAGGGTAGTTCAAAATTTACAAATCAAGAAATGTAATATACTACATTGACAAAATGAGGGATAAAAATCATATGATCATCACAATGGATTTTGACATTTGACATTTTAAATTTTGACAAAATTTAAAATTCTTTCATAATAAAAACCCTGAACTAAATATAGAGGGAGCATACTTGAACATAATAAAGGCCATGTATGAAAAAACCACAGTTAACATTTACCCAATGATAAAATGAATGAAAGTTTTTCCTCTAAGAGCAGGAACAAAACAATAATGTCAACTCTCACCTCTACTAAACACAGTACTGGAAGTCATTTGGCAAGAAAAAGAATAAAAGGCAAAGAAATGGAAAAAGAAGAGGTAAAATTGTCGCTATTTGCAGAAGACATGATATTATACAGAAAACTGAGACTCCATCAGAAACTGTTAGAACAAATAAACACTTTCTGCAAAGTAGAAGGATACAAAGGTCAGTTTGTTTCCTATGCACCAATAACAAACTATCAGAAAGAGAAACAAAGAAAACAACTCCATTATAATAGAATCCAAAAGAATAAAATATTTAAGAATGAATTTAACCAAGAAGGTGAAAGATCTATACACTAAAAACTGTAAGACATGGATAAAAGAAATTGAAGAGGATACAAATAAGTGGAAACACATTCTTTGCTCATGAATTGGAATAATTAATATTGTAAAATGTCCACACTACCCAAAATGATCTACAGATTCTTTGCAATCCTTTTCAATATTTCAATGGGATTTTTCATATAAATTTTTAAAAATCCTAAAATTTGTATGGAACCACAAAAGACCCTAAATAGCCAAAGCAATCTAGAGAAAGAAGAGCAGATATGGAGGGATCATACTTCCTGACTTTAAACTACGTTGAAAAGCTATAAAAATCAAAACAATCTGGTATTGGCATAAAAACAGATACATAGATCAATGGAACAGAATAGAAAGCCCAGAAATAAAGCCTCTCATTTATGGTAAATTAACTTTTGACAAAGAGGATAAGAGTGTACATTAGGGAAAGTATAAAATAGTCTTTTTAATAAATGGTGCTGGGTCATATGCAAAAGAATGAAACTGAACTCCTATCTTAGAAAATACATGAAAGTCAACTGAAAATGGATTAAAGACTTGAATGTAAGAATTAAAACCAAAAAATTTCTAGAAGAAAACATAGGGGTAAACTCTTTGACATTGGTCTTGGCAATGTTTGTTTGTTTTTTTTTAATGACAACAAAGGCAAAAACAAACAAGCAGGACTACATCAAACTAAAAAATTTTGGTGCAACAAAGGAAACCATAAATAACATTAAAATACAACCTGTGAAATGGGAGAAATATTTACAAACAACATATTCAGTAAGGGGCCCAAATCCAAAATATATTTTTAAAAACTGATATAATTCAATTGCAAAAAATCAAATAACAATTTAAAAATGTGCAAAGAATCTAAATAGACATTTTTCCAAAGAAGGTATACAAATTGTAATGGCACATGAAAAGGTGCTCAACATCATTAGTTATCAGGGAAATAGAAGTCAAAACCAGATACCACCTCATACCTGTTAAAATGGCTATTATTTAAAAGACAAGAGATAAATGTTGGTGAGAATGTAGAGAAAAGAGAACACTTGTACTCTTGTAAACTGGCAAAGCCACTATGGTAAACAGTATGCTTCTTCTTCAAGAAATTAAAAATAGAACTACCAAAAGATCCAGCAATTTTACTTCCAGGTGTACAGCCAAAGGAAATGAGATATCAAGGTGATATCTGTATTTCCATGTTCATAGCAGCATTAGTCACAAAACCAAAGTATGGAAACAACCTAAATATTCATTGACAAATGACTTGATAAAGAAAATTTTCTTTAAAAAAGAAAGGAATCCTGTCATTTATGACAGCATGGATGAACCTGGAGGATATAATGATAAATAATGCCAGACAGAGGAAGACAAATAGTGAGTATTGCATGATATCACTTAAACATAGAATCTTAAAAAAGAAAGAAAGAAAGAAAAAGAGAAAGAAAAGAAAGAAAGAAAGAAAGACAGAAAGAAAGAGTCAAACTCCTAGAAACAGAGAATAGAAAAGTGGTTGACAGGGGCAGGAAGTTGGAGGAAAGATGAAATCTGGTAAAAGTATAAAAACTTTCAATTATAAACTGAGTAAATATAATAATATAAACTGAGGATATCATGTATAACAGGGTGTCTATAGATAAGACTATATTATATAATTTAAATTTGTTAATAGACCCAACCTTAAGCATTCTCACAAAAGAAGGTACAAAATAAGTAAAATGAAAGGTGCTTTTTGAGGGGCGCCTGGGTGGCTCAGTGGGTTAAGCCTCTGCCTTCGGCTCAGGTCATGATCTTAGGGTCCTGGGATCGAGCCCTGCATTGTGCTCTCTGCTCAGTGGGGAGCCTGCTTCCTCCCTCTCTCTCTGCCTGCCTCTCTGCCTACTTGTGATCTCTGTCTGTCAAATAAATAAATAAAATCTTAAAAAAAAATGCTTTTTGAAAAAAAAAAAGGTCTCCCATACCTGAAGTCTTCTTTACTCATGCAGGGTAAGCATTTTACTATCCATGTTATAGATGAGAAAAATGAGGCTAGTCAGAGGAAATGACTTGGCTCAAACAGGAAGTTCAATTTACTCACTGAATGATTCTCTGAATTTTAAGAAAGCAATGACAATTTTTTTTTTTTTTTTTTTTTTTTTAGTTTATCCCTATTAGTATCTAATAGTGTCTGGCATATAATAGGTACTCTATAAATATGGAAGGAAGGAAATGAGAGAGGGAAGGAGGAAATTGAGATCGAAACCGAGGTCAGTCTGATTTCAAAAGTTACTCTCTCAGGCTTCATTCTGTCTTGCAATGTAAATCTCCCTGAGGATTGTTGGCTAGATCCTGGTGACCTAGGAGGCCATTTCTGATTGAATGAGGTTCAAGAATGGAGGGGATGAAGGCAGGAGGAAAGAAGCTACCTGGAAGCCCTCTACTTGGCCTAGTAGCCAAAGGGGTTGCACAGCCTGTTCAATGGAGGAGATCCAATTACAGAGTGAATCATTATTTGCATTTAGAATAAGATATATTCCATTCAAATTGCAAATGAGATTAATAGCAAATTACTGACTCCATTCCACTGCATGAGTAGCTTGAGACTTTTATCTCAAGGACTCCATTTTAAATGCAGTGAGATACATGGAAAGGTTATGCCTTCTAGACCCTCTTTATCTCAAACTGTTGCTTGCAAACATATTTCTCCATCTTCTTTTCTGATAGATTCTCACTGCTGCTGAGGCCAGCTGCTCACACAATATGCTTGTAGCAGCTTTTCTGGCAGGCTCTTTCTCAGAAAGCTGGTCTTGTTTATGGGCTTTCCAGATGACTGCATGCTCTAAAGCTCACCCAGGCTTCAGAATCAGAGTAATACATATCCCTGCAGGTATGCATGGTCCAGGGTCAGTCAAAATTAGTGGGATAAAAAGCAGAGTTATGACATTCATAGTTCCATGTTAACACAAGAATGACAACATTAGCAGCAGCAGTAACAATATCTTGGTAAATTTACTTAAAATGCTTAAAAACTGCAAACCATTGCTAAAGACCACAGAGTTACTTGGCAGAATCAAGGGGTGTTGCAAATCACGGTAGAATTCAGGTTTTTTTGTAGCCCAACCTCTCTGACCAATGAAAATAGACTCAAGTATAATCAGCTCAAGCACAGAAAAGGAATTTATTGACTCATGTAACTGAGAAGTCCTGGGCTTATGTAATAGTTAGATGTAGGCACTAACAATCTCATCAGGATTCTTTCTCTTTTTCTTTTCTCTGTTTGAAAAAGGAAAGCACTCGTTCTCAAATTGCATATCATTCTCCCCAAAAGGACTCCACGTGGCCTGTGGGTGACATGGCTACCCTGGTACAAATCATTGAGTTTACAGGGATTGGTTAATTTCTTCAAAAAGTCCATTCTGGAGATGGGGAATGTGGGATACCTTGATTGGCAGTTTCACCAGGATGTATGAAATAAGGCTTCTAATGAGCCCATTCATTTACTTATTCAAAGGAAGAAAGTGAAGAGGTTGAGTTGGATTTCATTCCTTCCTATGAATAGGATAAGTATTTCAGAGCTTCCATTCAGAACCAGGGGTCCATCTTTAATTATTTTCTTCTACTTCTGTCATGCAAAGCAAGATACTCCCCTGCCCTCCCCTGTGCTTATTACATCAAAGGTAGAAGCTTATTTATTATTGTTTGTTTACTCCTAGAGCCCACTCACTAAGGACAGAGGCTTCTTTTTTATTGGAGCAACAGACCTTATGTTCCCCAGTGAAAGAAATTTTAGTAACACAAAAATTAAGATAATTTGAGGCTAAGGGCTTGTTTCTTCTATTTTTTATCGCATTCTCTGACTGGAGGAAAAAGAATTGAGCTGTGTTCTTGTGCTTTGTTTTGTTTTGTTTTGTTTTAAATTTCTCAGGTGAATAAAACCATAAACAAATCACTGAGTAGTCTCACATTAAACAAATAAAAGCTACTTGTTACAAGACCCAGAAACTTCATGTAATGCCACATTCTCTGGCATTAGTCATAGTCAACATTTTTGAATAATAATTTCCCATCTTGGTCCTAGTGTCTAATTAATGCTAGGAACTTTAAAAATATTTACAAATTTGTAAAGAAGAATTAGTATTAGCCTCATTTTATAGGTAATGAAACTAAGGATTAGAATGTTTGAATTGTTTAAGCAGGGCCACAGAATTAATAAGGAGAGGGGCTGGGATTCATACCCAGATCTGTCTGGCTTCAAGCCCATCCACCCATCTCTCAGGACATTACATTGTTTACGCATGAGACACTGTGTTCTTTATCATTTGTTCAAAGATGTTTTTCAGTTGACTAGCACTTATTAAAACAGTTAAGTGAAGGCCCTATTAAATAAGGGATGCTCTTTTTTGTCTGTGAGACGGGGGAATACTGTTCATCCAAACATTCTGGATCATTAATAGTTAATTTGTTTCAGCATCCTGTATTTCTTACACCGTTCTTTTTCTTTTCTCTTACTCTTGTCAAATTAATAAGTGAACTAAAATGATCAGTGCATAAAATACCACAACAAAATCTATGAACACCTGAAGTTGAGCTTAAGTCCATCCTGATGCCTTCTACCAAGAGAAAGAGAGGCAATAATTAATTATCTTAGAGAGTAGTATACAACAGAATAACCTCTGGATCCTTGTTAAAAAATGAAGATGTTAAGGTCCCAGTCAATAAAGATTATACTTTTGTATATCTGAAAGGGGACTAGCCCAGGGAATTTAGAGAAAAATGGTTTTCCAGCAAGCAACATTTTAGAAAACCTTGGTCTACAAACTCAAAAATTAACTTGATTCTTGTTAGATGTGGTCCCATCTCCAATGTCCCATTGCTTGACTGAAGTTTGATAATTACAATCTGTAATTTCTAGGTCATATTGGAAAGGCCACAATGATAACAGACTAGATTAAGCACCAGGAGACCTGTGTTCTGAACCTCTCTTGGTTTTAGTTTTCCGTATTTATAAGAATTCCATGTGAGCATTTTGAACTAAGACACTATACAAATTCAGAGACTTTCATGAGGAACATCAGAGATGGTGGCTTCTAGAACTGTACAGCTGCCAAAGGGGCTCTGAACATAACTTTTATTCAACAATGACAAAAACATGAACCTTGCGACTTATTTCTCTCAAGGAATGATGGAATTCCCAAGCTTATATGCATTTCTTCTGAAAGAATTTTGACTGTAATTTGGATTGTTTCCCTACCTTTTTCCATTATTCAGAAACCTGACAACTTTAGTGTCGTGAGACATGTATCTGTAATATATACATAATACGGGGAAAAAAAACAATAAAGGACACACACCGATGAAGATAGTCTTACTGTCTTCTTGGTCATTCCTTAATAGAAAAGAAAAGTAATGGACTTACTCATAAGTAATTAGTAATAATACAAGTTTTCTTACATCTTTCAGAAAAGATCATTTGGAAGTACTGGTTTCATTGTAACTGCTTGCTATTTCTCTGAGTTTAATTCTATTTAACCTGATAGCCCAGAAATGTGTCTATTTTCAAACTTGCAAATGCAAGGCAGCTCACAAAAGAAGAAAAATGGCCAATGAACATATGAAGATATTTGATCTTATTAACCACCTATGAAATGCAAAAGAAAATGGTGTCTTAAAATTGTTTTAAGTTAAGCAAAATTATGACAATGTTGGCGAGAATTGGGAAAACGCTGATAAGAAATACAATGATGTGTATAATTTTTTCAAAAATATTCATGTAATTTAACTTAGCAGTTTCCTTTATAGATAGGTATTGCAAATGAAGATAAGCATTAACTTGTTCAAGTCTAATCTTCCAAAGGCTAACGTGCCACCAGTTAAGGAGTCTGTCATTATGGAAATCTCCATGGAAAGCAGCCTGTCTCAGAAGTTAATTAGTCCTGGGCGACCTCAAGGCTGGACCTCAGGCCCTTGATTATTCCAAAAGGGAGGAGTTTCCCCAATCACAAACACTGCTGTAGCAAATTCTGTCACATTAGTTGCTGCGTTACACAGCTGTCATATATGAAAGGCTGACATTCAACAGAAGAGGGCCTTCAGTAGTACTATAACTAGTAATTATCTCCCTCTAGATGACAATTTCCTCAAGGGCAGGGGAAAGAAGGGAAGCTGTTTACCTTGTAGTTTGTGGATCCTAGCAGATTGTTGGCAAATGATATTGGTGATGAGAATGAGGATAGTATTAGTTAATATCTATTGATTATTTACTACTGTCTGAAATTCCTCATTTATATGTGATGATAAACTCTGAGACTTCTTTGAAATAAATTGTAAGGGATATAAGAAGTCCATCGTTTCTTCTTATCCATCCCTTACTGATATCACATCCATAAAAGGCACTTTTAATAACATTTTGACTATGGAAATAAAGTTATTCTTAAAATCAACATTTATATTCCATAATTTCTCACTAAAGCTATAAATATTTCATACAAAACCTTATTTTTGAACTATAGTATTATAGTAGCAATACATTATTGTAGTAAGAATCAACAACACTGACTCTGAGTAATGTCATTTCATTTTAACATAATCACTGAAGGATTTTGGGTTCTACAATTACATTAAACATTTAAGTAAAAAAGAAATCTCAATTTCATTTTATTTGTCTAAAGACAATTAAACTACAAATGTTCTAATAAAAGATCCCACATTCTTTCATCTACTTCTGTCTAGTTTTTTTTTTTAAGCTTTTATTTAAATTCTAGTTAGTTAACATACAGTGTAATTTTAGTTTCAGAGGTACAATTTAGTGATCAAAACTTCCATGTGACACTGGGTGCTCATCACAAGCACAATTCTTAATTTCCATCACCTACTTAGCCCATCTCTCACCCACTTCCCCTCTGGTAACCATCAGTTTCTCCTCTATAGTCAAGAGTCTGTTTCTTGGTTTGCTTCTCTCTTTTTTCTTTCCCCTTTGCTTGTTTGTTTTGTTTCTTAAATTCCACTTTTAATTCTGAGACTTTTTCAAAGGCAAAAAGTGGCCTCCTCTGTTCTAATTGAACTCTTTTTTGTTTTCATTTAAATTCATTGTCATTTATTTTGGTCTCTTTTCAGTTAGCAAATAATTGGTTAACATCCTCTTAGCAATAAACTATTTCCTATATAAAGTTTACCATGAAGTTGAGCCCAAACATTACTTCTCCAAACCAGGCTATCTCAGTTCTTGATTGTTTATGACACAATTTATACTCCTTCATCTTTTTCTTCTGGTCTTCCTTTATCATTTCCATTACTTCCACACACTTCACAACATGCTTAATCCAGCATATAACTCTTACAAGGAATACAGGTCCCATTGTATATGAAACAGCCAGATAGAGAGTGTAGTTCCATAGTCACCTTGCACATCATTAAAAATAGCCCTTTACTGGGGCACCTGGGTGGCTCAGTAGGTTAGGCCTCTGCCTTCAGCTCAGGTCATGATCTCAGGGTCCTGGGATCAAGCCCTACATCGGGCTCTCTGCTCAGCCGGGAGCCTGCTTTCCCCTCTCTCTGCCTGCCTCTCCGCTTATTTGTGATCGCTCTCTGTCTCTGTCAAATAAATAAAATCTTTAAAAAAAAATAGCCCTTTACTATGTCACAATTTGAGTAATTGTTTTAGCACCCCTATCTCTCATTAGTAAAGGGAAGGTGAACTAAAATTAAGCTGGACACTGGGTCAAACGGCAAAAAGAATCTCTCCCTAATACATATAAAGCACATGAATTATCTTTTTGTTGTTGTTGTTGTTGTTGTTGTTAGAAGGACTATGTGGTTTTTTAAAATGAAAGTATGCTCTCAAGGTGGGAGAGTGGATAGGACCAGAAGTGACAACTACTCAATTACCTTTTTTGACTCATGATAATTTTAGTTGGGTTTGTGTTACTTACCCTTGAAGAATCCTAACAAATAATGATTATAAAAAGCTCTAGGAAGGAAGACTAAGAAAGTAGGCTGTTAAAAGAACGCATTAACTATCATAAAGGGTATGCTAATGGGATTAAAAGAAAAAAAGAATGTGATCTGAACTGTGATGTAACAATAAATAACAACAGTAACAAAGGTAGCTAGTATTTACCTAGTACCTATTTTATGTGCTGAATAATCTACAGTAATGAAGTCATGTGATCTTCACAAAGAAACTCATGAGATTCGTAATGTTATTTATGATTCCTTGTTTGCAGGAGGAAAAAGAAAGTGAGGAGTGATTAAGAAATTTTCCAAGAAATTCATATAATAAGAGCTAGAGCCAGGCTTCAATTCTCCTCTTCAATTTTTTTTTTCATTGATCTTCTAAGGTGGACACCTTAAATATTTTCATGTATTTTCTGCCTTAAAATAAAAGCAAAAACATACTTATTCTCTCATTCACTTATTTCTTTGTTAAATACTGGCTGAGTTCTTGCATGGTATAAGGCATAGTGTTAGGCACGGAGGACACATATAGAATCAGGACCTTCTTCATGATTACTGTAGTTACTTCTGCCAAAGGTCTTACTGTTTGGGAGAAATACATTTCCATGAGAAAAAAATGAAACTTATGGGAATTTATCTCATGAGGCATGTTGGCATACAGATTCAGGAAAAATTCTTTCCTTTCTTAATGTCTGTAAATAAGAGATTATGAAGTATTTAAGTATCTATAATAGGGTGTTGAATCATTAGGTAAAAAGAAGTTGGCTAGCAGATAAAACTTCTTCTAGGAAGGTTAGAGAAAACTGAAAACAGATGATGGGGTGGGAAAAGAAGTTAAAAAAGCAAGGGAAAATACTAGACCAATGTAATAGTTGTTGTTGTTGTTGTTGTTTTTAATGCAATAATGCAAGATGGCAAACAACTCCTAAATCCAAGTGGCAACCGTTAGTTATTTGCTTATGGGTCTGCTTGTCTGCTGAGGTAACTCTGCAGCGGTGAGTTGATATCAGACCTACTCTTTTTGTTCTTTTGGAGGGATCTGTGACTTCCAGGGACATCCCTTTCTCATGATGGATGACAGGGCCACATTTTCTCTCCAGGCTAGGAGAGGATCCTTCCTTTCTTCCTATCTTCTAGTGGTTACCAGCAATCCTTGGCATTCCTTAGCTTACAGCATTGTAACTCCAGTCTCTGCCTCCATTTTAGCATAGCCATCTTCCTTGGTGTCTTTGTGTCTAAATTTCTTCTTATAAGGACACCAATCATTGGATTAGGGCCCACTCTAACCCAGTATGACCTCATCTTCACTTGATTGCATTTCGAAACACAATCTTTCATTTTCTATTCACCAGGCTTAATAGTTACCCATGATATTCCTCTTGCCTGAAATATACTTCTCTTTCTCAGCCAGTCATATGCTATCTCATACATCTGCATCCTCCATGACATCCTAAATGTATTGTGGATGGGTTTGAAGACTTGCTCACTTCCATATTTTTCTATACTACTTGGCATTTGGTAGGTTGTCAAAACAGCTTGTTGAATTTATTTTAAGTGAGAAAAACATGTTCAGTGATTTATCTGGTTTAAGATCAGATATGCTGAATCCCAATTACAAGAAGTTTGCCCTCCGTCATAATGTGCAGGAAACCATGCCTTTCCCTAGGAAAACAGATTAAAGGGAGATGACATTGAAACAAAGAGCTCCTATTTAGAATTCTAATAAATGATGCTATTAGGTATGATTTTCTGAAGATACCTCTAATTGGAGTCATGCCTTATTCAGAAGTGATTAAAGGTATCATTTAGGCAAAAAATCAGTCTCCTCTTTTTGATTACATCTGTAATTATAATGCATTAACGGAACAACTGTAAATACAGAAGCCTCATGTGCTTTTGACATCAAAATACAATGGTGAAAGCAGTAAAATGACTGAGATGGTATGTCAGACAAAGTCATGGTAATTACCTCAAAGTGTCCATACTATCAATCCAGTGTCATAATGTGCTGTAGGAAGAATGTCTTATATGGTTTATTGATGCTTTGGCGGGTGATTCAGTCCTTCTCCTTTCAATTCTGAATCAGTTTCCAAAATTTCCATCGTGTACCAAGGTATGCCTGAGCTATGCTTAGAAACTCCTGGTGTTAGGAGTTTGAAATAATCCAGAAATCATCTCTTCTACCTTTCCCTCTTTCACTTTGTAGGAGGTGAAACTGAGACTCACAAATGAGTTGGCACAAGGACCCAGGATTCCTTCACTGACTGGGCCACACCACTCACTTTACTTCTGACATGAGCTAACACTCCACTCACATGCCTCCCAATGTGAATCAAATTCATTTTAATAAGCACTTTTTCCTTAGTGATATTCAAAATGTAAGTGACAAAAACCCAAATCAAACTAGCATCGGCCTATCTAACTGTAGAGAGTACAGGCCCATGTGTTTCCACATGATCCAATGATGCCATCTGGACATGGTCTCACTTTTCCCTTATCTTGTCTCTGCTTTCAGTTATATTGGCTCAGTTTCCAGGCAGACTCTCTCTTTGTCCTGGCAGGTGGGCTGCCAGATGTGCTACATGTATGCCCCTCCCCCTTCTCAATTCCAGCTGAAATAAAGAGATATCCTATGTACCACACACCTGTGTCATAGGGTTGCATGCCATCGATTAGACGGACTTGGCCACTTATTTATCTTCCAAAAATCACTGTGGCCAAGTTAGATAGAATAAAATAACTGATCATTCTTGGGTCATGTGTCCACACTGGAGTCCACAGGGGAATGAGCCCTAATAAATCATGGGGACTGTGAATGGGAGAAGGTAGCTCTTAAAGTAGAGTCAGAGAAATGAAAGGAATCTGAAGGAGGGTGGCATTTTATCTCCAACATCTTCAGCATTGTGAGCTTATGATGATAATGGGAAAAAAAAAGACCAAATTTCTGTCAATTCTATTATTATTTCAAACTCTTTAGGCAATGTATCTCCTTATTGCTTACACCCAGGAAGAATTGCCGTCATGGCTAACCCCCCGTAATTTTTGGTATGTCACTATCTCTAATAACACAGGGAAAGGAAAACATAAGAAGTTTCCATTATAAATGTAGATCAAGAAAATGAAGATGACTATTTAATAATACTAATAGTATCTGAGTGCATACAGTACTTGATACCTTATAGAATGTTTTCACATTGATATTAGAAGACTTTTTCTTCTGTGTCAGAGAGGAGGAAACTGAGCTTTTAGAGAATTGAAATGGAGTTCCTAAAGTCACATAGCAAATTAAGGGCTGTTTATCCAGTTTCTCTGTCTAAGCTGTGGGCTTTTCTATTTATACCCTAGATCAAACATCACAGTCTCATTTTCATTGTCAGCCTTTTGCTTCTAATAGGTGTCAGGGTCATGCATGGGAAGAGAAAATCATGAGTTAAAAATAAATATGATACATGGAAAGATGAGGCTTGGGGTAAAAAAAATATCAGGATGAAAAGTTCCCATAATGAAGAAATCTCTATTTTCAGAGAGAAATTAGGGGCATCTCTATTCTCCTAAATGCAAAAATATTTTCCCATTAAGCCCTGCTCATTCCCAAGCATTATTATTATTATTCACTATAAAAATCAAGAGCCTTTTTTTTTGTTCTGTCAAGACATTTTTTAGACATGCTGATGATTTATAGATAAAACAAAATTTTTAGCCAGAACCCTAATGTGGGAATTCAGAACATTTTCAGGGACACTGACATTGTCAAGCCAAACCATGACCCTGAGAATTTTTCAGCAGTATTAAAAAATTTTAGTGGTTATGACAATACCTAGGTTTCTTATGGAAAATCTGGGGTCACTAGGTTCTATTCCCAAACTTAACTAAATTAGGATCTTTGGTTATGACCAAGGCAATATTCTTTCAATAAACACCCCAATACTGGGCTTCATGTCTGGAAGAGTACTTGGTTGTTAAAATAATTCGTTTTTTCCTTTAATAAATATAAAATAGGTACTCTGGATACTTTCCTACATTAGAATATATCAGTGAAAAATAAAAGACAGTACCCATACCCTTAAGGATATACATTCTAGCCATAGAGACAGATGGAAAAGATCATAATAGGTAATTCAGCTATATGATATCATGGATGGAGAAAAAGTAGAGCAAGGGATAGGCTTAGGAATACCTAACCTGAGTGGGTATAGTTAGGGAGTAGAGGACAAGTCCCTACTAAAATAAATAAATTGGTAAGGATAGAACTCACTGAAAGACTGGAAGGGGCTGAGGGAATTCATAAAGTGTATTCTGCGGGGGGAGGATGGTTCTAGGCAGAGTGAGCAGAGTAAAAGCGCTGCATGGTAGAGCAAGGAGGTCAATGTGTTTGGAGCTCAGAGAATCAGGGGAAGAGTAAGATTCAGCCTCAATTGGGCACGTGCAGAGAACCAGGCTGTGTATGAATTTTCAGGACATTTTTAAAAAGTTGACTTTTACTCTGATTGAATTGAGGAGGCATGCAGCATTTTGAGTGGAGGAATTCCATGATCCTTTCAAAAGAATCACTCTGGGTGTTGTGTTGAAAACAGTCTGTAGATTGGGAAGGGCTGTAGCAAGAAGACAGGCTGGGAGGCTGTTGAAACAGGCCAGGCTAAAGACTGTGGTAGCTCAGATAAGGGTGGTAACAGGTAGAGAGAGTGAGCAGTGACCAGCTTCTGGATATATTTTGAAGTTGTAGCCACCATGATGTTCTGATAAATTGTATGTAAGGTGAGAGAAGAAGAGGAACAAAAAAACCACTACAGGTATCTAGGCTAGAGTAGCTGAAGTTGCCAGCAATTTTGGGAGAAAAGGCAGTTTTGACTACTTTGGGTTTGAGAGGTCCTGTAGACATCCAAAATATAATACCAAGCAAGTGCCTGAGGTTTAAGAAAGAAGTATAGAATGAGGATATAGATATGAGGCAGTTCAACAGGAAGAAGTTGGGGTCTAATGAGAAACCAGCAAATGACTTCAAGAAGGGGCAGTCACTGAAGTAAAAGCAAAACCCAGAGAGTGCCAAGAAGGTTGGTTCCATGAGAAAAATGTCCATTATGAAATAGTTTATGCTGTCACCTAACACTACACCTAACCATATTCAGGATTACTCTTGGTTTTGCAGAAAGTGTGGATTTTATTCAGCTATTTAACAAATAGCTACTAAGCATATGCCATGTGCCAGGCAGTCTGCTGGGAATTAATCATCAATCTCTGGAGTCAGGAAAGCTCTCTCAGATGAAGTGATGTCTACATTTTTACGTGGAAAAGATGAATAGAAATTAATGAGGGAGAGATTTTGGGGATGTGGGAAAATGTTTCAGGAAGAAGAAACACTATGTTTCTGGAGGCTACTAGTATCTCTGTGAAATTGAAAGTAATTCAGCCTGGTGGGATCCTAGGAGTCAAGTGTGGATGGAAGAAGCAAGGTCTAGAAATAAGCACGAGACCACAAAGACCTCGAGAACCAGGATAAATTGGGGCTTTTCCTAAGGATAGAGTAGAAACTTTGAAGGTTTTTAAAAAGGGAAACAACATGATTAATTTGCATTTTGACATTACCTTATCTGCTTTATAGCATGTGGGCTGGTGTGATGGCTTATTTTATGTGTCAAGTTGGCCAGACCATTATGCCTAGATACATGGTCAAATACTATTTTGGGTATTTCTGTGAGGATTTTCAGATGAGATTGACATTTAAATCAGTGGCCTTTCCAGACTGTGTGTGGGCCTTGTCCAATCAGGTCAAGGCCTGAGTAGAACAAAAGATTGACCGTTCCTGAGCAAGAAGAAATTCTGCCAGCAGATGGCCTTTGGACTTGAACCACAGTTTTGTATCTTATCTGGTCTCTAGCCTGAGAGCCTTTGGACTTGAACTGTAACATCAGCCCTTCCCTGGGAGTCCAGATTGCTTGGTCCACACTGCAGATTTTGGACATGCTAGACTCCATAATTTCATGAGCAAATTCCTTAAAATAAATCCTTCTTTCTATATATAAACATGCATCCTGTTGGCTCTGTTTCTCTGGGGGAACCCTGACTAATACAGTTGGGGAGGGGAAATTGAAAACAGCCCCCACCCCCCAGGCTCTGCATATACTGTGTGAGCTTGGGAGGCTCCCTGGACATTTATTTGCTTTTCCCAGCCCACTCCAAACCAAGGATTCTAAAGAGGCTGTCCCAAGTTCTTCAAGACTGCTCTTGGAACAAGAACCAGAGCCAGGAGCCAGTGTCCTTATTATCTGCCAAAGCTGAAATGGGAAAAGCTCATTTCAAACTGGCAAGATCACCCCCGTAATTTAATTTTAAATGAAACTTCTAAAACGTTTAAAAGTTTTTATTTATTAATCATTTTGTACTTTGCATGCATCAGTAGTTTTGTCTTATGCATACAGAGATACTCTCTAAATGTTCAAATGAATTCCTGGCAAGTAGAATGAGAAATAAGAATGAATAAATAAGGATTTGGCGAGCCACTTTGAAAGGTTGCCAACTCAAATGGTTCTTCAATCCCTCCAAGGGTGTTTTGAAGCAAGTAAAGAAAACTAGGTGAAGAAAAAAATCTTTCCACTTTTTTTTCATCTTTCTCTCTCTCTCTCTCTTTATTTTTTTTATTTTATTTATTTATTTATTTATTTTTAGACAGGCTTGGTCCATTCAGAATGAGAAATGGAAGCTCTAACCAGGGCCACTTCTCTGTTGATGTTCCAAGACCCCTGATGGTTCCCTGCCACAAATCTCTCATACCACTTTAAGGAGCATTTCTTTGCCTGCACATCCAGAAAGTCTCTTGATCTCTTAGGAAGCTTCAGGCTCCTCACCAGTTTTCCTCATGTTCAGTTGACCAGATAACCAAGAGGTGTGCTTTCTCTCTCTGTATTGTCCTAGCTATGAAGAAATGTTCAGCCATTACTTTGGGGACTTAAAAAAATAACAACATCTTCCATGTTGAGAAGTATGGCTTTTACAATTCAAAATTGTTCTAAATGATGACAGAAAAAAGATAAACCTATTTAAAGAGAAAGCAAGAAAGTGGATTTTCAGAACCCTTTGGAAGATGTGTTAAAGTAACTCATTTGATTTCTTTAAACAACTTTCTTCTCTCACCCAAATAAATTAAGGAAAACATCAAAATATCTAGCACTTGACAATTCTCAGCTTCAAAAAATAACATTGAAAAAAGTGTAAAACTATAAACATAAAATAGAAGTTTAGGAGTAAACACTCCTCCCCTTCTTTTTCCCTGAAGATTTTGGCCTTGTTTCTAACTTCACTCTTAAAAATACTGTACCTCCAACAGCTAATTGAAGCTATGCAGTGTATTTTGTAGCAGGAAAACAAAGGGATTAAATGCATGGGATCTGGAGTTAGCTAGCTCTTGATGCAATGGCGATTGTGGCCATGTTATATTTGTCCTCAGTAACATAAGTATGGCAATGGTTTCTACCTCATGCTGTTGTTTTGAGAATTAAATTCATATTACATACCAGACGGGGGTGGTGTCAAGTGCTGAAAACATTTTTAAAAGACTTTCCTTCCCTGGATATTATACAGAACTGATAAATTATTGAACACTTAAAAAAAAAAATTCCTGGGGAGGAGTCAAGATGGCGGAGAAGTAGCAGGCTGAGACGACATCGGGTAGCAGGAGATCAGCTAGATAGCTTATCTAAACACTGTGAACACCTACAAATCCAACAGGAAATCGAAGAGAAGAAGAGCAACAATTCTAGAAACAGAAACTATCGATCACTGTCTGAAAGGTAGGACCTGCGGAGAAGTGAATCCAAAGCGACAGGAAGATAGACCCCGGGGGGGGAGGGGCTGGCTCCCGGCAAGCGGCGGAGCAATGGAGCACAAAATCGGGACTTTTAAAAGTCTGCTCCACTGGGAGACATCGCTCCAGAGGCTAAACCGGGGGGAAACCCAGGCGGGGTCAGCATAACCCCAGGTCCCGAGGGGTCACAGAAGGACTGGGGGTGTCTGAGTGCTGCAGCACTCGCAGGTATTAGAGCGGGGAAGCCGACTACAGTGACAAAGCCGAGGAAGTGAGCTCTCAGCCTGGGGTTACCTTGTGCCAGTTGCAGGCTGGGTGGGCTCGGAGCGCAGCCGGAGGCCACGGAGACGAAAGCGACCTGGCGCTTTTCTCCAGGTTCCAGCAATTGACTGCTTTCCTCAAGGCGCGACCACAGGCCAGGGAAGCGGGGCAGTTGGGCGCTTTTCTCTAAGGGCGTGCTGAGGAGCGGAACCCCAAGCTCTCGGCTCCTCCAGGCCGAGAGATTGGGAGGCCGCCATCTTCATTCCTGTCCTCCGGAACTCTATGGAAAGCACTCAGGGAACAAAAGCTCCCGACAGCAAACCTGAGCGGATTACTTAGCCCGGCCCCTGGCAAAGGCGGTGCAATTCCGCCTGCGGCAAAGACAATTGAGAATCACCACAACAGGCCCCTCCCCCAGAAGATCAACAAGAAACCCAGCCAAGACCAACTTCACTCACCAAGAACAGTGGAATTCCACAGCAGGAGAAAGCAAATCTTATCTGGACGAAATGACAAGGCGGAAAAACTCACCTCAAAAAGAAGAACAAGAGGCCATACCAAAGGCTGGAGACCTAATCAATATGGACATTGGTAACATGACAGATCTAGAGTTCAGAATGACGATTCTCAAGGTTCTAGCCGGGCTTGAAAAAGGCATAGAAGATATTAGAGAAACCCTCTCCAGATAGATAAAAGCCGTTTCTGGAGAAATAAAAGAACTAAAATCTAACCAAGTTGAAATCAAAAAAGCTATTAATGAGGTGCAATAAAAAATGGAAGCTCTCACTGCTAGGATAAATGAGGCAGAAGAAAGAATTAGTGACATAGAAGACCAAATGACAGAGAATAAAGAAGCTGAGCAAAAGAGAGACAAACAAATACTGGACCACGAGGAGAGAATTCGAGAGATAAGCGACACCATAAGACGACACAACATTAGAATAATTGGGATTCCAGAAGAAGAAGAGAGAGAGGAGCAGAAGGTATATTGGAGACAATTATTGGAGAGAATTTCCCTAATATGGCAAAGGGAACAAACATCAAAATCCAGGAGATGCTAAGAATGCCCCTCAAAATCAATAAAAATAGGTCCACACCTCGTCACCTGATAGTAAAATTTACAAGTCTTAGTGACAAAGAGAAAATCCTGAAAGCAACCTGGGAAAAGAAGTCTGTAACATACAAGGGTAAAAACATTAGATTGGCAGCAGACCTATCCACAGAGACCTGGCAGGCCAGAAAGAACTGGCATGATATATTCAGAGCACTAAACGAGAAAAACATGCAGCCAAGAATCCTATATCCGGCTAGGCTATCATTGAAAATAGAAGGAGAGATAAAGAGCTTCCAGGACAAACAAAAGCTGAAAGAATTTGCATACACCAAACCAGCTCTACAGGAAATATTGAAAGGGGTCCTCTAAGCAAAGAGAGACCCTAAAAGTAATAGATCAGAAAGAAACAGAGACAATATACAGTAACAGGCACCTTACAGGCAATACAATGGCACTAAATTAATATCTCTCAATAGTTACCCTGAATGTTAATGGGCTAAATGCCCCAATCAAAAGACCCAGGGTATCAGAATGGATAAAAAAACAAAACCCATCAATATGCTGCCTACAAGAAACTCATTTTAGACCCGAAGACACCTCCAGATTTAAAGTGAGGGTGTGGAAAACAATGTACCATGCTAATGGACATCAGAAGAAAGATGGGGTGGCAATCCTTATATCAGATCAATTAGATTTTAAGCCAAAGACTATAATAAGAGATTAGGAAGGACACTATATCATACTCAAAGGGTCTGTCCAACAAGAAGATCTAACAATCTTAAATATCTATGCTCCTAACAATGGAGCATCCAACTATATAAACCAATTAATAACAAAATCAAAGAAATACATCGACAGTAATACAATAATAGCAGGGGATTTTAACACTCCCCACACTGAAATGGACAGATCATCTAAGCAAAAGATCAACAAGGAAATAAAGGCCTTAAATGACACACTGGACCAGATGGACATCACAGATATATTCAGAACATTCCATCCCAAAGCAACAGAATATACATTCTTCTCTAGTGCACATGGAACATTGTCCAGAATAGACCACATCCTGGGTCATAAATCAGGTCTCAACCGGTATCAAAAGATTGAGATCATTCCCTGCATATTTTCAGACCACAATGCTCTGAAGCTAGAACTCAATCACAAGAGGAAATTTGATAAGAACCCAAATACATGGAGACTAAACAGCATCCTTCTAAAAAATGAACAGGTCAACCAGGAAATTAAAGAACTGAAAAAAATCATGGAAACAAATGATAATGAAAACACAACGGTTCAAAATCTGTGGGACACAACAAAGGCAGTCCTGAGAGGAAAATAGATAGTGATACAAGCCTTTCTCAAGAAACAAGAAAGGTCTCAAATACACAACCTAACCCTACACCTAAAGGAGCTGGAGAGAGAACAACAAAGAAAGCCTAAACCCAGCAGGAGAAGAGAAATCATAAAGATCAGAGCAGAAATCAATGAAATTGAGACTAAAAAAACAATAGAACAAATCAACAAAACTAGGAGCTGGTTCTTTGAAAGAATTAATAAGATCGACAAACCCCTGGCCAGACTTATCAAAAAGAAAAGAGAAAGGACACAAATAAATAAAGTCATGAATGAAAGAGGAGAGATCACAACCAACACCAAAGAAATACAAACAATTATAAGAACATACTACGAGCAACTCTACGCCAACAAATTTGACAACCTGGAAGAAATGGATACATTTCTAGAGACATATAAACTACCACAACTGAACCAGGAAGAAATAGATAACCTGAACAGACCCATAACCAGTAAGGAGATTGAAACAGTCATCAAAAATCTCCAAACAAACAGAAGTCCAGGACCAGATGGCTTCCCAAGGGAATTCTACCAAACATTTAAAGAAGAATTAATTCCTATTCTCTTGAAACTGTTCCAAAAAATAGAAATGGAAGGAAAACTTCCAAACTCATTCTATGAGGCCAGCATCACCTTGATCCCAAAACCAGACAAAGATCCCACCAAAAAAGAGAATTACAGACCCATACCCTTGATGAACACAGATGCGAAAATTCTCACCAAAATACTGTCCAATAGGATCCAACAGTACATTAAAAGGATTATTCACCACAAACAAGTGGGATTTATTCCAGGGCTGCAAGGTTGGTTCAACATCCGCAAATCCATCAATGTGATACAATACTTTAATAAAAGAAAGAGTAAGAACCATATGATACTCACAATAGATGCTGAAAAAGCATTTGACAAAGTGCAGCATCCCTTCCTGATTAAAACTCTTCAAAGTGTAGGGATAGAAGGCATATACCTCAATATTATCAAAGCCATCTATGAAAAACCCACCGCAAATATCATTCTCAATGGAGAAAAACTGAAAGCTTTTCCACTAAGGTCAGGAACACGGCAGGGATGTCCGTTATCACCACTGCTGTTCAACATAGTACTAGAAGTCCTAGCCTCAGCAATCACAAAACAAAAAGAAATTAAAGGCATCCAAATTGGCAAAGAAGAAGTCAAACTATCACTCTTTGCGGATGATATGATACTATATGTGGAAAACCCAAAAGGCTCCACTCCAAAACTGCTAGAACTTATACAGGAATTCAGTAAAGTGTCAGGATATAAAGTCAATGCACAGAAATCAGTCGCATTTCTTTACACTAACAACAAGACAGAAGAAAGAGAAATTGAGGAGTCAGTCCCATTTACAATCGCACCCAAAACCATAAGATACCTAGGAATAAATCTAACCAAAGAGGCAAAGAATCTGTACTCAGAAAACTATAAAGTACTCATGAAAGAAATTGAGGAAGACACAAAGAAATGGAAAAATATTCCATGCTCATGGATTGGAAGAACAAATATTGTGAAAATGTCTATTCTACCTAAAGCAATCTACACATTTAATGCAATCCCTATCAAAATCCCATCCATTTTTTTTTAAAGAAATAGAACAAATAGTCCTAAAATTCATATGGAACCAGAAAAGACCTCGAATAGCCAAAGGAATATTGAAAAAGAAAACCAAAGTGGGTGGCATCACAATTCCAGACTTCAAGCTCTATTACAAAGCTGTCATCATCAGGACAGTATGGTACTGGCACAAAAACAGACATATAGACCAGTGGAACAGAATAGAGAGCCCAGAAAGAGACCCTCAACTCTATGGTCAACTAATCTTCGACAAAGCAGGAAAGAATATCCAATGGAAAAAAGACAGCCTCTTCAACAAATGGTGCTGGGAAAATTGGACAGCCACATGAAGAAAAATGAATTTGGACTATTTCCTTACACCACACATGAAAATAGACTCAAAATGGATGAAGGACCTCAATGTGAGAAAGGAATCTATCAAAATCCTTGAAGAGAATGCAGGCAGCAACCCCTTTGACCTCAACCGCAGCAACTTCTTCCTAGGAACATCGCCAAAGGCAACAGAAGCAAGGGCAAAAATGAACTATTGGGATTTCATCAAGATCAAAAGCTTTTGCACAGCAAAGGAAACAGTTAACAAAACCAAAAGACAACTGACAGAATGGGAGAAGATATTTGCAAACGACATATCAGATAAAGGGCTAGTATCCAAAATCTATAAAGAGCTTATCAAACTCAATACCCAAAGAACAAATAATCCAGTCAAGAAATGGGCAGAGGACATGAACAGACATTTCTGCAAAGAAGGCATCCAGATGGCCAACAGACACATGAAGAATGCTCCACATCACTCGGCATCAGGGAAATACAAATCAAAACCACAATGAGATACCACCTCACACCAGTCAGAATGACTAAAATTAACAAGTCAAGAAATGACAGATGCTGGCAAGGATGCGGAGAGAGGGGAACCCTCCTACACTGCTGGTGGGAATGCAAGCTGGTGCAACCACTCTGGAAAACAGTGTGGAGGTTCCTCAAAAAACTGAAAATAGAGCTACCCTATGACCCAGCAATTGCACTACTGGGTATATATCCTAAAGATACGAACGTGGTGCTCCGAAGGGGCACATGCACCCGAATGTTTATAGCAGCAATGTCCACAATAGCCAAACTGTGGAAAGAGCCTAGATGTCCATCAACAGATGAATGGATAAAGAAGAGGTGGTACATATACACAATGGAATACTATGCAGCCATCAAAAGACATGAAATCTTGCCATTTGCGACGACGTGGATGGAACTAGAGGGTATCATGCTTAGCGAAATAAGTCAATCGGAGAAAGACAACTATCATATGATCTCTTTGATATGAGGAAGTGGAGATGCAATGCGGGGGGGTTGGGGGGAGGTAGAAAAGGAAAAATGAAAAGATGGGATTGGGAGGGAGACAAACCATAATAGACTCAATCTCAGAAAACAGACTGGGGGTTACTGGGGGGAGGGGGGACGAGAGAGGGTGGTGGGGAAATGGACATTGGGGAGGGTATGTGCTATGATGAGTGCTGTGAAATGTGTAAACCTGGCGATTCACAGACCTGTACCCCTGGGGATAAAAATACATTATATGTTTATTAAAATAAAAAAAAAAAGACAAAAAAAATTTCCTTCCTCTCTTAATTTTTCCCTTGCCCCTTCTCTTTCTTCCTCCTTCTGTCCTTCCCCAGTAGTATTATGGGTTGGACCAGGATCTTCGACCCACCACTGTGGACTAGTGATTTTCAGACTGCTCCTTTTCGTGTAAAGTTCTCTTCTTTTCCTCTGCTGCCTCACCTCAGAAGTTTCCAGATTAGTTCTTCATTTCAGGTTCATTTACTAAGCTCCATTCTCCACGGGGTCTTTGGGGAGACGGAATTTGTAAATAGTTTCTATTGCCCATTTAGTTAATCTATTGCCCATTTAATCCCAGGCCTTATCTCTGAAGTTGTTGACCTAGTCAAGAATCTAAGTCCGCTGCACACTCTGTAGTGCTGGAGTTCTGTTGAGCTTCCACCCTTGTCCTCCCCTGTTCTTTCTCCATCTCTCTTACAAAAGATCCTTGCCCCTTCGTAACTCTTTGCTCTTCACCGAAAGCCCTCCTTGGGTGGTTTTGTGTGTTGTTTTCAGTCAAGTTCTCATCCACTGCTAGATGGGTCTGGGAAGTGCTGGGGGAGGGTAAGAGTCTTCAGAGTCAGAGGATAGGGAAAAGAGACAATGACCTTCAAAGGGAATGACTTAACAGTAATCAATCACATGTTTGCATTGTGAAAACTTTTGTTGCGATTTTCTGTACTTGTTTATACTGCAAAAAAAAAAAAATCTATATCTTTTTTATTTGGAGAGAGCACAAAAAAAAAAAAAATCTCATTTTACCTCATTTATAAGGCATTCCCTACTGGAAAGGGAAGAAAAGTGATCTTGCCACAATTATAATGGCATAGAACCTTGCTCGATCTTCAAACACTTTCATGGAGTTTGTAATCTTTTTCCTAGGATTACAGATAATAGAACATCAGCATGGGATTTTTGGCATAGAAAAGAAAAAAGCTTTGGTGTCTCTTTGACAATATGCACCTGTCCAGAAATTAAAAGAGACTGAGACCTGTGTGTCTCAGTCGTTTAAGCATCTGCCTTCAGCTAGGTCATGATCCCAGCATCCTGGGAAATCCCAGGTTCCTGGGATTGAGCCTCACATCTGGCTTCCTGCTCAGTAGGGAGCCTGCTTCTCCCTCTTCCTCTGCCCCTCTCTCTGTGCTGCTCACGAATGAATAAATAAAATATTTTTTAAAAAGAAAAAAGGAAATGAAAAGATTCAGTGTTTGGGGGTTTCTTGCATTCTAAGATTAATTTGGCTACATTGAGCTTGCAATTTCTCAAGACAACAATTTGATGGGACTTAATAGTGGTTGCCTTTAGATAGAGTTTGTCCTCCCCAGTTACCCACAGCCCCCACCACTCCCATTGTGTTATGCTAGGTCTGTATTATTTTTTTATAATCCTATAAAGCCCTGTATACACATTTGAGTTTCTAAAACATAGAATGTGAGATATATTCATTATGTAGCCAAATTTTCTATCTCTTGTTAGCCTTCTAATTTTCAGAACTGAAACCAGCTATGTCCTCTTTGTACCAGCTAGTCCTAGAAATAGTGTATTGCTGATCTAGCATCAAATTCATCCTGTTGTTTCTCATTCTATTTTCTGGGGTTGAGGGACCAAGGGCACAGTAGGTCCCAGATGGGAATGTAATAATGAATCCAATCTATTTAGGAAAAAAAAACACATTTCTTTTCTTCTGATATGTTGCAGCCTGTTTGATGCTTTCACTGTGATCACAAGACTCTATCACTTTATGGACATGTCTAGGTCAGTGCCAGAGGCTGGCTTCCCAAGGTTCATTATACCATTTCCCCTGAGGTCTTCCATTTCCTCAGGTGACCACCACTGAACTTTATGCAAATCTCTACTGCCATATTACTAACTACCCTTCTGTCCAATCTGAGAGAAATTCCTTTTCTCTCTCTTCACCCTCAAAGACATTCATTTTCCTCAGTATTTAACACTAAGTATTATCTCTGAGTATGTTCTTCTGTTCTTTCTAATAAAAATCTCTGAAGTGAAAAAATAAATATATAAATGTATGCTAATGTCCTAGCTATCTACTTGAAATAAGAGAAAGGACCAGAACATATACAAATCAATATATTAATAAGGAGACCCACCATTCTTTGTTACCCTAATGACCATTAGTTCCAGCCTAATCATCTGGGGCTGTATAGAACTTACCACCCTATGATCATTCTTTGGTTCTAGAACCATGGAGTGGTTCTAGTACCATGGTGGGTAAAGTGGAAGAGGGCTGCACATTTGTCTAATGCTCTGTCACATTACACATTACATCACATGGGGATAAGAATGTTTTTACATTATTTTGTAGCTTTCTGCTTGAGGAAATCAAAGATTATGGAATGATTATGCCTGTTGATATCCCTGAGAAGTATTCCTACTAACCCAGTATTATTCCAGAGGGAAGATTTCATGGTTTAGAGGGATATTCTGCATGAAAAATGATGTGTGATATTTCAGAATTAGAACAAGTCTCAGAAGAGAGCCAGGGTATCTGAAGTGTCCTAAGAAGAAATCATAGTAATTGGGAAGGAGCAAGATGGTGGAGAAGTAAGAGACTGAAATATCATCAGGTTCCAGGAATTCAGTTAGATAGTTATCGAACCATTCTGAACACCTATAAACTAAACAGGAGGTAGAAAAGAAGAGCAGTTCTAGGAACAGAAAATCAACCTCTTTCCAGAAGGTAGGACGTGCAGAGAACTGACTCTGAGGTGACATATGGGAAGAGAGACCACGGTGGGGAGGCGCTGGCTCCCAGCAAGTGGTAGAGCAGTGCAGCACAAAACCAGAACTTTAAGAAGTCTGCTCCACTGAGGGATGTTGCTCGAGATGCTAAGTGGGGGGTGGAGCCCTTGTGGGGACAGTGCAGTCTCAGGACCCATGGGGCTACAAAAAGACCGGGATGTCTGAGGATAGCAGAGCTCTCGGGTATCAGAGTGGGGAAGCCGGCTGCAGAGATAGAGCTGAGGAGGGTGATCTCAGCTTGGGGTTACCTTAAACCATGATCCAAGGCACAGTCAGACCTTTGAGCCCCACAAGTGGCAGATCCAGGGAGCCTTACCTTCCTCCTCCGGGAGGAGTGGTGTGGGAGTGCACTGCAGGAATCTGCTGGGTTTGGAGACTCCAATGGGGGTGAGCGCCAGAGATAGAAATGCTTGGTCACAGGCTGGCTGGGCATGGAGCATGGCAGGAGACCAGGGAGTTGGGAGGGATTGACTGCTTGTCTCTGAGGGCACACTGAGGAGTGGGGCCCTGAGCTCGTGGCTCCTACGGCCGGAGACTGGGAGGCTGCCATTTTCATTCCCCTCCTCCAAAACCCTATGGAAAGTGTTCAGGGAACAAAAGGTCCCGAGAGCGAACCTGAGCAGATCACTTTAGCCTGGCTCCTGGCAAGGGTGGGACAATTCTGCCTCAGGCAAAGACATTTCAGAATCACTGCAACAGAGCCCTCTCCCAGAAGATTAGCAAGAACATCCAGGCAAGACCAAGCTCACAGATAGAACTGCAGAAATCCAGAGCTAGGTCTTTTCAAAAAGACCTAAAAAAAAGTCTTTAGGTCTTTTCAAAAAGACCTAAAAAAAGTTGAAAATAGAGCTACCCTATGACCCAGCAATAACACTACTGGGTATTTTCTCTAAAGATACAAATGTAGTGATCCAAAGGGGCACTTGCACCTGAATGTTTATAGCAGCAATGTCCACGATAGCCAAACTATGGAGAGAACCTAGATGTTCATCAACAGGTGCATGGATAAAGAAGATGTGGTGTGTATATATACACAATGGAATACTATGCAGCCATTAAAAGAAATGAAATCTTGCCATTTGCAATGCCGTGGATGGAACTAGAGGGTATCATGCTAAGCAAAATAAGTCAATCAGAGAAAGACAATTATCATATGATCTCTCTGATACGAGGAATTTGAGAGGCAAGACAGAGGGTCGTGGTGGGTAGGGAGGGAAAAAATGGAACAAGATGGGATTGGGAGGGAGACAAACCATAAGAGACTCTTAATCTCACGAAACAAACTGAGGGTTGCTGGGGGATAGGAAGGGGAGGGATAAGGGGGCTGGGTTAATGACATTGGAGAGGGTTTGTGCTATCGTGAGTGCTGTGAAATGTGTAAGACTGATGATTCACAGAACTGTACCCTGGGGCAAATAATACATTATATGTTAATAATAAAAAAGAAGATATCATGGTAGTTTGGAATATGAGTAGGGGAATTTACCCATTATGAACTCATCACCACTTCTGAGGGGAATGTCTGGGGACTTTCTCATCCCAAGGTAAGTCATAAACCATGAGCCACACCCATAGGATCATTTCCTATTAGCTCTCTCACCATCCCTCTACTTGCATGAGTTTGTGTGTGTGCACACACACATAGCCCACCAGTTATGTGAACATGTTCATGTATTTGAGCATACTTGTGTTCTAGATAGAATGCAGAAACTGCAGTATTAACTGCAAATGCACGTCTTTCGCATGTCTATATTTACATAATTTGCAATATACAGTACAAGCTGAGAAGAACTGGTTCTTCAGTCATCACATAATTCGGTCTTTTCGGTGGTATTCATTCTGTGGTGACAATAGCTCCTTTCAATCCTAACTTTATTGGACAAGTGTGCCCTGACATGACGCTTCCCTTACATATAGTGTCTATAGGGTGCTGCTGGGACCTTCTAAAGTCATGAGAGGTGAAAATCACTAAGCTTGTCACCAAATGATTTGCTTACTTTAGGAGAGTTCCTGCACATTTGAGAGGTGCCACATAATCTAACTGGGCAGAGGTTTTGTGTGCTCAACCTCTATTTTTCCAGTACTAGTACAAGATCTGGTAGATGGCAAGCTCTGAGCAAATGTTTCTTGGAAAATGACCAAAAGGAATGAAAGGTGAACAAGCCTGGTTGCCCATATTTAATGATAAAGTGGAAAGAATTTACAAGGATTTGGAGATGAGACCAGCCTGGGTAGGAATCCAAGTCCTTCCACTCTCACAGGCAAACTCTTTCTGATCCTGAGTGTCTTTTACTTGAGGAATATGGTAAGGATTTTAAATAAGTACTAAATTTTTACAGAGCTTAGCATAATGTCTCCAGTAGATATGTATTGAATATTAAATGAATGACCACATAACGTTTATCATGTTTCATGTTTAAAGCCAATTTTTAAATTAATTATCCTTCATACAAAATACCTAACCTACGAGAACATTTAATAATTACTGTGAAGTTTTATATATAATATAATTTGTGATATATATGCTAACTCTTCTAGTGATAATAATTAAGAAAAGCAAAAACAATAGTATCTACTGTTTACATACCACTTGCCATGTATCTTGTAGGGTGCTAAGGACTTCTCATGGGTTATTACATTTCATCTTTACAACAGCCCTATGAGGGAGGTGCAGTTGTATCATTGCTTTAAAGATGGATTAAGTAGCTGCATGGTCATATACCTAATATGTGACAAGTTTGAGCTCCAACTCAAATCTTCCCAACAGCAAGTCCCAAGTTCTGAAGCTTTCTGTTGCTTTTCGCAGAAGCTGAGATTCTACAAACTGGCTCTTACTAATAGATTATATAAGTATGTATGTATCTGAACCCAATGAAACTACACACACACGTCCTTTTAAGTTTTATTTATATTTCTTATTCAAGAATTACACACTAGCCAACAGTATTATATATTTACATGCTGAAACTGGCTGTAATAAGTTTAAATTCAAGAAAATAATTCTTATGTGCTACTCATTTATAATCCTCATTTGTTACTATCTCATGTATCCCAGAGATTTTAGTAGTCCTGTTTTTAGAAAGACATGAAAATAGATGCAATGATATTCACTTGTGTTTTGCATTTTCTAGCCATTGGAAAATGTGCATTATGTGCATATTAAGAAAGGCTACAAGGTAATTAGTAAGGCTGATAATCACTACATTGTGAAGAAACTAGAATATCATTTTTTATAAAAGGACAATTCATAACTGTGCAGGGACAATATTCATAACAGAACTATTTAAACACCCATGCAAATAAAATTTGAAAATGCTATGGAATTTAAATCATTTGCAACTTTGTTTGAAATAATTATGCTTAAAGTGACCATGGTTGAACTCAAATTACTGAACTGAAAAGGAAGAGATACAAGCTGATGGAACTCTCAACTTGTTTCAGGTGGTACAAGGACACACATGGGCATCAGATTAGGGGACATTTGACAGGTGAGAAGACAGTTGGTTTTGAAAGTTAAAAAACACAAAGTTTTGTCATCATTTTGGATCTATTTATGTTTATCATAAAAACTTTTCAAAGCAAATTAAAATCTGATGTCAGAATTTTGCATATATCCACAGAAATGTTTTAATTTTCAAATAACTAATAGATTATTTAAGGGTGTTGCTGCTTTTTTTTTTTTTAATGATTTCTTTAGGGCAGTATCTTAATTCACGTTCTGTTGGCTCCTTACTAGTTTTTACAATGTTCCTAGTGTATTTGGAAAATATTTTTTAAACCTTTGGTGTAAAGCAGTCTTTTTTTTTTTTAATTTTCTCCCATTTTTCCTTTTTTCTTTCCTTTTTTGTTTTTTAATAATTCTGGAGTCTTTGGTTAAAAGGAATAATACTATCTAAGGACAAAATGCTATTATTAAAAAAAAGTCTGTGTGTATTATGTGTAATAAATTTCTGGAACAGGTATGAATAATAAGCACTTTTATTTCCTGTAGTGCCATCAATATAAACTTTTACTCTTTTAAAATTGAGATTTAAGTTACAACCTTTGGTTTCTTGAACTCTGACATATAAAAAACTCTACCAAGTTATCAATGATCATTTCTGCTTTTCCCATTTCCATTTCTAAGGCTATCTCTCGGTTGTTACATTGACTACATAAACACTACAGCATTTCCCATAAAGGGGATGAGAGTGGGAGCAAGTGAGTGGAAAGTGAGTGTGTGTGTTTGAATGTGTGTGTGTGTGTGTGTGTGTATACGTGCATGCATGTGTACATGTGTGACTGTGTGTGTGACAACAAATTGAAACCCTTCTGTCTGGGATCCCAAACCATTTATGCAAAAGGGTGTTTAAATTACTCTGCTGGGGCACTGCAGTAACTGTACTTAGTAAAAAATAAATAAAAATTAAGAAAAAAATTAAACAATTATTTGTATCTATTGACTAGTAATTTACAGCATGTTGAATTATTTACATAATATTATAACACACGAACTTAAGCCATAAACAGAATTAGCACGTTGCCTTACCATAAAATACAAATTAGAAGTTAAAAATATTTAAGAAATCTGTTTTAATATTTACACACGCTCAGTGAAAGTTATGGTTGCTCACATTACATGGACTCTGTACACTTAGCAAAATGGCATGATTGCTACAGTTAAGAGTATTTGCCCTAACCAACATGGTGGGGTTTAGTTTTTTTTTTTTTTTTTTTACCTCCTTCAAGGAGGAATTTTTTTAAATCATTTTCTGTTTTCTTAAGACTTTGTTTTTAAATCACCAATAGACAATGTTATTTGTTTCCTTGAAAAAGAGAGCAAGTAGACAAGCAATGTGAGAACTAGTTAATTCCCGATGTTCTGAGGTACAGTACTATTGTAGTGTCAAACTGTGCAATGGTTCATAAGAACTGTAGGCATTGATCTGCTGATAGAGAAATGCTCAGGACCCTGTATTACTAGTTTCCATATGTTGATTTGTTGGCTGCCAATTAAAAATACTCATACACTGGTTTAATGAAGGAAATAAAAGATATTAGCTTACTCCTTTTGTTTTCCAACATATGAATGCATATATATGTATGTATGTTTACATGGATCTATATATACACATATATACACGTAGATATGTTGTAAGACCTGTCTTTATTGATTGTTTTGCTGTTTTTGTTGTTGAGGATGAATTTAATCATAAAACTGGAACACAGTTACCTATTGAAAATGGAAATTATATTAGTTGCCAATTTAGTGCAGGTCTTGCTTAAAATGAACATGATTCATTTTCCCACTGCGTTCCACTGAACTTTCTCTGTGTTGTGCTTTTTTATAAGCTGACAGACTTTTTGTGTTCCTAATGCTAGAATGTAAAGTCTTTTGGTTCATAAAACATTTTTATTATTATTATTATTTTTACTTAGCACTGCTTTTGAAGACATGAGAAGAGAAAAGGTCTAGATGGCACTGCTTAAGTATTTTCCCCTGTTATTAAATTGCAGTAGAAAGAATTGTAACATTCCTTATGCAAACACATGATTATGTTGCATGAGTTTTCAATTCTGAAAATGCATTTCATACCTACTAGCAGTCATGTACAATATATATATACAGATTGAGATCAAAGGTTTCATTTAGACTGTGCATTTTAGAGTCAGAATTTGCCTATGAATTTCACAAAGATGAAAAACACCTTAATTGCTGGCTATCTGGCTGTTTCATAATCAAAAGAAAACTATATATATGTATATGTATAAAGTGATAGTAATACCATATCAGAATTGCCAAAACACATTTTTGTGGTCCTTAAATTTAACCACTGGATATCAAGCTGACTGGTCTTCAAAGACTTATGAGATCTAGCACCCCTCCCCAACCCGCCCTCAATTTGGTGACTACAATCCAATTCAACTACAGTAAAAATATAGTTAAAATTAAATTCTACATCTACTGATATCTCTGGGCAGGATGAATCAGTCGTTTCTACCTACATGGTTATAGAATGCCAATATATGAATTTTGCTCTAGGGCATCTGTATCAAGCTCCCATGTTTCTCCTTTTTCTGTTTTGTTTTGTTTTGTTTGTCACTGTGAGCAGAAATGAATCCCTGATCACATGCTTTTGAGGCTCATGTTGCAAAGTTTCTTGTCTCACTTTGATCTAGATTACCATGGTGACTTCCCTGGACATTGAAATTTTGTTGTAACCATAAATGACAATATCAAGGATTTTTATGGCTTTTATGATAATTGCAAATAAGAGCCCACTTCTAGACTTGGGCTCTGAGTTGTCTCTAGAAAAACCTTTCCAGAATGGAATTTGGAGTTGTGCACCTGAGTTATCGATATGCTCCTTCCTGATATATATTACTCAAACTTTAACCCCTGGCAACAAGGGACAGGCACCTTTATTAGAGTGATGCCCCAAAATGATTGCCTAGGAGAAATCGTGTCCCTGGAGAACTTGAGGAATTAATTTCTACTCTGAGCCCATGGGCAGAAACTTAGCTGGATTCTGCCCAAAGACCATACTCAGAGGTGTTCAAGTGTATAATCAAAAAATAAAGGCCAGAGTTCCCTTTGCTGGTGAAGGAAAAAAAAAATACCTCCCATCTTAGAGAAAATTTAGAAAGCTGAATACTAAACCCTTTTTTATCCCCCCCCCTAAAATTGGAATAGGAGGGCATCAGAACTCCATCATATTCCAAGCTGCTGAATTATCAGGGGGGAAAAAACCATACATTTAATCCACAGGCAAATACTGGCCTTGGCTACTATGCACAATTAGGGATGTTACTTTGAAAAATAAGTGTTTTTTGTTTTTAAAATAGAAATAGCAAAGTCATCCTCCAAGAAAAAATTCAATCAAATCAAACTTTAAGGAGAAATTAGCAATTCACTATTTTCTCCAAGAAAAGCAAAGTATGAACCTCACATTGATAGAAATAAAATATATTAGCTTATTCTCTTTCCTGTCTTACATATGAATGCATATGTCCAATTAGTATAGAAAGAATCACACTGACATAATTCAAAAATTGAATAAAAACAATACATCATGCCTGCCTATCAGTTACATATTTTTCTATAATATCAACTGAGGCTCATAACATTCATCATGTTAATGTGGCTTTGTTGTTATCCTATGCTACACTACTTTTCATATTTTCTTTCATTAGGTCAGTTGCAACATATACTATGTAAGCACCCTTAAGAAGTCAAACCCAACAAACCCGCAACTAACTCTACTTGTGCACATAATCCTTTAAGTATTGTTTGCTATGAAAAATACAAAAGTGAATTTCACTGCACATAAGGAAATGTAGTTCAATCAATCTCTTCAAAGCCTTACTTTGTCTGTCTCCTAAGAATATAATCAGGATTTCAGAAACAAGAAAAGCTGGAAAGGACCATTAATCCTTTAAAGAAATGAACAAATCCTTCTTTTGAAATACCCTATTAAATTCAGAAATAAACTTACAGGGAAATGTTGTAGAGACAGCTGACATTGTCTGAGAGGATCAACCTGTTTGCTAGCTTTGTCTGTGCTCTATGTTAGTGTATTTGAATGACTCGCAATCTAACCTACATCTAAGATACTTCTAATTTTGCTAACTTTTCTATTTTGTAGTTGTCTTTTGATTAGATAAACTATAAAAACTTCTTTAGATCTGCTATCAAAAGCTTGTGAAGTTGGGGGAAAAAATCTCTCTCACTGGACCTTTTGCCATGTACAAAATATGTATAAAGCAGATGCTGCATGGGACTGATAAGGGTCATGCTGCTCATTTGCTTTAATTTTGTTACAACAGTCACTTCTGTTTCCACTCTGCTCTGGATTATTAACTCTTATTTTAACCACCTACGAAATAGCTTTTTAGAAACATTTCTTGGCCACCATGCATGATAATGTTCAGCAGTCCCGTTTCTAACTGTCACAATGGAAGACGTCAGTTTTGACTCCCTATGCTCAAGCAGAGACTGGACAAATTGGTTACCGAGTCTCTGTCTGCACTCTCCCTATCCTGTTTGAACTATGTGAGAACCTTCTGGAATCCAGTGAGAATTATCTTCCCATGACACCATTATCACCTTAATAAGACCAGGCATAGACCATCTTCAGTAAGCATGTTTGCATGGCATTGCAAATAATGTTTCATAAGCACAGTGCCATCTCAACAGCATGCCAACGTTAGAAATGAAGATGGGGAGTATCTGGGTATGACCACTTCTCAGAAAAATGACACAATGCTACTGAGCCCTCTAAGAATATCTTCTAAATAATTGCCCTCTATATAGTCTGCACACTAAGCAGATAAAGTGGAACACTCAGACACAGTCTTGCCAACATGTGTACAAATCACTTGCATTTCAACTGGAAAACCACAAGGACCTAGTGTTTACTTAGCAGAAGCAACCCAAATGGTATGAAATGGACCACAGGATAGGCCAGCAACTAAGGTATTTTAGCATCACTTTTGTCCTGGATTGATGTGTTTTCCAAGTCCTACGTCAGGCTGTACAACTGGTTTGAGGAGTAATCTAGTCCTTGCTTCCCATGGGAGGCTATGTTTTAGTTCACATAATAAAGCCAATAGACGATGTTGAAGAAGGAAAAAACCACTGGGAAGAATATGCGGGACCACCGATCTATGGCATTCACATCAGTCAAGTCGGGGATGGTGATTTTCAGTTGGGAGGCGCGTCTCCGCAGGCGGCTTTTCTTCTGTGCCACATGTCGTTCCAGGGCATTTCGGCCGAAACTATGCCTGGGCAAGCCGGCTTTCCGGTACTGGATGCTGGTGGCATCATAGGCCAGCATTGTGCTCCTGGGGTCTCCAAGTCCCATCACAGCCTCAGATGTGGCCATTTCATTTTTTATCTCAAGAGTGCTCAGTAAGATGTTCTCATGTGGGTCCATCTGCAAGGAAGAAGAATCAGAAATGATGATCGAAATGGGAAGCCTTTATTGGTGCTAATTATAGAAGGCACTATGATATGTGGGCTAGGTTGCATTTATCAGAGTGGCTAAGAGAACTGGTTTTGAGATTACATTATCTGAGTGGGATTACAAACAGATATGGCTCATCATTTGACAACCATCATGGCCCCAAATCAGTGTGTCATTTAGAGCCATTTGAGATCACTGAGGATCATCAGGTTATGCTCTGAGATGAGAATATAGTTTGATCAAAGCTAAAGTCTCACAGTTTAACTATCTCATAGATATCTTCTAATGGGTTCCTAATGGGTATAATTTTGATGCTCAAAAATCAGAGGTACTCTGACATTCACCGTGCTAATGATTGTCTTTCCAAAGACCTGTCAATTACCAAGTTGTTTCAAAGTGGTCATTCAAGAGATGAAGAAGGAAGAGGAGCATACTGGCTGGGTGTGTGGGTTTGGGAGCCAGGTGTCTGGGTGTAAATCTTGGTTCTGCCACTTACTACTTAAATGACGGTGGGTGAATTCCTAATTTGAACAGTGGCTCCATCACTGTAAGCTACACAAGCTCCAGTTTCTCCATCTATCAAATGGTATGACAGTGCAACCCTAGAGGATTTCTGTAATGACATCCTGATATCATAGATTGTTGCTAGTACCATTTTCATTGCTTCTACTTAGGGGCATACAGAGAAATAGAAGGCATGATGCTATAAAGAATTTACAGTTCTGATATGAATACATACAAAATTAAACTGTGCTAGGTATGAAATAGTAATAAGGGATTAATAACTGAATTGCACTCATAGTAATAGCTTAATTACAGATGAATTCATGATAAAACTAGAACTAAAAACAGTAGATAACACTTGCTATATATGCCAGAGACATTTTCAGGTAACTTCATTCAATTATGCTTCTTAATACCCACAGTTACAAGATACCACCTTAAATTTGCTATGTCAATATAAAAAGGGTAAAAGAAGAGTTTTGACAATAGCAATTCAGGCATCATGTGATGTGCCCAAATGCAGTAACACTCAGAACAACAAGGAACTTGAAAATTAACATCTGGGCAAACTGTGCCTAGACGAGGGCTGAGTGGGGTGAGGGACTGACTTGAGAGGGGAGGGAGGGAGGGAGGTTTCAAGAAGAAGAGAGTCAGTCCAAAGCTGGTTATACTAAGTGGAATTCTGGGCCTAAAGAGTAGAATTAAGGTGGCCGGTAGATAGGGTGACCCTTTTTTCTCTTGGGTGATTTCTACTTGGCTAAGCTAAAAGAAAAGAATGAATACTGACATTGTGATACCTAAATATTAAATGACCATGTTAAGTTTTTTTGTTTGTTTGTTTTGTTTTGTTTTGTAAAGAAGGAGAGATTTGGGTGTCTTATTTTTAAGAGTTCTCAACTGCTACAGATAATAAAACCTAGATGCAACACATTATTATTAATAACAGAGTACATTTATTTTGGTGGAGAATCAGGATATGGCAATTGCCAGTGAAATTCCTGAAATATAAAATAAAGGAAAAATGGGCAATAGTAGATAATGATGATATATGGAAGCAAGGGATATAACCAAACACTTAACTGGAAGATAAAATGGTCTGAGCTTCATGAATTATGCAGAAGGTAAAAGTAAGCCTGCTAAGATTATATACTAACAATTAACTTTCAAATGTGGTTTAATGACCCTGTATTATAAATTAAAATCTAAAATCTCTTGAGAAATAAAAGGTATAAAATACGCTAGAACCTAGTAATTGACCAATTAATCTCTGCCCACTGATTAGACGTTCTGTATGTTTGGTTTATGGTAGTATTTTGCTTAGTGGACATATAAGTTTCTAAGATTTGGAAATGAAACCCAATAAATGTTGAAACACTTCTGTCAAGGAAGGGCCAGGTATTGGCTTTATTGATGGATCCAATGGCCCCAGGGAAGAAAGCAAATATTCAAAGGCATGTACTAGGTACCAGGGTTTTGTGGAAACTCTTGCTGAAGGCTCACAACCATCTTTTGAAAAGGAATTCTTTCCTAGGTCATCAGTGAAGGTGTTCACCAAATTTCACAAACTCACATACTTACTAAATGGTAGAGGTGGAACCCAAACCTTGATCATTAGAGTGCACAGCATGGGGGAGAGAAGTATGACTTCACAACACTCAAGGAAAGTGAAGCTGATGGACGAGGGGAATCTAGCACCCTCATTATTTCAGACTGGGTGCTTATTTTCTGTTCTCCTCTGGGTTGTTAACTCTTATTTTTACTACCTGGAAAATAACAGTAGCAAAATTTCTTTGGCCACTATGCATGACAATGTTCAGGAGTCTCTCTGTCTCTAAGCACCAGGATATTTGCTTTTCTATTGAGTCATTATGTTGAGAATAGTTATGAATCTCTATCAGACTTGGCTGAATTAAAAACACAAGTCAATAATAATAAGCATTATAAAAGTAACAGAAGCATGGCAACCCTTCTGGGTCCCCTCCCTTTTTGGGAGTTTTATACTATCACTTTACTATCACTCAATAAACTGCTTTGCTGCCCACATAAATAAATAAATAAATAAATAAATAAATAAATAACAGGAGCAGTGGACTCTTACGATGGAAACTTCTTCTAAGTTGGATAATTCAACTGATTTCCGTGGGTTTCTGTTTTGTTATCTATGAATTTCAAGATTTGTTAGATTATTCTTGAAGTTTTATCTATTATTTACTTATTTATATTTTTATAAAGATTTTTATTTATTTATTTGAGAGAGAGCACAAGCAGGGGACGTGGCAGGCAGATGGACAGGGAGAACTAGACTCCCCACTGAACAAGGAGCCCGATGTGGGGCTTGATCCCAGGACTTTGGGATCATGACCTGAGCCAAAGGCAGATGCTCAACTGACTGAGCCACTGATGCATGCCTATTATCTATTTTTTAATAAAAAAATTAAAGAAATATATCTATGGAACACTAGTGTGTGTCTGGCACTGTGCCAATATCATCACAGTGGTGAAGAAGATGGCATTTCTGCTGGTCTGGTTGCTGGTCTGGTAACAGTCTCCAGAAAGAATACTTGACTTGGAGTCAGAAGATTGGCATTCTGGCTGTTTTGTTTGTTATTTTTTGACCTTGGAAAAGTGATTCATTCATTCATTCATTCATTCCGATTTTATTTATTTATTTGAGAGAGAGAAAGAAAGACAGAGTGGAGAAGGAGCAGAGCGGGAGGGAGAGGGACCAGCCAACTCCAGGCTAAGCGTGGAGCCCAATGCAGGGCTCGATTCCCAGACCCTGAGATCATCACTTGAGCCTAAACCAAGACTCAGAGGCTTAACTGACTGAGCCACTCAGGTGACCCAGAAAAGTGATTTAATCCCTTGAAGCTAGTTTTCTTCAATGGTGAGAATAGAGTTTTGAGAGATTAACTGAGATAGGTATGTGGGAAGGACTTGGGAAACAGAAGTAACAGGTAGGCAGATTGTCATGACAGGCTACAAATGCAGGGGATACACAGATGCTAGTGGGCTGGGAAAATAGATTAAGTAGCTATGCCTAAAAAACAGTAAGGATATTGCTCTTGCAGTGTTTGTGGAGTAGATACAGGTGAAGAGCTTTCTGTAGGTAACCATAATCATCTCAGCACTGCTGGAGATCTGCTCAGGCTGAAGTGGGAGAAAGGCAGAGGTGGGGGATGGATTGAACCTGTGCATCAGTTTATAAGGTGCTGGTCCTCAAAGTTGTGCTATATTAGGATACTTCAACCTCAAAATCTGACTGCCTGGGTAGTCTCAATTAAGGTCACTAATAGTCAAGGAATACATGAACTTGAATTAAAAAAACAAAATAATGCTTTTCCTGAAAACTCTCAGCCTTCACCATGGGGCTGTAAAGTGGAGAGATATAAAGTATAACCACCTTCATTTCTAATTTTTTTCCCAATTAACGGGGACATGGAGGAGGCAGCTCAAGCAGGTTGTAGTTTACTAGGTTGTACCTCAGAGTTAAGCCCTGAGACACTGCTCTGATTACCCCACCTTGTCCTTCTCTGAAAGACCAGTTTTTCTCACCATTTTCTCATGTCCTATCTAAAGCCTTCTAGGTAATGCCCACCTTTTTACTCGCCTCCTCAGAAATGAGCTGCCTCCCTCCCCTGACACCACACCGTAGCGTCCATTTCCCCAACTTGCCTTGGAATCACCAGTTCCGAGGATTTTTTTGTGTGTGTGTGAGGTATACAATCATGGCCTAATCAACACCTGGAACTGCGTCAGTTTTCTACTAAAAGGGAAGATACAGTACAGTGTTTCCAAGTTCTAATTCTGGACTCAGACAACCCAGGGTTTGATACTGGGTTGAACCATTCACTAGCTTTGAAACCATGGGCAGATCATTCAACTTCTTTGAGTACATTTTTCTTATAGGTAAAGTGGGGGAAAATGCCAACATCCGTCTCCTGGAATTGTTTGAGAGGACTAAATAAGACAGCCCATGCAAAACACTTAGGACGCTTTGTACAAACTAAGCACTCAAAAACTCATGACTGATCTTGCTTTTAAAAAGCAATAAATATTCATTAAATGAATACATTTGATCTTCCACTGCCATTTTTTTTAAATGCCATGGAATGTATGAGCAAACCAGAGCTTTGAATTCATCAGATTATTTAATTTTGCTTTGATTAGTGGCTTCTTAAAGTGCTGAGAACAATGCTAATACAAAGTAAACACTAAACATGTTTTTGTTGTAATGCGTAACACATTTATTAAATATAATAAATAAGTCTAGGCTGAGTTACTTCTGAATGTTGAGGTGAGATGAGTAGCAGCTGCCTTTCATTTCATAGGTGGAGAGGGGGCACAAGTCTTCATGGATTCACAGATCCACCAGCATCCTCCTGACCACCAAGGAAAACAGCCCTGAGGCCAGGGCCAAAGAAGGAGCTGTCTCCTTTGCTGGTGTGGCAGAGCAGGGAAAGGGTCTGGCTTGTCTTTCCTCATTGCCCTTCAACATCCCACCATAATGCTCATCATTAAGATCATCTGTTTAATATTTGTCTGCCCCACCAGACTATACTTCTTGGTAAAGGCAGAGACAAGGTCTCTTTTATTGTTGTATCCCCGAGCACTTGGCATGGTGCCTGGCACATAGTATGCTCAATAAATAATGCTGATTGAATGAAATTAATTTTGTTACCCTTAGTAACTCAATTCCTCTGTGAGTCATAAATAAGGTGGATTTTGGGGGGCCTGGGTGACTCATTTGGTTAAGGGTCCGACACTTGGTTTCGGCTCATGTCATGATCTCAGGGTCCTGAGATCAAGCCCCACGTGGGGCTCCATGGTTCTCAGCTCCGGTTTTGCTTGAGATTCTTTCCCCCTCCTTCCCACCCCCTGCCCGCCCGCTTTTCCCCCTATTTCTGTGCATGCACACGTGCTCTATCACTGGCTTATTCTAAAATGAATGAATGAATGAATGAATGAATGAATAAATAAAATCTTCTTAAAAGGTGGACTTAATTTTTTAATACCAGTCTGAAGATTGGAACTGCCTGAGACTACCTCTCTAATTCCTTTTCTGCTCTAAGGTTTTGCTCTCGACTTATATAGGTCTCTTGCTGGAGTGTCATGCTCAGGTGCCCAAAATCTGGAAACAGATTTCCCATAGTGCCCTGGCCATTTACATGATGGATGTGTCGTTCTTACCCCAGAGAAGGGAGCTTAGTGAGTAGCCACTAGAAGCCAGGACTAATCACATCACATATTGACTTCTCAGTTATTCCAGTGGCCCTGTGGGCCGGGTACTGATCTCATATTCAAAAAATAAAGCACAGAGAAGTTAAGAAACCTAACATATGTTCACACAGTGAATTGGAGCAAGAATTAGAACCTAGACTTTTTGGGGGCCCTGGGTGGCTCAGTTGGTTAAGTGTCTGCCTTCAGCTTGGGCCATAATCTCAGGCTCTTGGCATCTAGCCCCGCATCAGGCTCCCTGCTCAGAAGTGAGTTGTTTCTTCCTCTCCCTCTGTGCCTCTTTCTGCTTGTGCTTGTTTGCTCTCTCTCAAATAAATACAATCTTTAAAAGAAAAAAAAAATCTGGTCTTTTTTATTGTGTTGTGCTGAGGCATAGCAGCAGCCCCCAAACCCATGTGTACTCTACAGCTCATCAAAGAGGGCCCTCTCAGTGCATGATAGGGGCAAGTCATCTGAAGGCTTGCAAAATTTTCCTTAGTGAGGAACAAATAAGAGTGTTTGTATTTACATACGTCACAAAGATGACAGCTGTTGTAAAATCTTGTTAACTATAACGCTTTCACCTAAGTAGAGTAGACATCTGTGGTCTGACTATTCATCAGCCCTCCCAGTGACAATTTCTATCTAGGAATCACCACTCTCAGTATCTCTTTGGTTTGGTGGATGGTATAGTCTGTTTCAGTGGTTTCCAAACTTGAACACGCATCAGAATCCCTTGGAAACCCCATTAAAACATAACGGTCTCTGGGCCCCGCTCCCAAAGTTCCTGTGTTAGTATGTCTGGAATAAGGCTCAACAATGTGCATTTCTAACAAGTTCCCAGGTGATGCCAGGCTGTGGGGCTGAATTCACGGTTGGAAAACTATCAGTCTATTGGAAGCAGCAGAAGGGCATGACTTTAAATAAAGAAGAAGCAGAGGCCTTGAGAAATGAAGAAAAAGCTGAAGTTCTGACCACAGTCTACACCACCACATTGAAAAGCAGGTTTCATAGAGAGCATATGTGATCTCCATTTATTATTTTCTGGTGGTAGGCACTGTAGTAAGGGCTTTACACTTATTACATGTTTTTTTTTTGTAATAAGTGTAATAAGTAAAGGCTTTCCACTTAATATTACAATTGTAATATTTCACTTTGGACAATAACCCTATGAGAAAGTTATTTCTGATATTCTGATTTTGAAAATGAGAATTTTCAAATGAAAGAATCCAAAATTCTCATTTTGGATGAGTAGTGATCTGCCCAGAGTTGGTATGGAATGGACTAGTACTTCTTCTATTTGTCCCAAGGTTCCTACTTCTAATGATCAAACAATACCATTGCATATCTTGAGACTTTCTTCAATGCCATCTTGAAATGCCATCTCTGTATTGGGCTGTATTTAGGTACAGACATTCCAGAAAATGGAAAGAATAGCAATTGCCACGTGATTTAGCTCATCTTTGAAACTGGGTCTCCACACGAGCCTTGCCCAAGTGGATTTCCTAATTGCCTTTTTCTTTACTTGACCAGCGGGACGCAGGAGAAAACACTAAACTCTTTTTTTTCTGATTCGGATATTAACAAGACCTAGCTTCCCTTACCAGAAAGATCGTGTAGCAATCTCTATTGCTCTGGAAAACATAGTAAAATATTTATCAAATTTTCATGTCTTGGCATTTTTACTTACTCAAGCTGTGAGAAATTTGTTGGTAGCAGTTAAAACAAGAGAGAGAAGGAAGCAAAAGTAAATGAAGGGAAAGAAAAGGAAGAGAGACTAGTGGATAAACTGTCACTGCAGATAAATTGCTTTAGCAAGAGCTATGCCAAGGCCTTGTTTTAGTCCAAGAATCTATACTGTTTGCTTTCTCATCTTGAACTTTAACTCACAAGAGCCCCTTCCTGATCACAAGGGTTTTTGGAGAGACCCTATTAAACAGGCCAGTGTGAATAAAGTCTCCTGTTTCCCATTCAACAATCCCTCTGAAAATCGTGCCTTACCTGGAGGTATTTTGCTTATCAATCAAGAAGGAAATGCTGAAATTTTGGGAAACAGACTGATTTATTTACTCCAGCATTCCAGAGCCTCCTGTGAATGATCCTCTTTGAATAAGGCAGTTTGCACACTGATTGATTCAGTCATTCTACTGGGTAGAAGGATGGACTTCCCTGCTGACTTATTTCCCAGACTGACCACTGTGCTGATGGTTCAAACAAGGGTAAATTCATGTTAAACCTTGGGATTCAGAGGTTTTCTCTTCCTTCGTTCCACTTCTCATCCCAACATTTTTTTTTTTCCCCATCAAGGAACAGAACATGCTTTGGTTAACAGAGTTCAGTTTTGCTTTAAAGGTATCACATTAAACAATGAGGAGCAGACTTTATTTTTATATAATTTGTTAATTCCAGTTATAGTTTCAGGTTTCTTGCTGCCTTTTCTGCACCTTTCCCATTGACAGATGTGTCCCCTGGAAGAACGTCCTTGTCCTATAATCTTATACAGAAAAACAAATCACATCCCTCGGTGGCCCAGCAGCATTGCACACTTATCTTGGGAAATGAGAATGGGTCTCTTTTAAATCCCAGTTCACCACTCCTATCATCAAGAGAAGAGTGAGAAGAGAAATTGCAAAACTCCAAGAAATCCTAGCTGTGAAATCCAATTGCTGTGACTAGTTGGATAGGAGATCTTGTTTTATCTTCTATGAAGTGACACTGTGACCCGAGTAACTTGAAATGCTAAGGCAATGAACTGTTAACCCTCTGGGAATATCCAAAGTACTCTTTTCAAAGGAAAAACACTCAGAAACCACCTAACATGTATTTGGTATTCTAAGAGGTAAAAGAAAGTTCACCCAACTAGAATATGAAATGGGGAATCTAAGAGAACAAGAAAAGGTTAATATCTTTGTCGATCCCTCCACCAAAATAAATGGAAAAATAGTAACCAAATCTGGAGTTTAGATCTGGAACAGAAATATTGGAAAATACTGATGAACTAACTACCCAGGTAGTTGCAGGAGGGTGGTCATTTTTAAACAAAAACTGTAAGAAAAAAAAAAAAAGACTGAGATGTTTACTCTTTTTTTATTCTTTTATGCTATTGTGAAGTGTTTGAAATCTTACAGCCACATTATGAGGATAAAGTTAGTCCTATCAGCACTTCGTAAACAACCCTTTCTGTCAAAATTCAGAAGTTCGTAAGTAGCTTAAAGTTTATTAAGTGTAAAGCAATCATTTAAATTTATGTTTGCAGATTCAAATCCTGTACTTTCTCTACTATTTTCACATGAGGAGAAATACTTACGGAAAGGATATGGGCAGGTCTAGTTATTGCTGTTTAGTTTTCCAATTTTTAATTTTTCATAGGTAGATCACAGGAGTGCATATTTCAAGGTTTACTTAGTCAGCTGATTCCCTGTTAAGGGAATCTCACTCTGTGGTCATCCCAATGTGGTAAGATTCTGCTCCAGACACACACACACACACACACACACACACACACACACACATCCATCCGGCCAGGTGGGTGAATCATGTGAGCTCAGTGAGGTTTTAAGTTATTCCTTCAAATGATAATGAAGTTTTTAGATGAAATAATAAGGATACCTCAGGAACAGAAAGAGAAGAATATGATGTTTCTCTGAAAAGGACCCCAGAAGATAAAGCTTTTATAAAAATTGTGATTAATACAGGATCATGAGTGAGAAGACCTCCAGCAAGCATGAGCCACCAAGTGAACTGAGGCTCCTGCTCTTTCTGGTCCTTCTCATATGCCCCTTTCAACATTCACAAGCAGACTGGAAAGAACACTGACTTCAGTGATGAGAGCCAGTTCTAATCCTTGCTTGCTCTCGGCCTCAGTGTTCTTTCTTGCTCTAGAAAGTCTAGGTGGACTTAGGACAGCCTTGCTAACCCCGTCCACCAGGTTAAATCCTCTATTACCAACTGAGCCCTCCTTCCCAGCACCACCCCGCCCCCGTGATAGCAAACATGTAAGCAGAGATTGTATTTTATTGCTTACATATTCCTAATGCTGGCCACTGTACTTGATACAAAATATTCAAAATAAAACTTGCTAAATGGAATTACTAGAGGGTTAGACTAAGTCTAGGATCATACATTCAAATCTGGCTAGGGAGATCATACAAAGGTGTGAAGCAGGTGTAATGGAGAATAGGAATAAGCTGGCCCTATAGTAAATGAAACTAAAAAATAGAGGCCTGCCTGAAGGACATTTATTATTTATTTATTTATTTATTTATTTTCCTGAAGGAAATTTAAATCTAAATTTTTAAACATCACTATAGTGGTCAAAATCACATGTAAGGGTTCAGACTCTGGTCTGCTATATCAGTCATTGTAGGTATCACTTATACAAACGTTGTCTTTCAGTTCCATTTAATCTATAATTATGAACGGCTTTATTGCCTTTTCAAAAAAACTCACGGCATAACATAGGAATAATACATAGGGAAAAATCTGCCTAGCAAAAATCCTGCAGGTCTGGAGCTTCCTTCAAAACTGTGGTCTAGGGGCGCCTGGGTGGCTCAGTGGGTTAAAGCCTCTGCCTTCGGCTCGGGTCATGATCCCAGGGTCCTAGGGTCGAGCGCCACATCGGGCTCTCTGCTCAGCAGGGAGCCTGCTTCCTCCTCTCTCTCTGCCTGTCTCTCTGCCTACCTGTGATCTCTGTCAAATAAATAAATAAAATCTTGAAAAAAAAAAAAACAAACAAACTGTGGTCTAATTGGACATAATAGAAAAACAAAAACAAAAACTGTGATCTAGACCCAATGCTAGTATTATATTTATTTTCCTAACTGTGTAGGGCCTTGCAGTGAAAAATTCTGCAGTATCTTTCTGTTCTTGAACTTCCTAGGTAGCCTTCTTAGTTTTTTGTGGCTTAATCTCTTCCAGGCCTCTTACTTTCACAGAATCAAATTTATTTTTCTTGGAAAATGATTCCTTTCTATATATGTGTTAATTTATGTGGAATTTATTAAGAATGATATGTAAATGACAGAGCTCATGTATTTTTAAAAATAATATTTGGATTGAGATTGAAGGATGAATGCTAAATTTAGGGGAAATGAGATTACATTCAAATTAATACATTAAATAATAAAATAAAATTAATAAAATATATAATGAATTGGCTAATTTCTTTTGGAAGGCTGATAGAATTCTCTTTGGGTTCCTCTTCTCAATTTAATAAATAAAGCTACTGTTTCAACTAAAGTTGAAAGTCAGGAGTTGTTTTAATTGTATGGAAAAAATATAAAAGATTGGAATCATAGTCAAATTTCCTGAAGCTGGAAGAAGTGAAGGAAACTGTATTCACAATCTGTTCATTTTAATGGACATTTCTTCCATCCAAAGGAGGGACTTGCCTTGTATTACTGTACATCTTTAGGATGTGTGGAACGGAGCCAGGTTTAAAATTAGCTTATATAAACCCTGAGTGTTATTTCGATAAATTTTGAGGTAGATGTGAGAATTTGCCCATCCAGTCCTGATAATTCAAACATTTTAACACCTGGAAACTCGGGTCCTGAGAGGTAAAGGTTTGTTCCAGTTCAATTTCCATCTGAATAATTGACTCCAGTCCCAGGCTGGAGAGAAACAATTGATCTAATTTTTTTATTAGCTGGTTCATACAACTCAAAGCATTCCGGATGATGACTTGCTAAAGATGTTTATACACACCATGTAACCAGTAATTCACAATTTCCCAATCCATTTTTAACTAATACCACAGAGAGCATTTGTTTTGGTTTCTTCCCGCAAGCTGCAAACATGCCAGTCAAGTGTTTCTTTTTTTTTTTTTTTTTTAAAGATTTTATTTATTTATTTGTCAGAGAGAGTGAGCACAGGCAGACAGAGAGACAGGCAGAGGCAGAGGGAGAAGCAGGCTCCCTGCTGAGCAAGGAGCCCGATGTGGGACTCGATCCCAGGACGCTGGGATCATGACCTGAGCCGAAGGCAGCCGCTTAACCAACTGAGCCACCCAGGCGTCCCCAGTCAAGTGTTTCTAATGCACAGGCATAGGGAGAGGGAGAAAAATGGATAAACTTTACCAAAAGAGGAACTACATTTTCCCTCTGGGGTTTCCACATGTTGTCAAGGGTGATAACAGTGCATGTTCCTAAGAGGGAAGAGGGGTGGCTTTTCTAGCTCCCAAAGCCCAGAACAGTGAGTAAAAATTGAGGCAATCGATCAGGTCAAATTTCAAGACTCACTGGTAGGTTATATTTGACTTAAAGATTGTGGTCCATAATTACCCCAGGTCGTTGGAAGACCCATGGTTTTCTCTTGCTACTGGGTTTTGAAACCCAGCCTTGTCCCATAAGGAGGACAAGAACCACACATTGCTTTTTCACTTCTGTGTCAGAGGGAAATTACCATCTGCTTCTATCTGTCATCTAGAAGCAAAGAAGTCGAGTTTTAGTTTCTATCCTCGTCAAGACACGAGTGCTTTAATGCAGTTATAAATCTGAGAGTTCCCTCCCCCTCTAAAATATTGACTCAGAAAAGAGAATTAGCCTATTCTAATCAAACAAACAAAAACAGACAAACCATCTAGACTATCAGCAGCTCCACTTCCATGTATTAGAGACACTTTCTCCCTCCAAAGAACGTTACCCACTGCCTCCTATTGTTTTTCATTTAACTTGGCGAAGATGCCAAAAAGCTGACCTAATGCAGACCAGATAGGCAGGATTCCAGTGAACACAGAACAAAAGGGTAACAGAAAGGAGCAGCATATTCATCTCCACAGAGATGCCAGGAACACAGCCAGGGACCTTTGCTTCTATGGATTTAGAATTTCATTTGGTTCTTGAATGGCAGGGGGCATGAAAGTGGTGCTGAAGTGGGTCTCTTGAACAGAGGTGGGCTGGAGGGGGAGAGTGCATGGATTCACACTGATTACCAGATTCTCTGAGTGGGAACTGAGACACATTTTTAGCACTGAACAGCACTGCATCTAGGAACTGTGCTTTAAAAAAGGCACCAGTGAAAAGTGACTCAGCAGTAATAAAAAAGTGGTGTAGTCCCCATAACTTAGAGTGTGTACTTGTAAGCGTGTACCCACTCTATACAGCAAGAGCAAAATAACTGATGCTAAGGGAAGTATGATTACAGAACAAATGCCTTCATAACAAATACGAATGGCAAAATCTAATTACAACAAAAGCATTTATAAGCTCCACACAGTTTCTTAATAGGACCATGGACTTTCTAATGTTTGTGTCATCAGATAATAGAGAGTAGGGGACCCATACTCATTCTTTCTTACTCATATGTAGCTTGTATCTTCCACAGCCCAGTTCAAAAATGTTCCTTCCATTGGGGAGTCCCTTTTGACCATACCCCACTCTGTCAGGTCCTCTGATATATGCTCTCACAGCAATGAAGATGTTTCCCTCACTGCCTTGGTTTTTGCTTATGTATTATTTCCATAGATGCTTGTTGGAAGTGTATCCTCCCTTCCAGATACGGTCACTGTGAGGGCAAGGAGCATGTCGGACAGGGACACAAAAAGTATTGTTGAATTCGCAGGTAATACTTGTAGTCAATGTTTAGTGGGCCCGTATCCTGTATTCCAGGTAGTTAAAAGCACTCTACAGGGATTGTGGCATGTATTCCTTGCCACACTCCCTTAGGGTAGCTTCTCTTACTAACAACTCTCGGGGAGTGGGGTTATGGACATTGGGGAGGGTGTGTGCTGTGGTGAGCACTGTGAAGTGTGCAAACCTGGCGATTCACAGACCTGTACCCCTGGGGATAAAAATACATTGTATGTTTATAAAAAAATAAAACAAAATTAAACAAACAAACTCTCATTTCATAGATAGGCCCACTGAGACTAAAAAGTTAACTCACTTGCAGAAAGTAATGCAATGAGTAAATAAGGGATCTGAAATTTGAACCCAGACAGTCCTATTTCTGAGTCACCACACTGAAGATGGAAGGTACACTAGGATTCATATGTCCCCTTGAGAGAGTAAAATTCCCTCTTGTTTTGAGGGGAGACATTTAGGAATATGCGCATGCACCGTGCAGCTGAAGGAATGGTGACAAGAATGGGGCAGGGACAGTGGGCAAATAAGAGATGATGGTCTGAGTCTGGAAGTTGCGGGGAGGAATAAATGTGGCCCTGGGCCTTTATAAAAAGAGACTCAGGCCTTTCCAGAAGGGGAAGAGAAAGAAAGGGGAAAGGTAGAGAGGGGGGCCCCTTTGTCTACACAACATTATACTCAGTAAGTACTAAGTTAGACAGCTTGAGGGAGCTCATCTTTTCCTTCTGGACCTTTCCTGCCAACTTTGACTTGACTTCATATTAGGAAGAGCCACTTTGTGAAATGAGAGGGACTCACGTTACATTTTAAAATAAGCTAGTACAAATATCCAAACCCTTTACCTGTAGACTGTAGGAACTCTCAGGGTAAACCTATAAGCATTCATCTTCTCTTGGGTTGAGGCATTAATGGGCTCTGAAGCCACACTGCTTGGGTAAGAGGCAGACTGGATTAAAGGAAAGGTCACAAAGCTCTGTGATCTTGGGTAGGGTATTTAACCTTTCTGAGCCTCAGTTTTCTCAACTGTAAAATAGGTAGAACAGTGTCAGCCTTATTGGGTGGTTGTGAGGATTAAATGAGAGAATTCATAGAAAGTACCTAAAACAGTATCCCATAGGATAAACTCACAGAACAGTAACTTTCATTGGAGAGGAGAAAGTTCTAAGTCAGGGACAGATGAAGGAAGCAGAGATTCTGGAGGGCACATAATAAAGATAATGTGGAAGGTTTTATGAGATATTAGGTAGAAATAAAGGAATTGAACTGTTGTCACATCATGGCCAGGAGAGGTTTGAGATGATAAACCAGTTTTTAAACTAAAACAGCTGTGGCAGTGGTGACAGAGGACCACACAGCACTTGCTCAGCTACTCTTCAAGAAACAAATGATTGTAGCAAGACACCCATGCAACTCTGTGCTACAGCCCTTTGGTAGGGAGCTTCCTGTTGGTTTGGGGTTGTGTGAATTTTCTAGGTTCAGTCATCCGGGAAAGTATGTAATGTTGAGAACTCTCATTATTCATAGGCCTAACAAAATAATATTTATTCCTAATGCTTAATGTTGTTTGGTTCTTCATCCTTACAGTGGGGGGAAGCAAGAGGTAATTCAAAGTGTTCCATTTTGTTGTTTGCCAGCAGGATCAGTAAAATTTGGGGAAGGGAGAGTTTGCACTCATCAGAAAAGGTAAGTTTTCGGATTTATTTCTATCTTCTCTTACTTATGGGAAATGAGGAACTTTCCCCAATCAAATACGTTTATAATGAGAGTTTCATTACGATGTAGAGAGAATATGAAATTACATTCTGTAGATCATCTTTGTGCAGCACTATTTTAGATTTCAGTGTAGATAAGAACATATATATAGTTAAGTCTTAAAGGCATGAGTTTTGAAATCAGCTTTGTATTCTAGCTTCTTTACTGGGTCCTTGGTCAAGTTCCATAGCTTAGTTGAGCCTCAGGTGTCTCATCTTTAAAATCAAGTTATAGCACCTCATCTTTAAAATAAAAGCACATTATACAATGGTTTGTTTTAAGCTGGAGACAAGATACTTAAGGAGCCTACCAGCATGTCCAGCATATAATTAGGTGTGTAACAAAAGGTAACACTGTTACAATACTTAAAACTTTGACATTTCTCAACTGGGAAAGAAAATGTAAATTCACTGGTTTACATAGGTAGGTAAAATTAATTCTTTGTATTTCCCCATTAACCTCTGTGGTGGATTGTGGTTGAATCTATCCCACCTGTTGTAACAATGGGAGAGACAGATCCCAGTCATGGGCCAGACTGCTATAAACCAGTCTTGGTATTCCCCCTCCCCTTACCAGGGATTGGTCCAGGAATGGAAAGGCGTAATGTAACTGAACCAATGAAAAGAAAGGAAAGGTTTATTGGAGGCTTTGGGGTTTAAAAAAAAAAAAAATCCCCAGCTTTCCTTCTGGATGTGTATAAAGAAACATGGATCCTTGTTGTTACTGGATGTCCAAAACGAGATATCACTGACAAGATTTTGGCTGGCTTGCTTGATATCTCTCTCCTTCTCTCTCTCTCTCTCTCTCCCCATGCTTCTTTGCATGCTTTGCACAGACCAGATACATTAAAGGTGGATGGAAAATCAAAAAGGTATCATTAATAAAATTCAAAATAGTAATTTCAATAATTTCAGATAATATTCAACCTAGGATAATAGTAAGGTCATGTATTATTCATCTATATTTTTATATATGTAAATATATATATGTATGTTTATATCTACATGAAATATAGATATACAGAAATGTAGGGACAGTTTTCCAAAATCAATAATCCTGTTAAGAATAAAGTGATCCTACAGTAATTTTAATAAAAATGCCTTCTATTTATTTAAGTTACTTATGTCTTATCAAATGGGTTTCGTGTCTTTTATTTCATTGCCTTCCACAATGTCAGAAGGAATCTGAAAGGCCCAACAAGGACTTATCATCTCACGGATTAACAAAACTAAGACACAGAGAAATTCTTTTCCCAAAGTTGTAGGATTTTTCAGAGTCTGAATTCAACTCTTCTTGGCTTCTTGAATCTAAATTGTACTCTGTGCCTTGCTCTGCCAATGATAGAACTGAGGAAAGCTATTTTAAAACAGCTTCACATGCAATCCGTGATGAAATTGTGCAACTCAGAGAGAGAAACCTGGGTTTATGTTCCAGCTTTGGTTAGTCCCAGTGCTACCACGAACTAGCTTATGTGACCCTGAGGAAGTTACTGACATTTCTGGGTTTCAGCGTCTGCCTATAAAAATGAGACATCACACAGGGAAAAAAAAAAAAAAGAAATATATATATATATATATATCAGTATGTACAGGGATGGATGTTAACTGAACTTAGGACAATCATTTTGCAATATATACAGATAACAATCATTATGTTGCAATCCTGAAACTAATATAATGTTAGGTCAATTATACCTCAATTTTAAAAAAAGGAACTAAAAAATGCAACTACAAGTAAAAGAAAGTGTTAATTAAAAACAGTAGAAGCTTATGTTGAGGCGAAGTTTCCTATCCTTACACCTGAGAGAGGCACAAACCAGGCAAATGGACCAGCTGGTCCCCGAATCAACAACAGAACTTTCAGACTAGTTCTCAAGGCAGCAGCCACTACTCCTTTAGGGTCGGGACTCATTTGCATTCCCTGGGCTAGCTCCTTGCTGTTGAGTGCGGTCCAGAGATCAACAGCTTTGGCATCACCAAGAAGTTTGTCAGAAGTGCAGAGTCTCAAGCCTCACCCTAGACCTACAGAATAAGAGTCTGCACTTTGGCAAGATATGGAGATAGCTTTTATGCACATTAAAGATTGAGAAGCACTGGGTTACATCATCTCTTAGATTCTTTAAAGTTCTCAAAGTCAATAGACTGTAGGACTAAAAAAAAAACAAAAAAAACGAAAAAAAAGGAATTTTTTAAGGATCTTGGGTAGCTCTCCAAGTCTGCTAAACCAGGTCTTCAATGTCTATACTGTAAAGTGGTAGAGGAGTCCACTGGTAACGTTTTGTGCTCCCTTTTCAGAATGCTGAATTAATCACAATCAAGGCACCAACTTGATTTGATAAACCCCAGGGGGAGAGTGAACTGGAGAGAGAGTGATTAAATCCACTTTAGTCAGGGATTCCTATACAGTGGTGGCCAACAACTCCTCTACATTTAGCCAATTTCATGGTGATTTACTGCAGCCAGAGTTTGCCAAATGCACCATCTACTCTCACATTCAACCCTTGTTGGGAGACTCCTATTAATCTGACACAGCCTTATCAAACATCTCTCTGTTCCATTTTAACAACAAATGATTCTTGTCTCTGAGATCTGCAGATGATGGTGGACAGTAAATGATTAAACTTTATAAAATTCAGGCTATAGGTTGAGTTAGGAAATGAAGAAAATTATGAATTTATGGAGATAAGAGAGAACATCAAATCTAAGGTGATACTTTGGTAAAGAATATCAGCTAGACTCTGTGTCAAATATTGAAAACCCTCAGATGATGATGATGATGATGATGATGATGATGATGATGATGATAACAAAAGACCTGGGTTCAAATCCTAGGTTTGCAACTTACTAGCTATGTGGCTGAATATGTTATTTCTCTGGACCTCAGCTTTTGTCATCAATAAAATTTTAGAGAACTATAAGAATATTTAGTAACTAACAAGCTTCAAACTTTCATGAGCATCAGAATCATTTGGAGAATGTGCTAAAATTTAAATTCTTGGGTCATCAGAAATTCTGATTCAGTAAATCCAGGAATGGGCTGGGTTCTGCATTTTTTAAAGTATTGATTCTGATATTGTGGTCTGAGGATGACCCCCTATAAAATGCTACTATGGGGCATTGGATGGTAAAAATTTAAGTAAAAATAACTTGCAAACCCTTGGTAAATGTTAGCTTTTTAGATATATTAGTATTTCAGAAGTGCTTTGTTCAATGTTACATACGGGGGAGGATCTGGGATGAAACAATTTCCAACGCACCAGAATGGTTTCCTGTTTACTAGTATTTGTCAGAGTACATTGTTGAAAAATGCAAGGGATTGAGGAAGGATGCAGATCAAATTATTAAATATAATCAAGTCAAGGAGTGAAAGGCAGTGCTGACAATGTACACGTTATGCCACAGAATTGGGATCTTTGTTATTTCATTGCTGTGTGTCTGTGGATAGTCAATCTACCTCTCTGGGTATCAGCTTCTTCATTTATAAAATGAGAAGATCAGTTCATATTAAGGGTTAAATTGCTATTGTTATGTCATAGCCATGTATATCCGGGCAGGACAGAAGAGCTCCTTGCCCTTTTTTTCCCCTGAGATGGAATGTGCCTTTTACTCTGTGAAGCTTTTTCAGAACATGCATTTAAAGTTAACACCTCAGTAGCCAGAAACTCAGTAGCATGTATCACGTGTACTATTTACTATTCATTCTGATTATGTCATATAATTTAAAAGAATATTTTAGGGGCAGTGGACTGTCCCATCAGACTGGCTGACAGAGACAGTGCTTCTGAATTCAGAAACAAATCTTGAGAAATGGGGAAAAGTCAGAGTTCTGCCCATGCAACTCTTTTCACAATAGACATCAATTTTGGGGTTAGCGCTTAAGAAATGCTTGCTTTCCAAGTACTTCCTCATATTTCCTCCTGCAATCCTTACTATCTTGAGGGTAGAACAGTAAGCTCTATTTAAAAGTTGGAAAAGGAGGCTCAGAGAGCTTTCTCAGGCTGACATATCTAATAAGTGAGAATTATGGGCCTTAAATTCAGGACTGTCTCAAATTCAGAATCGAGTAGTTTTGATGAAGCTGGGTGTGTCTGTTCTCTTAACAGCTGCGGTACTTTCCAAGAGCAACAATTTGATAAACTTGCTGAATGACCAACACATTTGTGATGTTCCTTCTAAATCTTGTCCCTTGTGAGAAAAGTTTAAGGCTACCCTGCTGCTGCGAGCTGTGGTGATGGGAGCAATGTGTATCTGAAAGACTGTCAGAGGAATGCAGCCCATGTTGTTGACATGAGGGAACCAACATTCTCAACCCTGAGAGGGGTGAGGAAGTGTGAAATGCTCCAGAAAGCAGTATTCGCTGTTGAGGACTCTTCCTGCGGGGCACTCCCAGTCTGGCCCCTGGGTTGGCATGCATGCGCTCCAGGATTCAGAGATAGTCACCCTCCTGTAGAGAGTCATAGCAATGTCTGGGACTCAGTGGAAGAAACTGACTGTGGGGTCTTTGAAGCTGGTCCAGCTTCCAGAAATTTTTTGCAGCAGAAGCTAGTAGTGGTATCAACAGGCAAAAGAGACAGCTTGTTTATTGCTGAGGGAGATTTCGAAATTATTTCAGCTTCCATTTTTGTTATGTTTCTCTTGGTGCTTTTTGCCAAAATTAAAAAAGCATCAAGCAATTTTGTAAACCTCTTCTCAACAGAGGCCATAAAAAATTCCTAATTTCTTTAGGAACACAAGACTAGCTAGAGGTACTTTACTTGTTTTGTTTTTTAACAATTTTATATTAATAGAAAGATAGTTAATAAAAATTTAATGCCCGTCCTTAATTCCCATAGCTGCCCATGGAACACATGGTTTTCTATTTTTCAAGAATTCATAATCTTGCCAGAGTTTTCTCAGTAATAATTGTATTCATTATACTATAACTGTTACTACATTTCCTAAAACCTGAGATTTCAAAAACTACAAAATACACCATTAATTCATTGGCAAGTTTTTTATAAAGGAAAAAAAGAAAGAAGCTACATGTTTATAATATAGGTAAGTACCATACTAACTTCAGGAGCTCTTCAAAAGTGAAGCTTCGTCTTAAAATTGAAAACAATCACATATTTTTCCTTAAAGACTATGTTAATAATCCACAAGTTGGGCTTGACTTCCAGTACCAATCGAACAACACGGTAGTGGTATTGTATTTTGAATTCTAGAATGGAATGGAGCACCTGAAGAGGCAAAGTATTACTAGCGATTTGAAAAACCACAAAGTATTACATATACACTTTTTCTTTTGTTTGCTAAATTTTGTTTACTGGCAACATGGGATAGAACAGATATGTTTTCAAAATTTAACTCTTTGGTTGTAGTTCTCATTCTAGGAAAAAATTTAATTGAAGGGAAATGAGTCATAGCTGATAAATATTGTCCTCCTCATAGGACAGGAAATAACCAGATTTTCTAATGAAGAAGGGACTCAACGGAGAAACTGACCAGGTAATGGACAGGAACATGGCAATAAGATTCAAGGGGCTTTGGTCCTGGAAATGTGTTTCATCAATGAATGCCTAGGTGTCTGTTCTATTTACTCATTTATAAAATGGGGATTATATTTACCTTCTATGTATCTGGTTATTCTTGAGATAATTGAAACACATTGAAAAAGTATAAATACTACACAAGGGCACAATATTTTCATAATCTAATGGAACTGCCTGCTTGGCTACTTGCCACCTCTTACTGCATCTTATTATTCAATTACATTCTAATATATCCAATGAAAGAATTACATCTTATTTAGATGAGTTAATTTTAGAATAGGGGTTGGATTCATAGTACTTTTAGTGGTTCCTAACCCAGGAAATTATTTTACAATATTTCTCTCTATAGGCATTTTTCCACATTTTTCCAAAAGGAAAGTTATTAAATAAAATGGTTTTTAACCACAGAGTATGATATAAACTCTGTACAACTGTTTGTAAATTTTTAAATTAATAAGCAATTGCTTGTAGTAGAAATAAGTGAAAGGAGGTTTAATCAAAAGGAGGCTATGGGACAAATTAATTTCAGGCAAGAAGGCTCAGTAAACATTCTAGAACCACATAATTTTTAAGGTGGATGAGATCTTGGAGATCACTTCCTTATTTTGTAGGACAGGTTGACTTCTCAGATATTACAAGTACGGCTTACGTGTCAGAATTAAAACTTAAATCTCAAGTCATCTGAATTTCATTTTGCTGTACCAAGGTAGAAGTTTAATTTTTTAATCTGCAGGCATCCATGGGCAGTGTTGTTATAGGTATGCCCAAGCTTAAAAAAAACAGTGGAGGTCTTTGTTTAACTGTATCATTGGTGACATCGACAAGAACGTCAGACAGCATGGGCTTGACCGCTCCCAAGGCAGGCTGCTAATGATACAGACTACACCGTTCTCTCCCTCTTTCTTTCTTCTTCCCTCCCTCTCCCTACTTCCTGCTTCCTTCCTTCCTTCTTTTTCTTTCTGATAGCAATAATTATTGGAAATGAGCATGTGCTGTTTATATGTAATTGGATTATTCTGGCTAAGTGATATATGAAGCATTGGGAAAAGTAGGAATTGTATGTGTGTGGTTTGTGTCTGCAGGGGTGTGGTAGGTATGGTGACTAAGGGTGTGTGTCTCTGTGTAAGGAAGAGAGAAGGTAATAAGTGGGTCATAGGAATATACTGGCAACCTGAGTGGGAATATGTATACATGTACACACTCACATACTGTCTTAAATTTTAAAAGTAATGTGCGCTCATTATAACAGTTCAAACAATAAAAAAGACATAAAAATGGGAGTGTTTTATCATCCCATCCCACCTCCAAATGTAACCACTGGGAAAATGGATTTTTAATATAATAGTGTTTGTGCTATTGGTTTTACCCCTGGAAAAATATAAAGTTGACCATTATCTTGCACTAACAATAATATATTATCTAAGATGGATTAAATGTAAAACATGAAATAATCAATTAAGTATGAAAAGGAAAAAAAAAAACTTCAGAAAAATTCATTAGACCATATGCCTAACCTAGAGTTTCAAGAACAATTTTTATCCATTCCAGAAAACCCAGAAATTACAGAAGTATAAATAATTCGACAATATAAAAATTGAGGACTTGTTACAGAATGATTGAGAGCTTGGAAAAAATATCTGCAATGCACATACTAATAAATGGTTAGTATATTCATTATACTTAGACCTCTGGAAACTGAAAAAAGAGAAATGGATAGGAGTAAACATAGACAAGGGGTTCCTGGGTGGCTCAGTCTGTTAAACATCTAACTTGGGCTCAGGTCATGATCTCAGGGTCCTAGGTCAAGCCCCATGTTGGGCTCCCCACTCAGTGGAGAATCTGCTTGTCCCTCTGCCCCTACCCCACAAAGCTTTCTCTCAAATAAGTAAATAAAATATTTTTTTAAAAAAGAGTAACCATAGGCAATTCACAGGGATGTTGATTTCACCATATCAATATATGAAAAGTTATTAAATTGCTTAACAAATGTGGGAAATGCAAGTTAAAGAAGATTATACCCATGATAAATTGTGAAGAGCAATCAATAATCAATACTTCTGAAGGGAAATGAGAAAGAGAATCTGCTCATATAAAAGTACAGACAGATGTGGGGCGCCTGGGTGGCTCAGTGGGTTAAGCCGCTGCCTTCAGCTCAGGTCATGATCTCAGGGTCCTGGGATCGAGTCCCACATCGGGCTCTCTGCTCAGCGGGGAGCCTGCTTCCCTCTCACTCTCTCTGCCTGCCTCTCTGCTTACTTGTGATCTCTCTCTGTCAAATGAATAAATTAAAAAAAATCTTAAAAAAAAAATGCAACAGATGCATGAAAAAAAATCATCATGGGGCACTTGGGTGGCTCAGTCAGTTAAATGTCGGCCTTTGCTTCAGGTCGTGATCGTTGGGTTCTGGGAGGTCCTGGAGTCCCGGCCCCCCATACTGGGCTTCCTGCTCAGCAGAGAGTTGGCTTGTCCCTCTGTTCCTCCCCACTGCTGGTGCTCTCTCTCTAATAAAAAAAAAAAATCTTAAAAAAATATTTACAAACACTTTGATTGTTTTTTCCCCTCAAAAAGTGGGATTTAAAAGTTGGATTATTAAATGACTATAAACATGTGTTTTGAAAAGCAATTGATAATTAGAAAGAAGGCAAAAAATTATGTTTCTTGTGGGAAAAAAAAAAAAGCTTTACCTGATAAGAATGATAAGAGAAAAAGAAAATACAGAAACTAAACATTTTTTATAAGCGCAAATATATTAATCTTTTCTGGATTCTAGATTTCCTGTCTTGTTTTACCTAATCCATGTTTATTAAAATGTTTATACAGGATTTTCTGCTTTTTATGTACCTTTCCTCTTTTAAAAATATCTAGCTCTTTAATTTTTCTAGAATTTAATCTGGAGGAAAGGATGGGTTAGATGTATGGTATTACATTTAAATATTCCCAAATGGTCAGACCATCCAATTACTCACCACTGTTATTAAGTAACTCACATTTTCCCAATGACATTAAATGATACTTTTATTAATAATTTAATTTTCTAATGTTTCTAAGGCAATTTCTATGCTCTTTATTTAGATAGCACTGATTCAGTACTATACCACATTAATCACTCTGGTTTTATAACTCATTTAAACTTCTGGTAGAGGTATTATTTTCTTATTTTTTTTCACAATCCTGATTCTTCACATGTTTTTTTTTTTTTTCTTCCAAAAAAAACTTTAGAATTGCTGTGTCAAAGTTCTAAAACAAACCACTAAAGATCAAAACTACAAAGGAAGCCATTGGTCATCCAATGGGATTACACTAAACTCATAGAATAATTTAGAAATACATTGATTCTCTTAAAAAGTTACCTTGTTTTAAAAAGTAAGTTTTTTTAACAAAGTTTTCTTTCATCAAAAACTTATTATTAGTAGTAAAAGGGATCTTTTCTTTCCTTCCAATATTTTTATTATTATTTATATACTCTTTATATAGAAAAGCTGTGAAAACTTCCCTTTCTCCTTTCTCATGTGGTTTCTAAAAATTTCTCCCACAATCTTTCTTTCTTTCCTTCCTTCCTTCCTTTTCTCTCTCTCTCTTGCTTCTTCTTTTTTTTTGCTAAGTGTGAAATCTTTTTTCTTCCTTTTAAAATATTCTTTATTTTCTCTCATATAATTTTCACTGGCTAGTAATTTTGACAAAATTAAATAATAGTGTGAATGGTAAGCATCCATTTCTTGTCCTTGCTTTACTTTTCTACCCTAAGACAAAATGTAAGGGAGAGCTTTTTGCTAGATGAAGAGAAGTAAAGAAACAGCAAGAAAAATATTCATCGTTTCCCAATTTTCTTATGGATTTTAAATTTACAACCAAAAATGAATACTGAATTCAAAAGATAACTTTGAATGTCTCTTGGTAATCTACTGAAAGGATGAAAAAATTTTCACCTCTTCAATGTAAATAAGACATATGTTAAATATATGTATATTTACATATAGTAAATATGACTATAATTTTATTTTGAGATGACAGTATGTGCTTATGTTGCAGTTTGCTTTTAATATTCTCTGGATTAAACTTAATATTTAAAGATTTTTTTCTCCACTGAAATAGTCATTAATAAAATGCATCTATAGCTTATTTTCATATATTTTTGTTTTTTTAGATATGGTTTTGCCACTGAAAGTATTTGCTTATAGTGTTTGATGAGACTTACTGCTAAAGCCTTCTAGGCTGGAGTGGGGTTACATTGTTTTATCAGTTTTCTTTGTTTTTTCTTTGGTAATTGCTCTTTTTGTCTTCTCTTTCTGCTAGGGTCAGTTTGCTAATTTATATTTTCTAAGAATGTCATATATTTTATCTACATATTCTGAGATCTTTGTATAATTATCTTTTATTTCACCTTTTAAAAGAAACAATTATTGTGCTTTTAAAAAATTTCTACTTTGGTCCTCTCTTTGCTTCTTTAATAAGCTTTTCCTTGATCAATTATTTCCCTATTCTATTTTCTTAAAAGAACTGATTTATTTATTTATTTTAAATTTTATGTATTTACTTGACAGACAGACAGAGAGAGAGAGCACGCGTGCGCACAAGCAGGTGGAGCAGAAGGCAGAAGGAGAAGCAGGCTTCCCGCAGAGGAAGGAGCCTGACGTGGGACTCGATTCCAGGACCCTGGGTTCATGACCTGAGCTGAAGACAGATGATTAACCTGCTGAGCCACCTAGGCATCCCCAAAAGAACTGATTTATTTTTATGTTATTTTGCTCCGATATTCTATTTTGTTAACTTATAATTGACCTTGATTAATTACCTTCTCCTGCTTCTTTTAGATATGTTGTTGATTTTTTTTTTAAACTTTTGAATTATACATTGAATTCACTTTTTAAAATTACTGGCTAGAAATGTGTTTGAAACTATAACTTTCCCACCATTATTTTAACCACATGCCTTGGAATTAATTAGACAGTATTTTAAATTGCCATTATTTTCTAGACGTTCTTCAAATTAATTTTTATTGTATCTGACATGAGTTGTATAAAAATGAGGTTATGCAATTAATAAACTTTACTAAATACATTACTCAGGTAATGTTTCTGATATTTTCTCTTTTTATTTCCTATCATTTTATTTGGATGCTGTTTCAAGTTTAATTTTATGAATTGCATGTAAATTATTAATCAATGATAACACTTTTATTTTGGATTGCAATTATTATAAAATATCCCTCAGTCAATATTTTTTACCTCCTTATTATAATGTAGTAATAGTCCTAATATTAATACTATAGTGCTAATATTAATACTATTAAAAAGTAATAATATCCAATCCTCAGTTATCCTGATTTGTATTTGTATTTGCCTCAATTGTTTTTGCCTGTGACTTTACAAAGAATATTTCTCAATACCTTTACTTTAGAGGTGTCTCTAATAAATAACATTTTGTTGGGTTTAGTTGCTTAATTTAATCTAGCAATCTTACTCTTCTGATAGGTAAACTGATTAGGTGCTCTAGTTATATATAGCAGTTAAGACAAGCTTGGTCTTAATTCTATTGTCTTAATTTATTCTTTAAATTTCCTTTTAAATTGTCCTTATCCTTTTTTCTGACATCTAGCCTTAGCTGCCTTACCTTCATCTTTCTTTATTTCCTTCCTATTATCTGAGGTTTGTATACGATGAATTGTCAGTTCATCACATGGATCCTGATCCTTAAACTTTCATGTTTCAGTGGATGCGACAGATCTGGGAGATAAAATGCAGATTCCTCAGCTGTCCCACTAAGAAGTGTGATTTATGATATCTCATAAATAAAGTGGAATCTACTTTTAAGATTTTATTTATTTATTTGACAGAGAGAGAGAGAGATCACAAGTAGGCAGAGAGGCAGGCAGAGAGGGGGAAGCAGGCTCCCTGCTGAGCAGAGAGCCTGATATGGGGCTCAATTCCAGGACCCTGAGATCATGACCTGAGCCCAAGGCAGAGGGTTAACCCACTGAGCCACCCAGGTGCCCCTGGAATCTACTTTTTAAGCAAGCACCCCAGATGACCCTAATGTAGGCGGTCTATAGTGCACCCTTCAAGAAACACCATTGTAGTAATTGTAGTAATTGTAGCTATGTTAATTTTAAACATCCTTAATCTTCAACTTCTTGATTCATAAACCCTAAAGAGTAAATGTCGAGTCCTTGCTATGAATTAGGAAACAACACTTTATGCCTCTTCAAGGATACACATCCTGATTTATTCTTTTTATATAGTATTTAGTATTCAGTTTTTTTTAATAATTGAATTATCTTTTACTTATAACTCTAATTTTTGGAGCTCTATAGCTTTAGATTGACATGCTGTCTTTAGTTCTGAATGCTAGCACACTGGCTTTTCCTGTTCTAAAGTTCCTTACTTGGACTACCTTTAATTGGAGCTAGACTTTTTTATTAAGCATTTTAAATAAGGTTTCATGGATGCTCTATTTACTAAACCTTGAATACTGAGGATAGTTTATTTTCTTTTGCCTTTATCTATCAACAATAATATTCTTAGTTTATTCTTTTCCCCTCAGAGCCCTATAACATTTTTCCATTATTTTACAAAATTTAATATTACTATAGAGTAGTTTGAGTCCTAACTTTTTTTTTTCCTTCCTTAGAGATCAGCTACTACTTCTGACTGGAAGTTTGGTAATGTCAGAAGGATATAACAAGGTGGTAATGAGATTATATAATTTTTAACCTTGGAACCCAGTATATCCTTATGGCTTACCGATTAATTTCATCACAGATATGTATAAATATATAATGTCTAGCATATTAGTTAAGAGTGTAGTCTGTAGTCATATTTTCTGTTCAACCATTTCTTAGCTGTCTAACCTTAAGCAAGTTAATTACACTCTCTGGGTCTCAGTTCATCATCTGTAAAATTATAATTACTACAACAAAGGATAATAATAAGAACTATGTCATGTTGTAATATACGTAGAGTGTCTAAAAATAGAAAAGGCATTCAGTAAGTATTCTTTATTATTATAATTATTGACATCAGATTTTTTCTATTCCATTTTATTCCATTCTATACTAACAACATGATTCTGCATGTTTAATCTCCTACCTGTTTTACATATTTATTATGTCATTTTCTAAGTGGTTTTCTCTCTTCATCTCTCTTCTCTCCATTTGGCACAATTTTCTACAATCTGAACTCTGTGTCACTGCATTGATTTTTTTGCCACACTTACTCTCTTTCTCACTGTTTACTAGTTTCTATAGAGATTGCTTTGTCTTCATTTTTAATCACTGCATAATCTTAACCACTTCTTAATCAATGCATAGCACCTTGTTTATCATCCCATCCATGATCTTTTGTTTCACATTCTCTTTCAATTTTTGGTGAGAAAAAGCTTTTGTTAGGGAAATTTTAATTTATCCTGAAGTATTTTTTTCCAGTAAGAGTTGTTATCTGTCTTTAGCATCCTGAGTTCCTTTCTCTCTCTACCTGGGAAGACAGAGACAGAGTAATTTATATTTTTCATGTAGAGTTGCCATGCTGTTTCTTTGCTTAGATGCGTCTAATGATCTCCCCATCTGCTCAAACATAGCTTGGGTGGATTTGTCTGGATTCTGCTTGTGTGAATATTGGCTCTGCTGATGCATCTCTGTCTCCCTGCAGAGCTTCAGTTTGAGTTGAGTGTTGATTGTTTCTGTTTTGTTTTTCTACTTCTGTTTTATTCTCTATGGCTTTTTTTTTTTTTTCCCCTCTATGGCTTTTGAATGGAGGGGACATAGGTTTTGGATTCTTCTACCTTCACTTCTCTAACACTTTTTCAATTGGACACAGGCATCAGTTTTGTCTCTCTGTCATTTTAAGGGCTGGGTGACATCATGTATGTGTGTGCGTGTATGTACTGCCACATTCTCATATGGCTCTAGTAGGTATGTCAACTATAGCAGAACTTTACTATGGAACAACTTGGCAATAATGTATCACTCTCAAGGCACATACTTTTTTACCCAGAAATTCCATTTTAAGAAATATATCAGGAATCAATGGTGTACAAACATGTCACCAATGGAACGCTTAGTGTTATTTATAATGGAAAACCACTTGGAAACAATGCAAATATCTAACAATAAGTGTTCATGACATAAATTATGGTACATATATCAATAAAATATCTTGTAGCTACTAGAAATGATGTATATTTATACTTGAATGTACAAAAAAGGAAGTGGAAAATAGCAGTATGCAAAATACCAGAGCATAATTCTTTAAATAAAAGTATGTCATGTGAATAAAAGGCAATGTTAACAATGATTATACTGGGTGCAGAGGTACAGACAGTTTTCATTGCCTTTTATACATTAAAAAAATCATGAATTAGCTTTATAATTAGAAATATAGTAATAGAACTAAGAAAAAAAATGAGAAAGATATACATTCTCTGTTATCTTCTCCAGAGTAATAACTATTTATTGATTGCTCTTTGTCTGGTACTATATAAGGCCCTTAATAGAATTATCTCATTTAATCCCCTCAGCAGCTCCATGAGGCAGAAATTAATGTTTAGTTTTCAGTTGAGGAATTTGAAGGGTGGAAAGGTTAAACATATCTAATGTCACATAGCTCATAAAAGACCATGCCTGAAGGTAAACCTAGTTCAGTCTGATTCTAAAAGCCACCATTTTCCCAGTGGACCCTATCGCCTCTGAGGATTGTCACATACATTTTGATGTTTTTACAGGTTACAGATTTATAAGCTCATTATTCAAACTTTTCAATGCCAGTCCTTATTTCATACACTAAATTTGAACTTAAAAGAGAACTCAAAGAACAGAATAAAGAGATAACCACCACCAACAAAGAAGCATAAAAGCAGAAGACATTAAGATTCATACTTCAATGTAAATCATTGAACATTCTCTTTAAAAATAATGTTTAATGAAATAGGGAAAGAGTTCTTAGGAAATTAGGATCTAAATCAGTATTAGAGAGTATCAACAACTCTTTCAAGTCATCAACTGAAAAATTTAATGCACCAAAGAGGCAAATTGTCTTTAAAATATTCTCATAATCTGAGGATTTTCCTGAATTTTCATATAACTTTACCAAGTCACTAGAACAATCATGCAGTATACTTTGGTTCTGGTTTTGAAAAATACAACATTCTTCAATTGTTTTCATCATAAACCCGAATTCCAACTGTCCAACGTGATTTTTCTAAATGATTAGCATTCTACCCAGAATACTGCCCAACCAAATCAGTCTACTTAAATTTCAACAAGAGTAGCTAGAGTTAAAAATGAAAACAGCAGCAACAACACAAATGAAGTGGCCTAAGAGAACAGACACAGTAGGGGCCAGATGTTTAGGGGGCTAGGACTAACTTAGTGATGGCAAAATTTCAAATATCTCTTCTCCTGGAACCTACCTAACACCACTTACCAGATTCTGTTACTATGCATACCACAACAAGTAATAAAGTTAAAAGACAGTTTAAAAACACCAAAACAGAGTAGTAATTTAGTAGATAAACTATACCTTTCTCCCACCCCAAAGGCAATAAAAATTTGGAATTAAGGAAACTTGAGTCAGAACAGCAAAATTAGAGAAGAACAAGATACTCAGAGGATACAATAACAGCTTATCAAGCATCAAGTCCTCATAGGAAAGATTCACAGGCATTCACTATCATTCACTGCCTCACCAAGCAATAGAAATTTTTTAAAAAATGCAGTTTGGATAAATTGTGGATGATAAGGTAGAATGGTGACAATTCTCTTCCTCCTCCAATGTGGAGGGCAATATGAATGACAATTCGCCAATTTAAGAATTGCAAATGCATGAGGAACTAAACTGTAAGTATTAGCAAAAAAAAAAAAAAAAAAGGGTTTTCCTTGGAATTCATTTAAGTCAAGAGGTATAACAAGGAACAATCTCAATTATTGCCTTTTACCTATCATTATAATAGTGCCGAGTCCACCAAGGTAATAGTTATTTGTAAAATATATAACAATAAAGCAACAAGGACTTGATGCAAACATAACATCCCAAGGCATAAATTAATAATCTGGGCAAGAAAATATAGGTCCTTAAATTCTGAGTCAACCAATAGAAAGGTTATATAATTCTCCACCTATTCCACTAACCAACAGAAACAACGGGAAAACTAAGAAATGCCACAGTATATAAAGATATTCTAGTCTCTCAGCACAAATGAAAAGGACTCTCAAAATACGAGGCACTTGGTTTCTTTCTCTAGCACAATAATAATGACTGAATGGAAACTCATTATAGCTATATTAAAAAAAAAACAAAAACAAACAAACAGGAAAATCCCATTTGGGTCTCATGAAAACATTTAAGTTATTTCCAAGTCTCTGTGGATATAAGTCCATAGATTATATGCAAAGATCCCATACATTATTTTACAGGGAACAGCTAAACAAATTGGCTCCAACAGAAATACAAATAAATGGATTAAAAACTGGCTATCTAACCGTATACAGAGAGAAATCGTAATTGGTAGTCCGTCTAGTTGGGGAGAGGTTTCCAGTTGGGTCCCACAAGGATCGATATTGGGTCCCATTTTGTTTAATATCTTTATAAAAAATCTGGAAAACAAAGTAGAGAATGTGCTAATTAAGTCGACTGATGCCAGTAGATTAGGATTTGTGGTTAAAGTAAATTGGATATTGATAAATGCTACTGGTCTTTAGGAAGACTGGTGCTAACAGAGAGTAGGATTTTGAATTACCTGTATTTTTTTAAAGTATCATTAAAAAAAAAAACTAATTCCAAGCACTAGAAATGAATAGATTTAAATGGTTTTAGTGGCTTTGCATAACAAAAAAATTAGGCACAAGGGATAAAGGCAACACAGAGACTCACAACACCTATGAGTGCAGAATAAAGAATGTTCCCCAAATTGACATCTTTTTGGCTTTATTTGGAAAACTGGTGGTTATGGGTCCCTCAAAGCAATTAAGGTATTGGAGGTTTTTCAGATTTGTAGGAGTCAAGGTGGTGAAATGGCAGGAGTAACTAAATTCTCAAATATAGTACATTTGGTAATTGGCAACAAAATAAACAATGAACAACATAAAGCTTAAAGGAAGAAAGGAGAATTGGAAACTTGAAGGCATAAGCAAGAAAAGGACGTGAAATTAATCAAGAACAAATTCTATAAGGAAACACACACACACACAACAAATAGAAGAATGCAAGGGAAAACAGGAAGGGCTCTCCTAACACTAGGGTAGAGATTATATATATGAGATTATAAATCTTATATATATACACACACACACACACACACACACACATATATATATAAAATTAACAACTCTGGAAGACACTTGGAAAAAATATTCAGTAGACTTCTTTTTGGTTTGAGGTTTATTTAAAATTCTTAGTATTTTAGAACTTAATTTGTTACATGAACACAATGAAAGTGATACTGTTTGTTGGCCATGGACTCTCGTTTGTAAACAAATTTTGTTTTTTTAGGTGAAATTAACTGAATTGAATATATGGACTAATGTGGAATCAGCTTTTAAATTTTGTATCATTTTTGTACTTGCTAGCATAGCAGAATGTATGCCAGATAGACTGGAAAAGCCAGATTAAGTCTCAGAAATTTTATTAATTTTGTTATGCAACCTTGGATATTTTATTCTCCTTAAGAGCCTTAGTTTTTGTATCAATTGAATGACAAGATAAGAATTGTTTTAAGAGCTGCATATATTTTTGTTAAATTAAAAAGGTACAGGAAACCAGTACAGAGAAGAGATTGGAAAAATGTGGAAGTATGTCCTTGGGTAACAGTTGGCTCCCACCTGGCTAGGCTTCCCATATTCATCCCTCCCTGACCTTAGGACAGAGCACAGTTTAAAAAATCACTTTAGATGATCTGACAAGCTGCCTGCGTCTCTAGGAAACCATCAAGGGAAGCTGAAAAGGTCAATCCCTTTTCTAGTGACTGATTTTTCCAGAGCATCCAACAATACTTAACTGATTATTTGTGCCCCAGCTTTAGGGAAAAAAAAAAAGAAAGAAAAAAATTAGAATTACAGTTGAAAAGAAGGGACATTATTGATAAGAAATGGAGTGACATTATTCATGATGCCAACACAAAAGAAAGTGATGTGCAATCAGAGCCCCAAGTAGATCTCGAATCCTTCATGCTGGCTTAAGAAAAAAAAAAATAGGAGTATGGAATGTGAGATGGTCACTGTTTTGTTTTAATTAAATCAAGATGGTTCTAAGTATTCTGGCCTAAGAAATGATTAAGTTTGTAGTTGGTTTGCTATGGATTTTATAGCTAATATGTATTGACAATTATTTCCTTGCATTGACTTTAAAACTTCTAACATGAAACATTCCTCTGTAGATAGTACTCTCTTTCAGGAATGGGACTACTCCTTATATAGTAGATATTTACTCTGTAAAATACACAAACAAGCATTGGCTATATGTCTGGAGACTGTAAATTTTAGTTTAAAAAGTAATAATTCCTATTATTTACAATATTTTAATATTTTATTACTATTTATCACTTACAGAGTGTTTGCTATATATTGAGGACTATGTTATCCTCTCTACATATTATCATGAACAATCTTCATAATAATTTATGAGAGAGGATAAGGAAACTGAAGGGTCAGAGAGGCTTGCTTGCTTATTTGTTTGTTTAGTATGTATAGCCACACAACTGTAAATGGAGGGTAAATGCTGAAACTGACTACAAAATACTTGTTCAGAACCGTTGTGCTAATTATAACTTCTGATGTCTTGACATTACACATCTTGATTGAAGAAAGTGGAGAAACCACTTGCATCAGGACAAGCATCTTATATTTTTCTGGGCCTCAGTTTCCTATGCTTGACACTATAGGATTGGACTACATCAGGGTTGTTTAACATCAGCATCATTGACATTTGGGGCTGGATAGCTATTTGTTAGGAGGAGGCTGTTCAATGCAAAGAAGGATGTCTGGAGCATCCTTGGTCTCTATTCTCTAGATACTGGGAGCAATTCCCTCCTCCCAGTTTTGACTATCCAAAATATCTGCACACATGGCCAAAGATGCTCTAGGGGAAAAAAATCACCTGTTTTTTGAGAACCACTGTACTAGAAGAGCTCTGATATCTTTTTTGTTCTCTCATATTCTATGCTCGGAATTGTGGGTTCAACTTCAGCCAAGAGGATGGGTTTTTCACCACTGTGGGGTATTTGCTCAGTGAACCATTCTCTATCTTGGTCTCAGTACATTGAATTTAAACTCTGAAGCTCTCCAGGTTCAGTTTGCTATAAAACTGCCACTCTCTGGTTTTTAAATTTATCATTTAAATGCAAATTGGTATAAAAAAAATAGGGTAGATGAAAGTGAAAAGAGATCAGATGTTATCTTATTAAGTCAGCATTTCATTAGGCAATTGATTTAGACTCATTTCAAAATGCAGTCCTATGAGATAGTTTTATTTATTTATTTATTTATTTATTTATTTAACTAATGCTACTATATCAGAAAAATCACAGAATGGATTTATAAAGTATTCTTTCATTTGACAGCCTGAGAGAACCTTAATGCTAGGTTGGAACCTATTGACGGATTCTAATAAGTGAAAACTCAGGCACTGTAAAGAAATTGACAATTTTCTAGACCATGGTTCATTAACTTTCAAGGGTCATACTTAAAATATGCATTATTAAAAACATCATCTCCCAGGGTAGGAGTGTCTTCTCTTAGAGAATAGCCCCTGTCCCCCAATAATGAGACCGATGGATATGTAAAAACAGTGAGTTGGAAGGTTTCATTGGGTTTGTTCTAAATAAAATTCAACTGTAGAGCTTATTTATGGTGTGCTATCCTTGGAAATCACTTGAAGATAGAAATATTAAAATGTCAATTAAATAATGATTGATATGGTTAATAATTCCAGATGGTTTAAAAGTATTATTGCTTTCCTGGTTTCATCACAGTGAACTATTTATTGAATTTAACACTATGTTCTACTTTATAAACACTCTTTGCAGCAGATATTAAAATAGACCTTTTTTATCTATTTTGAAGGATTTAAATTTGGACTATGGGAAAACACATAGATAAATATTCTGTTTAGTACAGAGAGTTTGATAGAGGAAGCCAGGTGAAGTCACATTTGGGTAGTAAAAAGGGACAGATCCACTGGGACTGATGTCAAAAACCTCAAAATGGAGATTCTAAATCTTGACTGCAAATTAGAATGACATTTGAAGAATTTTTAAAAATTATGATGCCCAGCCATATTCTAGTACATTCAAATAAGAATTTTTGGGAAAGGGATTAGGCTTCAGTATTTGTTAATGCTCTCACAGTCAGTTTGGCACCCAAAGTTGAGAACCATTGCCTTAAAGACTAAACAGGGTTGGGACACCTGGGTGGCTCAGTTGGTTAAGCGGCTGCCTTCGGCTCAGGTCACGATCCCAGCGTCCTGGGATCGAGTCCCGCATCGGGCTCCTTGTTCGGCAGGGAGCCTGCTTCTCCCTCTGCCTCTGCCTGCCACTCTGTCTGCCTGTGTTCACTCTCTCTGACAAAAAAAAAAAAAAAAAAAGACTAAACAGGGTTTACAACTGCATGGAAATTGTTCTTTGACTATGCATAACTTAAGCAAGTTGGCAGTCTCCTATAGTCATATGCTCCAGCGATATTAAGTGGTACATGTGCAAGGCATTAAGTGATTATCTGTCACTGAGGGAGAAAATTATTCTTTCTCCCCTTCACTTATCTTTCTATCCTCTTGATGACTTCAAAGAGAAAAGACTTCATTTGTTGCTGCTGGCTCTTTAATACATCTCTGTACTCGTTTATCTCCCTTTTAAATCAAAGAATAGGCTCAGGCCCAGGGTCTTCATCTAGTATAGCTAGAATTTAATAATATAGTTTCATATTTCTCACTTAAGATTATCTTCCAGCAAGTAATACTGATTTAAGTGATATAAAATTTCCTTTGTTGGTTATTTAAAGTGAGCAAATGTAAATAAATATAAAATAAATAATAGTACACATTATACTCATATATGGAAAAAGTCACAAGGATAGTTCTCAGATGACTATGCTTTGGGCAACCCTACTGTTAACGTAAAGGGTATCCAAAGGTTGTATCATGAGTTTGGGCTATAATTGTGCCTCCACCACTAATTAACTTAATGATTTTGGAAAAACTACCCATTCTCTTCTCTGGGCCTCGCTTTCCTCATTCATTAAACAAGGCCATTAACCTATATTGCTGGCATTCTTCTATAAGTTTAGGAAGCAAGGAGGGCTTGCCCTCTGGATTTACCTTGTTGACATCCAGGCGCATCTTCTCATTGTTGGCACTGGCAGCTTTCTCAGCTGCTTTCTTTTGGCGTTGGGGTCCCCTCCCAAAAAAGATGTAGTTGACCAAAGCATATTCCAGAAGGGCCATGAAAACAAAGACAAAGCACCCCATCAGGTACATGTCAATGGCCTTCACATAGGGGATTTTAGGGAGCGTCTCCCGCAGGTGGGTATTAATCGTGGTCATTGTAAGGACAGTTGTAATTCCTGAAAAAAAAATGACAGAGTTAGAAGAATAACCATCCTTGCTTCCTTGCTGTTTTCATCATAGTTGCAAAGGTTTATTGTACTCTTTAACTCATTCATATATGCCACAAAATACTTACTGGGTACTGATTACATACCTGTGCTGTGATAGGCCCTGGAGGCACATTTAATTCATGAATTCATAGTAAAATTAATCACTTGGAAACTTTTCCTTTATTTATATTTTTATATTTATAGTTAGATATCTAGTGAGGGGCTAGAGATGTGAATTAAATGCCATGGCAGACATCTGTATAGGGTGAACGCTGAGGATGTGGAGAAGACCCTAGGTGAGCCTCATGATGCAGCAGGAGAGGTCAGGAGATGGAGACTCTGGAGCTGAGTCCTGAAGGATGAGTGGGAGATACCCAAGTGATCAAGGATTTAGAGCTCAAGGTGTGGTAGAGAGAGATTTTATAAAGGTGTCTTTTGTGTGTGGAGGAGAAAGAATATGGCCCATCAAAACCATTTCAAGGAAGTGAATGGGGTACATTATAGGATATGACAGGAAGCATGGTGAGGAGAGTGAAGATTAAGTAATGCTGCATAATGGAGAGCCGTATATACAGAGCCTAACTGGGGAGTCTGAACTTAAAACCAAAGGTGAGGTGGGGCCATTGACCAGCTTCAAGCAGGGAAGCAAGGGACAGATTGTGTTTAGGACAATCACTCTGGTACTCATGTGGAGGATAGAAGGAAAGCATACAAGACAGGAATAAAGAATACCAGTTATTAGTTTTTCAGAATTATCTAAGTGATACAGAGAAAATAAATTAAAATGATCACAATAGTACTGAAATCAGTGAATGCATTATATAGATAATACAGACAAATGACTATAAAAACATCAAAGCTTGAAATGATGGGTAACAGAGAGGCCGGTGTCTAGCCCTCCTGTTTCTGGATTGGGCAGCTGGGCACGTAATGCACAATAAACAGTATAGAGGCATTTTAAGATTATGGGACATGGCATACTGGGTCAGGTTATAATTGTTCATTCCACTCAGTGGTCATCACCAAGAGTGAAGAATAGTTTCCCTCTACAATTGGAAGGTATGCTGGATAAAAGCACTGGGAGTCCAAAGTCCTGAGTATGGCAAGGTCCAGTTTAGTAGCAAAATAATGATGTAAAAATAGAGCCCAGAGATCAAGATCACACAGATGGGAATTGTATGATCAACATTTGAATAGGGGTCTTTCTGACTCAGAAAGCTGAGTTAAATTTCATGTCTATGATTTTTTGGAAGTATAAGTTTTCTGATTTAACTTTGTTGCTCTAAAAAGATAATAATTTTTGTACTGTTTTTCTACATGCTCATAAAACAGCTATAGAAAAAATAAATTTGCCCATCTAATTCTGAGCAGGGCCAGAAAAACTCTGTTTTTGCTTTAGGTGTTTTAGAATTTTTTATCTTTTTTATAATATCAGTCATTTTGAACACTTACCAGTTTCATTTATCTTTTCATTATTTCAACTGCAGGGTACCCTGTTCAACTTGTATGTCATAAAACTGACAGTGCTGATTTTGTTTTTTATCTCAATCTTATTTTAAGATATTTCTGACCAAGTAAAAAATTACTCACATCAAAAGACATTTTACAAATTTCTTTTAAAAAGTGAATAATTTATTATTCCTGTAATAAACATAAAAATGACATCAGACTTTTCACTTTGGAATAAGAGGATATTTACAAATTCCATTCATTACTTTATTCAGCAAATATTTACTGAACACCAGGGTGCCTGGGTGGCTCAGTGGGTTAAAGCCTCCTCCTTCGACTCAGGTCATGATCCCAGGGTCCTGGGATCGGGCTCTCTGCTCAGCAGCGAGCCTGCTTCCTCCTCTCTCTCTCTGCCTGCCTCTCTGCCTACTTGTGATCTCTGTCTGTCAAATAAATAAATAAAATCTTTAAAAAAAAAATTTACTGAACACCATTCATTGTATGAGATATCACAGGTATAATGGAAGCAAAATTAGATATGGACCTTTCTTCAATGTATCTTTCAATACCATGAAAAAAAAGGACATCGCAAACCAAATAAATATAAGTTATAACTGCACTGGTCTACAAAAGGAAGTTCTCTAGTATTTAAGAGAGTATATCACAGGGGACCAGACCTAGTCCAGGAGGTCATTACTTCTCCCTTCTGTTCTTGAATCACCACAATCTAATCTTAACAGAGCAGCCAGAGTTATCCCTTTCAATCTGAAATCAAATCATGTCATGCCTTCACTCAGTGACTCTCTAATTTTATTCAGAATAAAAGCAAAACTTTCATCATGGCCCTGGAACTGCTTCATAATCTTGCAGTTCCCTTTTTCCAACATTATCTTGACCCCTGAACTCTCTCTTGCTTTCACTTCACTGGCCACCTCGCTGACATCCTTGGCACTTTCCTACCTCAGGTCATTTGTAGTCGGCCAGAATATTCCCATCTAGACATTTAAGTGAATTTGTCTTCTTGAAGTCTTAGTTCCATTGATAATTTCTGAATGAAGTTTATAATGATTATTGTAAACTGCACCCCCTGGCATATCCAACCCTTATCTTGTGTATTTCCCTCTATACTTACTGTATTACACAGCTCACACATTATAAGCAAAATAAATTTATCGTCTTTTTACTGTTGCCGTATCTTCCAGAAGAGCACTGCTTTATCTCTAGTGTCTAGTATGCTTGGCACATAGTAGGTGTTCAACAAATATTTGTGGAATGAATAAATGAATGACTTCTCTAAGGAAGTGATGATTGGATTGGGATATCACAGTGGAGGAGTTAATAGCCCAACATTTTAAAGGGCTTAGTCAGAAATTGAAATAATAAAAATAGTGTAAAAGATCATAATTTATTATATCTGGAGTTAGTAACATAAAAAATGTTCATGAAATATAATTTATTCTCTTCCTCTGGTGTTATAAGGAAAAAAAAAAAAGACAAGCATAAGATAAGAGATGCTGTGAATAATTTCCCAGCAATCTTACTTTGTTGTCTTCTGCCCTCTACCATGCTAATCCAAAATCTTAATCAGACTTTAGAAGTCTTTTTAGTTATCTGATAGTTACATAATACATTTCCTTGTCTTTAGCTCAGAGAGATTAAAAAAAAAAAAAAAAGATGGAAGGGAGCTCTTTTCAGGTAAGGAAGCACCAATGCAAATTGAACAATTATCAGGTGGTATTACATGAACTATGCTTCAATAAAAATATCAAATTGACGGGAATAATTTCATTACCTACCGCTATATGGTTAACTAAATTTGACATGAAAGAGTTTTAATTTGTATTTAATTGATTTAATGCTGAATCAGATAACCCAAAGTCTCACAGCCAAATTCTTGTAATGCGCACAGTCCAGTCTTGTCACGCATCATAAATACCGGGGTAAGGAAAGGATATGAGTGGACGTGCATGCGCATACACACCCACAAGCACACACATGTAGACACACAGAGTCAAGCTCCATAAGCAGTTAGAAAATGGCCTACCTAATGCCACTCTTGCAGCTGATGCATCATAATTAATCCAGAAGGACACCCAGGAGAGGATAGTGATCAGGATGGAAGGCATGTATGTTTGCAGAATAAAGTAACCAATGTTTCTCTTAAGCTTAAAGCTGAGGGACAACCTGGGATAGGAACCTAGAAAGGCAATTTTAGAACGTCATCATTATCAATCAATATTTATAGATACTTTCCCTTTAAGGCCCATAAGTAGTTTGTATATCTTTCTTAAATTCAATTTTAGCTCCTGGTGAAGGGCACTTTCTCCTGCAAAAGTAGTCTGAGAACACTGGGATTTTAATTACCAAGAGTCACTCGGTGTTGAGTACACCCACACTCCTGAGTAATTAAAAGAATTCCAGCTCTCCCTGCTCAGCCTCCGGCACTGGATCAAAGACACGCATTCTCTACAACTATGAAGACAAAATAGTTTGGTACAGCCCCTTTGTTCCCCCTCAGCTGTTTCTCAACAAGGCTATCCTGTAAGATTTTTTGGTTTTGTACGTAAGAATAAGGTTGCAAAATTGCATCATATTTTAGTAATCATATTTTAGTCATATTTTAGTAATCTCCTCCCAAGCCCCAGAATTCACTGTAATTCTGGGATCAGTGACACGGCTTCAGGTATACAGCAACTCCCTAAAGTTCTGTAAAAGTTTTCACATGTATGGATCACACTTGTTTCTAATTCCATTGATTCCACTGGAGTTCTAAAGGGATTTCTGACCCATCGAACAGTGGAGAATCACTGGTTTCAAAGGGTATTTGTAGGAGACGAAACTAAAGGATCAGATTCCTGTAGCTAGGTCCTTCTATTGTGATGATCTGGGGAATTTCTCTTTAAAAAAGATATGTAGGGGCGCCTGGGTGGCTCAGTGGGTTGGGCCTCTGCCTTCGGCTTGGGTCGTGGTCTCGGGGTCCTGGGATAGAGCCCTGCATCGGGCTCTCTGCTCGGCGGGGAGCCTGCTTCCTCCTCTCTCTCTGCCTGCCTCTCTGCCTGCTTGTGATCTCTCTGTGACAAATAGATAAATAAAATCTTTTAAAAAATTAAAAAAAATTAAAAAGATATGTAACTGAACATAGTCTTAGAATATAAAAAGTCACATTGATAAATAGTGTGTGGGGGGAGGAGTGATATTTATACTAATATTGAAAGAAAGCCTGTCTAGCCATCTTGGGCTCAGTAAGTGTCATAATACTGAAATAAGAATATTTCAAGTATGAATTCATTTCTACAGTATTAGGGATCCAGAGGACCTCAAATTTAGGAAAAGTTTCTGTTGTTTATTTTTTAAGGCTAGAGGCTTCGTATTCTTACGAAGTCATACAACTCTTACTTGAAGTAGTTTGCAGGAAAGGAAGTGCCTGAGTCCTTACAGGATTAAAATGTATAGTTACAGTACTAGTATTTCTGTGCCTGGTGAAATCATAAAAAGAAATATTCGTGTGGGTTTATTGGTTTTTTTCCCCCTTAATGAGTATGTAGCAGAGAATTACTTTCCTGAACTTTTTTTTGTTGTTAAAATTTTGTGCTGATGGAACCAAATTTGACAACCTAAAGCCTCGATGCTGGAAGAGGAACAATGGAAAAGCATCAGGATAATCTCAACATCTGGAAGGGCTTTTCGCTCCAAAACAAGAGGTAAGGTTACATAAAGAAATTCTTAACCTTTGAGGAAAGTGTGGAATTCTCTTCCTGACTTGACTCTTCCCGGTATTTTTCAAAGGATTATGAGGAGTACTATAGAATGCATAAAGTTGGGGAAACAACTCTGACCTGGGTCTTTATTTCTCCTTCTGTGTTCTGTCTCTAACCATTAGTCCGTTCTTGGTAGATGAGAGGAGTAGAACTAACTCTCTCAGCTTTGTTGGGGGTGGCTCCTGGGAAAAAAACTGCGTGGGTCCCAAATGAGCAATGAGCTTGAAGGGGTTCTGAAAGTTTGCAGCAGATCTAAATCTTCTAGTCATCATCTTTCCCTGGGACCCAGTTGTGATATAAATAGACTCTTTTGCAAATTATGTGGAAGCCCCTTCTCCCTTAACCCTCTTCCCTGATACAAACCTGTGGAAAAAACGACCTTCTTGGTGATAAGTTTGTAATCCACAATAGAGAACTGTGGAAGTTCAATCTTTGTTACTCCTGTTACTGCGTTATCATCCCCACGCCAGTAAAACTCAATGTCATCTGTGGTATATCCATCTGTAAAAGAAATCACACACATACACATACATATACAGATACACAAAACAAACAAAACAAAACAGAAAAAAATACTTGTTTAAAAGATGAACTATGTTAATGATAACAGCCACAGCTAAAGGCTACTCTATCGGGTATCTTGCTAAGCACCTGGACTATATCACATTTAGTTTTCCCAACAGTCTCCTGAGAGGAGTATAATTAAGCTCACAGGTGGCTGTAAAGGTTTAGTAAAATTAACAGCTTGCAAGTAGGAAGTAGTATACAGTTCCGAACTGCACCTCGGTTCCTCTGATTATGAATCTCATATTCTCAAACATTATCACATTGTTACATGACCCTGGATGGTACTTTAAGTGAAGACAAAAGCAGAGAAAAATATCATTTAAGTCATCAGTGCAGTACTGAATGCTTCAAACCCCCCGTATAAAATTTTTGAATTACAATATATTTGGTTTCAAGTCAGAAGAGTAGTGATTACGAAGAAGTGAGTCATCTTTTTTTTAAATATTCATAGACATGATGTCCGAATTTGATTCTGCAGCAGACCTAAATTCCAAAAAATACCCCCCCCAATAACCTCAAACAGCAGCAATTCTAATAGTTTTAAGGTGTAAATACAGATGTATTGTGTGCACTATAAACACACATTGCATTTAGGAGGCATGTTTCTACTCATTCACCAGTTATTTATTGAGCACCTACTATGTCCATCAGTACACAGTTACTGGGGCTAGAACTCTGCATAATAAAAGCATGCTCTCTGTTACACTTTCAATCCATGAGGCAGAGTAGAATAAGCACACATATCTTAATGACTAAGCATATATATAACTGCAATGAATAGGCACATATTAGATTATAAATAGCAATACAGGGAAGCATGCAATGAAATCCAGTAAACATTAATATTTATAAACAATATACCCACTCCCCCAAGATCCCTCCTGTGAAACATAAATTATATTGTATATCATATTTACTCCTTCAAAGAAATTTTGCATCCAGAGAGTTGAAAGTCTAAGAGGTAGGCAGGACAGATATTATAATCAAAATTTTGAAAATTTAATAGATTATACACCACCAACATTTTTATTAACATGATCTCATGTGGAGCCATTCATTTTGTTAGAGAATGTCTTTCTTCTATGAAACTTTGATTTAAAAGCAAATTATTCATAACTTTAAAGGGAAGTCCAGGTATAAAGTGAATGGCACAGTACACAGATTCTTCTCATTCTCCCTTAATCTACCCCATTAATATTCTCTCTCTAATCTTAAGAACTAAAGCATCTGTCCCAAAGGATAACTGTTGTTCTCTGTGATTGCAACTTTCTTAAAATGGCCATGGGAATCTTCACCATCCAGGACTTCATCTCAAATATAATCCCATTTCTCATTGTTTTTTTGCACACATCTCTCAGTTATGAAATGGTTTAGTCAATGACAATCCCACCTTTAAAAAAAAAAAAAAGATTTTAATTATCTATTTGAGAGAGACAGAGAGCACAAGCAAGGGGGAGGAGCAGAGGGAGAGGGAGGAGCTGACTCCGTGCTGAGCAGGAAACAGGATGCGGGGTTCAATCCCAGGACCCTGGGATCATGACCTGAGCTGAAGGCCGATGTTCAACTGACTGAGCCACCCAGGCACCCCTGACAATCCCACCTTTGATAAGACAGTTTAAAATAATAAAAGAAGGGCAATTCGGGGCGCCTGGGTGGCTCAGTGGGTTAAAGCCTCTGCCTTCGGCTCAGGTCATGATCCCAGGGTCCTGGGATCGAGCCCCGCATCGGGTTCTCTGCTCAGCGGGGAGCCTGCTTCTTCCTCTCTCTCTCTGCCTGCCTCTCTGCCTACTTGTGATCTCTGTCTGTCAAATAAATAAATAAAATCTTTAAAAAAAAAAAAAAAAAAAAAAAAAAGAAGGGCAATTCATTCTTAGAATCAAGCTAGCTAGTTAGAAATGCATTGTAAAATTGGATTTGTGGTATATAAACATGAAAGAAAGTATTTATGAATCAAGAAGTCCATAGTTTTCTAAGGAAAAAAAAAAGTGTCAAATGTGGCCATCTTCAAAAGAGAATGAGAGTAAGTCAACTCTTACATTTTCAATGAAGAACTAAGTCTAAATTAGTGAAGAATGTTTCTGGTCCTCCAGTTTCCTTAGCTCGTTTTTACCTCACTTGTTCATTGCTACAAACCTTATCACGGAAGCCCTCTGTAGGCAGAAGCCTGGGAACATCTGTGGTGTTTCAGTACAGTTGTATAGGAGATGCTTAATAATTGCTTAATAGGTAAAAATGTTATTATTGAATATAGCCTTTGTCAAAATGCCAGCTGTTTGACAACGTGCTTGCTGGATAATACTTGGTAGAGGAGAGGCATTTGGGATATATTGTTAAATTAATACATTAATTATTTAATACCTGTGTGGATTTGGGTGATGGTTGCTTATCTGGATGCTTGGCATTTTGGAGGTATTGATCATGTTTATACTTCTGTCTCCTGCTTCTAATATGGTACCTACACAGAGCTGTATTAAATAAATATCTTCTGAGTGAATAAAAAAAAAAAAGTCACCCAATGATAACATAGCCCTTAAGAAAAATCCAAAGGGGGTCACCTGGGTGGCTCCGTCGGTTGAGTGTCTGCCTTTGGCTCTGGTCATAATCCCAGGGTCCTGGCATCAAGTCCCACATCAGCCTCTTTCCTCCATGGGAAGAATGCTTCTCCCCCTACCTACTGCTCCCCCTGCTTGTGCTCACTCTCTCTATCTCTGACAAATAAATAAATAAAATATTGGTGTATGTGCTGCCGAAGCGAGCACTAAATAAATAAAATCTTAAAAAAAAGAAAAATCCAAATATTCTTCATTATGTATTTATCTTTATGTAATAGTTCAGCAAGTTGCTTAACATCTCTCTGTCCTCCATTTTTTATTCTGTAAATTGTAACAACAGCAATAATAAAAGTTACTTCATAGAGTTGTTTTGCAAGAAAAATGCGTTGTTACTTATAAAATGCTTAGAATAGTACCTGGTAGATAACGCTCAAAAAGGTTAGCTTATACTTTTGCAAATAAGAATTATTTAAAATGAATTAAAACCTCATATTCAGTTGCATGTCACTTTGCTTCTATTTCATGAACACAGGAATGCATTTACACAATGAGAAAATTGGGTATTCAATGATACAGAACCCTCCGAGGTGTTTGGAAGTTGAAAATGAAACATCTGAAGTTTATTCTGATATCTAAGATTTTGGAATTGACATAATGGAACAGCACATTGTAATACTTCTTGGTTACTGCTGATCTTAAAAATCCCAATCTTCTTGACTTCATTTTGGGTTAACCAAGTGTAGAATGTTGTCAATGGACAGCAAATGTATGCTCTTGCATGACCGATTTCTGAAGATGAAAGACCAACAATCCATGACAGTGCCAGGGTGGTCAAGTTCACAAGCCAGCTCAGTATGCTGTGTAGGATAACCTGAAAGCAGATCTAGTTTTTCTCCTCCTCCTCCTCCTTTTGTTCCTCCTCCTCCTCCTCTTCCTCTTCATCCTACTCGTTCTCCTCCTCCTCCTCCTTCTTCTTCCTCCTCCTCCTCCCCTCCCTCTCCCCTCCTCATCGTCCTCCCCATCTCCTCCTCTTCCCCCTCCTCCTCTTTTTCTTCTTCATCTTCATCTTCTTGGAAGAAATATTTAACAGTCTCTCAAAGTGATTAAAAAATAAGACATATGCAAATATATATGACCTGACTTTTACAGCTTTCATAATATTAATGAGTGAAAAATAATTAGATATCTTTTAAAAGATATCAGAAGGAGGAGATGCACTGAAGCTTCTCATTAATGTCTTGCAAATTAAATTCATCTTTTGTATTTTATTCATGGGATTGCAGAAACTGAGTCATTAAATTGTATTGTTATCATTAAAAACATAACCCACATAACTTCAAATGGCTTACGAATAAACCAAAATATAAATTCACTGGAATTTACCTGAAGGAATTAAAACTATATAAAATGTTAAAGTTTTTGATCAGTTCAGATAAACATGTAAATTTAAAAATCTATATAATATATGAATGATAGATATGCTTTCTTTTAAATATTGATAAAAATATATACTATACGAGATCCAAGAAGCAGATATGCCATTTTAAGAACATTCACATAATAACTGAACATGTTTTTACAATTGTGACATGATCTTATTACATAACATGGCATTTTAAAAAGTTGTTTTTCAACTCTTTAGTGTCAGTCTACTTGTCTATTTTGTTATCGACTAAGTAAATATTTCATGTTAAAAGAATTTTACTGTGTAGGGAATATGAACCTATACCAAGATATTAAATGGGGGCCGGTGAGAACATTTAGAAGAAATGAATTATCAATGCCATCATTTTTTTTTCTAGTAAGAAATTAAAGTGACTTAATGTTCTCTTGTTATTTATTTAAACTTTGCTCCCCAATTGGACTGTTAAACATTCTAGGGTAATTATCTATTTTCCATCTCCCATTGTAGCCAAGTAGCAATAGTAACATTATAGTTGCTTTAGAGATTTTATTTATTTATTTACCTAAGAGACAGAGAGCACCCACCCACGGGGTGGGGAGGTGGCACAGGGAGAGACAGAGGGAGAGGGAATCTCAAGAAGCCTTGGTTGTGAGCTGAGAAGGAGGTGGGTCTAGATCTCATGACCTTGAGATCATGACTCTGAGATCATGACCTGAGCCAAAATCAAGAGTAGGAGATTTAAATGACTGAGCCTCCCAGGTGTCCTTGTAGTTGTTTTAAACTGTTAATTCTCAATCATCATAACCAATTGGTGATGTTTGAGAATTATGGGCTAGTATTATTGGGACAATCCACTCTAGTCCTGGATGGTTTGGGTTTTTTAAGGGTTGTCTTATTTCAAATTTTCTGCTCTCTTATGTAACTATCAGAGTGCTTTTTTTTTTTTTTTTTAAGATTGTATTCATCTATTTGAAATACAGAGAGCAAGAGTGAATAAGAGAGAGAGAGAGAGAGAAAATGAATGGGGGAGGTGACAGAGGGAGAGGGAAAAGCAGACTCCCTGCCAAGCAGGGAGCCTGACATGGGGCTTGGTCCCATGACCCTGGGATCATGATCTGAGCCAAAGACAGACACTCAACAGACTGAGCCACTCAGGTGCCCCACTATCACAGCACTTTAAAAGCTTTTTTGAATTGGACACCTCATTGTAAAGATTTTAGCATGTCACTCTCCTAATAGTATTTAAAATTTTATGTAGTAACTGTTAACAGTATATAAGTAACTATAATTAAAACTTAATTTATGTTCTGGGGAACACTAATCCTGTGATGTGCCTCATGGAACAGGGTTCTACAGTAAATGTATTTGGGAGTACCTACATATTTTGGGCAGCCTCTTATAGTCACAAACCTTTAGCACAGTACACTTCAGAATATCCCTCAATAAAGAATTTGCTTAATATTACTTACCCTTGGCATTTCCCACACCTATTCGACCAGACACATTGTTTTTTCAGGATATAAAAAATATTCACACAGTGTAATGACTCCATAAAGTGCTAGAGCTATTCACACATTTTAGGGTGCTTTAGTTATGTTCCTAAGTAAGTACCTGAGAACATAGTCCCTTGGAAACATATCTTATTCTTTAGTGGATTAAAAAAAAATTTTTTTCCCTCCAAAAGTTTCCAGAAGAGAAGAAAGACATTTGCAATAACAACAGAGATCAAATTGCCTTTTAAGGCAGACAAACATTTCAGGGAAGTAGCATGACCAAATGTGCAACAAAAAAGCAAGCTTTTTTCTCATGACTAATGCAATGACCACAATTAGAAGTCTATCAGTCCACAGTCAGAATGGATGCCCCTCTATACAGAGCCCTGTATGTTGTGCAAAGGAGCAAGACTGAATACAATCAATGCCAAATGGTTATGAGGATTTTTCAAAAGGGAGAGAGAGAAACTCCCTTGTCAGCTATAACTCTTTAAATTCAGCAAAGAAAGTGTTCCAAAGACACTCTGAGTGATTGCTCTGACTCCTTAATTGCATCTTATTCTTTATTCTCCTCTTTAGATGGACTGCTAGACACAAATGTTCTGCTATCAAATCATTTCTCAGCCTTGAAGCTCAAAATAATCGGCCTAGGGTAGGTCAGACTCGATTACCAAGTGGCATCTTAGTAAGGAACACCATCAAGTCATGGTCTTGCATTCAACTCCTACAACAAAGATAACCTATTTTTTTTATGTTATTAGCATTTTCAAATTCAAATATTTTGTAAGGGATTGAAAATGATCATAATCAAGTAAAATATTAGATTCTGTGTTCTAAAGATAATTTCTCTTTTTGGATTTCATTGCAAAACGTAGTATTTGTGGTCTTTATATGGAAGCAGAGAGGTCTGGTAGCTGTTCCTGTTAAGTGTAACTCCATGATGTGTTTCTTAAGCTTCCTTATGTTTGTACAGCTTGAGCAATTAAGCTGATGCTCCAGGTAAGAGAAACCATTAATAATAAATAATAATGATAATTACATTATAATAATAAAAATAGCCACAACAATAATAGCAACTGTCATTTCAGAGCCCTTATGTGAAAGACACTGCCTTAAACTCTCTACATGGTTCTTTCTAGAACCATATGAACTAGACTGGGTTATGGTTACCAGGATTCTTCCCCTCTATTCAACCCTGTTTCTCCCATATGCATGAACCCTAAGTCCTGAAATAACAAAGAAGAGACACAGAACTGTTGGCTAAGAGGACAGACCAGTACTTCTCCGATGTAACATGCACAGAAATGATCTGGAAATCTTATTAAAATGCAATACAAATTTAGTAATCCGAAGGGACAACTGGACCCCAATGTTTATAGCAGCAATGTCCACTATAGCCCAACTATGGAAAGAGCCCATCGACCGATGTCCATCAACATATGAAAGGCAGCTATGCTCACCACTATACCACCAATGCTGTCCATCCACACATGAATGGATAAAGATGTGACATACACACACACACACACACACACACACACACACACACACACACACACACATATATATAGGAATATTATGCAGTCATCAAAAAATGAAATCTGCCATTTGCAATGATGTGGATGGAACTATAGGGTATTATGCTAACCAAAATAAGTCAATCAGAGAAAGACAATTACCATATGATCTCACTGATACGTGGAATTTGAGAAACAAGGCAGAGGATGATAGGGGAAGAAAGGAAAAAATGAAACAAGACAAAACCAGAGAGGGAGACAAAACATTAGAGACTCTTAATCTCAGGAGACAAACTGAAGGTGGCTGGAGTGGATTTGGATGGGAGGATTTGGGTGGCTGGGTGGTGGACACTGGGGAGTGTCTGTGTTGTAGTGAGCGCTGTGTAGTGTGTAAGACTGATGAATCACAGACTTGTACTCCTGAAACAAATACTACTTTATATGCTCATGATAATAATAACACAAAACTTGGAGAAAACAGAAAAAAGAAAAATAAAATGCAATGTCAACTAGGCTTAAGTAGGTGGAACCTGGGATTCTGTAGTCCTGATAAACTTCCAGGCAAGGCAGATGGCATTTGCCACGTGGATCACCTCAGCAGAGCAAGTGATTAGGAGAATGCTGCAGAGCAGACAGCATTTACCTTGCCATGGGAATCAGGCAAGGGATGTCTGGTATCTAGCGTGACCAAGAGACAAACAATGTTTCTTCTGAACCAAGGTTTTATAACTCCAAGATAAAAATATTTTCTCCCACCTCTGTCTCTCTTGTAAGAGAGGAGAGGAGATGTTTCTGATGCTGTCTCTCCCTAGCAGTCTGATTCTCTTCAATAACCTACAGCGCACAATCACCAATAGCCCAGAACAGAGAGATGGTGTCAGGTCTGAATGGTTTCTGCACATCTGTATTCACATCAGTTATATTTTTTTTAATCCCTAAACCTTTTATTTTTTATTTTTTAAATTGTTTTTATTTTTTTATTAACATATAATGTATTGTTAGCCCCAGGGGTACAGGTCTGAATCGCCAGGTTTACACTCTTCACAGCACTCTCCATAGCACGTACCTTCCCCAATGTCCATAACCCCACCACCCTCTCCCTACCCTCCTCCCCCCGGCAACCCTCAGTTTGTTTTGTGAGATTAAGAGTCTCAATTCACATCAGTTTTATTTGAATATTTAGGGTGAAGAATAGTCCACCCTGGCATCAGATCTGACTTCTTGTGTTCATATCCGTCAATAGACTCATTAACAGCCTTCAGGATTTCCCCTTCTTCTAGTCTGTGCTACATACGCTGCTCTTATACCTCACTCACAAACAGGTTAATGTGTCATTTCCATGCCTTAAAAACACATAACAAGGGGCACCTGGGTGGGTCAGTGGGTTAAGCCTCTGCCTTGAGCTCAGGTCATGGTCTCAGGGTCCTGGGATAGAGTCCCGCGTCGGGCTCTCTGCTCAGCAGGGAGCCTGCTTCCCCCTATCTCTCTGCCTGCCTCTCTGCCTACTTGTGATCTTTCTGTCAAATAAATAACTAAAATCTTAAAAAAAACAAACAAACAAACAAAAAAAACACATAACAAGACGGAAAACAAAAATGTGGGAAAATGTCTTTATGGCCTTCTCAACAAGTCCAGATTTAAAAGCTAATTCTTCATTCAGGCATTCAAGACTCTATCACAGGGCTTCTAGCTACCGCAAAGCCTCATCTTCTGTTACACTTCTTCCTCTTCCAAAGCTCCACCCATACTCTTTTATAGTCCTTTGGTCTCCAAGCCTTGGCCCAAGTGATTTCAGTGAACCGAAATATTTTCCCCACTCATATCAAATTTCTGTACAGTTTCAGGGTCCATCTCAACTTCCATCTCTTCCAAGATCATCTTGTCTTTCCTTCCTCGAGTTTTCACAGCACTCTGCTTGAATTTCTACTCATAGAGTTGTCACAGCCAGTTTGCCTGAGAAGGTTTGTAGATGTGTTCGTCCCAGCCACCAGACTACCCTGGAGGGTGAGGAACCAAGTCTGATAGTTCTCCGTGGCCTGTGTCCTCTTAATAAGGGTCTTAACTGAGGGAGGCACTCATACAAGATTGCTACATTGAATTGTCAACATACTAACCCTCTGGCTGTGGTTCACCGGATCCCACTTCTGAGAATGGAGGGAAGAGCAGATGCTACTTGCTGAACTGCAAGGTGGTCGGACTGCAAACTTGAGCATCATTAGAGATTTGGGATGTGGAATTCCCAGGCACCAGCCTTAGAGTCACTAAAAGAAAGGCAGTGCCATAGGTACTCGTCCATAAGAGGCAGCTGCTAAGTTGAAACAAAGGCCATTGTGTCAAAAGAAACTTCCTGGTGTTGCTGACTTTAATATATATTATCAATCTTGGAATGGCCATGGGCCTCTGGTAATGACTTTCTCTGGGCTGACAGATTTTGAAAACCAAACTGCCACGGTAGCCTCCAGGGGCAGCCAATACCTACAGTGCAAAAAAAATAGTGCTCCCTGGTGACAAGGGGATTTAGTCAAATGGAAGAGTTTGTTAGCTCAAGAGTGATAATGGAAGATATTTAAATTAACAAGACCAGTTGAACGGCCTAGGAGATACGCACAGCTGTGTAATAAAAAGCTATCAAGTGTTATACCAACCCATCTGCTTTCTCATAAGGGGTGACAGAGAAAGCGAAGGCCTAGTCTGCTGTTGCTGAAAGTGGTCGGAGTCTCTCTGTCTTAACCCATTCTTTCACACACCTTCGCTGTGACAGGCCTCAGCTGGGGAATCACACACTGAAGGTTATCAGACCAGATGTTCTTGCAGAGGAATTTTTAGTCTGAATGACTGGCTGGTCTTTGAAACAGACTGTTAACATGTGTCTTGACAAATAAGAAAAAAAAATTTCATACTGCTTTTATTTTTTTAAGATTTTTATCTACTAATTTGAGAGAGAGAGAGCATGAGGCGGGGGAGGCAGGGGAGGGGGAACTGGAGAGAGAGAAGCAAGCTTCCCACTGAGTAGCTGAGCAGGAATCCCAATGAGGTGGAGCTCCATAGATCATGACTTGAGCAGAAGGCAGACACTTAACTGACTGAGCCACCCAGGTGCCTCTTCATTCTATTTTTAAACTCCAGTTGTGAGTCCCCTTCTTCTGTGCTTGCATAATAACCTGAAGTAGCACTAAATAAATTTAATTAAAATTATCTGGTAAGGAATCCATACACTATACTCAATTACGAGTTCTCAATTTAAACAGTGAGCATACATTTTTCAAATTAGTACCCATGGCTTGGAGTGGAAAGGTGGTATATAGCAGATTATTAGTACATTTGCCAAGACGGACCTGAATTGTTTGGTGAAGGGCTTATGTGAACAGCAGGAGGCCTTGGGGGCTCATGCATGCCAGCTGCTCTTGAAAACATATATGCATAGTTAAATATGGCATTGCTATTTTGTTTAGGGGAATCAGAATGAATTCAAGAGGTGATTTAATGCAAGGGAGTTTTAAAGTTGCTAAAAATCATTTCCTGTGTGATGCCATGTGCTTCACAAGCATGATCTCATTTAATCCTTTTGAGGTAAAAACTGTTATCCCCAGTTTACAGATGAAGGAACTACAATTTAAAGAGGTTACGTGACTTTCTCAAATGTCAGAAATGGGAGTTGAACTAAATCCCCTTCAACATCAGGGTCCAATCCCTCAGTAACTACTTACTGCTATTCAAGGCCCTATTTTCAAATTATTCTGTAATATCACAAAAATATGTCTGTAATCATCCCTCTCACTGTATCAATGCCTTTTTGCAATGTGACTCTGCAGCTCCTCCCAAGAAGAGGTAAGAGTATTTCCCTAAACCCTGAATTTCAGTTGCCCTTGACACTTGTTTTAATCAAAGAAGTAAACACGGAGCCAGTTCTAAGCTGGGGCTCCTGAAGGTTTAGTAGCTCCCCCTCCCTCCCTTTTGGAATCCCGCTACCACTCTGTGCAAGGCTTTGCACAGCCTGTGGAGGAGGAGGGACACGTGGCCACTCACCCCCATCACAGCTGTCAGCCAGCTCCAATCCTGTCTGCGTGAGAACCACACATGCATGTGTGAGCCTGGCTCAGAGCCTCCCAGCTCACCTGCAGCTTCCTAAGCAATAATAAATACTTCTGTTTGAATCCACTAGCTTTGGGGGTAGATTGTAAATTAGTTAAAGCTAATAGAGGACACTAGGTTCTGTAGAAAACAAAAACAAACATTTTTCTTCACCTTCATTTCCAGGATAAAATTCATACTCACAGCTGGGCATTGCTTCAGAGAATCTCCAACTGGATTCATAAGTACTATGGGCTCAGCCATATGGCATAACCCAAATCAGGAGACCTACCTAGGTTCCTATCCCAGTGAAGCTACATACAGGCTGTAGGATTGGGGGCAAATCATAGAACTCAGTTTCTATACCAAAAAAATAAAGTTTTTCTAAATAACAACCCTCAAATTTTTGGACTTAGAAGCTCTTTATACTCAAAAAATTACTGGGAGCTCCCAAAAGCTTTTGTTTATGTGGACTGCACCTACTGATGTATACTATGTTAGAAATTAAAGCAGATATTTAAAAATATTTATTCATTCATTTAAAATAATGATGATCCTATTTACATGCTAACATAAATGACATTTTTATGAATAGTAGTTATATTTTACAAAACACACACACAAAGACTGGTATTGTTTTGTATATCTGTAAATTTCTTTAATGGCTGGCTTAACAAAAGACGGCTGGATTCTCATATTTGTTTCTGCATTCAGTGGTTGTGATAATTTGTTTCATGGAGCCTTTGGAAAACATGACTGTACATTTTGAAATAATGAAAGTGAGAAAAGCAAATAAAGGCTTAGTATTGTTATGAAAGGAGCTTTAACCTTGAGGACACTCTGAAAAGGTCTCAGCAGCCCCCCAGCGCCCCTGTAGATCACAATTCAAGTCACTATTTTAGAGGATATCTAATCTGAAATTTGGTTAAATTTAAGGAAAACTCCAAATAATTCATAATTTAAATTACTAAGGACTACAAAAAACTAGTAATTTTGTTTTTTTATAGTAGAAATAAAAATAAGGGACCTTGAAAAATAATTTTTATTCCTTTGACTAAATGTGTGTGTATGAAATTATATTTTTAAGATTTTATTTATTTATTTTTCAGAGAGAGAGAGAGAGAGAGAGAGAGCATGAGCAGGCGGAGCTGCAAAGGGAGAGGGAGAAGCAGACTCCCTGCTGAGCAAGAAGCCCAATGCCAGACTTGATCCCAGGACCCAGGGATCGTGACCTGAGCTGAAGGAAGACACTTAACTGAATAAGCCACTCAGGCATCCCTGAAATTCTTGAAATTAAATGCAAATCATTTGGTTCTCCAGTGCAGTGAAATACATATTTTTTTAAAAAGGAGTTAATGCATTTGTATACAATTGAAGCTATTGTCCATCCCTATCGGACTATCAGTTTGGTGGAAGTTGTATATATGTGAATGCAGTGAACTGCTAATTCTCTTTGTTTGGTCTCTAAATACCTATACAAATTAATTCATATAAACAAGACCCTGAAATTGACATCATTAGTGCAAGCCAAGCAGTTAACATTTGGAGCTTCTAACATGGAATAAAACATTTTCATCTTAAAAAATAAAGTTATGATAAAAAACAGCTAAGGTAATGCCTTAAGCCTTGAGCAATATTGAGGCAAATATGCACTTTTTTAAACTATTGATTATATTCCTGGCTTCAGAATAAAATTATTCCTTAAATATAATTTTTTAAATGTTGACACCAAAGATGAAATACAGGACATGTGGAAAATGCTTAAAACTAAATAATTATCAAGACATGACCCAAATTCAGCCAAGCTAAGTGCAGTATCCTATGTCTCTATAGGTTTGTTTGTTTGTTTTTTTGTTTTCAAGCTGAATAGAGAACTAGCTTGCTATGGTGATTTTAATAAAATGTCTACATATTATTTGCTATTACTAACTACAAATGGTGAAGCTTAATTTCCATCTCCTGGAGTGTGGGCTGGACTTAGTGATACAGAATATAGTAGAAGTGATGAGATGTTACTTTTGAGATTAGGTTTTAAAAAGACTTGGGCTGGGGCACCTGGGTGGCTCAGGTGTTAAGCGTCTGCCTTGGGCTCAGGTCATGATCCCAGAACCCTGGGATCATGCCCCACATCGGGCACCCTGCTCTGCAGGAAGCCTGCTTCTCCCTCTCCCAATCCCCCTGCTTGTGTTCCCTCTCTCACTGTGCCTCTCTCTCTGTCAAGTAAATAAACAAAAATCTTAAAAAAAAAAAAAAAAAAAAAGACTTGGGCTTCTTTTGAATGTACTCCCTCTGTCTCTGTCTTTCTCCTTCTGCTCTTCAGGTTCCACTATGTTGGAAGCTGCTCTGTGGAGAGACCCATGTGGTGAGGAACTGAGGGAGGCCTCCAGTTGACTGAAAAACTGAGACCCTCTATCTAACTGGAACACTGTGAGGAACAAGACCTACCACAACTCTGAGTGAGTTAAAAAAATGAGTCCTTACCCGGGTGAGCCTTCAGATGGGACCACAACCCTGACCAACAGCTTGGCCACACCTCATGAGAAACCCTGAGCCAATCACCTAGCTAACTGACTTGTGATTTCTGACCCTCTAAACTATGAGAAAATAAATGTCTACTCTTTAAAGCTATTAAGCTTTAGGGTAGTTTGTTACCCTGCAATAAATAATATTGGGTAAATCATTTTAATATTTATCTTCGGTAAAGAATGGGCACAATCTTTAATGTGTGATAGAGTAATATTCCCTCTCTTGTAGGGTCTAAACAGAGTAGCAAAGAAAGGAAGCTGATTTATTGGTTGTCTCATCCTACCAGTATCTGGGTTAAAATATTTGGCAGTCAAATAAGGGTTAAGAATCTCAAATGCTTCAGGGGTCAAACAAAATGGGTAATATATATAAGTCCTGAGGACAGTGCTGAACTGGAGAGTGTGCTCCTATATCTGAAATAATTCAAATTCAAGGACTAATGCCAGAAAGAGTGACATTGTGCTGGCAAATAGACAGACAAACAAGTACATTCTGAATAAATCTGTCACCTGAATCTGTGAGTTTCCATCATAAAAAATCAGAAAGCACATTTCCATACTTGTAGAGTGACCTGATGGGCACCTCTGCTACTAGTTTGCTTTCTAAATTGGTGTAAACCAATTTGTTTAGAAATGTGGGAGCCCCTTTCTTCCACCATTGCTTAGTAACAGACTCAGAACTGTGTGCCTCTCCTAACATAATGGTAATTAGGTCAGTGATTTCAAACCAATAAACACCCAAACAAACATAATTTTCAAGATGGTGAAGTGTTTGGGCAATTTGTTTCCAGCCTGCAGAAGCATAGCTTGAGCATTTGCACTTTGAATATTTGCAACCCAGCTTGTTTAAGGCAAGATGCCTGAATGTCTAAACATAACTAAGGTCATACCTTTGATTTGGCAGCAGGTAAGTGCAGTGTGCATGATACCTTGTACCGATCCTACCAATCCAAATCAACTATTTTATTAGTATTTTTTCTATGTAGAACTTGGATATTCGTTAGCATGTGACACTAAAGCAAACTATCCACAAAGATTTCATAAAGCAAAACAAAAAGAAACCAAAATACTAAAATTAATTTCCTTTGATCCTAAGGCTTGTGCAATTGCAGATAAAAGCGCAATTTTCGGGGCACCTGGGTGGCTCAGTGGGTTAAGCCTCTGCCTTCAGCTCAGGTCATGATCTCAGGGTCCTGGGATTGAGTCCCGCATTGGGCTCTCTGCTGAGCAGGGAGCCTGCCTCCCCCTCTCTCTCTGCCTGTCTCTCTGTCTCTCTGCCTACTTGTGATCTCTGTCTGTCAAACAAACAAATAAAATCTTTAAAAAAATTTTTAAAAAAAAGGGCAATTTTCTGACGGGAGGAAAAACTCAATTGATTTTCAAATTCAAGGGGCAGTTTTCTCCAAACCACAGTATCATTATAGAACATTGGTTTTAGAGTACAAATGGTTTCTATGATGAGGGGGAAAATAAAGGACAAATATTACCAACATAGTTAATTGGCATTTAATATAACAGCGCTAGGACTTAAAGAGTGATTCACCTCAGTAGTATCCTCAAATTTTAGTGAGCCAACGAATCACTTCCAGGACCTGGTATGCATGCCCATTCCTGGACCATACCTACAGAGTCTAATTGTGTAGGCTAACTGTGTAGGTACATTAATAAATGTACCAGCAGATTCTGATGCATGGACTACATGTCTGTGCTTGGGAGAAACTCTGCTCTATAGAGTTTGAAAAATTCCTTAAAAATTCAGGAATGTTCTAAGACATACATATGCTTATATTTTCTTAGATGTAGAATATCCTAGGAGCTAGGGACTCTATAATCTTGGAGTCTATATATGAGGTAATGAACCTCTCCTCTGGCTGACAGCATATATATCTGCAAATCTGTTATTTCCATATGTCCAAAATAAAACTCTAGCTGTGGTCTCTACCTTCCAAATATATTCATTGAATTCTCTCCGTTTCCCAGTACTGGTGTCATAGACTATGACTACATCAGTTCACGCCTGCAAAACTGCTATCACGGCCTAACTGGTTTTCTGGGTTTCAGTTGTACTCCCCTACAATATATAGTAGGCAGTGAGCTTTAAAGGAATAACCTGACCATGTCACTCTGTTCAAAAGCTTCTAGGTACTTCTCAGTTTACCTTATAAATAAAACAAGAAACCTGCTTACATGATCTGACTCTGGTCTTGCCTACCTCTTTGAAGTCAACTTCTACTATTTTTCCCTTAGTCTTTTAGCCAAACTATATTGGCCTGCTTGGCTCTTTAAACACAGGAATCATCTTCCCAGTCTTGAGACCTTAGCACTTGCCTTGTACTCCCTTCATGTAGATCTTCACGTGAACGTCTCTTATTCCTGATTCAGGTTTCAGCTTCAATGACCTCCAGATGAAGCTTGGCCTCTCTACCTTATTCTGAGCCATCACCCTGATTCCCCAAAATAGTTGTTCTCTGTAATTTTGTCTTAATTTTCTTATACTTGATCATTCAGGGATGAGTTTCTCTATTCATTCCATTGGCTGTCTCTCTGTACATAAGAATGATGTACATTCTTATGGGGCAGGAATGTGTCTATTTTCTTCACTTTGGTATAAAAAATATCTAAGATATTGTTTAGTACATGATAGGTTTTAAATAAATGTTTTTGAATGAATAAGTAAATTCTGTTGATTAACATCTACATAACAGGTAACATTGGTCTCATCATCTGTATATATTCAAAATAAACCAAGAAGATCTTCAGTAGGTATATAGTTTAAAATCTAACAGGTTAAGAACTGACTTTTAAAAAGAAGTATTAGACTCAAATCATAACAAATATATATAAATACACAGATTGGAAGATATCTATTTACATGGAAGGTTTGCCAATTTTTAATATGTACAAGAGCATTTGAAACCTTATTTAGTATTCATACTACAAAGAAATGGGTCTTCTTGGTTCATGTTCTATGGAATTATGATACTCTTTATAAAGTATCTTATTGATATCATAAAATGTGTTACTCAAAAATAGATTTCTGTTATGGGTGCCTGGGTGGCTCAGTGGGTTAAGCATCTGCCTTCGGCTCAGGTCGTGGTCCCAGAGTTCTGGGATCGAGCACTGCATTGGGCTCTCTGCTCAGTGGGGAGCCTGCTTCCCCCTCTCTCTCTGCCTGCCTCTCTGCCTACTGGTGATCTCTCTCTCTCTCTGTCAAATAAATAAAATCTTTAAAAAATAGATTTCTGTTATTAATTTGTTGACATGCCACTTTAGTTCCCATTCCTTATTCTGTTGTCAACTCAGTTTCTCCAAAATACAAGACTCACTGGTGGATATATGGTTTTAACAAATACAAGGGGCAAGAATGAAGTAAGTAAAATTTAAAACCAGTGTTTAGAGCCAAGCACATGCCAAAAAAAAAAAAAAAAAGTAGGATCTGTTGAAGACAAAGGGAGATTGATGCTTTGCTACACTTTTTCAAACTTTGCAAACCTACCTAAATTTAAGCAAATAGATGGCTGAATAGACCAAATGGACATCATGTTTTAAGATTTGTCATAATAAATAAAGAACCACAAGAAAATTTTCTGTTTTAAAGTTGTAATGGGAGCTAGGAGAGCTTATATAATCTGAATCTGGCTTATATCTATCTTTACAACTTACGTAGAGATATGGCATATAAAAGAGAATAACTATAGTACATAAGTTTAGGGTTCTCTGCCCACCAACACCAAACATCAGTTGAAACTACTCCCCACAACCCCTGCTGAACTTGGACGGTACCCTCAGTTGCAGCCATGGCTGGTTATACATGACGGATGTCTACTTTAGGCTGGTTTAAGCATATTCCTTTGCTAAGAATATGGAATCCACATATTGAGAGATTGAATCAGTATATTTACCAGTGAAATATGAAAAGGTAATGATTCAGAAAGGGAGAGGAGAATAGGAACAAAGAAGCCATAACTTGCTATAGGAAAGTAGAGGAAGTCAATATGCAGAGAATGAACAATGAAGCACGATACCATGGGAAAAGGTACACAGGGCTCCTGAGAAAGTCAGAGGGAGGCAGAGAGAGACATAGACAGAGAGGTATTCTAGTTCTCAAAGCCTCAAGTTTACCCTTGGAATCCTGGATGTTTTCAAATAAATTTGAACAACCTTTTCTGAGATATCTCTGAGGTTGCTTGTTGTGTTGTTATTCAAAACATACTTATTGAATGCCAACTATGTGTAAGCATGGTTCTCAGCACTTATGGCACATTGGTAGAAAAAATAAATTTAAAAAAAAAAAAAAACAAAACCCAGCTACCCTTACTGAGAATGCATGCAAGTGGGGGTAGATAGACAATAGATAATGGGCATAACAAATAGGTAAATTATATAATATATTAGAAAGTAATAAGACTTACGTTGACTATGGACAAATAAAAAAAAAGTAGTGCAAAGTGAGTAGTATGTGGAATCTTGGGAGGGCACTTAGGTTGCAATTTTTTTAAAAAGATTTTATTTATTTATTTGACAGAGATCACAAGTAGGTAGAGAGGCAGGCATAGAGAGAAGGAAGCAGGCTCCCTGCTGAGCAGAGAGCCCGATGCCGGACTCGATCCCAGGATCCCGGGACCACGACCTGAGCCGAAGGCAGAGGCTTTAACCCACTGAGTCACCCAGGTACCCCAGTGAGTTTGCAATTTTAAAGAGGGTGGTCAGTTCAGGCTTCATCAGAAAGCTGAATATAAGGAAAGACTGATGAAAGACTTAGCCACAGGCCCATTGGTGGAAGAGCATTTCAGGTAGAGAAAAGAGATGGTTCAAAGGTCCAAAGCTGGGATGATACATGGTGTACTGGAAGGATAGTAAGAAATCCAATGCCGCTGGAACAGCATAAGCAAAGCGAACGAGTGAGAGATGAGGTCAGAGAGGCACTGGGGAAGGGGTCTTAAAATATGGAATCATGTAAGCTATTATTTGGAATTTGGTTTCAAAGTCTGAGTGAGGGCTTTGAGCAGAGACATGACAAGATCTGGCATATGAATTAAGAGAATTATCCGAGTTTCTATGTAGAGAATGATCAATACGGAGTTAGGTAAAGTTTGAAGACGGGAAACCAGTCAGAAGACTCTTGTAGTAATCCTCGTAAGAGATAATGGTACTTCACGGCATGGTGGAAGCAAAAGGAGTGGTGAGAAGTGCTGGAATTTTAGAAATATTTTGAAGTCCCAGCTAATAGGATTTTATGTAAGATGTGAAAAAAAGAAGTTGACAGTTAAACCCCCTATGTTTCTGCCCTGAGAAAATGGAAAGATGAAGTTGACATTAAATGAGATAAGAAGGGCTGCACACATCACAGATTTTGAAGAGAAGAGAGGAGTTCCATTTTGGGCATACCATTGAATATATAAAGTCTGGGAAAGAAGTTTGGGAAAGAAGTCTGGATTAGAGATAAATATTTGGGTGCAATCAGCATATTGATTGATATGTAAAACAATGCAACCTTGTGAGACAGCCCAAAGAAGTGAATGCAGATTAGAAAGTAATCCAAGAAGTGAATCTTGATATGCTCTTGGATTAAGAATAGAGGATGAAGAGAAGGAAACCACAAAGTAGATTGAGAAAAAAAAATCAGAAGTAAGAAGGAAGCCTAGAGAGAGTGCAGTTTATGAAATCAAGGGAGGAAACTGTATTAAGGAGAAGGGGGTAATCAACAGTATCAAATGATCCTGATGTAACAGGTTGTGGAAACAGTACAAGATGGAAGTTGAGGAATGCCCATTTGAGGTTAGCAATGTGAAGAGCCTTGTCAACCATGACAAATGCAGTTTGGGGGGCACGGTGGAAGAGAAAGGCATACTGGAATGGTTTTATGATAACATGAGAAAATATACTACTAAAGGAATTTTGCTACAAAAGGGAAAAAAGAAGTGGTATGGTGGCTAGGAGGATTTGTTGGGAAGAAGGAAGATTCGTTTGGGGTGCCTGGGTGGTTCAGTGGGTTAAGCCTCTGCCTTCGGCTCAGGTCATTATCCCAGAGTCCTGGGATCGAGCCCCGTGTCCGGCTCTCTGCTCAGCAGGGAGCTTTCTTCCCTACCCCCTCTTTCTCTCTGCCTGCCTTTCTGCCTACTTGTGATCTCTGTCAAATAAATAAATAAAATCTTAAAAAAAAAAAAAAGAAGGAAGATTCATTTTTTAAAGTTGGAAGAAATAACAACAGCATGTTTATAATACTGATGGGAGTGATCAGTAGAGAACTAAAGATTAATGATACAGAGAAGAGAGCGTAGATTGCTAGAATCATCTTCTCAAGTGGGCAAGATGAAATTATATTTAGATGGAAGCATGATAACCGCAGGGATAAGGCAGATGTGTGGGCATGGATTCTGGTAGGTGGATAGGTGTAGCGGTGGGAATATTCTGAGTTCTTTTACAATGATTCAGTTTTCACAGTGAGGTAGGAAGCAAAGTCATTAGCTGAGAGTAAGAATGCAGTAGCAGGTGTCGGTAAAGTAAGAAGAGAGGGAGGAAGATACAGAGTAGTCATTTAGGAGAAGAGAAGAATGAATGGACCAGAACAACATATTATTATTTGGCAGCATTAGAATTTGAAGTCTGTGGTCATGAATTTAAAGATCCTTTACTTGAGCTAGTATAAGTAGACTTTTTCTTTGTATCCAAAAAGCCTTGACCAGAATACAGAATTACGTGGAAGCAGTTTTGCCTCCTGGGAAATCTATGGGGTGGCAATTTTTTATTTTGATGTTTTAGTAATGAAAATCTAGGGCACCATTATGTGTTACTTTTTTTTTTTTTGCATTGGAAACAGAAAAAAGCCTAACTCATTTTAGCACATCTAAGCATATGTAGTCTGGACTGTTAAGGACTCAAGAGTTAGATGTATTAGAAAAAAAAATACGTGTATTCAAAATTCAATAACAATTTTTGAAATATTTGCGACTCTGTCATCAGTGTCATTTTCCAGTCTTTTGCTGTTATGCAGTGCTGATAATACAGTGCATAGTTTTAGGATCTCTGCAAAACAACACTGAAAAATTTTTACAAACATCAAATGTTTCATTGTTTTAAATAGAATTGTAGTTAAGTTTGAAATAAAATATTTCATAGCACACAAGGTTGTTTATTTGTTTTCCCAAAATTCATACGTTGAAAGCTAATCCCTAATGTGATGGTATTTGGGGGTGGAACATTTGGGAGGTGATTAGTTCATGGAGGTCGAGCCCTCATAACTGACATTAGTGCCCTCATAAGAGACCAGAGACTCCCTTATCTCTTCTACCATATGAGAACCCAGGAAGACTACTAGGAACTATATATGAACCATAAAGTGGGCTGTCACCAGACACTAAATCTGGTGTGCCTCCAACTTGGAATTATAGCCTCCAGAACCATGAAAAATAGAAGTTTGTTGTTTCCAAGCCACATAGTCTGTAGTATTCTGTTATAGCAACCTAAAGGAACTAAGACACATGCTATGCGCGCGCGCGTGCACGCGCGCACACACACACACACACACACACACACACACACACACAGAGTTTCTGAAGCCACATGATTTCTCTTAGGGTATAAGGGTGACAAGCAGGATAGATATGTCTCTACTAGAATTTTGATGATAACAGTGATAACTGACAATAGTATATTTAATGACATATTGCCATATGTAGGATTAGGAAGCAAATGTTCATATCCCCAGCATTGCCTGGTTCTAAAATATACCTTACTTATATGGGGAGGGGGGATGTCAGAGTCAACAAGTGTTTTTCTCACATATTAAACATTTAAGGACCAGATTAAATGGCTTCTTACAGGAAGACTTGATCTCTCTGGCTGATATTAAATTCCCCCTATCCTGAATAACTTGAAAATAGAACCTGCATTTTTAAAAAGTATTTCAGTTTGTGTGATGATTACTTCATACCCTGTTTGGCTTATTTTCTGAAATACTTCTTAATATAGTAGTGTTTTGTGACTGAATCATTCATAATAGTCATAATATGACCTCATTAATCTAACACTTCACTGTTCCTGCTGCTACCACCATGTTTAATAAGCCAGAGGCACTTTTAATAATCAGGCATTTTATGCACATTAAAAATATTATCGTCATCCCAATTTTACAGATGAAGAATTAGGGATACAGAGAGGTTAACATATCTGCTCTAATCAACTAGTAAGTGGTAGAACCAGGATTCTATCCTTTGCCTATCTATCTCCAAAGCGTTTTCTTATTCATTGTGCTTTGGCGTTTCTCTTCTTTCTCTTGTTTAAGTAATATTCACATGAGCCTCTGAGATAGCAATATAATGAAGATGTTGAGGATTAATGATGTTGTTTTATTTTTACTCTTGTGGCAAGGTGGGATTTGTGAATAACTCTTCTTTCTGTCTCTGGAATCTGACCACATTACAAAACTTGAGACATTGCTTAGAGCTGGGGTTATGCTTAGGTGGGCCTTTTGCCTGCACCTGGGAGATATTAGGTACTTCAGGTGTCCAGTGAGTTGGCATTAAAAGTTCCCAGCTTATCTAGAATGAGTTCTGTAAAGCCAGCGAAGCTGGCACTTTTATGTCAGGGAGCATTTTGTTCTGCCCAATTCCCCAGAGACTCAACGTTATAAAAAGTAACCTAGATTCTAAAGAATACAATAAACCATCTCAAAAGGAAATGACAGTCATAGAAAGGGAATCTCTTTCAAAACTGCATTTAAAATGAAAAATATGACTGGCACAGTTAGCTCCAAGGCAGAATGCTGCTGATGAAGCAATGACCAAAGAATATCTATTATCTCTCCATCATCCAAGGGTTTCTATGTTTCCATTGCTCTTAGCTATGAAATAGGCAAGTGATTGTTCTCCACATTTGGATACTTGAATCTCATTCAAGTAAATGTGCACAAAGGACTATAAATTTAGAACCAATCATTTGACATTATCTGAACAAAATCAGCAGAGATCTAATTTAACCAAAGAAAAATTTCTATTCAAATGCCAGTCATCTGGGTACCTTAAGAGCAGGAACAACATTCATCATTGTCCTACTTAGAACGTGGTAAGTGATCAGTTAATTCTTAACTGAAAGAATGTATGCATACATAGATGAATGTATGGTGCCCCATTTTTAATAGAAAAATCAGGGCATGGTTACTAGGACAAATTGGTTATTATCCACTTTGTTGTTGATAAAGATTACCAAAATATTGTTTGAAGTACCCTCTTAGAAATTCAGACACTGTTCTAAGATATGGTCAACTGATGAGGGGGGAAATGTATGGAAAATGATAAACACAATTTCTAATTTATTAATCTTTCAAGAATCGGATTAGGAATTTCTCGGTATCAGTAGTGCATGTTAAGTTCTCTATTCTTGAATTTTTTTTAACCTCATTAAGTAGAATATTTATAAATTTCAAATGGTAAGCATGAGTGAAATTCTCTGTACACAAACTAAAAAAACAGACTTAAATGCTATAACTGGATTCACATACATGGAGTCGTTGTGAAGACACAGTGAGATCATCCACATGAAAATGATCAGCGTGAGGTCTGGCACATGTTGAGAGCTCAATAAATGTGAGATATTATTTTTGTTGTTGAAAATTCAAATAAATTATTAAAAATAACCAATCATGTATTTAGAGTTTGCAGAAATACTATGAGTTAACGTTTTTTTTCTTTCTAAAAGTAGTGACTAAGAATTATCATCTTATTTCAGTCCTCCCCAATTAATACATTGGAATTTCTGGTTTATTTGTTGCATTTAATTCAATCCCATCCCTTCCCCAGTTTCTACTTACAGCAAAATTCATGTGCACACTTGAATTTATTATAGGTGGTATCTTTCTCAGATGCATTATTTAAAGCCTAATTATCCCCTATCTTCAAAACACCCCAAGAAATGTCACTTTGAGTGTCAGAAAATGTTACAGTATGTTTCAAAGTTCAGTGGGATTCACATATACATTCAAAGACCAAGTTTAGCTTCAAAACATTAACACCAGAAAATAACAGAATTTCACAGGATTAAATGTCTCCACCAAAGATAAGGAGGCATTTTAATGGGAAATTTTCAAGATTCATTTGGAATGAAACTTCATAGTCTATCTGTAGTCAGGCAACTCAGCAGAGATTCATTTTACTGCACACAGCATACCTGAAGTAGAAACCCCCAATTTACTGTCTAATGTGCATAGGCAAGTCTAAGCTTCCCACCTCCAAACTGTGTTTTAAATTTGTGACCTCATTTCATACAAATATCCTGTTTAATTTATGACCCCATTTTCATATGCACAACCTTCCCCACACATATTTCCATCTCTTAAAATATTTAAAAGACAAAATACAGAGGAGAAGAAATAATAGTTGGAAAGGGAGAAAAATTAGGCAAACTTGTCCACAAAGTACTAACACTTTCATGCAATTAACTGCAGGAAAGTCAGTGTAGGTGTCAGTGAATGGCCACTTACAGGCCAGTGATTTGGTTAGAGACCTCTGTGACACTGTGTTAGGTATTACTGGTTAGGGGGTGGGATGACAAATGCAGCATACGTCAATGGTGCCCAAAGCATCTGCCCTTATGGAATTTGTGAAGTAATTTTTTTATTAGAATAGGATTTGGGAAACAGGTATATTACCTCATATTCAACTGCTGATCAAACCTGTGGCTTTAGACAAGCCACAGTCTCTCTTAGGTAGCTCTTCCTCATAAACAAAATGGGGATCCTACTACTCTTCCCACCTTGCAAGGCTACTACAAACTTTAGATGAGAAAATGCAAGGGAAGTAGAAAAACATTAATATCATAATGCCTTGCATGAAGTAAGCGAAGTGAGTTGTCTTTTAAATGAATAAACTGTCATACTGCGGAGAAAGCGGTCAGCTCCACAACCTCCGAAACCTTTCTCCATTACCAATACTTCGCTAACTAAGCTGCTTTTATTTCTTAAAGTTTGTGGATACTTTTCTAACTGCATTTGATTTTCTACTCCTCCTGAACTTCCCAGTCTGTCAGTTCAGTTTTTTCTTGCCTAAATTGGAGATGCAATGACTGTGCTGATAAAGTTAATTCTCAGTCCTACATCGTAGGTTAATTCGCAATCCCATGTCATAACCAATGTCTGAAAGCCATCCTGCACAGCTCGTAAGTAAATTGCCCACATGCAATAATGACCTTGTCACTCCTATTTGAAAGCTTTTGATGGGTTCTCCATTACTTACTGGGAAAAATCTCAAGTTATTTTATTTTATTTTTTTAGAGAGAGAGAGGGAGGGAAAGAGAGAAAGAGAGAGAGAGGGAGATGAGAGAGGAGGGGCAGAGGGAGAAGGAGAGAGAGAGTCTTTAGCAGCCTCCACACCCAGCACAGGGCCTGAAGCAGGGTTCTACCTCACAACCATGAGATCACGACCTGAGCTAAAATCAAGAGTCGGATGCTTAACAGACTGAGTTACCCCAGGGGCCCTCAAATAATTTTTTAAATCAAAATTGGACACTTAAGATCTTGAGTGCTGGAAGAGCAATTCTGGTTTGATAGTGTCAGCCATGGAAATTGTCTTACGTTCTTGAGCAGCAAGGTATAAAGGAAGGCACGGTTTTAAAAAGATCCAGCAATATTTTAGAAATAACAATGGAAAACAGAAAAACCTAAAAGCAGGGAGCTGTAGTGTCAGAAACTGCCAACCACAGATCTTCAGACCTAGCTTGGCCTGCAGACATTATTTATGGCTAACACTTAAGAAATGGGAGATTTCTAATTTCTCTTGGGAAAAAACAAAAACAAAAACAAAAACCTCTCCAGCAATCTTCTGGAGTAGAAGCTACCTGCTATAGATGTTGCATATTCTTCCCACCTGGTCCGACTGACTTGATTATACATTCCACCTGGTTTTAGGGGAAGCATGTCATGTTTCAGTGTCTGCGTAAGGAGCTCTAGTGAGCCAAACAAGACCTGATAAAGGATTAGACTAGGGAAGTATTTGTGGAGTGGGAGAGAAGCTAAGAGATACTTTGATGGAGGACTTGTGAAACCTGTTACAGATTTAGTGGAAACAATGAGGCATCATTTTAGTTATGTCTTTCAAGTTCCAGAACTGCTAGATGGCTGATTATTCTATCTGTTCTCATGGTAAAATTTTCATGTTCAGAATTATGTTTGAAAGCAAAATGTAGGGTCCTGTATAGCAACTTTTATTTTTGTGACAGAATCAATGTCCTCGGATCTCTTTTCTAGAGAACACAAAAATCAGCCTAGTTATAAACATTAATAACTAAATAATGCCTATGGGACGTGGTGGACCTGCAGGTCTACATTTGGAAACTTCTAACCCTGGGGACGCCTGCCTTCAGATTTCTTTAGGTTTTATTATTAGAAGAACTTGCCTAAGAAAATCTGATAAAATTCCCATTTTATCTTATGTGGCTGTGAACATATTAGCATATCCAAATCTATGCTGCAAAATAGATTTCCTGCAGGGAAACTGGCAGCTCCTGCTGAGAGACCATTGAATTGTTCTCAATTAAGGTGTTTTAAGAGCAACATTTTTTCCCTAAAAATAATAGCTTAAATGGCAATTCTATTTTTAAACAATTCAGGAAAGAATATGCATTAAAATATGCACAGATAGTGCAGATTTCTCATACACATGCGTGAAGACCTCTCCTTCTTTTACAAAGATATCATTTACATGAGGCCGATTTGAACTTTTCCTTTAAACTGGAAAGAACAAATGGTTGAGTCTGATCATTGAAATAACATGCAATAAAAACCTAACTTATGATGGGGGAAAATGAGATTTCTCTCTGCCTCTTTATCTCCGAGAGAGAGAAATTGAGAACAAGAATGTAATAAAAGATCACAAGTTCATACTAGCAGAGAAAGACAATTACGTATGATCTCACTTACTTGTGGAATCGAAAAAATCTGAACTCAGGGAACAGAGTGATGAACAGAGAACAGACTGGTGGTTGCCAGGGATGGGTGGTTGGGTGTGGGGAAATGGATTAAGGGGTCCAAAAAGGTAGAAACTTCCAGTTACAAGATGAATAACTTGGAGATGTAATGTACAGTATGGTGACTAAAGTTAATAATACTGTATTATACATTTGAATGTTGCTAAGGCAGTGGATCTTAAAAGTTTTTATCACAAGAAAAAACATAACTATATGAGATGATGGATGTTAACTAAAATTATGGTAATCATACATATATGTGTGTAATCATATGTATACAGGCATATATATATATATAAACATACACATACTTTGAGATGTACAACAATATTTTATATATATACATATATGTGTGTATATATATATAAAATCATTGTTGTACATCTCAAAGTAATACATACTTGTGGTAAAAATTTTCTTTCTGTCATTGGGAACAGATTTGCCAAGCTTCATACAGAAATTTCATTACAAATCTGTTCTATTCTCCAGTAACCAGAATTCAACCATGTTAATATTGATTTAAGACCTTTAAAACAATATCCTTCAGTACAATTTGCTTGTCTTATTTGTCTCTCTTCAGAGTTTAATATTAAATGGTAGCTCTCTTAAAGTGAACTTAACTTGAAAAGGTAATTAGTGATGTCAAATAAGTCTCTCTGACTAGTGTCTTCAGATTTCTTCTTTTGTAAAAATTAAGCTGTTTCTGCTTGCCAATTTATGTCTAGAATCATTCAGTAAGTTTTTAACCTATCAACTCAGTGATAGCTGAAGCTCCATATAATGAAGTACTCAGCAGCACTAAAAATCTTTAGGTTAATAATTAAGAAGAAAAAAAAATAAAAATGAGACTTATTTTAGTAGTGCATGGCACTGGAATCCATTCTTTATCAAGATTTTTTCTTTTCAAAAATGAAGAGGAAAAATAAAATACCAGGTGGCTTAGAGGATCATATGTCCTTTTATGGCTGTATGTATGAATGATTTACGACGGAGGAGAAATACAGTGTTAGAGAAAGTGTTATTTGGTGTCTTGTCCTTTTGTTAAACAGTAGGTAGGCTTAGCTCAATTTATCAGTCACAGTGCTGATAAATCTGAACTTAGCTTCAGTTTTGAGAGACCTAGCTGTGTGGAAGCAGAGTTGAAAATAATTTTAGAAGAATACGTGACTTGAGATCACCTATCTAGAAAGAGGAATGTGAACAGATCTACCATCTCCATTTGTCAAAATGTGCCAGAAACCTTTGCAACCAAACTCTGTAAATCTGTCATTTTGCCTAGAGGAAATTGTGTTGTATAACTTCCCATTGGCTGTGGATCATCCAAAAAAACCTGCTTTCCTTTTTTCTCCTTCAGCATTCGATTTGGTGTTTTGGCAAGAGCAGGTACTCAGAGTCTTTTGGCCAGAGAATTAAATCTTCTGCTACTTGCAAATAAAGTAATGATGTAGTAGTCCATACGCTTTAAGAATCTTCCTGCCAAAGAGATAACAATGAAACTGGAATCAAGGGGCAGCCTCCACCTTTATTAATCACTGCACAATCTAGCTTAGAAGAATAGCCACATGGTCATTACGGATACCACCTTGATGACCAGGTTGGTGGAAAAGCCACTGGTATGAATAAGAAATACCAGCCTTAAGCTTTTGGGAAATTCAGTATCTATTGTGCTATGGATTTCTAAAAGCAGAAAGTAATGTTTCTAACCTTGTTTTCAGAAAAATCATGTAGCAGCATGTTATTATTTAATAGTTCTGAGGTGGGTAGTCCTACACTTCTTCTCACCTCTACCTCCTTTTAGCTCTAAGTGCTGGTCACACTGGGTACCAAAAGTGTGTTAAGCCATAGTCTTGTCTCCATAGCTCCCTCTGGCAAATATCAACTTCCAGAATATAAAAAATAGGATATTCTTATTAGTAAATAATTTTTCATTTCTTAGTCACGATTGGGGCTTAAACTTTCTTGGAAGTACACTTTTAGAATGACTTCAAAGCTAAGAAAAAAAAGAAGGTAAAATTAATGACCATTTATTTAAATACATGAATTGTCTTAAAATAACAATATCTATTATCTATTTCTCTATATTGGGCCACATCTAAATTTCTAAAATAAGTATCTAAAGAGAAGACAAGGCACAATCTAATCTCTTTTAATAGCCTTTAATGCATCCTGTGGACTAGAAATTTAAAATGCCCATTGGTTTATTTCTATGAAAAGAAAGCGCTGATGGGCTGATATGCAACAGAACCACAATCCGCCTACGCAGCAGAGCCTTATTCCAGAGCTGGCTGTCAAGGACAAGTGCAGGATCGAGTAACAGTTTTTAAATGGGATTTTGAAGGAACTTTATATATCAATGCTGAGTCTAAGGATGGGAAAGGATTCCAAAAGTCCTGTTGTCTGATCCAAATGAGAGTCAAATACACGGCTCATAAAAATACTTTGTGTGGAGCTGAATCCAATCACTAGCTAATTGATTAAATTATTTCTCTCTGTTGGACATGTTGCCATTTGACCCAGAAGTGACACAGATCAAATCTGATCTGCAGATGTATTGTTTTGGATCACCTTCAGTGTTTTGCAATTTAAAAAAAATTACTTGCCAAACATTTTATGTCTTAATTTCACACAAATGAATTTGGAAATTCTTTTTGAAAAATCAGAGAATGTGGCCCCTGAGGGACTGTACTTCTGCACAGGAGAACAGACTTGCCTGGCCACACCACCCTGGGGCTGACTCTGCCTGCCTTCTCCTGGGGAGAGGGAAATGCCCCCTTCTAATTCTCCACAGTCTCCATCTCTCTTTTGTGGTATGCATGGTCATTTTCACTTGTTTTCTTTACCTCCTTACCTTCCACAGGTATTTGAGACTGTGTCTCTATTTTGGGTTGTTTCTAAAATATGTCCTTCGAAACGTACTCATTTACATGTGCCCTTAGCGTAAGACTAACGTAATATCCACTAAAGTAGAATAATCTTCATGGTTCCGTCTTTTCAGATACTTCTCTTCATTATAAGGAAAACATTCATGGACCCACCTTCCCTTCATTAACAAAATATAGATAATATTCATAATAATAGATGTGCTTAATATTTATTGAATGTTTACTCTGCTCCAGATACTGTCCTAACCTTTTTTGCATGATTCATTCACCCATTTAAAGTCCATGTCAATTTTTATTTGGTATGGTCATCTCCCTTTTATAAATGAGACAATTAAAGGATCATATAAGCAGTGGTAGAGGTGAGATCTACATGTGGCCAGTGTGGTTCCCAGACCCTATGTTCCATTCTGCTATGCTGCACGCACTAAGTTCTACTACATTAAAATTATTGGAACAGAGTTCCCCTACTCAGGGAGTGAGCAGCCCCAGCCTCTTTAGAAAGAAAGCACTATTTCTTGATTGGATTATGTGTTCTTTGTGCGTTGAGTTTGATAAGTTCTTTATAGATTTTGGATACTAGCCCTTTATCTGATATGTGGTTTGCAAATATCTTCTCCCATTCTGTCAGTTGTCTTTTAGTTTTGTTGACTGTTCCCTTTGCTGTGCAAAAGCTTTTGATCTTGATGACGTCCCAATAGTTCATTTTTGCCCTTGCTTCCCTTGCCTTTGGCAACGTTTCTAGGAAGAAGTTGTTGTGGCTGAGGTCGAAGAGGTTGCTGCCTGTGTTCTCCTCAAGGATTTTGATGGATTCCTACCTCACATTGAGGCAGAACCAGAGGGTATTATGCCAAGCAAAATAAGCCAATCAGAGAAAGACAATTATCATATGATCTCTCTGATATGAGGAATGTGAGAGGTAGGGGGTGGGGGGGGCCATGGGGGGAAGGGAGGGGAAAAATGAAACAAGATGGGATTGGGGAGGGAGACAAACCATAAGAGACTCTTAATCTCAGGAAACAAACTGAGGGTTGCTGGGGGGTGGGGAGGGATAGAGTGGCTGGGCAATGGACATTGGGGAGGGTATGTGCTATGGTGAGTGCTGTGAAACGCGTAAGACTGATGATTCACAGACCTGTACCCCTGAAGCAAATAATACATTATATGTTAATGAAAGAAAGAAAGAAAGAAAGAAAGAAAGAAAGAAAGAAAGAAAGAAAAGAAAGAAAGAAAACGAACCCTTGGTTATGGGGAAAATCAAAACTGTGAAGTGCCAGGGGCATCAATATTCCAAACTAACACACCTCTTTAGGCAGATGCCTACATTCTTTTTTCTTCTTGGAAATTGGAATTCCATATACAAATATGTGTTACATAAGGACATCCCTTGGGCATCCAAGTGCAATAACTGTGGGTAAATTATCATAAAAAAAGACCCAAGTAACAGTCCCTTCTCAGCTCATATACTGAAGAGATATCAGTCACAGACAAACAAGTTCTGCCTTGCTGGGCTCAATTTCCCCACAGATTCCCACTGATTCTGTGACTTACAAAAGCATTTCAATAGACAATACATTTCAAGAGAATCAACCTCAGTACACTCATAAAATAAAGAAAAACTTAGCAGTGCTGGTACCTTTATTAATTTTGGAACTGTGCTCCTTTGGGGGCTCACACTCAAGGAGAACTTTGTTTAAAAAAATTTACCTTTCACCCATTGTTCCACAGCTGGAACACATTTTATCAGCCATTGCGCACTAAATCTTTCCACTTTCATAATGTGGCATTCTCTCTCTCTCTCTTTCCCTCCCTTTCCCCCTCCCTCCCTGCCTCCAATAGATCACCTTAGAAATTGAATCTTATGTGTCAAAAGTTTCAGAACTGTCCTGGGCAAAGAAGTTAGATATTTAAGAGTTGTGACTCTCATTCATTCTCATCTTTAGCTTCCACGCATGCCAGAGCTTTGCTGCCTCAGGCTATGTTTATTTTACAGCTTCTCCTCTACAGACCTTCTCTTTACTAAGCAGTTTGCAGATATTTCAGATTACAACAAGTCCTTCATTCTCTGAACACCCAGGGTACTTCAAGTCTGTGACACTCGACCAAGTGTTCTTTTCTTTTTTTTTTTTAAGAGTTTATTTATTTGTTTGAGAGAGAGACAGAAATAGTGACAGAGATAGAAAAAGAAAGTGCTAGTGGGAGGAGAGGGAGAAGCAGGCTCCCCGCTGACCAGTGGAGCCTGATGTGGGGCTTGATCCCAGGACCCCAGGATCTTGACCTGAGCCAAAGGCAGACACTTACTGACTGAGCTACCCAGGCGCTCCTTGAGTGATTTTTTTTTCTATCTCTTTTTTTATGTTGCCATCTCTAGTTCATTCTTCCCTTCTGAGCCAAGTTCCTTCTTGACATTTCAACCAGACTTGAATTTATAGAGGTATCTCAAATTTAACATCTTCAAAACAGAAATCTCGATTTCTACAGCAAAACTGTTTCTCACAAATCTCCATCTCAGTAAATGAAACCTCCATTCTTCTAATTGCTAAGTCATCTTTGACTTCTCTCACTGAACAGCCATCAGCATATACTACTGGCATTTCCTTCTAAATATATCTAAGATTAATCATTTCTCATAAATTCTGTCCAAGCTATGAAATCTCTTCTCTGAGTTATCAGTAAGAACATTTACACTGGCTTCCCCAGGGCATTTGTGCTTGCTTTACTTTCTTCCTAGTGATTATCTTTCCTCAATATACATATGGCCCAATCCCTAACTTAATTCAGGTCTCTGCTCAAATCTCACATTATTGGAATGGCCTTCCATGATCACCATATATGTTAGCTTCATGGCACATGCTACCTCCTACATTATATATGTATTGGTCTATTATATGCCCCCTTCAGTAGAATTTAATCTCTTCAAAGGCATGATTTTTTTTTTAAACTTCTTAACTCTAATGCTGAGGAGAGTACTTAACACATAGTCAAAAGGAATAGATAAATGAATGAATACTCCGGGTAGACAAAATGCCATATTTTCTATGTCTTACTATCCCTTATGGTATCTCACCCAGTATGAGACACAAAAAGGAGATTTAGAAACTGATTATTTGCTTCTCACATCCTTCATTATTCAGAAAGCTACTTGAATGCATGAGTTGAACTGGTTCTCAGACACTAGTATAAATCATAGTCTGTAGTCAGTATCCAATAACTACTTATGAAACAAATGACTTCAAAACACCAAAAAGGAAGAGATCAAGTTTAAATCTTTAGGAGAGAGGTTATAAATTGTTGGCCAGGGGACTAAATATTGTAATAAACAAATACTGCTTTTAAAATAATTTGATACAAAAATTAATATCTAGTTTCTCTTGAAAAGTCAGAAGATCCAGCAACAGTACCTTGTTGCTCCCTCCTGGGAGTGGTCACTGTAAGTCATAATTTTCAAGCTTTGAAGTTTTGGTAAATAATCTTTAAAATATGTATTTTAAAAGCATAGACATCATTTTTTGAGTTTTGAGTGTGTAAAGGGTCAAGTGTATGTGTGTGTGGGGGGGGTTGACACTCATATGGAAAAAGCCTTGGTAATCCACTAACATTATGGAAACCCCCGATAGAAAAACAGTGTTTCCAGATCTCAAATTTGTTCTCTAAGGATATTAATCATGGCTCCTCTTCAGGAATTAGTGATAAGTCTCTGAAGTAAACTTTTCATTTTTACAGAGAATGTTTACTGAGGGAGAAATACAATACATGATATCATTACTGAGAGATTAAAACTACATTACTAAGAAAAACATATTCTCGGCAATAAATACAATTGAAAACCTTCTGCCTGACAAGAATTTTTCTGCTATTAGATATATGAAGTCTATAAAAACAAAACAAAACAAAATGGAGTTGTCAATGCATCTGAAAAAGAAAGAAACATGAATTATTCTGACTGCAAGTTCTCTGATAGCAAACGCTACTTTAAGTTGGAAAGTAATTTACACAATGTCTCAAGATAAATGTTCAATGTGTTAATAAATAACTAGTTTTAGCTAAGTTATGGGTGGTCTAAGGACCCAGGGAGTTCAACACTTATTTTTGTCAGAACAGAAAACCCTTATTAAGTTTATAAACCAGTTATTTGGTTGCAGCACTTGCTTTCCTATATAAGGACCGGCTACATTTGCAAATCAGTTCACAAAATTTCTTTGAACTCGTAACTGGTCTGACTGTAGTATTAGACTTAATACTAAGTGTTTAACCACTATATATAATGTTATTTAGATAGGAAATCCAGTTAGAATTTCCCTCTTGGGACCACAAACAAGTCTTGTCCCATGGATGGGTAACTAGGTAACCTGCACTTTGGCGCAAGTAGTCCAGAAGGGGACCCAGAGACTGGCCAAACGGATTTCACAACTAAATGTAGAGAAGAGTCTATACTGAAGAGGATAGGAGGGGTGAGGACCTAGGGTCCTCTAGGTCCCTCTAGGTCCACCTCTAGGGGAACCTAGACTCCCCAGGTCTAACCACCAGAGGGAGAGGTAAGAAGCAGACTAGCACAATGGGGAACCTAAAGGGTAAAATAAAATCTCCAGGCATTTGGCCTGGAAAATTAGAGGGGCTGAATTTCATGAGTGCTTATAGATGAGGAGAACCAAGGAAAGAGAAATGTAGCTAAAATTAAATTTCCTTACAATGTGCAGCCCCTTGATAAATACCTTAGACATGCAAGTGTGACATTCCTCAAGGAACTCAGGGCTGTCTTAATACTATGTTTTGCAGGAGAATACAAGCTACCTTATCTTGACAATAGCCAGGACTCCAGGATCCTAAACTCTTCCTTAACATGCAAAAATCTCTTAGAGACTTACATTATTTCTACCCCTAACCCCCCTCCCCCAAAAAAACCTTAAAAGTGTATAATCAGTCCTTCCTCACAATCACAAATGCAGCTCTTTTGCCCGCAGCCCCTGTCCCTGTGCTATAATAAAAGCACCTTTTGCAGACGTTAAAAAAGAGAGAGAGTGAGAGAGAGAATCTCCCTCCGAGGATTCCAATTTCAATTTTTCTATTCTATTTCTTTGAGATTGAAAACTTTGAGAACTCTGAAACTAAGTATTTAAGAAAACAGGTTTATTAGTTTCATGCCTTTGGAAAATTTATTTAATCTTTTAGAAGTTGTGTTTCCTCTTCTGTTAAGATGGAGGAATAATCACCGTTAATAGAAGGTTGTTGTGTGGCTTAAGTAAGCTAAATTATGCAACTGGGTAACACATAGTGAATATTCAATAAATTTGTTATTGACAAACATGAACATAAATATATTCAATCTTAATCATACTGAAATACGAAGTTCATGAGGGAAGAAACCATTATTTTTACATTAACCTTAATTCTCTACAATACCTGTAATTAAATATATTCTCAATGAACTCGATATGGCTCTTTAAACAAACTATGGCAAGACTTAGTGGATTGAGGTCATGTGATATTTTTGTAGTTCTGGGGGGCAAACACATGTTTTCACCAGCTGGTACCATTCCTGGCTTTAAGCTAATAGCAATCATAGTGATACGTTTACTGTGATCCACAAGTGGAAAGGCAGTTATGAGACTTTCTGAGACTAAGTAACAGGAATTTTCCTAAACTAGTCCTATTCTGCTAAAAATAAAACTTGATACAAATTGATTATAATGGCTCTGAAATCATGCAGCCAATAATGACAAAATACCACAAACCTCTAAGTATCAAAAACATGCAGTGCATTTAAAAAGCATGTATTTTTTAAGCACATATTAAAATTTGAAACAAAACCGAGAACTATTAAACAGAATCAGCTATAGTTTAATTCAAGCCAGAGTGACTGATGGAATTTGGAACATAAGATACAGAGAGGTCCATTTACACCAGTCACAGGAGAGCTACTTGAATGGCCTGATTCTAAAGATAAAACAATCATGGACATCAGGGAGGGCATGTGCTACGGTGAGGGCTGTGAAATGTGTAAGACTGATGATTCACAGACCTGTACCCCTGGGGCAAATAATACATTATATGTTAATAAAAATAATTTAAAAAAACAATCTAGAGAAGTGGCTTCCTAAAGTCATTCAACTAGACTAGAAATTTAATCTCTTCACGGTCATTACACATCACTAAACCATACTCTCCTGCTTTTTTATTGAAACTACATTAGGAATGACATTAGCTCTCATTTAAAAGTAAGCATAGAAAACATATTTCAGTCTTTCATGAAACATGTGTCTGGACATTTTTCTGCGCCTACCCTAAGTAGTTTCTGGGCACACAGAAAATGGATAAAAAAGAAAGGTAAGGTGTCCAGGAGCTGGGGCCCAGTGAAACAGTTATTTCAAACATAAACCCTTTACAGTTATCTAAGTAATATAATACATATGTTGAGTGAAGATAAACACCAACAAAAACAAAAGCAAAAGCAACATGGTGAACAACACAGGTCCTGATACTCACTTCCACACTGTGAAACTTAGAAGGAACCTCACACATATGTCCTTAATGGTCCCAGAATAATACTGCAGGGTTTGTGGGGTGTGTGTGCATGCGTGTGTGTGTGTGTGTGTTTGAATTTCCTGAGTTTTAGAGATTTTGCCCTTTTTGCCCCCTCAGACATGTGCTTGTATTTGTAAATACTGCAAATATTTGAGCCAAAAAGAAAAATACTCATCCATCAAAGAGCAATATACCTACAAGATGATCTCCATTAAAATATTTCAAATAACACATTCTCAAATTTCATTCCATTCCTGTTACATTGGTTCTCACCTTCCAGGTGCTCAAGTATTTCGGGTGATGAGTCAACACTCTCTGACCACAGAACATATTTTCATACATTATTTCTAATACCCATTAAAATAAGACTTCACTGCCCACCGCTTCCAATTATCTCTGGTCCCTGACTCAACTCAAACTGTACTATTAGCATTTCACTCCTTTGGTTGAAATGAAGCTTGGGGTTTAATATATGTAAAATTGTGTATGCTGCTCCTTGGAGGGAAAACTTTTGAAATCATTGTCAGTTGTTTGTGCCACAGTGTGCAAGTGCTGAATGCATTCTTTCTAGAGAGCAAAATGAAAAAAATACTGCAAGAAGCCTGAAGGAGGAAAGGGACAAGGTGCAAGTGGAAAGCAGAAGATGCAATTAACTACAGTAGTAGATAAGAAATACTGAGAGCTTACTACCTGCTAATCTACGATCTCACTAATCTAGCTGATCTCATTTAATTACCCTCTCAATGACTTTTTTGTCTTTAAATGTTTTGGTTGGGGCTATATGTCTGTAGAATCTGATTCATTAAGCTTGAATCTAGAAGCCTATTTTTATTTATTTATTACTAAAGATTAAGTGAAATGCAACATTATATTAGTTTCAGGCATACAACATATTCTGTATATTACTCAATGCTCACCAAGATAATTATCAGAAGTCTACATTTTAAGCAAACATTCCAAGTCAGTTTGATGCAAGTGTTCTGATAACCACACATTATCAAATATACCCTCTGAAATAGAGTCTAGTATTATTGGAGTCGGATCTGCCTTATTTTGCAACTCTATAATAAAAAAACAGAAAGCAAACAAAACCCCCAAACTTCTTTCCACAAAATTATACCTCTTTAGGAATTTATTTTACCACTGAGGGTATAAACTGTCACCTGGGCAGTGGAAAGTAGCTTTATTATTTTATGAAATGCCAGATCACTTTCACGGTAGCTTATTAAAATTCTGCACTTTAAAAATTCCTTTCTCTTTCTTTTTCTTAATGACATGCTCAGATGTTCTTCAAATTCTATTTAGAACCCCGGTGTACCAGCTTTTTACCAACTGCATTTGCAAATAACAATTTCTGACTTTGGGAGTTAAGAACTGAGCTGCATTGCGACTGTCGGGGGGAATTAGCTTCCTGTGCAAAGTTTCAAGAGTGATGCTGAGTCAGTAACCCTTCTGTTCAGGACATGCAATGCTCTTGTGAAAAAGGATTCTGACTTTTGAAAATTAGAAAACAGAGTGGCTAGAGCTGAATTAAATCAAGCTTTAGGGAATGCAGAAACTTTTGACAACACAATGTTTTAAACCTGAGGGTGAAAACATACTTATCACATGGAACCAGAATGACAAAACTATAATGAGGTGGAAATTAAAATGGCTGTGTCTTGATACAACACGATGTGACAAAAGATCAATTGTTCTCCTGATTTTACAAGGGGAAAAAGGAATGCACTTTATTGAGTCTAAGGGTGAGTATAAGGGGGTCAGAGAGAAGATATAAAAATTCCATGTATTCTAAAATAAACAGATCTTTACCTGATTTCAAAGGCCCCACCACAAAGCTTTGGGACAAGAGAAGCTATTGAAAGATAAATGCTGGTACCCAAATGGCAGATTTAGGGGGTCCTTCAACCCTCCCCACAAATATTATATCCCCTTTATTTCCAATGTGGGCATTGGACCCAGGCAATGCTGAAATCCCAACATTTGCATTTATCAGTTTGAGTGACCTCAGGTGATCACTTAAATTATTAGAGCCTCAGTTTTTACAACTATAAAATGGAGATCACATTATCTAATATTTTGTCTAATGTCAATGTGTCAAGCACTAAGGATAGCTCCTGGGATATTTGAGGTACTCAATGGAAGCCGCCACCACCACCAACAGTACTACCACAGCAGCATTACCATCATTAAGAATTAGGATGAAGAAAAGGATATGAATTGACCTTGTGCCCTCCTTTGGACATAAGGCAAGAGAGATATGCAGGATCGGGGAGTAGGGAGGAAAGGGAGAGTTTACAGGTGATTTGGATGAATGATCCCTCTATTACATGAAGACATGGTGGCCTGGCTGAGGTCTTAGGATGAGGCTGCATCCCTGTGGGAGAGGATAGGCTTCATTCTGAAGGGGGTGAGTGGTTATTCTCGGTGCTCTTTACAAAAGGAAAACAAAGCAAAACAAAACATGTCCCCTGACACTTGGAGGCAAGTCAGGAAACAGGTTAGGCAATGTCCTCTAGAAGTTTCCAAGCTAAATGTGAAATAAGAAAATACCCTGAAGTGGTAAAGCACGTGAGCTTTGGAGTAGTCGAACTCAGATTCACATTCAGTCTGATTTCAATAGCTTTAGCTTTGCAAGTTAGGCCAAAAACTACTTCAGTTTTCTTTTGTATTAAATGTGAATAATATCTATTTTATTTTTCTAGGGTATGGACCAACTAATATTTATAAACAAATAGTCCAGTATTGGATATGCAGTATATTTTCAATACACTTTAATATCTTTAATATTATTAGTAACATATATTATCTGGCTGCCTGTTAGGCTGCCTGTTCATTTCCCTTTTGACATTGCCATGCCTTAGAATGAAGTGCTGCTTAGTCAATCTAATCTAAGCCTTGCTATGCAGGTTTTAACAAGTATTTCTTTTGCCTATTCTTGACCCAAGACATTGAAAAGATGGGACAGAGAAGAAGGAGGAGGGGGAAGAAGAAACTTCAAGTGGCAGATGAGAGCAAATGTCAGGAGGCTGGCTCAGATCCCCTCACTGCCAGGAAGAGCTGTATACTCAGCAGCGAGCCTGAAAAAGCTGGACAGTAGGTTGTTGGCATAAGGAAGTATTTCATCAGAGATTTCCCCAAATTACTTAGATACTCAGAATGAGGGTGTATAAAATTGAAGGTTCCTGTCTCCCGGCACAAAAAAAATCTATTAATCTCCATTGTGTCCACTGATCATAGAACTTTTACAGTCCTCTAACTGGGTCATAGTCTTTAGTCTCCTAAGTGATTGATTCCATAGCAATTATACTTCTGCTTATTCTCAGTTGCTCTCTTTCTTTTCTGGGCAAATGAATATTATCCTCCTTCACCTTTCACTCTGGTCTTGCTCCTTCTCAGAGTTATTGTCACATGACTCATCTCCCAAGGACCTAAATTCTACACATTGTTTCAGAATCTTCTGGCTTCTATGACATGTTAGGTTTCTGTCTCTTACACATAATAGGATGGTAGCCTCATGGCTTAATTCCAAATCACTTGTTCATCTCACCCTACAATCTAGTCTACAATCTAGTCATAAAGGTCTATTCTTCACTTTGACAGGCCAAGGTTCCATTCTTCACTTAAGCAGCTCTGTGGATACCCAGAGCCTTTCAATCTTGCCATGCATCCCCTTGTGCCAGTCTCCTGGCAACCTCTCCTGAGGAAAGGCTGCCAAGATCCAACAGACATCTTCTCATCCTTCAAAGAGAACTCTGAATGGATATCAAAAGATTAAGTTTTAAAAACTTCATTTTTTCTCCTTTCTTTGTCTATTCAAGTGTTTTTCTTTTTTTCTTCAATTTTAGAAAATTTGTACTATTTTTTGCTTCTTTGTAGTAGTAAGATGATTTAACATGAGATCTATCCTTTTAAGACATTTTCAAGTATACCAGACAGTACTGTTAATTATAGGCACAATGTTACAAAGTAGAATTCTAGAATTTATTCATCTTATAAAACTGAAACATTTTAACTGTTAAACATCAAACCCTTTTTCCCCAACCCACAACTTCTGGCAACCACCATTCTCTCTGCTTCTGTGGGCTCTACTATTTCAGGTACCCTGTATAAGGGGAATCATACAGTACTTGTCCTTCTGTGACTGGCTTACTATGGCTTACTATACCATTCCAAACATATAATCAAGAAAATGGTTTAAATAACAGTCATATCCCCATCACTCAACTTTAAGTGTCATCACTGGATGTCCAACTATGTTGATTTGTTCCTGTACTGTCCAGTACAATAGCACTTGCACTTGTTAATTCATTAAAGTTAAAAAATACACCAAAGTTCAGATCCTCATGTGCACTAGTCACATTTCAAGGGATCAATGGCCACATGTGGCAAGTGACTATCACTGGACAGTACAACTCTCTACAAAACAGTTGAACACTTCCATCATCACAGATCTTCTTATTGGACAGTGCTAACCTATATCCAACCCTAACCACAGAGCATTTTGAAGTCAGTACTATGTCATATAAACATAACATCAATATATTAGCAATATGTTATAGTATTATGAATGTATTTATAGTGATAATATATAACAACAGTAATATGTAATAATATCAAATATGGAATCACTGTTAAGGTTTGTCCCTTATAATAAAGCTCCTTAACCTGGGGTACATAGGAGCCTTCAAGGGCTTAGCAAAACTTCTTAGGTTATAAGAAAAAATTTGTTAAAGATATACATGCCTTTTTCTGAGGAGATAATTTATGGTAGTAATTCTAAAATTCTAATAAGGGTCAGTTTTTCCAAATACAAGAAACCCTCCCTTAGAAAAAGGTGTGGTCAACTAGATAATTAAAGAAATGAAGTATGGGGATATGGACATTGGGGAGGGTATGTGCTATGATGAGTGCTGTGAAATGTGTAAACCTGGTGATTCATAGACCTGTACCCCTGGGGATAAAAATTACATTATATGGTTATTTAAAAAAAAAGAGATGAAGTAGTTTAATTGTTAATACAACTGTAAAACCGGCCTTATAAATGTAAAATTAAGAATATTCTTAAAGACATCTTTTTTCTATACATTTCATTATTTTTAACTATGAAGTATAAATGGGTGTCTGCAGTTTTCATCTGTTATATAGTAACGTATAATTGGGTATGTAGAAGAGGGGAACATGCTTCTCAGTTTGTTTTTGATATGATTAGGTTAAGACTTCTTAGAAAAGTGGAGAGTTTACCCTAGGCTTCTCTCGTGGTAACTGTAGTGTTCACCTTCATTCATTTATTCCCCATCCATCCACTCATTCATTCAATACCTATTTACTACTAGCACCCACCATGTGCTAGTAATATAAGCCCATGGTTTTGATATGGTTAAGAGATGACCTCCAATCTAAGGGCGCCTTGGTGGCTCAGTCAGTTGAATGTCTGCCTTCCGTTCAAGTCATGATCCCAGGGTCCTGGGATTGAGCTCCGCCTTGGGCTCCCTGCTTATCAAGGAGCCTGCTTCTCCCTCTCTCTCTGCCTGCTGCTCCCCTTATTTGTGCTCGCTCACTCTGTCAAATAAATAAGTAAAATCTTTAAAAAAAAAAAAAAAGAGTTGATCTCAGCTCTAAATAAGCCCTTAGCTGGAATGCAACTTTGGTTCATGGGACAGTTGGCATTACTGAGGATAACTGTGCCAAAGTCCAGGGACAGGTGACAGTAGAGTTTTCTTAATTCAACTCCAAATATTTATCCAATAATTACTACAAAGCAGGCCTTGTAGTGGGTAAACCAGACAGATGCAGTCCTCACAAAGATTATATTCTCCATTTGCATTCTACCTAATATCCCCAGTCTGAGAGCTGGGGAGAAGATTGTCTCTTGATGAACACTGATTGGGGCAGTAAGTAAGAAAAAGTGGGACTATATAGTTTTACATTTGCTGTGACTTCTCTTCTTTCATTCTCTAAGTTGTGTTTCTGATTTTGTACTATCAAAATGTTAGTTAACCTATTGCCGCTTTGCATGATCTTCCCCAGGACCACAGTCTAGATACCCATTAAGTTAACTAGAAAATGAGCAATCCCCAGACACAGCTGGAGTCTTCCTGTTGAGAATCTGTGACCTTTTCCAGGAAGTTCCAGGTCTCTGATTTCCTCTTGTCTTTCTTGAGCTAAGAATCCCCATCAAAAAGTCTCTGTGAATATTCTCTTCCACTCCAGAGGCAAATATCTGCCAATTGTATCTGTATCTCTACATACTCTGCACATACTGCCAACTGAATTCTAGTACATCAATCATTTTTGAAGTCTTTAAAGCAAAATCTCTCATGAACATTTTTCTGTAAATACTTTTTCCAGCAAACTTTTCTCTCCTCATTTCTTTCTCAATAGTGATGATGTGGAAAGAGGCCCTCTCATTTGGAAAATTCTTTATGAAACTAACAGAAACAGTCTTGGTTATTGATGCTTGAAATAGTCATTTTACATTTTCTTTAGTACTTCAAGCTTGTTTCCTTTTTAGGAGGATAGAAAAAAAAAGTTCTTGGTGGCAAAATAGGAGATAGGGAAATTGATCTTAGCTTGTTAGTATTCAGTTATTTGAGAATCCCTACACACACAAGATTTGAAAGGAAAGTTATTTTATTTTATTAAGTCAATAAATATCACCTGATTGTTTGCTCTGTGCAATGCTCTGTGCTAACCACTGGATACAGAATACTGAGTGATATAAACATGGTCCCTGGAGAATAATGGGAATAATGGGAAACAGACACTGAACAAACGAGCACCAGAGTAAATACATCACTATGCACTGTGAGAAGAGCTATGTCGTGACATAAAGTATCTGGTACTAAAAGCTTTAATAATAAAGGGCTTAGTTAATTCCATTGTCAAGAGAAAACCCCCCAAAAAGTGGGTAGGAATTAGTCGGGCAAAGCTGGGAGAGTTAGCAATGGAAGTATATCCCAGAAGGAGGTGGGGGGTGGGGAAGCATTTGAAGAAACAATAAAGAGGAAAGGAGTCAGCCGGTTTGAAGAGCAACACAGGGCGAATGGAAGAGCGTGTGGCAGTTAGAGGGTCTCTATTTTTCAATTTGAAGCGTTCTTTCTGTCAAATCTGCGATAAGCTTGCAGCACATTCTTTGCTATGCATGTTTTTCAAATAAAGTAAGTTTTGACTCTTGTATATATTTAATTCTTCAATATTATCTTCCAATAAAAGGCAGAGGTGCTGTAAGATAACAGGTGAGTCTTAAGACACTGTAGAAAACTCTTTAAATTATAAGTGCATTGTTGCACTAATGCTTCTATTGCTACGCTTATTTAAAGCCTTGGTATATTTTATTTTTATTTATTATTTTTTAAAGAATTTATTTATTTATTTGACAGAGATCACAAGCAGGCAGAGAAGCAGGGGGAGGGGGGGAAGCAGGCTCCCCACTGAGCAGAGAGCCCGATGCGGGGCTCCATCCCAGGACCCTGAGACCATAACCTGAGGCGAAGGCAGAGGCTTTAACACACTGAGCCACCCAGGTGCCCCCTTGGTATATTTTAAATAATTTTTTAAAATTTTATTTATCTGACAGAGAGATCACAAGCAGGCAGAGAGGCAGGCAGAGAAAGAGGGGGAAGCAGGCTCCTCACCAAGCAGAGAGCCCAATGTGGGGCTTGATCCCAGGACCCCGAGATCATGACCTAAGCTGAAGGCAGAGGTTTAACCCACTGAGCCACCCAGGCGCCCAGTCTTGGTATATTGTAAACATGATATTCCATTGTGGTCTTTGATGTTGTTATTGGTGGAGAGAGTAGAATTATCACCCTAGAAAGATCCAAACCTGTGTTTTTTGTTTTTTCCCCTGAGGTCTGGGATTAAATTTTGTGTGGCCTTTGACAACTTGTTTAAAAATTCTGTGCCTCAGTTCCTCTGTCTATATAACCAGGATAATAAAGTTAGCCTTGGGGAATTTAGCAGATGGCTGGGATAATTAAATGTGTTAATATTGTGAAATTTTCTTGCAAAATATGTGCTACACAAATGTTCCCTATGTCATTTTTAATTATTTATTTTTTCTTTTTGGAGTGGCATTGTGAGGAGGTGTGTGACAGTCTTGCTCAAGAATCAAAATGCCAGTGCCCAAACTGTCTCCCTCACTTCTACGCACCTACCTGCGCTGGTTAACATAAGTGACTGACCTTGTCTATGCCCGCATTTCCTTAGCCAAAAAACAAGGGAAAGAATAATCCCTAGTTCATACACTTATTAAAGGATCAAGTGAGATAATCAAGGAGAGAATCTAGAACAGTACTTGTGACATAATTGGCTTTTAATAGCTGTTACCTATTGTGGTGGTGGTGATGGTGGTGGTGGTGGTGTGTGTGTGTGTGTGTGTGTTGGGATGGAAGATGTAGAAATACATATTCAGAAGTTGAGTGGATTCCTGGATTTCACTGGATACTTCCAGAGCACTCCCAGCTCAAACTGCTTTCCCTTCACGTTCAAATTATTCTTCTAAAATAACCACTAGAAAAAAAAAATCTGTGGTTTGATATTATGGACCTACCCAATCATTATTTTCACCCATCTGAGGTTTATACTTAACCTAAGTGGCCCTCAGATTTATTTAAGCTTGTGATCTCTGCTAACATTTAAATAGCAATATGATTTCCCCCCAAAATCTCCCAGCCTAAAAGGACCTATTGTGATTTAATGCCACAGGAAAAACTTTAATAATTTTTGATACTATGCAATCTACAGTGAAGACTGTCAAGAAACTAAAATATGAAGTTTGACACCCCTATACAGTACACTTTCACAAAATTTGGACTGCTAACTTCTTCCATTCCTTTAACTGGGAATCCATAGGACCCTGGGATCATGACCTGAGCTGAAGTCAGGTGCTTACCAGACTGAACCACCCAGGCACCCCATACCTATACTTTATGCATCTTAGGAAACTGACCAGCATTTATAATTCTGTCAAAGAATTTAAGGAGCTCAATTTGTGTTGGAGATACAGGGTTATATCAGTACATTGGAAGAATATATAAGATTATATCAGAACAGGTTTATTACTCTGGGGTAACAAAATATCATAAGAAGAAAACAATACCCAAAGGCAAGAAAACAAAAGACCAGCTTATTAGACCAAATAAAAAAATTCAAATTCTCTATGATGAAATTCACCATAAACCAAATGAAAAGACAAATGGTGAACTGAGTCTTTACAAATGTGAAACAGAGGGTCACCCTTTTCCAAATACAAAGAATAAAACATTTTGAAAAGAAGAAAAATTAGCATAATACTAGCCAAAAATTGATAGAAGAAAAATATCAAAATCTGATAAATATTTGAAAAGATGCACAAATTGACTAGCGGTCACAGAAAAATGCAGGTTAATTAGAGAAAAGTCTTTATCAACCAGACTGCAAAAAAAAAAAAATTGTTAAATATTGACAAAATATACTGTTTGCAATTTATTTGTAAATATTTTAAGTGGAAATTTCCCTTTCAACCAACACCTCCAGTCCTATTAATCCAATATCCTGTGGAATACAAGAGTACAGAGACAGGTAAACAGTGCTTTTCATTGCTTTCATTGTATATGATAGTTGAAAACTCAGAGAAGACCTAAAGGTTCATTAATAAGGTAATGATTAAACTATTTATGGCACATCTGGGGGCACCTTGGTGGCTCAGTCAGTTAAAATCTGCCTTTAGCTCAGGTCATGATCCCAAGGTCTTGGGATGGAGCCCCGGGGCTGTGAGGCTGGCTCCCAGCTCAGCGGGAATCCTACTTCTCCCTCTTCTCCCCCTCTCACTATCTCTGTTGCTATCTCTGTCCCTCTCCTTCTCAAATAAAAAAATAAAATCTTAAAAAAAAATTACGGCACATCTATATAATAAAATACTAGGCAAGTGTTGAAAAAAATTGAGTGATATCTATTAATATTGACATTGAAGGATATCCATAATGCGTAGAGTACTTAGGGGGTGGTTACAAAACAGTATTCATAGAAAACAGTTCTGGCTACACAATCTATTAGCGCTGGTTATCTCTAGAAAGTATAAGGGATGATAAAGAAATTTTATGCCTTACTTTGTATGTTCATATTTATATATCATAATCAAATTCAAATGTGACATTTGTAATTAAAATAAATGAAAAATCCATTTTCTAATCCTGTGGTATTCACTACCTTAGGCTACCATGCTCTCTCTGTCCTTAGCTTTGTGAATTATTGACGGCACATAATCGCAGACGGGTACTTCTAGCTGTGTATGTTAATCATGTTGGAACTGTTGGTATAACAGCTTTGTTCATCCCAACCTGGGGCCTCCTGTGTCCTGACACCTAAGACAGGTGAAGTACTAATACCACAAAATCTCCTGGAGACCCAAGAGGTTATCCTCACTCAAAGCACTTTCCAGCCTGATGTATCCTGGTGACTCTGTTGAGAATATAACCCTTGAGGTTTTCAGAGAAAACTGAAACTTTTCTAAGATGTCAAAATACTAATTTTCAGGGCACCTGGATGGCTCAGTCATTAAGTGTCTGCCTTCAGCTCAGGTCATGATCACAGGGTCCTGGAATCAAGCCCCACATCAGGCTCCCTGCTCGGCAGGAAGTCTGCTGTCCCTTTTTACTCCCCCTGCTCGTGTTCCTGCTATCTCTCTCTCTCTCTTTGTCAAATAAATAAATAAAATCTTTAAAAATATATTAACTTTCTGTCAAACCAGTCCTCTGAGAGATTTCATAGAATCAAAGAACATATGTATTAAAATCATTCATACAAATTAGCTGTGTGGAGACTGTACAGTATCTATACCACACAGAATCCATATATTACCTAATGTCAATAACTACTCATATTTTTCTCTTTTCATGCTGAAATAGGTAATAAATCCCATGTGATAGATGTGAACAACCTTATCTTTCATGTCAACTATTTTTCTTCAGGAAAGAACTACATAACTAAAAATACTTAACCCTAAAATTAGTATAAAATCAAATGAAACATTATATAAGAAACTATTAGTTTAAATCAATAGTTAAGCTATTGAAGATTTAACACATCTAGAGATTTTCAAATCCTATGATTTTTTTAAAAATAATGAATCATACATAATTAAATCTAGGGAGATATTAATACACAAATCCTAACAGCTTTAAGGATTTAAATTCAACTAAACCTCAAAAAATTGGCACAGAAAGCCAATAGCAGGTTTTGAAAGACAAAGTTCAAAATGTAGGTTTGTCAGAACACAGAAAACTGAACTATGATTTGCGATCACAAACTAAATATATGCATCTTTCAATGTAAAGTTGTTCTTATTCCACTAGGTGCAAATATGCTGGCCATAATTCTAAGAATCTGTGAAAGGATTTAAAATTTAAATTCCTCTAAAGTGATTTTATGAGGTGCTCAAAGTATCTAGAGATGTCACATAGATGAGTTGCTTTCCCTTTGATTCAAACTTGTAAAAAAGCATTTCAGAAAGATCAGTTGAAAAGATTTTCAAGATACCATTCATCAAAGATGTCAATAGATGAAAGCTATAGAAATTAGTCCATTGATATATTAAAAATAACCATTTAAAGATTTATTATTCCACAAATTTATTATCTATAGTCTATCAGCATTTTTCAAACTGAGAGGTATAATTTGCTTGTGATGCTGGCTTTTGATTATACAAACTGCATTTTTATTGGCACACATTTTTTATTAATTTAACTGTAGAAGATAGATAACACGAGATATATTGGCCATTATGCATTTAATCATTCTTAGGCTATGCAACATCCTCCATAAAATCAGATAGTGGTTACAGTTTTAAAAATATTTTTACTACTGGTTAATGTATCATCAAATCTCTTCACCGTTAATTTCCAGTCTGTCTTCAATGACAACACATTGATTAATCACTCTGATCAAGAATATATGGTTTTGCTTTAATTTTGGTAAAAATGGAAATAAAATCACACATAATACCCACAAAGCATACTATAGGTCTTAGACAATTCTTCTCTTATAATCACATGTGTGAAATAAAAATTATTAGAAAATTTTATTTTAATCAATTCTTAGCTCAATTTGTTTTCTCAGAATCACAGACTATCAAGGAGGAAGTAACTTATGACCTAGACATTCTAGCCATGACTCTGTCATTAACCAGATTAATGACCTTAAAAATATTGATTACTTATCTGTAAAATGGAATTGTTGAACTACACAATACGTAATTCTCAATCCAGTGCACTCTATCAAAACAATAGACAATGGGAACAATGCCAGAATGTGATGCATCCAAGTTAAAACACAAACCATTAGTGGTTTTAGTTTAATAGTCTATAACCATCCAGATCATCCAATTTAGTAGGAGGCACCATGTCAAAATTGTAGATAATTAAACTTCTAAAATATACTCCTAAAATTCCTTATTTCTACTGACTCATGTTAAAAGTGTGGAAAAAAATTGGTCTTTGACTAATATCATCTTGACACTGAAGCAAAAGAAATTTCACCAACTAATGATATTTGTTTTGAAAGCATGATTTTTAATAGATCTCAGATTCAGTATGCATTTACAGATTATAGATAAGTATTTACACACACACACACACACACAAACACACCCCTATAATGTGCACATGTGTGCATGTGTGTGTGTTGTATGTAGAAAGAGTAACAGAGATGAGAGAACCAGAGAGACAAAGGAAGAGAGAGACAGAGGAAGACAGGGGATTAAGGAATTGTTTTAGATTATGTTTTGATCGGTATCTACGAAAGGAACTGTTTCATAGAAATTTTCATCAATATAGTATCAATATCTGGGATAACTCAATTAAAAACCCCTGGAATACACCTCTACTATAAATTTTACATGGGCTTTTCTAAGAGAAGGAGCAACAAATTACAGAAGACCTACATTTGTATTGCTTAATGAATAAGTGGCATGGACTTTGGAATCAGAAAGACACAGGCTTAAGGATGCATTCCATGCACAGTATGAGCTGGGCTTCTGGGAACTTAACTTTCCCTGAGCTTAAATTTCCTCAATTCCAAGATGATGATGATGATGACAATGACTGTATAATAGTAATAATCATACTAACACCTAAATCGTAGGCTGTTTTGACAATAAAATTAGGCAATGTATATAAAGCACAGTACCTGGGACATATTATTGGCATTATCTTCTTTTGCAAAATAAGTTTCCATTATGGTAAACTTGCAACCTATGTTTCAACTAATAGACAACTAGTCCAGTTGGTAATGTTGGCCTTTACAGGGTCAAATATGATCAGGGTAGCCCTGTTCTTTCCTGCTTTCAAGTCAGCTCTCCTGGATTTTACCCGTTGTTTCTTAAGGAAGTAGATTAAATATTTGTGTGGACCCATTTAATCATGAGAAATATGAGATGAACCCAAATGGAGGGACAGTCTAAAAATATTTGACCAGTTCTTTTCAATGTGCTGAGACTATGAAACAAAAAGGAAATCTGGGAAACCATCATGTGAAGAGACTAACAAGACATGATGACTAAATAAAACATCAGGAATAGATTCCTGAACAGAAAAAGGCCCTCCATGGAAAAAAAAAAACAAAAACTGATGAAATCTTATTGAAGACTTATTTATTCAATAGGATTTTACCAATGTTAATTTTTTAGATTTGAGAAATGCATCCTGGTATGTAAAATGGTAACATTAGGGGAAGCTAGGTGAAAACCTGAGGGAACTCACTATACTATCATTAACACTTTATTTATGAACCTAAAGTTACTTCAAAAAAAATTTAAAAATTTGGGTGGAATCTGAGGGGTAATACTCCAGATAAATGATCAGGCTTTAAATTAGTCTCTATTTCCTTTCTCCTAACCCTTTACACCCCAGCTTCTCTCATAACAGGAGGCTCATAGCACTGTCCTTAACTCACCTATGTTCTTGGATCCACACCAGTGCTCCAAGGAAAATGGTTAAGAAGAGTATACCCACATGTGCATCTTCTCAGGTTTCAAGTAAGTACCAAAAATAGAAATTTATGGTTCAGGGGCCATCAATGTTGTTAGACAGAATTCATTCCAGCTAAGTTCTAAGAGCACAACATCTTTTTATTACTCTAATAAATTAACCAGCAATGACAGTTTTGTGGCAATTAGGTTATATAAACTTCTTCCCATAAAGACACATCATTAGGTTATATTTTTAAGCTTCCATATGTCATCTAAAGTTAGGCAGAAAGAAACATGCAATGCAATCTTTATGACAGATTTTCTTAAATTCACTAGTTTTCCCATTTCTCCTGACATTCTGTTGAAATTTTCATACTCTACACTTTGGCATTTGACAGGTTTGCTTCAACTAACTTTGTAAGGCAGGAGCATATGTTAAAAATGGCAAACCATGCCCTCGTGTGTGTGTGTGTGTGTTTGAGAAAGATAGAATGGTGGGTCATTTTAATAAGGCAGATTTTTTAAAATCTGTGATATCAAAGAAGCATTAGGAGGCTATATACTTTGTGCAAAACAACTTCCATTTAGTTTCTTTAATCATTGAGATATTCTCCTGGGGTGGAGTGGTGGGAGTAAGTCAAATGTGAAGTAGCTTCACAGGGTAGAACAAAAAAGGCAGAATAAAAAAAATTCTTCACAGGTAGAATAAATATATATATATATATATATATATATATATAAATTTTGAATTCTTATACAGCATAAAAAACAACATCATAGCGAACAGCGAATGCATAATAGTGTTAGGAATCATGCTTAGAGAGAAAACCGGGAATATGCATTGAGAAATATCTCTTTCTCTCTCTTTGTGTATGTGAGATCTATGTAAATACGTTTCATTATCTCTCCAATTAGATAACTGATACCTATCTTGGTATCAGAACTTGGTTGCAGATATTCACAAGATGTAATGAAAAATTCTGCTCCTCTAGAATCCAAAAGGCAAGAAATAGTAGGGATCATCAAACCAAGAGACTCAGCATTCACTGATGGGTTATTAGTTGTCTCTAAGTAGGGGCTGGATCATAGATCATGTTCCCATATTAGGGAGCATCTCCTAACCCTGATCCCCATGCCAACTGAACTTCTGCTATCAAAAGCCATATTAAGCAACAGCTTAAAACTATCACAGATGGATTGAAAACAGAACTGGTGACATAATTTTCTGGGGTGCAAAATTAAAATGAGAAGTCTCTTGCTGACAAATTATGAATTTCAGGACAACATCAGAGAATTACACCAAGCATGAGAACCCTGTAATGATAGGGCCCTGTTTTCCTGCCCAGGTCTTGTGCCCATGAAGCCAACTCTTAACAAGAATGTTAAACTCTGCATGCAGACAGAGCAGAGCGGTGCTCAAACTCTAGTACTGTCATGTACTCTGACACAAGAATATTCATCTAGGACCTTGATAAAAGGCCCCTGTGATAGTATTTATGATTATCCTTGCCTCTTCTTATGAAAATGATCAGGTATCGGGATGCCTGGGTGGCTCAGTTGGTTAAGCTGCTGCCTTCGGCTCAGGTCATGATCCCAGGGTCCTGGGATCGAGTCCCACATCGGGCTCCTTGCTCAGCAGGGAGCCTGCTTCTCTCGCTGCCTCTGCCTGCCTCTCTGCCTACTTGTGTGTACTCTCTCTCTCTCTGACAAATAAATAAATAAAATCTTTAAAAAAAAAAAAGAAAATGATCAGGTATCTAAGTAAATAAGAGTAATTATATTATTTTGAACTAAAAGAACACCTAGTGACGATCTGGTTTAACTCCCCCACTCTCTGAAGAACTTACTTGATGTCTGGCACTAGTCCATGGCTCCGACTTGGATCTTCTGACCCTACACACAATGCTCTTTCAGTAACATTGTGGGGGAAGAATGGTTGTTAATGGCTCAGGGTTTGGAACCAAATAGTCTCACGCAAATTCTGGTTCCACTATGTGAAACCTTGGGCAAGTTGCTTAACTTCTCTGTGCCTCAGTTCCCTTATCAGAAACTGGGCATTCTAAAAGTACTTTACAGGATTAACGTCAATGTTTCTTATAAATAATTCAAAACACTGGTTATTGTATAGAGTGTTAAATAAATGTTAGCTATTAATATTTTATGCTTCACCTCTAAAAACACCTTTTTGGAGGCAAACAGTGGATAACCATATTGAATGGTAGGAGAAATGTAAGCTAAATTAGAAAGTGGATCTAAATTATAGCCAATTAGATAACTTTATAAAACAAATTATTAATGAGTTCATATATATATAGCAGGGCTACTTTTATATATTATTTAAACTTTTTACTAAGAGTTTAGATAAAAATGTATGTGATATGATTTTAAATTCATTAATGCCACAATTCTGGGAGGGAATTTTTTTTTAAGTTTTGGGATGTAGAAATGATAAACAGAGGAAGAAATAAAGTAAACAAGATGAAATTTCACAGGGAGACCTGTTTTGTTTTTTTTTTTAATGAAAAAAAAAGATATCAAAGATATATGACTTTAAAGTAGAATGAAGCTCCACATGAAATCACAAGATAATGTGATGTTCCAGAAAGTAGTATAATTCCAAGCTGTATGGATAGGGTATTCAATGAAGGAAAGGGTGAAAAGAGGTCAAATTTTAATGTCAATCAATAGTACAACCACAAGTATCCACCCATGCCTAAGGTTTCTCAGTATATTCCTTTTCAAAACTTCTTAAAAATATAAAAAAAACACTTTTAGCAATATGTCATACAAAAAAGGACATAGGCTAGATTTGGCCCATGAATCATATTTTGCCAACCTCTGGTCTAAACGTTTTCATTCAATTGAAAAACGGGGATTATCAAAGCATGTAAGGAGTAAAACACTATTATATGAGACCTATAAGAGTCCTACTTTAAATATCAAGGCATAGATACATTGATAATAAGTGAATAAAAAGATTAATCATGTAAAAAGCAAGCATAATAATGCCAGATGGCTATTTTAATATAAAAAATGCTTTGAGACAAAGAATATTACTAAAGAATTCATCATAATAAAAGAGAAAATTAATCAGGAGGACATATCAATTATCAACATGCATGCCACAAATAATAGTCTTAAGATGTATGAGGCAAATATTTATAGAATGAAAGAAAGAAAAATTACACAAATAGAGCAGGAATTTCTTTACAGCCCTTTCCCAGGATTTGACAGGGCTAGAAAATAAATTGGTAAAGACAAAGAACACACAAAGAATAGTATTAACCATCTTGATCTAATTGTCTTGTAGAATAATATATCCATCAGGTACAGAATATTTACCCATGATAGATAACCTTCCATAAATTTTAAAAGGTTAAAAACTATAAAGAAGGCACTCTCTGACCACAACAGGATTGAATTAGAAAATACTAATAATACTGGGGCACCTGAGTGACTCAGTTGGTTAAGTATCTCACGCTTTATTTCAGCTGAGGTCATGATTTCAGAGTTGTGGGATCGAGCCTTCATTGGGCTCCATGCTCACTGAGGAGTCTGCTTGAGATTCTCTCTCTCCTTCTGTCCCTCCCTTCAACTCGCCCATGCTCTCTCTCTCTCTCAAAATAAATAAATAAATCTTAAAAAAGATTATGAATAATACTATATCTAGAAAACCTCCAATGGGAAGTAAAACAACACAATTTTAAGAAATTCTTAAGACAAAGAGGAACTCACAAGAGAAGTTAGAAAATATTTTAAAAAGAATGCCCATGAAAATACATTAAAATTTTGGGAAAGCAAATAAATCAGGGCTTAGAGAGAAATTTGTATCTTTAAATCCTCATATTAGAGTAGATAAAAGTTTTTGACTCAGTAGCCCCAGGTTTCATCTAAAAAAATCTAGAGAAAAGATGAGTAAAATAGGAAGCAAAGGAAGAAGATAATAAAGAACATAAATCAATAAAGTACAAAATAGTCACTAGAGGAAATTAGCAGAGCCAAAAGATGATTTTGAAAATGCTATCAAAATTGACACACCTCTAGTAAAACTGAGCAAAAAAAAAAAAAAAAAAGGAAAGAACACAAATCACCAATATTAATACTGAAGAGGGGATTATCACTACAGATGTTTTAGGCATTAAAAGAATTATAAGAGGATACTATGAACAACTTTGTGCTAAAATTCAACACCTTAGAAGATATAGAAATGTTTATGGAGAAATAGAACTTACCAAAATAACACAAAAAGAAAGAAAATCTGACCAGCTCTCTATATATTGAAGACATAACATTTATCAAAAAGAAGACTGAAAATATATGAGAATAAGTTCTGAAGCCCAATATACCATATACAAAACTATTACCTAAAATTTTTACTCAAACAAAGTCAATTTTTCCTCTTTTTGTCTTGTCTTTAGCAAAGTCTTACAATATCACACCAACACCGTATAAAAATGACAATGCACCACGACCCAGTAAGATTTATCCCAGGAATGTAAGACTAGTTTATCCTTCAAAATCAATTAATACAATCCACCAAAGTACATAAAGACAGAAAAACCATGTGATCAGCCACCGAGAGGCTATTTATTCTTCTTTTTTAGTAAGGTTGCGGAGGCAGCTGATAGCTGGATATCCTTTACATTCTGGGAGTTAGCCTAATGAAACACAGTAGTCTCATTTTTCAATTCCCATTATTCTTCTCCTTAATTTAAAGAGGCTAAGCCTGAGTTTGATGGTAAAACTGAAAAGAGCTCCTTAAATGTAGCATCTGATAAACAAAAATGGGTAAGGCTGGCTATTCCTTATTCATCGAACCCTCCACTCATCCATTTATTACTCAACAAATACTTTTGAATTTTACAATGCTTTGCATTCAGCACTGTGGATGGAATGATGAAAAACGGCCATTGTACTTATCTTGTGAAGTTTACAGTCAAGAAAGAAAGGCAGACATTAATTATAAGAGAATAAAACCCACAAATATTACAATTGTTAACAACTAGTATGAATGCTACAGGTGCTTTGAGAAAGGGAAATTAAGAAGGCAATGCTAAGAAATTAATTACAGCTCTAGATTTGAAGGATGAGTAGGAGTGAGCTAGGCAAAGAGAGGAAAAAGCATTGTAGGCAAAGAAAACAGCAAGGCAGAAATCCCTGAGGCTACTGAATTTTTTTTTTTTTTTTTTTTTCTTGGTATAGGTGGCTCAGTGACTTGCTTCTCTGGATTTTAGGTAAAGAATGGTTAGGCTGAAAAGCCAAGGCTGCTCTCCGAACTGACAACACCTGCTTTTCAGTGATGAAGAGGTAGTTCACCAACTCAATGTTATTTACAAGAATATAATAATCATTAATATATCTTCTTTGGGGGACTTGTGAAGGTCCAGGAAAGAAGCCTCTAACCTCTGATTCTCTCTTCCTGCTTTCCATAGCCAAGATAAAAAGAGGAAAAATTTACTTTGAGTAAAAAGTATAGATAATAGTTTTCTATATGGTATATTGTGCTTCAGAAATTATTCTCATATATTTTTGGTCTTCTTTTTGGGTCATAGATGCACATAATGGATAATTAAGAAGCTTACAATTTCAGAAACCAGGTCTTGAAAGGTAAGTTTAGACTAGCCCAATAGAATGCAGAGGACCACACTGAGTCTAAATATATTCTGTCCCTTCCTCGGGGTGCAGGAGTTGCATTATAGCCCACTGGGACTTCAAAATGTTACAGCAGAGTGATTACAGGGACTGAGGATTTCTCATTGCTCCAGGAATGTCACTCATCTACTACTTGGCAATGGAGAGTAGGGCAGATTATCTGTTTTCTTCTTTCTGGAAAACCTGATAAAGCATTCTCATTGTCTCAGATTTCCCAGAGGAGAGAGATGGTTAAAATGAGAAACCAGAACCCCCGTGGCTTATATAACAAATCCTTCTGTTGGCTCTTGAATGAGTCTTTTTTACATAATTTCTCCCAGTTCCTTTGATGGTTTCCTAAACCCAGTAAGGTATCAGTAAGTATGTGTTTAATTGACTGTGAGCTACAGTTTCAAGTTCTGTTTTTAAGCCTGTATTGTTTTTATTAACTCAATGAATAAGCATCACCAACATGGTTAAATTATCATTCTGTAATTAGACTTTAGGGATTAAAAAGAGCCCATTCTTACCACTTCCAAATGTGTGTTTTAAGTTACTTAACCCTCATTCTCCCCGCTCTATAAAATAGTGATGACATTGTACTTATACCAAGGGCTATCGGTGAAGATTAAATGATTATAAATGTAAAGGGTTCACCACAAAACTGGCATTCCAAGTGGTAGCTATTTTTAGTATTGCACTGAATATACTTCTTCAAATCCTAAAAGAGTCTTTTAGTTAAACTTTAAGGAACACTTGGCTAACGTATCTTCACAACTAGAAAACTGTAGCCAATTAGCAATGACCTTTATTTACATAGGCACTAAGAAGAGAAGGTAGGATTGGAAAGACATACTAAAATAACTTTCTTGGCATATGTAAGTAATCTATAGTACTCTGTCTTCTCCTTATATATTATTTTGATACAATTGTAAGCAGAACAGCCTCAATTATTCAACTTAAGGCCAGATCATCCTTAATGTATTTTCCATGTCTGTCCACCAAGGCTTACCTTTGGGCAGTAAATTTGATTAAGTTTAGATTCAAGTAGTACTTTATGTCAGGGGAACATAAATACAAAAATATTTCAGAATGTATTAAATACATTTAAATACAAAAATACTTCAGAATGTATAACCGAACTAAATATTTATTTCTTAAGGCGATAAAAAAGGCCATTTGGAGTCAATTAATCTATCAATAAGTAGCTTTCTCTTAGTGAAAAATAAATCTTTAATTTTTTCCCCCCTGGGGGTGCCTGGATGGCACACTGGTTAAGCATCTGCCTTTGGCTCAGGTCATGATCCCAGGGTCCCGGGTTCAAGCCCCGCCTCTGCTTCTCCCTGTCCCTCCCCTCCTTCATCTGCTCATGTTCCCTCTCTCACAAATAAATAAAATCTTAGAAAAAATAATGAATTTTTTTTTCTGCTTACCAGAAAAAAAAAACCAACTAGAGAAACAAAGTGCCTAGCAATGGTTTAAGAAATTCTCAACACATTTATGGATATTATGATTAATATGCATATACGAACAGAGTATAAACACTCCTTTGATTATGGGGACTAAACTGGAATAGGGCAAATTCCGACCTTAAAATAGCTTAAGAACTTAATACCTAGTTTCACCGTTAGTGTTTATTTGACTTCAACATCGTCCTTCCTTGTATAATTTTTTAAAATATTTTATTTGTTTATTTATTTAGAGAAAGAGAGAGTGCACGTGCTCTGAGACTGAGCCCCATGTGGGCCTTGATCTCATGACCCTGAGATTATGACCTGAGCAGAAAATATAAGTCTGAGGCTCAACTGACTGAGCCACCCAGGCGCCCCAATTTCCTTGTATATTTTCAAAATAGGTGGTATACTGATTGACAGCAAGTCCCTGAGGATGTCTGGCTGGGACTGAATCCTGACTACACCCCAGTGTATGACATTTACTTAATCTCCTATTCTCATGGGGTTGACTGAGTAAAATGAGACAATGAATATAAGGCACTTAGCACTTAGTAAGTGCTCAATAAATTCTATCTACCTACTGTGGTCACAGAAAAATTAACATAAAGTCTCTAGTATTTTCATGCAAATAGCCTGAAATCACTTGCCAAACAGCTTGGGGCAGCGAGGGTGATAAATCCCAACAGAGGGGCTTATATTTAGGGAATTCCTAATTGCACTATCTTGTTTAAGGAGGATCTTGTTCTAGAATGAACTTTGATGAAATAAATGAATTAAATTGGTGAAGTATTTCTTCACTACTTTCCTGTCATTTGCAAAGCAATACAGGAGATAAAGGATAATATAAGACATAACCCTTCCTTCAAGAAACATAGAATTCAGGATACTTAGCTGCAGATAATACAAAGTGACTTGGGTTAAACTAAATAGAACAGGCATTTATTAAAATGATATTGAACAGCTTACAATAGACCAGAAATCCAGGTGTGGAAGCTATGAAGTCAGGAACAATGCCCACAATCGTAGGACAGAACAGTTGTCGTGAAGTGGTCAAGGCACATCCACTAGGTTGAGGTAATACAGTTCTCACTGCAGTTCTTACAGCGACTTGTGCCCCTAAACACTTCCACCTATCCACTGCCGGGGCTCCTACCTTTCTTAGGCTGGGTTTTCCCGAAGTCGTTGGTTTTCATGGCACAGGATTCCAATTCAAAGTGATAGGATTGGTAGAACCCTGCTGTTGCACCCACCTTCTCAGCACGTAAGGCTGAGAGAAAGCTTTTCCAGCTTCTGTTATGGGAGGTTCGCTCTATTTTATAAAGTAGGTGATTATTAAAATCTAGTGTTCATATATGGGCGGGCAAAGAAAATAACAAAGTCCACTGAAAACATACAATTCAGCAGTTAGGATTTCACAAATATAGAATTCTCAGAAATAAATTATTTATAATAGAAACAGGAATATATTAATTTTATGTTAAGGATATAAACAAAGAAACAATGTGTACAATGGTTAGACATGGGCTCTAAAATCAGACTGATCAGGGTTCACATCTCAGCTTGGCCACTCTGCTCAATAATGAGTACTGCCTGACTACATTCCTCACTTTTGCCTATAGTTCTAAATGCGATCCAGGCTCTGACAATCAGATACACTTGCTGGAGACCTGAATTCAGAACTCGAGAGAGAGGTTCAGCATTTAACACCTTTTATTGGTACCGATTACGTGAAAAACAGTATGCTCTTGGTCTAGCAACTAGGACAGTGGCTCTTTAGTTCAGTAGGCAGTCATAATACTCCGGCATGAGTACTGCCTTGCCAGTACAGGCCCCAGCTATGATTGTAGGAATTATACATAAAGGCCCAATCTAGAGTCTGTTCCTTCAGTCTTCCCTAGAATTCAGGAAGCCAAATAAGTCTCTTCCTGTTTAAGCTAGCTACACTGGATTCTGTTTTCTCTAACTACACATTCACCTGTTAACCTGTTTGTCCTTTTGTAAGTTACACAACCTCATTAAGGCACTACATCCTCATTTGTAAAGAAGAAATAATATTAGTAGCTGTCATATGAGATATTTAGCTGAGATCATGTATGTACATACACAGCACCATGTCTCATACAAAGTAAACATTTAATAAGTGATAGTTACTATTATTGTTGGTATAGAACATGATGACAATAAATATAATAATCATGGTACTGGCTACAGTGGAGGTGGGAGCAGAGACAGAAGGTAAACTCTGGAAACTATCAAGAATAAAAAGGTATTAGATTTGCAAAAACAAATTAACAGTATTGAAACACTACTAAAGGGAAAATATCTTCAAGTGGTAACACAAGGAGCTAGATTCAGGAACTGAGAAAAGTCAGTCTGAGTTATAATTCACTGGGCTGCAACTATGTAACAAAACAACATGAGTCTTCTGGAAATGCTTCAAGGAAGGTCTGTGGGCGTATTTATCCCTCTGGCTTATGATGTTCACATCAGGTTTCATGAAGTGCTCTCCAGCTTTCACTAAAAGTGCTAAGAAAGCCACAAATGTGGCATTTTCACTTAATTAGGACCAAGTATGAGTTGAAGCCCAGCCAAAAAAGAGACAATTTTTGCTGACAGCACTACTGGCACCTTTTCTGATCTAAAGCAGAACCAAATAAACAAGTTTGTACGCCCACCACCCTTACCCCATGAGATCTGCATTAGAAAAATGTATAATACACAGTGAGCACCTAAACTGCATTTTTAGTTTTAATGGTAGATTTCAAAGCAGGGGGAAAAAATGAGCATTAGAAACACAAAAGAAAGTGGCCATCAATTTCAGAAAGTACATACAAATACACACAATGCAGGGTTTTGAACAGAGCCTCATCCAACACTCTGTCCCCAGAGACTTAGGAGTTCATTTAGTCTTTAAGAAAACATTCCATCTTTAAGAACCCATATGGGAATCAGTTTCCTTTTAATTTCTCCTTGCTGTTTTTCTTTTTTAAATTTTTATTTATTTTTAAAATTTCTTTTCAGGTTCCAGAATTCATTGTTTATGAACAACACCCAGTGCTCCACGCAATACGTGCCCTCCATGATACCCACCACCAGGCTCACCCAGCCTCCTACCCCCCGCCCCTCCAAAACCCTCAGTTTGTTTCTCAGAGTCCACAGTCTAGAGCTTCCCTATGACCCCACAATTGCACTACTGGGTATTTACCCCAAAGATACAGATGTAGTGAAAAGAAGGGCCATCTGTACCCCAATGTTCATAGCAGCAATGGCCACAGTCACCAGACTGTGAAAAGAACCAAGATGCTCTTCAACGGACGACTGGATAAGGAAGATATGGTCCATATATACAATGGAGTATTGTGCCTCCATCAGAAAGGATGAATACCCAACTTTTGTATCAACATGGATGGGACTGGAAGAGATTATGGTGAGTAAAATAAGTCAAGCAGAGAGAGTCAATTATCATATGGTTTCACTTATTTGTGGAGCATAAGAAATAACACGGACGACACGCGGAGATGGAGAGGAGAAGGGAGTTGGGGGAAATTGGAGGGGAAGATGACCCTTGCTGTTTTTTGAGTTGCAAGCTGAGCCTGTGCCAATGCATCCTAAACTTTATACCTGTGCTTACAACATGGTCAGAAGGTTGAGCAGCTCCTAAGGTCTGGGCTCCTTTAGTTACCAAGTCAGCTTAATACAGGTGAGGGTGGAAGCCTTTGTGTTTAATTTGCCTGGGTTTGGCATAGTATTTATATTAATGTATACAGGGCAAAAAGCTAATAAGGGGCTGAGTCTACTGCTAAAAAATTTCTCCCCGAATTCTCTGTATCTAAAACTCTAGATTCCAAAATTACCTGTCAATTCATGTGGAAATCTTGATCACTGCCAGGATAACATGGTCTACCCACATTCTACCTTTTGGGCTAGCATTTACTAAGGTACGTATACACACTTCATAAACTTCTTCCCTTTGCACACCATGGCAGAGATGGCCTAATGGTGCCTTAAGGGAAATGAACAAAACAGGCAGATTCTCACCTGTGAGACTGAGAGATGTTAATTTGATAACACTATGAATTGTGCTTCCTTTCGGTTTGCCCACTTAGGAACAATAAAATAATGGTTTCCTTTTCAGTTAAGAAGATGTACTTCACTTCTAACGCCCTTTGGCTTCCTTTTACATTAAGTGTTTTTGAAATCAGGATATATGTAAAACCATATCAAAAGACTTTAAATTTTATATTTTCTATAATGTAGTTATTCAACTTCTTTGAATTTACTTTTTATATTATTGTTACTCAGACTTTTTGAAATGAAGAAAATGTTCTATATACTTGCACTGTTCAGTATGGCAGGAACTAGTCACCTGTGGCTACTGAGCACATGAAATATGCCTAGTGAGACTGAGGAACTAAATTTTTAGTTTTTAAAATTTTAATTAATTTAAGTTTAACATGGCATATTGCATTATACCGAAGAGCCATATATACATATGTGTGTGTGTATATATATACACACACACATATATAAAATCATGATTGTATTTAATGATAAATAGCTTCAGTCAAACACAAATTATAACATTATTAAAAATAGCAACATAGTGGAATTATTTTGTGTTCTACAATTAGGAACTGACTAAATAAATTATGATTCAGCCACAGGTGGAATACTAGACAGACATGAGAAATTATGAGAGGATTTCAGAAATTGGGATATTTGTGATATGCTATTAAATTTTAAAAATGAGGTTGAAAATTGTATATGTAGTTAAAAATTGAATTATGTGTATGAAAAAGGAGAATTCCAGCTTAAGATTGCGTATTTGCCTTTCCAGCCTAATTGCAATCTCATAGAAATAACTGTAAGGAGAAGGAATGGTAAAAATCCGTAATAGTACTATAAATTACAGGAAAGTATTACATCAACAGGCTGGTAATTTTGAAAAATGTACAAACGTTAGAATGTAGATGAGGTCACACAGACAGAGAAAACCACAAGAACAAGTTTTCCATGACAAGTGCCAAGGAAAGGGCTGATCTTTCCACTAAAGTCCTAGAGTAGTGTGGTCTTTACACCTGCAGCATTAGTATTGCCAGCAAATGTGAAAAATGCAATCCTGAGACTCGCTTCAGACCCAGTTTAGTTAGAAATTCCAGGGATGGGACACAGCAATCTGTGTTTATTTAGCAAGCTCTCCAGGACATTCTCATGCTGGCTAAAGTGTGAGAACTGTGCCCTTACAGGACTCTCTTCCAACTTTGTTCATTGTCATCACCTGCAGAACTTTTAAAATGACTGATTCAGTAGGTCCATGGTGTGGCCTGTTCATTTGGATTTTTAAAAACTCCCCAGGGACTCTCATGTTCAGAAAAATTGAGAAGCTCTGCCTTAGAGAATTTGCAGACTTGGGAAGTTCACAGAGTAGAAGCCACCATGCCACCAACAGACAAGTCCCCTTGCTTCTCTCACATCGGGCTGTGGTGACTGCCCCTGAGATAATGCTGGAAAAAGGCCTCTTAAACAGAGTAAGGGGTGCCTGGGTTTCTAGTTTAGATACTGGGCTGAGGAGAGAATCAGCACAGAGCCCCAAACAGCCCTGGGTACTGCTACGAAAGGAAGTAGGAAAAAAAAACAAAGATAAGTTGTTGGTCCATCAGATCCTTCTAGGAATGAAAGGGTAAAATTATGTAAGGTGTTTAAGCCTCAGAGGAGCCTTGGTTCCCTATGAAGGATCTTAGCCCACTCTCCTAAAGGGGGAAGCTGCCTGCTCAGCATGCCCCGTTCTCCTCCTGCTTCCTTTCTCCTTATTCAGGCAAGAGGTTGACTATGAAAACAGCCATGTAAAAGTGCTAAAGAAACCCATATCAGTTCGGAAAACCTGTATCAGTACCTTGTTGGTCAAACTACCCCTTTATTTACAAATATGAATGGACTGCCAAGATCAGCAGACTTACAAGGAAAACTATCAGCATAACAAAAGAAGGGCCACATAAATAAACATACATCATCACAAAAGGAATTAGAAAGATCAAGAGAGCAGAAGAAAACTTGGAAAATAATTTAAAATGATATCCTTAAAATAAAAAGGACATTCCATAAGAAAACAAGTGACTATCAAAAACGTGTAATCAAAGAATGAGAAAGCATTCTTAGAAATTGAGAAAAGGATGGCCAAAATAGAATACCACTAATGATAATTTCTTTGGAATAAAATAAATATTAATAATCTGGAAGATAAAAATCTACAAATTTTATTTCAGAGCCAAGGCAGATAAATGTGAGAGACCCAAGGTCTATCCATGGGAATTCCAGAAGGCAAAAATAGAGACTACAGAAAGAGAAAATTTTAAATGTGAATAAAATCAAGATTTCTCTTTGGGGGAAACAAAAAGCTTTAGATGGAAAGAGTTCAATATTCTCACTTTTCATACTCTACATTAAAGTGTACCCTTTATATCTAAGTCAATTCTTCACTTTCTCATAATGGAAGAATTGAAAGAACAGAAGTCCTAAAGTCCAGATACAGAAGATCACAAATAATATGTTCACAAGATGCCAGAGTTTCTAAATACACATCCTGGCATTTGTTTATTGTCAAAAAGGAATAATAATTATTAAGCAGTGATCACATTCCAACCAAGTAGCACACAGCAAGGAGGGGGAAACAAATGCTCCACTTCCACACTGCTAGATACAATTCAAGAAAATACCAAAATGGGACAGTGATGCAAATTAAATTTGCATGCAGTAACACCACAGAGCATTTGCAATGCTCTTTGATTCTCTCTAGATAAATAATTATGTCTAACTCCCACTGGAATGTCACAGGAATATTTTTTTTCCAACTTGAATAATTCTAGGATCACCTAAAATACTTGGTAGCTTCATGATTTTAACATCCCCCCCCCACACACACACAGACATACGCACACATACATTCTCTTCTGCTGTGGTGATTCTTAAAGCCTTAATGAGATCAAAACCCTCAAGGGAGTTCTAAATTTTTTAGAAAGGCTGGAAAATGTGGGGGTCTTAGCCTTAATCCTCACACTACCATTGAGTGTGTGAGGAAATCTGAGAAAAGAAAGATTGCTAGATAAATTACAACAGACCATCAGCAAAACACACATAGCATCTACTTAAAATCTTAGCCAGCATCTGATTTTCATCTTTTCCTAAATAGCACTGCTCCCAGATGTATATGCATATGGGATCTGCATCTTCACAGAAACCAAGTTCGCCTAATTGTCCTTTAACTAAAGTCCTACATATTTTTGCTGGTGCCAAGTAACCATTAACACAGAGCTTCTTAGAAATCATATAATCCCATCACTTGCCCAATGCAAGAATTCCCTTTTTACCAGAAAATGGTCTTACAGCATTCAACAACCTGCTGGATTTTCACCAGGTTTAACTGCTATGAACTTTTCTTTTTTAAAATATTTCAGTCCAAAATTGCCTTTTGGCATCTTTTGTCATTAGCTTCGTTTTGCCCTTGGAGCAGAATGCTCTCTTAATAGGAAATGCTGTAATTTTTGGAAAACATTCAAATACTGCTACTCTCCCTGGGTTTCTGTTCCTCAAGGTAAATGTACGGGTAAATTTCTTCTACTGATTCATCATACTCCATGGTTTACCTACCATTCATATTTTGTTTATTCTGACTGCTAAATATTCCACTTAAAATGTTGTGACTCTAATTGAGCCCAATATTCCAGGTGAAATTGATAATGATAACAATAATGATATAAAGATAACAGCTGCTACCTATGGAAATACCAGTACAAGAACGGCACAAAGCTTTCTGTCTTGATTATCTCATTACCTTAAGGTATTGCAATATAGTAGAGATAAGAAACCATAGCTTGAAAAAGCCAAGTGACCTGTCTGGTTAGCTTGAGGAATCAATACCAGAAAGCTACCTGTATCCAATAAATGACCTCTCATCCACTAGACACATTAACTCAGAATCCTATCCAATCACTACTTCCTTTGTGATGAGTATTTTGAATCTAATGACATATTCTAAGTGCAATCAATTTTCACTTTAGGAGTGGGAGAACACTTCTCTCCAAGTTCTTAAAAATCACATATGTATATTCACTAAAATATTAACCAGTACATAGCATAAACTATATCCAAAATATATTAACCTGTGCCATAGTAAATATAGATTCAATACCTTAATTTGTTTAAATGTATCAATCTACATTGACCTCTTTAATAAAGATTATTTTAAATAAAGCTGTTGAAAGAAAATAGAGCCTTTATTCATTCAATAACCTAACAGCAAGCTTTTTAATATAATATCCAAATTGGAATTCAATAAGACAACAACAGGCATATTTTTATTTCCTCATTTCCTTAAAGCATGGTGACTTTCTCTAGGAAGAAGAGAGGCCTGAGCCAACACACTCTCACACATTCATAGACGTGTTTACTACATCGATTGCAGAGACTTTAGATGGTCAGCAGGTGATGACTTTCTTCTCTGGTCAGTTTAGAATATTAGCAAAATCACAAATGAATTATATTTTTAAATGGACTGCACTTTCATTTCATCTAAGTACAGTGTCAAAGAGCTTTTAAATCTCCCTCTTTTGATTTTGAAGCTAGCTATTAATTCTTTTCCCTGTGGCAGAAGTAGAAGAAATTAATTTGCATTTTATACTGTAGGCACAGCTGGCTGAGACATTCTGTGAGTAAGTAGACAGCCCTACAGATAATAAGACTTACTTATATTGTAAAAGCGAGAGCTAGAATAAGATCTACAAAAGTTGAGAGGGGCAATGTTTTGAGTGTCTCTTTGGCTGGATTTACAAGATCTCATAGTTAGGTCAAATCTGTGGTAGTACAGGAATCTTTAAATATAATAAAATCAGTGCTATAATAATAATAATTAATTACCAAAGTTATTGCTCATTAGATGTCTACCATGTACCAAGGAAAGTGCTATATTCTTTATCTTAATTAGTTCATTTAATCCTCAAACAACCTGATGTGGTAGATATTATTCCTATTTTATCTATGAGGAAACTGAGGCTCAGGTAAGTTGGGTGACTTCCCTGACATAAGGTAGGTATTCAGAGCCTGTGAGAGGCCGGCAACAACTGGTTTCTGATACTGCCACAAGGGGAGTATTGGATTTTTTTAATTTTTATTTTATTTATTTTTTTATTTTTTTGTATCCTAAAGGGAGATGCCTGACTGGCTATCCTAGTGAACACCTGGCATAGCCCTGTGAGCTGCTGGGAAAGTTTTAGATCCTCTAATTTACTATAGATAGCACCAAAGCTGAGACTGATGGAAAAATCAACAATATTCAAGATAAGAGCATTAACCTTATTCTCTGAGACCCTGAGGCTGTCCAATCCAAGTCACCCAGAGATAGGCTGAGATAAAATCATACCAACAAATGGGGGAAAAAAAGAGAAACCTTTGGGGTTTTGGCAATGTGAGTATCCTGCCAATAGATCTAGTTGAGAGAATTCCATACTCCCTTTTACACAAGTGTTTCACATGCCCCAGGTGAGGAACCTGGACATGGGGTTAAGGAGTATAAGACAATCTTACCCTTCTAAGGAGGGGAGAGAGACCATGTAGCTGATATTGATATGGTAGCTAATTTGGCTCAGAATATAAGAGATTAGGTCTCTAAAAATTCCCATTTCAAAGATATATCATACTCTCCTTGTCCCTTTTGCACTATTTTTCATTTCTGGATGGAACATATATTTTTTTTAAGATTTTATTTATTTATTTGACAGAGAGAGACACAACGAGAGAGGGAACACAAGCAGGGGGAGTGAGAGGGCTTCCCGCTGAACAGGGAGCCTGATGTGGGGAGGCAGATGCAAGGAGCCCAAATGGGGCTCATCCCAGGACTTGAGCCAAAGGCAGACATTTAATGACTGAGCCACCCAGGTACCCCTGGATGGAACATACTAAAAAGCTTTGCAGTAAGCTCAATCCTAATACTCCCTCACTCAGAATCAAATTATATTATTTTCTCTGACATTAAACCAATATACTAATTACTGACATAGAGACAAGGTAATAATGACTTAGTAAAGCCACTACTATGGCCATTTGCACTTGAGAGAGGTAGGGAGGAAGGGCAGTAAGGAGGGGAATGAGGGAGAGAAGAAGAAAAGTAAGGAGAAAGGTGGAGGCAAAGAGGGAGGGGAGAGGGTGAAGGAAAATACATGAATGCCTAGATTTTCCTTAACAGAAAGAAATAGTTAAATAAGGTCTAATGTCAGACATGAACTGCAGAGTTACTTGTTTAAGGGACAGGATCCTAAATTCATTTCAATAGGCTTAATTACTTAACTACCTACTTAAAATAGCAAGACTTGCATATCATATATTTTCAATATGACACCATATTTCATTGCCATTCATTCATATTCATTCATATAGCCGTGATTTGCTGTCGGGCTAAATATGAATAAGTTTCAATTTTTTGTAAGTATAGGATATTTTCTTGATTTCTACATTAGGGATCTTCCTCTTAATCTGGTCCTTACAAAATCAGTGGCTTTAAATGCTAAGCCAGCTATCAATTACCACATCAACACAGAGCCATTATTCCTCAGTGTCTGTACGATCTTGGGCAAATCACTTTATCTCTTTGAGTCTGTTGCCTTAGATGTAAAGAGTGGAATATTAATATCTGCCTATGAACTTTTAGCTAAAAATGCTCATAAAAGACAAACAGGGTCATTATATAATGATAAAGGTCATCATATAATGATAATTATATAAATTAATCACAAATATATAATAATTTTAAACATTTATGCAACATTGGAGCACCTTAATATATAAAGAAACTATTAACTACAAGAGATAAATGGAATACAATAATAGTTGGGGACTTTAATAACCCACTCGCAACAACAGTTAGATTATCTAGACAGACATCAATAAGGAAACAGTAGATTTGAACAACATTACAGACCAAATGAACCAAAAAGACATACAGAACATTCTATCCAACAGCAACAAGATACATATTCTCTTAAGCACGCACAGAATATTTTCTAGGATAGATCATATGTTAGGCCACAAAATAAGTCTCAAAACATTCAAGAAGACAGAAATTATATCAAGGGTCTTTCCTGATCACAAATGTATGAAACTAGAAATCAATAACAGTAAGAAAGCTGGAAAATGCACAAATGCATGGAAATTAAAAAAATCCTGAACCATCAATGATTAAAAAAAGAAATAAAAAGGGAATCAAAAAAATATTAAGACAAATGAGGCAGAAACAATATATCAAAACTTATGGGATAAAGCAAAAGCTGTTCTGAGAGGAGAGTTTATAGATACAAACATGTTTCAAGATAAAAGAAAGATTTCAGATAAACAACCATTATATCTCAAGAAACTAAGAAAAGAACAAACTAAGCCCAAAGGTAGCAGAAAGAATGAAATAATAAAGATTAGAGCAGAAATAAATGAAATAGAAACAAAAGCAATGAAAAAAAAGTATAAAATAAAATAAAAAATACAGAGTTCACTCTCTAAAAAGATAAACAAGATTGATAAATCTTTAGCAGACTAACCAAAAAAAGAGTAAACTCAAATAAATAAAGTTATAGATGAAAGAGGAGACATTGCAACTGATACCACAGAAACACAAAGGATCAAAGTGACTATGATGAAGAATCATATGCCAATAAATCGGACAACCTAGAAGAAAGTAATAAACTCTTAGAAACATACAATCTAGGAAGACTGATTCATGAAGAACTAGAAACTATGAACAGACCAATAACAAGTAAGGAGATTGAATCAATTCTTAAAAAACTTCTCAACAAAGAAAAAAACCAGAACCAGGTGTTTTCACTGATGAATTTTACCAAATATTTATTTATTTCCAAAAATTTAAATAAAAATTAATATCAGTCTTTCTCAGACTTTTCTAAAAAGTTGAAGAGAAAAGAATGTTCTCAAACTCATTTTACAAGGTCTGGATTACCCAGACACCAAAGTCAGATAAGAATACTGCAAGAAAATTACAGGCTAATATCCCTGTTACATATAGACACAGAATTCTCAACAAAATACTAGCAAAACAAATTCAACATCACATTACAAAAAAAAAAAAAATCATATACCATGAGCAAGTGGGATTTGTCCCTGGGATGTAGGGATGGTTCACTATATATAGATCAATAAATGTGACACATCAAATTAATAAAATGAAAGATAAAAATCATCTCAATAGATGTAGAAAAAGCATTTGAGAAAATCTAACACCCTTTCATGATAGGAACTCTTGACAAATTTGGTATATAAGGACTGTACTTCAACATAATAAAGGCTATATATGACAAATCCATAGCTAACATCATACTCAATGGTTAATGATTAAAAGTATTTCCTCTGGGGCGCCTGGGTGGCTCAGCGGGTTAAAGCCTCTGCCTTCAGCTCAGGTCATGATCTCAGGGTCCTGGGATCGAGCCCCGCATCGGGCTCTCTGCTCAGCAGGGAGCCTGCTTCCTCCTCTCTCTCTGCCTGTCTCTCTGCCTACTTGTGATCTCTGTCTGTCAAATAAATAAATAAAATCTTTAAAAAAAAAAAAAAAAAGTATTTCCTCTAAGATCAGGAACAAGACAAGGGTACCCACTCTCAGTGCTCCTGTTCAGCATAGTACTGAAAGTCGTAGACAGAAAAATCAGGCAAGAAAAAGAAATAAAAGATACCCAAATTGGTAAGAAAGAAGTAAAATTATTTCTGTTTGCAGATAACATGATCTTATGTATAGAAAACCCTGAAAGACAGCCCAAAATCTGTTAGAACTAATAAACAAATTCAGTAAAGTTGCAGGATACAAAATAAACATACAAAAATCAGTTGCATTTCTATATACAAACCATGAACTCTAAAAACAAAATAAACAATGTCATTTATAATAGCATCAAAAACAATAAAATAGTTATGAGTAAATTTAAATGAGGAGGTAAGTGATCTGTACAATGAAAAGTATAAGACATTGATGAGAGAAACTGAAGACATAAATAAATGGAAAGATAGCTTATGTTCACATATCAGAAGAATTAATATTACTTACATGTCTATATTATCCAAAGCCACTCATAGATTTAATACATTCCCTATCTAAATTCCAATGTATTTTTACAGAAATAAAGCAACAAATAATCCTAATATTTGTACGGAACCACAAAAGACTTAGAATAGTTAAAGCAATCTTAAACAAGAATAATAAAGCTGGAGGCATCACACTTCCTGATTTCAAACTATACCGCAAAGCTATAATGATTAAAACGGTACAGTATTGGTATAAAAACAGACACATAGACCAATGGAACAGAAATAAACTCTCACATATATGGTCAGCTCATCCTTGACAAGGAAACCAAGAATACTCAATGGGAAAAAAATAGTTTCTTCAGCAAATGGTGTTGGGGAAACTGGATATATACTTGCAAAAGAATTTGTATCAGGAAAATACAAATCAAAGCGATAATGAGATATTACTTCACACTTTTTAGAATGGCTATTATCAAAAAGACAAGAGAACAAGTGCTAGTGAGGATGTGAAGAGGAGAGGAAGAGAGCACAAGGGAAGCTCGTTTTCGGATGGTGAGGTTGTAAACTGGTACAGACCCCATGGAAAACAGGATGGAATTTTCTCAAAAAATTAAAAGTTGAACTATCTATCAACCAGAAATCCTTCTTCTTGGTAAGTAGATGAAGGAAATGAAATCTCAATAGCAAAGAGATATCTGCTTTTCCATGTTCACTGCAGAATTATTTATTTATTTATTTATTTATTTATTTATTTTTAAATATTTTATTTTATTTAACACAGAGAGATCACAAGTAGGCAGAGAGGCAGGCAGAGAGAGAGAGGAAGCAGGCTCCCCGCTGAGCAGAGAGCCCGATGTGGGGCTCGATCCCAGGACCCTGAGATCATGACCTGAGCCGAAGGCAGAGGCTTAACCCACTGAGTCACGCAGGTGCCCCTGCAGAATTATTTACAATAGCCAAGACATAGAGATGACCTAAGTGTCTACTGATGAATAGGTTTTAAAAAATGTGATATATGCATACAATGGAATATTCAGTCATAAAGGAAATCTTGTGATTTGTGACAACTAGATAAAACTTAAGCAGGTATTTTTAAAGATTTATTTATTTATTTGTTGTGGGAAGGGCAGAAGGAGAGGAAGAGAGAGAATCTCAAGCAGACTCTTTGCTCAGCATGAAGCCGATGGAGGGCTCCATCCCAGAACCCTGAGATCATGATTTGAGCCTAAACCAAGAGTCGGTGGCTCAACTGACTGAGCCACCCAGGCACCTCAAAACTTAAGGTAATTATACTAAGTGAAATAAGTTAGAGAAAGACCAATAGTATATGATCTTATTTATATATGGAATCTAAAAATAAATACTGAGGTCATAGAAACATAGGGTAACTTGGTGGATACCAGGGGGAGATGGTTGAAGGTGGTTAAAAGGTTACAAGTGTTCAGTTAAAAGATGAATAAGGTCTGGGTATCTACAGAATAGTGATTATAGTTAACAACTACGTATTTTATACTTGAAAGTTGCTGAGAGAGTAGATATTTCTTAACACACACACACAAACACACACAGGGTAATTGTGTGAGGTAATGTATGTGTTAACTAACACTACTGTGGCAATCATTTCGCCAAAATAAATTATAGCATTACACATCTTAAACTTATACAATGTTATATATATCATTTATATTTCAGTAAAGCTGGGGAAAAATTTTTGTTAAAAGGTAACTGTGAATTGAAATAAGAAATGTAAAAGCCCCTTTATTAAAATTTAAAGTTTCTAAAAGTCTGAAGAATTATCATGTTAATTTTAAAAGATTCATGTCAGAATTATAATTCAATTACTTTAAAATACCTGGGTGTTGCCTGTGCCCTTAGGCATTAGTTCTTTAAAATAAAAAGCTATCTTTTACTTACCTGAGGGGGTTGTAAACAGCTCAAATGAAATAACAACAGTGCAAGTGCTTTAACTATGTGCAAAATTATGATTATTTAAAATTCCATTCAAATTCCATCATGAAAAATTCTCTTACCATAAAAATTCAATATTAGTACATGGCAATCTACTTAAAAAAAAAAAAAAACAACAAACACCCACATCCTTACACCAACAATTTGAAACAACCAAAGAATTTGGACTTTGAAGAACATTCTACTCTTAAATTGTATCGTAAGTTATGAAAATGCAAAGTTATCCCAAAAATACTTACATAAAAATAATCATCAAAATCCTACAGGCCAATTTCATTCAGTAGTTCCTTATTGCAAAGATCAAATGTGAAAATGATGATTTAGTAACAAATATAAAATCAAGTTCTTAAAAATGCATGTAAATTTAATTATCTCTGCAAGTTTTTTTTTTTTTTTAATGGACAAAATACCAACAATGTGCCATAAATGCTTGTATTTCCTCTCAGAGCAATGACTTAGAGTTGGACTCCTTGTCACAGCTAGAGTTCCTCATAACAGCTGAGATATCCTATCTGCACAGCAGTCAAGTTACTCATTATCTAGAATGCTGGATATAAAATCATTAGTTTCCAATTGTTTCATGGGATGAGGTATGAAAACATTGCAAAGAACTGATGAGAGATTCAAAATCCCATTCTATCTCAAATGACCTCTGAGTGTGACCACCAAAAAGGAGACAGGTTATGAAATAAATCAATGTTTTCGCCCACCCAATAGGGTAGGTGAAACTGAGGGTTTTAGGGGGTGGTGGGGGGGTGGGGTGAGCGTGGTGGTGGGTATTATGGAGGGCACGTGTCGAATCGAGCACTGGGTGTGGTGCATAAACAATGAATTCTGGAACATTGAAAAAAATTAAATTAAATTAAATTAAAATTAAAAAAAAAAGAAGGACACTGAAACTGTGGCCCAGAAAAGCAACAACACTGCAAAAAAGGTCAGCACAGGAAAGAAAATAAACATGCACATATACACCAATCTTGTTCATCATATGGCCTTCAGCAAGAATATAAAATAAATTTTAGACACTGAAAATGGTCCCTCAGAATAAAAACCATTCCACCAATCCACACTCTGTGAATGTTTTGACTGGTCCAGAGACCACATTGATTTTGCAATTGCAAAGAGATAACGTTTATGAGAGGCAAAAACAATTGGGATTTCCTGTGTTAGCCTACCACCACCGCTTATTTTCTCAACCCTATTGCAGCCCAATGCACTAATTCCATACTTTAAATGCCTAGAATAGCACTTGGTCTCCTTCTAAGGTCTTAGGATCTTCCTTTTATTGCTAGATTATGTCTTCCCTTATATATCTCTCCCTGGGATTTAGAGATGAGACTAAGAGGTTGGCACATTACTGAGGAAAGATACTGTATCTCCATCCACCAGATTTACTGTGGTAGCAAGACCTTTGTAGGACCTGTGGTCTGGACATGAACAAGAATAACCTTAAAGCAGTGTTCAGTCTAGCTGCATTCTTAGAAAAACTTACAGCTTTCAATTTCCAAGGTGCAGTTTTGTTCATCCAGTGGGTACCGCCTTAAGTCCATCATGCAAGCAGCTGTGGTTGTGATTCTAGAAGAAAAATAGTAACAATATATACTGTTAGCTCGTCCATGGCTGGAGTCAGAAAAATTAAATCTAATATCAAATATGGCAGAACTGGGCCTCTAGGAGACTGATTTAGCCAAAGTTCTAGCAAAAAAAAAGGTGTAACAGCTTTGGATAACCATTTTCCTTTATAAGCCTCAGGCTGATTTATTTAAAAAAAAAAAAAAAAAAAGACGGAACTAAATCAGTGTTTTCCCAGAGTGCGGTGCATTACCTGTTGTACCAAAGTCACCAGGGAGTGTTTGTTAAATGGGCAGCTTCCATGATTCAGAATGTCTTGGTGTAGAGAGGGATGGTCCCTGGGCTCTTTATTTTATAGGCGTCACAGGTGATTAAGAATATCAACATAGGAAATTTCTCATCAACTCACATTTGACTCCTCCTCCCTCAAATCTAATCTTCATTAAATTTTGGCTTTGACTCATCATTTTTGACATTTTTATTGCATTGTATAGTACTTTGCAACCACTTTAATACAACACACAATCAACCTTTCATCTATCACCTGATTTGCTCTGTGCTGAGTAATCTGATATTCTCATGACCTGTTACAAAGCATCCTCCTATGGGCTGGAAGAGTGACTTATTTAGAATACTTGACACCTTTATTATTTTATCAGAGAGATATGAATATGTCCCTTTATTTTACTATTTTTTTAATTTATTTATTTGACAGAGAGAGAGATATCACAAGTAGACAGAGAAGCAGGCAGAAAGAAGGGGAAGCAGGCTCCCTGCTGAGCAGAGAGCCCAATGCAGGCCTCGATCCCAGGACCCTGGGATCATGACCTGAGCAGAAGGCAAAGGCTTAACCCACTGAGGCACTCAGGCGCCCAAATATGTCCCTTTAATGTCTTTATATTCCTCTATCAAAAATTTTCAGTAATCTTTTATTGAAGACCTATTAAGATGAGTCAAAGAGCATGTAGCCCTAAATGCTTTGTTAATATATATTTTCTGATCAATAAGACAGCATAATATCATGAAAAACACAGTTTTAGAAAACAATGGACATAGGTATAAATTCTAATTCTGTCTCACTAACTGACATCAATGCTGTTAGTATCTCTTAACCAACCTTAGTTTATCTCTAAAAAGGGGATATTATTATTAATAACAATAATAATTACATAACAAGGTTTTTATAAGCATTAATAATTTATAAAGAATATAAAAGAGTACCTACATATAGCAGGTCCTTTACATCTGCTGAAAAAAAACTAAGAGAAGAAACTGATACTGAATTTGACCAACTTTGGCTCCCTCTACTCTGAAGGGCACCTTACTATGAGTTAGGAATAGAGAAATATGATACAGCCCCAACTTGGGAGAAAGAGGCCCCAGCCAGACATTTTCCACTGAGAGGTTAGTCAGAGTTAACAAGTAATCTAAGTAAACTGAATTTATGAAATTCCTCAGTTAGGTGTGAGTCCCACTCCTTGGTTGTAGGATGGAAGTAAGTGATTAACTTAACGTAGGTAGTTCATGCCTCTTTAGTTTGATTACTGCTTCATTAAGTTTGTGCTCTGTTAATTTTTGTGTTTGTTTTTTTTTTTTTTCGCAGTAAGAGAGTATCCTAGGGCTGATGTTCATCCTTGATTCCTTCTTCCCTTCACCAGGAGTTAGCTACTCTGCCTCAGATCCTTTTCATCTCCACTGCCTCCCTCAGAATCTATGGCCTCCACTGCCTCACCTCATGCTATTACAATAAATTGGTCCCCTGGCCTCTCTATTTACTTCCCTACTGTCCATTATCCACACAGCTATCAGACCTTTGAAAATACAGATTTTATCACTCCTCTGCTTAAAAGTTTTAGTGGTTCTTCCAATAAAATCCAAAGTCTTGCTGTGTCCTACTGTGCCCTGAATAATCTGTTTCTTCCTTCCCAGTATTATCTCATACCAAGTCCATACTTGTTATCTTCCAGTCTGCACATTTTTTCTTTCTACCTAGAACATGTGTCTTCCTGATCTTCACAAGCCTTCTCTTATGATCCTTCAGGTCAAAAATCACCTCTGAGAGGCTTTCCCAAACAGCCCACCCAAAATAGTTGCCTTAACTAATGTTGCATCTTACCTTTTTATTGCCTTCAGACAAGCATTGCAATCTGAAATTATCTTGCTTTTTTTTCACTTTTAAAAATTTAAATTAGTTTCAAGTATATAACATAATGAATTAACAATTACTCAGCCATAAGAAAGGAATGAAATCTTGTCATTCGTGACAACATGGACAGACCTAGCAAACACTATGCTAAGTGAAATAAGCCAGACAGAGAAAGACAAATACCATATGATTTCACTTCTATGTGGAATATAATAAACAAAGCAATTGAACAAACAACAACAAAGAGAGAGAAACAAACTGATGATTGCCAAAGGGGAGAGATTAGGGGGATGGGGGAAGGGGATTAAGAAGTAAAAACTTCAGTTTTTCTTTTTTTTAAGTACCATTTCTCTCAAGAAAATGTAAGCTGTTCAGGGGCACAGGCTTTGTTCTATTTATCGTAAGGCAATCAATAAATATCTGTTGGATAAATAAAAACAAATTATAAAGAAGCAAGCAGTTTGTTTTATTGATTATAAACCTTTTGTTTAGAGGACTATCTTATTGCATAATTTCTCTTCTTTTTTCCAACTTATAATGTGCCTTAAGTTTTAGGGATTCTTCTTATATTTTTAACAGTAAATAAATTTTAATCCATTTGATTAACAGTGTGTATATAGTACTAGGGTTTATCTTATCATCAAGCTGATTGTTTCTTTCTTTCTTTCTTTTTTTTTTTTTTTTTTAAGATTTGATTTATTTACTTGACACAGAGAGAGAGAACACAAGTAGGCAGAGTGGCAGGCAGAGGGAGAGGGAGAGGGAGAAGCAGGCTCTCTGCTGAGCAGGGAGCCCGACCGTGGGGCTTGATCCCAGGATCAATCGTGGGATCATGACCCGAACCGAAGGCAGCTACTTAACCAACTTAGCCACCCTGGCACCCCTGTTTCTGCTTTTAATGAGACTTACCAAATACTTATATTTTACAAATTCTAGAAATTATATAAAAATTAACATTCACATTTAACTATTAATTATATAACATTTAATTATTTACTAGGGGCTTAAAAATGATAACTTATTTTGGCTATGAAATATTTGACTGAATTTCTAACTGGTCTTTCTCTTTCTTTCTTTCTTTCTTTCTTTCTTTCTTTCTTTCTTTTTCTCCCTCTCCCTCTCTCCCCCCTTTCCTTCCTTCCTTCCTTCTTTTCTGCTATTTTTTTTCTTTTTTAACATGTAGTTACAGGCTGAATTGCTACTAACATACAGAAACCTGCATTATGTAGAAGAGAGATTTTAAAGAAAATAAAATTATGTGTATGATAGTCATACCAAAACTTCCATGTTACTTTTGTAAGATAGCAGAAATAATCCCTATCTTGAGAAACTAGAGAAAATCAACTTCATCTGACAGAATGAACACAAAGGACATTAAAGGTACAAGGGCATACATATGATAAAACAAAATAAGCAAGAGCCATAAACAGATGCTCAACTGTGTAAGTAGGGGTGAAGCTTTCAGTATATAGGTTGTGGTTCACACTTTTTGCGGATACATATTCATGGCAACTAACATCTGTGAACTGATGCTGTAAACATGAGTGCTGTGAACAAGAAAAATAAGTTGACTGATGCTATTGCAGAAGAAATGAGTTTCTATCCATATTTAAAAAATAAAATAGATGAAAATGTTTTAGTTGCATCAACATTTGTATTTACACCAGTGTTTTAATTTTTTAATGTTATGCTTTATAAAACAGAAAAAAATACACAGAAGTATTTTTCTAGTCAATGTTTACAAGGCATTTGTGTCTCCTATTGGGTTAAAGCAGAAACTCCGCAGACAAAGTATTCCACTTGGAGTCCTGTTCATACAGACCAGAATGAGTGAGCTGGGATGAATCACTCAGATCCTACCATACTTGGATGCTCCTGAACACTTGAAATAAAAACTTGTCATCCTAATTGGTTGTGAGATGATAAAAGCAAGAAGAGATCTGTAACTCATAAAATGTCCTGTAACTTTTGTAATGACCACCTGCTAATGAGAAGATACAGTAATAACTCATTTGATCAGTGGTTGGTATGTGGAAATATGCATATGTATATGTTTATATACATGAAGAGGTATCGAATACTCATACACCTATATTAAAAGTAAAGTGGAACCATAAAATACAATGTAAATAACATCCAAACATATAACTCTGCGAAAAATTATGCCATATATGTATTTAGAACTACATTCAACAGATTTTAATACAAGGTACAGACATGTGTATCAAACCTGCATCTTCTCCACATGATTTGTCAGATCAGGAACTACATCTGTTTTTGTCTTATTTGTATTTCAAGCACTTTGGCATGTCCCTAGCGTGTATCACTAACCCAAGATTAAAATAGTCATAATAATAATAAAATAAAGAGAAGAAAAAAAGAAAGCAATGGTCATAAGCATTCTCAAACTGAGAATTTTGAAACAATTCTCTGTATTAAGTGCCTCATTTAATTAATGTAAAAAAATTCTAAAAGAACAGATTTATAGAAGAAGCTACTCATAAATGAATCTTATTTAGAAAAGCTTAATGATCAACATCAAAATCTATTCTTTGGAACTTTATGATTTATAGCAGTGCTAAGTTTCTCTAAAAATAAGTCAATACAACAAATATACTTAATGGGGTTTTCATAAACCTGCCTTTCTCAATCCTGATAAACATCCTTAATGGGCCTTAAATTACTCAACACTAGTACTAGGAGTCTTCAAAGTGAAGCTAGTAACTCATTATGCAGGTATTCTGATTAAATTTTAAGACCACTGTGTAGAAATAGCTTTGTCTTTAATCACAGGAAACAGTCAATGATGCTTTCAGAATGTACCTCATTTACACGCCACAAATTTTCTCTAGTTACACGTGGAAATATGCCTTTTTGGGGCTGAATACTATTGCGTGATGAAAGCCACCTTTGGGGAATGTCAATATTCTGACCAGGATATTCCAAAGGCCAGATCTTTGGTGAAATTTTTTATTCCTTAGCCATTGGGCCCTGTCAACCATAAAATACTGACACAGTACAAGAAAATTATATATGTAACATACCCTAAAACAGTCAGTAAAGGCACCTATAAAATCAGGAAATTCAACAGCTTTGCCAGCATCTTGCACCAAAGCCATAACAAATATTTTACGGTGTCATTGCCTGAAACTTAATGATACTACATAGCATTCTGAGATTGAATATGATCAAATATAGTTATTAAGAAATAATAAATGTCTTTGCCTCTCAGCCAATAAGAGATAACTCAAAATCATAATCAATGTGACATGTTTTGGCCCTTTCAACAGACTCTTTTATTTTTTAAGATTTATTTATTTAAGAAGGGGGAGAGGGAGAGTGAGGAGGAGAGGGAGAGGGAAAGTGAGTCTTAAGCAGACTCCATGCTGAACATGGAGCCCAAAACAGGGCTCAGTTTCACAATCCTAAAATCATGATCTGAGTGCCAACCAAGAGTCCCACACTTAAGCAACTGCACCACCCAGTACCCCACAACAGACTCTACAAGATGAGCTTCCAGCACTAGAATATATGGTCAAGCAAGTACCTTAACAGGTGAGAAGTTTGTCAGGATTTCAACCAGAGATAATAAGAAAGTGACTGTGAACTTCTACTTTGATTTCTTTATCTAGATAACCACCCAATTAGTCTACACACACAAAATTCTTTTTTTTTCAATATCTTTGTATTTTTTTCAGAAAACAAATGTCCATCTCCAACTATATTCAAAACATGTTTTCCAATTCATAGCATGCTTTTATTTTATTTGAAATGTACATTTACTTAAAAGCCCAACTTCCTGTCATTATAAAGGATAAGGGAATCCTATAACATGAGTAGGCATCATTACTAGAGAAAAATTACAATGTTAAAAACAACCAATGATCAAAAAATATGTTTATATATATTTTTTCTGGTTGTTTAATTAAAGACCTCAGGTGGGGGTGGGGGAAGACCAATATGCTGAATTTAAGCACGAGAGTACAAACTGAAATTTTGAAAAGTTCTAAAGAGCTCATCTGAGTCATTTCCCCAAAATGTACTTGAAAAGATTTGCTTCTGTATCTCCAAGCAGACTTGATATTATTTTGGGTCTCACAACCACTTCAGCTGAGAAACTAATTTCTCACATATATTCTTCTGTGATATGCTCTTGCATTTTATAGAGTAGGTAAAGCATTGATACAAGACTTAAATAACTTCAGCTTTGCATTCTTGCTGTTAATAAACATACCTCATATTAACTGATCACTTATTGCATTCCAGACATCATCTAGTATTGCTTACATGTATCATCTCATATAATACCAGTGTCCTATTTTTCCCACTTTGTAGATAAGAAAATTGAAGCACAGAAAGGTAGAGTGCTTTTCTCTAACAGTTACAGAATGAGTAGTGGAGTTTGGATTTAAATCTAGGATGTTTGATTCCACAGCCCACGTACTTAGCTACTGTACTATAACTAACTAGCTAGTTGACCTTGATAAAGTCATAGCTTCTCTGGGGAACTGGCCGATTTCTGGAATCGCAAATGAGCTTGGAAATTCTGTAATCCTATGAAAATACATTGCATGTTCTGTGACCCTGTATATTTTGTAATTGTGTTTTACCCACACATTCAAATGCTGTATTTCACAGCTGTTCACTCTGTTTTAGTCAATTATGTAGATTAGCCTACCCCAGACAAGCAAAAACAGGCCTCTCCCCAAGGAGTCCCACTTAATATTCTCCCCTGATTGAAGGTCTCCCTCAGCATTTTTCTTCCAGCCTATGTTCTTGATTTACCTCCACAGAGTCCTGCTTAAATTAAAATCTCCAACACTCATGCATAATTGTTTTTAAAAGCTCTTTACAAGTCCTCATATAGAGTCACATGCGCTAGTACACTCAACTTTGTAATCACCAAAAAAAGTAAGATTGCTAGCAATCATGTTCCCATTTGATAAATCGTGCATTTGAGATTAGAGCTATTTGTACTGTTCTGCAGCTGTTTGGCCTTCTGTGACTCTTTGCTTTTCTGGAATCTTATCCTCTGTAAAGATACTGTGACCATTTAAAGGCTACACAGGTTTCGGCTACAAATCCTGGTGCTATTATCAAAGGCATTTCCTTAAATAACAGCCTGTAGAATCCAAACAGCAGTATTGAACAGAATCTCACTTTGCAAGTATATAAATCCCACTCAATCAAAAATATTAATCAATATGGACATACAGTCTAAGCCTTTATTCTTCTGCAGTCAGTCGCTTGTTTACCAAGATTTCCCACATTACATTCTCGATGGTCTCATCTGCAAATTGTGGCTTATTTCAGCAACGAGAATATGCTCCCTTCATTCTAAATTATGTCTTAAAGGAAGTCTGAGTCCCTGAGAAAAAGTAATACTTCTATTTTTTGACTCATACCCTAACCACTAAAATTTGATTCCAGATCAATGTAAGGGATTTAATTGAACTAGAACCACTTATCAACTAGAAAGACATAGAGCTGGGACTCAGATGATCTCAACAGTGATTTTGTTTTGTTTTTGAAATTTAAAACAATATCCACGTATGCCAGAAACTTTTTGTTGCATTTGTCAAAATACATTTAAAATGTTAAATTCTGGGGCGCCTGGGTGGCTCAGTGGGTTAAAGCCTCTGCTTTCGGCTCAGGTCATGATCTCGGGGTCCTGGGATCGAGCCCCACATCGGGCTCTCTGCTCAGCAGGAAGCCTGCTTCCCCCTTCCCTCTCTGCCTGCCTCTCTGCCTACTTGTGATCTCTGTCAAATAAATAAATAAATAATCTTTTAAAAAAATGTTTAATTCTGATTTTTAACACATCTAGAATCATACCATTTCAGAATAAATTAATCACTTTTATTCTAGTCTTTTATTTGTTTATTTGTTTCAAGAAAGTAAGGAGTTCACAGAGGCTGATTTATAGCTAGCCAATGTCAGGCCAGGGTTACAACCTCACTTGGGTCTATTGCCATTTCTTCCAAACCCTTCCAGTATTATTTTATAATATAAACTACACATGCTGGATGTCTTCCTTTGCCTCTCCAGCTCCACCCTCCATCACCATATTTTGTGACCTTACAGACTAGAATGTTTGGATTTCATAAACTCTCTCCCTGATTCTCTGGCTTCAGGTTGGATTTGGCCACTGGGGAGCAGACCAGGAGTTTAGAGAAGGAAGGAGAGTGAGACCAGGGGAACTCTCTCCTAGGCTCCATTCCTGTGGAACTTGTGTCCAGGTTCCCCTGGCCCTGCCTTGTTCTCTGTCTGGCATGCCAGGGAATGGATGGGCAATCCGCTGATCCTATCTTGGGGGCGGGGAAGTGCTGTTCCCTTTGTAAACTTCCCTTTTAATGCACTGTCTTCAAATTATCCCATTTTCAGAGCGCTCTCTGTTTCCTGTTGGGCCCTTGACTGACAAACTATATTGTAGAAATGTACTTAAAATCTGAGGTTTTTTGAGTTAGACTGTCAAAAAAATTAGAAGCATTTCATTCCTGGGTCCTTTGTCTTGGGATTTTAGGGATGAGGGAATGAAGGTTCCCTCTACCTTAAATGAACTTCCCCCCTTCTATGACTACAGTCTCAGTTCATCACACCTAGGAAGTGTTCTCCCTCCACCTTAGCTAAAGTAGCCCTAACTCCCCACCCCATTGGCCACTGTCATATTTCATTTTACTTCTTTATTTCATTACACTTGTCATTATCTGAAATTATCCTGTGTATGCATTTGTTTGTTCATGACTTTCTGTCTCCCTAGGAGACTCAGGGTCTATCTGAAGTTGGGTTTTCCAGTAGACCCTGAAAGAGGCTTATCAAGCATCATCACCTATGAAAGAAAGGGAGAAGAGGCAGGACTGGACACAAAAATTGTCAGCACAGGATTCAGGCCCAATGGCATGGAAGTTCTGGAGGGAATATTGCCATCAGAGTACCTATATGAGCCTGACAGGGCCTTTAAACCATCTCCCTCCCCACCACTGCAATACACACACACACACACACACACACACAAACACGTGCAAACACACACACTCCTTCCTTTAAGCAACTGGCATCCAACATCTGAGGAAAAGACAAACCATATGAAAAGCTCAGAGAAACACTTTTTTGTAGTAGATCCAGCTTTTAACATGCCATCACAACATATTTTCCCTGCGGTACATAGTTGCAACTGCGATAACCTTAACCAGTAAAGTAAAATAGGCTTTACTACAGTAACAGTAACATAACTGCTGTTATGTTTCAAACATGAAAAATGAATTACAAAAATCTGCCTCCTGCCAAATACTGGCAACTCACCTTGTACTTCCAATTCCAATAAAATCCACAAACACTGCAGTCTCTGGCCGTTCTGCCACTCTGATCTCCAATGGTAAAGATTTCCAACTAAATGACAGTTTTTCTATGTAAGAGTTAAGTCTTTTACATAAAATAGGCACCAGATGTGTGGAAACAATGCTTAACACCATTAGAAACCACAAATTTGTAGAAATACAAATTAAGCCATGATTATTATTGCTTATCTAATCAGCAAAAATGTAAAGGAATTATAATATTCAGTTTTATAGATTCTGCAGGGAATCTTATGCTGGTGCTAGAACTTATGCTGGTGGTAGAACTCAATGTAAATCAGTACAAACTTTCTGGGTGGTAATTTGACAGCACTAATCAAAACTCCCAAAATGAGCAACCTTTTTTCTTGAAATTCCACTTTAAGAAATTAATGCGAAAATGAAATCATGTAAAACTATATACAAAGATGTTAAGTATGACTTTAAACTGGGAAAAAATAGAAACATTTATACCTATAAATAATAACTTATAAGGATAATTAAATGCATTTTGATTTAGTAATATGATGCAATAAAAAGCACTTTGAGAAGAATGTGGACATAGAAAAGTGCTCTTGATTTTTTTCAGAGATTAAAAAAACATTAGAAAGCAGTTAAGTGCAATCTCATATTTACTTAAGGAGGTATATTGGTGCACAATTAAATGGCTAAAAGTATACTAAAATAAATAGCGGAAATGTAGTTGGGTTTTGTTGTCTTATATTTTCTGTTGTTTCACCATTTTTCTGATGAATTTATGGTTGCTTTACTCTGAAAAATGTTAAGGTAATTTTTCCTGTCTGCTTTAGTCTTGACCAAGACTATTCATTATTACTCACTTTATTCGCAGCAGCATTTGTTTGTATTGTGAATGTTTGATAATGTTCAGGATACTTAGATTCCATGGGTTGGAAATGTTGGTCAGCATGTTAATTGTGTCAAATGTAGGTGCTTCAATAAATTTCCTATGCCATTAAAATGTTGGCAGAAATGTCATCATTTGATTATAAATTCTCAAGGTAGAAAGGATGATTAAATGATGTACAGATATACAAATAGCTTTCTGATGAGTGAATTCCTTTCATTAGACCGCTATAATTATTGTTTTAACTTGAACCTCTCCAGTGACTTGGAATTCACTCTTTCTGAAAGGACCCTATTCCATCTTTGAAAAACTATGATTACCAGAAAGTTTTTCTATATTTAACAGAAGTTTCAATCTCTTTAACTATAAATTGTTTCTCTATATACTTTGCAGTATTTTGTATAGGGAGTGTTTTTATTTTACTTAGTGATTCACTAAAGTTTTTGATGTTATTTTGTCATCAAAGCTATAAATCATTTACATTCTTGTTTCTTAAATTGCTTATGTCTAGACAGTCCCTCTCCATCCTAGGATGAGATAAAGATTTTCTCCATATTTCTGTTTCACAGTTTCAAATTTTATAGTAGTTCTTAAATCCATTTGGAATTGTTACTGATATACTGTATGCACTGAGGACATACTTGAGATTTTTCATGGAAAGAACGGGCTATGGTTTTTTGACTAGCAAATTGTCATTTTTTTTAATGTCATAAAATATGGATAAAGTGGAATTCTCATAATTGCTGATAAAAATGTAAATTGATTCAAACTTTATAAAGAGCAGTTTGGTTATCAGAACCTTTCACATACTGGCCAGTAGTTTTGCTTTTTGGAAATTTATTGAGGAAAACAGGAAAGAGGGCAAAGAAGCATGTACAAGGATATTCATCCTTGTATGACACATCATTGTAAGGCATGGAGAACACAGCAGCTGGTAAACTGATGGTATAAGACTCTCATATACATGAACACAGAGACCAAGAATAAGCACTTGGGAAATGACCAAGGAGTCTTGAGTTCAGGTCTTGATTCTGTGTTTTGCTGTGTTTCCTTGAGCCAACATATGAGGAGGAACTTCTACAATGCAAAAGGTCCTTCTGAATCTGGAAAATTATTTATTCAGAATTCTACGGAAGCATGACTCTGAGAATCTCACCAAAAAGCAATTAAGATTAACTTTCTTTTGACTTATGGAAATCATTTTATTTATCCAGAGGTGTTTAGTTACTTAGGACGGAGTTTTGAAGTGAGTATGGGGGGTGACAAAAGCAGTTCACAGCAACTAAAAACTGAAATTCAGAGAGCCCCACACAAGTAAAGACTGATTAAAACAAAACAAAAAAGGTGTGCCTTGGTGGCTCAGTTAGTTAAGCATCCCACTTCACCTCAGGTCATGATCTCAGGGTCCAGCGATCCAGCCCCGCATCAGGCTCCCTGCTCAAGGAGGAGACTGCTTGTCTCTCCCTCTGCCCCTCCACCCCTCGCTGGGGTGCTTGCATCCTTCTCTGTCTCTCTCTCAAATAAATAAAATCTTTAAATTAAAAAAAATTAGAGGCTAAATTGGAAAAAGGTATATTTGAAAAATTCCTACTAAAACACATCTATAATGCAGAGTTGTTTGAAGACACAGAGGAAAAGAAAAAAAAAATCACCTTATACCCAAATGATGGCCCACTTTCTTAAGAAGTTTAGTTGACAAAATAAACAGGTAAAGCAGAATGAAGTGGTTCATAATTTTTAAAATGGGACCACTTTAAAGGAGACTTTTATTTTTAAATTTTTTAAAAGATTTTATTTATTTATTTGACAGAGAGAGAGATCACAAGTAAGCAGAGAGGTAGGCAGGGAGAGAAAGAGAGAGGAGGAAGCAGGCTCCCCTCTGAGCAGAGAGCTGGATGGGGGGCTATATCCCAGGACCCTGGGATCATGACCTGAGCCGAAGGCAGAGTCTTTAACCCACCGAGCCACCCAGGTACCCCTAAAGGAGCCTTTTAAAGAAACAGAAAAGGCTCACAAAAAAAAAAAAAAACCATAAACACATTAAAATGACAATTTACAATAGAAATTACTCAAATATTATTATAGCACATTGCAAAAAACCAAGCATGAAAATAAGCACATCCAATTCTGGGGTGAAAAATGAAAACCGATAACAGAAGTTATCATAAGGGAAAAGGTGTGTATCACTGTGTTTATATGGACAATTTCATTTCACCAAAACTGGGAGAGTGAAACAAAGCTGGAAGAATCAGAGAATGGACAACAAAGTTAAAGAATGCTTGCAGTGTCAGTGTTTTGCCTAAATTCTATATTGGTCTCTCTGTCTCTCTATCTGTTTCTCTCTCTAGGAAGAAGAAAAAGAATACGACAAAATGGCTTCATAATTCAGCAAAATGTTACTGGGTATTAAAACCTGAAAATTAATTGTTTAGCAAATGGCTGGATGGGTTCTGCTGTTCCAGCTGGAGAAGAGAGAGTAGACTGATGGATATAGTAACAGCCTCTATTTATATGGAGGACTCAAGGGAGTGATGATCTGCTGTTCACATTTTCTCCTATGGACCAAATGGAAGCTATGGTCATAAATTCTATCATGAAGGACGTGGAAGATTTAGGTTAAACAGAAAGATGACTTGGCTGGTCATGAGGGCTGTAAAATAATGAAATGGCTCCCCAGGGTAGATGGTAGATTTCCCTTTCTGAAGATGATGTGTAAAGAATAGGCTCATCTGTCAGGGTGATGAAGGCAGGGGGCTAACCGTGGCACAAGGAGAGTCTCAGTGATGGGCTGTGCTTTCTGGTTCACTAAAGCAGCATCTATCTTTAATTTTCAGCTACCGAAGCAAATGCCCCAATTCTTTGCAGCCTCAGCACACCTTTGCTAATTTGGCTTGTAATGGATTTTAGCTTGATAAAACAGACAATAACTTGAGGACTCCCTAAATGTAATTAAATAACTAAAGAGTTGTAATACAGCCTATAAACATTGAAAGTATTTCAAGGCATGCTTAATGACAACAAGGGCTAGGTAAAGATCTATTCCTGTCAAGTAATTATTAACAAAATCATTCAAGACTATCCTTATAGCTCTGGGATGCAACATTATATGTTGGTCATAATTTTTACGCTTGGTGTTCACATTAGTTAAGGCATTTGTGGTGATGTAATACTACAATGTTGCTAATGAGTAATTATTTCTATAAGTGATTAAGATGTATCACTGTGCATACCAATTTTATATTTGCTATCTCAATGGATTTCTTGTCTTCCCCCATCCAAGCCCCCACCCCAAAGCTCATTCAACTGTTTTTTCTTGACAGGAAAAAAATAGTCTAATAATTGCCAAATGCACACCATTCCTGAGAGAAATACAATGCAACAAACTAATTTCTATCAATTCTTAACCTACCATTAGGTAGTAAAGAGAGTATAAGGACTTTGATCTGGGTATGTATTAATTTAAAAACCTAAACCTAAAATTTGCAAGTTGATTATAATTTGGTAAATGAGTTTGAGAAAGATTTAAGCTCCTGAATTATAATATACCTGAGTGACAATAAAGAATTGATCAATATTAATATCCATAGTGAGTCTACATTTTTGTATGATGCTTGATAAGAACTGGAGAAAATATTTTACAAAATTACTAAGATGTTGTCTTTGGCCTTAAGACCTTAAAATCAGAGCTCAGATACAAGATCCAGGAAGAAAGTGGTCCAAGAGGATATTAACTATATAACCTTGGATTAATTATTTAACCTCTTTGAGTCTCAATAATAATAATAATAACATGTCAACAATAAGGGCATCTACCTCTTAGTATGGATATAAAAACTTAAACAATACATAGAAATTGTTTAGCACGGTATAAGCATTCCTACAAACTTTAGCTATAAATATAATTATATTTATTTTTACTTATATTTATTATTGTTAGACATATGTGTTAATTATGAATAATTTGTATTATAAGATCTCCAGTAAGGAAGATGATTGGAAACTGAAGCATCCACTGCAGAGAAAATGAGCTATCAGCTAGGTGACAGAGAATAGATAAGATTTTGTTAAACAGAACGTAGGTAGGAGGATTTTCTCATCAGCTTTGCACAGGGTGAGCACATGCTCAGAGTCAGGACATAGGGGTAAAATGGATAAAGAAATCTGCATGGTAAGCACATTTGTTGAGATTCATAACTGTTTGAGGGGCTGGATGTAGTGGTTGACCTTATATTCCAGGCAACTTGGTTTATATTTTTATCCACTGAAAATTACAGAACATGGTATAATATAATTTGAAACAAAGTGGTAAAATTATGAGATACTTAAATCTGATTGATGAGTCACATACTCAGACACCTAAATGGTCATTTTATGGCCTCTGTAGTATGTGGAGTAGGCTCAATGTAAGACAACTGGGAATGGTGAGGACTGGGGTGAACCGGAGAAAACATACCTTTTCTCAACAAAGTATTTCTCAGCTCTAGCTGAATGCTGCTATGTGGGAAATAAGGCGCAATGTCTCCAATCATTGGATTTTTAAATAACTAATTAGAAAATATAAATTTTAAAATGAGATGTCCTAATTTTTTAAAATGCTGTGTTGGTCAAATAAAACACCTCCATGAATTGGATATGTCTTGAGGGCCGATAGTAGGCATCCCTTGATATAATCCGTAATTTTACAAATGAAGAAAGCAAGTCTCTGAGACCTTAAGTGAATCACCTGCATTGACACAGAGTGAGTTAGAGGCACCACTGGGATCTGAACCAATGGTAATTTTATCCAAAGGTAAACTAACACTCACTGAGGGCTAGGCTTTATCCCAGTCAGCATGGAACCATGTGGGCACATGCCCAGAGCCAGGGCATCTTGGAAGTTTCAGTGCAATGTCCATTGTACTAATACATGACTTAAAGTTCTAGATTATTTTTCATTAGAGTCTGAAAGTAAACAATGTAGCAGATGAACAGAGGTTGAAATAAAATTTAGAAAAACAAGTGTAAGCATTGGTTCTCTTTTCTTGGTGTTAGTGTAATAGAGAGGAAAGAACATGTCCAGGGGAGTCACATGGTCCTGTGTTTACCATTTCCCAGTAATGTCACTTGAGGAAGTTAGTTTGCTTGTTTTTAAAATGGAAATAATGATGCCTACCATGTAGGGTTGCTGAAACTCAATAACTTGATGGCATGTTATCACATTTGAGTGATCATGTCATAAAACTTAGTTTTCAAACATTGATTTAAGAAAGTCAAGGAAAGAATGAATGATTTAAGAATCAGGAAAGCATGTTCTGATGTAAGCATTTATAGTCAAGTTCTCTAGGAAGTGTAATTTAAAACTCAGCAATGATAACAACTAATTAAATTACTAACAAACAGCTCTGCCATTCATATAATCTAGATCAGTGAAAAATTCAGACATTGTTAAAGCAGAAATAAAGATGGGTTACCCATAGTATTGTTATTAAGATTAGTTGCTTTTACTTGTGATCTCTGTCAAATAAATAAATAAAATCTTTAAAAAAATTAAGATTAGTTGCTTTTATAATATACTATAAGATAGAAGAATTGTGAGTTAAAGCCAATTTTCACAGTTAAAGAAATGAGCCGAGTTACTGTAAATCTTCAAGAAAATTGATGAGTTGGGGCCATAAGCAAGCCTTGTAATAGAACAGACTTCTGTATTTACAAACGTGACTCCAAAACACAGAACTAGCATTTTTGGAAAAGAGGTGGGATAATATTTGGCATCAGTCTTAGATTTCAAGCTGGACCTGGCATTTCCAGCTCTGTGACACTGGGGATATTACTAATCCTTCTCACAGTTTGCTTTTCTGTAACTTGTGGATAAAAAATGTCCATTTTATAGCAGTGCTATGAGAAATCAAACAAATAATGTCTATGAAACACTTAGAGCAATTACTTGCAAATCCTCAGCGTTAGGTAGAGGATAACTGCTCTTATCGTCATTATTATAATCTATTTTAAGACACGGGGGGAGTAGAATTTTTTTAAAGATTTTATTAATTTATTTGAGAGAGAGAAGGTGGTGGGAGCAGGTGAAGGAGAGGGAGAGAATCCCAAGCTAACTCTGCGCTGAGTGCAGAGCCTGATTTGGGGCTTGATCTCACAATATTGAATTATGACCTGAGCTGAAACCAAGAGTTGGAGGCTTAACTGACTGAGCCACCCAAGCACCCCTAGAATATTTTTTTAAAAAGAAAAAGAAAGGATTAGTTAAAAATACTATTGCAAAAAAATACTACAGTTAATGCTTTGAACACATGGATAACATGATGAATTTTTTATTTTAAAAGTAATATGATTTATGTCAAATCTAGAATGGCAAATTCATATTTATGCCTTTGATTTCCATAATTGACAGGAATACACTATCAAATAGCAGCTTCTGTGACACTGGAAACACAGTATGTATACCTTTTATGTTGTCGTAACAATCAGTAAAATATTCCACAAAAACTATGTAAGGAAAGCTCTTGATAAAGAGTAGTTTCTAGATTTCCTCTGCATGATTTTTAAACTTCTTTCTCTAATAATGGCTTTTTAAAAATAATTTTTTTAAAGATTTTGTTTATTTACCTTAGAGATAGAGAGAGCACGTGCATGCAAGCAGAGGGGGGAGCAGAGGGAGAGGGGGAGGAGGAGAGAGACAATCTCCAGCAGATTCCATGCTGAGCACAGAGCCCAACATGGGGCTCGATCCCACAACCCCGAGATCAGGACCTGAGCCAAAACTAAGAGTCAGATTCCCAACCAACCAACTGAGCCACCCAGGCAACCCTCTAATAATGGCTTTTTTATTTATTTATTTATTTATTTAAAAGATTTTATTTATTTATTTGTCAGAGAGAGAGAGAGCGAGAGCAAGCACTGGCAGACAGAGGCAGAGGGAGAAGCGGGCTTCCTGCCGAGCAAGGAGCCCGATGTGGGACTCGATCCCAGGACGCTGGGATCATGACCTGAGCTGAAAGCAGCTGCTTAACCAACTGAGCCACCCAGGCATCCCTAATAATGGCTTTTTAAAGGAAGAAACACAAAGCGGAAAGAAATACAGCACTTCTATCTTCAGGTTTATGTAAAAATAAATATCTAAGATTAGTTAATTTCTTTAGGTGATTGTTCAATCATTTTTCTCATTCTGGAAAATACTGTTTTATATTTAAAGCATAATTAATGTAATCTTTGATTTCCATTGATACTGAACTGATACCATTTATAGGAATAGTGTTCATTAAATACAAAATGTTAACTAAAGATTTTGGGAGTGTTTTATCCCATCTGAGGAACCAGGCCAGGTGCATATATGAAGTGGATCACCACTTATTTCAATTGGTTAGCATATAGCTTTAAAATGTGAATTAAAAGGTCTTTAATGAAGACATGCATTTTCCAATTTGTCTAAGGACCCATCTTTCCAGATTCTCTTGTTAGTAATGCACCCAGGCCCAGTGGATGTTTGACTCCGTGACACTGGCTTCAAGATACATTCATACCTCAGAGATAATGTAAGTTTGGTTCCAGACCACCGCAATAAAGCAAAAATCACAATAAAGTAATTCAAATGAATTTTTTGGTTTTCCAGTAATATAAAAGTTATGTTTATACTACAGTCTATTAAGTCTATAATCTATTATAGTTTATTAACTGTGTAGTACCTTATGTCTAAAAAACGATGTACACACCTTAAAACAATTTATTAAAACAATTTATTGCTAAAAATGATAACCATTATCCAAGCTTTCAGCAGTTTATAATTCTTTTGCTGGTGGAAGGTCTTTCCTCTATGTTGATGGCTACTGACTTATCAAGGTGATAGTTGGAGAAGGATGGGGATGCTTGTGTCAATTTCTTAAAATAAGACAATGAAGTTGGCTACATTGATTGACTCTTCCCTTCACAAATGATTTCTCTGTGGGGCACTTGGGTGGCTCAGTTGGTTAAGCAGCTGTCTTCAACTCAGGTCATGATCCCAGGGTCCTGGGATCAATTCCTGCATCCGGCTCCCTGCTCAGTGAGGACCCTGCTTCTCTCTCTGCCTGCCGCTCCCCCTGCTTGTGTGCTCTCTCTCTCTCTCTCTCTTTCTCTCTGTAAAATAAATGAATAAAATCTTTAAAAACACAATAACAACAAAAACCCACAAATGCTTTGCCTATAGCATGCAATGCTATTTGATAGCTTTTTACTCACAGTAGAACTTCGTTCAAAATTGGTGTCAGTCCTCTCAACCCCTGCTTTGTCAACTAAGTTGACATAATGTTCTAAATCCTTTGCTGTGACTTTGACAGTCTTCACAGCATCTTCATCAGGAGCAGAAGTCATCTCAAATCATCACTTTCTTTGCTCATCCATGAGAAGCAACCCCTCATCCGTTCCAGTTTTCCCACGAGAATGCAGCAATTCAGTCCTATCCTTGGGCTCCACTTCTCACTCTAGTTCTCTTGCTGCTTCTACCACATCTGCAGTTACTTCCTCCACTTAAGTCGTGAACCCCCCACAGCCGTCTACCAGGGTTGAAATCCACTTCTTTCAGACTCCTGTTCATGCTGATAGTTTGACCTCTTTCCATGAATCACAAGTGTTCTTAATGGCATCTAGAATGGTGAATCCTTGTCAGAGGTTTTCAATTTACTTTGCCCAGATCCATCAGAGGAATCACTATCTATGGCAACTAGGAAATCTATGAGAACTATGAAATTTATGGCCTTAGTAAATGTATTTCTTAAATAACAAAACTTGAAAGTCACAATTACTCCTTGATCCATGAGCTTCAGAACGGATGTTGTGTTAGCGGGCATGCAAAAAAACATTAATCATGCTGTACATCTCCATCAGAGCTCTTGGGTGGTCAGGTGCATTATCAATAAACAGTGATATTTTGAAAGGAATCTTTTTTTCCAAGCAATCTTTTTTTTCTCAACAGTGGACTATAAATAGGAGTGCTGTCATCTAGGCTTTGCTGCCCCATTTATAGAACACAGGCAGATTAGATTTAGCATAATTCTTAAAGGCCCTTGGATTTTCCAAATGGTAAATGAGCATTGGCTTCCACTTAGAGTCACCAGCTGTATTAGCCCCTAACAGGAGAGTCAGCCTATCCTTTGAAGCTTTGAAGCCAGGCATTGACTTCACCTCTCCAGCTACAAAAGTCTTAGAAGGTGGTTTCTTTCAATGGAAGTCTGTTTTGTCCACATTGGATATCTGTTGCTTAGTGTAGTCACCTTTATTAGTTAGCTTAGCTAGATCTTCTAAATAACTTGTGGCAGCTTCTACATCAGTCCTTGATGCTTCACCTTGCACCTTTTTTTTAAGGTTTTATTTATTTATCAGAGAGAGAGAGAGAGCGCACACAAGCAGGCGAAGTGGCAGACAGAGAAAGAGAGAGAAGCAGGCTCCCCACCGAGCAAGGAGCCTGATGCAGGACTCAATCCCAGGATCCTGGGATCATGACCTGAGCCAAAGGCAGTGGCTCAACTGACTGAGCCACCCAGGAGTCCCACCTTGCACTTCTCCGTTAAGCAGAAGACTTCTTAAACCTCATGAACCAACCTCTACAAGTTTCAAACTTTTCTTCTGCTGCTTCTTCACCTTTCTCAACCTTCATATATATATTTTTAAGATTTTATTTATTTATTTGACAGAAAGAGATACAGTGAGAGAGGGAACACAAGTAGGGGGAGTGGGAGAGAGAGAAGTAGGCTTTCTGCCAAGCAGGGAGCCCGATGCGGGGCTTGATCCCAGGATCACGACCTGACCCGAAGGCAGACACTTAACGACTGAGCCACCCAGATGCCCTGCAACCTTCATATATTGAAGAGAGTTAGGGCCCGGATCTGAGTTAGGCTTTGGCTTATGGGAATGTTGTCGCTGATGTGATCTTCTGTTCAGATATGAACAGATATGTTCAGATATGAGCAAGAAGACTGTTTTGCTTTCTTATCATTCATGTGTTCACCAGAGTAGCCTTCTAATTTCCTTCAAGAACTGTTCCTTTGCTTTCACAGTGTGGGTAGCTGGCAAGAGACCAAGTTTCCCTCCTATCTAGGTTTTTGACATGCCTTCCTTACTGTGCTGAATCATGTCTAGTTTTTTATTTAAAGTGAGAGACAGATGTGTGAGTCTTCCTTTCACTTACACTAAGAGGCCATTGTAGGATTATTAACTGGCCTCATTTTAACACTATTGTGTCTCAAGAAATATGGAGGCTTGAGGAGAGGGAAAGAGATGAGAGGAATGGTCACATGGTGGAGCAGTCAGAGGACACGCAACGTTTTTCACTTAGGTTTGCCATCTTATGGGGGTACAGTTTGTCAGGACCCAAAACAAAATAGTAGCACTAAAGATCACTGAACACAGATCACTGTGTTATATCACAAATATAATAATAATGAAAAAATTTGAAATACTGTGAGAATTACCAAAATGTGACACAGAGACATGAGGTAAGCAAATGCTGTGGGGAGAATGGTGCTGGTAGGCTTGTTTGATGCAGGGTGGCTACAAACCTCCAGTCTGTATCTGTGAAGTACAATAAAGGGAAGCACAATAAACCAAGGTATGACTGTAGTTAGTAGTTGAAAACCACTTAAATATTCTGAAATACAGGGTTGGCAACATGCAGCATTACCTACAAATATGACAGATTAAGTAGCTTCAAAAATCATACTGCAGAAAAATGAAGGAACATTATTAAGTGAATAAAGAATATTATCAAATGGGCAAAAAACATAATCAATTTTATGTGAAAAAATATTCAAAGAATACAGAAGGAAACTACCTGACCTGAAAATGACAGGTATCTCTGAAGGTATTTTTTTCTTTAAAATTTGATACTTTTAAAAATACTTTACTTGGGGCACCTGGGTGATTCAGTCAGTTAAGCGTCTGCCTTCAGCTCAAGTCATGATCCCAGTGTTCTGGGATCGAGTCCCACTTTGGGCTCCCTGATCAGCTGGGAGTCTGCTGCTTCCTCTGCCCCTCACCCTTCTTGTGCTCTCTCTTTCACTCTGTCTCCCTCTCTCAAATAAATAGTTCATAAAATAATAAAATAAAATAAAATACTTTACTTTCCAATTTTTCAATGACTAATATTTATTATTTAGGTAACTGGAAAACACACTCTGTCTTACTAAAAAAGGAAGGGAGAGAGAAAGAGAGAAATAACATTTCTTAAATAACTCCATATAATGGAAGGCAGAGTACTCAGTAATTTTTCAAACCTCCAGTGCCTCATCATTTTACAGATACATGACTTTACAACAATGCCAACAATTATGCTGCACATCCTATCAGCCCATATGGTCTATAGACATGGTATATATGCAATGATATATAGATATGGATATAGAATGATGTTTTAAATTGAAGAATCTATGAACAAAATCTCTTACCTACAAAATATGTGGCTGGAATTTAAATTTATAAGATTTATTTTTCTAAAATGTAGGAGCTATAGCTAAGAAAGCAAATCATTCCCAATTTATGTATCTCTAAATATGAAGACTAGTTTGTATCAGTTATAATAACCTATGTGTTCACAGAAAGGTAAAACAGACAATACAGAGTCACTGTTACAACTGCAGAAGTCAGATAGACTTGAATCTAATATTAGGTTCTGCGCTTACAAGATGTGTGACGGTAGATACTTCTTTAACATTTTTGGGTTTCACCTTCCTCTTGTGTAAAAATACCTACTTTTTGGAGTTAAAGTATATAAAGCGCTTCGTATAGTGTGCCTGGCCCCAAATGACTGCTAAATAACTGTGGATTAAAACAAATGTTTAAATGAGCAATAAATGAATGGAAAAAATAAACATGGAAGTAAATAAAATGTCATGGGCAAAAGTATATGCTTTGTGTTAATTTGGGGAATGTATTTAAAATAATATATCTAGTGTTATGTAGTCTTCCACCAGCATATGGAGGTAGCCCCTTTGCTGGCCAGTGGCCCCATAGAAGGGTTAATGGAAACTAAACCTTACTATCCTCTATGGGGAATTTTAAGTGACAGTACCAGAGCTCTCCTCCTGTGAACGTAGAGAAATGGATATGTATGTGCCTTCCCAGTGCTGAGCAACCTGTCCACAGCACAGGCAGAGCATCACTGTTCTGGGGACTTTGGGATTCCATGGGTAACAATTACTCAGTGACCATTACCTGGGTCAGACGGAAAAGAATTCCCAGCCACTGGCACTCATCTGCTCTACCCTGCCATTGCGTTTCTTTTTCATTGCTCTCCTCTTTTTTTGATCTTGGAGTCTCCCTCTAGCCCTGTGACATGTCTCCCCATCTGTTCATGCAGATGGTGCTATCCAGAGAAGTAAAAAATCTGGTGTCCCCAAATCCCTCCTGATTCAGTTGGTTCTCTTTAAAACAGAGCAGTGGAGAAAATAAATGAGGAAATGGAAGGTATATTTTATTTTATTTATTTCTTTAAAAGATTTTATTTATTTATGAGAGAGAGAGAGAGAGAGAGAGAGCACAAGCAGGGGGAGGAGTATTAGCGGAGGAAGAGGGAGACAATCTCCAGCAGACTCCATGCTGAGCACATAGTCAAGCATGGGGCTCAATCCCACCACCCTGAGATCATGACCTGACCCAAACCAAGAGCTGGACCCTTAACCAACTAAGCTACCCAGGCCCCCCAAAACCATATTTTAAAGCACAGAAAGGTAATGGCTCATAAAAGAAATACATTCATGTTTCGTGTCTGGTTTGCTGTGAATGCTGTCTGCCTAGGTAAACCTTTACTCTGACATTCTCCTGAACAAAACTGTGTTTGCAATAGCTGACAGTACCTGAAATATAGAATTAAACCCCCCCTTGCCCTCCAACCCCCACCAAATCTTACCAGTCAGCAACTTCACTAATGACCTATGGAAATTTGGATCATGTATATTTTACTCTTTTTTCTACCCATGCCTATGAAAACTAAAAACTTGCAAGGACAAAATTGTTTTTTGAAATGAAAGGAGGTTGTCACTAAACAATAGTAATTTGATTTTGCAAGAATTTAAAAATACTACAAAAGATGAAATTGAGCCAAGCATCCCACTCATGATGGAGAAAACAGAAGCCTAAGCATCAATCAAAAAGAACAAAATCACAAATAAAGGAAAAGTAACCCTGGGATATAGTCTCTTCTTTGTCTAAGATGTCTGAGATCTTATAATAAAATAAACACTAAAACTAAAACCTATCTAATGACTCAGACTATAGTCAGCCTCTTAGGCAATTTTAAAATCTTAAGCGTTCTCAAATTAGAAGGTCTGGTAATCTATATTATTTGGAACTTGGCCTCTCAGAGTAAAACACTGTTTTTCTTATGCCCAGAATTTAGAAATGCATTTTCACTCCTGTGTTGATCTCCCCCTCTATTCTTTTAGTGCACATCCCCACCCAGCCCCTGGCCAAGCATGTTGTGGACACAGATGTTTCCTCTTTCAGAGTAACTCCACCTTCCACAAAGGATCAGACTTATGGTTTGTCTCACCCCCCATCACTGGGTGATGACTGATTGTTCCAGAGATTAAGTAACAGGGATCCATGAACTAACCCTTAGTGAGTAAGGTTAGTGAAGCAGTGAAATGTACAATTTTGTCACATACTAAATGGGCTAATTAAGAGCCAGCTGGGAGTGGGGGGCAATGTTTCTCATTATCACACTATAGACCCTTTTACATAGGCAGAAGATTGACCCCTGTGTCCTTTATATCTAACTTCCCAAAGGAAAAATAAACCCATGATTCCAGCCAAATGGGCTAATATGATTTGCAAAAAATATTGTTCTGAACAAATATTAGTGGTTCTTTTCTCCACACAGTAGTCAACCTCACTCCTCCCACTTCCTGCCTTGCTTCCTATCACACAAACACAGAAAACATACACGTGTGCACACAGGTGCACATGCATACACACACAGTTTGAAATATAGACAAGATAGTTCAAATAACATAAAGACATACTCTATACTAAGCAAAGAATATGATATTTCTTCTCTGTAATCAATGAGAAACTGTATACCTTTTTAATTATAAAGATTTGACTATCATAAATAAAAAAGAACAACTCCCTTGAATCAGCCATAATGAATTTTTTAAGGTGTGTGTCTGAAAAGCACTAGCTCTCATTAGAACGTGTTTTCTCACTGACTCATTCTGCAGTAGAAGGCTAATATGGATCACCTAAATTCCACGTTCATAGAATATTCCCTTCACCTTCACATCCCTGTATATCTTTTAAAATACCGCAGGCACAGCAAATGATAAGGAAACATAAGAAAACACCACCCCAATGGGAGTTTCTACACAGTCAACTCACATTTGCATTTAAGTCACAACTTGGAAAGCTGAATTCATGACAAATGCTATTTCTGTCTTTGTTTTCAGAAAGCCTTCTTATCATCTACTTATATAAATATCACCTCAAGTACCATCTCACTGCTAACATAGTTGTCCCCACTAATAAAGAGAAATGTACACAGTATCTACTAGGTAAGACAATCAGATTTTTCCACCTTATTAAAACATAATAATCTTAGATAATTCTCCATGATATTGATTTGATTTGATGCTTCTCTTTTTCTCCTCATAATTTACCTCAGTATGCAAATTCATTGTTTAAAAACATTAGATGTCATTTTGCCCGAGTTACGTGCATTGAGACAGAATGATAAGTCAATTTGAGATAAGCCCTGCGGAGAGCACAGGTCCCTTCCAACTGATAAACAGAGTCAGGGAGTCACACTGATAAAGTAGGGAGTGCTGTTGAGAAATTGCTATTACTTATTCATTCATGCAGACATTAACTCAACAAGTAGTTTTTCATTGACTCGTAGGAGACAGGCACTGTTCAAGATGCTGGAATATAGCAGGGGAAAAATAATCAGAGGCCTCTGGTCTCATGGAGTTTATTGTTTAGTGGAGCGAGGCCAGTAAGAATAGTGAACAAATGAATACTGCATTTAGTTATAAAGAACATAAAATGCAATAACGTGAAAGAGAGGAAACAGAAAGACTTAACTTTCTTCCTGTGAGCACACGAATGTGTTCTGTCCATAAGACCGTTGTGTTTTGTTCTTTCGAACGGGAACACTCATTCCTCAGATTTCTGCCTACTGATCTTCATAAGCAACATCTTGGTTCAGATGTCACTCCTAAGTAGGACTCCAGCCCTCTCCTCCAGTCACTCTTCCTCAGATCATTCATGCTGTGTAATTTTCTTCACGGAATTCATCACAATTCCTCATGTTTATCTTTTTTTTTTTTTTTTTTTTTGGTGCTGGTGGTTTATGTATGTTTCCTTTACTAAGTACAAGTCACTGGAGTTAGGGACGATGCCTGGTTTATTTACTCCCGCACCCCCACTCCCCACAGCAGTTGACTGGATGAATCAATGCATAAATGAACTAAAGATTCAGAAACTGACTTGACTATAATGTCTATGTTTCATTAAACATAAATTCAAACACTAGCATTTTCTCATGCTTCCTTTGGGTACACGACACAGACATTCCTAAGATTAGGTAGTCACAGTGAATAACGGCATTCAGCTATCAGTCTAATGAAAATTCTAGTATGTCTGTCCCTGCTCTGCTACATTCCAGTCCATGCCCTGCATCATTTCTCTGCATTAAGTCCTGTTAAAACATAAAGCACATGGGCTTCAGAGTCAAACAGACTTGAATTCTCTTCCCTGCCTTGACATTTCAAGTTATGCTACTTTGAACAAGTTACTAGATTGTCTAGGCCTCAGTTTCCTCATCTATAAAAATGGAATGATATTGATATCTGCCAGATGGGATTATTTGGGGATCAGAAGATACAATACATGCACTGTATAGGATACACAGCATGTAATTACTTGATATTGATGGCTACAGTTATCTGGGAACATAGCAATAAATGAAGCCACAACAGTTATTTATTGGGCAGCTACTGTGTGCTGGCTACTTTATATAAGTTACATTATTTAATTTTTAAAAAATTTTTAATCATATTCTTATAAGTTAAGTAATATTATTATATTTTCAATTTAAAGTGCTTAGGTAACTTTTTAAAAAGGCACAAAACCTACAAAAACTCCAGAACCTGGCCCTCTCCCACTATCCTATCCTATTTCTCTTTATCTCACCATTACATATGTTTTCATCCCACTAATCTCTAAGTTCTGAGTCTCAATTTTGGTTGCCTCATTCATCTTCATGTATCCCCAGCACCCAGCACAGTGTTGATACGTAATAAAAGTTTAACACCATCATTTCCTCTTGCCAAATATCATCCAGTACTAATCATGATATAAACAGCAGGATAGGTCAAAGTTAGACACATGTAGCAATTTTACAATGGCAAATAATCTATACAAAGAACTGAGTTTGTGCTGAGCACTTTACTAAGTGCTCTACAAATATTTGTTCTCTCAATCTCAATCCCAGTAATCTCTCAATCCCAGTAATCCCAAAAGATGGGTACCATAAAGCCCTATAACACTGATAAGGGAACTGAACCTCAGAAAGACAGAGCATGGCGAGTTTGTGACAGAAGAAGTCCTTGAAACAAGACAGTCAGAGCCCAAACCCATGCTCTAAATACTCAGCAATACTGCTTCTCCAGTGGCTTTGTGTTCTGTGGCCTCACTATACAGCGATGTGAAAAGTGCAGATGCCTCCTGCTACTTTGATGCCAGAAGCATCTCTAGTCTTTATCCTGATCCTTTTAGTAGTTTCCCTTAGTTGTCAGACTGTTAAAACTGCTAAAATAAAAGTCCTAATTATTTCCTCTATTATAGCTAGTGAGAACAATTCAACATGGAATTAATATCTTCCTCCAAGGATTTATGGCCAGTTAGCATTTTGTTGCCTTTTATTCTGTCCATATGAGTACAGATAATGAGCTGCTTCTGAGAAATGAAATAGCTTGAGCATTTCATAATGTGGTAACTGTGATTTGAGTCATTAAGCTATTATACTGGCTTGGTCTCCAAAAGAAAGGTTTGCTTTATTTGTGACCTCCAGAATAAAAAGGTAGGGATGGGTTAGAAATCCTCTCTTACTAACCATTTAGCAAATCAAGGCATTAAAACTTACCAAAAGTCCTTCAGCAAAAAAAATTTTGGAGGTGATATCCTTAGATTAGAGAGCTTTTTAGCTCCTTTATTTTTTTTTTCTCTCCATGGGAAATAAGGCTGAAAAATACCTCAGTGAAATAAATGCTTTTTAAAAAAATTATGCCACGAAACAAATACAAATTTTCTTCAGTGTATTCTGGAATCTTCTCAAAGAGCCTTGTAGACAAAAGTAGTTCTAGTTCTAGTTATCTGAAAGTCAGAGGTACAACTAATAGCTCAATACTTTGTTTTCCCTTCCAGGATGAGTATTAATGGTAGAGTTAGGGTCAAGGATCTCAGTGAAAGAATGCCTGTGAATCCTTGACATGAAAGTGTACAGATTACCAAGGTTATCATTTCCCAGATCATAAAGAAGTTAGCTTCTTCAATCCAGCAGAAGAGTCTGTGGACAGAGTAAGTCTGGGGTGGCTTTCGGTCTCTGGGAACCATAGAAGCTAGGTGGCCTCCTCACTTCCTGTAAGGTGTTTCATCTTTGGCTAACTGACTGTCTAATCTTACAGTGGTTGCTTTTTCCCTAGTCTGCAACCAAATTCCACAATATGACTATGTAATTATGAAAAAAAAAGAGAATTTCAAAATCCCTATACCCCAAATTATAAACTGTATTTTGCTTTTCCTTGAACTGGGGGTTCAAAAACATGAAGCAAAAATAAGTTTCTGCATCTGAATTGTAAAGTAGAAATCCTTCAAGGATAAAGGATGAAAGTAGAGGTGATGGTATTAATTTAAACCCAAAGAATACACAGCATGTGCTGTATGTATAGAAATGTCTACAAGCTAGCCAAAAACAGTGCATAAATCCACGTTAGGGAGCTTGTTTAAGACTGAGAAACCCATACTCATTTATTTATGAACAGCAACCATGACAGTTTCTCTAGGGGGAGAGAAATGACTATTAGAGGTTCCTTTTAGGAGCCTTGGAAACTTGGGCTCCCCTTTCTCCTTCCATCAAGATTTTCAGTATTTGTTTTCCTTAAGGGTCTTTTTGCATCCATCTACCTGGACAGATACTGCATTTTCTCAGACTCTGGGAAGGTGATTGAGATCATGGGCTTTAAGTTCAATTCTGAGCCCAAAACCAATCAGCAAGTTATCTACTTGCTGTCTACATCAGTATTCTCAAGCATAAAATAGAAGTAACAGGGGTTATTTAATGGAGATAATTCAGGATGTGACATATAGAAAGAACTCGATACAGGTTACTCCTACTGCTAACACTACTACTATCCTCTCAACTGCTCATTTATATTTGCTTTGAAAAGGTTGTTGTCTAACCAAAACTCTGCCATGAATTAACTCCTTACAAAGACTATCTAATCTAACTGCATTTTGCCTATTTGCTAAACAAGTTGCCATCAAAAGCTGCCAACAAAATTCACTGATTTCATGAAATCATATTACAAATTTACTCCAAATGTAATTGGAAAAAACTTTAATGCTTAGGACAGCCTCCACTGTTTGAAGGTTAGGTTTATTGAAGTCCCTTTAGTTTTCTTTAGTTTTAACATAAGAGAAACAGAAGAAAAAAATGTTGCTGAGGTATATATGTCTGAATATATACACACATACATATATGTACACAAATATATACCTCTGAACTGATACATAGACATATTTATGCCTATAAATGGAGTAATACACCTATATACGAACATACATGCAACACCTACAATTTTAATTTTCCACTAGGAAATATTTTGCTTAAAATAAAATAAAATAGAATATTTATTTTAAATGAATTAAATAAGTGAAGATCTAGCTTCTTTCTATGATGACAATATTCTTGTGCCCTAAAGAGCTCATTCCCAATGGAGTTAGGAATGTGCAAGTGTCATCTCCAGATGTGCTATGTGTTGCAATGCTGTATATAGCTATGCTCATGAGCCTGTGAATAATGGGTCTTCAGTGAGCTTTAATGCTTCTTCCCTTTTCAGACAAGGCCCACTTCATGGCACCATAGTACTCATTTTTGAGGCCTGCAGTATGAGACCCATGTCTTTACAGGGGGTAAAGCTGGTGTCTTCCCTGCTTTGAAATGCCTGGAGTTTCTGACCATTCATCTTTTCCCCAGCAGCCCTTTGACATCTTTGGTTTTGGTTCTGCCAACGTCCAGCTATCATTTGACTGAAAACAATGAACATGACGACAACTAGGGACCCATCTAACTGGCACTGAAAAAGATTCACTGACTACTGGAACATTATGAATCAGTAATGGTTAAGAAATGTTTAAATGTTTTTCATCTAGGGGCACGTTGGTGGCTCAGTCAGTTGAGTGTCCAACTTTTGGTTTTGGCTCAGGTCATGATTTCAGGGTCCTGGGATCAAGCCCCTCAATGGGCTCCATGCTCAGCAGGGAGTCTGCTTGAAGAGTCTCTCCCTCTCCATCTGCCCCTTCCCCTCCTCTCTCCCTCCCCCTCTCTCAAATAAGGAAATAAATATTGAAACCATATGTTATTCATCTGAAAATCCATCAAAACATGGCAACAGAAAGAGCTGTGGATTATTTCCTAGGGCTGCTAATACACACTGCCTCCATTTCTCAAGTCCAAAGAATGGTGTGATCCTGATTCTACTTTTTAGATTTGGATTTGACTTACTTGCTGACATCAATCAGACAATGATGACTCTAACTAACCAGATGACTCCAGCAGCAGCAGCAAGGATAGCAAGCCTAGATTAGCAGTTGTGGGTTTGGGGTTCTACTCTGTGCTTTACCATTAACAGTGGGATGTTAGACACAACCCCATTCTTTCTGAGCCTCCCCCTTCTCATCCATTAAAAAAGGAGGTAAACTTGGAGCTGTCAGAAATTATTTCTAAATATTTTTAATCTAAATAATTTTCTCTAATAGGGGAAAAATAATGAGCAAGAAAATTTTTAAAGATTTTATTATTATTTAGAAGATATTTATTATTAAAGAAAGAGAGCAGGAGTTGGGGGGGTGACGGGCAAGAGAGAAGCAGACTCCCTGCTGAGCAGGGAGCTTGATGTGGAACTCGATCCCAGGACGCTGGGATCATGACCTGAGCCAAAGGCAGATGCTTAACCAACTGAGCCAGCCAGGCACCACAAGAAATTTATTTAAAAATTATTTATATCTCTTTGGAGAGGATATATTCTATAGAACAGTATCATTATATGCATTTTTTTCCCAAGAAGAGGAGGTAGATGAAAATGACTTTTCCTTCTTAGAAGTCTGAGAAAATCTAGACAGCAAGGTCTCATACTCTAGCCATGACAACTGATATTCTTTTTTTTTAAAAAAAGACTATTTATTTATTTGACAGAGAGACACAGTGAGAGCAGGAACACAAGCAGGGGGAGTAGGAGAGGGAGAAGCAGGCTTCCTGCAGAGCAGGGAACCCGATGTAGGGCTTGATCCCAGGACCCTGGAATCATGACCTGAGCCGAAGACAGACGCTTAACGACTGAGCCACCCAGGCGCCCCAGATATTCTTAATAAAATTTGTGTTTTTCCACTTGACAAAAACACAATCACCATCTCTATGAAAATGCATTAAATCAATTAAGAAATCCGAGTAAAAATTGATACTTTATTATTTGATAGACTACATTTCAGTAAGGGATGGCCACTTGATTATTTGCTTGCTTAATATCCTGTGGTAAAACTTTAGGAACAGAAGAAGAAGGCAAAATCAATAAAACCTTTCCTGTCTAAATTCATTACAAGCTAACATTATCCTTTGCCATTTTCCCAATGACAGAACATACATAGCAGGAGGTGGCTGAATTGCCTTCTGCTTCCTGCTGAATTTTTCTTTAAGAATGTGAACCTTTAATCAGAAGTGACATGTTTCTGATCTAATGTTACATATGGGAGGTGTACGGGCATATGAAGTCAAGGCCTCCCCCTCACATCAAAAGACAAATAGCTATTTTTAGATGGGTCAGCTATTACTGAAAGACTAAGCCATTCTTTCCTAAGAACTGGTCTAATAAAACCAGTATTGGTACATCTCCAGAGCCATTTATTTAACCCATGAGACTACAAATTATAACAGATTATAAGATTACAAATTGTTCAACAAATAGCTTTGCCTGTCACTAAAATATTGAGTAAATTTTAAATGGGAGTCCTGTATTTTATAGCAACAACCACATATTTCTCACCTTATGTCAAAACCATAAACCATATCCTATATTAGATAAAGAAATATATCCCAAATATGTCCCATAATGGTTAAAGAAGAAGAGGAGGGTTTTCTTGACATGCAAACATGTTTATGATATATCCATTGTTATTTTAAAAATTCAAATCACAAAATGGTATGTATAATGAAAATCTGCTTTTATAAAAAACTTCCTATATGCTTTTTTACTAGAAAAGTATCTGGAAGACTATAAAGCAAGGTATAGGTAGTGGTTATCTCTGGTGGTATAATTAAGGGTAATTTTATGTTCATAGCAGCATTTTCTAAGTTTTTAATAATAAATGTACATCACCTCCTGATAGGAAAAGTGCTTTGTCTTAATTATGTTTGTGGAAGAGTTTTTAATATGTGATAAAATGCTTATGATATAAATAATATGCAGCCCAATTTAGATTCAGATTCTAAATGTTAACAAAATGTACATTATTATATTAAAAAAAGATGTTATCATTTGATAACTCAGGTTTTCTTGTGTACCAAAATGTAATAATTTTTTTTGTTTTCTTAATCAGACTTTTTCAAAGAGATAAATGCAATTGCTTAATAACTGAAATTAACTGAAATATCATGTTAAGTACTGCTGTATGCATAATGAGATGGGAGTGTATATGCTTAAAAATTATGTGCCATACATTAGCAAAATCATAGGACTATGAGATTTGGGGAGCTAGAAAAAAATTTAGAAATCACTTAAATGAGTAATTATAAGAATCATTAATCGTAAGACAAGGCTTCCTAATTTTATGCCTACTGTCAATATTCATTTACTTTTGAAATCTAACAAATATCTCTTATTTCAAGTAAATAACAGTCTACATTTTATCTATATAACATTCTTTATAATGTCAATATCAAATTAAACCTGATTTTTACCTGTGAGGGCTTTAGCTGGATTCATTAACAAAAATCTTACATTTTCTATACCATTTTCCCTTGAAGTGTTCTGAAAACGATTTGATTGGGCCAATCTTATTTGTGAGTATTATATAGTTCATCTGTTTGAAATATTTCCTTTGTAAATTGCTAGGAATTCTTCCACCTCGTCAGCTGGAAAGTCTTTTGTCACCAATTATCCAGCTGGGTTACTCCTGAGAAAATATTCTTCTTCCTCCAGCTATATTTCCTGACAGAAATCTCTAAATAGCATTGTTAAAGACAAGAGGTATTTGATTTTACGATCAAATTGGTGTAATTGAGCTATCAACCAGTCAAGAGTGAAGGTGAGAGTCTATATTCAAAGATTTCATTATTCTTTAGCCACAAACTATAAATTTGAGTTTCAAAAAGGCATTATTCATAACTTTGGTTTATTATTCCTGTATCCCATAGATTTTTTTAAAGGTATTATTTATTTATTTGACAGGGAGAGAGCAAGCGAGAGTACAAGCAGTGGGGGAGTGGCAGGTAGAGGGAGAAGCAGACTCCCCCGCCGAGCAAGGAGCCTGATCTGGGGCTCCATCCCAGCACCCTGGGATCACGACTCGAGCCGAAGGCAGACTCTTAACCAACTGAGCCACCCAGGTGTCCCCTTATCCCACAGATCTTATAAATACGTTGAGAAACTAGACATACAATGAAACACGAGGAAAAGGAAAGTCTTTTTGAGAAATCACACAATACTGAATTAAATAATTATTGTGTGCATGTTACAAGCAAGGCCCTGGGCTGGGGCTACAGGCAGATTTACAGGTGGTCATGCCATCTGGGTCTCAAGCCAGGCATCCATTTTTCTTGCTCCAGATTGTGTGCTGTCAAATGCAATGCCTTGAGTTCATTGACTCCAGTACACATTTTCTTTCGTCATTCCCCTTTTCACTCTAGATAACCCTGGGCTAGATGTTTCGCATTCTCTTTAATCTACGTGCTCACTCTTCTGGCTCTACACAATGAACCTAGTGTCTTACTTAGCTGAATTGTGAAAAGATAACTGAAGTAAAATTCTACAATATAAAATGGCCATCTTGATATGTGAAGCTTTCCCTTTGCCTGTCTTCAAATATCCCCACATTCATTTATTCGTTAAATAGTAACACTGAACACTTATTATGTGCCAGTTACTATGCTACTCCAAATATATAATTTCATTTTCTAGACTGATGTTAGATTATATAGTTTTTTAGATTCATTAATTATTGATTCAGAGGATGACTGGGTTGTAAAAACATTGGCATCATCTAATTTACCCCTCTGTTTTATATACAAGGAAATTAAAACCTGGATAAGACACTCAAGGTTCAAAAAGAAGTTTGTTACAAAAGTCAAAACTAAAACCTTTGTTTCATTACCATTATGGTTTGTTAAGGAAATTAGTTTCATTGACTACTTGTATCCATTTATGTATCTGAACAACGTTAAAACTTTGTTCTCTGAACCTCTAATACAGTTATCAACCAGAGGAGCACTGGGATAATGGAGAGTAAGCTGCTAATCTGTGCTTTTGGTTATGGGGAAACAAAAATCCAACCAGAATGAAAACCATTAAAACTTACCCATAACAGTAGCACCTAAAAAATTTTCCATGTTTCTAAATCTCAATCTCCATTTCCTGAGCTCCTCAAAGCCACTGTACCTTAAGGCAAGCTTGCTGAGTGGCTGCTATGCTCCCATCCTCAAAACTCCTGCTTTCCAAACACAATATATCAGCGTAAGCGTACTCAGAGCTCCTGCTGTGTACAGTCAGACACAAAGGGCCACTCATGAAGGAGGACAACTGATTTCATAAAGAGGTTATCAAGATTGTAACTGAAGGGTTTGACCACTCCTTCCTGGGTTATGGCTTAGCCTGGTTTTCTATGGTCATGGGCCCCACACTCTGAGCCACACACCCTTTGAGATGAAGTGACCTCCTTTTCAGACATAGCTCCTCAAAGTAGATGTCGTGTATAGAAGATTCTCCACCTCTAAGAGATTAGAAAGATCTTTTCTTGGCTACAGACTTTTAAATCTTGAATGATATTTCCTGGATATTAGAATCAGACATTCCTAGGTCTCTGAAACATAACGTTTTTCCTCTTCCAAATTTTATCACAACAATTTCTAAACCTACAGATAAATTGAAAGAATAGCACAATGAACACCTATATACCAATGACAAAACTAAACAAGCACTGGTGTGCCTGGGTGGCTCAGTAGGCTAAGGGTCTGATTCTTGATTTCAGCTCAGGTCATGATCTCAAGGTTGTGAGACCGAGCCCTGCGTCGGGCTCTGCACTGGGCGTCGAGCCTGCTTAATATTCTCTCTCTCCTTCTCTCTCAGGCCATACCCCCCCTCTCCCTTTCTAAAACAAAAAGAAAAATTAAACAGTCATTAAAAATGCATACCACTTTCTCCTTCTTACGTTTTAATACCTGAACATTTCACTAAAGTAAGCCCTACAAAAGAAGCTTACTCAGATCCTCTGAATGTTCTCTCCTCTGGCCCCCTTGTCCCTCCCTGCCAAAGTGTGTGGATCTCAATGGAAGAGGAGTTTAAGGGTAAGTAGGAAAAGAGAGTAGGTGGTGTCAACCCTAGCAATGGTAATTTTAATTAAATTCCTTTTACTTATATATTGCAAATGAACCTCCTGGAGTAGAGAAGAGAATATGTGGTCTGCTTTCAATTTTCTAGCAATGAAAAAAACATTCTATGATTAGTTAGTAAAAACTGGAATAGGATACTAATAAATTTTCTGAAAAACCTTGTTATCAATTTCCAAGTCAGAATTAACAATACAGCTGATAGAATGATTAGAATTCATGCACCTTCTCTGTCTAGTAGTGTTAATTTCCTACATGTCAGACGTGTTTAAACCTTTATTCCCTATTGTTGCGAGTTTTAGTTACAGCAGTGTCATATAGTGGGGCTTAAAATAAGAATGAGCAGTCATTGATGTTTTTGTCTGATTATATAATGACATAAAGAAGCCATATTTTTCATCTACACTGGTCCTCTCTCTTTCCCTCCTCAATTCCAAAAACATCCTGACTGTTGATTTTCCCATCCATTCAACTTTGCATATATGTATTCAGAATTACCACCTTTATTGAGCGTATTTATGGTGCAGGTGCCTTGCCAGGCCTGGGTCTACCAAGGAGAATACAGCTTGTTCTCTGCTTTCAAGGTGGGTGTTCCACGGAAATGGGAAGAGCTCAGGGTAATTTCTGCATGACTGCTGTGCAGATTAAGCGATTTGCTAAGCAAATGCCTCCAGCACTGGGTCTGGTGTTTAGCCAAAACTTGCCACTTGCCAGTCCTCCTCCTCCTTCACTGCCGAGTGGGTATTTCTTCTATGCCTCCTTCTGCCTTCTTCAGGATTCTAACCGTTCTCTGCGCTTAACTCTTAAAAAGTGTGACCTATAGCTTCTTTTGAACCCCCATCTCCCCCACAGCCTGCATGGTCACACTCTCATCAAGGTCTTTGTGATTCTAAATGTTTTATAGTTCATTCCAAGTGGTAAATTTAGTACAATGCATCCATTAACACAATTCTTTCCATTAGTGCTTTCAAAGTCCTCCACTTCGGTGGAATCTTTGCCGACATTGCCAATTTCTCTCTCTGCTGTTTCTCTTTTTTCTAAGACACGCATGTGAGCCCTGCCCCTATCCAATCCATCTGCTTACCTCCAGTGGCTGACAGAGGACACACATGCCTTCTCCATGCCTCACCCTCACCCACTTTCCCTTGGTAGCCAAATGCCACTTTCTCTAAAAATATGATCAACCAAAAAGCTGGTTCATAAGCACCCAAGACAATGTGCCAGTCAGACACACAATATATCAGACAATGAAAACAAGACATGACAGACAAGAAATATGTGGAAGTGAGAAGCCTCCCAGTGTAGTGGTTAAGAGCTGTGGCTCTGAATTCAGATCTGAATTCAAATCTCATCTTTGTAGCTAACTTGCTTTGTGATTTTAGATGTGAGCCTCAGTTTCTGCATTTAAAAATAAAGATCATAACCATTTGTAACATATGAAGTTGTTGTAAGGATCAACTATAACAATGCATGGAAAGCATTTAACTCAATATCTGACCCCTAACTCCTAAAAATGAATAATAGTATTGTTACTACCATCATTATAATGATAAGGTAAGCACACATGTATGCAAAACAGAATTGATCGGAGACATTTGAATGTTTCAGAGTTTAGAGTTTCTTCCTGATAACACAGAGGAATCCTTTATATTGTAATAATGTAAATTTTCAGAGTAAGATAACTATCTTTTTTTCTCTGTTTTCTTTTAGGAAACCAGCTATTGCTTCTAATACAAAATAAACTTTAAAAGAAGCAGCTGTCTTATTTTACAATTCAGCCTCACCTTAACAGCAGAGCATAACAATTACTTTCTGACATAAAAGTACACTGAATAGTATAAAGTTATTATTAATAAATGTAGGATAATGACTTTATTTATTTGCAAGTCTGATTGCACAAAGAAGGCACAAAAAGCCTTCCCGTCATCAGAGGACCAGACCCAATTCCTGCAGCTTACAAGCAATTTATGAAACAGAGCATCTGCCATACTCAAACAAGTATTCAGCATCCAAAAAATTTTTTCCCTTTTAAGGAAGCCCTATATCTCAGCTATTTTGATTGCTTATCCTTGCTCCTTAAAGAAAGCAGCTTTAGGATCAGCAGCTGATATTAGAAAATAATTCAGAAAAACTTATTCTTAGCTAGGGCTAAGTCCCCTTGTCAACATGTTCCCCTAAGCTCTCAGATGTCCACTGGATAGGAGATTTAACTGCTTATGATAGAATTGAGGGAGGAATATGGAAAACAGCACAATATTGTCCTCCAATAAAAATCAATAGCTATTTCATTCAGGAAAAATTCAATTTTGAAATGAACGCTACAAACCTGAGGCCATAAAGAACTGTCCCATCTGGATGCAGGCGGATCATGCGGTTCTTGACAGTCACTCCATGTACAAATGACTTCTTATCATTCAAGAAGTAGGTATCCGGTACCCAGAGCTGGTCTGCCACTCTATTGTCCAGAGTTAAGTTTAAAGGTATTACATTATAGGACAGTCTCTTATCTCTCCAGGCTTGCTGGAAATACATTGTCAAGGTATAATCCTGTGAATGTGAAAAGAAAATGGTTATTTTGTACACAAACGTGGGAGATAGGCAAACATCTTATTATTCATAAGAAAAGAAAATATATACAACCATACACTAGAAACATACTATTCACATATAGGCAAATATTAATTTATTAAACCCCTTCTAACTGAACACCCACTATGTGTCTGTCAGGCACTATGGCAAGTACTGTAAATATGGAAATGAGGAGAGTATATCCTGGTAAAATTTATTATATAGTACCCAGGAAGAAAGATGGTAAGGAATAATTAGTGAATTAACTAGACTTTCCCAAAGTGGGGTACTTAAAATTGTTTTAGATGGGATACAAATACAATTGTAAAAAAGTGGTTAATTGGGGCACCTGGGTGGCTCAGTGGGTTAAAGCCTTTGCCTTCGGCTCAGGTCATGATCTCAGGGTCCTGGGATCAAGCCCCGCATCGGCCTCTCTGCTCAGCAGGGAGCCTGCTTCCCTCTCTCTCTGCCTGCCTCTCTGCCTACTTGTGATCTCTGTCTGTCAAGTAAATAAATAAAATCTTTTAAAAAAAAAGTGGTTAATTTGTTATAGTAATTATTGTAAGAGTTTGTCAAAGAGAATCCTAACCAGTCTAATCAAGGGGGATTTCCCAGGACAGGTGGCATTTATACTGAGACTTATGTAGCTTCTTGGCTAAATAATATTAGCCTAGTCAGTATTTCATGAGAATTTTAATCCCAGGATATTGAATCATCAAGAGGCTCTTAGCTTTTGAGAAACAATGAGTTGTTATAACGTGAGCACTGGCCTTGAAGTCCCAGATTCAGCATTTCTCAATTGTCTCTAGTGTGTAAATTTTTACAAATTCTTTTGCTTAAGTTCTATTAACTATAAATGGGACTTTTAATACATACTTGGTCTAAGCAGAAGATTGTTGACAAATGTATAACTCAAATGCAATTTGTAAACTACAAAAAGCTATATATTATGAATAAAGCATTTACATATATATATTGTGACATGTTTGATCCATTAGAGGCCTATGGGTACAATGTAATTGTTCTCACCCTCATTTGAATGACTTAATGAAAGACCAAATATCATTTCAAAAGATAATTACCATTCTATTTTGAAATCAGTTCACAATGCTCTACTTGAGGGCTTTTGAAAAAACCAGAATCATGTATTAATCATCTCTACCTCTTGAGAGCTAGCACAGTCCTAGGGCACAGTGAATGAATGAATGAATGAATGAATGGGTAACCAATAAGGTACACCTACTGGATTTCTGCACATATCTGTATACTTGTGTAGATAAGATACACAACTCAATCTCTGTGAAGTCCTTAAGTTTTTCCAACCCTTACTGAGATTTATAATGCTAATTTGGTTATGTAATTTTAAAATATAACTTGTAATATATTACCTGCTAATAACATTGAACAGTTTTAATAGGAAAAGTATAATCCCTCTGCAAAAATATTAAGTATTTTCACTTATTTCATAAACATACAAATTTGATCTCATTCAGAAGTCAGGGTAGGGCTGACTTCTGAATGAGAGGTATAGAATCAAAGCTCTATTCTAACAAAAGACTCATTAATATCCTCAAGTTATATCAAATAATGGTGGGTAAAATTTCCTTTAGTGGATCAGTTTAGTTAGTGCTTTGAAGTGCTCTGTAATACTCAGCTTTCATAAGAAAATAGTATGAGGATCTCTAGAATAACAGCTTGATTTATAGTAAAAACAAACTTTTAGACTTATAATTAAAAAACAGAAAAAGGACCAGATACATTTTTTGGATAAGCCTATGATATACCCTAAAAAGTAGGACATAAACAAATAGGCAATTTATATGGAACTTAAGAGAACACATTTTGTAATTTCCAATTCTTGGAGATAAAATTCAAAATTTGATTTTTATTTCTATTAGAAGACAAAGCAATTTATGCCTCTTTGATCATAAACCCCATTAAGATTTAGGGAAGATAATACTGCTTGGAAAGTGCTGGGGTTTATCAGTCAGCTGAGATATGTTTGGACACAGAAACTGTATTCTCTTTGGGGTTAAATGAATGGTACCACTGTAATAACCAGTACCAAATGCTAATGCCCATTATTTGTCAGCAAGGCAAAGCCTGCTAAGAAATGCACCCAGACAGACTCTAGTAAGTCTGCTGTCACACCAATTTTCACTTTATTTTTTTATTTTTTATTAACATATAATGTCTTATTAGCCCCAGGGGTACAGGTCTGTAAATCACCAGGTTTACACACTTCACAGAACTCACCATAGCACATACCTTCCCCAATGTCCATAACCCCACCACCCTCTCCCTACCCCTCTCCCTCCCAGCAACCCTCAGTTTGTTTTGTGACATTAAGAGTCTCTTACGGTTTTTCTCCCTCCCAATCCCATCTTGTTTCATTTATTCCTTTCCTACCTCCCAAACCCCCCACGTTGCAATCACTTTATTTATTTTTAAATGACCCATCAAAGACACTGTCAAGAGTAAAGAAACTCCCGAGTCTAAATAAATATTATTGGACTTAAGAAGAAAGAGTGGTTCTATGTTCCATCCTCTCCCCCAAGCCTCTATCCACCCAAGATAAATCCTTTGAACATTCACATAAAAAAGTGTATCTCTTACGTTTAACAACCCCACCTTTTGAAAGTTGTCTCACAATTGGTTTATTCAACTGGAAAAGCAAAGACAGAAACAAATAAACCACTTCTGGATGCTTCTCAAGCTAGGGCATCACCATGCAAGAAGGACTTAGATAATCATAACTAAAACCAATTGACTTTGAATGTTGAAAAAGATTCAGTAAGCCCACTACAGGCTATCTCTCTCACTAATTACAACTAACTATCCTGGAAATAATTAAGAAAAAAAAAAAAAAAAAGAAAAAAGGAAAAAACCTACCTAAGGCTATGCAAAGTAAGAATAGTATGTGGATTGGAGAGGGAATCAAAATGTGAAGAAAGACCTTTCCATTGCTGAGTTTATTGTTTGTTTTATTTTTTTCTCCCTATTTTATCTCATTAAACACATAACACACAAATCCCAAAGCAAATAAATGGAGAGATATACCATGTTCCTGGATCTGAAAAATATTGTTAAGATGTCAATCTCCCCAAACTGATCTATAGATTAAATTCAATCTTAATATACAAGCAGGATTTTTTTTTGATATGCAGTAGCTGACTGTAAAATTTATGTTAAATTTATGTTAAAAGCAAAAATAAATGAGATTAGAGAAAACAATTTTGAAGAAAAGAGCAAAGTTGGAGGACTCTATTTGATTTCAAGACTCACTATTAAGCTATATCTAACAATAAAAGAATCTAAAAACAAACCCACACAAATATGCTCAATGATTTCTTACAAGGATGCAAAGGCAATAGATTAGAGAGAGCATAATTTTTTTAACAAATAGTCCAGATCAACAGGAACATCCATATGTAAATAAAATTGTAAGAACCTCACCCATACTTTATACCTTACACAAAAATTAATTCAATTACATAGACTCCAAAGTAAATGTAAAACTATAAAACTATGAGAAGAAAACATAAGAAATTCTCTGTGAGTTTGAGTTGGGCAAAGACTTTGATATAAGCCGACAAACACAAATAACAAAACAAAATACTGATAAATTGGACCTCAACAAAATTCAAAACTTATGCTCCATGGAAAACTCCATTAGGAGAGTAAAAAGACAAACCACAGACTGGGAGAAAATGTTTGCCATCGTATATCTGACAATGGATAGATATTCAGAATATATAAATGTATAAAGAATTCTCAAAACTGAACAAACAACCCCATAAAAAGTAGCCAAAAATGTGAAAACTTAACCGATAAAGAAATGCAAATGATAAACAGGCACATGATGTGATGCAAAACATCATCAGTCATCATGGAAAATCAAATTAAAAACTACAATGAGATCCTATAACACACCCATTAGAAAAGCTAACATAAGGGGGAACTGGGTGGCTCAGTCAATTATGCATTCGACTCTTGATTTCAGCTCAGGTCATGATCTCAGGGCTGTGAATTGAGCCTGGTGTCAGGCTCTGCCCTGGGCATGGAACTCCCTTAAGATTCTCTTTCTCCCTCTTTCCTAGGCCCCTTCCCCTCCTAAAAAGAAAAAAAAAAAATCTAAAATAAAAAACATCAAAAAACAACGGACAATTCCAAGTGTTGGTGAGGATGCAGAGCAACTGAAAATCTTATCTGTTGCAGGTAGGAATATAAATTATCAGCCATTTAGAAAACAGTTGGACAGTTTCTTACAAAGTTAACATACATTTGACAAATGACCTAATAATCTTACTCCAGCGTGCAAATATTTACAGCAGCTTTATATTAATCACCAGAACTGGAGACCATCTGGATGCATGATCTTCAGCAGATGAAGAGATAAACAAACTGCTACACCCATGAAATAGAATACTACTCAGCAACAAGAAAGAACAAACTCTTGATATATGCCACATTATCGATATTTTTCAAATACAGGATATTAAGTAAAGGATACATATTAAATTACTCCATTTATACAACATTCTGTAAAAGGTAAAAGTATAGGGGCAAAGAGCAGATTAATAGTTCCCTGGGATTCCAGAGGGGGAAAGGCTGACTGCAAAAGGCCAGCATGAGGGAATGATTTGGGGTAACAGAATTGTCCTGCATTCTAATTGCAATGGCAGCTATATGACTAGGCATTTGTCAAAACTCATGGAACTATATACCAGAATGAGTGTGTTTTTATGTAAGTACGTTTTTAAAAGAATTTAAAACTGCTTAAAAAAAAAAAACAAAGTCTGTAGGGTCAGACACACACAGGTTCATTCATATCCTAGATCTTTTCCTCTGTTGTGACCTTGGGTGTATCCTCTCATATTTCTGCACCTGCTTTCAACTCAGAAGAACAGCTAAAGTTAATTAACTTAGAAATTAGGGTAAACAAAACTGCTTTGACATGTGTGGGGAAAAAGCAGACTAATGCTACAAAATAAGTCTCCTCTGTGCATACTAGGGGAAAAACAGCCCATCAGGGCCAGCTGAAAAGACTCCCACTAAATTCAACAATTCCTCATTGATACGATGAGGGAGCTTGACTAAGCAGCCCCTAAGGCTGTTTCTAGCGATAAAATAATTCTAAGTAACGTTTTACTGATTTTGCGTTCAAATGCATACTGTCACTTAAAAATCTTCTTAATGTCTATTTCTTATATTTCTTTTTTGCTATCTTTGTAATTTGTTTTCTAATAACCAAGATTCAAACTTTTCCTGTTTCTTTGGCTTACTCTTCTAGAAAATATATAGTATGAAATAATTTGTGTGTATATTTCTTAACTGTTTTAAAGTTTATTATTGTGCAAATTGCCTATTCATGCTCTCTGAACATTTTTCTGCTTGAGTGCAAGATAGATATAGATACAGATAGAGATATAGGTAAATGATACAGGCATAGATACAGATAAAACATTTTTACTTTTCTATTTTCTTTTCTTTCTTTCTATATTTCTTTCTATACTTATCTTGACTTTGTATTTGGAAACATGCTAGTACAGAGCTTCACGCAGCTTCCTCTAAAAGTAACATTGTGCAAAACCATAGAACCATATCAAACCAAGGTAGTAACATTAATATAATACTAGTAACTAAATATAGACATTATTAGAACACCACCCATTTGTTCACTAAGGTCTTTTTACTGTTCCAGGATCCAATCCAAGATACTCCCTTGCAGTCAGTTTTTATGCTCCTCAGCCTCCTTCAGTCTGTGGCAGCTCCTCTTTGATGATGTTTATGCTTTCAGAGAATACTGGTCATTTATTTTGCCGAATGTCTCTCAGTTTGAGTTTGTCTGATGCATGCTTATGATCAGATTGTTTATACATTTTGGGCAAGAATGTCACCAAAGAAGCATTATGTCTCATTACTTGTGATATTAATCTTGAACAGCTGATTAAGGCTGTCTTTGCCAGGCTTCTTCACCGGGAAGTTAATGTTTTCCTTTATAGTAAATAAATATCTTGGGGTGGACACTTTAGAACTGTGAAAGCAGTAAGATTATCAGGCTGACTTCTATAATCAGTATAATCATTTGCATGTTTTCCAAATTTCTATTTCTCTTCGTTCACCTCAACCTAAATTGATGTATTCAACCTGTTGATAATGCTTAACTATTGGTAAGACAAACCAAAAGAAATATATACCAACATAAGCCATTTAATGTGCTTTATTATTAAATAATGAGAACTATCTTCTTGAGGATAATTCTGTCTACCTCCTCCTTTCACAAACCAGTGGAATTGTTCTGGATCCTGCTCTCAACTACAGACGTTCACTCTGCAGGTATGGTGCAGCATCTTATCCTGTCTCAAGCCTGCAGATTGCACTTCGTGGTCTATATTCATACAAGGGCCTGATTTGCTATTCAACTACAAAGCTTCAGCATTCTTTCTGTCTTCAAACATCCCTATGGTTTTCCATGTGCTTTTTTGTTCTCTGGATACCTCATCCTTTCTAATCAATGGAGCTTTCCCTTTCTTCTTTCAAAGCATGGCTATGTATGTGAGAAAAAATGTAAATGCAATTATATCATTTCCCACCCCTTTATGTCATTTTTCTTAGTTTTCTGTTTGGGAGCACAGAGAGTGGGGAAGGGCGCGGATTTCACATGTGTTTACTCTGCCATCTGAGGACATAAGGACACCTAACAGTTTATTTTTTCAAGGAGCAGGGTTTGAGGCTTATTTTCATCATTGATAGTGTGTGGGTTGTTTAATTTGCTTTACTTATTGGAACTGCATTCTCTAAGCTTGACAATAACTGCCGCTTCTGTGCTAAAATATTGAGCTTTGGTGATTAATCTTTTTTTTTTTGAGATCTTCTAGATAATAGTTTTGCCTCCAAAATTAGATATTTTCAGATCTCTCTCTTTCTCTCTCTCTCTTTGCTTAGGCTTTCATATGGTGATGGGTATTAAAGAGGACACCTATCGCATGGAGAACTGGGTGTTATACGCAAACAATCATGGAACACTACCTCAAAAACTAATGATGTACTGTGTGTGACTGTGTACTGTATGGTGACTAACAGCATAATAAGATAAAATAAAATAAAAATAATAATAAATAGAAAAATAAAAAATAAAAATTTTAAAGGAAAACCTGCAAAAAATGATAAAATTTTTAGCTTTATCTTAATTACCTCTTGCTGAAATGACAACTGTGCCTAATATACCATAATCTATTATTTCCTTTAATGTATTATACTAGGTCAAAATTGAGGTTTTGAGCTAAGAATCTGAGTTTCTGACTTTTATAAGACAGAGCTGATAATTTTTTAAGGCAGTAAAATCTGTGATTTAGGAACCGTGACTGCAATTTTAATTTAATTTAATTTAGTTTAATTTAAACATAATGCAAATTTCATGTCAATAAAACTCCATGACAGTTTGTTCAACATAACACATTTATCACTTTTACTATCATTCTGGGCATAGTCTTTAAATTTGGGGCATGTTTAGAAAATTTTTTCATTGTTTCTGTTTGGAATTTCTATTTTCAAAAAATGTAACACAAGAGATTGAATTCAAAGATTGAGATGCTAAATTATTCCCCTAATTAATAACTTCTGTTTTTATTCCTGTATGAAAGAAAAGACTTTACATCTGAGGTAGAAATTAACACTTAATTAAATATCATAGGAAGACACAGTCAGTACATAGTAAGGGCATTCTCAACATCTTAAGCCGTCACCTCCTTGAGAGCAAAGAATGTTTCTTAGTCCTGTGTATGTAGACAATATTGCGCATACTTTCTGATAAATGGTACAACTACTTTTGTCTGTTAAATGGTACAGATTTCCTTGTGAACACCTGGGAATATGTACAGAGGTCTAAATTGTGTATACCCTTTACTCTGATATTTACATTGCTAGAGATATTTGTAGAAAATAAGCAGTATGTTTTGACAACTTTATCTACAATTAACATAAATCTCTTACTTTTCTGTCTTCAGTACTAAGAATCTAATTTAAATCACACTATCAGTGAGTAAGTGTAATGCCACTATTACGTCTCCTTGCTTATAGCCCTTGTCTTCACAGGACTGTAGAAACAAAAATCTGTTCACATCTCCCTTGGTTAGTAGTATCCGGATGCTTTTCATGGCACTTAGAATAAAACCCAAACCTACTACCAGGCCCTACATGACCTGCATTCTATAGGCCTCTCTGATCTCACCTCCTACTACCCCTTTTCTTCCCCCACCTCAACTCACTAAGCTTATCTACTACTTAAGCTTTTTCTCTGTTTCACAAATACTCCAACCTCCTTCAGCCTTACAAACTTTGTCTTAACAATTGACTAACTGGAAAAGCTATGTACCTGCGTCTAATTGGCTCTTCCTTGGGATTCAGAGCTCAACTCAAAGATCAAACCTACTCAGTAGGTTCTTCCCTGACCATCTTACTCTCAACCCCAGCAGTCCTATCACATCCTCCATTTTTACTATGTTTATAGCGCCAACCATTTTTTTCAACTAATTCTATTTATTTATTGGCTTACTTTATTTTTCATCTCTCCCAAGTGGAAGGTACATTCCATGAAAATACAAAGCTTTCTTGAACTTGTTTATCACTATGTTCTCATGTCTAAAAAAGAGTTTAGCAGAGTAGCAATACAAGAACTAGCTACTGAAAGACGTGAAAAACTGGGGCCCCAGGGCTGCTCAGTTGTTAAGCATCTGCCTTTGGCTCAGGTCCTGATCCCAGGGTCCTGGGATGGAGCCCTGCATTGGGCTCCCTGCTCTTTGGGAAGCCAGCTTCTCCCTCTCTCACTCCCCCTTCTTGCATTCCCTCTCTCGCTGTGTTTCTCTCTGTCAAATAAATAAATAAAATCTTAAAAAAAAAAAAAGATGTGAAAGACAATGCACAGACATTTATCTCCTCAAAAATACTTATTGCTGGATTACCAAAAAAAAAATTAATTAAGACCATCAGCATGGAACTGAGTAAATACAAGAGAAACGTTGGAATTAAAAATAACATTGTAAAGATATTTGTTGACATGAATAGATATTCTCAACATATTATTATATATTAGTGTTTTTTAAAGAATACTACAAAACAATATGCACAATATGATCCCATTTTGAATTATATAAATATATATATTTGGAAAAAGTGTCTAAAAGAAATATAATTATTAACATATAAATATAAATATTAACAGTGGTATCTCTGTATGGTGTGATGACAGGAGATTTTTAATTCTTTTTGTAATCTATATTATTTTGTTTTATAAATAAAAATTATTTCTTTTTTTGGTTTATGCAAATTCAAGTTAGTTAACATATCAGGTATTAATTTCAGGGTAGAATTTAGTGATTCATCAGTTGCATATGACACCCAATGTTCATTATATCAAGTACCCTCTTTAATACCCATAACCCAGTTACCCTAGGTCCCCACCATACCCCTCCAGCAACCTTCAGTTTGTTTCCTATAGTTAACACTCTCTTGTGGTTTGTTTCTCTCTCTGTTTTTAGCCTGTTTTATTTTTCCTTCCCTTCTCCTATATTCCTCTGTTTTGTTTCTTAAATTCCACCTGTGAGTGAATCCTATGATATTTGTCTTTCTCTGACTTATTTAACTTAGCATAATACCCTCTAGTTTCATCTACATCATTGCAAATATCAAGATTTCATTATTTTTGATGGCTGAGTGATATTCCATTTATGTATACTTATATACATATATATACACACACACATATTACATCATACCTACAACAAAAACTGTATAAATAAATAATTCCTTGTTGAATTAAATTATAAAAATAGAATCTAATATTAAAAATATGTCTTTGCTTTCTGCATATTTTGGAGATCAGCATAAAGGAAAAGGAAATGTAGTCATAAATGAAAAATTCTCAGCCTTTTGGCTTGTTATTAACAAAATACACACTCCTTTGTATTAATCAAGGGATTTTATCCAAAATCACATGACAAGTAACATCTTTAAATGGGAAACTATTTTTCCATCCCAGGGAAATTCACAGTTAAATCATCATTGAGAAGTGAAAGTCCATCCCTAATTTTCCTCCTAAATCCTGAAAGAGGAGATCCCAGACTCTTCCTCTGACACTAACTTCTGTTTTCCTCATACTAACCATTAAGAAATTTCATTATTAATACAAAGGCTTCATATCTGTTCCTTGTTTAATACTCAGAGGAGATAAACACACATGTGCACACACACACACACACACACACACACACAGCACACCACACACAGCATACTGCAGTGCAAATTTGAGTCAATGGATTTTTCCAAAAAGCTTTCAAAGAGACTCCATTGTTTGTAAATTCCAAACTCTTCTTTATGGTCTGTTCTACTCGCTTCATCTCTCTGCATCTCTGTTTCCTCATCCAAAATGAATCAACAGAAATTAAGAGCTTCAGAGTTTTCAGAATTTGAGTTTCAGATGTTCTAGGATTGTGTCTCCATTTTTCTGCAACTAATCACTCTCCTGAACTTTTTGTTTCAACTAAACGTGTCTACCTCCCCAACAGATCTTTACTTTCCACTTGGCTTATTCTTTTCCCTGTACCTTTCCTTGTCTGCCTTCCCAAATCCGACCCATTCTCTAAGCATTTATGAGGACTCTCCCACTTCTCCTTCTGCCACTACCCAAGTCTGTCCTCTGAATCCTTTAATGCAGAGGTTTGTAGCACCCTAAGCATCATTGAATTGAACTTTTACTCACTGTGATGTTAATTAGAGGAGGGGGGTAGCCTCCCCAACTAAACTGTACTGTGTTCTCCAAAGTCAGAAACCATACCATTGTTTGTTCAGAGTGACCTGAGCATCTCACCTTTAACATAATTGATGCCTTATAAATATTTATTCATGGACACACTAAAATAAAGCTTGTTCTACTTCTTCATTTGTCCTTTTGGGTTTCAAATTCTGATCATTTAACTCTTAGTAATCATTACTCCTGAATCCACCAAGGATTTGTTCTCCCCACCCACAGGCATTTGAGAGTGAGTTTTCATTCTGTCCCTTTCCCACATGTTTCCAATACCCTCAGAGCTACTGTTTTTGTTGTTGTTGTTGTTGTTTTTAAGTTTTTTATAGCTCCTCTCATTCTACTAGCAAAGTCCCCAGGGCTGAGAATGAGGATTTCTGAAGGACACGTTATCTATCCAAAGCAGAAAGAACTCAGAGAGAAGTACAAATATTCCCACAAAGCCCTTTCCACATTGCTAGCTCTTTAAAATGCTCTCTGTCTTCCACATCTGAGCCCACAAATTGGTGATCCAATTATAGGTCATGGCAATATTTCCACATTATCAACCTCCTAAACTAGAATGTAATGGAGTAAAACTCAGCCCCCACTTAATAGAAGCCATCACACCAGATGTTCAATTGCCGCATTTCAGAAGAAACACATGGCTGCAGCTCTGACTAATTGCTAGAGACACATTCGGGACATGAGAGCTGCACCTAAGATCACTCATAAGGGAAATCTAAGTTCAGAAGTGACTGATTATTTCCTTGTATGTGAAACTGAAATGCACATGGTCAAGACAATGAACTCTTCCACTATTTTGCTTAGTTCACTTTGCATTTTATTACAGACTAACCTTCGCAGTGATGATGGGACTAAGTCCAAGGATGGCTACAAAACTAAGCCAGTATAACTGGTTATCTCTGTCCCCATCTTAATATAGAATGCACCCTGAGTAGAGAACTCAGTTCACCCTGAGATAATCAACATCAAAATTACACTTTGTATGTATGATTTGTTCCCTATCATTTTGTCTTTTTTCTTACTCAGTAAGGTTATCTCAAATTGCTTTAAAATCTTTCTCCAATTTTAATATTGAACATTGACCCTAGGCTAACACTTTTTACATGCATTATCTTATTAATTATCAAAACAGCCCTATAAGTTATGCATTGGATAGATTCACCACTTCCTAGCTACTGTGATATTTTGGGCATGCTACCTAAATTCCCTGAGACATCATGCTCTGTAAAACAAAGTAAATCATATTCCTTATTAGCAAATAAGTTCACCCAAGGAAAGTGATTAGTAGAATACTTGGCTCAGATGAAGTGCTCTATAAACATTTGCTGTTATTATCATCATTGTTTTCATTATTTCCATTTTCCACGTGACACATTTGAAACATGGAGAGGTGAGGGTTGCCTGGGTGGCTCAGTCGGGTAAGTGTCTGCTCTTGGCTCATGTCATGAGCCCAAGGTCCTAGGATGGAGCCCCGCTTTGGGCTCCCTGCTCAGCGGAAAGTCTGCTTCTCCCTCTCCCATGACCCTGTCCCCAGCTCATGCGCGTGCTCTCTCTCTCTCTCTCTCTCTAATGAATAAATTTAAAAGATCTTAGAAAAAATAAAATGAAGCATGGAGATATGAGTCATTTTTCCAATGTCACTCAGTCAATAATTTCCTAAGTCATGATTTGGTTAGGGGAAATCTCTGGCCATGGATCCCATGTTTTTAGTACTATAATGAGCTGCCTCTAGAACACTGATCTTACTGCCAGTTTTGATTCTGAGTCATCATTTCCCAACATTGCTTTCTATTCTACTCCACTCCAAAAAGTGAGGGAGGAAATTATATTTCTAGCTAGATAGCTAGCTAGCTATCTACACAGTTACATAGAAGAACAAAGAAACTAGAACAATTATGGGCAAATAAAAGTTATTTCTCAAGGGGAAAAGGTAAACATTGATCCCTGAGAATTCTCTGAGATTTGAATACCGAAGTTGTGTATATATGCACATCTTCCTGATTAGACATACAGAGACTCAATTTTACACCAAAGATGATTGCATCAACTCCCTCTGACCCTGTAGAATGACTAACATAGCTCTGGTTTTTCCAGAGTGTATAAGTTACTACTGAGAAGCCCAAGGTAATCAGAGGGACTATAGGGGATGATCTGTAGTAATGCACTTATTCAGAAATAATTCAATTGGAAAACTATTTTCAGCAAACTAAAGCATGCTCAACGTAGATAAGAAAGAAAGAAAGGGAGGGGAAATGGTAAGTGCTATTAGGGATGTGGAGAAATTGCCTTGTGCACTCTTGGTGGAAATGTAAATTGATGCAGTTGCTGCAGAAAACAGTATGGTAGCTCTTCAAAATATTAAAAAATAGAATTACTACAAATAATATGGAGGACAAGGGTAGATGGAGAGGAGAAGGGAGTTGAGGGAAATTGGAAGGGGAGGTGAACCATGAGAGACTATGGACTCTGAAAAACAACCTGAGGGTTTTGAAGGGAGTGGGAGTGGGAGGTTGGGGGAACCAGGTGGTGGGTATTAGGGAGGGCACGGATTGCATGGAGCACTGGGTGTGGTGAAAAAACAATGAATACTGTTACGCTGAAAAGAAATAAAAAAAAATAGATTACTATATGATTCAGCAGTCCCACTTCTGGGTATATATCCAAAAAGAATTGAAAGCAGGATCTTTAAGAGATATTTGCCCACCCATGTTCATAGCAGCATTATTCACAATAGCCAAGAGGTGAAAGCAACCCAAATATCCATTAATGGATGAATAAACAAAATGTAGTATATATAATGAATTGTTTTTCCACCTTTTAAAGGAAGGAAATTCTGGCACATGCTACAAAATGGATGAAATTTGAAGATATTATGCTAAGTGAAACAAGTCAGCCACAAAGAAACAGAAAATGTATGATTCTGTTCATATGAGATATCTAATGGTTAAATTCAGAGAAACAGAAAATATAATGGTGTTTTCTAGGGACTGGGAGGAGAAAGAAAGGTACAATTGTTTAATGGGCATAGTTTCAGTTTTTCAAGATGGAAAGAGTGCTGGAAACTGGTGACATAACAATATAAATATACTGATACTACTAAACTGTTTACTTACAAAAAGTATATTAGGGACACTTAGCTAAGTTACCATTTGCAAAAAATAAAGAATCATTTTATAAAGCACTCACTTGCTTTATAATTTTAGATTTGTATAGAGTTATTTAGTAAACCTTCTACTTTTTACATGATATTTTGTAAAAAATATATATATAAGAAAAGCTGGAGATATTCTTTCTCCCTCTTTTTGCACGAATGTATTTAGTAAAAAAGTAATGTTACAGAGCTACCCTATGACCCAGCAATTGCACTACTGGGTATTTACCCTAAAGATACAAATGTACCAATCGGAAGAGTCACATGCACCCAAATGTTTATAGCAGCAAATGTCTGCAATAGCCAAACTATGGAAAGAACCTAGATGTCCATCAAGAGATGAATGGATAAAGAAGATGTGGTATATATATATACAACAGAATACCATGCAGCCATCAAAGGAATGAAATCTTGCCACTTGCAATGATGTGGATGGAACTAGAGGGTATAATGCTGAGCGAAATAAGTCAATCAGAGAAAGACAATTATCCTATGATCTCCCTGATATGAGGAAGTTGAGAGGCAGGATGGGAGGTTTGTGGGGTAGGGAAGGAAAAAATGAAACAAGATGGGATTGGGAGGGAGACAAACTATAAGAGACTCTTAATCTCACAAAACAAACTGAGGGTTGCTGGGAGGGGTATGGAGAGGGTGGATGGGTTATGGACATTGGGGAGGGCATGTGATATGGTGAGTGCTGTGAAATTTCACAGACCTGTACCCCTGGGGCAAATAATACATTGTATGTTAACAAAAATAATTAATTAAGAAAAGAAGAAAAAGTAATGTTACAAAGTCTTTGTTGCTGTAGGATACAGATACAGAAAGATTGGTTTGATCAAGTTAATAGGAACAGTTTTACTTGGGATATAGAGGTATATTTAAAATCTCCAAGGAAAATTGCATTTGTGGCTATTTGACATGACAGTATTATTTTTTATAACTCACCTTGAATAACAGAAGTTACATACACATCACTATTATTTTTTCAAATCAAACAAATTCATTGAGTTATCATTGATGTAAACTATTACTTTCACCAGATATGATACATCTGATGGTTGGTCTCAAAAGTGATCTTTGAAATTACCACGTTTTAAAAATTCATTTTCAGCATACAGCACACTGACCAGTGGTGCATATTATTATTAAGTACATCAAAATAAAAACATTTACAAGATGCTTCTAGTGTTTTTTGGTCTCCCATGGAGTTTCCTACAATGGTGCACTAATCTACCAGTTACAAAAGAATAACTTTGCAAGAGATTTTAGGGAGAAGGGAATAGGCAAACAAATATTCCACATAGATCTCCATGAGCATTTGTCATGACTGATTGTAATTATACTACATCATTTTATGTGTCCTTTCAAATAAGTTTGTCTTACCTTATTTATGCATACTTGCAATGGGTAGAGCTCATCCTATGTTATTTGGCTAATTTAGTTTTTCCTTTAATTCTAAGCAGTTGATTTTGTAGGAAAAGAGAAAAATCTGAGGAAATGACAGATACAGGAAATGCTATATAGACCCTTTTCAATATTTTAGATGCTTATTTTGTTCTGCCTGGCATGAGATAGGCTCATTCTTTCTGAAGCAGTAGCCTCAGAAGAGATCTGACACTATTAAAAAGAAAGGACATTTTAAAATAAGTACACATCACTGCTTTCATACTTTTGACAAGCTTGTAGATGCTGAGAAGGCCAATCTACAGACCCAGGTAGGAACAAAGAGAATATGCTTAGTCAATGCTTCCAAGAGAATACCTGATGTGTTAAGATGAAACAGAAATGCATATGACCACTTTTGGAGGCAAAGCCAATTTAAAAAAAAAAAATTGGGACGAAAGTGGCATTAGGCACAGAGCTTTGCCACTTCCCTGTCTGCATCAGATATTCTTAGTACCTACTGAATGCATCAACAGGCCAAGATTTCTGAGGTTGAAGTAGCTTCCTTCTTTCTTGTATGACTGTCCCCTACATATCTAACTTCTGCAACTGTAGAGTCAGAATTTGACAATCCTTTTTAAATTGTGCATCCTAACACCCCACTCTAGTTCTGGCCCTGCATGATGTATAAGCATATGTCTCAGATTTTTAAAAAAAATATGCTTATTGATTTATGTTATCGTGAAGTAGATTATAGAAGATTTGAATACTATGTAAACATTAGGATGAAGAAAATTTAAACAACTCAAAATAGCACTCTTCAGAGTAACCACAAACACATTGGACTGTTTCTTCAGGTAATCTCAAAGCAGTCCTCCAAGTATTACAAATTTATGGTTTTATGCCACACACACACAGACACACACACACACACAGACACACACACACGCACTCTTCATAATCCTAATGATTTATCAAGCTAAGCCTGGGACCATTTTTCCCAGTCCTCCCATCAACTCTCTCCTCATTGTCTTTCTGAGACTATCAAATGTAAGCCAGTACAATGTGTTAATTCCTGAACATAGCGGCCCTTTTTCACCCCTCCATGACCCCAGGGAATGACAGAGCCCCCGATATATTGAAAGAACCAGAGTGCCTGATCACACACGCCTGCTCAAAAAGGAACAAATGCACTCATCTGTTCGATAAGTGAGAAATATACTATTATGTTAAGTCAGTTACAAAAGCTGGTTTTACAGAAAACGTAGAAGTTCATCTACTAAATTCATGGATTGTGATAGAACTGGAGTTTCAATGACTAGATTACCTACTTCCTATACAGCAACCAACAAGAGGAGTCTCCCAGTCCTCTCCACATACTGGAGAGAATGGTACCTATCTTGCAAGATTCTTGTAAGAACTGAAGAGCACATGTGTTTCTGTACCTGGTGCAAAGTAAGTGGTCAGTATTGTCAGTTATTATTGAAGTAAGCAAATCAAAAAATAATAACCATTCTTAGTAGGATAGCTATTGGGGGGTTTTTATTGTACCAAATTTAAATTTTTTTTCATTTCTTTATCATTTTGTGTATTCTGAAGAAGATTTTGAGTGGACTTGAACATGTTTATCAGAAACCAATGTTGAAGCAAATTAGATATACTGCAAGTATAAACTTGGTCAACGTAGGGTCACTGGGACACTTCATAAATTTCAAAAATTGCTACTTTCATCCTTCAAGAAATGCATAAAAGTTTATAGTTTGATGATGAATATAATGATGCTTCTCATTTTAGCATTATTGAGATGGTGAAAAAAACATTCTATCAACTAAGTTAAAGAGCTATCAATTTGGGTTTTCAAATCAACAGTAAACTTATACTTCCATTCATGCCCAACAGGAGATATATGACATGAAAAACAAATATTAAAGAGAAAAAAAGTGAATATGAAACAGTCTATACATATCTAATGACATAAATAAGCATCTAGTTAAACAACAGATGCATTTAACCAAATATTTGGTTATCAGTCATGTATTAAGTACCTATCGTGTATTAAATACTATGTATTACAAGTATAATATACAGGCCCAGTTTCCAAGTACAATAGCTTATATACTAAACCTAGTTTTCCAAGAAAACAAATTAAAGGCAACTGGGTGAACAGAATCACATATTAAACATGGCCATACAGGTGAAGAAGCCTACTGGCAGAATCACAGGGAGAATTAATGTTAATATACATAAAGGACTTGGAACAGCACAGGAATTCAATATGTGATCATTATAGTCATTTTTGGTACTTTCTCTCCAATATGTCTCTTTCTAATAATCACACTTACTTATTTCTGAAGAGAAAAAGGTTGTCATAGATGCTCCAGGATCCAATGATAAATGGAGCTGTTATACATCAAAATAAATTTCTGACTTCCCCCAAAGTGAAAATATAAATGGCAATCTAAAATTATGTTGCATACTTCTATATATGGCACATATATTCACTTAGAATAGGCCTGTTTTCTGAATCCTTTTTCCACAGAGAGGAGCAGTATCTTACCTTAACCAAAAGCAGAAGCATGCTAACAATTTATTCCATCCACAAATCTGGTATTACATGGTTAGCTTTAAACCATTCAAGAAAATTTTATAATAAACCTATGGCAAGAGTCTTAACTTAAATTTCATATACATTCTGACTCAATGAGTTTGAGGGCAAAGTTGATGATGTGATTTTAATATTTAATACCAAACTGAAAGTTCATATTCTGGAACTAGAATGATTTGGTCATTCATATTTCCCAGGCTACAGTGCAAATGAGCCAGGAGTCAGCCAGTGGTCCCAAATCCCCAAATTATCACAGGGAGTCCAATTCCCAGAGCTGGGAGACCCTATTTCAATTTGGAGTCCAGTCCTCACAATTTACGGAAGAGGAAACTGAAATCCTGAAACTTATAATCCTGCCCACAACCATAAATGCATACAAGGGCTAAGTGGAGACAGACCACAGGGGGTCACACCATGCCATCTTGTACTTTCTCCCCATTCTCAGCTTTACCATGAACAGTAAGATTCACCTCTTTCTAATTTTCTCATTAACCATTAAAATACCTTCCAAAGTTGTGGGTGGGAAGAGAGCAGGAAAACGTCCCTCATGATGTGTGCATTTGTGCCTTGATTTCGGGGATTTAGAAAATGAAACTATATACTTTCTATAAAAAGAGACCTGCCAGACCTGCTTTTGTCCCTGTCTTCTTCTGGTTCCATGAGGTAGAACTGGTTCCTGATTAAAAGAATTTAGATGACTTTATAGCAACATAGTTACTGTGACAGTTTTCCAATCCAGCATCATTCCTTCTCACCCTAATGCTCCTTAAGAATCCCAAGAATCTCAGAGTGTCTCAGAGGCTGTCTCATGGAAGAAAGGAGCACCTTTAATGTGCATTAATACTGACACTGCCTTCTCTACACTAGTTAAGTTGATCTTTGAGCCATTGTCAAATCTATTTTTAGCACAGTAACTTTCCCTATATAATGTCGAAACTACAATCCCAGTCTTAAAAAGGTGGTACCCCATAAGATGAGAAGTACACCATAAAGAATACAGTAAATGATATTGTAACAAAGTTGTGTGGTGATAGATGTTGACTACACTTATTGTGGTGAGTACTGAGTAATGTATAGAGTGTATAGAATTGTTTAATCAATGTGTTGTTCACCTGCAACTAATATAGCACTGTATGTTAATTATATTTCAATTTTTTTTAAAAAAGTGGTACCTCAGAGGCATGAGCATGATCATATCAATTCCTTCAAAAAATATACTTTGTAGATCAGTGACAAATATTCAAAGATACCTCTTCTGGTATAAAAGTCCATTGGTCCAATGTGTCTTATTAAACATAGAAGTTTGAGAAGATAATTTTATTTTGAGTTGAGCATTTTGTTCCATGTTTAATTACCACCTATGAAGAAATTTGAAAGGCAGACAACAAGTATTCTTTTTTACTTCAGAAACTCTAGATTTCATTATATTTCCTACTTGACTGTGGTATGAATTTTCATATATATCATCAGTCTGGCCACAATGTGTTCTACACAACAATAATTCCACTAAGATGTTTCTCAAGGAACGTGTGCCATGGTCAATTGTGTTAGGAAAACACAACATGCATTCTATTTTTTTCTTAGGGATTTTCTTATTACTGAGAAGTCCTAGAATAAAGAAACTTATTAACCTAATTCATTACAGAATTTCTCAAACTCATTGACCATGTAATAAATAGAAACTAGCAGAATTCCCATTTACATGTGATGTTTCTGTATTATTTAGGAAAGGCCCCTTGATTTTTCTTTCTTTCCTAGCCTACAAGCCATACTAAGACAAAGTTCCCCTGTATCTTGCTTGCTGCTGTATTCCAGGGATGAATAGAGAACCTAACACATGGTTATGTCTCAAACATAATTCTGAATAAACAGGTGGAAGGGTTCAATTATATAAAAATTAGATACAACCAAGAAAACAAAAACAAAAAAACAGGTAAGTTAAAAATTCTAGAAGACTATTATCTCATCTCATTATTGAATCAATATTGCTTCAAAAATGGGATTGAAATGGACTAAACTAGATTTAAGGTGAATAACTCTCAGATACATGTTGTAATCCTGGATTCAGAATTCTGCTTCAGAAAAGCCCACTGCAAAGGAAAATGTGAGAAGAAATTAATACAGTATGTTATAGGAGCAAACATATTAAAATAGAAAGGTATTGCTATTATAAATTATGGCATAAAATAGTATAAATATATGTATATTTATGATTTAGACTAAAGAAATCTAGATGAAAACACAAGAACGTGTTAAAAGTGGTGGGATTATTGTGATTTTATTTTGATTCCAACCTTCCTCTTTAATGAAAGAATCCATTCTCCTCAAATCCCTGACAGATGGTAACCCAAATTCTGCTTGGATATGTCCAGTAACAAAAATCTCTACCTGGCAAGGCTAGTACTGCACTCTTAGAGGATGACAATTATAAGAAATGTGCTCCCTATGACGTTCACCCATAGAGTATACTAAAACTGATTCTATCTTTAAAAATGTAACTGATATGTAGCTTGAGACATGGTAATAAACAATGGCTCAAAGATAAAGGGAATGAAAAAAAAGCATAGTGTTATTTCATTTAAGCATATTCCATGTTCACTTGGTTATCACTGTGCCCATGTTATTTGATTCAGTCTTCATTTTTTTGCATGGGTGGTTTCTTTTTCTTTTAAGATTTTTTTATTTATTCAAGAGTGAGAGAATGAGAGAGAGAGCATGCATGAGCAAGTCAGGGAGGGGCTGAAGAAGAGGAAAAAAAAGGCTCCCTGCTGAGAAGGCAGACCCTGGTATCATAACCGAAGCTGAAGGCAGTGAACCACTTAACCGACTGAGTCACCCAGGTGCCCCAGGAAGAAAGAGGCTTAAGCAGACTCTGCACTGAGTGCAGAGCCAAGAGGGTGCTTGATCTCACAACCCTGAGACCAAAACCTGAGCCAAAATCAAGAGCCAGAGGCTTAACTGACTGTGCCACTCAGGCACCCCTGCATGGATGATTTCTTTACAACTATTATTGGATTAAAAACATCAGCCCAACATATTCCTAGAGAGATATATTTACTTCCCAAAGACATCCATATGTATTGACCATCCACTCTTGAGTAAAAAGAAGTCATCAACTTGTATTCATTTCCTCTTTTTCATGAACTCTCTTACTATGCCCTACACAGTAAGAGATGTACTATGCTGTTTCTTCTGCCTATATTACTTTTCCTTTTCCTTCCTACCTAGCCATTTCCTCTGCATTTGACCAATTCCTATGAACTCTTTAGGTCCTAAAATATGTACCACTTCTTTTCTAATGATTGATTCTCCACATCTACCGTAGTCCTCTACCCCTGTATGCCGTACATCTCTTACCATGTGATTAACTTGACACTTCTCCACCAATAAATGGCTCATTTCTCAAAGTACAATGGAGAATCAGAGATGAGGCAATCACACAGAGAAAAAAGTGTCAGTCTGGAAAGAAGGACCTCCAAATAAATCTGCCCCTTGTCTATGAATTCCCTCTCCCACCCCATTTCTACCCAAGGGAGAGCAAAATTGATGCTCACTGTTTCTATTGTTCAAGTTATAAAACACTAGGCTATGCATAATACTAAATATCTAAAAAAACATTGAGGGGCACCTGAGTGGCTCAGTCAGTTAAGCATTTGCTTTGAGCTCACGTCATGATATCAAGGTCCTGGGATCACACCCAGTGTCAGGCTCCCTGCTTAGTGGAGAGTCTCTTTCTCCCTCTCCCTTTGCCCCTCCCCCCAAATTGTGCTCACACTTGCTCTCTCTCTCTCAAATAAATTTTTAAAAAATTCCATAGCAAGGAGTTTATGTAAACGCAGAGTACATAATGTATCCACTTATCTCCATCCCACAACTCCTGACTATGTTTAGGCAACCACTGTTTCACCTGTTTATTAAAACTAGTCTCTCTGCATCCAATCTCATTCCTTCTTATGTTCTCTACATTTTGATAGAGAGAGCTTCTGAAAATGCAGTTCTGATCTTGTCCTTACCCTGTTTATAATTTTTTCAGTAGTGATCTGTAGTCCTCAATATAGAATTCAGACTTCTCAGTGTAGCATATAAGGACCTGCCTATTTTTCCAGCCTTATCTCCAGAAACGTCCAAGCTCAGAAGTTATTCTTCAGAACATTGAACTTATTCAACGTCCTGGATCTGCTAGGCTACCTAACAGCCAGATCTTTGCATAAGCTGTTCTTCTGCCTATATTATGTTTCCTTTTCCCTCCTACCTAGCCATTTCCTCTTCATTTGAGCAATTCCTATGAACTCTTCAGATCCTAAAATATGTACCACTTCTTTTCTAATGCTTGATTCTCCACTTCTACTGCAGTCCTCTACCCCTGTACACATAAAACCCTGAACTTGTCACTGTCCTGTTCATTATACTTACCATTATATCCTTAGCGCTACCGATGACTAGCACAGAACAGTGATTCAAAAACATTTGTTGAACACATGGGTGGATGGGTGGATGGATGGATGGAAAAAGCACCTCCAAATACAACAAGTTAAAGGAGATAGTTGAAGATATCTGGGGGGAAGGGTCTAATGTTCACATGGGCTCAGTTGATCATATGATAACAGAATCATTACCTGGAAGGAAAAGAGACCACTTGTGTATAACTCTGGAGCTAGAAACCATGGCTAACAGGTAGAAGTTTAGGGAGAAGTATCTGAGTTAACAAAAGACATAATTATCTGAAAATTATAGCTATAAAGATGTATATGTCTGCTATGAAACAAAAGGAATATCCTGCCATGCATGAGTACAGTATAGACATAAGATTTGAAAAAATCATTTGTCAGAGGGTCATTGTAGATATCAGCAACATAGAGAAGACAGAAATGTCAGATGAAGACTTTAAATAAAAATATAGCTCATTATAGAAGGAGAGGCAACGTGGGGGGTTTGGAAGGTAGGAAAGGAATAAATGAAACAAGATGGGATCAGGAGGGAGACAAACCATAAGAGATTATTAACCTCACAAAACAAACTGAGGGTTGCAGTGGGGAGGAGGATAGGGAGAGAGGGTGGTCGGGTTATGGACATTGGGGAGGGTATGTGCTATGGTGAGTGCTGTGAAGTGTAAACCTGGTCATTCACAGACCTGTACTCCTGGGGCTAATAATACATTATATGTCAATTTAAAAAATAGCTCATTATAATTAGAGTGAGGAATCACTACCACTGTTCTACTAGTATTACTACTACTACTACTATTGCTGCCAGCACCACTCAGTATTAAGGGCCTAATATGCACAAAACACACTGTTTTATATAAATTACTTGTAATCTTCACAATAACTTTGAAGTATAATGTTATTCTCATCTTTTCAAGATTAGGAAAGTGAGAATTTGTCACTTATTTAAGGAATGTAGTTAAATGACAGAGCAGGATTCAAACTCAGACTACCTATTTCCAGTACCATCATAACTACAACCTAAGGTCCAGAGACTAGAATGAGAGTAGTTACCATTTGTTGCCTCTGTCTGGTCAAATTCCATTTCTTCAACTTCTGGTTATAGCAACCTAAACCTCTTCTTTGAGGAAGAAATCCTCTCCCTACTGTATCCATGTGATTTGGGTAATATTGACTTTCTGCTCTTGAGATGAGATACACCTGGGTAGATTATTTCATTCTGTTGGTTTACAGATATTCATGTGACTGCAGCCAAATCAGTGAGACTCAATCCATGACTTCTGTTTCAGCATTTTGAAAAAAGAAGCTATTTGCCTTTGTGTCCTGGAATTCTGATGGTCACCATTTGGAAAGCACTTGACTGGGAATGAAGAAAAGTACAACCAAGAGATGGGAAAAGGTTACTTCCTGACCATATTATATGAGCATCTAGACTCAGCCATGCCTAAACTAAAACAATGCCTCATCATTGTAATTATGGAGATAATGTGTTTTCTCTTTGTTTAAGCCTGTTTGTGCTTTGTCTCTTTTCTTGGCCATTTAAGTGATCCATACCTAATACATGGTATACCTGCTTATGGTTAGGGTAATTGCAGACAAATGGATTCATGCTGAACTTTGAAAAATAGGTAGACTTTGCAAAAGAAAGGAACGATCTTCTTCTTCAGTTACATAAATAACTATTAAATGGCCAGAACACCTGTTAGAGACAGGCATTATAAAAACTGTACCAGAGCACCTGTTAGAGACAGGCACCTGTACCAGAGCACCTGTTAGAGACAGGCATTATAAAAACTAATAAGGCACAGTTCTTGTTCTCAAGTTTCTTAGAATTTCATCTACCATAACTAAATAATCTCCAGAACTAAATATATTGTCCATTGAATTTAACCTCCAGTAAAATGCAGACATGAAGACACTTTGTCAACAATGATGGATTACATAATGGTGTCTTTCACATATCACTGAAAGATTCTGATCCATCTCTGATTTGTTCCAGCCTGGTTTATGTGGGCACACCATGATATCTCAGGCTGAGCACACCACAGGTTAGGCTGGAAGGATGGTGAATCAATTTTAAGTGCATTAGTTCATGACATGTTAAGTCAGCTGTGTAACATATAAATTTATATATTAACTTGGTGGCTTTCTTTATGCCACCCTGAAAAAGACTGATATGCTTTTTCCTCCCATATAGTCCTATCTTTCTAAGCCTCCTCCTTCGCAGCTGGAGATAATAAATAGTCATTTCAGAAAGGCATCATGAGCATCTATGTCTTCCAGACACTGGAGAAGTCACTGTGATGGGCTGTCTCATAAAAAATTTCGGACATCATGGAACATAACCCACATACAAAACCCTTAGCTTTTCTATATACTTTGGTTAGCAACAGACAAGGAATCTTTACCAAATTTACTAAGAAGAAAGAATAAACTTAGTTTTTGATTCAACAACAAAATTGGGTAGTCCCTAAGCAAAATTCAAGATTACAAGTACCTCCTTCTATAGCTGTCCTCATGCTGTCTAAAAGCCAGGGGACTGAGATTTTTTCCAGGTCTGCCTGATTCAGTAGCAACACAAATTTGGAAAATATTCCTCCCCCAGTTTTCCTGGTGAAAACCATTACCCTGTGGTTTTCTTCTAAGTAATAAGCTAACCTGAAAAATTAATTTGAGGTTTGTGGTTTTAGCTTATTATAGAAAAATAATGCTGCTTTCCCGGGTAAGTAATCACAGAGCTCTCCCATATGTTTTCCCCCCAAAGTGGTAGATAATGAAAAATTGATCTTAGCCTGGTAATGTGAGAGATGATCTCGGGAGTCTCAGTAAAAAAAAAAAGCCATGCGTGTGAAATTGTAAATGCATTATGATTTGGGTTGAAAGCAGTTGGACTTGAATTTGTGAATTTGGACTTAAAAAGGAAAAATTCCAAATACATTTTTGGCTTATAGGGACAAGGGAAAGATTTGGAAAAGATCTTAAATGTAAGAAAAATGCTTCTGTCCGTTGACTATAGACTACTGTTGAAAGCTCTATAGTAAGAGATACAGCACATCTATGTGTTTGAAACTCAGGCCTGGCTCTGCTCCTTCTCAGCTGTGTGAATTTGGCTGATCATTTATCCTTTTGTCAGTTTCCTTACTTGTAAGATGAATGCCCAATTCAGAGTAACCAGAAAGGTTAAACTAACATGTAAAAAACATATAAACTAGTGCCTGCTTTATAGTAAGCACTGAATAAATAGCTAGAGTGACAGGAATTACAAATAAGTAAAGAGAATTTCCTCATGGCTTTACTCCTAATTAGATTAATATGTTTTGTTGTTTTTATTTTTTTGTTTTGTTTTGTTGTTTTTAATACTTAAAATTTGAAAGGAAAGTTTGACTACACCTAACCTACACCCTGTGAAACTATTGTCTGAAACCAGATGATCTAGTGGTGGGGGATTAAAAATCCTTAAGAACTAGGAGGAAAAAAAATGTAAAAACACAAAGGAAAAAAAAAAGAACCAGAAGAGTACAGAGTATGCCCACCTCCATTAAAATGCATATGAATATTTTCCATATACCTTCATGCACAAGAATAATTGAACAGCTATTTCCATGAATTTTTCTATTAATATAAATAATGGTTCAAGGGTCAATATGGTTTGGATTTAAAATGGAGAGGCTTGAGAGAGTGAAACAAAAAAACCTGGCTTGGCACAGATGGTTTAGATTTTTCTTCCAGTTTTGGTATTTCACTTTCTTCTGAAGACTGCAAGACTTTAAGATTCCAGTAGTCTCACAATACCCTTCAAGCCACATGCCAATGTGGATACTAAAGTTCAGTCATTGGTTTCAAGATTTCAGGCCCAGGGAGCTTTGTTTCTCAGCCTCTCTTGGGGAGGATGTACTCCTTCTCTTATTCTGGTCTTTATTCTTTTTTACCTAGGGCTCATTACCTCACTTTATGCAGTTTTGGTGAGAAATGACTGTATAAATATGGTTTTATGGCTAGAGAAATACTTATGAAACCCTTAGGGTAGGAAAAAAGTTATTGCCTTTTACTATTTTATGATTATTGGCTTTTGATTACAGAATGTTTCAAGGAAATCTCTGTTGTTAAAATAGTTGATTTTTTTCACATTATAGTTATCTTTTTATTATCCCCAAGTGATGAAATTAATTCCTCTTCTAAATTCTTGTCTAATCCATTCAGCATGCATAGCACCAAAAAAGCTTTTCGCTGGCCTAAGGCAAAAAACATGCTTACCTGTTGCTTTGTTACAAATTTTGTGTGGTATCTCTTCAGAAGAAAATATTTACAAAAGGCATAGATTGATATCATAGCTGTACAGTAAGCCATAGATATTATTCCCAGCTCAGAAACAGCACTTAGCAAACTCATGAATCAGAGTCTGTTCATGGTTGTGTTGCAAAGTATAATTATGTTTTACATTTTGTTAAGTACCTATACTTCGATTATGTGTCAAGAAGTTAACATATGATTAGAGAGCAGAAATGCCTTGTAAAGAAATGCAAGACATACTGAAATTCAAGCTGATCTTCACTTGGTAATTGGAACCCTGGACTCTAATGAAACAGCCACTGTTCTTCAAATGAACAGATGATTGGTGTTGAAGGTAGATGGCGGCTGAGTAGCAAAGCTGTAAACAGACTTTCTAATTTGTTTCTTCCCTGCAGAAATGACCAGCCTAGTTTTGTAGTAAACTATCTCAGAATATTAATATAGTAGAAGATAGAACGACCCTCAAAATTATGTACAAATATTTTTTGGAAACCCATGAAAAAGACCACATAAAAGAGGCAGAATAACAATAGTTAACCCTTACCAAGCACATATTCTGGGTCAGCCAATTTGCATAGTTATCTCAGTAAATTAAACAACAACCCAATGAGGTAGGTATTGCCAGCCCCCACCTTCTTCCTAACATATGAAGAAACCCAAAGAGGGGCAGGGTAAGTAAACGTGTCAAGTTCACAGAGATAGTAAATAAGGGACTCTGAACTCAAATCCAGGCAGTTTGACTACTGAGCTGAAGTTTTCACCATACAGCGCCTAAGTGAAAAATCGCTGAAAGAACCTACACTGAGAAAAATATATCAGGCTATATGACCGGGAAATACTGAAGTTGCCACACAAGTTTTTTTCTCCATACCAAGTTAGACAAGCTGTACGGAAGGATTTATGCTATCAAGAAACAGTCTTTTGAAAAGTAAATAATAATAATAATACAATACTATCCCCAAATGTTTCACCTTAAGCTTATTTAAAGTTCTTTACTTGATGACTACAAGACTGCAAGCACCTTTTCTTTATGACATTGAACTGTTTTCATAGATTTAAATTCTAAACTCAATCAAATATTTCCCTAAAGCATTCTATGGCTCTCAATTTATGGATCATGGGGCAGTAGATAAGAACATGTCTTTGTAGGAGGCCAGAAAATCCAGTGTTTGTGCTTTAAGCATGGAACAGGATTGCTAGACTTCATGGGGAAAAAAAAAAAAAAAAGAAATTCTCCCCACAAATAAAAGCTTTCAGTGGTTTTGGGAGAAGGGATACAATTGTCTCAGCTGCAATGTATTCCCTTGTGTAACCATTTAGGCCACTTACCTATGCTAGTTTCTCTGGCTAGGAGTCTTTCAATTTCGCAAATACATTTTCTGAGATTGTCTTGGATTCTACATGCCATGGATGAAAGCAATTTTTAAAAGCATAACAGTAGGTGCATTCAGCACTAGGCTTAGCATTTTGGGACATAAAATAAACACAGATCTTCAAAATAAGAAGTCTGGAGAAATCATCTGTGGAAACATTTTGGTATAGTGGTTGAGAATTCTGGTTTAGAGACAGACAAATGTGGCTCAAAAGTGGCTTACAGTTTATTAATAATGTGAACTTAGGTAAGTTATACAGACACCTCCTAAACTCTTTCAATGGATTATATAATGGGGATGATTAATTCTACCTGGTAGAACCACTGTGAGACTTAATTAACATATTATTTAGTAAGCTTTCAAGATACTACTCAGTGCACAGTAAGTGTTCAATAAGCACCTAGAATTTATTACTGTCTGCCTAATTCCCAAGCTCTGGGCTGTTAAAAATTATTTTATAGAACAGCCAACACTAGTCTAGAATTAATGAGTAAACTGATACAGATACTATGGCCTTATACTGAATTTGTCACATAATAAGTTCACAATAAATTTTTATAAATAGATAATAGAACCTAAAAAACACATCTGCCTCCTGTTATATTACTTTTTCTTTAAAGTATTCTCATACTATGCTTCTAAAAGCAAGAGAAACCATCCTTTCTCACATGTTTATGGTTCCTATTTTTTTTATTTATTTAATTTAGAGAAAGATTGATAGAGAGAGAGCATGTGGAGGGGGAGGGACAGAAGGAGAGGGAAATCTAGAATCTGCAAGCAGACTCCCTGCTGAGCACAAAGGCCTGATGTGGGACTCAATCTTAGGACCCTGAGATCATGACCTAAGGTGAAATCAACAGTCGGCCACCCAACCGACAGAGCCACCCAGGCATCCTGGTTCCCAGGTTATTTCTGAAAAATCATTTATTCTAGGTCTGTCTCCAAAGAGCAGTCAGAATAACTGATTTAGAACTTTACTCCCCCCATAAGCTAGAATTTCATTGCAGTTTTGAGAGAGTTTTTAATGGTATCACAAACCAGGAACTCTTTCCTCATTTGTAAATCTCTTTTCAAAAAAGAGAAATCTTTTATTGGGTAAAGCCAGCACTGCAAATTGAAAGTAATATTTACTAAAATTACTCTTGAAAACAAAAATCAGTTTTAAAAAAGATAAAACTGCTGGCCTTGTAATTCACAGAAAAAGGTCAGGAAAATAATCATGTAGTAGCAGTAGTAGTAGTAGTTGTAAGGAAAAGGAGGAGAAAAAAATTTTCCCAAGTATGAGTATCCCAGCAAATTATTTACAAGTGGAAAAGTGTTACTATGCATAATAAAAATGAAAACTGAATAATAGCTAGAAGACTAAAATTCTATCCCATGAAATTTAAATCAATGACTCATGACTTGTCATTAATTAATGTTCCTTTAAAAAATGATTTTATTTACAAATCATGTTCTCATTGCAAAACTTCTTGGATGCAAATGTAATTCTCAGGAACTATGTGAATGAGACTACTGAAGTAATTAAATAAAAGCAATTATTCCTATGATCTTCTGATAAGATTAGTTCTGGTTCCAGATCAGAAGAAAGACGTCTGAAGGTGCCATTTGGAATCTTTCCTAAGGGTCCATCAATACTGCAGTGATTGTCCTATTCATTTGGAAAGATATTTGCCCAAGGGTATAGTGGGCAACATCTGTTTTAGACTCTTCAAAATCAAGGAAAGTGATTTGATTAGTCTTCCAGAAGTTCTTTTTAAAGGTAAAAGATATTTGCCTAGAAAATCCTCAACTTGATGAATCTATTCCTTATATTACTGAAGATTAAGTCTTTTATTAAATTTATTTTTTATTTAAATTTGTCTTGTTTTATTTTTCCCTTCCTTCCCCTATGATCCTTTATTTTGTTTCTGAAATTCCACGTATGAGTCTGAGATCAAATTAAGTAAATTGACATTCTGATTGCATACAGACATTCATATACACATTCTTCCTATAATATGAATATGAATATACATGAATATACATATACATGTATATACATATTAATATTCCTATAATATGAATATTTTATGAATATATATTATACATATGTAATATGTATATGAATGTGCATACACACATTCATATACACATTCTTCCTATAATACATTCTTCCTATAATACATCAGGTATTTTACCTTTTTGTATATGTTCAGCTTCATCAACAGAGCCAGGAGTATCAGGAAGCAACATCATATCAAGTTTTGATGATGTAGTAACATCATGTAAAAATGCCAATAAAGAAAGCGGTATGTTAGGGAGGGTGACTCCCTATAACTCAGATGCAAAAATAGATTAAACTAAATTTATGTTCCCAGTAGGATAATGTGTATCTGATTACAGGCCCATATTTCAATCTTGCTTATTAACAACCTATGTCTTCACTATAAGACCTCAGAAAATACAAGTCACTAGTATTTTAGAAATTTAAAAAAGAGAAACTTGATTATTCTTAATTTTAATATCAGGTAGCTAGACTCAACAAATATCTTTCATCATACCTATAATCCAGACAAAGGATCTTAATTTATTAATTAAAAACATTAGCATGCAGGTGCTATCATTAGATGTTACTGTTAACATTTCTCTGTCTCCTCCTCTCTATAACCAATCATGTGGATCCTATCTTGCAAATGTTTACAGAATCTAGTCCTCTCTCTCCTTTCTAGTCTCTATCCCTAAATGTCCACTCCTTGGATCAACGCAAGGAGCAACTAACACGTATTCCTGACTCATCCCATTTCCCTGCAATTCATGCATGTTCCATGTAGCTACAAGGATCTATAATTTTGCACTTATTTCTTTTCTTTTTTCTTTTTTAGAGTTTGTTCATTTTTTAAATTAAAAAGTAACAAACACTTGTAATACATTCAAACAAAATATAGAATGTGAAAAGTAAATGTTCTTTCTTCATCACTTTACACCCACATCCTAAAGGTAGCCACTGCAAACAGTTTGGTATGGGTCTAATGAGTTCACACTAGACATGTTCATCTCTAACAGGCATTTGCACTTCAAGACACATCCTAGACATTTTTCAAATAAGTATAAATGAACTTACTTGAACATTTTTATTTCTACCTGGTGCTTTATTGTATGGGTTTACAAAAACTGATACATTCATTTCCTCATTCAGATACCTTTATGTTGCTTTCAATGTTTGTTTTTTCTATTACAAAAAGTGCTGAAACAAATATGACTATAAACATATATTTTTGAACCAATGAAAACATTTCTCAGTTATAGATTCTTAAAGAAAGTTAGCTGCACCCAGTAATATATACCATGTAAAAGAAAGCTGCTTCAAGCTGCATTTTTAATTTTGATAGATATTGTCAAATAGCCAGCAACAATGTCTTGAATAGTTGAGAAAATTAATGGTAGTTTAGCATCTTTCAAAAATAAGGTGGTATCTCTTTATTACTTAATCATTTCTTCAATTATTGCTGAGGCTGAGGAATAGTTTACATAATAATCTGTCATTAATGTCTCTTCTCATTTTTCTATTTGTTGTTTCTTAATGATAAAAATGAGATGCTTACATATTATAGATAATAGCACTTTGTTCTAAGTGGTTTTCCCTCTCTTGATTCTGGAAAAGAAGTAGACAAAAAAATCTCCTATTTTTATTAATGCCATGTTTTATCACATAACCATTAATAATTTTAGGTATTTCACCCTTTTCCCCCTGACTTAAAATGGCACCTTTTCATTGATTTATTTAATCCACAAATTTTCTCTTTGAGATAAAAGACTCCATTCTCTCTTTAAAAAAACTGAGATTTTGATGAAAATTCTATTGTATTTTCATATCAATTTCAGAGAATTGAGGTTTTAGTAACACTGAATGTATGTTTATAAAGCTATTCAAATTCAGGTTTATCCTTCATTTTATAAATAACTATGCATATTTCAAGATATATTTCCAACACATTTTAATGGATGATTGCTGAAAGAAAATAAAATCACCAATTTTTGTATATTTGTATGGTATCTGACCATCTTAGCACCCATGGAGATGATAATATATTAATATAGTATATTGCACCAATATATTTGTTAATGTTGAAGGATTCTTATGTTATAAAATACTACTTGACATGGTGTATATTTCTCTAAACACACATCTCTTGTCATAATAAGTAATGCTCTCTAATAAGATTTCAAACTCAGATGCCCGTAAAAGCCCAGCAGGTGGTACAAACTAATAAAGAATTAGACTGTTATAAACTAAAAATAGATATGTGGTGCTCTAAAAAACACACATTTATTATATATCTTTCAAATTTAAAAAATGAATTAATAAATAAGCGATAACAGTATCTCTTGGCATGTGTTCTTTTGAGCAAAAGTTATCTGTTCTCTGTTTTCCATTCATGCAGTGATCATATACTGACCACTGGTTTATTTGATCTCTAGGTGCCTGGGTGGCTCAGTGGGTTAAGCCTCTGCCTTCAGCTCAGGTCATGATCCCAGGGTCCTGGGATCAAGCCCTGCATCTGGCTCTCTGCTCAGCAGGGAGCCTGCTTCCTCCTCTCTCTCTGACTGTCTCTCTACCTACTTGTGATCTCTCTCTCTGTCAAATAAATAAATAAAATCTTTTAAAAAATGATCTCTTCCCTCTAGGAGCTTATCATCTAATTATAAACACATAATAAAAATTTATATAAATCACTAGACTGTTACAAGCTCTGCTAAGACTGCACTTGATGATGAAAAAAGAAGAATCTGAGAATTACCTACTGGATTATGTAATAGATGAGGAGAGATTGTGATAATTGACTTAATTTCTCCTCTTCTTCCCTAGTTCCAATATGAAATGCGAATTATGGTGTCTAACATATATTATCTAAATTAACTGACCCATCACTAGACATACAAATTCACCTTAACAACTGAAAAACAGTGGGGATATATTTATTCATATGCATGCCTGTTTGTGCCTGTATGTGTTTGTGTGTATGTGTGTCTAAGTGTATATACAGGGTGACTGAAGACTGAAAGCATTTTCCAGTATCTCCTGAAATATAAAAAGTCTGTTTACTTTTCTATGTGGAGAAGCATTAAATGTAAAGCCAAATTTTGCACCTCATAATCTGTTTAGTAATTCCCCAGATAATATGTAATGTCTAGAGTGACTGGAATATTGTGCATTTTCAAATCTGAAAAAGCCCTTGGTGTTTCGTTTTCTTTTAAAATCCTAAAGAAAAATTCAAATCAGTAAACAAACATCTCACAGGTATTTATCATAATCTTTCCTCAAAGACAGAGTATTTTTCATTACTCAATAACTGTGTATGTATATGAGTAGTAGAAATTAAGACAACTAGTCTATATAAAGTCCTTATCACAGATCTAGCTTCCTAACTCCAGTACTTTGACCTTTACAAATTTAATTGGCTTACAACATTTACTATGTTTAAAGTGGTTGGTGTTGTTATTACTGTTGTTGTTTTTTTACAGTTAAAGCCAAAAATCACATATTAAGTCATTAATTAATATCCAGCTACTCCTAAAGTTATAATACTCATGGTCTGAATTCTTTAAAATTAAATTCACAAGTATTACTATGTTTTGTGTGATTAAAGTTTCGATTGATTAAACTCTGTTATCATAGGAACATTTTCTTGAATAAACCCTTCCTTATATGTTCTTGAGAGTTATCTATTACAAATGATTTAGATAATGAAGCATTATCCATAATAAAATACTATAGGATAAGGGCAAACTGATTTATGTAGAATAATTTAAAGCAAGTAAGTAGTTTAAAGCCATCAGACTTTTTTCCCTTTTGACTTTCTGTTTCATTCATTTCAAGGAATTTTTTTCAGTTTATCCTCCTGTAGAAAAATCTGTAGATGGTTTCCCTGAATCACCCTGAATTTCCCCTCTATCAAGGTACCCTTGAGAAATTAAATGTCAACATCTCAAAATAGTGGATTCTATACTCCAGAGGCTGAATGGTTTTCAAGGCTCAATGATTAAAATTGTGGCCATAAATGGAAAATTTCTCTGCTATTATTAGTGGGGTTTCAACCATGCTATTAGCTGAACCAGAAATAAAGTTAGGGATACACTCCATAAGGAAATATGCCACTCTAAAACAGAGGACAGAGTGAGACCTCCACATGAGTAGGGAGCACACAGGAAAGGGATTTCATAGTTCTATCCCCTATGTCTTCTGCAATAAGTTGGAAAAACTAAATTGAAGCAGATAGGTTGTGTGTGTGTTTGGTCCACTACTATAAATCTTCACATTAGACTTTCTGTAACCAAATAGTTCTTCACATTTCCATTCCTAACTGAATACAATAAAGGTTGCTACAGTCCACAACGGAAAGCAGAGGTAATAAGGAGGACTATTAGCAATAATGATAAACACATGCCACTCTTCCCTTTCCCTTTCCAAGACTGATAGGCCTTTGACAACATGCCACCAAATTGCCCTTAGTAAGGCAATGTGGGCACAACAGAAAGATTCAGAGAAACCTGGTAATGATTCCCGAGTCTATCCCTTACTAGCTATGTAATTTGACATTGGACAAGTTATGTAAGCTCTCTAATTCTTTCTTTCAGCCTGTAAAATAGTGACTGTAATACCTCTAGTCAAGGATTTACGGAAGGATCAAATAAATTAATCATCCAAAATTCCCAAACAAGTATAAAGTACATAGTTAATTGCTCATTACATACTAATTTTTCAATTTATTTTATATCCAGATAAGATTATTTTCCTCAAAATGGAGAGAGACTGTTTTTCTTATAAAAATAATCTATAGATTGTAGAAAAACTAGGAGACACAATAAGGAATAAAGGAGAAAATAATCAAGCATAACCCACTACCTAGAAATAGCCACTGTCAAAAGACTGTCATATAAACTTAGAAAACAAATATAAATATAAACTTTATGACCATATTACACATGCTATTTTGTTACTTGCTTTTAAATATATATTTATATATTTACATTATTTATTATTATTAACTTTATATATATAATATATATATCTTTGATATCTTCTACATCATCAATTCAATCAATGTCTGCAGAGGAGTCTCCTCAATTTTAGATACCACTAATACTCTTATTGATTAATGTAAGTTTTTTAATCTGTAAGCTTTTTTCTATTAATTGATAAATTGGTAAGGAGTATTCTTAAATATTTCATTTTTATATACTTGGCAAAATATCTTTTCAGGGAATAGTTCATATATATTATTATTATTTGATATAACTAGTACATTATAAATGCTATTCTCCATAAGACTCATGCCTCCTCAGGTGCCTTTAGGTCCTTTTTCCCTTCAAAAAGTAAATAACCCAATAATGTCCAACATTTGAGGGGACATACCCCTAAGATAGAAGTTATTAATCTTATATATGGAGTGCTTAGAAACTGAGCTCCAAGTTATTGAAACTCTCAAGATGAGTTCTAATTCAATGAGCCTCTGTATCATGCTTTAGATTTAAAAAATTGCTTCAAGCTCAAAAATGATTTTCAATATGATTACTTCTTTAAAAACAGAAGGCAGCAGAGAATCTTAGCAATAATTCACTTAGTATCTGGCAAACCTCTCCCAATCCTTGATCTTCGAGTCTTGCTAGAGGATAAGCCTGAAGGACACAGCCCCAGGTGAGGTGACGGCCATTAGCATTGCTCAGGTAGAAAGCACCACTGAGTCCTGAGGCATTAAGATTGCTGAAGTGTTATATATAATAGGCAGAATCTAATCTGAACTCAGCAGGGCACAATCATGTGATCTTAGAGGAACTCAAGTTTAAATGTACTGCCTTCTTTTTTGAACAGCAACTAGAATTTCCCAGTGAGCCTGGGTGGAAGACAGCCAGTCTGTGGTGGGCAGAAGGACCTGCAAAGCCTGCAATATGCAATACCAGAATCACGATAATCGTACCAACATGGCGTTTGCCTCAAAACCTCTTTGTTCCCTGACAGCTCAATTTCTTCTACACATCACAGAAGCTGACTTCTGTTACTACCTTTCAAGGTACTTGACAAAGATCACGTATTTTATTCACTCTCCAGCTGGGCTTCTAGCCTGTTCTCACACTAATCCTGAGTCAGGAAGCCTCCAAGGATTCTGTCTCTGTCTTGGAGTGCAGCTACCCCCTGCCTCTATCACTTTGGGAGAAAATTTTCTTGCTTGGGTCTCTTGGTCAAACTCAAAATTATTTAAAGATTTCTTGACTGTTTGCAATATGAAATACAGGATGTTTATTTTGGGGATGTTTAGACATGTTTCTTAGAGAAACATTTGGAAATAATAATCAACTTTTGGAAATAAAGAGGGTAAACATAGCTTCACCCCTAATTTTCTTTGAAAAGCTACTGCAAAGTAGTGCAGTCATGAAAATACTACTTTATTGCATATGGGAAATACTAATTTAACTATGAAATTTAGAATGCTTTGCATGGATCTTTGAGCATGTTTTCACCGTGAGTCAGACCCAAAGGATACAAATATAGAAAAAGTCTGACTGAAATGGATGCCTTAAAATACATCATAATTGATCCTCTTAAGTATTCACATAGCAAAGAATGTGCATTACATAAGTATGTTAAGTTAATTCTCCTTGGTATCAGGGACTCTCCTTGGTATCTTTGAGGAATCACTGTTCTTCCTTTCATAAAGAGTTAGGACAAATTAAAATTATTTAGTTTTATATCATTTCTCTTAACCATACTTAAATAGCACCAATGCCATTAAATTAAAAGAAAATAAATTGAGAACCCAAAATATCATGTTTCTGTATTTCTATTCCCTCTGATACTCTGGAGCTACAGTTATCTTAAATTTTGGTTAAAAAAAGTATTAAATTCCATTCACCAAATCAAGGACAGTAATCGATTAGATTCTTCTTGCAGTTATTTTTTTCCAAAGTTTGTACATCAATCTTTCTCCAATAATACCTTACCAATCACTATTTCAAAAATAATTCTATTATTCAAAAATTATTCAAATTATTCAGAAATGATATTCAAAAATAATTTCAAAAGTAAAGAGATCTCTTGTTTGAGAGAGAAAGCATGTACCACTTCCTCAGGCCTGCATTACCAGCAATAAAATATGGCCAAACATGAGGAAAACAGAATTTCATATTAAAATATTTTAAAAAGTAGGTTTTTTTCTTACTGAAATTGAATTATGTTAAGAGCCTACAAAGCGTGCAGCATTTCTTCATTTGTAAAATAGGGGGAATAAACTAATTAGTTAATCTTTTATGAGCCCTTATAAGCTTTGAAGCTTCATGGCCTTCCTTTCCAACATTTAAGAGTTCATGATTCCACTGGGTAGTTGAAATTAGTAAAATACACAGAATGCAACTATCTCTAAATAATGAAATTATCAGTCACTTTTCAGGCTTTGCCAACACCGTCTTTTAATGACTGTGTAACATTTTGAAAACAATCAACTAGGTAAATATTAAATATAACAAAATTTTTTTTACTAATATGAGAACCATCTGGGGAATATTTTTAATCCATTTATCACAATGACTACTGGATAAGTGGGATAAAAAAGAAACATGAACAGGTCAAATATTTTATCTTCCTTCTGGGGTGGGAGAGAGGGAAGGAACACAAACTGCAACGAATGTGAAAGCTCATTAATTGCTTTGCTTATCTCTTAAATATTTTTTAATAAAGTACTATATCCCGTAGCTCTTCATACTCTATGATGAGGAAAATTGATTTCATGGTTCAAATCCTTAGCCTACTAGCTAGGACAGCAGTGAAAAAAAGTCATCCAAACAATATCACAAGGCAAGTGGTGCAAATCCACAAACGCAAATCCACAAGGAAAGCTTTGGGAATCCTGTGGATGTAAAATGGCAGAGTTTTAAAAATTTAAATATATAGGTTCTCCTAGGGTTCATTTCCTAAGATGCCTTTTATCATTCTGAGGATAATATTGTTGAGTCTGCTGCAGACGCAAGCACTGGGGAGATCTGGGACTAAATATCCAGGCTACTACTTGCTGTCTGTCTTTAAGTAAACGAAGTATCTTTCTGGGACTCAGTTTCTGTTTCCTGTGTGTTTGGTTGGTTGTTTCTTTTTGTTTTTTTTTTTCCCCTTACATATATAAAACAAAGGGGCTGGAATAAATGACCTTGAAGTCAGTGTGAAGTAATGGAAAGAATATGGTTGTAGGGATCTGGTAAATGGGGCTCCATTTGTTAAATGGACATACTAGGGTTATTGTGGGGATTATTTGGTAAATGTATATAAAGTTACTATAATTTGGAGTAATCCTTAATTGGCAATTGGTGAATGGACTTTTTGCTTTGCTTGTTTTTTGCTGCTATTGTTGTTGTCCTTGATTTTTTTCCCCTTCTTTTCGCTTACCTTACAACCCTTTTTGAATGATATCAAACTATTAGCACAGATCTCCCTGAAGCCTTCAATAATTATAGACTCATATTGTGAAAGTAAAAATCCATTTAATTCAGAGGAAATTACTCATCAGTGATTTCTACTTCAGGTTTTATGTCATTTAAAAATGTTTCCAAACATATCAGGCAATGTAATATAATTTCTCTAAATCTTTTAATCCCAAGTTATTATTTTTAATCAAATTTTTCCTGATACATGTGTTTTAAAATGGATATGTATCATCCAGTACATACATGGAATGTTTTAAATAATAATTGAATTTTCAGTGCTAGTGAAACCCCTTAAGTTCTTGAATAAGTGATCCTGTGAAAAAAATATACACTGAAAGCTCATTGACAAAATTATAAAGCTATCTTGAAATCAAGAAGGAAACACAAAAACTATGCATGTGTATGAGATTTACTCTCCAAAAGAAATCTAAGCTTCTTTTAAAAAATCTTTTTTCTGCCAAGTCTTTGTCACAAAAAAAAAAAAGGAAAAGAAAGAAAGAAAAAGAAAAAAAGTGTCGTGAGTAGTATTCAAAGAATGAGAAAATAATGTGCCTTTAGCAAGGTGGAATTAATTACCTTTCAACCACAGATCTTTAAACAGACAGTTGGGTTTTTCCATTATCCATTTTAAATCACAGTAGCCTTTTGAGTGCTTTATTTCAGAAAATGTTTAACTATTACACTTTCCCTTTTGACTATTTAAAAGATACTGACCTAATGATCCTTTTGTTTTTCAATGTTAATAGCTCAGTTTTAGAGATGTACCAACTGAAGCATTCTGTGTTAAATTACTGCTATACTTTTTTAATATTACACCAATATCTAGTGCATTGTCCAAGAATAATCTAATGTATGTATTTTATATTGATCCTGATTTTCTTGTAGGTGGTCTGTGCACTTACCTGTTTTCAAATCTGGGTATTTATCTATCTCTTCCTCTCTACAACTGAAAAAAAAAAAAAACCATTAAAACCACTTAGTGGGTTAAGTATCTGACTCTTGGTTTGGGCTTAGGTCCTGATCTCATCAGTTGTGAGATCCATCCCCACATCTGGCTCTGTGCTCAGCAGGAGTCTCTTTGGATATTCTCTCTCTGCCCCTCCCCTGTTTGTGCTCAAGCTTTCTCTCAAATAAATAAATAATTCCTAAAAAAAAAAAAAAAGAAAAAGAAAGCTGGAATGACATGTTAAATAATTAATATATATTGAATACCTTAATTAAATATATTATTGTTAAACTTATTTATACCTGTGAATAAAATGCATCTATAATATATAAATGATTATATATAAATTATTACATTTATAGTTATTTTATATTTATACTTTATATTATTGTGTTCTTATACACAAACATGTCTGCATACTTAATATAAAATATCTCATATTTTATAAATGTGTAATATTATTTATATTTCCATTGTTTTATGGAAACCTCAGTATAGTTTCATTATACTGATGGCAAAAATAGGATTTAAATTGGAATATAAAACAGAATAAAAAATAAAGTATTTTTGATATAATACACTTCACTATATAGATGTACACATATCCCAATGCAAATGATGATAATAAGGAAAAATATTCAGATTGTTTAAAATATCAGTATCTTCATTATTTAATAAAGTCACCATGAAAGAGACAAGTTGTTTATTAGAATAGACATGAAATGCATACATGTGTATCCAAATGAATGAACTGAATGATCTACAAGTCAAAAACTATCTTGATAAGCAACATAAGATTGAAACCTATTTCTAACGTTTGGTTCTGACTATGAAGACTGATGGATATTAGACTTACATTTCCATAACTCATGTCTCTCCTCTCTTTAGTGCTTGCTGTCAATAATTGTAAAACCAGATAATATATATAAATCAACTGAGTCAACTGTGTTCTAATACTGAACATAATAATATACAGAGGGCTGTGACCCTTGGAAGAAAGGAAACAGGTAGTGAGCTTCACAAGCAGCACAACCTCCTGCCTGGAAGCACTGTTCAAAGCACAGCAGAAGGAAGTACATCTTAAACAGGGAGCAATAGTCTGGTAAGTAGAAGAAATGGATATCAAGATTTGGGGCTGGTAAAGCAACTGGAATTTGTGGGACAAGGAACTAAACAGAGTACTGGAGAGGAGACAGTTACACAGAGAAGAAACTCTAGCAATCTCCACAGGAGTTTTCCAGTGAGAGTTGGCCAAATGCTAAGCAATGCAAGAATAGGGCAAAACTCTGTAAGGCCCTGAAGAAAATAATTTATGGGGATCTGTGAGCAGGGAATCTGGAAATTTTATAGGTCATACAGTGACAGCAACACTGGACTTCCAACAAGTCAGAGAACAAAGACTTCAGAGGAACACTCCAGTCATTCAGTTGAGACTCAAAAAGGCCATTTCTTAGGAGTCAGGCTACTGTAGCAAGGAGAAAAAAAAAAAAAAAAAAAGAAGCCTAAAACCAAGTCTTTCATTTTTATTTTTTTATTTATTTTTAAAGATTTTATTTATTTATTTGAGACAGAACATGAGCGGAGCAGTGGGGGAGGAGGGTAGGAAAAGTGGGGGATGGAGTCAGAGGGAGAGAGAGAAGCAGGCTGTCTGCTGAGAAAAGAGCTGGATGGGTGGCTCCATCCCAGGACTCCAGGATCATGATTTGAGCTGAACGCAGATACAACTGACTGAGTTGCTCAGGCGCCCCCTAAAACCAAGTCTTAACAAGATCCAAGCAACCCGCTAGTAAAGTAACTACCTATCACAACACTCAACAAATTTTAAATAAAGAAAACAACAAACTATTGGTAATGTGGCATTAAAAAATTCGCCATACATTCAAAAATTACTAGACTAAAAGAAAAAAGAAAATGTGACTAATAAACAAGAGAAAATAGTCAACAAAAGAAGAACAAGTGTTGTTTTTATTTGCTGCTATTTTTTGTTTGTTTGTTTGTTTGTTTGTGGGGGCAGTATTTTGGTTTTCTTAGATAGGGACCTTAAAAAAATCTTTTATAAATATTTTCATGGACTCAAAGGAAAAGCTGTGTACAATAAGGAAACATAGAAAACCCCAGCAGAGATATAGAAACTATATTTTTTAAATCAAAGATCCTAAAATTGAAAAAGAGAAGAAAAAAATGTAACTAAAAAATCTTCAATAAATCCAAACTGTGTCAGGAAAGAATGAAAAAATGAACAACAACAAAAAAAAGCAAATGGGACAAATGGAATGGAAATAGTAATATGGTGTATTTAACCTCCCAAATATTTCAATGGGTACATTAAAGGAAGATATAAATGGAGTAAACACTTAGTCATATGAAACTCAATCACATGATAACTAGAGTGGAAACATTAAAAACAGACAAGACTCCTAGACAAGGAACATGACTGATTATCAAGAGGGAATGCCATAATAAAAGCATAAATTCATCAAAAGACATAACATGAAATGCATATACATTTCATTCCAGAACTTTGAAAACATGAAGCAAAACTGACAGACCTAACTGGAGAAACAGATGAAATCCACAATTATGGCTGGAAATTTTAACAACGCTCTTCCCCTAGTTGATGGATAAAGTAGACCAAAAAATCAAGAAGGACATTGAAGATGTGACTGACTCTACATACCAAATAACCAAGTTAATATTTATAGAACACTACATCCAGACAGAAGAATACACATAATTGTCTAGTGTACAGGGAATATTCACTAAGATAAACCATATGCCAGGACATTCAATAGGTCAAAAATTTATAAGGACCAAGGACATATATATAGCACGTTCTCTGACAACACTAGAATCAATCTAAATTTCAATAAAAATGACAACAAAGAAAACCTTGGAAACCACACAATATTTAGGAATTAAACAAAATTATTTTAAGTAACTCATGAATGACTTAAGCAATCATGAGGAATATTTAAATATTTTGAATTATGGGCCCAGCACGCTTCCGCTGCGCCACTCTGCTTAAAATATTTTGAATTAAATAACAAAAGCAAAGCACTTAAAAATTTGTGGGAAGCAGCCAAACCAGTGTTTATAGAGAAATCAACAGCTCTTTATATGCCTATATTTAAAAAGAAGAAAAGTTAAATTTAATAATGTAAGTTTTACTGTAAGGAATTATGAAAACAAGTATGAATCAAGCACAAAGTAGAAGGAAGGAATTAATAAATATAAGAGAAAAAGTAATTAGAACAAAAGCAGATTCTTCAAAAATATCAATTAAGTTGATAAACTTTTAGCCACATTAATGAGGGGGAGAAAGAGAGAGATAAAAGATACAAAGAGAATACAAACTGATATCTAAAATGCAAAAGGAAATATCAGTATAAAGCTTGAAGGCATTAAAAAGAAAAAAATGAAATATGATGAACAACTTTATGTGCACACATTTTCCAAATTAGATTGCAAATTCATTGACAGAGACAACTCACAAAAATGATACAAGAAGAAATAGTAAATATAAATTGCCTAATAACTATAAAATAAAAATGATTCATAATGAAATTTTTGCATATAAAGATTTATAATCCCAGATGGCTTCACTAGTGAGTGCTATCAAATTTAAAGAAGAAATGTTACTAATTTTACACAAACAACTTAAGAAAATGATAAGATCAACATTCTCAAGTCTTGTCCTGAAGCCAACATAAACTTGATACATAAAATAAGAAAAGGATATTACAACAAAAGAAAATTATATACCTATTTTCCACTCCACATGAACACAGACACCAAAATCCTTTAAAAACTAGCAAATCTAGTAATAAAGTAAAAAGATAATACAGAATGATCAAGTGGAGTTTATCTTAGGCATATCGACATGTGTTCATGTTTTAAAATAAACCAATATATTTCTCCTGCTTATTAACATAATATAAAAGAAAAATAATTTGATCATATTATTAGGTTCAGAAAAAGTATATGGCAAAATTTAATACCCCTTTGTGATTTTTTTTTAACCCACAGCAATTAGAAATAGAAGGGAAGATCCTTATTCCAATAAAAGACATCTCTGAAGAATTTGCAAATAATATCATACTTAATATTAAGAAACTTATTTCCTCTGAAATCAGAAAAAGCTAGATTCCCTGCTATCATCACTTCTACTTCTCTTCAATAATTTGTTGGAAATGAAAGCCCCTATAATAAATAAGTAAAGTAAATAAAATCATAAAGATTAGAAAGGAAGACCTATAGCTGTCTTTATCCATAGATGAGATGATTATGTACATAGAAAATTTTAAGGAAACTACAAACAAAAGTACTAGGATTACTAAGGAATTTAGGAAGCTCACAGAATGCAAGGTTAATAATAGTGAAACTGGGGGCTCCTGGGTGGCTCAGTGGGTTAAAGCCTCTGCCTTCGGCTCAGGTCATGATCCCGGGTCCTGGGATCGAGCCCTGCATTGGGCTCTCTGCTCAGCAGGGAACCTGCTTCCCTCTCTCTTTCTGCGTGCCTCTTTGTCTGCTTGTGAGCTCTGTCTGTCAAATAAATAAATAAAATCTTTAAAAAAAAATAGTGAAACTGCAAAATAAATTAATTCATACTGTTTATAGAAACATCAAAAACACAGAATACTTAGGAAACATTTTAACAAATCATGTACACTATCTCTACACAAACATTTATGAGATAAATTAGAGAAGACATAATCAGTGAAAGAAATACCTCATGCTCATGAACTGGAAGACAAAATATTGTTAAGATGTCACTTCTCAGGGTGCCTGGGTGGCTCAGTCAATTAAGCATCTGCCTTCAGTTCAGGTCATGATCCTAAGGCCCTAGGATGAAGCCCTGCATGGCTGGCTGCTTCTCCCTTTCCCTCTGCCCTTCCCCCACATTGGTGCTCACACTCTCTCTCTCAAATAAATTAAAAAAAAAAAAAGATGTAAATTCTCCCCAAATTGATCTATAAATTCAATGCAATCAAAATAAATATTTCAGAAGGTATTATTTTCAAAAATAATTGCTTACTTCACAATTTACATAAACCTACAAAGGACAAGAATAAACACAACAACTAAGGAAAAGAAAAACCAAGTTGGGAGGACTTACATTACCTGATTTTGAGTCTTACTCTGAAATAGGGATCAACAAACTACTGTCCACAGGCTGGCTTGTTTTTATAAATAGAATTTTAGTGAAATATAGCCACAGCAATTTATTTACATATTATCTATGCTACAACAGAGCAGAGTAATTTTAAGAGAGATCTTATGCCCTGCAAATCTAAAATACTACTTTCCCCTTTAAAGAAAGCTACAAATTGGCATAAGAGACAAATAGAGCAATGAAACAGACTAGAATCCAGCAATAGGCCCATACCTGCATATTTTAACTTTTGACAATGGCTTCAAAGCAATACAAAGAAAAATGGTCAATTTTTAAAATTTTTTATCTCAATCCATAGAGAAAAATTAACTCAGGTTGGATCACAGACCTAAACACAAAAGCAACAACTACAAAACTTCTAAGAAACATAGAATATCTTTGTAAACTTGGATACCCAGAGATTTTTTGACTAGGATACGAAACCATAAATTAGGTAAGGAAACACTGGTATATTGAACTCCACAGAAAATTTTAAACATTCTGCTCATCAAAAAACCGTTAAACACAAACTGAGGCATATTCTAAAAAAAAAAAAATGACTGGACTTTTCAATATTTCCAAGGTCATAAAAGATAGGACCTGTCCAGGAAACTGTCACAGATTGGAGGAGAAATGAAAACTAAATGTATATGGTATCCTGGATTGGATTCTGAGCCAGAAAATCTAGGAAAATCTATAGTTTGTAGGTTATTTAATAATATCTTACCAATGTTAATTTCTTGGTTTTGGTAAAAGTTACGTAAGATGTTAACAATAGAGAAAGCTAGGGGGAGGGTATTTGGGAACTCTCTGTACTATCTTTGCAACTCCTCTGTAAATCTAAAATTATTTTGAAATAAAATTTCTGAGGGGGAAAAAAGGTTGTTATGAAAATGAATAGGCAAACCATAGGCCAGGCAGAAAAACTGTATGTAGAGATAGATAGAGAGATATGGCTAGAGATAGAGACAAAGACAGAGATAATCTTGTAAGGGACTGTACCCAGAATGTGTACATAAGCGCTACAACTCAATAATAAAATGACAAACAACCCAACTAAAAATGAACAAGACTAAAACAGATATTTTACAAAAGAAGATATGCAAACTGGCCAATAAGTATATGAAAAATTGCTCAACAGCATTAGTCATCAGAGAAAATGCAAATTAAAACCACAATGAGATACCACTACACCCCCACTAGAATGGCTAAATTTATAAGGAACAACACCAACGTCTGGCAAGGATATAGAGCAACCCAAATTTTCATACACTGCTGGTGGAAGTGTAAAATGAAATAACCACTTTGGAAAAGAGTTGGGCAGTTTCCTAATCCTACTAATCCAACTTAGTATTGGGTATTTATACAAGAAAAATGGAAACACATATATACAAAAAGATCTGAACAACAATGTTCAAATACCATTTTAAACTAAGCATTGTTTTAATACTAGTTATTAAGTTAAAAAAATTATATTACTAAATGACTATTCTGTGAGAGGTACTATGCTAAAAATGTTATAGATTCAGACTTCCTTAACCCTCACAAAAAAACCTTATGTAGCTCCCTATGTTGTCTACTAATACATATGTTCCTCAAACATTCATTAAAAACCTATATTGTGCAAAGCAATGTTCTAGGCACTGCACACATACAAGCTAGATGTCAAGATCTTTGCTCTCTCTCTCTTTTTAAAAAGATTTATTTTTTATTTTAGAGAATGAGAGAGAGAGAGAGAGAGAGAGCGCCCAAGCATGCAAGCAGGAGGAAGGGCAGAGGATGAGAGAGAGGGAGAGAACCTCAAGCAGACTCCCTGCTGAGTGCAGAGCCCTACACAGGGCTTGATCCCACAACCCTGAGATCATGACCTGAGCCAAAAATCAAGAATCAGTCACTCAACTGGCTGAGCCACCCAGGCACCCCAAGTTCTTTGTTCTCTTAAAGTTTAAACTCTACAAGGGGGAGACAGTTGATAAATATAGACTATGTTAAGATGGGTAACAATACTGTCCCCCTTTTATAGATGGGGTTTCAGAGATGGTGGCTGGGATTTGAACCTAATTTCTCTGACCCAAAACGCAGACTCCCTGAGTACCGCACGATCATGCCAAAGAGCATAGCATACTCCCTGCTTCTTTAGACATCACCCCACCTTTCAAGTTACACTTTACCAAGGAGAGGGACATTAATACAACTATGATAGGTAGGGTTTAATCAAATTTATAATAAGGAAAATAAACTTCCCAGGTTTCTAAAGAGAAAATAACACTGGACCTATGGTTTCTACCAGGAGGAGGCAATTATGCAGAAACCTAAAGGATGTACTTAGTAAGTAAAAGGGTAAGTGTACCATCTCTTGCCCTGACTCTGATTCATAATGGTGTAGGCCAAACTATTCTATCTCTTAATCTTAATTGGCTTCACACATCATATTTATGATCATCTTTGTACATGACCACAGAATCATCATGTTTTCTGCTACTATCATAAAAAGAAGGCATGGAAATCTTTAAACCACTGTTGTATAAGTAAGGTAGAATTAATTTGCCGGAACAACCTAATTTTCTCTAAGCTATTCTCCTTGGAGAGGTTTTGTGGTTCCTTTTCGAACTAGCAATACTTAACTCCATTACAGATAGCTATATAATGAAATGAGGCAACACTACATAAATGGGGTACTAGATCTCTCTTATTTCATTTGCTTTGCATTGGTCTCAAAATAATAGACGTAAAACATGGCATGGACAATTCACTCGTTGATTAAAGTGCCCCGACAACCAGTACAATATCAGATACAAAGCATATATTAAATATGATTTGCTGAGTGAACATTGATGATTTCCATCCATTCCAATGTCTTGCAGGATAAAATAGCTTTCCAGTAATATCTTTGTCATGCTTCTCATTTTGTGTACTACAGTCTAGCAATATCAATCCATGTATATGTCCCTGAAAATATCACATTCAGTTTTATTACTTTGCAAATTTGACATATGCTGTTTCTTTTGCCTGAAAAGCCTTTATCCCATTCTTTTACACAAAGAAATCAGCTCGGGCATCACATTCTCTAAAAAGTCTTCTCTGACATTCTCAGAGAGCAAATCACTCTCTCCTTGGCATGAGCTCTATCTTATTTATACCCATGTCAATTACTACACTCATAGTGTAGTAATGCAATACACTGTATTACATTATTTGTTTACAGGCTATCCTTTTCTCCCTGACTTCTCTTTCTCAGTCCTCGCTTCATACCTCCTCCGCCCATGCATCACAGTTAAGACATTATACCTAGTAGGGTATGTAAACTGAGCAATCAGAACAAACACTGACATTACCCAACTAAAACAGTTCTAGTGGAGGACTATCAACCCCTCCTCTACACCCTACTACCTCTGTCCTAAAGAAGACTGCCATCACCTCTGCCCAGCCTTCCGCATTCCTTCCTAAAGACCTTCTAGCCTCTAGTTTCATTCCCTTAAATCCTCTCTTCACATTTTGACCAGCATGATCTTTTTTTATAAAACTGATTTATTTTTATTCCTTAAGATCTAGCTTGACTTTCACCTCAGAAAATTCTTTTTAAAATAAATGAAAAGAATAAAATTCTTCCATGACCTCTTTAAAAAGTTATTTTGTTACATAGTATTTGTGAATTTTAATTATTTAAGCTTAGATGTATACTCTAGTCTAGAGGATAATGTAGTTTTTTTTTTTTTCTTACATATCTATTAATGTACCAAAGAACCCAATGTTAGGTCTACCGCTTAGACTTCATTTATGACAAGAAAAAAAAAAAAAGCTTTATGGAAAGAAGGCAAGGAGGAAGAAAAATTCATTTCTTATGATGATTTGAATAGCTCCAAGATTTTTTGGGTTTTTGCTTTATGTTTTTTTTAGCTTCCGTTTTACTTCTTTGGTCTTTTAAGGACATACCCATAATTGCTAGAGGGTCACAACCATATTCTTCCCATATCACAGTAGTCAGGATAAAGACAGTCAGGTTAAGGAAACAATCACAATGCTATCAGTATTTTGACTGTGTTATTTTACTACACCACAGATAGTTTCATAGTAAAACAAAAGGGCTAGTCCACAATGATTGAAAAAGTAGCAACCTCACATACATACTAAATACGCGATAAGGCTCTTTCTCCTGAATAGATTTGGTCTGATGACACAGGTTCCTGTACTAATCCACATCAAAACTGAAGGTATATGGAACTTAACAAGACAAATCAATACAATTGGAAAATCTTGCTCTTTTCTTATGCAAAAAGAATTATATATTGTATGAAACAATTTTATTTTACATCCCAAAGTATATCCTTTTCACACTGCAGAATACACAGTCTTTGGAAAAAAGCTTTAAAAATATGGAGAAGTAATCAAAATTGAAACATTCATAATGCTCACCACCCAGGTACATATTACATAAGTTATTCTTACTAAAGCTACTAATTAAAACAAAACAATTTTGCTGTCTTTCAGTTTCAAAGAAAAGTGATAGATTCAAATAAAGCCACAAATGCAAAATAATAATATTTTAACACAAGAAATATACCCAAACACTATCTAACCATTAGTTTTCTACATGTCTATTTTGAAAAATTAGGATTAATATCACCAAACCAAACAAATTAAATTTCAAACAGGATTTAATAGTAACATACTAAGGTTTAGATAAATCTCCACTATAATCATCTGTAACATGTATCCATAGATCCCAACTAAAACTGACTATCAATGGAAAGAAATTGCTACAAAAAAATCACACTGGAAATGCTAACTTCAATGAAGCTGGAAATGACCTATATACATTACCAAATTCTTCATCATTTGATTGCTTTTTCAAAGACAAATTCATTTTAAAGTCACATGATCTTGACTCCATTTTATCTGGAGCAAGAAAGCAAATATTTTTCATATACTTATACTCTTCCCATGCCACAAATATTAGCCAAGTGTGATTTCATTCCAGAACTTTATAATCACAGCCCAGTGATGTACTCCTCACCTGATACTTGTGCTTAAACAGTTGCAAATGTGTTTGCTGATTATCTAACCAGAGTTTTGGATACTCTTCCCTCATTTCTTCCCAAGGGTGGCTTCCTCTCATCCTTTATCACAAGCTTAAATTCAATCTCTTTCAAAATACAACCACTTGTTCTAAAAGAGTCATTCCACCCCTTAGCTACTCTCTCACCATACCCTTCATTTCCATATTCTGTTTATTTCCTGCATAGACTGTGTAATATTCTTATTTGCATGTTCACTTGATTATTTTTGGTCTCTTGTAGAAGAAGTACATAAGATGAAAGATCTGGTCTGTTTCATTCATTTTTCTTATCTCCTTAATATGAAACACAGTTTCATAGAGTATCTATCCTAGAATGAATGCTTAATGAATATTTGTTGGATAAATGAAAATAAGAAAGAGAAAGTAAATTCTCTTGCCTTCTCTTTATCATTAAAGTATATGCATTTTTTTTTTAGATTTTATTTAAATTTATTTGAGAGAGAGAATGAGTGCATGAGTGGGGGTGAGGGGCAGAGGGAGAGGGAAAAGCAGACACTCTGCTGAGCACTGAGCCGGAGGGGCTCAATCCCAGGACCCTGAGATCATGACCTGAGCTGAAGGCAGATGACTAATGGATTGAGCCACCCAGGTGCCCCATAAAGTATATACATTTTTAATCGAGTCATTCTTATAAGCTATCACTGCCCCAAAATGGTCCTCTGTAGGCATGAGAAATGTGCACTGATTATGAATGTGATGCACAGTGGATCCAGTCACACTAGAACAATGGCCTTTTGGACAATCCTACAGTGCTGAGGTATTCCAGATTCCCCAGCCAAGGTTGACGTCCACATACAACTCTGCATTCTAGTCATCTCAAAACTTAGCTTGAATTTTGAGTTAAACTGGTTTTCTTCATTTATGAGATGTGTGAGTTTAAAAGTTGTTTACTCGTTCAAATCTCTAGTTTCTTCATATTAAATATACTTTAGTCTCATAATCACTAATTACTTATTAAGAAATTGTATGTTAACCCAAAGCCTTACCAGAGCAAGTGCTCATTAAGGAGTAGTTATAATAAGTGTATTAGTCAGGGTGAAGTTGACACATAAAATTAACCATTACAATAATTTTGGTCCTTATTTGTTGATGCTGCTGTATGTAATAATAGTCTATTCACTCAGATCAGTTAATTTCAATAGCTACCGAGTTCACTTGAAATACAGTTTATATAAGGAAAAGGACCATGTTAGGCAAAATAAACTCAGTCTATACAGTCAACCTCTTCTTTGAGTGTTATCATTTTTTTTTCATTAAAAATATCCCTACAATCAGTTCTACACTAAAATCTTCAACAGATTTCTCTGAAACTGTATTTAACATTTTGACTAAATGTGAATGGAAAGGAAATTAAAATGCAAAAAAAAAAATCAAAAGTTAAAGAATTTTTTGTTTTCAGCAATATGAGTCTATTATTGGAAAATATGCACCACTCTACCCAGGAGACAATTTGCAAAACAGATCTTTTAATTTGGAAAATGAATGAATTGCATACAAGTATAGCTGTGAGAAACTCAATTTTACTATAGATCTTCCTGTTTTTATTTTTTCTAAGCGGCTTAATTACCCAAACAAAATATTTAACTTCTGGTATGCTTCACATATCCCATTAATTCCACACTAGTTTTAAATTCCTTTAAACGTCACTGATTTTTAATTACCATGCAAATGCATTAACTAAGCTTCTTAGACTTAAAGGTTAGAAGCACATGCTAGAGAGCTGATAAAGGAATTTTCCCCTTTCTTGTTAATAACAACAACAAAATTGTGAATTCCTACTCTGTAGCTGTAATTCTTTAAGATTATTTCCAATACACTAAAAATGTAATTCTTAATTAACTCCAAACAACCCATCAGCATATTTGTTTTATAGGTAAGGAAACATTTTTAGCTTCAGTGTACGGACTGAACAACAGGTATCAAAAACAGACATTATAATTTAGGTAGAACAAAAGTACAAACAGCATGCCACACTACAAAGGTGCAAATCAGCTGTCTGACTAAGCTGGCATTGGCCCAATACCGTGGTAGCTTTTCTGCCTGCCACTTCACGGAGGTTTGTCATGAGGCAGCTGCTATAGAAAACAAGCACAGACTATGCAGTGTCATTTGCAAGACTTTGACTTTCAACCCTAGCATTTGCTAGTTGAGTGTATTATAGTTTAATCTCTCATTCTTACTTTCCTTATCTGCAAAAAAAAAAAAAAACTTATTAGCATAACTTGTGTGTAATAAGACTTAAATAAATAAAAAATCTTTTATTGTTGTTGACTAATCTTATCTTTTTGCCATTTATATTGCTTAATACTTTAATATTTATTGAGTGTTTAGTATATGCCTGAAACTGTACTAAGGGCTTTATACAATCTTTCACTTAATCCTCACAACACTGTGAAGTAAATATTATTATATCTGCTTTGTATGATTTCCAAGGACCCCTCTTAACAACTACAGATACCATGGTTTCTGCAAAAGACATATGTGATTTTATCATGGCAACCAGAGGTAATCATTTCTGTGTCCAAATTATGGAAAAGGAAAGTGAAGATAAATACAAGGGAGCCTCCCCACACATACATATAATTAATAAGGGACCAACTGAACTTGAACTCAGCTATTTTATTTATATTTAAGGGTAATGCTATTTCTGATATGCCACACTCTATATGTGCTTCAGGGTTTGCAAAGCAAGAAAAGACCTGATTCTTGTCTTTGAGGAAGATTTAAACATAATGGATTTTACATGATGTTTAGCACATTTCATGGAATATTCTTATTAAGAAATTACAAACTTTCAAAAAGTGTTTTTGCTTAATCCATGTTCAAATAACCAAAACAAAAAGGCACAAAGCATTGCTATGAGTAGCCCAGGTAACAAAAACAAAAATGAAGCTCTGACCCGAAGAGTTGAAAAATATTTCACTCGGCTCCTAGGTCCCAGTCTTTGACATGTCTCTTCTTTTTTTCTAGCAATAATGAATACTTGACTTAAGGGAACATTTCACCTCATCTCACTTCGACTTTTGTCTCACCTTTTTTGTGTATAAAGCAGCACCGTTTTTTTGTTTGTTTGTTTGTTTGTTTTTCAGGTATTTTGCTAGGCTCTTTTCGGCTCTGTGACTGAATTTGATGGGTTAGAAAATTCCTGATGTGAATATATAAATTAATAGGACAGAAACTGGCATGTTGGGGGATATGATATGAGGATATCTGTGTCCAAACTTTTCACAAAGACAGCTGGGATGTAAGTGGAATTTGGACAAGATAAACAGTATCAGGTATACGCAGTTACCATATATGTATACCGTAACAAGTATGGTATAACAAGTATACCATTATGATGGTATACTTGACAGGAATGAAAATTTCCTTCTTCCATCATTCGTGGGGTTAGATTATTGACCCTGATGAAAGATCTCACATCATTCTGGGAGAAGTAATATGGCCATGCCAAAGGCAACATAAAGATCTCAGTCTGAAAGGATGTATAACACTGGATCTTACGGCTGGGATTAACTCAGATTTGAGTTTCTGAGAATAAATTTGTGCAGCAAAGGGTGAAGCCATTAAAGAAAGAATATGAGTTAGATTTAGAAGGGTTAACTTCCATCTCGACTTATAAGTATGGTGGATAATCACTGTTTTTCCCAGTGACTTTGGTTGAACTCAGTTGGGGTAATATATGGCTGCCCATAGACATTTTTATGTCAGTAATATTCATCATCCTCATAGGGTCTGGAAGAAAACCTAGAGAGCAAACTGATGTAAACTGCTTCTTCAGGTACCTGGTGTTATTTGGTGGGACATTAAAACAGCTGCAGTGACCACTAACTACATCACTCTCTATATTCAGGCTACACAAAATGGGTCATAATAACGTGTTAGTGCCACAGGAACAGTTTACAGGGCTGACTCTAAAGAACACAGCTTACCTAAATTTTGGTGAGAGGGAAGTGTGACTGACACAACCGACAGATGACAAAATACAATTGAAAGTTTCTGATTTGTTCATGAGAGAACACTGAGGTACATCTGAAGTAAAGCGCTTCGCCAGCCCTCCGTTCTGCACCACATGGGAAAAGCTTATTATTTTCTAATTATGCCATATGAAATAAAAAGTATGAACAGAAAGAATACCTTTGAAAAGTCAAGTTCTTGATCTAGAAAAATTTCAATGATGTAAACAATGAGCTTAAAGGAAAATGAAGACCAAGTTTTAATCCATTCTAGAAAGGGGATCTCATACAGATATCATCAGCTATAGACATTACCATCCCATTGCTGTAACTTAACTGAAGGACAGGTAGTGGGGATAGACTTCAAAAATCTTTAGTGGTCAGTTAAAGTCCAAATGGAGTTCCCTAACTTTTGCAATAGTTTATAGTAAAAAGTACATCTGATTGTAAAGAGTGAAAATATATTAAATATTATCTATGATCCCATCATGAAACAGTCTTTTATAGGTGATGCTACTTGACTACCAAATTTTTCTTAATTACTGAGAGCACAACATTCATAAACACTGCATCCCACAGAAGCCAAAGATTTCTACAGCTTGATAAAAATACATCCACATAACAGAGAGATACTCTGATTAATGCATGATATTGATAAAAAAGGACACTGATAAAGTCACTGGTATTTTGAGAAGACATTTTAAAGCTTACACATTATTTTCAAATGTAAAAAAAAAGCCGTATTACACACTACAACTTATAAATGAAATCAGAATTCTTTGTGCCATACCTATAACACAAGCTCTTGACCTAAACTCCACCATCAAATTTTAGTTTGTAAAGGAATTTACTAACTCTTGAAACAAATCACTGTGGAAAGCAGCAGTGGCAGTTTAGGCACCAACCTAAAAACAACTACCTTTGAATTTTATAAGGTTAACAAAGAATCATATGTAGCTTCAGGGCAGAATTTATGAAGTGGTAATGAGCATGTTCAGACGGCCATTCAGAGTATCTAAAGAAAGGTTCAGTTTGGATGTTAAGTTATTTTGAAAACCACTACGGCCTTTAACACACACCAGAAAAGAGATGAAGAGGCAGGTCAGGGGTTCCATTCTGGAGATCATGAGCCACAGCAGAACTGGAAACACTTTGAAAAGAGACTAGAAATTGATCCAGGCACACATATAGACTCCGAGTGGGCTCACCATATGTTCAATTATCTTGCAATTCAAGTCTGCTGTGCTTCAGATACAGTGATTATATTTGGCCTACACTAAGGCATCACCCTTTGTTTGAACAGGAGTAGTTTTTCCAGAAACACATGCATTAATTTACACAGGAGGCTTATGGAGCTCTCCTCTAGGTACCTACTCTTCTGAGAATCATTCTACCACTATTGGTAGCCACTCAGTCTCTACTGTGGACGGGAAAAATCAATGAAGCATCACGATGAAACCTTTAGGATTCAACAAAGGTAGTTAAAGTAAAAACATTTTCATGTTAGAAAAATTGACTTTTTAATAAGCATCTTCTATGTGTAAGGCTCATCAGAGATTGAGGCATTAATGAAATAAAGCAAAAGACTATCAAGAGATAGTTTGAAATTACTAAAGAAAATGCAGAATGAAACTAAAATAAAAAATATCCCAATTTAATGAGACAAAAAATGATAATAATAAAAGTGAACAAAGGTGAAAAAAGATGGAATTTTGCAGTTTTTGTTTTTAAAACTATGAACCTTGTGATATAAAAGTTATGTCTAAGAAATCTTTTCAATAAGCAAAGAAAGGTCAAGGTATAATACAAAATACATTTGATTATTTATTTATTTATTTATTTATTTTTTAAAGATTTTACTTATTTATTTGACAGACAGAGATCACAAGTAGGCAGAGAGGAAAGCAGAAAGAGGGAGGGGGGAAGCAGGTATGAGCAGAGAGCTCAGCTCCCTGCTGAGCAGAGAGCCCGATGAGGGGCTCAATCCCAGGACCCTGAGATCATGACCTGAGCCGAAGGCAGAGGCTTAACCTACTGAACCACCCAGGTGCCCCTACATTTGATTATTTAAATGGCATCTAACACCATGATCATATTTTCTTTTATAGTTCTCTTTTCCAATGTTGTTTCCCCTCTTTAGCCAAAGTTGATATTAGATTTTGCATTAAAATGGAGTATAAAATGAACCATAGCAGCTTGCTTTTAGGATAATTTACCACCAAGTGAATTGTAAGAGCATTAAAGGTAAAAGAAGTTCTTAGCAGCTTTAAACCACACCTTCCACCTGGCCATGAGGTTATATGAGTTGTATAATTAGGAAATATTTCTATGGCTCCCCTAGTATGTAAGAGAGGCTTATAAAAGCTAGGTGGTGGGTGCCTGGGTGACTCAGTTGTTTAAGTGACTGCCTTCGGCTGCGGTCATGATCCTGGAGTCTGGCGACTGAGTCCTGTATCCACCCGCTCCCCGCTCAGCAGAGAGTCTGTTTCTCCCTCTGACCCTGCCCCCCTCATTCTCTCTCTTGCTCTTTCTCCCTCTTTCAAATAAATAAATAAAATCCTTAAAAAATAAATAAAAATAAAAATAAAAGCTAGGTGTCAAGAGTAGTCATTTTAAGTCACCTATAACCTTGAACACTTACCAGATACTCAGCTCTTTCATCATAAAATAAAGAGATTTGAATTTGAAAGATTGGATTTTAAAATAGAGATTTGAATTGCAAAATGCCTTTCTGGTTTGCTAATTTTTACTTTTAGATTTTAATTTATCGAAGAACAAATCTTCATGAATCTATACGGTTATGAAATAAAAAAAATCTTTTATTATTTTAACCTATTCAGATTCTTAATATTCAGTTCCCAGCTGTCCAGTATTTCATCTCTTTTACATAGGTTCTTTGGGAATAGTATCCCTTTAGACATAATGTGATAGCCAACATCCATATGTATCAAAGATAATTTTTTTAAAAAGATTTATTTATTTGAGACTGAGCATTAGTGGGAGGGGCAGAGAGTAGGGAGAGAGAATCTCAAGGGTACTCCATGCTGAGCTTGGAGCCTGATGTGGGGCTTGATCTTATGATACCGAGATCAGGACCTAAGCCAAAAATCAAGAGTTGGACACTTAACCAGCTACACCACCCAGGCACCCCTCAAAGCTAATTTCTAATGAATGCTTCCTTTGTACCAGAAGTATCCTAAAAACATTAAAGAAATTATCATATTTAATCTCCAATAAACTCCAAGAGATTTACTTCATTGGACAGGTGAAGAAATTGAGGCTCTGAAATTAAGTAACCCACCTAATTCACAAGTGCGTGAGATGCTAATGAAGTCTGTCTGTGTCCAGACTGTGTTCTATGAAACCATTCTCAAGAAATCTGTCCTATGACAGTTGGCTCCTGGTCATCCCAGAGGAGAAGCTCTGTTGTTTTGGTATGGGCCGTAGGCCCTCAGAAAAGCATATTTGCCTTTCTGAAATGAACAAAGAAGCAGCACGGGTAAATTTCTCATCACAGCTTGCCACATTAGATCTCAATGATCAATAAAACTTTCCAAATAATCAATTGCTGCTATAATGCACTGCCTCAGAAAACAGGTAATGCAAATCATATTTATGGATTTGGGGAGGTTTTCTGCAAGAGGTCTACTTTGTTGGCTGTGACTTGGAACGTGTATAATTTATGACGTTTGATTAAGTGTGCCAATCCTTCAAATGCAGACAAATCTCATGGGGACAGGCAAGCTGAAGGAACATTGGTTTTAGTGGTTTCCTGAGATTACCCAAGGCATTAAAATGAAATGATGCTTAGCAAATCCAAGCTGCTCCTTTTGGATTAAGTATTATGTTTATTGACTCTTTAAAGGAATGTATTTGATGTTTGCTCCAAGTACTTTATCTATGATCACTAAAACCTCTATCACACTTTAAGATTTTTAAAAATCTTTTCCTCAATCATACTTCTAATATCTTGCTTCCTGAATTAGTAAATAGAACCAGATTTGAGTTTGTAAAATCAGGATTCTAGTTCAAATTCTACTATGTAGATAGTTAGTAATATGACCAAGTATTAATAAGTCACTTAATGTTGCTGGATTTTATTTTTGAAAAAGACAAAGAGAGAAGAGGATGCATGGAAGAAGAGAGGAAGACAAAAAGGGAGGAAGGGAGGAAAAATATAAAAACAACTTATGTTTATCTCCAGGAATGGTGGGAATATCAAATGAAGTAGATTATACCAAAGCACTTTTAAAATCCTAAAATGTAATAAAAATTTCAGTATTGGTATCATCATTGTTGTAAGTATTTACACTCAACTAATAGCCTTGGTAGCACATAATAAAATTCAAAAAAATAATGGGCCATGATGTGTTGTTGAGGGGCCGTATCTAAACCAAGCTATGGAGGTAGCAATCTGAGCAACTGTGTGATGACAAATTACGGTTTTTGGTCTTGTCTCGGCAAAGCAGGTAAACCAAACTTTGAAAGTAGGAAGGGACTTATATTCTGAACATTTGCATTTTATTTTAAGAGTCTTCACTCTCTGGGAATGACTTTGGCAATGACTTCCAAATGAATCAGAGAAGACAGAGTTGCCTTTCTAGCATTACTAAGCTGTACAATCAGTTCTTTTCTTTTCTTCCATCACAGAAGGCAAATAGTAGCTATAAAGCCATGTTGTAGGGCACCTGCATTTCCCAAGGTGAAATCCCATGCTATGTTCAATAAAAAGGGTGTCATTGTCCATATATGAACCTTGGATCTTTATCCATTGAACATAAAGCTCTCGTTACATCATACAATTAAAAGCTCCCTAGTTGTTCTCACACATTTAAGATTAGACACACGTGATTCAGAAAGAAAACTACCTTGGGAAAGAGAGTAGAGTTGTGTCTTACTTGCATTTTGGCTTCTCAATAAAATTCTTTTCAGAAATATGAACAGATATTAGCCTCCAGAAGTATTAGCATCTGACTTCATAGCAGACTGCTGCAGACAGAACACCTTGAGAGGATTATACCCCTAAAGCTCTAAAGAATTAGCAAAGTGCTTATTCTGCAAAACAACTGCAAAATATTCCATTGCAAAGAAGCACACTTTCTGATAAACAACACAACTAACAATTTGTCAGCTTTTTTTCTGGCCTAATAAGCAATGTTGTCTTTTTTTTCCCCCTAGTTCTTTCCAACTTTGATTGCAAATTTAACAATTTAGAAATAATTTTTTTTAAAACTGCTTTTTTTTAACTCAAAGATTTTTCAGGATTTCAGAACTAGAAGATCGTATCAATCCAGTCATTGCCCTTATCCCCACCCTGCCCCCATACCACCACCATATCACACACAGAAATGTAACTATGATCCAGAGAGGGGGAAAAAATAACATACTTGAGATCACACACTAGTGTGTAGGTGAATTGGAGTTAGAACTTAGGTCTCCTGAATACTAGCCTAATGTCCTAGAATTTCTTTCTAGCACAAAGCTTTTTTGACCATCACATGATCATGTTCTCTTCAAGATATCATTACCCTTGATCTGGTGTCCATTCTGCATATACTGAAATCACGAGTGTGTCAGAGGTCTTATAACACCATACAAAGTTAATTTTAGTGTAATGTTATTAATAGATATAATTTATTGAGATTTATGATGTGCAAAGAACTTTACTAAGCCCTTTATGTATATTAAATCATTTAATTTTTATTTTACTTAATTATTTACTTATTTTAAATATTTTATCTATTTGACAGAGACACAGTGAGAGAGCAAACACAAGCAAGGGGGAGTGGGAGAGAGAGAAGCGGGCTTCACACCTAGGAGGGAGCCCAATACAGGGCTCAATCCCAGGGCCCTGAGATCATGACCTGAGCCAAAGGCAGACACTAAATGACTGAGCCACCCAGGTGCCCCTAAATCACTTAATTTTTGGAATTATCTTCTGAGGCTGGATATCATTATCCCTATTCTACAGATGAGAAAAGTGATGCTTTATGACATTAGGTTACTTGGACCATACTACTACACAGCTGGTAAGAAGAGCCAAGATTCCACAAACTAGATCTTCAACTACTATGAAATTCTAACAACGTTTATAAAACCATCAAAGAAAAAACATACAACTCAGAAATTTTCATAACCAAAACTGCCTTTATCAGTTTTAAGAAAGAAAACAATTTCTTCTTGTAGTTGGAGACATAACTAACAAATGTATTTAGTTCTAATCAAGCAATAAAAAGCAGATTGTTTAATTCTGTTCTTTAAATACATTTCAGCCAATTTCAAAGACTTTCAACATTAATAAACAGTTTCAAGGGCTGAGCTTAAAGCTTTCTTTGTCTGGTAGGCTATATTATTCATTGCTGAAATCCCTGCTCTTCTTACATCTGAAATATGATGGCATATTTATTAGCTGTTAAGTCACAACAATTATACCTCTTTTTAGGTACAATCTGGTACTCCTATTTAGCTCTGCTCTTGGGTTTAGTTTTAATTCCATCCATAATTCTAGTGCACAAACTTCAAAAAAGAAGAACTGCCTAAAGACATCAGGTTGGGAACCATTTGAATTCTGTGGATTCTATTGTCATCATTATTGATATGCAGATCGTTACATAACTGTAGGACTATTGTGACAGCTCTGTACAATGACTTCCTGAACAAATTCTGAAAATCAACCAAAACATTCTTGAATAAAAACTGCAGATTGAAAGTGAGCTATGATAAAAATTTCTGAACAAAACTATGATTTTGCTGTGCTATAACCTCTTAGGAGCAAAAAGCACTAATAAAAGGGATTATAGATTTTTCTACCATTAATTTAACTCACTTCTTAGGTAATTTCCATGAGTCAGACCATTTTGAGCTAGATCTGGCAGTAGTTAAAATAGTCAAAAAAACAGAAATGGTCCTAACTTCATGAAGCATAGTTTAATGGGCTATGGGATTATTTCTCAGTAGAGAGAAACTTTTAAGGACTATGAGTAGAAAAGATCCTCCTGATTTTAATTCTTATATTAATATGATAATCTTCTAAGAAACATCTATACATTTTTTAGATCACACAAATTCACAATTGCTACATAGCAAACCTCAATGTAAGTTACTATCATTCTTTTTTTTAAAACTATCTATGATATTAAGGAGCAAATCTAAGAATAAGTAGTATGAGACAAAGAGCTTCACATTATTTTCTATAATTCTCCTAATTTTAATACTAAAGAGGTTTTCCTTTTTACGCTTTCCATAATCTCAATTAACAAAAATGTACTTTTCGTGAAATCACATTTTTCAGTACATTCTTATTTAATTTGAACCCTCTCTCATTCAAGTAAAGTCCAAGCAGATATATAAGCAAGAACAATGATATGCAATTTCACAGGCTTCCTCTTCTGGTTTATATATCCAGAATATTTTATATTCATTCTATACTAATTGCTCTAAAACACAAGTCAGAAACTTTTCTTCTATAATGACCACAGAGTAAATATTTTGAAGACTTTGTAGGCCCTATGGTCTCTGTTGGAACTACTCCATTCTGCCTTTAAAATGCAAAAGCTGATATGGATAATATGTAATCTAATGGGCTTGAGTGCATTCCAATAAAAGTTTACTTATAAAAATAGGCAACTTTTGGCCATATTTGGTTGACCCTTGCTCAAAATTATCAACAATCTTTTGGCCAACACTAGCTGAATAAAGATGAGCATGATTATCAAAAGCACATCTCACTAAAATCCAGGTTAAAAAATAGAATATTCTATAATATATATTTGAAGATAAATTTTATAATTATCTTTTAGAAGGGAAAATAAATCTATAGAGATTAAAAATCAAATTCCATTTTTTTCAGATTACCTTTCAATTGTGCTAACATTCTATTTATGATAGTACTGTAACTATATTTTTTATGAAAATAAACAGAACCAAAACAACAGTTGTCGAAAGATCAAGCCTTCCTTGTTATATCAGTTAGAAGTCTAAATTCATTAATGTGTACACATCAATACTTTAATATTAAAAAACATTCATCCAGTATAGACATTGTGCAAGGAAAAACATATATTTGAACTCATGGAAAATAGCATGGAATTTCTCTCTCAGTTTGCTATTTAATTACAAGTAACACATTTTCCTGTACAAAGGTATACCATCTTTTCCAACTTATGCATGTGGCATTATTATTTCATATTATATCCCCATCTACTCATGCATCTAATTTAAGTTTTCCAATATTAAATAACTCATCCAGAAACTGGTAATTTTTTATTAAACAGAAAAGAACGTATACTCAATTTTATGTGTGTGTGTGTGTGTGTGTGTGTGTGTGTATGTGTATGAGGGCCAAATACTATATCTGAGCTTTTGCTTTTCCTTAAAGGAGCTTCTGACTTAACCAATACAAAAGTTATAATTGAACTAAGGAGTCTCTAAAATCCCCTAAAATGTATATAGTATTCTAACGCTTTCCCTAAACTTCTGTAACATCTATTGGGATATTTTCTAGAGATCTCAAACTTCACGCACAATTAAACCATTCTTAGCTGAAGGATGAAAACTAAAACTCTTCAGTCAATGTATTTAAAATGATCAAATTATTTATGAATTTAGACTACCATAATGGGGAAGCCTTTATCGTCCTCAATCTTTGGTGATCAAGTCTTGGATAAAGGTCATGATTAGATTTAGTATTAAATCCAGAGAAGTCTTTACTTTGAAACAGGTATTTGTAGCAGTATTCACATATTGTGTCAATTACATTGTTTTTTTTCTCTGGTTGTAACTGCTCTAGATATAAAATATACCCTTTTCAACTATCTGTAATTAAATCATCCATACTTCAAGTAATGGATACCAGACCTTAAATGTAGCATGTGATGATGATTTGGCCTACTACATCAAAAAAGCTTTCTTATTTTCATATGGTTCATAATGTGCAAGATAAAAATGCGGTATGTAAGCAGAGAATTCTGTTTTAAATCTAAATTTTAGATTTAACCTCAATAAGGTTAAAGGAATAGAAGGAATCTTTAAGACTATGCCTTCAGTGGTAATTCATCTTGGTTTTATGAGGACAAGTAAGTGAATCCTATGTTGGAGATTGAAATTGAAATAAAACAATCATTTTAAATGTTTATGTTGGTTATGAATAATAAACTGCAAAAAAAGTACATAAAAATGTTCCTCTCTCCCCACATATATATATATATACAACCAAAATATATACATATACATATATATTTCCTCTCTCTCTCTCTCTGTATATATACACACACACACATATATATTTCAAACAGGTTAGTGACACTTAAGACACCTCATGCATAAACTGAAATAGAAATGGTACTCTGAGTTGTAAAGATAAAAACACCTTTCTCAGATGGTTATACGGCATTTATTCTTTTGGCCAAGGATCAAAAATAATCATTGGATATAAAAATCCTATTCACAATAACCATAAAAACTGTAAAGTATTGAAGAATAAATTTAATAAGAATTATAGGAGGCCTATGAGAATAAATTTAACAAGAAATGTGTAAGACATGTAGAAAACTATAAAACTTTACTGATGGACATAATAGAATATATACAAATGGTGAGACACAGTATGTTTTTCATTAGAAAGAAACCAGTATTGTTGAGAAGTAAATTTTCTTCCAAATTTCAAAGCAAGTACAACCAAAATATTGGTTGTATTTTTTTAACTTGCCAAAATATAAAGATTGTATAAAAGTATAACTATCTCAGTGTCAAAAAAAAAAAAAAAAAAAAACTACCTCAGCGTTTAAGTATAAATAGAAACATAATGAGGGGAGATTTGCCTTGATATTTAAGGTCAGAATAATTAAAACCACATGATGCCAGCACAAAAAGAGAGAGAAAAAAAATTAATAATGCAAATTACCAAGTAAAAACATAGACCTAAGGACACACGAGATTTCCTATATGATAAAAACAACATTTTTAATTCTAGGGCAAGAACAGATTATTTCATTAAATTTTACTGTCACAACTATGTATCCAGCTATCTTTCTATCTATCCTATGGATAGTCCCATTTCAGAACTTATCTGAAAACACATTTTAAATGGAGTCAATATTTACATAAAATATTGAAATGAAAAATCACATAAGATACTGAAAGATCATTTGAACATTCCTTTCAAATCTTGGCGTAGACAAGACTTTTCAAAGTCTGAAAACAAAGACCAAAAACCATAATATATCTTAGTAAATATGAATATAAATCTTCTGGATAATAAAGTATATTATTCACAAAGTGATTACATAAGGAGGTATGTTTATAATGGGTAAGAAAGTGTTAATACCCTTAATATATAAGAAGTTCCAACAAATCAATAAGAAAAAATGAATTCTCTAATAGAAAAAAAGATATCAGTAAATGACAGGAAAAGTCAATTCAGAGAAGAAATACAAATGTCCTATTAAAAAAGCAGTAGAGATGGTTATTTTGCCAAAAAAAAATTAATTAGTCAAGGAAATTACCAATGTCACCTATTAGGTTGGCAAAGGTAGAAAGAATGAACACACTTAGGGAGATACCCAGGAATGGTCTAAGTATGTGCACATGGAACTCTCATACACTGGTGGTATGAACCTAAATTAGCACCTAAAGGAAGCACAGTTTTGTTATATGTATCAATACCTAAAATCTACAAGCTCTGGCTTCCAGTAATCTCATTTCTAAGAATTTACCAGGGGAGATACTTTTACAATGGCATCAAATAAGACCACATATGATGGCTTAATATAGTTTCATTTACAATGGTAAAAATCCCCCAAATAATCATAATGCCTATCAATAGGATTGATTTAATAAAATCAATGAAATTCAGCAACCCATGGGTACTATGTTGTACAAAAATTTTAGATGTCATCAAAAGATGATCACAAACTATTAGGGGCAGAAACAATATAACATGATGTCTGATACTATCTGATTCTATTTTATGTACATCTCAAGAAGTCCGGAGTTTCAGTGACCATTTGGCTAGCAGTATTTATATCTGGGTGATGACATTAATAGGCATCTTCACTTTTAATTATAGTTTACTAATTTTCCTATAATGGACAGAAAAAAGGGAAAATATTTTTTTTAAATGGGAGAATATTAAGAAAATTATATAACAAATTTGTCTACTTTGCAAAATGAACATAACAAACAGCTGGAAGTTACTTTATATCTTTTATTTGATTTCCTTGATTTCCAAATACAGAAACTGAACAAGAATTCTATAGGAGGTTTTATCATCAGTGACAAATTCAGGACAAATCCAGAGCTTCCTAGTCACTACTTTTGATATAAGTACTGAGTTTTTCATAATAACTATAGAAATAATCTCTTAAAAAATGCAATAGCATATTTTAGCCCAAGGATTGCTTACTTTCAAAAGAAATCTAGAATTTAATAATTTTATATATATATATATGTATGTACATATATATACACACACATATACGTGTGTGTATAAAATTAGATATATAAAATATATGCAACCAAATTTTATTCTTAATTTTTATCAACCCCGTTGTATATTTGATAAAGTAGAAAAAAAGAAATTAGAAACATTTTAAGCCACATGTTTTTCTCAACCTTGAAGAACACAAATGTATTCAAACTGAAGTCTTTTAGATTGACTTTGAAATACAACAAAATTATTATTTCACACAAATGCTAATCATCATTTTAGTAAATATTCTGAGATGCTCAGATCCTGAGATAGGTATTAACTCATTAAAATAATAAGTTAAGATATCAAAAACTGATATTTTCTTGTTTCTAAAAGTCGTAAAATTTAATCAAAATCTAATTTTGTTCTTAATTCTCAAGATTACCATATCCTTTTTTCAAGTAGATTTTTGTTTCAAGCAAGAATTGAATTCATTCTCCAGTGATGTACGATGATTTATAATATCCAAGAAAAAGGTAAATAATAATCTTCAATTTACCCACAAACTCTAATGATGCTGACAGAGTGAAAATTACTAATTTAATTGATCTCTCAATGAATTAGACTGCCTACTTTTGTGTATTATGGGTTTTATTCCTTATGTTCTATTTATTTCATTTTTGTAGGTTTCCCAAAAGTCATCTGGGAATCTGGAATATGGACTATTAATGATCATCTGGGGAGATTATGATAGAAGCAGGCCCATTCAATTTTTCAACTTCCTTTTCCTTTAACTTCAGAAAAACACAAAATAAATGGGATAGGGAACAAATCAGGCTCAAATTCCAGTTCCAGCACTTTTCCAGCTATAACATAAGGAGGGCTGTATTGTCTTTGTCCTAATAGGCTCTAACTCACAAAAATCTTCTAAAACACAGTTTTATCCATCTGTAAAATATAATATTTCTTATTTCATAGAATCTTTGAGAATTAAATGTGAAAACATTTAGAAATTAAGGTTTCTCAAAAAATGGTAGTGACTTTTAGTAGGGTCATTAATCAAAATAAATATATCCCAGTTACATGTCAAAGATATACTGCAATTTTTCAACTCCTGTTTTTTACTGACCTTTTTAAATTAAAATATTTATTAACTACCAAATGCTTAAAAGAACAGAGAATCCACATGCACTTTAATATCACTGATTTCATATCATGAAAATTCAAAAAGACGGTCCTTAATTATATATACATTCTTATACGCTACATCTTTGTTGCATACTTTACATATGTAAATATTCATTTATACTAAACAGGACCCAGCAACTACATAAGAAAGGCCTTCTGCTATTTCTCAACTATATATTTTTTAAAAATTGTATTTATTTGACAGAGAGAGAGACACAGAGAGAGATGGAACACAAGCAGGGTGAGTGGGAGAGGGAGAAGCAGACTTCCCACTGAGCCGGGAGCAGGATGCAGGGCTGGATCCCAGGACCTTGGGATGATGACCTGACCTGAGCCAGCAGCTGCTTAAGGACTGAACCACCCAGACGCTATTTCTCAACTATTGAAAACACACTACACACTCCTCAAGAAGAGGAGCACATATGTCTAGCCCTCTTTTCATCTCCTTCTCTGGGTCTCTCTAGCTTTGTCTCTCTCTCTCTCTCTTTAAAGCTCAAAGACTTAAGTAGCATTTGATTTAATCAGGTTTTATTCCTGCCATGATTACAATAGGCACAACAACAGCAACAACAAAATAGAAAACCCAGAGCTCCAGGATTGTTGCTATTTTTAATTAAGAGACATTTTGTCCAAATCTGGGAATTTTAAAACTAGAACACATCTATAGCATTGCCACTTGGGGACTCAAGTAACCTAAGAAAGTTCCATTAAAAACAAATTTCCACCTAAGTGGTGGTGATGATGATCAGAGTCGGTTTGGTAAACTAATAAATAAAGCCATTTTAAAGTGTGGCTCTCAAAGCTCATTCATTAAACAGAGAGGAAGAATTTTCTCGTCTGTTAGAAAATGTGCAATTAAGATATGAAAATGAGAGTAGATCTTTCTGTGTAATCAGAAAACGATATATTTGTCAGAAAATATTACTTCGTAGTGTTAAAAAAAAAACAATTAGCAAAATGCTCTTATTCAAATTTCTTATGGAACAGAATTTGGCCTCCAACACCTAAAGTTTAAAACAAAGCATCCAAAAAATCTGAAGGAAATGAGGTAAATTGTGTTTTTCATATGCTCTGTAATTCTACAGATCTTTCACCTGTAAATTTGGCAAGTACTTAAAATATTATGACTTTCAGATAACAAAGGTATCATTCTCTAATGAATTCTGTTAGAAAAATGGTTTGCCATACAGTCATGCTAATGTGATTCAAGTAAACACTTAAACGCATTCTTCCAACACAAAAGCCAGATGCAAATTTACACAGCCTAACAGATCACCCCACCAGTGTCAAAAGAGAGTGTTGGTTTAACAGTGCTTGAAAGAGGAATGGTTTACACAACTGATTGATGGGAGAATGTTTCAAGAGATCTTCAGTCTATTAACTCAAACATTGATTTGGGAAAAGAAGTAGAAATATGTATTTACAAAATAAGTCTTGAAGTTTCTCTGTAGGTCAAAGAAAGCAAACAGATAAAGTACTTAAATTTCATTTTTTTGGAGCACAATATATTCAACAGTGGTTAAATTTACAGAATGGTGATTAGATTTTTACAACCCAATAATTGGCACCTACTCACTTGTATTTAAAACTCTTTACATCTTTGCTTGTTTTATGATATTCCTTAAAAAGGCCTGTAAGTCATTTCTTTAAAGATGTTAAATGTTAAAATGTTAATGTTAAAAAACGTTTCTTGAGAAATCTACAGTTGAAGAAATATTAACACCCTTAGAAAATGGACAATTTTTAAAGATTATCTATGCAGAATTGTTTAAAAGTTGACTGTGTGACTATACTGTCCTTTGTGAAATCCAGTTAACTTATGGTTCTAAGTAGCAGGAAGATTCAATAATTATTTTAAAACAAAGGCTTTGGGGCACCTGGGTGGCTCAGTGGATTAAGCCTCTGCCTTCAGCTCAGGTCATGATCTCAGGGTCCTGGAAGGGAGCCCCATATTGGGCTCTCTGCTCAGCAAGGAGCCTGCTTCCTCCTCTCTCTCTGCCTGCCTCTCTGCCTACTTGTGATCTCTGTCTGTCAAATAAATAAATAAAATATTTTAAAAAAATAAAATAAAATAAAACAAAGGTTTCATTCTGGGAGAGATAAACAGCACACTCTCTAAAACACTACTTGCCTGATGTTGATGCTTTAGAAATTAGAAGGTAGGAATAAATGGGACTGTTTCCACAAAAAGGTCACCTTTGAATTACGTATATTACAAGCCATACTATCCAATATTTCCTCTTAGCAGAATAATAATGCAGAATAAAACAGCCTTTAATTTCCATTATCATTGACTCTATTTCTATTTTCATGGGAAATGAAAAACCTAACCCAGTGTTAGATGAGCATGAGATTAAAAATATAACTTCATATGTATTTTATTGAATCCTCTTTAAATCTCTATTTTGAGGGGCATTTGGGTGGCCCAGTGGGTTAAGCATCCAACTCTTGGTTTTGGCTCAGGTCATGACCTCTAGGTGGTGGGGTGGAGCTCAGCTTCAGGCTTTCTGTGCTCAGCATGGAGTCTGCCTGAGATTCTTTCCTCTTCCGTCTTCCTTCCTCTTTGTGCTCTCTCTCGCAAATTAATTAATTAATTAATTAAAATCTTAAAAATAAATCCCTACTTCTAGTATGTTTGGTAGTGTAAAATTTATATATTAGTGGATAGATAAATAAATACACATTTCTTGAGCAAGTCAAGTGGATGGATTAAATTCTAGTGAGGAATCATCATTTCTATTTAAAATAAAAAATAAAATAGCTGAGTGAATCACGGCTTTTAAAAACTACCTATTTAATTTAAAAAAACTTCATGGAAAAGTCTATAGATAAACATTTTTAAAAATGTTTTTGATTCGATGGTCTTATACCAATTAGGCACTGAATTATTGATCTTTAGAGGAGCAATCTCAAGATGCTTAATCACTGAGGCCTTAGGATTAAGCATACTTCCAGAATAATAATGAGGCATCCATAAATAATTTACAGGAAGCTATTCAGTGGGATTGTCTCTATATGAAAATGTGCAATACTAGTATTACTAGCCTCCAATTAAATCGCTACCTTTCGAACCAAGGAATAGCTAAATCATATTACCCTGAAATGTATATTAAAATATAAGTATTTCTGATTTTTTTAGACATCTTAAAACTAAATAATAGATGTAGCTATTATTAATTTATTCATAGTATCAAACATTAAATAGGTGCTCATCCCTCCCCCATTTCAAAATCTTTGTTTCAACTTTTGTTCTTTCTAAATATTTTCATCGTCTGGGTCAATAAAACTGGTGTGGCAGCTCCAAAGGACATTTTATAAAAATAAAAGCCAAAGTTAGAAAATGTTTTTCAACATCTTCATACTTCCTTTAGCGTCGCCTGTCTTGTACTCCTCTCTTTGTGAAAATGCTTCAGATTCTCTCATCATGTCAGAGCACCCACTCAAGAAATTCCAGTCTCTTCTGCATAGCTGCCAAGGTCCTGTGCAATTAAGCCTCACCTTATGTGTTCATACGCTGCTTATTCATACCCTACACCACACCCTACTATTCCAATCCACTCACATTAACTGTAAAATCTGTCTAGTTCTTAGTTTCTGCATTTGTAAAAGAAAGTGATAATACAATTACCTAGCTCATGGCGTTTTTGTGAACATTAAGTGAGATAGTCATATATACCCTAAATTTATATTTTTGTAATATTATTATTGCTAACATACAATAACTTTCTTCATGTTGTCTATACCCTATTACCCTTTCCCACAGAACCGTTCTTATTTTCCATCTATTCAAATTGCACTGATCCTGTTTGTTTAGTTCAGCTGTCTTCTTCATGACGTCGTCTTCTACAAATCCCACCCACTCTGATCATTTAGCTCTTTATTGTTGCAAAATCCACATTATAACCAGAGGCCAGTCAGTTGTTGTAAAATTCCTTTAATTAGTGATTATATTAGCTTCCAACTTCACTATAAAATTAGTGTTCCTCAAACAGTGCCCTTCAGATAGTACCTGTGTCAGTCACATAGAAAGCTTTTAAACATGCCGATTCCTGAATCTCATCCAGTCCTACTGAGTCAGACTCTGGATATGGACCTAAAAATATGAATATGAATACTAGACTCAGATGATTCTACTGCACAGGAAAGTCTGAGAATCACTGTAAAAATTTGGTTCTCAAATTTTTATTTTGATTCTTCTCCCTAGAAGACACACCACTCTCTTCTCCCACCATCTGAAATCTTTTTTCCATCTACCCTCACCTTCCTCTTCAGGCAATAAGATTAAGGTTTCTTGACTCTAGAGTTACTTAGCCCCTGTGTAAGAACCATTTCATGTCCTTCCAGGATCCAGCTTAATTAACAGAGTGCTACTTAAGTTAGCACTCAATAAATATTTCCTTGTAGCTTGATGTCCTGTAGTCCTTTAAATACCCCTTCAACAAATTCATCCAATCCATATCTGTTGAGCACCTATTGTCAGGCATTGTTATAGATACTGTCCATGCATCTCTGATCTTCTATGGCTTACTTTTGTGTATCACTTTTCTAAAATATATGTAGGTTCACCTTTAAAATTCATTAATTGTTGCTATTGTGTTAGGAGAGAAGTTATTTTATCTTCAATTGCCAATTACTTCTAAGACCTCTTGGCAAGTAAGTGGGTGATAAGTGCCAAATTATAAAGCAAGGAAAAATGAGACTTGGCAATAAAAATGCCGATAGAATGTTAAAATGAGCACCAGCAAGAGCCAATGGGCTGAAGATATTCCTATATTTTTCCGTATAAATAGGAACAAGATAATATAAACCCATTTCCCTCCTTGTTTAATAAAATGTGTATTTTGTAAATAAAACGCACAACTAGAAGCAACATATAAATCTTGTGTTTGTGGGCACCTGGGTCGCTCAGCCAGTTAAGTGTTTGCCTTCAGCTTGGGTCACGATCCGATCCTGGGGTTTTGGGATCCCATCCCACATCAGGCTCTCTGCTCATCAGGGAGACTGCTTCTCCCTCGCCCTCTGCTGCTCCCCCCTGCTCATGCTCCTTCTCTCTCTTTCTCTGTCTCTCTCTCTCTCTCACAAAAATAAATAAATAAGTAAATACTTTTTAAAAAAATCTTATGTTTGCGTCCTTTAAAAACTCATAACCATCCTTCCTCTTATTCCTCTTTTAGCTGTTTCTAAGTGTTTTTGTCATCTGAAAAATGTAAGTTGATTTTGGAAAAACTGAGTAATATCAGAATAGAAACAGAGTAAAGAATAGCTGGTGTAAACATGAGTCAAGTTGATTCAAAAACTTTTTTAAATTTTCCATTTATATGCTATTTAAATCCAGTTCTCTATTTTATATATGATTTGTATATTATTGTTAATGGTGCATAAGTAAAAGAAAATATGTTTATTTTCAAATAATCAATAGCTAGAATTATGACTAATAATCTATAAAATGTATTTTTAAATTGCTTTTTGAAAAAATACAGGATGAATAAAAAATAAATGTCAGTATATTCATATGTATGTTTGTAAGATCATGGAAAAATACACATCAGTTCACTTAGGTGGTAGTAGAGATGTGTATTTTTTTATGAAGCATAAGTCTGTAAAAAATATTCATGACGTACTAAGTGAAAATGTAGATTATAAAATTTTCTCTACAAAATAACTGCAATGTGTCAAATATGAATAAACAAAGAGATGAGAACTAGAAGGTAATATAGACCAATTAAAATACAGTTTTAATGAAATAATGGGGATGTGAATAATTTTTGCTTTCGATGTTTGCTGGCATCTTAAAATTGGTTTTGTCACAATGTACCTCCAAACATAAACGTATGTAGTGATTAAGCAAAAGGTTATTGAGAAAAATCTCAACCTCAAATCTCCTCTTTTCTCTTTGGTTGGAGATAAAACCACAATACCATTCTTTACACCAATGGTTCTCAAATGGGGACAATCCCCTCACCCTACATGACACATTTAACAATTTCTGGAGACATTTTTGGTTTTCACAACAGCAGAAATACTTCTGGCAACTAGTAGGTAGAGGGGAGGATGCTGTTCAACATCTTACAAGGCACATGACAGCCCCCTAACAATAAAGAAATTTCTGGTCCAAAGTGACAATAATGCTGAGGGTAAGAAATCTTGTTATAGAATGATCACAAAACAAATCAGTGCCATTCCCCCAAATTAATAGACACACGTGCCCCTCCCTTGTAGCTAGGAAAAACACTTTGTCTGACTTCCATTCTTTTTTTTTTTTATTTGACAGACAGAGATCACAAGTAGGCAGAGAGGCAGGCAGAGAGAGAGAGAGAGAGAGGAGGAAGCAGGCTCCCTGCTGAGCAGAGAGCCCGATGCGGGACTCGATCCCAGGATCCCGGGATCCCAGGATCATGACCTGAGCTGAAGGCAGAGGCTTCAACCCACTGAGCCACCCAGGCGCCCTGTCTGACTTCCATTCTTAAAGGAATTCCCACAACCATTTAATTATTTGAGTGGGGGTTGAGAGGAGTACATAGAAGTACCCATGATGCACTATAATATGAAACCTGAGATACTTCTTTAGCCTGCTGTCTCCTGCAGAGTAAGCCCATAATCCTATCTTTATTTCATGTCATAGTTAAGCAAGAGCATTATTCAGGGTATCCATAAAGTAACAGCAAAAAAATTTGTCCTAAGAGTCAACCAAGAAAAAAACAGATTTATCAGCTGTAATATAAAGTGGCATAGATGTTTAAAAATAGGCAAGTCTTCTAGAGATATGATCTTTATAATGAGTCTCATTGATGCTACGTGGGATGGAGAAAGGAAAGATCTGGGAAGAAAAGAAAAAAAAAAGTTCAACCACCTTTAAGAGAATTATTTGCTGGAGCAATTTATCAGAAATCAGAAAAATGTGTTCTCAATGGAAAAAAGTTCAATTGAAAATGAGGTTTTTATAATAAAAAAAATAAGGGAGAGGGTGTGGTCTTTTCACATAGTGTCCACCCACAGGCATAACCACTGAGTTTATGTTTCTTAAACATACCAGTCAGTATTTTCTGGCATTTATTGGCCTTAATGGTTATCTGACAGATTCTTCTGGAGCAACAAGAAAATTATTAGATAAGTTAAAAACAGTACCCATTCATAATGAAAGAAATTATGAATCAAGAAATATTCTAGATTTTTCAAGATCTTACGTAAGTCTTCTTTTATTGTGTGGTTTAAATTATGTACAATAGATGTAATTTAATGTATTAGTCTCTCAAGGATGGGGACCATTTCTTTTATTTAATATACCCTGAATAAAGCACCTACTTGGAATCACTTTAATAAAAATTAAGATTTTTTTTAAGGTGGATAAAGTGAGAAATATCATCTTATGAAGGATTAGTTTATCTGGTCTATCCACTGTTTCAAAAAAAAAAGAAGAATGAAAACAAATCCTGAAACAAAACAGTGTCCTCAAGGGATGAAAATGATTTTTTTTTTAAATGAGGCCTTGTTATACTTAAAACTGCAGTATAATCATATGACTAAGATTAAGGAATGTGAAATCAGTCATTTGCTAGCTGTATGACCTTGAACAAGTCACTTAACCTCTCTGGGCCTCAGGTTCCTCCTTCGCAAGTAGGTTGATAGTAGCCATCTCACTGTTTTTATAGGAAGATTGGATGAGATAATGTAAATCAACAGGATAGTTACATGAGTTAAGAACTCAGTAAACATTAACTATATTTTATTATATTAGTGTTGTGATGACAATGAAAAATATTGGCTACTGTACAAGAGAGGGAGAGTGGCAGGAGAGCGGGAAGGAGAAGAAGAAAAAGGAGAGAACGTAACGTGCTTGCCAAAAGTTGGGTAGGAGGGTTTCTAAGCATAATGTGTTTAGAATTAAGTATGCCATAACCTTCGCCATGCTTCATGCTTCATAGCCATCCTTCTGTGTGTCCCAGCTAACCTCACCTACTTACCCATTCTCCAGAGTCGTTTTAACGTCCCCTATTCTCAACAGAAACTGTCTCCCATGTCAGAGAGAAGAGAGAGGTATTCCATCAAGCAAGCCTCTAGCTTCCTGTCCTGCCACTCTACCTATCCCTTGCATTGTATCTGCAACCTACTCCCTTCTAAAGGAAACTTCTCCAAATTATATATCATTCCTTTTAGCAATTGCTCTGTCCCTACTTCAGTTCAGATCCAAATTTTTCAAAAGTGTGGTTTCCAACTACTAAAGCTCCTCTATGTTTATCAGAGAGCTCTTGTTACTACTCTAGTTGGGAGCTAAGTCTCAGAACTTATTTCAATTGATCATTGTGGCATGTGACACTGCTAACCACTTTCCTCTTCTTTTGTTAAGACTGATTTATTTATCTGAGAGAGACAAAGACAGGCTGAGAACATGGGTGGGGGAGGGGCAGGAGAAGAAAGAATCTCAAGCGAAGTCCCTGCCAAATAAGGAAACAAGGAGTCTGAGGCAGCCTTATCCCACAACCCTGAGATCGTGACCTGAGCCAAAACCAAGAGTCAAAGGCTTAAACAACTGAGCCACCCAGGTGCCCCACTTTCTTCTTTTGGAACCTCTCTTGCGCCTCAGTTTCCAAAACACTCTCACCTGCAGGTTCTCTTCCTAACCCTCTGATTACTGCTTAGATACTTATCAATCTTTGTGGACTCCGTTTCAGTATTCCTCCATGTAAATTACAGTTCTCACCAGATCTCCATTTGTCGCTGTATTGTCACTTTCCCTATTTAATTGTACCCATTCATACTGTTATAAGCACTACTTATATGCTGATAATGTCCAAGTTCATTTCTCTAGTCATGACTTCTTACGTGGCTCTAGACCTGTATTTTCCAATCTCCCATGGGAGATTTCACGTCTGTAGAAATGTCAACATATCCCAAGCTGAGCTCACTGTCTGTCCATATGCCTAATTCCCCACCCCATCTCCAACTTGGCTGCCCTTTTCGTGTCCTCCATATCAATAAATAGTGCCATCAGAAATCAGGATTCACCAAGTCCTTTTGCTTCTACCTTGTAAATGCCCCAGTTTTTTATCTTTTCTTTTATATCCCTGCCTCGATTCATCAATTCTTCCTGGATTTTTGCAATGAGTTTTCATTTTCTTTCCCAACTTTACATTTTGCTTAACTGTATTTCAGAAGCATCTTCCTGAAGTGTGAATCTGTTCATGCAATTCTCCTATTCATATCCTTTCATGGGTCCCTGCAGTCTTCAAAACAAAATTTAAACTCTTCAGCAAGCTGCATAAATGGTCTTTATAGGTTGATCACTGCCTATGATCTCCATACCAGCTCTTACCACCTCCTCACTCCCACTCCCAACTCCAGCCATTTAAAGCTACTTACAAATCCCTAACCCCATTTATCTCTCCCATGCTTTTTTTTTTTTTTTTTTTTCCTTCTATGTGCCATTATTTTTGCTTGGGACATCTAGCCACAGCCCTCTAATCCCATCCTCACCTGGGAATTTCTGTGTAATATCTGATTCTGCATTCCCAATACACCCTGTGTATTTCCTGCTTCAAAGCATTTATAATCCTGCATTGTGATTCTTCCTACATTGGTTAAACAGTGAATGCCTTGAGTTTGAGGCCTATGAGTCTATGTTCTGTTTCTCCACATATATGGTATGGTGTTCTAGTGAATAATAACAAATTGCTGTTATGAAAACAAATAGTTCACCCAATATCTGTGGCATTCACCAGGAGTCAAACATCCAGCCAACCATTGTGTACAGAGCAAGATCTATACACTGTAATTCTGTGTATAGATACACAGGGGAGATACACTGTAATTCTGTCTATATTCAGTTTATAAACATGAATCAGGAAGCTAGAATGAATATGTAGCATATATAGCAATTTGAAATGGCAAATACCAAACAAATGGTGAAACCAACAAGTGACAAAGGAACACATGGGAGATACAGACCACTAGGTACTCTACTGACTGCTCATTAAAAAAAAAGTTTTAGAGAAAAGATAAATATAAGTACAGTAAGAGTCTGCAGAAGAATTAAGAATAGTGAACACCTAGATGCTAAGTCTCATGAGGTCAGGGGACAAATCGATCTTGTTCACTGTTCTATTTCTAAGGCCTAATATGGTTGGATCATAGTAGCTGCTAACTAAGCATTTGTGTTGAATTGAATTTTAAACTGTGCATCTGGTGATGCAAGAAAACATCTGTTAAAAAAAAAAAAAGGCAGCACTTTTTCTCTTTCGCCATTCCATAAAAAGGTAATTTGTGTGTGTGTTTACTAGAACTATTTCCTCAAAAGTGAAATATTGCTTCACTCTTTGGTTGGCAAATGTGTTGTTTCAAGATGGAGAAGTATCTGCTTTAAATGAAGAGAAAGCTATTTCGGTCCTTAATTCTCAGAGCCAATTTTGGATCTTAAAATGCACTTTTCATCAAAGAGTCTTAACAAAAAGATTCCTGCCAATGTAACCAAGACATCTAAAAATATTTCATTCTAAAGCCAAGCTTTCTGCTCAGGAGCATTCTAATTGAAATTGCATTCTTCCAAAGACCTAGGATTGGGCCAATAGTCACCGGAGTAAGCTACCATCCTCACCTTCATGAGTAGGAACTCACAACTGCATGATATTTAGGAATTCTGCATTTTCCTTGCATTTATGCTGGATTTCCAAGTTTTCCAGGAACTTCTTTGTACTCAACAGAGCTATTATACTAAACCAAACCAGCAACACATATAACTATGGGTTGGAAGTCAATTTAACATGTCCCCTCTCATTTCAAACATAAAGAAAATTGAGAACTGGTAATATAAATTATTCACCCAAGTACATTTAAGGCACAGTTAGAGTAGACAGAGTTTCTTGAGTGATAGCCTGTTATTCCATCTTCCACATAAGCTATGTTCATAGAACATCAATACCTTCACATAAGTTGTTTTATTAATTCTAATTGTCACTAAGCAAAATGGGACTACTCCTTCCCTCTTACAGGTGAGGAAATTGAGCTTCATCTGTCTTTGAATTCCCTCAGGATGACTGAGCAACAGAAGCAGAATGAGTATTCAAAACTCCTGACTTGGTTCAGATATTACTATTATTGTGATTTATTAGGAGCATCAAATTGACATGGGTCTTTTCCTTCAGTACAAATGAGTCTTTAACAATCTATATGGCCTAGTGTCTACCATCCCTCAAAGGAAGATTTGCTATAGTAAAAGAAAGTTACAATTACCAGAGGTTGCATGTCACAAAACATAACACGTATGTTAATTAATTTTGAGGTTTCATTTAAATAATCATTCTTTCACAACTAAAAATGATCAAAAGATACTAATACTTTTAAACCTGTATACAGGGGACAATATGCCATGAACATCTTCTCCTTCTTTTTTTTTTTTTTTTTACACACCAGTGATGAAATTTCCCATCTGTTGCTTCAAATCAAATAAGCATATCTAAAAATAAAATATCCTGCAAAATTTTTCTTTGAAGGATTAATTTAAAGTCACTCTGACTGTTAGCTGAAATGTGTTAATTTTTCAACAAGTAAAAATACGTCTGGACAAGTCTACATGTGTTAGCAGTAGGCTAAGAAAGGAATCTGGTATGGGATTTTTGACACTTGGTTCTAATCATTAATGCTGCAGTACTGGCCTATTTACAACGCGACATTTGTTTTTGCACTTTCAACATCCCATGATTTTTCAGCAACAGTAAATAGCTTTAAGAGATGACACCTTGCCTTAGCTGGTGTCTATATTTTGACTAGCAGGTCTTGGCACTGTGTCCAGCTCAGATGCCTTTCCAAAATGCTGCATGCAGGTAAAAGGTGAACAAAACTTAAGAAAAAAAAAAAAAAACACTAAACATTTGGGGGATATAACACATCTAAGTTCCTAGCTGACCTATCACAGCAACTTCGAATCTTCTCATCATTGTCTGTTTGGACTCTGTTTCCTAATTTTTCCATAGAATACCATTTTGTGATGCTGTTATGTAAAAAAACAACATAAATCAAAAGGCAAAAGAAAGGAGTCTAATTTGACTATATGTAGGACACACAGAACAATACCTGATTTCTAATCACTTTGTTTCTAGCAACACAATTTAGATTCAAATGTTTGGGACTTGGGAGGTACCCACTTTAGGACACTTTTTTGCTTCACTCTTTTTTTTTTTTTTTTTTTTGCCTCACTCTTTTTGGCAAATGGTAATGGTTATGGTAAAACTCCAAATTTAAACCAATAAAAGACCTCCATAATCCCACAAAAGTGAATATTTGTGTATCTGAGAGATTAGTTTCCCAAGGAGGACATATTCTCTAGACAACAGGGGATTTTCATAATGTGTGGGAAATCTGTGGTTCTGAATCACCCAAAATTGTCTCAGTCTGTGTTTGTATCCTGTGTATCAAAAACCTTCCCAATAAGTAGAATATAAGAAGACACACATGACATTAAAACATGGCTGAAACTGTTGAATATTCCCTGGAGTAGTCGTGAGATGTTTTATAACCTTGTGATACCTCAGGATTATCAACTGTCTTTGGAGAGTGTATAGGGATAAGGCTGGTGATTTGAGCTTGCTCTCTATTTGAATTCTGAGAATATGAAAATTTGCATAATGTTGAGAGCCTATCCACTACCTAGTACTTTGGCTGTCTTGAGTTAATTAATAAGTGTCCTAACTTTCAAGTCCTGATGGCTGGCTTAGAAGTGTTTTTGCATAAAACTTTACACACGACATCCTCTTATTTAAATAGTGCATTTCATTTCTAGGAAGAACCATGCCACAGCACGATCTTCTGAAATGTGCTGTGTGCTTTCGGGATTGAAAGTAACACTCGCATCTTACATTCAAAGGTGGCCTTTCTAGAGAGACTTTTCCAAAGGAGAAAACTTCAAAGACACAGAGTAGAAAAGTCACTGGAAAAACAAGTAGCAGCCCAAGTAATCTGGGGTATTTGGGACACTTGTCATTGTTTTGTACGTCTGTAGTGACCCAAGGTGGGCAGCAGGGGGCGCTCCTGCATGAAGCAAACCCCCACAAGTGTCCCTGGTTGGGAACACGGACGCTTTTTCTCTTAGCATTTGCCCCAAGTCCAACGAGGTAGCCAATAAAAAGTGCAGTTGTTCATAAAATGTATGACCTTAAGACATGCAGTGAATACCATTGCAGAAGTGACTAGCTAGGGTACATAGGTCTGAGCTTGCCTTTAGAAAACAGGGTGACCAATTTTTGTAATTTATTTTGATGGGCAGCAGACTTTAAAAGAGCTGGTGAACAATTGTGGGAGGAGGAGATTGCCATCAGCTGTAAAGAAACCATCTCTGAAAGCAACAAGTGGACATCAGTATCCCAGGGTCATTTATTCAGCCTCTTTGTGACAGTTTAGTTTATAGTTATATTCCCTGTGAAATATCAAATCAAAACCTTTCCCTCTTTTCCTGACCCCACCCCAAACTCAGAAAATCCTCGATGAATCTCGTTTCCCACTAAACCTTAAGAAATGTGGCTTCTGCAAGGGATCTTCTGCATGTGGCTGTGTTTTGCACGTGAATTATGATGCATTTTACTTGCTCTGTAACAATTCCCAGGTATCCAAACCAGGTTGGAAAAATCCTTAGGGACCAAAAACGATGGCTTTGAAACCTCAAACACAGTGGGCTTCAAAGCAAAATCCCCAGCCCTCAGCCCCACTTCATACACATACTCATGTATACACCATCCCCACCAACCCGATTCTTTCCATTTCCTTTCCCCAAATGAAGGTCTGCGGAGATACAACCATAAACCTCAGTACTCACCATATTAACTTCGGAAACCATATCAATGCTGGCGATGTCAATGTTCATTCCCACAGCCACAGGGGGACCTGTGAACCAAGATAGCCAGCCACGTGATTTCTGAGAACTTCATTCATTTTCAGCAAGAGCTGTCCCTGGGCATGGGGTATTCTGCCCCAAATGCCTCCCCCACTGCTCACCCTTATATTCTTGACTTCTCTGCTCCTTTTTAAAAAGAGTGCCAGGCACTCCTCTAGGAAATGCTCTATGGAACGTGTACACACGTGCCCTCGTGTAAGAGGGATTCCAATTCTATCTACATATGTAGATGTCTCAGTATGAGAAAACACACAACTGGAAGAAGTCAGAGGAACCGGTCTAGCCTGAGGGAATTTTTATATATTGCACTAAAACCCCCTCCTCCTCATTCTTTCCCGCCCCCCTTCCGTGCGCAGGTTTTAACTCTTTGAGTTTCGGAAGAATCTGAAGCAAAATTAAATGGGCATATCAGTGTATCTAAGGCTGCAGCAAGAGGTCCCTAGCCCTTCTGCACTTACCCTCCTTGTCTTTTAGCCCTCCCCAACCCCTTCCTTCCCCACCCCCCCACCCCCGCCCCAAACAGTGGGGCTTCCAGGTCTGGATAATACCCAGATACCAGCCACTTTAAACCATTGCCAGAACTCTTCCAAAGTAGGCGGGCACAGGGGATTAATGTCACTTTTCAACCAATTGCCTGCACATTTTGTTCTCAAAAATGTTCACGATGGCCTCCAGTAAGCCAGGTTCTCTGGGTACACAATTTACTAAACTTAAGAGGTTTGTATCTCAATGAAGCAAAGACAGTGAAGCAAAAGATTTCAGCAGTGAAGCTTAAGAACAGCAGTCACCTATACACTCTAAGAGGGTCTCGCTGAAAGACCATCTAAGTGCTAGATAGCAACAAATCGGCTTAAGTTTGGATCACTTTCTCAATATGGTAACAGAGAGACACATTCGCTATACCACATGCAGCCAACAATGAGGGAGAGGCAAGAGACAGCGCGCACAAAGCTCACAAGACAGCTTAGGCTATAGCTGGGCTGTTTCTTATTTCCAAGGCAACCCCATTACCTCCAAAATCTGGTCTCAGACGAATGTCATAGCCTTTCAGGAGTCTATCCACTGTCTCTTTAACCAGCGACATATTACTAGGGTCATTGACACTAAAGAAAGAAAAGACAATAAACAGGCATCAATAAGGCAGCAGGCACATCGTCTTCAGCATTTATCTGATCCTCACTACAGATCCCTGCTCACAGAGGTATGCAGACAGAGCCCTTCAAAGTGAAATGAAAAAGAGAAATGCTGGGCACACTTACCTCTGCGCACAGACAGCGGCGATTATTAAGGGGAATGACCAAATCCCAAAGTAGCCCTTTTTCCGGACTCTCCACATCCCTTTAGTTTTTGATGGGATTGAGGGTTTCACTGAAGAGAGGAGATCCAACTTAGTCTGCCCAGTGCAGTAATTCTAATGTGAGGCGCATGCGCACGGTGTACCAAAACATCAAAGGGGCAGCGGCGGCTGCCTGGGACCGAGCAGATTTTCTTGCTAAGGAAAAAAAAAAAAAAAAAATTAAAGGGGAAAAAGGAAAAACATATATATATATATATAACATATACATATTTGAATAATATAAGAAAGTCACCCCAAGGAGGACCCAGAGTAAAATCTTTGTTTTCCTTTCGTTAAGACAAAACAACTAGAGCCTCTGGTAAGTTTTGGTAGTTCCTGGAGGCAGCTTTGTACCTCACGGGTTTTTGGGGCGTGTTTGTGTGTTTCCTCTTAAATATGCACAACCAGACAGGGAATTTAAAAGACAGCAGGTGTGGACTGCTCATGGAAATGGGTTGCCTGGGAGCCCACTTCTGGTATCAGCAAGCCTAAGAGGAGAGGAGTTTGAACTTTATTTCCTGGCGAATAGCATCCCCTGCGTGGGGCGAGATTTGTGCTGGAGATGGGGGTTGTGCGGTGGGGAGTGGGGGGGGGAGGGACGGTGGGTGCAGCAGTCCAAGGGGGAGGGAAGAAAGAAACCAATGGGAGAAGTGCTGAGCAATCCGTCGGATTTGGGGCGGGGGGGGGGGCGGGTAGGGGAGTAGAGAATAAGAAAGAAACGGAAAAATAGAAAAAGAAAGAAAAAGAAAGGAAGAATAAAATGATGTCTGGTCTCTTCTAGGAGTCAAGGAACAAGCTTTTCTTCACTACTCACGAGCGGTTTCTTTCTCCTCCTCCTCACCCTTTGCCCCCTATTCCCAGAGAAGAAAACCTCGGGGTCCCGGTTTCTTGCCGTGTGACGTGCCTGACCCGCTAGTCCGGATTATTTATAGAAGGAGGTGGGGGGGGGGGGCGAGGGGAGCAGAAAGGCAACGCTGTCTCTCCAGGTTTCGGTCTGATTCTGCATTGGGAAATTATTAGTGGGGAGGGTGGGGTTTGGATGAGGGGGTGATGATGGGACTTGCGAGCGTGGGGAACGCGGATGGCTAGAGCCTGACCCTGGGTGCCAGGGGCGAGAGGGCTGGAGCGGCGAAACGGTGCTGCAAGGGCAGGTGGCCCTGGGGGGGCGCCCCTGGCGGACCCCCCCCCCCACGCCCCCTCAGAGCACGCGCACAGGCGCGCGCACGTGCAGGCACTCTCCCAACCCGCCTCCCGCGCCTACTTACCTCCCGGGCCTGCGCTGGCCGCCCACTCCTGCCGCGGGCGGAGCCGGTGCCCCCCGGAGCTCTGTCCCAGCTGGAGAGGGCGAGTGGCGGCTAAGGGACACCTGGCTGTTCTGGGGCTCGGGATGGCAAAAGCCAGAGCGGTCCCTAGAAGGCAGCAAAATGAGGAAGGGGCCTAGGGACGCCTGGGGGCCCGGCGTTCTCCCTCTGTCTCCGCTCCACCTCGTCCTCGCTCCCTTTCCCAGTGCCGGGAGAGCCTTTACCCGGCTCCCCAATGCCACCGGAACCCGGAGGAGGCAGCGAGTGAGCTCGGCGGTTGGAGAGGGAGGGAGATACTCAATTCACGGCCGAAATGTTTCCTCAGCTCGAGGGAGAGAGACGTGCCGCGGGTGCCAGCAGCGGCTACAAGGCTGGGGGTTCTGGGTGTGTGAGGGAGCCCGAGGCCAGGACGCCTTCCTCTCCCGGTACTCCCGAGTTATCTTGGAACGAGGGAGGAGGGAGGAGGGGATGTAGGGCAGGTGATGCCGCTGCCCCTTCCCCCACCCCTCGGTGAGGAACGGGAAAAGCCAGAGCCCAAACCTACGTTCGGGACCCAGCGCAGTTTTCGCTTCTAACTCCTATTGCTGATCATTGCTACCCATTAACTGAGCGCCTACTACTTGCCAGGAGTGCTTTATTAATTCTTACAACTGTCCCAGGATTTAGCCACCACCTCAGTTCCCTCATACGGATTTAGAAGCTGGTGCACTGAAGCGAAGTGACTTGGCCAAGGTCACCTAGTAGGCTAGAGGTGGAACCCGAATTGAACTCCAAAGCCAGTGTCCCTAACCTAGACTAGACAGCCTTGGCCCCCAAGTCCGAGACCATGCCGGCTGCCGGCTCTCGACTGCCGCAGAGCTCCCGGGGCACCGGAGCCCTCGGCGGCTGCGGGAGGAGCGGGAGCGCGAGGTTCCAGGCTTGCCTGGCCCAAGTCTGAACCGAGGGGAGGCTCCCGCCGCCGGTACCCGCTGTAGTGGGCCGGGGGCTCTCCGAAGGCTAGTAGTCCCCGCAGCACCCGGGACTCCTCCGGGTCCTGGTCCCAGCCAAGCTCCTGACCCAATTACCTCTTGACCGCCTCCCTCCCTGGCCCCCATCCCGCCTAGGCCAGAGGGTCTTCCTGGGGCGGCTCCGGGGAATGACTCCTAGGCGAGGGTGGAGGCAGGAGGGCTTCGAGGCGGGAATCCGACAGCTCCCGTGTGAGGGAACGCGAGCAGGGAGAGCTCTGTGCCTTCGCTAAGGGAGTTTCTGAATTTGAGACAGGTAAAACAACGCCATAAACCTTGCGGCTCTACAGCCTGACGTTCTGCGGGGCTCCGGGCTCAAGGAGTCCGCTGAGGGGCAGACTGGGAGACAGAAGGAGAGACAGGAGAGATGAAATCCTTAACTCTCCCATCTGTAATTATTCCGGTTGAGAGTTTCAAGGACAAAATGTAGACCCATGGCAGAGGAAAATTGCCAGTTTTCCTCTTTTTACACTTATATACAATGGGAATCTTTTACACAAGCTAACATATTGAAGAGAAAACAAAGTTTAGTCTACCAGCATTATATCAAGAGGAGTCCTAAATCAGTTTGAACGCCAGGTAATTAACTGGTGAAAACCTAGGAAACTTGTCTTTTTCTGGAAAGCACTCCAAAACAGGATTTTCCTTCTGACCATTAGTTATCCATGTTGCACTTTCTGCACTGCCAGCCTCCCTTCAGTTTGGGTTGAAAGAAGAATATTTAGTTAGCAGAACAATACAAAAAATATTGTCATCCACTGGTAATAAAAATAGCCCAGTGAACAATTAAACAAGTACTTGTGGAAGACTTGTCTTATACAGAAAAATAAGTGAGAGGAAGGCAAAGAGTTAAAATCAAAGTAACTTGCATCTCAGCAAGTAAAAGGATAAGCACAATACAAACTGTGAGTTTCAAAGGAACTGGAGGCAGAACTTCTGGTTCAAATCCCAGTTTGAATACTTAGTATCTTTGTAACTTGGATAGGTCAGTAAACCTGTCTAAGCCACATTTCATTCTTCTGTAAAAATGGGAATGATAATTGTACCTTCTTCATTTGATTATAGAATGATGTAAATATATTTGTAGGATTTAGCATGAAATTAACAAATATTAACAAATTTTAATGAATAAAGCATAATGAGTGGACAGGACAACAAACGAGATTTAATAACATTAATGTATAAAGACTGAGTGGACATAAATTTAATGTGATGATGCTAGGCTGGCTTGAGAAGAGAGGGGCTGACATTTCAAGGGAACTAAGATAAGGTTAAGAAGGCAATGTATTAAAGGCAATCTAAAAGAGAAACAATAATAGAATATTTTCTTTATGTGGTAACATCTCGGGGATATCTCTTACCAATAGATACTACTAATATAATCAAAAAGATATTCCCACTACTTATAACATCTGAGATCAACTTATATCTAAAGTGAGTCTTATTGTACAACAGAATCAACATGAGAATGTCTCTCTGGAACTGATAACACAGCCTAAGAATGTGAAAATTGGAACAATAATGTGCAAGGAGGGCACTGCTGGAATCGAGATGTATTAGTTGTTGGAGAGCATCCTCCATGATCCCAGAAGCATAGCAAGAAGGCAAAAATGTAAGTATTATTAAGAGATCATGATTCAAAATTATCTCTGAGTATGAAGCACATAAATTCCAGATAAAAACCAGTCACCAACCATCTGTCCTTCCTTAGTCTTTACTATAATATTTATTCATTTATTCATTTATTCAGTAAATATGTATTAGGCACCTACTCTATGTTAAACATTATTTGACAAACATTGGGGTTGATGTGTTGAAAAGGCAAACACGGTCCTTATCTTCTTGGAGCTTACACTCCAGTATGGGTAGAGCCATTATAGAAGTAATAACGTATAGTGTGTATCATAAAGCGGGAAAGATAGGATATTATGGAATTCATAATTGGTACAAATAAATCTGCTTGAGGTATTGGATTAAATTTGCTGGTTAAATTAATGCATCAACTGAGATTTGAAAGATGGGTTAGCCTAATGAAGAGTTGGGGGAAGAGCGTTCCAGGAAGAAGGAATAGTATGTGCAAATATTCTGGACCAAGAGAGGATGGCATAAATGAAGAATGAAGGAAAAACTATAAGACTAGAGGAAAAGAAGGGCACCTGGGTAGCTCAGTTGGTTAAGCTTCTGCCTTCAGCTCAAGTCATGATCTCAGAGTCCTGGGATTAAGACCTGAGAGTTGGGCTCCCCCCCTCAGTGGAAAGTCTGCTTCTCCCTCTGACCCTCCCCCTTCTTGTACTCTCTCTCTCTCTCTCACTCTCTTTCTCTCAAGTAAATAAATAAAATCTTTTTAAAAAAATAAGACTAGAGGAGAAGAGTAAGAGTGGCCCCCAGATTAATGCAGTTGGAGAGCTTCACAGTAGTGATTTGGGACCATTGATCTGTGGAGATAGAGGACTGATGAGTTTTAATGACACTGGAAGTAAGATGATAGTAGCTGTAGGGAGATCTATTATTGCAGGAATCCAGATGAGAGTTGATGTTGACCTGCATTAGGACAGTGACAATAAAGATGGAAAGAAGTGACCAGAATTATGTGATAGAGCTGACTGAACTTTGTGACGGGTAGAATATGGGGAATGAGAGAGAAGTATCCAAAGATAATTCATACATTTCTTCTTTGAGCAATTCAGTAGTGGTGGTAGAAGTTGCTGGTGATAATACACTCAGTTTGGGTCATGATAAGTTTAAGGTACCTGCTAGCCATCCAAGGTGCACCACATGTTTTGATCCATGCGCTTCTGGACCTCAGCTTCAGCTCAGAAGTGAGGGGGAGGCGGGACCAACACAAAATTCCTGTGTTCCATTCTAACAATTTTATTTTTCTTTTCTGCTTTGATTAATCTCTTTAGAACATATTACTATCATCTTATATTTTACCCATTTTATTTCTATCTTACTGCATTGACTAAAAGTTAAAAATAGATATTTTTGTCTGCTTTACTCACCACTGTATTGCAGTATCTAGTGTCCGTAGTAAACACTTAATATGTATGTTTTAATGAATGAGTTTATTTGTGAAGATCCTGATGGTGTAAATAACTTAAATCATAGGAGCATATGAGACTTTTCTCAGAAGGATGAACAGAATGAGAAGACCAGAGGATCTAGAAGAGAATCTTCTGGTAAAGGACAATTACAGCCATCTGAAGAGCTAAATTAGGACTGGTCCAAAAGGTAAGAGGAAAACTACTGTGATGATAAAAGCTAAGGAAAGAGAATATCCTGATAAAGAAGTACTTCTCAACTGTATTAAATTCTTTATTAATTTTGGAATAGAACTTATATGCCTATGGTATAAAATTCAAAAGGTAATTCACTCTGTCCCTCTGCCACCCTCATTCCTTCCCCACAAACTAACACAATTCCATTGGTTGGGGGTAATGTGACATTCTATATCATAGCCTTTTATCTGATGATGAACAAGTATAGAATATGACCCCAGATACTAGGTCATTTTCAGTAACCTGCTGCTGGTGGCAAATCATCAGTGATGATGATTTTGGGGAAAGTCTTATGGAACGTGGGTTATGTGTTTTGCAAAGTCATTTAAATATTTGTACCTGTTATTTTTTTTAATGAATAAAGGATCTCTTAGCTTTTAATATTGATTGAGTTCTTTTAAATTAATATTTAGAAATTTCAGTAATACTGAAGAGTAGGGAAAGAAGAGTGGGAAGAAAATATACATTTATTACTTTCAGTACATACAACAGCACAAATTTATCCAATTACTAATAATATGTTTTCAAGCATATGGCTTCTTAGACCTACTGTAATATACAAATAAGAACCATTTTTAAATAACCTCTCCATGTATCTTACACATTAATGCACCTTAACTTATTTTTATATGCTAAAAGATCATAGAGTAGTTTAAATTTTATCAAATATTTTTCCCTTATGCTAGTCAAAAATACCCTTTATTTATTTGTCTGGCAAACTTTGCTTTCACAGACACTGGAAAATGAAATTTCTCCTAAATTACTACAAATTCCAAATCATGGGCTTATGGCTCACTGTTATCTTATTCTGCGGACTTAGAAATATAAATTCTATGTTCACTGAGTCCTGCCTGTTTCTCCTTCAGCAGTTTAACACTAACATTAAACCTGGGTTTCTATATAATTCTTGGCCATAGTAAGTCTGATGACATAAAAGTCAATTTAAATTGTTTAACTAAAAATTAACATATAATAGTAATAATGAAATACTAATGTGTCAGATACTGTTTCATATGCTTTGCATGTAATAACATTAAATCCTTATAATGTGTCTATGAAATGTTATTATTATAATTTTTTCTTATATGAGGAAATAGAAGCAAAAATTAAGTGCTGTAAGATTATACAGATTATAAGAAAAATTTGAAGGACTCAGACCTTCTTAATAACTATGCGACTTTATAAATAAAACTTCTGTGGATTTGTTTACTTTGTAGTTAGTTTTCAGTTTGTCTCCTCTAGTGAGTTAATACAACAGAAATAAAATCTTAGCCAAAACAAAGGATCTCTACCTCTAATGGAAATTTGATTTAACAATCAAATGACCAACAGGAAATTTTAAGAGTTTGAGTTACTAGAAGCTTTTTGAAAGTTCTTTTCCCTTTAATATTCTTTAGTCCTTTATACCTTTTAGCACCACCTCAAATTAATCGATCTTCAAGAATACAGAAAAAGTGTGCCTTAAAGTACAAAATGAAATTACCGATGCTCCAAATGGAGGTAAAATTGTTAGATGAGGAAATTACCTTAGCTCTAATGCCACACAAGGAGACAAATTACATTCACAGGCTCAGTAGTAACAAAACACCACATCCCTTCTCTTTTTACCAACTACTGCTCAAAACCTGAAGGAAGAGGGAAGCTGAGCTTCATCAATATAAGTAAAGGAGCAAAACTGACGTAAGCAGTGACACCGCAGGTCCCAAGGAGTAACTTTTCAAAATCGCTCTCAAGTTCATTGGTTACTTAGGAATAACTTTGAGAGATGGCCAGAGAGAGGTAATCTGACTTGTGAAATGAAGCTTTCCAGAATGTGGGTCACACACTCCCAGGTCTCTCCTGATGCTCCTCTGCCAGGACTATTTATCCAGTAGATGCCTGAGAGAACCTCGGGTTTACAAGCTTTTTGAGGGCCTATAAAAAATGTTGAAATCTTGAAAAAAGAAGTACATATTGGTTCCAAATTAGCAAACTACAATGCTGAAATTAATTATGTTTAATTAAATATCTAGAAAATGTAATACTGTGTCTGTAATTATAAAATTTAAATTCCATATGGGAAATGTGCATTTTAATATGTTTTATATAATATTTCAAGGGGCCTCCAAAAATTAGAGGACTTGGGCAAATGAAAGTCTTAAAAGGTTAGTCTCTTCCTACTTCTGTGCATCTAAAGCCAATTGTAGAGCCTTGTTTTTTTGTTTTGTTTTTCTTTAAATTCACTCTGAAAACATCTCCATTTGTTAATTCCATGAGGGACTTGTATTCTTATTTTATTATTCTCCATGCTCACTGCATTTACTTACCTTGTATGAGACATTCAGTAATTGATAAATTAAAATTCCAATTATTATTCATGGTGAATACCTATTAGTATCACTGGTTTACTAGCTTGCTTATACTATGATGAACATCAACAATTACTCATTTAATTCTGTGAAGTAATTATTCAATGCTCTTGGGCCTGAAAGAGACAGAAACCAAACTCAGACTAGCAAATGTAAGTTAATATTAGGTTATGTTACTGAATAAGTCAAGGGTGTTCAACTCAGTACAGGTAGATTCAGAAGGCTTAAAGTTTCTCATTTCATCTGTTTGTTGAAAGTTGGCTTCAGTCTCGGGCTGTCTTCCAAAGATAACCATCAGTTACTCCAGTTCAACAACATTGAGAGGATTAGCAATTTTATTACTCCACCAAACTATGTGATAGGACACTAGGGGGGCTTGGATCCCACTCCTATTTTCAACCTATCACCTACGCTAATTGCTGGGCCTATGATCACTCCTGGTCCTGAAGTTGGGATGACCCAAATCCAAACTATGTGGACTATGAATGGTTGAGAAACAATGACCCAAAGTCAGATTATTAATGTTCTATTACCAGAAAGAGGAAGAATGGATGCTGAACAGATAAAGTCACAAATGTCAACTATAGGTGGAATAGGTGTTATGACTAACCATATGTTTTGATATAGAAATTATAACATGGGGACTTGAATATGACTAGAAGGAGAACCTAAATTCACCATATCTATTTTACATGAATGTCCCTGCAACTGGCCAATAAGGATGAATGAGTCAGTCTAGGACATCCGATCTCTCAGATTCATGTCAAGGGTGAAGGATTGCTACTTACATTTTAGCAGCTCCCATAGTCATGTGTGAAACAATCACCTTGAAAACTGTTTAAAAACAATCATGCTGGGGGCGCCAGGGTGGCTCAGTGGGTTAAGCCTCTGCCATCAGCTCAGGTCATGGTCTCAGGATCCTGGGATCGAGCCCCACATCGGGCTTTCTGCTCAGCAGGGAGCCTGCTTCCCCCTCTCTCTCTGCCTGCCTCTCTGCCTACTTGTGATCTCTCTCTCTCTCTCTGTGTCAAATAAATAAAAAGAATCTTTAAAACAATCATGTTGTGACTGAATAAACATAAGTAAATACATACGGGAACTGACATAAAAATTTAATAAAATTATGAACAAGAATGACTAGTAATAAAGGTTCTCAATAAGTGAATATTTGAGTAACTGGGACCTATTGTTACAAATATTGTAGTATTAATGTCAAACAATTGAATTAGCTCCACTTATACATGGTAAGACCTTATCAATATACGTTGAATGAATTCCACAACAGTTTTGCTGTCTAACCATTTAGTTAGAAGACCTCCTGGGAGCCTGGGTGGCTTAGTTGGTTAAGCAACTGCCTTCAGCTCAGGTCATGATCCTGGAGTCCTAGGATGGAATCCTGCATAAAGCTCCCAGCTCCACAGGGAGTCTACTTCTCCCTCTGACCTTCTCCCCTCTCTTGCTCTCTTTCACTGTCTCTATCTCAAATAAATAAATAAAGTCTTTAAAAAAAAAAAGAATCTGTATCCCCTGAAAATTTATAAAATATATATTATCTTAAAAAAAATAGAAGACCTCCTGGGGCACCTGGGGGGCTCCCTCCATGAAGCCTCTGCCTTTGGCTGAGGTCATGATCCCAGGGTCCCCATATCAGGCTCCCTGCTGAGCAGAGAGTCTGTTTCTCCCTATATCCCTCCCCTCACTCACTTTCTCTCTTTCTCATTCAAATAAATAAATAAAATCTTTTTAAAAAGACCTCTGATATTAATAATCATAGAGTAGTTTAATTAGTGTTAATACACAATCTTTCTTAATAATAAAATATACCTTTAAAAATAATAATAATAAAATATACCTTTGTTTGGTATTTAACTATGACACATAAGTCATTGTGGATACCAAATGACCTTTCCTGATACTTATATTCTCATCTCTCTACACCTCACTAATTTTCACAAAATACTATGAAGTAAGTTCTAATATTATCTCCACTTCACAATATTATGGAAGTGTCAAAGGTTTTGTGATTAAGAAATCTTCTCTGCAGAAAAGGAAGAATGGAGAACTAGTCAAAGTCTGTCGGAGTGAAGATTTTCTTTATTGGAAACCTTAAGAGCAGGTGATAACAACCACTGTTTTCTTCCATGTTTTAACATAATTCTCCCATATTACAACTGCCATGAAGACATGTTTTGTTCCTAGTTCCTGAGAAAATGAATTTGCTTTTGGTTTCAAATAAATTATTAAGAGCTGTGAAAGAAGTGTTTCCACTCGGGGATGTGTTATGTGGTGGCCTAGAGCACAAAAAATTGCTCTAAAAAATAAAAACAATTCTTTTCAGGCTAGAAAGCCCAATAGACAATTTTTACCAATGTCATTCTTTTGACTGTAATTTATCTTTTTAAGAAAATTTCCAGTTTTCTTGAGATGTAATTGATATAGGACTGTATATGTTTAAGGTTTATAGCTTAATGATTTGTCTTACATGTATTATGAAATGATTACCACAATAAGTATAGTTACATCAATTATCTCATACAGATACAAAAAACAAAAAAAGGAAAAAAAGACATTTTTCTTGTGATGACAACTCAGCATCTACTTTTTTTTTTTTAAGATTTTATTTATTTATTTGAGAGAGCATGAGAGAGCAAGCATGAACAGAGTGAAAGGGCAGAGGGAGAGGGAGAAGCCATCTCCAAACTGAGCAGGAAGCCCAAATCAGGGCTCATTCTCAGGACCCAGGGATCATGAACTGAGCTGAAGGCAGAGGCTTAATGGACCAACCCACTCAGGTGCCCCAGAATTTACTTTGTAACAATCTTCAAATACGCCATACAGCAGTATTAACTACAGTCATCCTGTTGTACCTCCCTAGCACTTCTTCATCTTGCAGCTGGATGTTTGTACCTTTGGACCACCTCCCTAAAAATTCTCCCCCACCCACCCTCCACCTCTGGTACCCACAACTCTGATATATTTTCTCTCTGAGTTTGTTTGTTTATTTATTTTTTAGATTTCACATGTAAGTGAGATCATGCAGTATTCGTCTTTGTCTGACTTATTTCACTCAGCACTGAAGTCTCTCAGTTTCCATCATGCATTCACAAAAGGCAGAATTGCCTTGCTTTTTTTTTTTTTTTTTATTCCACTGGGTATATGCACCACAACTTCTTCATCCATTCATCCATCAGTGTACACTCAGTATGTTTCCATGTCTTGGCTATTGTAAATAATGCTGTTATGAACATGGGGGTGCAGAGATCTCTTCGATAGAAGGTTTTTGTTTCCTTTGCATTTTTTCCTAGAAGTAGAGTTGCTGTATGATATGATAATCCTATTTTTAGTTTTTTGAGGAAAATGCATACTGTTTTACAAAGTGACTGTACCAGTTTACAATCCCATCAGCAGTACAAAAGGATACCCTTTTCTCTACATCCTTACTAGCATTTGTTCTCTTTTGTGTTTTTGTTGATGTGTGAAATGTGTTTGGTTTTGTTGATGCCGTTCTAACAGGTATGAGTTATTGCCTCATTGTGGTCTTGATTTGCACTTTGCTAATGACTTTTTTCCTGTACCTGTTGGCCATTCATATATCTTCCTTTGAAAAATGTTTCTTTCAGGTCCTTTGTCTATTTTTAAATCAGATTATTTTATTTTTTATTAAACAAACTATCTTAATGAGAGCTTAGGATTGAGTGATTTAGCTGTCAGAGCCAATGATGATCCAAAAGAAGCAATGAGAACTTTGGGAGTGGGTACGCTTCGAACAAGCACTTTATCCAGAAGTTTGCATGTAGACACTGGATGGTTCGGGAGATGGTTTTGAATAGTATATGGACAGAGATTTAAATAGGATTGTATCACAACATGGCTCAATTCCCTTTCCATCCTGATAAAGCTGCCAAAAAAGTCTCAGTTGACACCAGCATGCCATTAAATTTCCCTTACCATTTTAAATAAAAGGTCAGTCTTCAGATGCAAATTATTGATCTATCTCATTACGCTTACATTCCACTTATGGCCAAAAGTACTGAAATTCCACAAAAGGTAGTGATATCACCTTTCTTTAAAATACATTTATGTAAATTAAAGGTGATTAAATTCAAGGAAATACCAATAAAAATAACAGAGCAGGTGGTACATGTATTTGGCAAAAATAGTGTTAGTAGTATGAAAAGATCCTGATATGCAAACATTTGGGAAACTCTGACTAAATTATTTGGGCAGTAACAATCTGCCAAAGTTCTATAAGAGAAACTCTCGTAGTTTAGGCTACAGTGAGGGCCTTCTAACTCTTTAGTACCTATAATTACCAGAAGTCATGAGTGTGAATGATCATTCAGGAGATGTGAGGTGAACCTGAACATCATCAGACAAGGTCTTCTCTATACGTAGGTTATCAAAATTTAATTCACCAATTCCGTGAATATACTGAGCATATCTATGCATGTGGAAATGTGCTTGGTTCTGGGGTGAACAAAAAGATGAATTAGACAGTGCTCCTCCCCTCAAGGAGCTAAATTGTAGCAGCCTGAGGAGGATAGCAAAAATGATTACTTTAAGTGGTAGAATATTAATGTCACAAGAAAGGCATAGACCAAGAAGGACCTAATCCAAGGAGATGGAAGGAAAAAGAGATCACAACTGGTTGGAATCAAATAGGAAAGCCTTTATGGAAAAGATGCTATTTAAAATGGCCCTGGAAGGATGGGGAATGGGAAAGTTTGAGGTAAGTTTCTTTACTGGCAAATCAGCATCTGACTAGAGAGATAAATGGCTGGCAAAGTCAGCCATGATGCAGAGAATGTTAATATCAGGACAAGGATTTCAAATTATGGACATAGATGTAGGGTAGCCTGGGTTCCAGTCACCCTTTGATCATTTATTAGCTATGTTATAGTTGCCACATCATTTTGATCAAAGATGAGCAAAACTTTTTCCGATATTAAACATTTTAGGTTTTGCAAGCTACTTAACTATGGGCTAGAGGCATGAAAGCAGTCATAGACAAACTTAAACAATACAGATCAGTCATAGATTAAGGAGAATTAGAGAAGGAAAAAAACCAAAACCAAAACCAAAATACTTCTGGGACAATGTGGTAAGATTTAACCAAGAAAGAAAGCAAACAAAGCAAACAAAACACTTCTCATATTATATAAATGGCACTAGTGATTTGAGAGCATCTTTTATGTCATTTCCATGTACAAAGGGGCATGAAAGTATTTGAAAGAAATGACATGGCATCATAGATCAATTTAATCTTAGTGCAAAGTTGAACTGAGTTAGGGAAGAAACCTTCTATCTCAGATTCTTTTAAAATTATATTTAAAAAGTACTTAAGAATTTACTGCAAGAGACCTGACTAATAAAATGAACGCTTACTAATTTTTTTTCATCATTTTTTTTCATGTGGTATATAAGGAGATAGCCGCCTCCTTCCATCCTTCTATATGGAGAGGGAAGTATAAATGGATATGAAAAAAGAAAGCCATTAAGTTGTTATTTTGACTAAAACTGATGTTTTACCAGGAAAGAAAGAAAGCAGAGTGGGAAGTGGTGGTTAAAAAACAAACAAACAAACACTAAAATTTAAAGTTAGGTACCAGATAAAACAACTTTTTTAAAAAAAGATTTTATTTATTTATTTGACAGAGAGAGAGAGAGAGATCGTTAAGTAGGCGGTGGTGGGGGTGGGGGTGGGAAGCAGGTTCCCTGCTGAGCAGAAAGCCTGCTACAGGGATTGATCCCTGGACCATGAGACCATGACCTGAGTGAAGCAGAGGCTCAACCCACTGAGCCATCCAAGCGCCCCATAAAATAACTTTTGAAGAGAACAAACCAAACTCATAATTTTGGAAAGACCCTCAAGTAATCATCGAGACGTTAAGGTAAAATACGAAGTTCATATGAATTTTTATAGATAAAACAAAAACTTCAAATAGATATCTAGCTTGCAGCAGACATTTCTGGTCTATACCTTCAGACGAGCTTACTTATTTATTTTCCTCTATTATTAAGGTTACGCAGAACAGAATGCTAGGACTCTACCTAAATTTTTTATCCTCCCGACCCCACATCCCTCCCCCCTACCCCCCACACACTATTTTGAGTGATGTCTGCTGCCAGTACCTGCATTCATCCTCTTCAGTATACGACCCTTGGGGCTACTGGAGCAGCTCTGTAACACTGAGATCGCTGGAGAGTTTGCAGCCTTGCCGGTGCCCATTAACTGATGATTATGTGGTGGAGAATAGAGCAATCCTTAAGCAACTTACACTCCAGCATTTCCTCATAGAATCAGACAACTTATCCTCCTTGGCTTTTCCTTGAAATCTCACCCTTATTTGGTTTGCCTTGCTTCCCTTTATTTCCTCTATGTGCTTATCACTTGCCAAGAAGTTTCTTTTTTTTTTTCTTGGTCTGCTTCTGGGGAGTGGACCTAAGACCACTGGGAAGTATGAAATCCATTCTAGGGAAAACCTTTGTTTCTGGAAAATATGACATCACTTTTGGAGTGCTGCAGATGAAAATTATATCATGAGTTACGTAAGAAAAACAATCGGTTTTGTTGTTTTCACACTAGCCGTGTGATTTTTTGAGGGGGAGGGGGGAGGAGGTGGACAAGGTACAGCCTCTTCCTGTCTCTTAGTTGTCTCATACGTAATACAAGGCTGTCAGACTAAGTGATCTTTCATGTGCCTTCCATATCTAAAATTCTGTGAACTAAACCAGGAGGTTGACAAACTGTGGATCACTAACCAAATATAGCCTTGCCCCCTGTTTTATTGGAACATGGTCACGCTCATTGTTTTAGATACTATCTATGGTTGCTTTTATGCCACAACTACAGAATTGAGTAGCCTATGAGGTAGGTCTATTATCATCCTCAACATTTTTTTAAGCGAGGAAATTAAAAAAAAGTAAGGTTAAACAACTTGCCCAAGTTCACAGGGCAAGTAATGGCAGAGCTAAAATTCACATTCAGCCCAATCTGCCTCCAGAGTTGGTGTTTTTAACCACAGTGCTGAACTTCCCTAATTTAGGACGGACATAATGAAAATGAATGTTAAATAAATGTTAAATTACTCATAGTAACTACATCATGGTTTTGTTTGTTTGTTTGTTTTTAGTAGCGGGGTTAACAGTAACAGGAACACATGTGGAAGCATGAATGGAGGAGAGGAAGGGGGGTGGGTGTCTGCAGGTTCAACAAAGTTGTTAGGAAATGGCAAGAATAAAATTAAACCTACTTATTCCTTTCACCATCACATTCCGTTCTAAAATGTGGTTTCATGTTCTCTTCACTTTCTCTCATAGTGCAAATCACAGACAAGTTCACAAACAAATTCACAACTCAGATGCTTGACTTGGTCCTTAACACGGCAGCTCCTGCGTCTGTGGAGCGGAACTAATCATTTTAAGTCACTTCTCACTTCTCATCCCCTTCCTACTTCCTCTGAGATTGCAATTTTGTTAGGCAACATGATGGATGACAATGTGAAGATAGACAATTTTAATTCTGACAATCCACAGTGTTATACTGCATCAACACAGTCTGTTTTATATTTTTTGTCTGTTTTAAAGCCCATTGACATAAATTCCCTCAACATACGTTTGTGTATACTTTCCCACTGAGTTAAAGACTCATTTGAATAGAACAAGTTCATATACTGATATAAGTTGGTGAAGAAGGAAATATCCCAAAGAGGGGAGGATGGAGAGGCATTTTTCAATTTATTTTCCTTAAGTGAATGATAAATAGGATTTGAATCATGGAGGAGTAGGGGTAGCCAATATGAATTTCTGTTGTTTTTCTTTTTTAAGAAAATTATTTTTCCTGGTAAATATTTTGTCACTCACAATTTGACAATCACATCATGTGAATTTGGCTAAAATAATCTGGTTTTGGACATTGTAGCTATAACTTAACACCATTCTTCAAGTAGGAAAAGTGGGTGATACATTCCTTATTGTACCCAGCTCAGAATTTCCCATGATAATTTTTAGTAGTGTCTAAGTCTGCAATAAAATTAAATCAACTTCCTTCTCTCCTTGTGTGTATGTGTAGGTTTGTGTGTGTGTTTAACTTTGACATTATTAAATGATTGCCTGAGTATATAATTGTACTAGCTACTGTGTTAAGGGCTTACCATGCTTTACTTCACTCAGTTTTCACATTAATCTGTGAGGCTGGGTTTGTTGTCTATAATTTTCAGATGAGGAAACTAAGATTGTTTAAGTGAAGGGACTGGCCCAAGCTCACAAAACTGGTAAATAAGGCACTCTAGATTCTAACTCAGGTCAATCTGGCTCTAGGTAGTTACCTTAAATCCTGTACAAGAACCCAAACAGGTAAAATATAAAAATTCTCCAATAGTAGTGTGAATCAAGAAAGATACAGGTTGCCAAATGGGGATCAGAGAGTAACGATGATCGACAGGGCAAGTGTTAAGAATTTGTATTACCAAGGTCAAGAACAGATCAGTGATACCATTCACCAAGGTAGTTAGAGAAAGAAACATTTATCCTGGCCTGAAACTTGGTAGAGAGAAGGGTTTGGGGGACAGGTTGGTGACTGATGTTTGGAACAGCACCTGGACTCAGAACCAGCACAGAAAGACCTACTAACACAAGAATCTTTCATTAACATAAAAGATGTATAGGGACCTGATTCTTCAGCAGTAATTTTCCAAACTAAGGAAATGAATCAGCATTTATGGGACACCTACTTTGTGTTGAATATTTTACATAGACTGTATCGCTTAGCTTATTTATTCTTCACAAAAATACAGGAGAGACTAGAGAAGTTAATTATCTTTTCTACAACTACACAGGTAACAAGGAAGAATATGGATGTGGGGTACCATTGGAAAGAATGTTGGCATTTCACCTGTAAACTAAAAAATGTTTTTCATTATAAGGTGGTGCTACTATAAGCTTATAGAAGAAAAAGTCCTGATAATTTAGGGATGTTCCAAAGTTTTGTTTTTTTCTTCTTCATGATGAAGTTTATTTTTTTAAGTTTTTATTCAGATTCCAGTTAACATATGATGTAATATTAATTACACATGTACGCTATAGTGTTTCAATATTTCCATACAACTCATCAAAAGAAGTGTTCATCAAAAGTGCACTTCTTAATCCCATCACCTATTTAATCCATCTCCCCACCCACTTCCTCTCTGGTAGCCAGCTGTTTCTTCTCTATAGTTAAGAGTCTGTTTCTTGGTTTGCCAATCTCTCTCTTTTTTCCCTTTCACTCATTTGTTTTGTTAAATTCCATACATGAGTGGAGTTATATGGCATTTGTCTTTCTTTGACTGACTTATTGCATTTATGAAATATTTTCTAGCTCCATCCATGTTGTTGCAAGTGGCAAGATTTCACTCTTTTTTTTTATGGGAAACAAAAGCAAAAATAAACTATTGAGACTACATCAAAATAAAAAGCTTCTGCACAGCAAAGGAAACACTCAACAAAACTAAAAGGCAATTATGGAATGGAAGAAGACATTTGCAAATGGCGTATCTGATAAAGGGTTAGTATCCAAAACGTATCAAGAACTTATAAAACTCAACACCCCAAAAATGGGTAATCTGACTAAACAATGGGCTGAAGAAATGAACAGACATTTCTCTAAAAAAAATTCTCTAAAGATACATGAAAAGGTGCTCAAAATCGCTGATCTTGAGGGAAATACAAATCAAAACTACAACGAGATATCACCTCACACCAATCAGAATGGCTAAAATCAGCAACACAAGAAACAGTAGGTATTGTTGAGTATGTATAGAAAAGGGAACTCTTGCACTGCCCGGTGGGAATGTAAAGTTTTGTTTTTTCTTGAAAATTGATTTAAAGAAAGCAAAGGCACAGAGTTTTATGGTTTTGAAAATATCCATTATATAAATAATATCTACTTGCTTTGAAAGAAATATACATCATTCTTCACCTATATTTTAATGCTATGCATGTTGAATTCAGACATGTAAACTGCTAAATCTGCCTCTGAGACTGAAAAAGTATTGGAAAATAAGAGAAGAAGTTATAAGGTCTCTTGAGAAGCTCAAACAGACAAGCTGTTTAAAAATGTAAGTTGTGCTTCCCTAATACTTTTAATTTTTAGCAGGGTTTTCTATGAAGGCTATAATGCACTTAGCATTTAACAACTTCTTTTGTCCAAAATTTCTCACTAAGATTTGACCCAAAGGAAATGGAATCCAAAGTCAAGAACCAAGACTTAGAAGGCATTAGAATTCTTGATGAATTTTGTTTTGCAATCCATATATACCTTTTGAGAAAAAGAAGTAATTATGACATCAAATTTCCTTTACTTAAATCTGAAGTACACTTCTAAGAACTCACACAAAGCATGATTTTATATTCAGCTAGTCTCCTTTTTCCTTGCCTCATTCCTTAGGCTCCCATTTCTTTCTGAAGTGGTTTACTTGCACTGTTTTTCTGCACAACTTTAAGGGGTGCAGCAGGTCCATCAGATCCTTTTGCTCCATGGTCTTCCAGGCACTCTGTGTTAGAGCCCAGAATTACTTCTGGACCCTCACCTCACTCACCCCCTCCTTCACTATGCTCCATATGCACTACCCATCCATACCAAGCAGGCTCCTGCCTCTGAGCTTTCCCCTTGTGGCCCTTTGCCTAGAATACTCTTTCCCCAGATTTTCACATCTAGTTCCATGTTCAGGTCTCATCATCTCACATGCAATCGGCTCGGACTGGCCATTCCTATGCTTCAACAACTCCAGTCAAGCTTTTCTCTGTCATATTACAACTCTTCACTATCTTCTCTTGTGAACTGTAATTTTTTAAAAACTTGTTCATTGTTTGAATTCTCCCATTAAACATAGACTTCAAGAAATTATGTCTATCTTCTTTAACACAGTAACCAAAAGATCTGACATATAATAGGTCTAAAATAAAATTTGCATTGAATGAATGACTGAATTTTGAATCTTTCCTTCTCCATGAATTTTTCCTCTTTGACTTAATATTGCTGTTTTCTTCCTCTCATCAGGTATAAGAGTTGCATATTTTCAAGAATATTATGTGAGACACTTTGCATATTTTAATCCTTGTAACAACTTAGTGAGGTAACCAGAAATATGCTCATGGAAATTGACAAAGCTAATAAGTATCAGAACCAGAATTCAAACAAAGGTCAGATGATTTCATTTTCTAAAAGAATTATTTATTTATTTATTTATTTATTTGAGAGAGAGAGAGAGAGAGGGAGGAAGAGCAAAAGAGAACACGAAAGGAGGGGAGAGGAGGTCAGATGATTTCAAAGTGATAGTCTTATTAAACTGTGTAAGTATTTGCTATCTCATGGGGATCCTTTTTTTCCCCCCCTAATTGCTGTGGCTAGGACTTCTAGTACTATGTTGTACAGGAGTGATAAGAGTGGGCACCCTTATTTGTTTCTGATCTTAGAGGGAAAGCTTTCAATCATTCACCACTAAATATGATATGGGCTTCTCATATATGGCAATATTGAAGTGAGGTCCTTGGTTGTGCTCAGTATCTTGTTTTAGTAAATTCTGTCTCCTTTGCTTTTCTAGTCCAACCTTCCCCCTTCCCCAAGTCAAGGATTTTATCTTGTAACCTCAATATGGTTGATAGTTCTTTGAATACCTTGTTTTAGGTTCCTTTTGCATTCTAACAGCAAGGAGCATGGGGTAAGGCACATTGTAGACATGTCATCAATGCTTGTTGAAGTAAATTTACCAAATGGATAGATAGATGATAAAAATATGGAAAATCTCCTAGAAGGTTTTTGAGAACACACACTGGTTCTGCCCTGAATGAAATTTACTGTTCAAACAAATATAGATTCAGAGTCTTCACTGTATGTCCCTTAAGGTGAATTAGTGTAAGAGAATGGCATAGTTATACGTGAAAATTAACCAGTCCTTTCAAATTTATTGAGAAAATCCAGGATATTGATTTGAAGTAAAATATTCTGCCTCCCCCCTACCCCCACTGCCCGAGATTAGTAGGTCATATCACAAAACTCCTCTTGAATTAGACTTATCTTCTGGTTACTTTCTGTCTCTGAGGAATTTTCTTGAATTTACATCGATTCTCTGATTTCCTACAGATAAAGATCTTTCCCAAAAACGAGTGGGTTACTAAATGGAAATATTACATATGGAGCTGGTTATTTATTTTTTAAGCAGCAATTGAAATTGCTGAAGTGAAGAAAAACAACCATATGAATGTAGATCACCTAGTAAGACTGGGAATTAAGAGAAACCAATGTTATTTTTAGGGATTAAACCAGCTAATACTTAGAAACACTTAACATTCAATGTTTTTACTGAACATCCACTGTGTGGTAGGTACTTTCTAGGCACTAGAAACACTGTGGTAAACAAGACAGTATTCTTTTGCTCCAGGAAGGCACATTTTGGTAGGGAATCGTTATTGAATAAATAAACCTAAGAGTAGGTACATAATAACTAATTGTGATAAAGTAATTTTAAGAAAAGAATGGGGAAATAGGGAAAATTATGGGAGGAGGGGGTGTTGCGAAGTCACTGTATGCTATGCGACAAAATTACATTTAGATTATAATCTGAACGCATTACCCAGGCATAGACTGGTAATGGTGGTGTTGGGATGAATAAGAGAAGTGGTATAGAGGGGATGAATCTAGTGGAGAGAATAGTGAGTGTGAGATTCTCACCATTCTGAGATGGGAAAAAGACTGACGGGATTGAGGAACTCCAGTGTGACTGGAGTAAAGTGACCAAAGGAGCCCCCAAATACAGAGAATAGACCATATTTGGTAAGTAAACCAAGTTAGATGGAACTACTAACAATGACTGTTAAAAACGCATTGTCATGTTTGTATTTTTGTTTTTATTTTGGTGGTATGATTGATTCAATCAGATACCTTTGTTTTCTCTTACAAAGTCCCTACAAATTCACGCATTTCTTCATTTAAAAAGCAGCTATCAAATATCTGCAAAATGCAGGGGACCACCCTATGCACTGATGGCATTTAGAAATGACCCAGCATGCTAAAACAAATCCGAGCGTACACAAACTGAGTCACAGAATACATTATTTTCATAATATTAGAAATATATATTTTGTATTCAGTAGCCTTGGGTTAGGGTAAAAAAGGATGAATGAATTCACAAATAATTCTCAGAATTGCTGATTTTGAACAAAGATCAGGCTCCAAATATTACTCCTTTAGGTTGAATCCTAGCTTGACCACTTCCTGAGTGTAGGCAAGTGTGTTCTTTTCTTTGAGCCTCAGTTTACTGTCTTGTAAACTGGAGATTGTGGTAAAAATCTTACTTGACACACAAATTAGGGAAAGCCTAAACAGATAATGCATGTGAAATACAGATCTCAGTGTTTGTCAGTTGTAACAGACTTAATAAATGATAACCATTATATTTTACTTCACACGCTGAACCAGAAGAATATTTTCTTTTTATTGCAATTTTCAGTTTGAGGGCATTATTTGACTCTAGTCATACCTGGCTGATTGTTAGAACAACCAGAAATAATCATTTGATTGGTCTGTGGACATGGCTGGGCAGCTGTAGTGTTTAAAGCTCCCCAGGTGATTGTAATGTGCAGCAGTGGTTGCAAACCACTGACCTTAAGGTTGTTTCAGTAGGATGACAACAGCTAACTTCATGCTGTATTCTGACCTCCCTCAGGTAAGAATTCTAATAAGTGGTGGAATTGCCAAAGGGCAGGTACATACTTCAGCATTAAGGAATCTGAAAGATCCATGTACCATGTACTAGGTTCCCAGGGCCCTGTTCGCCCTACATTTTCTTTCTTTCTTTTTTTTTTTTTAATTTATTTATTTGATAGACAGAGAGCACAAGTAGGCAGAGAGGCAGGCAGAGACAGAGAGGGGGAAGCAGGCTCTCCACAGAAGCAGAGAGCCCAATGCGGGACTCAATCCCAGGACCCTAGGATTATGACCTGAGCTGAAGGCAGGGGCTTTAACCCACTGAGCCACCCAGGTGCCTCTGCCCTACATTTTCTGTTTGGTATTAGTTTCTAACTTGCTGTGAACATTCAGTCTCTCTTCTCTGGAGCCCTACCTCCCACTGCCTCTTTGTAGAACCCAGTGACACGAAGAGTTAAAATTACTTTTTCAAGTTATTAGTAGGAACATCTTTGCATCATAAAATGTTCATACACTTAATAGTCTCCCAGCAGCCTGAAGGAGCCTACGTATTTCTGAAAGTGTCTGATGGACTTTAAGTAGTATCTTGAATATAGTATCTTGAATGAAGTAGTATCTTGAAGTAGTATCTTGAATCTTGAAGTAGAAAGGATTTGAGATGACTGATCATCATGTTCTTTCACAATTAGTCCCCTTCCTCCAGTCTTCGTAAGTCATGTCTTTGATTATATCATTTCCAGGGCAAAAACTTCCCGTGTCTTCCCATGACTACAGAAAACTTTTAATTTCTTGAACATGGCTTTCAAATCTCTTGACTGTCTGGACCAACCATCATTTCTAGACATGTTAAACTTTTTCTTTTGCAGAAACTCTGTGCTTTAGCCAAATGATCTATTTACTATACCCTGAATATACTTTATGCTTTTTGTCCTGTATACCAGTGGTTCTCAATCCACTCTAATCTGCATATAAACCACTTGGGAATCTTGTTAAGGTACATGTTTACTAGTATATGTTATTGAACACATTTAACAGTGTTCATTATAGGGTGCACAATGAGGCTCTACATTTCTAACAAATTCCCATGTGATACAATTGCTGTTGGTGCTAGAACCACATTTGAGTAGCAAGGATTTACACATAGACTAATAACCTCAGGTGAACCAGAATGTTCTATTTTGTCTTCTTTGCTCATATCATTTCTAGTTGTCTTCAATGTTTATGTGACAGAGTGATTAACTGAGATATTAATTTGCTTTTTTTCCCTTATGGCCCATTCTCATTCTTCATCCATTCCACAAAGGTATCATGATCTTGTGTATCTCCTTATGCCAGGAGAGGTACCTGTTTCTGGGCCAGAAGAAAGGTGACTTACAAGATAAATCCTACTCTGATTTTTGTTTTCCTAAAGCCTAAGTGATTGAGAGGAATTGTGTTGGCTTCCTTTTGGAGGAGAAGAGAGTCTGGCTCTTTGAGAAGTGGCATCAGTGAGGAGAATCCCATGCTAGGGAAGGGGATGGAGATCTGAGGAGGCCAAAATGCCTAAGGGGATGTTTGCCTGCTGTATCTATGGTGCAGGATCCCTAGTAATGGAGCTCCCAAACTTGCCAGAAAGACAAACACATCAAGGTAAGTTCTGCACATAAAAAAGAGAATTTTGGTCACTGGCAGAAGGAAGCTCCTTCCTCTCCATATTTAAACAAACTCAGAACCTCTGTGCAAATGGTTGGAGGTGGAATTAAAAAAAACAAACAAACCCTGATGTGATGTTCTACATGTTGGGGAACTAAAAAAAGGTTTTAAGTAGATTTATAGAAAATGAATGGATACTTCCTTTAGGACTGAATGTTTGTAACAAGTTTCATATGTGCTAAACTTATTTCTGATCTAGTCTCCTCAAAGCCTGATTTGATGTGTTTAAGGACATCATGACTGAGACAATAAATCCTGACTTTGGAATTCTGATTGAATTCCTAATTTGGGTATATGTGAGCCTGAGTTCTCATCTGTAAAAATGTGGCACATAGCACTTACTTCATAGAATTATTGAGAGGTCTAGAAATAATAAATGCAAAGCATGTCTTATATAGTGTCTGATTAGTAAATATTTGCTGTTGTTATACCTACTAACTTTACCACTAGTATTATGACTGCCATAAACAAGTGTGTTATAATCAAGGTAGCATTTTATTCTCACAGTTTGACATCCTCAAAATTCCTAGAGCAATATTGTGAAATAATTTATTTGAGTATTACTCAGAGTCCTCCTGCATAGCAACCAGGCACTAAATAATAAACTTTTGATTATGATGATGCCTATGAATTTATTGCCTACTTTCATAGTTATTTTTCCATATATCTTAGTGCCATACCTGTAGCATAAACTCTAAAGACAGAAATTATGTTTTATACTTCCTTGTAATCTATAAGTGATTCCTGTTTTATAAATAGTAGACACTTAGCAAATACTTGGTAACTGGTTGTTATAAAACAATGAGTTTTGATAACTTAGGAGAAGAGAAGGAAACAGAAATTTTAGACATAATTTGGTAATCTGGGATTAGACAAATATTAAATTTTACTCTATATTATCTCCATATTGCTTCAAGCTTAATTATATCTGAAAGTAGTTTACGGGGTCACCTGGGTGGCTCAGTGGGTTGAGCCTCTGTCTTCGGCTCGGGTCGAGATCCCAGGGTCCTGGGATTGAGCCCCCGCGTTGGGCTCTCGCTCGGCGGGGAGCCTGCTTCCCCCTCCCTCTCTCTGCCTGCCTCTCTGCCTACTTGTGATCTCTGTCAAACACATAAATAAAATATTCTTTTTAAAAGTAGCTTACGTTTTGTTGCTTACCAAGTGGGCTGAATGTTAGCCTACATGCAACTATGGAAACCACAGCAGGGATAAGCTGACCAGTAAGGAGAATCTCATTTTCATCTGTTTTATAAATATTTTTGCAAAGCTTTTGAACCTAAGGTATTAAGAAAGAAATCATTGCTGTTAATCCAATTAAATAGCTCATATTTTTAAAAGTAATATCCTGATGCGTATGTCAGCAAGTTATAATAATAACTTCTTTAGAATTCAGTTAGTTTGGGGTTAAACTCTACCCTAGCTAGCAACAGAAACTTTACAGCTGCTGTCAGAAAAACAGTAATTACTTTGGTCAACATTTTCCAAGAAACGCCAGCTGTCTTATCAAGCTTTCTTTGTCAGAAAGACTCCTTTCCTTTTAGGGGGCATGAGTTGTAGAAGAACCACAGTAGTGCTAGTGAAAGAGTTGGAAAAAATATATTTCGGAAGCCATATTGTAGTTTTTGTTTTTGTTTTTATTTTGTTTGTTTGTTATGCTAGAATTTGAGATTCTAATATCTACTGTGTCTTTAGACAAAGTTTCACTGAATTTTAGGGACTTCAGAAAATTAGAAGCTATAGCTTTTTTCTCTGAAAATAAACTCACATGGAATCAATACTGACAGTGGCCATCAGTGCAAATCTCCACCCACCTAACATAAAGAAAAGTGAAGATATCAGTAACATATATCGCATATGCTCTAAGACTTCATCCCCTCCATGTGACTTCATCTGAATAGAAGCCTCACTCTAGATCTAGCTGAAGGTCACGAATGGTTCATTTTTTCAGTGCAGGTATTCAGGGAGATTCTCATCATTCACGGAATTAGGGTCATTCAGAAATGACTTCTAGTTTTTATGATTATTCATCATGTTTTTTTTTCTCCTCATTTTCTCCTCTGAGGGAGCTTTAATGAGAAGGAAATTATAGTCAGGTGATGAGGAAGGGATAGGTGAGGAGAGAAGAGTGAAGGATTGGTGTAAATGGAACTGATTAAAGCACCATTAAAGGTCCAAACCCTGTATTATTAACACTTAGTAGTGGAATGTTAACAGTAGAAGACTGGCACTGATTATCATTATCCCCATTTTCTTATGCTGACTTTCCTTCTGACTTTCCCTGTCATTGATGCCTGACAGCTTTTCTAATTTCATCTCATACCATTCCCTCCTTTCCATACCGTGCTTGAGATACTCAGACATTTTTGATTCCCAGACTTATCAAGCTTATTCCTAATTAGAAATTTTGCACAGGCTGTTCCTTCTGCGCGTGTCGCCAAGCCTTGATCTTCGTATGACTGTCTTCTGCTTATCATTACAATTTCAGCTTAAACGCCCCATCTTCCCAGAGATCTCCTTTGATCATCATGCATAAGGTACTCACTAGCTTTTTATTTTAATTATCTGAGTGATACTTCACATTACCTTTCTCAATTTCTTAAGCATTTTATTATCATTTTCCTCCACTTGAAGATAAACTCCACAGAAGCAAGTTTCTGACTGGTTTTGTCCACTCCAATATTCTTAGGAATTATAACAATGACAGGTGTAAGTAAACACTCAATAAACATTTTTGAGGGAGTGAATGAATTTGAGAGGACATTACTTTAGAGATTTTTAGTCAAGTGATTTTTAAATTGAAATTCATAGATTATATAAATACCTTTGTGTAAGTTGTGTGTGTGTGTGTGTGTGTGTGTGTGTGTGTGTGTGTTTTCCTGAGGTAAGTCATGGTTTTCAGCAGACTAGCAAAAAGGTCTCTGAACCACTGTCTCATATATCAAGTTGGATTCCCCCAGAAACAGCTCTAAGATGAGGATTCATGTGAAAGTGATATATTAGGAAGTGTTTCCATAAAAGGCACATTGCCAAGTGAGGAAGTGAGACTAGGAATGGAAGCAAGCCAAGCAAGGGTGAGATAGCAAACTAAATTCTGCTGAGGGTACCATTGGGTTTGTTTTGCAAGAGGGGCTCTGGAAACTGAGTATGCCTCACTCAGAGTAATGGATATCAAGGGCCTAAGAAGCTGGGACATTTATAAACTACATGTTTAGTCACTGGCTCATGGTTTCCCAGGGGTAAAGATGGGGGTAGGGGTTGTAATTCTGACTCTCTCAGTTTTCAGATAAAGCTTTCTCAGGAAGCTTGAAGGTGGTCTTCCAATAAAGGGAGACAGGTTCTATCTATTGAAAATAAAAGCATACTGGAATCTGATGTTCATGAAAATGTTAAGAGATCCCAGAGGATATGGGTAGAGCACTGACAGGATCTGCTATACCTTCTTGAAAAGAAAAAATAGTGTAAGAATTACCAATTTAGTTTAATTTTCTTATTTTAAAATAAGACCTACTAAGATGAGGTGGTTCTCAAATAGTTATACAGTCAACTGGTGAAATGTGTTTGGATCAGATCTAAGGTCTTCTCATAACTAGTCCATTTGCTATCCATTTTTAAAAATTCAAAAGATACTCTCTTTGAAGTTATGGAGAATACAAAGATGAATAAATTACTGTTCCTATTCATAGTGATTATAGGAGACAAAAGATGCATATGAACAAGGACCATAAATAATTGCTTTAAAAAAAGAATACATTTTAAGAGAGAATCAGAGCAGAGAATAATCACCTCCAGTTTAGGGACTGAAGGAAGATTTTGTTGAAGTTGAGATATTTGACCTTGGTGTATTAAAAGAAAATACATTCATTCATTCAAAGATATTTAAATGAGAATCTATTATATTTTAGACATGGTGATATGCACTGGGAATAAGGTAGTGAATGAAAAAGGCCAAGTCCTTACTCTTGTTTACTTTATATTCTATTTGGGTAAAGACCAATATTAGTAAAGAAGAATAACAAACAAACAATATAATGCCAAATAATGGTAAGTATTATTCAAGCTATAAGGATAAATGAAAAGAAGTGAAGGAAGAAAAGTTGGCTACTTTAGTGATTAGAGAGGATCGCTTTCACATTTGATTGAGACCCAAAGGATGAAAAGTGTTAGAAGCAAAGAGGGAAACACTTAGGAGAAGAGAAATCGAGGCAAAATAAAGGCAAAATAAATGCAAGAGCCCTGAGATATGAAAAAACCTTGGAATAAGTCAAGAAATAAAAAAGAGAGTGAGTTTGAAATTTTAGGAATTAAAGCTTATCCTGGCTTAGAAAGATCTGCAGGGTCTTGTAGGCCAGAATGAAGAAATTTGCACTTTTTTAAAAAGGTTTTTTTTAAATTTAATTTTATTTTTTCAGTCTTCAAAGATTCATTGTTTATACACCACAAGTGCAATGATTAAACATGACATTGCTTATGTTTCAAAATTTACTATGTGTACTAGCTGTAAAAGTTAGAATATGAGATTTAAAAAAAATACTATTCATATATCAGCCACCCTCCAAAGAGTAAATAGTTAGGTATAAATCTAAGATAATATGCACAAGATCAGTAGGAGAAAAACGAAACGAACACTGTTGAAAGAAGATCTAAATAAGTGCAAAGACATTATGTGTTTATAGAATGAAAAATTCAATGTCAGTAAGATGTCAGTTCCTTCCAACTTGATCTAGAGATTCAACTCTATCCCAATCAAAATTCCAGCAAGCTATTTTATAGATATCAACACAATGTTTTTAACATTTATATGCAAATGGAAGGGCATAGAATAGCCAATACAGTCCTAAAGAAGCAAAATAAAATTCGTCGAATCTACTTCAAGATTTACTCTAAAGTTCTAGAAATCACAGCACTTCTTTTGGTAAAAGAATAGACACATAGATGAATGTAACAATACAGAGAACAGAAATGGACCCACACAAATTTAGTTAACTTATTTTTAACAAAGGCACAAGGCAATGTAATATAGAAAGGATAGTCTTTTAAATCAATGATGCTATAAAGGATAGTCTTTTTATATACAGGTGTTTAAAAAAGTACTTGGAAATCTATATAAAAATATGAACTTAATCAGATAGTATACCTCATACAAAAATTAATTTAAAATTGGTTACATACCTAAATGTAAAATGAAAAACTATAAAAATTCTAGAAGAAAACACAGGAGAAAAGCTATGCGACCCTGGGTTTGTTGATAACATTTTGTATACAACACCAAAAACAAAATTCATGAATTTTTAAAAAAAAGATAATAAATTTGACTTTACTAAAATTAAAATCTTTCATGCTGTGAAAGATACAGACAGGCTTATAGAAGCTCTTGGTTTCTAATATTGTTCTTCAAATGAAAGGGGCCAAGTGTCTTTGGAGAAAAGCCTTATTCTGGGACTGGGGCAAGTATATGCATGATGAACCTGGAGCATATTTTAATGCCGGAAAGAAAGAAAGAACAGAAAACAAAACAAAATGCCACACACAACTGTGGGAGTAAGCCAAAAGGCACAGAAACTGCAAAACGCCCAATGGCCAAAGACAGAATTACTTGAGAGGCAAAATAAGTAACATAGCATTAGATTACAATATAAAGTATAAAATAAATATCCATGACCTCCTACTTATACAAATAAGTAATTTAGTAAATAAATATGGGAAGAAGAATTGCCGAGTTTCCTCTTAAGAATTTTGAATAATTTATGTAAATACTCCTCCATCAAGATGTGTGGAGTGGGCATAACTCCTTAAGTGTGTGCATGGTAACTTCCTTCCCAAGAGTACTCTGTGGAAAGGAGGAAAAAAGGAAGCTCATAGTAGAGAAACCTGACAAACATTATCTCAGCCAGGTGATCATGGTTTCTTCCACAGCAATGTCATATTGACAACATGATCTCTTGCTATGATATGATGAAAATGACACCTTACCTCTGTGGCCTTTTCCCCCCAAACCCATATCTCCAGTCTAATCATAAGAAAAAAAGGAACCCCAATTCAGGGATACAAAATGCCTCTACAGAACGCCTCTTTAGTACCTCCAAAATTCTCAAAGTCATCAGAAATAGGGAAAGTTTATGAACTGCCACAGTCTGGAGAAGCCTAAAGAAAACATGCCAGCTAAATGTAATGTGGTATCCTGGATGGAGTTCTGGAACAGAGAAATAACATTAGGTAAAATCCCAAGGAAATTTGAGAGTGGTGTCACCAAGTTGGTAACATAGTTTGTTCCTGACTTCACTCCCCCTCACAAAAACAACTAACAACTATTTAAGCACACCACAAACACTGAGAGAATACTAAAACCTAACAGTGAGGCTGAAGTCTCCTACCACAGAGACCAAGACAGACTGTATTATAAGGGCGAGAGAAATGGCTGTGTGTTGACTGTATTGCCCCAATATAGCACCATGCAGAGAGGTCTCCCTTGAGCCTCTGGTTCCTCTAGTGGAGAAAAAGAAACTTTGGGGACAACCAGTCCCCAGCATTGTAGGTCACTTTGCAGGAGCCCTTACTCTGATCTTGAAACCATGAGTCTGTAGGGGAATCTACAGGGCCCAATCACTGGGAATCTGACTGTGGCAGAGAAGGGAGGAGGGGCTTCTAACAACCAGCACACATATCTTGGGAGACTGATTTCATAACTGCAGTATCTAGGTAGTAATCCCAACCAGCAGTTTTGCTCATCAGCAGAATCATGTTTGGGGCACACTCTGACCAGGGAACTTGGTATTATACACATCTGTCTAATTTGCATCCTCAAATAAGGAATTTGGGGCCATAAAGCCTAGTTTGCCAATGCACAAGCAAGGAGTTGAATTGTAGGCCCACCCACTATGGAAAGTGCCTTCCAGTACCATCTGACCAGACAGGCTGGTGAGAACTCCTAGGAGTTCAGTGTTGCTTGAGCTGAGAGGTAGCCAGGCAGAGCTGATCATCCCCAGAGCAAAGCCACTGCCAGGGTTGGAGTGTTATGGTGCTATGCATAGGCAGGGTTATTAATTCATAGATAAGGCTGTGGGTAGTTTCTGGCTCCATTCAACTGGAGATCCTGTTTGGAATTTGAGAGTAGTCTGGACAGGCCCCTCCTCCTGTGCAGGCAAGGAAACTGAGATGTAGCCCCATCAACTCTGGAGAATGTTTTTCAACCCCATCTGACCAGAAGTGTTGGCAACAATTCCTAGAAGGAGTGTAGCCCAGCAGCCCTCAAGCTGAAAGGGGAATAGGCAGAAGCAACCATTTGAAGAACAAAGCCAGTGACCCTGTTTGATCAGGAAAGTTAGGGTGTGGGTCCACTTGAGTTAAGACAACATTACCAGACTTAGAGCTGCTACTCACACTGTGACAAGGTGGGAACCTAATTTGTAACCCTGCTCATTGCTGAATAAATCTTGTCCAACTATGGAACATTATAGATCACAGGAAGCTGCATAGCCCATACATGTAAAGTACAGTAGCACTTGAACAGAGAGCACAACCCATGGCTTCTCCCACCTGCAGAGCATAACTGGTGGCCTCAGCTGATCAGGGAATTCATTGTACACTCTGGTCTGATTTGGGTCCCCAGCCAATGATCTGTACAAGCCCTGGATCACATCCTTCTCCCTTGCCAAAGAACGGAAACTAATTCATCTCTGACCTACTATAGAATAGAGTACCTGTCCTGACCACTTAGTAAACCTGACCAGAGAATCCAAGAAAATACAGAACCTATCCTATAGCCTCATTTGTGTAGGAAACCAAGCCAGCAGTCTTATCCAACTGTTCACAGCCAGTGTCACACTTCCCATCCCCGTCTTCAGAGCTCGAACAGTTGCCTCACCCAAAAATAGACCATAATAGCAGGCTCCACCTGCCCAAGAACATTACCAGCAGAAGAACCCAGAAACCTAAACTAAGCTGACTGATGAAAAACTGTTTCTGCCAAAGAAAACATGTTAAGTCTGGAAGAGGAGCCCAATTACTCAAATACGCAGATGTCAATGTAAGTAGTTAAGAATTGCAAAAAAATGTCAGGTAAATATGACACCACCAGAGGAAACTAATAAATCTCCAATATACTGGCCCTAAAGAAATAGAGATCTACGAATTGTTAGATAAAAAATTCAGAATAATCTTTTTAACAAAATTTAGTGAACTATAAGAAAACACAGATGACTAAACAAAATTAGGAAAAAATGCATGAACAAAACAAGAAGTTTGACAGAGAAATAGCAATCATCAAAACACACACAGACACAGAGAGAAATCCTAGAGTTGGAAAATGCAAGAACTAAATTGAAGAATTTAATAGAAAGTTTCAAAAATAGACTCAACCATACAGAAGAAAGAATCAACCATCTGGAAGATAGGACATTGGAAATTACTCTGACAGAGGAAATAAAAGAAAAGTAATGAAAAAGAGTAAAGAAATTTCCTTTAGGAATTATAAGACACAAAGAAAAAAATAATATTTGCTTTATGGAATTCCAGAAAAAGAAAGGGAGAGTAAGTACATGTAAAGCAATAATGCCTGAAAAATTCCCAAACCTAGGAAGACACATGGACATCCAGATTCATGAGTCCCAAGGGACTCAAATAATTGAATTCTATTAGGACCACACCAAAATACATTATAACTAAACTGACAAAAGTCAAAGACAAAGAGACAAACTAGAGTGATAATAGAAAAGATAGAACTTATGTATAAGGGAACAAACCCGCATAAGATTATTGGCAGATTTCTCAACAGAAACTTCAAGGAGACAATAAGAAGATATATTCAAAATATGGAAGAAAATAACAGTCAGTCAAGAATTCTATACCTGGCAAACCTGTTCTTCAGAAACAATTGAGGAATAACGACTTTTCTGAATAGACAAAAGCTGAGGGACACCATTATCACCATACTTGCTCTATAAGAAATGCTGAAGGGAGTTCTTTGAGTAGAAATAAAAGAATGTGAATTAACATCACAAAAACATAAAAAGGTAATACAAATCACACTGGTAATAGCTGGTAATTATAAATATATAGTCAAAGGTAGATTCCACAATATGATAATAGCAATAAGACTAGTGATATAGTGATGCATAATTCACTTAAAATGGGGAGGCTGCTTCTCCCTCTCCTCCCCACTCATGTTCTCTCTCTCACTATCTCTGTCTCTCTCTCTCTCAAATAAATAAATAAAATCTTTTAAAAAATAATAAAACAGTGGACTTCAACAACACTCTAGACCAAATGGACCTATGAGACATACACAGAACATTCTATCAAACAGCAGAATACACATTCTTCTCAAGTATACATGGAACATTTTTTTTAGGATAGACCACCTGTAAGCCATTGAACAAGTCTTAGCAAATTCAATATTAAAATTATACCAAGTATCTTCTCTGACCATAATGGCATGAAACTAGAAATCAATAGCAAGAGGAAAGCTGGAAAATTCATGAACACATGGAAATTAAGCAACATTCTCCTGAATGACCAGTGAACCAAAGACTAAATTAAAGGATAAATAAAGTTTCTTTAGATAAATTAAAATGGAAATACAGCATATCAGAACATATGAGATGTAGCAAAAGCAGTCCTAAGGGGGAAGTTCTTAACAATAAACACCTACATTAGGAAAAAAGAAGATCCCAAATAAACACCTAACTCTACACTTTAAGAAACTAGTAAAAGAAGGACAAACTGAGCCCAAATTTCACATAAAAAAGGAAATCAAACAAATTAGAGTTGAAATAAATGAAATAAAGAACAGAAAACAGTAGAAAATATTAAACAAAGGTATTTCTTTGAAAAGATAAATAAGTGAAAACCCTTATCTAAACTAACCAAGGACAAAAGAGAAAGGACTCAAATCAAAATTATAAATGAAAAAGGAGATGCCAAAACAGATATCACAGAATTCAAAAAATCCACGAGTCTAGTAAAAAGAACTATATGCCAACAGACTAAACAACCTAGAAGGAAGGGGAAAAATTCTTAGAAAGATACAACTTACCAGGACTAAATTAGGAAAAAAAGAATAGAAAAATCTGAATAAAACAATTATTACTAAAGAGACTGAATCAGTAATCAAAAACTCCTTATGAAGAAAAGTTAAGAATTAGATGGCTTCACTGATGAATTTTACCAAACATTTAAAGAAAAATTAACAACAATGATTCTTAAACTCTTTCAAAAATTGGAGAGGAGGGAAGACTCCCAAATTCTTTGTACGAAGCCAGCATTATCCTGATATCAAAGCAAAAAAAAAAGGATGCTACTAGAAAAGGAATCTTCACACCAATATCTTCAATTATAAATGCAAAAATTCTCAATAAAATGTTAGAAAACCAAATTTCAGCAGTACATTAAAAGGATCATTCACCATAATCAAGTGAGATTTATCTCTGGGTTGCAAGGATGATTCAATATATGCAAATTAATTGATGTGATAAATCACATTAATAGAACAAAAGAAAAGAAAAGGATCACGTGACCATCTTAATAGGTGCAGAAAAGGCATTTGACAAAATTTAACATTCAATTATGATATAAATTCAACAAATCAGGCATAAAAGAAATATATCTCAATACATTAATGGCCATATTTAACATCAGTTAACATCATACTTAATGGTAAAAGGTTGAAAGATGCTCATCTAAAATCAGAAACAAGACAAGGGTGCCTACTTTCACCACTCTTATTCAACTTAATACTAGAAGTCTTAGCTAGAACAATCAGGCTGGAAAAATATAAATAAAAAGTATTAAAATTGGAAAAGAAGATGTAAAATTTTCTCTCTATGGAAATGACATAATTTTATATATAGAAAATCCTAAATACACAATCAAAAAATTTAGCTCTAATCAATGAATTCAGTAAGGTTGCAGGATACAAAATTATGTAACATACAAAAATCAACAGTGTTTCTACACTTGAATAATTTTCTGAAAAATAAAGAAATTGATCTTATTTACAATATCATCGAAACCAATAAAAAACACAGGAATAAATTTAAGGTGAAAGATATCCACTCTGAAAACTACAAGATGGTGAAAAAAATTGAAGAAAACACAAAGAAATAGAAATGTACCCTGTGTTCATGGATTAGAAGAATTAACATTGTTTAAATATCAATACTACTAAGCCATCTATTGATACAATATAATCCCTATCAAGATTCCAATGCCATTCTTTACAGAAGTAGAAAAAACACTCATAAAATTTATGTAGTACCAGAAAAGACCTCAAAGAGCCAAACAAATCTTGAAAAAGAAGAAATAGACAAGTGTCATCCCCTTTTTTGATTTCAAGCTAAACTATAAAGATATAGTCATCAGAAAAGTTTAGTCTTGGCATAAAAACAAACAAATAGACCAATGGAAAGAATTGAGACCCTATAAATAAACCCAACCATATATGGTCAACAAATATTTGACAGGGGATCTAAGAATATTCAATGGAGAAAAAAGTCTTTTCAATAAATGGTATTAGAGTAATTGCTTATTCATATGTAAATGAATGAAACTGGGCATATATCTTATACCACCCACAAAAACTAATTAAAATGAATTTAATTCTTTAATGTAAGACCTGAAAACATTAAAATCCTAGAGGAAAACATAAGAATAAAGCTCCTTGACACGGGTCTTCATAATGATATTTTGGATATGACATCTAAAGTACAGCCACAAAATTAAAAAATTAACAAGGAGGACATAGCAACTAAAAGCTTTTGCTCAGCAAAAGAAGCCATCAACAAAGTGCAAAGAAAATCTAAGGAATGGAAAAAAATATTTCCAAATCATGTATCTGATAAAGAGTTAATACCAAAAATATATAAAGAACTCAAAGAACCCACTAGCAACAAACAAACAAGAACAAATAGAAAAGAAAAACAAAACAAAACAAAAATTTAAAAATGGGCAAAGGACCTGAATACATACTTCTTTAAAAAAGATATATGAAAGGCCAACAGGTACTTAAAAGATAATTAAGGAAATATGAATTAAAACCACAAAGTGATGTCACCTCACAAATGGTAGAATGGTTATTGTCAAAAAAAAAAAAAAAACAAAACAAGACATGAAAAATGCTGGTGTGGATGTGGAGAAAAGGGAACACTTGTACTTTGTCAAGAGGATTGTAAATTTGTATAGACACTATGGAAAACAGTATGGCTAATTGAACTACCATTTGACCTAGCAGTTCTATTTCTGGGAATATATCCAAAGGCAATAAAAACACTAACTCAAAAAAAATCTGCATCCCCCTGTTCACAGCACTAGTATTTACAGTAGTCTAGCCATGGAAATAATTAAGTATCCATCAATGGTTGAATGGATAAAGAAGTTATTTTATACACACACACACACACACACACACACACACACACACACACACACAACATTATTCAGCCATTAAAAAAAAAAAAACAAGGAAATCTTGCCATTTATAAGAACATAAAGGGACGTTGAAGCCACTATGCTAAGTGAAATAAGTTAGAAAAAGGCAAATACTGCATGTTCTCACTTATACCTGGACTCTAAAAACAAAACACAAAAACAAAAAATGCAAAGAAAAAGAGAGTTATTGTCATTGGAGGTGGAGGTGAGACAGGGGAATTTTGAGAAAGGTGGTCAAAAGATTTAAATTTCCAGGGATGCCTGGGTGGCTCAGTTGGTTAAGCGGCTGCCTTCGGCTCAGGTCATGATCCCAGCATCCTGGGATCGAGTCCCACATCGGGCTCCTTGCTCCGCAGGGAGCCTGCTTCTCCCTCTGCTACTCTGTCTGCCTGTGCTCGCTCGCTCTCTCTCTCTCTCTGACAAATAAATAAATAAAATCTTTAAAAAAAAAAAGATTTAAATTTCTAGTTACAAGATAAATAATTACTAGGGACATAATGTACAACATGATGACCAAAGCCAACACTGCTTGATATACAGGAAAGTTATTAAGAGAGTAAATTCTCAGAGTTCTCATCACAGGGAATTTTTTCCCTTTTTTTTCTTTCTTTTTTAAAAAAATTTATTTATATGAGAAGATGGATGTTCATTGAACCTGTTATATAATCATTTCAGAGTTTATACAAATGAAATCACCATGCTCTAAGCCTTTGACTTATTCAGTGAGGTACATCAATTGTTTCTCAATAAAAATGGAAAAAATAAAATGCCCAAGTTTAAAACAAAAATCTAAGAAAATCAGAATGAATTGTGAACTTTAGGTAATAATAATGTTTCAACACTTGTTTATTAGTTGCAACAAATATACAAGATTAATGTAAAATGTTAACAATAGGGCGAACTGGAAGTGAGCTACATTGGAACTATTTTTACTATCTTATAACTTTTCTGTAAATCTGAAACTATTCTAAATGAAGACTTTAAAAAAAAAAAAAAAGAGTTTATTTGTCAGAGAGAGAGAGAGAGGAAGAGAGAGAGTGCACAAGTAGGGGGAGCGGCAGGCAGAGAGCAAAGCAGAGCAGGCAGAAGGAGAAGCAGTCTCCCTGCTGAGCAAGAAGCCCCAGGCAGAACTCAATGCCAGGACCCTGGGATTATGACCTGAACTGAGGCAGACTCCCAATTGACCGAACCACCTAGGCATCCCTAAAATAAGAATTGTACTTAAAAAATCATGGTGATGGGGCGTCTGGGTGGCTTAGTGGGTTAAGCCTCTGCCTTAGGCTCAGGTCATGATCTCAGGATCCTGGGATCAAGCCCCGCATCGGGCTCTCTGCTCCGCAGGAAGCCTGCCTCCCCCTGTCTCTCTGCCTGTCTCTCTGCCTACTTGTGATTTCTGTCTGTCAAATAAATAAATAAAATCTTAAAAAAGATTACTGTGACATGATAGCAAAAAAATAGGAAATGACTCAAAAGACCATCAGTAGTAAAATAAGTAAACAAATTTAGGTCTATGCTTTTGGTGGAATACTACACTGTGCTAAAAATAACAAACTTATTCATACAATAATCTGGAAGCATTTCAAAAATATTTTGTTGAGGAAAGAAGCCAGAATAAAGAGATAAAGAGTACATACTACATGATTTCATATATATATATATATATATATATATATATATTTCCATGTGAAAAAAAAATCAAAATAGTGGTTGCTGCTGAGGGATGGGCATTGGAAGATGGCATGAGAGAAATTTCTGGAGTTTTGAAAATGTCCTATACTTCAATTTTGGTATGGTTGCATGAAATATATATGTATTAAAACTCACTAAATCGTATTTTTACAATCTGTGCCTTTCATGAGCATATAAATTTTACTTCAGAAACACTCACCTTACAAATTTTAAAGTACTTGGCTACTGTGGAGAGAATGAATTTTAGGAGGATTAGTATCAAGGAGACTATTGAGGAGATTATTGTGAAACTCAGGAAGAAAAATAAATGATAAAACAGAAAATGAGAGAATAGATAGATTGAGGATATATTTTGAAGCTGGAGGCAACTAGCACATTGTTGTTTTATTAGGTGTAGATAATTAAAAATTTTTAGGAAGAGAACTCAGGTTTATCAACAGACCCAGATACCAGTTTCAGGCCTGCTACTTCTCCACTATGTGATCACACACGAACAGCTTCATCTGTTTGAGGGTTCATCTCATCTTTTAAAGTGAGGTAACTAGACCTTCTGTCTACTTAACTCATAAATTCCAGAAAGAATTGAATGAGGTAATATATGTAGAAAGTTAATAAATTGTAATGTATTATGGATTTAAAAATTATTATTAAATACATTATGTAAGTAGCATGACAGCACTGGAAAATATATCATGGATATTTTAATCATCAACCATGAGCAAGTAAAATATCCTAGGATAATAAACAGCTCTATTTCTCTGGAGGAATATTACAACTAAGAATCTCAATTTTGAATCTGAGTTGGAAAACAAATTTTGAATGCCTGGTGAGAAATCAAGGTTGCAGTACTGAGCAATTGTGCTATATCATGTCTATTAGGAGAGTCTTCAGAATTCTACGCACAGATCTTCCTGAAACATGATAACACCTCAGACTCAGCATAGTATGCATCTGCTTGCAAATAAGCACAGAGAAGCATTGTTACATCCTTAGAACAACTTATCTGGGGCTATGCCATTCTAACTCTGTGCTCAGAACTCTCACGATAAGTCCAGCATGACAGCCAATCAAACATTACTCCACTAAGGTTTCCTAGGAAACAGACACACGGCTAAAGAAACGAATTACACACAGTTGAGAAGAGAAATACTGCAGCAATTTCACCTTACTGATATTTTTTCTTCCTAAAAAGAATATATGTATATACATAACAAGGATAAGTTTTGGAAAAACAGCACTAAAAACCAACATAACAATGAAACAAAGGGCCAGAACACCCCTGTTGTCTAAATCTAGGAATACAATTGTCTTTTGGAATATAGTTGCAGATAATAAAATAGAAAATAGTGATGTGATTTGAGAAATACTTTAACTTCCTAGAGAAGATAATTTAGGATAGCATTCTTTTTATTTATTTATTTATTTGACAGACAGAGATCACAAGTAGGCAGAGAGGCAGGCAGAGAGAGAGGGGGGACAGGCTACCTGCTGAGCACAGAGCCTGATGGAGGACTTGATCCCAGGACCCTGATATCATGACCTGAGCCTAAGGCAGAGGCTTAACCCACTGAGCCACCCAGGCGCCCTAGGATAGCATTCTTGTTCTATCCTCATTTTAAACTAATATTTGGTTGCTTGGATTATTTTTTGTAAAGATCTGATTGTGTGGGTATTGGAAGACATATATTTGCTTCTTAAAGAATGTAGAACATACCCAAGACATAGTAGGCTCTCAAAAAAAATTATTACATCAATAAAGAAATAGCACTAAATTTTCTGAATTCATTAATGTCCCTGTTCTATTCTCAACTCAAGGAACAAGCATGATTAGTTCAATGAATGATGAACAAGCACCAGATTAAGGCGGCAAAAGAACAGTAGTCTTTGGCCATTTTTCCTTTTTAAAATTTGCCTTCACTTTCTGCTGATCTAGAATGCAGTCAGCATGTTCTAGCTAAGGTCTAACTAGATGTAATGAATTCCTGACTCTTACATTTCTAGCCCTTTTTAGAAGAGATGAACTTGAGTAATTAATTAATCTAACAAAATGTACTTTATTAAGGCCTCACAGTATGCAAATGCTGATTGGTATAATTGATTTTGAACAAACACTTAACATCCAAAAATTAATGAATTTTTGTGTATCAGGCCCAGTCAAATATTACAGACTTTTAGAGCTGCAAAGGACTATGTGTGTATGTGGCTAGACTTAGGATCTCTAAATTTCTGAATGCCATTCATCAGCAGCCACTGCAATAGATTAGAAACTAAATGATACATAGAAAACAAGCCAGACAAGTGCATTTTCTTTATTACTAGCTAAGCTATAACTCCAAATCCTACTTATTTGATCTCTTCCCCTGGTAGTCCCCAAATGAGCATCCAGAATTTCTAAAATGTGGCTGGATTATCTTAAAATCTAGACTAGAGGAAGTTTAAGTATCCAGAATATAAAATTTGTTACATAGAGAATCATATCTTCTTATTTACCCCTATATCTTCAGTGTTTAGAACAGAAGCTGAGCTTAGTACAGTTTTGCTGAATGAACGTGGGCTCTTTTGTACCTCTTTCCCCTGGGACCCATCGCAGTAGACCAGGATTGATGAGTAAGGGTCTGAGAGAAAGCCTTCCCCTCCCTGGAGAATATAGATGAAGTCACTGAGATTGAGGTGTCATTTATTCTATTTCCCTCATTGAATGGATAGAAATTATGAATTACAGGGAAGGTGATGTTTGCTGAAAGTCAGATGTCCAGTTAGAGAATTTCTGAGCTTGTTTCATCTTCCTACTATACCACAGTGTGATTGGAAGGAATTAATGGACTGAAAATTGGATGATTAAATTCAGTGTGGTTCCTTTTCAAGGAAATATGCATGATCTCTTAGAGGGCAGAATTGGACCATAAGAGTAAACTTCTGCATCATAAAGATAACTTTAAAAAGTAATATAACTTAAACATTTTCATTTTTATGATTTTTAAGTCATACTATGTTTCCAAATGGTCTACGGATCCAATTTTTTTTTAAATTTCTTTTCAGCGTAACAGAATTCATTGTTTTTGCACCACACCCAGTGTTCCATGCAATACGTGCCCTCCTTAATACCTACCACCTGGCTCCCCCAACCTCCTGCCCCCCGCCCCTTCAAAACCCTCAGATTGTTTTTCAGAGTCCATAGTCTCTCATGGTTCACCTTCCCTTCCAATTTCCCTCAACTCCCTTCTCCTCTCCATCTCCCTATGTCCTCCATGTTATTTGTTATGCTCCACAAATAAATGAAACCATATGATAATTGACTCTCTCTGCTTGACTTATTTCACTCAGCATAATCTCTTCCAGTCCCGTCCATGTTACTACAAAAGTTGGGTATTCATCCTTTCTGAAGGAGGCATAATACTCCATAGTGCATATGGACCACATCTTCCTTATCCATTTGTCCGTTGAAGAGCATCTTCATTCTTTCCACAGTTTGGCGACCATGGCCTTTGCTGCTATAAACGTTGGGGTACAGATGGCCCTTCTTTTCACTACATCTGTATCTTTGGATCCAAATTTTTTTTTAAAGATTTTATTTATTTGACAGACAGAGATCACAAGTAGGCAGAGAGGCAGGCAGAGAGAGAGGAGGAAGCAGGCTCCCCGCCAAGCAAGGAGCCCGATGTAGGGCTCGATCCCAGGACCCTGGGATCATGACCTGAGCCGAAGGCAGAGGCTTTAATCCACTGAGACACCCAGGCACCCCTGGATCCAAATTTTTAAAAACTTTCTATATATGTATCTGTAGAGAGAACCTTTTAGAATGATCTACAATGAAATGCCATCAGAGATGTCTGAGTGGTAGAATATTATGTCATCTCATAGTTATTGAACATTAAAGTTGATTCTAAGACCATTTTAACCAACACTTTCATTATTTATGGTTTAAGATAAATATATGAGTATACAACATTATACATCTAATTTTGTGTGTAAATATAAAATAGTGCTTGGCATCTGGGAGGTGTTCAATAAATTTTTGAACAGTTTATATGTAATTTACGCGTATGTAGAAACATAATGCAGTAGAACCCTTTTGACTATTTAATACATTATTACATACTTTAGATAATCTAATTTTAATTAATTAAGATTTTTGTCTATTTAATTGTAAATTTTTCAGTCCTGATAGGGCAATATACCTTATAGTGAAATGGATTATGCTATCTAGAACTGATCATGCTGCCTCGAGTTTGGATTTTACGAAAATCTTAAATCTATCAAACAGTTTGGTGCATACAGCTGAAGATATCCCAAACTGAATTATTTGACAGGGAAAACAAGGCTGCAAATGAAACAAAGACAGACCTGCTTCTCTTCAAGAGACCTCACTGAACCAAAAATTACTAAAATAATTACAACCTTGATTATTGTTTTAAAACTGTCAAAATATTCACTTCCAAATACCCTCTATTTTATCCTGTTTGTGGACAGCCAAAGATAGAGGGGAAAAAATAGAAATACTGCCCAATATAGCTATTCTTAGATGATTCTCTCAGGTGGTTAATCATCAGGATTAATTAGCAAGCAGCAACTGTGAGAACTTGATCTTTTTTCTTAATTCTTAGTCTTACATCATCAGGTATTTTCTAAAATCAGGCTGAGCACATCCATAAATTAAGTCTTCAAGCTTGCCCCTGAGGGAAGAACAGCCATAGGTGTCCACCCAGCAGTAAGAGCCGTGCTCTGAGTGCAGAATGAGACAGGGATTTGAAAAATACATTTGTCTCCACCCACATTTTCTTCCACTGACAAATGTTATGGATCTCCAGGCCAGAATTTTACTTCAACAAATGGATTTACAAAAATAAAAAGAAAAGAAAAGAAAAGAAAGAAAGGGGGGAGAAGATACCTGTCAGAGATACAATACCTGCATGAAATTGAATATCTAATTGTGCCAATAATCCTAAAATAGTACCTTTCAAAACAACTGAGTGTTGCTGTCTCAAAACCAGTGTATGTGTCTAAATGGTCCCATAGTTAAACACTTCTGGTCATGGGACTGATAGGCTAGGAAATAGGAAAATGCTTGCTGAAACTGAATATAAAACAATTTTTTAAAGTTTTATTCAAACTCCAGTTAGTTAACATACAGTGTGATATTGGTTTCAGGTGTACAATATAGTGATTCAACACTCCCAAACACCAGTGCCTATCACAAGTATACTCCTCAATCACATCACTGACTTAACACATCCCCCACCCCACAACTTCCCTCTGACACCATTCTTTTATAACTCCAAATTCTAAACTGGTTAAGAATACTGCCTTCTGGGACACCTGGGTGGCTCAGTTGGTTAAGCAGCTGCCTCTGGCTCAGGTCATGATCCCAGCGTCCTGGGATCGAGTCCCACATCGGGCTCCTTGCTCGGCAGGGAGCCTGCTTCTCCCTCTGCCTGCCACTCTGTCTGCTTGTGCTCACTCTCGCTCCTCTCTCTCTCTCTCTCTGACAAATAAATAAATAAATAAATAAATATTTAAAAAAATAAAAAATAAAAAAAAAAGAATACTGCCTTCTTCATGCTACCTCAATGAGGAGTACCATATTCAAGAAGCTTGTGTAGATTTTGATACATAACAACCTAGATACTTGAGTTGATATTAAGTATCATCACTCATTTTTTTTTTAAGATTGTATTTATTTATTTGACAGAGAGAGGTCACAAGTAGGCAGAGAGGCAGGCAGAGAGAGAGGAGGAAGCAGGCTCCCCGTTGAGCAGAGAGCCTGATGCGGGACTCGATCCCAGGACCCTGAGATCATGACCTGAGCTGAAGGCAGAGGCTTTAACCCACTGAGCCACCCAGGTGCCCTCATCACTCATTTTTTAATGAACATTTTTGAGCCTGTGCTGGAGCTGTGAGGACAGGGCAGGGGAAGTAACGGGTAGGAGTATGAACCATTTCTTCTCTCATGAACTTTATGGGTCCATACATTCATTATTTTTATATAATATTACTGATTTATATATTTGTGATTTTGCACAGGATACTTTTACATTAGATCTAAAAAATACAGAGCCTGAGTATTTATTCTCACATCATTGAAAGAAGCCTGAATAATTGGCATCAGGTCTCAGAAAAATGGGCAACTGTAGGACTAAATAAGAGGTAATATACGAACCATCTAACAAGAATTGTCAGTGTGTATACTACATACCAAGGCACTATGTTAGTCAGTCTGTGAGCGCTTTTGTTTTTCCATTTTTTCACCCTCTGACTTGCTTATTTGTAATTGTCATCTGGACTAGGAGCTAGGATATTTTTGGGATCACAGAGAGTCAACCTGAATCACAGTTTCCATGAAGAATGGAAGTATAGTCACAGGGCTTCCAGGGAAAGAACCACAAAGTCATTTTAAAAACAAGATCCATTTGTAAGTTTTATCCCTTCTTTTAAGCATCAGGAATGATAGCTCTGGAGTAACTCTCAGTAAAAAATAGATACAATGTGTGTCACACAGGTGCTTTTTAGAAGCTCAAACTGCTTTTCAATAACATATAATATTTCTAAGTGGTCACAATATTTCTCTTTGCAACTATTGTTTAGAGAGGAAAATAAGTATTTAAGGGGGAGAAAAATTACTATCCCTTATTACAGAATAACCTAGACACTCAAATTTCTGATAGGTTCTCCAGTTTTTACTTCATGAGTCAAGGCATTGTAAGTGTAGATTATGGAAATCTCAATATTATTTCTGTGTGTAAACATAAGTTAACTGAGATAATATTAAGTACACCATAATAAGACATTATTGAAACCCTAATATATTTGCCATGCACTGTGATAAGTATTTCATATCTATGTAGTTTTAGAACAACTGTTTGTAACAATGATTAAAGCTGTCTTTCAAATATTTCCAATTCTCCAAACCTGTAATAGGATTGCAGTTTTCTTCCCCCTTGAAGTTGGGTGAGGCCATATGACTTTCCTTGGCTGGTGAAATACAAGCAATTAAAACCAAGTCAAAAACAAACAAACAAACAAACAATAAATAAATAAATAAAACCAAGTCAATACACACTTACTGCTCTCACTTTCCCTCTGCTCTAGTGATCAACACAGTTTTATGTGGTAGCTACTCTAACAGCAAAGGTTCCAGAGTGAGAAGAAATGAAGTATAGTACCTCAACTGACCCACAAAGGGCATATAGGACCAGTGAGAGGGAAAACAAACCAACCTTTGTTGTATATGCCACTAAAACTTTGGAATTTTTTTTTGTAGTTTTTAAATTTTTTTTCTTTTAATTTTTTTCTTTTAATAAACATATAATGTATTTTTATCCCCAGGGGTACAGGTCTGTGAATCGTCAGGTTTACACATTTCACAGCACTCATCATAGCCCATACCCTCCCCAATGTCCATTTCCCCACCACCCTCTCCCGTCCCCCCTCCCCCGCACAACCCTCAGTCTGTTTCTTGAGATTGAGTCTTTTATGGTTTGTCTCCCTCCCAATCCCATCTTTTCATTTTTTCTTTTCCTACCTCCCCCCAACCCCCCCTGCCTTGGATCTCCACTTCCTCATATCAAAGAGATCATATGATAGTTGTCTTTCTCCGATTGACTTATTTTGCTAAGCATGATACCCTCTAGTTCCATCCACGTCGTCGCAAATGGCAAGATTTCATGTCTTCTGATGGCTGCATAGTATTCCATTGTGTATATATACCACCTCTTCTTTATCCATTCATCTGTTGATGGACATCTAGGCTCTTTCCACAGTTTGGCTATTGTGGACATTGCTGCTATAAACATTCAGGTGCACGTGCCCCTTCGGAGCACCACGTTTGTATCTTTAGGATATATACCCAGGAGTGCAATTGCTGGGTCATAGGGTAGCTCTATTTTCAGTTTTTTGAGGAACCTCCACACTGTTTTCCAGAGTGGTTGCACCAGCTTGCATTCCACCAGCAGTGTAGGAGGGTTCCCCTCTCTCCGCATCCTCGCCAGCATCTGTCATTTCTTGACTTGTTAATTTTAGCCATTCTGACTGGTGTGAGGTGGTATCTCATTGTGGTTTTGATTTGTATTTCCCTGATGCCGAGCGATGTGGAGCATTTTTTCATGTGTCTGTTGGCCATCTGGATGTCTTCTTTGCAGAAATGTCTGTTCATGTCCTCTGCCCATTTCTTGACTGGATTATTTGTTCTTTGGGTATTGAGTTTGATAAGCTCTTTATAGATTTTGGATACTAGCCCTTTATCTGATATGTCGTTTGCAAATATCTTCTCCCATTCTGTCAGTTGTCTTTTGGTTTTGTTAACTGTTTCCTTTGCTGTGCAAAAGCTTTTGATCTTGATGAAATCCCAATAGTTCATTTTTGCCCTTGCTTCTGTTGCCTTTGGCGATGTTCCTAGGAAGAAGTTGCTGCGGTTGAGGTCAAAGAGGTTGCTGCCTGCATTCTCCTCAAGGATTTTGATAGATTCCTTTCACACATTGAGGTCCTTCATCCATTTTGAGTCTATTTTCGTGTGTGGTGTAAGAAAATAGTCCAAATTCATTTTTCTTCATGTGGCTGTCCAATTTTCCCAGCACCATTTGTTGAAGAGGCTGTCTTTTTTCCATTGGATATTCTTTCCTGCTTTGTCGAAGATTAGTTGACCATAGAGTTGAGGGTCTATTTCTGGGCTCTCTATTCTGTTCCATTGGTCTATATGTCTGTTTTTGTGCCAGTACCATACTGTCTTGATGATGACAGCTTTGTAATAGAGCTTGAAGTCTGGAATTGTGATGCCACCGACTTTGGCTTTCTTTTTCAATATTCCTTTGGCTATTCGAGGTCTTTTCTGGTTCCATATAAATTTTAGGATTATTTGTTCTATTTCTTTAAAAAAATGGATGGGATTTTGATAGGGATTGCATTAAATGTGTAGATTGCTTTAGGTAGAATAGACATTTTCACAATATTTGTTCTTCCAATCCATGAGCATGGAATATTTTTCCATTTCTTTGTGTCTTCCTCAATTTCTTTCATGAGTACTTTATAGTTTTCTGAGAATAGATTCTTTGCCTCTTTGGTTAGATTTATTCCTAGGTATCTTATGGTTTTGGGTACGATTGTAAATGGGACTGACTCCTCAATTTCTCTTTCTTCTGTCTTGTTGTTAGTGTAAAGAAATGCGACTGATTTCTGTGCATTGACTTTATATCCTGACACTTTACTGAATTCCTGTATAAGTTCTAGCAGTTTTGGAGTGGAGCCTTTTGGGTTTTCCACATATAGTATCATATCATCTGCAAAGAGTGATAGTTTGACTTCTTCTTTGCCGATTTGGATGCCTTTAATTTCTTTTTGTTGTCTGATTGCTGAGGCTAGGACTTCTAGTACTATATTGAACAGCAGTGGTGATAACGGACATCCCTGCCATGTTCCTGACCTTAGCGGAAAAGCTTTCAGTTTTTCTCCATTGAGAATGATACTTGCGGTGGGTTTTTCATAGATGGCTTTGATAATATTGAGGTATGTGCCTCAGAGTTTGAATCAGGAAGGGATGCTGCACTTTGTCAAATGCTTTTTCAGCATCTATTGAGAGTATCATATGGTTCTTACTCTTTCTTTCATTAATGTATTGTATCACGTTGATGGATTTGCGGATGTTGAACCAACCTTGCAGCCCTGGAATAAATCCCACTTGGTCGTGGTGAATAATCCTTTTAATGTACTGTTGGATCCTATTGGCCAGTATTTTGGTGAGAATTTTCGCATCTGTGTTCATCAAGGATATGGGTCTGTAATTCTCTTTTTTGGTGGGATCCTTGTCTGGTTTTGGGATCAAGGTGATGCTGGCCTCATAGAATGAGTTTGGAAGTTTTCCTTCCATTTCTATTTTTTGGAACAGTTTCAGGAGAATAGGAATTAATTCTTCTTTAAATGTTTGGTAGAATTCCCCTGGGAAGCCGTCTGGTCCTGGACTTTTGTTTGTTTGGAGATTTTTGATGACTGTTTCAATCTCCTTACTGGTTATGGGTCTGTTCAGGTTATCTATTTCTTCCTGGTTCAGTTGTGGTAGTTTATACGTCTCTAGAAATGTATCCATTTCTTCCAGATTGTCAAATTTGTTGCCATAGAGTTGCTCGTAGTATGTTCTTATATTTGTTTGTATTTCTTTGGTGTTGGTTGTGATCTCTCCTCTTTCATTCATGATTTTATTTATTTGCGTCCTTTCTCTTTTCTTTTTGATAAGTCTGGCCAGGGGCTTATCAATCTTATTAATTCTTTCGAAGAACCAGCTCCTAGTTTTGTTGATTTGTTCTATTGTTTTTATAGTTTCTATTTCATTGATTTCTGCTCTGATCTTTATGATTTCTCTTCTCCTGCTGGGTTTAGGCTTTCTTTGTTGTTCTCTCTCCAGCTCCTTTAGGTGTAGGGTTAGGTTGTGTATTTGAGACCTTTCTTGTTTCTTGAGAAAGGCTTGTACCGCTATATATTTTCCTCTCAGGACTGCCTTTGTTGTGTCCCACAGATTTTGAACTGTTGTGTTTTCATTATCATTTGTTTCCTTGAATTTTTTCAATTCTTCTTTAATTTCCTGGTTGACCCATTCATTTTTTAGAAGGATGCTGTTTAGTCTCCATGTATTTGCATTCTTTCCAAATTTCCTCTTGTGATTGAGTTCCAGCTTCAGAGCATTGTGGTCTGAAAATATGCAGGGAATGATCTCAATCTTTTGGTACCGATTGAGACCTGATTTATGACCCAGGATGTGGTCTATTCTGGAGAATGTTCCATGTGCACTAGAGAAGAATGTATATTCTGTTGCTTTGGGATGGAATGTTCTGAATATATCTGTGATGTCCATCTGGTCCAGTGTGTCATCTAAGGCCTTTATTTCCTTGTTGATCTTTTGCTTAGATGATCTGTCCATTTCAGTGAGGGGAGTGTTAAAGTCCCCTGCTATTATTGTATTACTGTCGATGTATTTCTTTGATTTTGTTATTAATTGGTTTATATAGTTGGCTGCTCCCATGTTAGGGGCATAGATATTTAAGATTGTTAGATCTTCTTGTTGGACAGACCCTTTGAGTATGATATAGTGTCCTTCCTCATCTCTTATTATAGTCTTTGGCTTAAAATCTAATTGATCTAAGGATTGCCACCCCAGCTTTCTTCTGATGTCCATTAGCATGGTACATTGTTTTCCACACCCTCACTTTAAATCTGGAGGTGTCTTCGGGTCTAAAATGAGTTTCTTGTAGGCAGCATATTGATGGGTTTTGGTTTTTTATCCATTCTGATACCCTGGGTCTTTTCATTGGGGCATTTAGCCCATTAACATTCAGGGTAACTATTGAGAGATATGAATTTATTGCCATTGTATTGCCTGTAAGGTGACTGTTACTGTATGTTGTCTCTGTTTCTTTCTGATCTACTCCTTTTAGGGTCTCTCTTTGCTTAGAGGACCCCTTTCAATATTTCCTGTAGAGCTGGTTTGGTGTTTGCAAATTCTTTCAGCTTTTGTTTGTCCTGGAAGCTCTTTATCTCTCCTTCTATATTCAATGATAGCTTAGCCGGAAATAGTATTCTTGGCTGCATGTTCTTCTCGTTTAGTGCTCTGAATATATCATGCCAGTTCTTTCTGGCCTGCCAGGTCTCTGTGGATAGGTCCGCTGCCAATCTAATGTTTTTACCCTTGTATGTTACAGACTTCTTTTCCCGGGCTGCTTTCAGGATTTTCTCTTTGTCGCTAAGACTTGTAAATTTTACTATCAGGTGATGAGGTGTGGACCTATTTTTATTGATTTTGAGGGGCATTCTTAGCATTTCCTGGATTTTGATGTTTGTTCCCTTTGCCATATTAGGGAAATTCTCTCCAATAATTGTCTCCAATATACCTTCTGCTCCCCTCTCTCTTTCTTCTTCTTCTGGAATCCCAATTATTCTAATGTTGTGTCATCTTATGGTGTCACTTATCTCTCGAATTCTCTCCTCGTGGTCCAGTATTTGTTTGTCTCTCTTTTGCTCAGCTTCTTTATTCTCTGTCATTTGGTCTTCTATGTCACTAATTCTTTCTTCTGCCTCATTTATCCTGGCAGTGAGAGCTTCCATTTTTGATTGCACCTCATGAATAGCTTTTTTTATTTCAACTTGGTTAGATTTTAGTTCTTTTATTTCTCCAGAAAGGGCTTTTATCTCTCCGGAGAGGGTTTCTCTAATATCTTCTATGCCTTTTTCGAGCCCGGCTAGAACCTTGAGAATCGTCATTCTGAACTCTAGATCTGTCATGTTACCTATGTCCGTATTGATTCAGTCTCCAGCCTTCGGTACGGCCTCTTGTTCTTTTTTTTGAGGTGAGTTTTTCCGCCTTGTCATTTTGTCCAGATAAGATTTGCTTTCTCCTGCTGTGGAATTCTGCTGTTCTTGGTGACTGAAGTTGGTTTTGGATGGGTTTCTTGTTGACCTTCTGGGGGAGGGGCCTGTTGTAGTGATTCTCAAGTGTCCTTGCCGCAGGCGGAATTGCACCGCCCTTGCCAGGGGCCGGGCTAAGTAATCCACTCGGGTTTGCTTTCAGGAGCTTTTGTTCCCTGAGCGCTTTCCGTAGAGTTCCGGAGGACGGGAATGAAGATGGCGGCCTCCCAATCTCTCGGCCCGGAGGAGCCGAGAGCTTGGGGTTCCGCTCCTCAGTGTGCTCTCAGAGCAAAGCGCCCAACAGCCCCACCTTCCTGGCTTGCGGTCACACCTCGAGGAAAGCAGTCAATTGCTGGAGCTGGAGAAAAGCGCCGGGTCGCTTTCGTCTCCGTGGCCTCCGGCCGCGCTCCGAGCCCACCCAGCCTGCAACCGGCACAAGGTAACCCCGGGCTTTAGAGCTCACTCCTCGGCTTTGTCGCTGTAGCCGGCTTCCCCGCTCTAATACCTGCGAGCTCTGCGGCACTCAGACACCCCCAATCCTTCTGTGACCCTGCGGGACCTGGGGTTATGCTGACCCCGCCTGGGTTTCCCCCCAGTTTAGCCTCTGGAGCGATGTCTCCCAGTGGAGCCGACTTTTAAAAGTCCCGATTTTGTGCTCCGTTGCTCCACCGCTTGCCGGGTGCCGGCCCCTCCCCCCGGGGTATATCTTCCCGTCGCTTTGGATTCACTTCTCCGCAGGTCCTACCTTTCAGAAAGTGATCAATTTTCTGTTTCTGGAATTGTTGCTCTTCTTCTCTTCGATTTCCCATTGGATTTGTAGGTGTTCACAATGGTTAGATAAGCTATCTAGCTGATCTCCTGCTACCCGATGTCGTCTCAGCCTGCTACTTCTCCGCCATCTTGACTCTCCCCCCTGGAATTTTTTTTTTAATCATAGCATAACCTGTCCTAGCCTGTCCTAATTAATAGGTTACCAAGTAGATATTATCTGCATTTTATTGATAAGTTGAAGACTCAAGTAAATTTTCTAATTTGTTCAAGGTCAAGGACTCAATAAAAGAACTATGATTTGAACAATTCTTTCTGACTTTAGAGCCCAACTCTTTAACCACGAATTTCACAGACTTGAATTAGTGCTTGAAATGTTTACTTTTGTCTGAACTTCCTTAGATGTAGTGGTCCTAGAAAAGACTTGTTTGTTACACTGCTTCTTTGGAATATCTTTTAAAAGCCAAACAGAAAATAAAAATACTTGATATAATCTTCATGATTTACAAATCATTTTCATAAATAGTAACATATTATATTTTCACAATAAACCTCTGTCTTAGGGAAGACAAGCAAAGAAAATCAAGGTACAGGAAAGTTAATAGTTGACATGCTCAAGGTCAAATAGCGAGGCAATGACAAATTTTGGGATAAGAATCCCAGAGTCATTAATTATTCTCCAATGACAGCAGCAAGCAGGAGGTCTGTAAAGGTAGTGATCACTTCTAGCACAGTAGAGAGGAGCCTGTTGTTAAACTCAGCTCTGCAAACAATCTGCAATTTTATTTTGCAATCAGTATCATTGATAACATTTTCAATCACTCTGTATTATAATCAGTTCTATTAATATTGTCATAAAATTAGTAGAACAATTTAGGCTTAGATTATAAAATGATCACAGTTAAAAAAAGTAACTCAATGCTGTGAATTGCGTAGGACTGATGATCACAGACCCGTACCCCTGAAACAAATAATACACTATATGTTAATTAAAAAAAAAGAAAGCAACTCAAACCAAGTGAAAATACTTCAAGTTTATTTACGATCCTTAAGTATCTTTTTGAAATTTCCCAAAATGAGAGATTTTCAAAAAGAAACAAATTTAAATTGTCAAAAAAATTGGACAGATGTATAAAAGCAAATGCATTGTATACCTTAAAAATTGTATTTTTGAAAGTATACAATTGCTACCATGTGAACAAGTTTAGATTTCTTTCAAACCATAGTTTACTCCTCATTACTGATTATAATTTTAATGTTCTATTTTAATAAACTTATTGATCATTAATTGAGAATATGTTTATTTAACATTTCTTTTTATAATCACACAGTATTTAAAAATTATGTGGTTACAAGTAATTTCAGGAAGAAGTCCTGAATATTTTATGTAACCCATTTCTTTTGCAACACTAAGTAGAATTTCAAATATCATCTGAAACCACAACAAGATTAGCTACAAAGATAACAAAAACTCAGTTCAAAGGCACGCATTTTGTAATTCTCTTGAATAAGGAAGTTTGTATCCAAATTTCAAGTGTCAGACATGATGCTAATTCTGATTTTAGCACATCTCTGACAGAGAGAGTATAATAATTCTGGTAAGTGCTTTGAACTCATACATTTCATGAGTTTACTCATCATCTTAGCTTTGCAAAAGTCTTAGGATTCAAGGACTTTTTTTTACTTCATTTTGACCTATTTTTAAATAACATTTTGAATATTTTTTTATATTCTTAAATGTCTATTTGTATGTATATATTTATTTTTCTATATATCAAAACAAATATCTATATATCCATAGATATATCTAATCTATATTCATATCTGTGCCTATATCTATAAATCTTTCTGTATATATACATATACATATACATCTGTATGTACACTATCTATATTTATAGATATGTGTACAGATATGTACATACATATATATTATAGATACATCTTAGAAAATATACACATATATACTTATAGAGATGAATAAGGACACAATATATAAATTTGAAACACTAGAGCAAATACTTTGAATTAAATAGCATTTATCTCTCAAGCCCTATATCAAATACTAAATTCCTCCAGAGAGTTTCTCTTCTAAATGAAAATGATTGCTGCCTACTTTGAACCCATAAACGATACACTCTTCTCATGAAACTTTTCCCAAACTTCAAATAATATTGTGAGCCCTCACATGCTGATGTGCCAAACACTACCTAATTAACTCACAAACTTAAGCTTGAGAAGTGGCTATTATTCTCTTCATTTTAAGGTGGAGAAAACCTAAGTCAGAGACACTGAGAGACTTTCTCAAGAACAAATAACAGAAAACATGCAGCGGAGAAATATGGATTAAGGTCTGCTTGATTCCAGTGTCTCACATATGATTTAGTTTCATTTATTTATTAATTTCAGAAGATTTATTGAGCTTTGCTATAGGTTATACTGCATATAAACTTCAGCCAACTACCTGGCTCACCATGAACCATGCATGTGTGGGATAAACTCCAAGCTTATTAGCTAGGCTGAAATAATTGAATAGAGATTTCAGAGATACATGCAGTGTGTGGAGTTTGGGTTCAGAAATTTAGCCGCCTAATAAAAACAAATCAAACACTCTTGAGAGGAGCATAATAGAATACAGAGTCTTTATAACAAATCATTGACAATGTTTAGGATAAAATCCAATGTATAATATATGAAGAAACTGGAAAACATGCCCCATACTTAAGAGAAAAGACATTCAAGACACAAGATGACGCAGAATTTGGAATTAGCAAACATTTTAAAGTAGATATTACAACTATAGATGTAAAGGGAAATAAAAACATAAAGATTAACAAGACAGCAAATCTCATCAGAAAGATAGAAATTATTAAAAGAATCAAATGGAAATTTGAGGACTTAAAAAAATACAATGTCTGAAGTAAAAAATTCACTGGATACATTTAACAGCATATTTAAGAAGACAGAAGACAGAATCAGTGAAGACAGGTCAATAGACATTACTCAAGCTGAAAAACAGAAGGGAAAAAAGGTTGAAAAATTATGATCAAGGACTCAGAGATTTGTGGAGTAATGCCTAAAAGTCTAACATGTATATTGGACCCTTAGGGGGAGAGAAGAGAGAGAACAGGACAGAAGAAATATCTCCTAAATTCACTGAAAGACAGAAATTACATGTTTCAAAAAGCTTAGCGAATTTCAAGGATGACTATAACAAAAACCACACTTCCCACTTTATTGTCAAATTGCTGAAAAACAAAAAGGAAAAGAAAATCTTTAAGGTACAGAAAAAATAACACTATATACAAGAATAAGAATGTTAAAAATTATTGCTGAAATCTTATCAGAGCAGGGAAAGCTGTTAAGAAGACAGAGAAACAGTGTATTTAAAGTGCTGAGGGAGGGGCGCCTGGGTGGCTCAGTGGATTAAAGCCTCTGCCTTTGGCTCAGGTCATGATCCCAGGGTTCTGGGATCGAGCCCCACATCGAGCCCCACATCGGGCTCTCTGCTCAGTGGGGAGCCTGCTTCCCCCCCTCTCTCTGCCTGTCTCTCTGCCTACTTATGATCCCTCTCTGTCAAATAAATAAAATCTTAAAAAAAAAAAAAAGAAAAATGTGGATTGTAAAACTATTAAAAAAATAATAAAAAAATAAAGTGCTGAGGGAAAGAAAAACTTGTCACCCAGAAATTAATATAAAAAAAATCACTCCAGAATGAAGGACAAATAACTGCATATTGAAATAAGTAGATTTTATATATGTGTTAGCTGCAGATTTGCATGACAAAAAATGGCAAATTTATCTTCTAGCTGAAGATAAATAATCCTAGATGAAACTTGACTGTTCAGAAAAGATTAAAAATCATTCTAAATGTTAAATAAGTAAGTTCAAAACACTATATTTTATATTTCTCCTAATTGTTTAAAATTTAGATATTGTTCAAATGGGAAGTATAGCGGCACCTGGGTGGCTCAGTCTTTGTTTGCCTTTGGCTCAGGTCATGATCCTAGGGTCCTAGAATTGAGCCCTGCCTCAGGCTCTCTGCTCAGTGGGAAGCCTGCTTCTCCCTCTCCTACTCTCCCTGCTTGTGTTCCTGCTCTTGCTATGTCTTTCTCTCTCAAATAAATAAATAAAATCTTAGTAGATAGATGACAGATAGATGGATGGAATAGATAGATAAACTAGAAGTATAGCACTGTATTGTGGGCTGTAGACATAAAGTATAGGACAGCTGTTTCATAAAAGTGGGAAATAAAGTTATATGATGCATGGATCTTTCATTTTACATAATCTAGTACAGTATTAACTCTAGATTGTGAAATGTTAAAAATATAAATTGTGATATCTAGAAGAAACACTAAAAAATAATAATAAAAGAGGAATAGCTAAAAAGCCAATAGAGAAATTGAGATAGAATTTTAGCAAGTATTAAAACCAAAAGAAGGAATGAAAGGAAGGACAGAGGGATAAAAACAAAGGATGGGATGAGCAGAAAACAAGCAGCAAAATTCAACCATATCAATAGTTATATTAAATGTAAATGGGTGGCCCAGAGAATAAAATATATAAATAGCTGTACCATATAAAAAGATACTATTACAGGCCAAACTGTGTCCCCCTAAAATTCATATGTTGAAGTCCTAATGCCTATTACCTCAGAATGTTACTTCATTTGGAGTAGGACCTTTACAGAGGTTATTAAGGTAAAAAGAAGTCATATGGGTGGGCTCTAATCCAATGTGACTGGTCTCCTTATAAGAGGAAATTTGGACACAAACAGGAACAGAGGAAAGACCATGTGAAGAGACCAGAAAAAGATGGCCATCTACAAGTCAAGGAGAGAGGCTCTCAGAAGAAACCAACCCTACAAAAACTTAATCTTGGACTTCTAATCTCCAGAACTGTGAAGAAATACATTTCTGTTGTTTAAGCCAACCAGTCTGTGATACTTTGTTATAGATGCCTTAGGGAACTGATACAGATACTTATCCTCATTATTAATCAGAGAAATGGAAATTAAGACCAGTCCAAGATTCCGATTTACACCTATGAGATTAACAAAAATAAAAATAGATGGGAAACATAAATGTAGAAGGACTGAACATACCCATTAAAGACATAGGTTATTGGGCTGAATTTAAAAAATGGGCAACACTTTATGTTTCTTACAAGAATCACATTTTAGATATGAAAACATGGGCCAGTTGAAAGTAAAATAATGGGAAGACTGGGCTGTATTAATATCAGATAAAGTAGACATCATTTCATTGCCTTACCATCAATGAAGCATGACATTTTAAATGATGTAAGGGCCAATTTATTGGCAAGACATAATAACCCTAATATGTGTGCACATGATAACAAAGCATCAAAATATCTGAAGCAAAATTTGACAGAATTAAAAGAGATAAATAGACAAATATATTTGGAGATTTAACACTCCCTGTTGGTAATTAAAAAAAAAAAATGTGTCCGAAGAATCAGTAAAAAGACAAGAAGATCTGAACAATACTATGGGACACTTCGACTTAACTATCATGTAAAGAGCTCGACAACCAAGAACTTCAGGATACACATTCTTTTCAAGTGCACATGCCACATTCACCAAAATCTGAATGACTATAATATCTAACAATCATGGAATTGAATTAAACATTGATAACAATAAATAACCCAGGAAATCTCTAAATTCTTCAAAATTCAGCAAAACCAGACACAGTTAAGAAAATAAAACAGTAAGCTACAGATTGGAAGAAAACATTGACAAAATATGTATCTGAAAGAACACTTATATTAAATATAGAAAGAACCCCTTAAACTCAGTAATAAAAAGAAAACTGGATTAAAAATAGACAGAAGATATGAACTATGAATTGCCAGTAAGCACATGAAGATATGTTTAACATTATTAGTTATCAGAGAAATTTACATTAAATCTCTGAGATCCTGTTACATATCCATAAGAATGGCTAGAGTTAAGAAAGATGGAAAACTCTAAGTGTTGGTGAAAATTTGGAGCAACAAGAACTCTCATACATTATAGTATAAGAGTAAAATGCTACCGCCACCTTGGAGAAATATATGGCAATTTTATATAAAATTAAACAAAGGTAGGGGCTCCTGAGTGGCTCAGTGGGTTAAAGCCTCTTCTTTGGCTCAGGTCATGATCCCAGCATCCTGGGATTGAGCCCAGCATCAGCAGGGAGCCTGCTTTCCTCTCTCTCTCTGCCTCCCTTTCTGCCTACTTGTGATCTCCCTCAAATAAATAAATAAATAAATAATCTGGAAAAAAAACACTAAACTAAACTAAACAAAGGTCTACTTTATACATCAGTTCTGCTTCTGGATATCTACCCAAGAGAAATGATCATATAGTCTATAAAAAAAATGTGTACAAGAATATTCAGACATCTTTACTCATAATAGCCAAAACCAGAAAACAATCTAAGTATCCATCAAGAGGAGAATGATTAAATCTCAAACACACACACACACACACACACACACACCCCACATGTTTGTGCAAAACAGGTATAGGTATAATTGTATGCTAGTAAGGGACCGATACATGAAAAAACCTGGATGAATCTCAAAGAGAACATGCTGAGTAAAAGACTAATCCAAAAGAGCACATGCTGTAAGATTTCATTGATCTGAAATTCTAAAGCAGGTAAAATTAATCTTGGTGAAAAATAATCAGGACATGGGTTGTCTCTGAGAGTGACAGAGATGGAACGGACTACTAAGGAGCATGAGGAACTTCCCTGAGGTGATGGAAATGCCATATATTTTGTTGGGATTTAGATTCTTTGTGCCTATGTGTTTTCTAAATCTTATTGAATAATTCACTGAAGACTAGAATATTTTAGGAGGGAACTACTAGACTGTATTAGAAATATTAGACTATAACCGAAGGGGACGAGGGAATCCAGCTTTTTGTCTTTTATGCTATAATGTTCAGGGACTTGGTGTCATTCGTCTTTGATTTTGCATCATTGCTGGCAGAGGACTCTCATATATTCTGCTTACTAAATGTTGGTTAAATTCATATATTTCTGTGACCCTCTCTTCCTGTTTCGTTCTTTCTTTTTTTTTTTTTGAGATTTTATTTATTTATTTGACAGAGAGAGATCACAATTAAGCAGAGAGGCAGGTAGAGAGAGAGAGAGAGAAGCAGGCTCCCTGCTGAGCAGAGAGCCCGATGCGGGACTCAATCCCAGGACCCCGAGATCATGACCTGAGCCGAAGACTGCGGCTTAACCCACCGAGCCACCCAGGTGCCCTGTTTTGTTCTTTCTTAACATTTTTATAAATGACAGTATCAGTGAACTTACTGACACCACTTTCAGGTATTTTAATAGGCATGAGTTAGTTTTAATTTTCATGATATGTGTGTGATTCATACAGCACAGAGTCACAAATACATAGCTTAAACAAGGTGAGACCTATTTCTGACACTCTCAGCCTGCTCAGATGAAGAATTGCGATGCCAAAGCACATGATGGAGAATATCATTGATATGATTTTCACCCGTTAATGAAAACCATTTCAGTCTGGTCTTCTGCAAATCACCACTTTCAGTGGCTATATAAACCCTAGTAGTAGTTTCATGAAGAAATTTGAATTTGTTTATTCCTTGAAGCAATTTTCTTATACTCAGTAAATTATAGGTAGAAACATCTATTAAAAATCTTCATCATAAGAAGCCCACAGAAGGAAGGAAAAATCAGCTGAACCCAGCTCCTTGTTTTAAATTCCCCTGACATTTCCTTCTTTGGAAAATTGTCCAAGAAAGATAAGTCATTCCAGGTCCTCATCAGGAAAGGTGTCTGGGTTGGATTGCAATTTTCCTTGCTTTAATCAAATACTCATTTTAGAAAATGAAGCGAACATGTATAAAAAAGAAGCTGCAGACCTTCATTTCAACTATTAATTTTCTTCCTTCATTCAAAAAAACAATAACTCTGACTGTAGAATCCAATTTGTTGCCGTACTCCTTCTGATAAATGTTCTTCCCATGTTCTTCATCTATTAAATGTAAACAGTCTTTTTGTGTATATGACCTTTCTGGCTAGATCTGTACTTTATGCATTTAGTTTTGTTTCTACTCCTGTTCTCAGAAATCATCTCTAAAAGTCACTTGTTTCACTTTTACTTGGAAATAGGGAAATGAAGCATTCTTCATACTTCAGACTTAGCACTTTCAAATTGTAAATTAAAATAAAATCAGGTTTAGAAAATTTCCACAGGTGAAACAAATTCAGGCAGTGTTAGCTGAGCCAGTAAGTTCTAATTTTAAGGTTTCTGAAATGCTTGTATGTGTGTGTATATTGTTGTAATCAGGATGAGTCAGCTGTAACCTTCATAATACTTCACTTGTCATTGGATCCACTTAACTTCTTTTTAAAAATTTTGTTAAAACCATATTAACAGACCTAGACTCCTAAACTTGTTCTAATAAAATTCTTATTCTTTGGCATTATTACACTGAACATAATGGTCCATAGCTTTCTAATATTTTCTTGAAAAAAGCATTTCTGAATGCCAGAGTGTTACAGGAAGTATTGTTCCCACTCCCTACAAACTGATATGTTGAAGTCCTAACCCCAAGTACCTCAGAATGAGACCTTATTTGGGAATAGAGTTGTTGCAGATGTAGTTAGGATGAGGTCATTTAGAAGAGAGTGGGCTCCTAATCCAGTAGGAATGGTATTCTCATAAAGGGCAGTTTGGACATAGCCACACAGATAGGAGGAAAAATATGTGAAATGAAGGTAGATATTAGCCAGGGGAGGCTGAGTATTGCCAGCAAACCATCATAAGAAAAAACAAAGGTATGGAACAGCTTTTCCTCAACAGCCCTCAGATGGGCTTTACCCTGCTGACACCTTAGTTTTATACTTCTAGCTTCCATAACTGTGAAACAATATGTATCTACTGTTTTAAAACACCCTGTTTGTGGTACTTTGTTATGGCAACCCTAAGAAACTGATACACAGAACAATGATAGACTTACCAAGTGACCAGAGTGGGAGAAAAGAAGAAATTATAGCAGATAAGAAAAAAAGTTATTTGGCTGAATTTGTCCTGAATCTTGCTAACAGGCCACTTCACCAATGAGAAATGCCACATGAACATGTCTATGTGGGTGCTCTCTACTTTTGAGACTCCTGGGTCTGTAAGCTGGTACCTTACATGTCACCATCAAACCAGGTTGTTAGACATTAGAGATGTTGGTTATAAAGGGATCCTTCAGGCTGTGCAGGGATTGGAGAGCAAAAAAATCCTGAGTAATGTTTGATTATTGTTGTCAGTGACTTAAGACCCCGAGTAAAGTATGTGAGGGCTTTATCTGCCTGATAAAAGCCATTCTATTTTACTCCTCACTCTCCTTTACTCATTTCTTAGCATTGAAATATTTTTTGTTTGGAAAAATATTAGCTATTTATATAAGAATTAAGGCTTTATGTCTTCTGTTTTTCTTATCCTTTTCCTTGATAGGCCTGACACCGAGATATTCTGAATAAAGTGTTATTTTGTGAGTGTATTTGTTCTTTTAAAAGTGATAGAAAATCCAACTTATAGTTAAATGAAATTTTATTTAAAATTAAGAAAGTTCAGGATGGTGGTGATGGATTCAGAAATGACTGAGTCTAGGAACTTAAATGACATTGATAAAGAATCATTTCTTTCTATTTCTCAACTTTCCTTTCTTCTCTCTTGGGTAGGAAATGTAAAGCTATGGGGAGCCATATTGGAAAATTCCTCACCCTCCTCATAGCTCCTTGGGAAGTCCTGACACACTGTCTGATTGACCAACCTGGGTCATGTGCCCATGTATGAGTCAATCCCTGCAAATTCTTCAGATTGGCTTGGACTTAGGTTACACACATGTGTCTGGAGTTCTGATGAGCATGGATCAAAGCCAGGAACAGATGTTGTACCAAAGACATTTAGTAATTGTAGTTAGAACAATGCAGAAATAATTCTGTTCTGTTAAACATAAAATTCTACTTAATTAATTTATCTAAAAAAGTTGAACATGAACAACTATTGTGTGGAAAGTACTATGCCAGGGACTGAATAATCTGAGTGAAATAAAACATTTGGGAGGTTTAGAGTCTACTGCAAAGAAAAATGTATAAGCTAATAAAAATTTACTGTTATGTGTTCTGTAGTAGAAGTGTAAGTGAAGTGCTATATGAAAATGGAGGAGGTAGAATTTATTATTTTTTCTGTCTGGGACAGAGCAGGTCTGGGGGTGGGTGGAGATGTTAGGGAAGGCTCCATACAAGTTGTCTGAACATGCCTTGAAACATAAATAAAGGTGAAAGAGACAGAGAAAAAAAGAGACATTCAAGCAAAGGAACAAAAATATTTTCTTCCAGGCATAGACAGGAGATGTAACTTTAATGCAGCAAGCATGCCAAACACTAAAATTTAACAAAAGTGACCAGTCTTTAAACCTCATTTTTTTTGGCTGTTTATACTCCTGTCCAATCCTTAGTTTTATGGCTCTGTGTTCTTTTCTTTTTTTAAAAATGATAGGTGAGTAGTCAAGACTAGAGCCTGACAGACCTAATCTCTTTAAATAATAGGGAATTATCTCATTTAACTCTTACAACAACACTGTCTCAAAAATATATAAATAATAATGAATTTTATTCCAGTGTTATTTTGTGATCTATATTATTTATGCATGTTTTCTGTGAGAACATCTCTTTGTAAACATTCAAATTTACTGGAATCTTGAAACTTGAAATGGGGCTACCCATTAGTGTTTTTATAATGTAGTATTTGAAAGGAGTGCCTTTAAAACAGATGAGCTTGTTTGAATCCTGAATTCTCAACAACAGCTCTGTGATCCTAGAAACTTGAATTCTCTGGGCTTTTGTTCTATCATAATAGTATAACCCCTTAGAATTTTTATGACAATGAAAGGAGGCAATCTATGCAAAGTCCTTAGAGAAATTTTTGGCACAAAATAAATGTTCAATGAATGTGACTGCTATAATGACAGTAAAAGTGATTTGATATTTTAATAACCAAATTCTTGTTTGAAAGATTATCATAGATCCATTTTGTCTGGAAAACAAATCTCCAGTATCTAATTTAAATATGGCGCAACCATGTGACTCCATCTTTTAAAACCAATCTTTATTGATAGAGCATTGGTCTCAAGATTGGATGAAATGAGGTCGCAATCTTAGTTCTGCCACAGGAAATCAAGATTACTCGCAAGTCTTCAGTTTTCTCATCAATAAAATGACATTAATGACATCTGTTGCCTTCCAAATAAAAATGCTATAATTTTGAAATGATATAGAGCATCTATAATAATCCTTCTTGCTTACCAGTCTAGGGTTACATCAAAAAATGTTTTGTTATATATAGTATATTCAGACACTAAATCAGAATATGAAAATGGTGATTCAGCAAATATGTTAGACTTCCACTTTATGGTGGTGCATTTTATGGAGGTATGTGCATTAAACATCAACCACAGCATGAACATGCCCATTTAGGTGTAAATATATGTATACGTGACATTTATAAACCTATAAATAAGCCTGTGGGTATACAAAAAAAGCAAAATTATGTTTAAATATTTATTTTCTAAGTCTGGCTCCAACATGTTTAACTTTCAAGTTCTTTGAGCCTACCAGAGAAATGCTGACCTAAACTAAAAACTGTGAAATGCTCTCTTAGGGAACAGTAGACACCCGAAGACGTGGTGGGTCAATGAGAGTATAGTTGTCCTTTGAGGCTTCTTGAACTTAAAGTGAAGTCAATTTTCAGGTATGATTTGATGGTGTTACCTAAGCTGAAAGAGTTATGCTTCCTACAATACAAGATCAATCCAGATGCATTTGATAGTCTTCAGAATAGAAGAGCCAAGCACAGTAATCAAAGTGAGGAGCTGAGAATTCAGAAAGGCCTTCTAGCTTAAATTCATTAAAAGGTTGTTTGAGGGCAATTTTAATCATCAATGGCCTTTTGGATACTCCAGCTGAAGCGATTACTCAAGTATCCTGGCAGAGGTATTTATTTGATTTTGATGTTGACATATATATTTTCTGTTATCCACTATTGAGCAAAGGTATTGGATATCTCTTATGTACACTATGATTGAAAATAAATACAGTAAAACAAAAACAAATGTAAGAAAAACCCATTATCCTAGGTTATTCAAACTTAATATATTTTAGAGGGAAGAAAGGAGAGGCTTAACTTCCTGGAAAAATTGTCTACTGTACTGCATGGCAGGTGGGGTGTTTTCTGACATATTTGGTGAAGAACTATAAATATGGCCATGCGGTAGGTACAAGGAAAATTCTGATTACCTGAGGAATTCAGAGGAATAAGAGTAGAATGTAAACCAATAAGACATTTAGAAAAGAACATTTAACAATGAACCGGTAGACTCATGATGAAGTCCCAAATCCTCCACTAATTAAATCAAAGACATCAGCCAAATCACTTAACCTCTTTGAGCTTTATCTGTAAAATGGAATCTGTTGCATTTGTCTAGCTTACCCCACATTATTGTGTAACTCAAATGATATACTATGTTAACGTGATTTGCAAACTTTGTTAATTCAAAATTTAAACCTATATCCAGGAAGACCTAAAACACTATAAAGAATACCTAGATAGAGTATAAGTTATCTTTCTTAGGGTAGCTTGAAGACCAGTTCCATATATGAATCAAGTAAAGAATGTGATACAATGAATAATCAGTCTGCTAGAATGTATATACACGGCAGCTCAAAGCATTGACTATGTCTGTTGAATTTTATTTCCTCCTCTTCCAACAGTTTTCTCTCTGGACATTTGTTTGGCTCCACTTCTAGCAGCGTCTTATGTAAATATTCCTGAAAGCTTCCTCCCAAATTACTTTACTCCATCCTTTCTCACTGGATGGATTCCGTTATATCCCATCCATGCAGGGTGGCTCTTCCAGTGGTTTTCACTGATACCCGCTAGTTACAGCCAGCAAGTGTTCTGATTGCCCAGTACACACGCACTTTATTGCTCATTGCCCATGCCATACTCATTGCCCATACCATTAACTCTTACCTTTGCCTTGTGTAATTCTTGTCCCACATTTCCAACTTCTTTTTCAAAAATTGCACCTGGAAGGGCCCCTGGGTGGCTCAGTCATTTAACGTCTGCCTTTGGCTCAGGTCATGATCCCAGGTTCTGGGATCCAACCCCTCACTGGGCTCCCTATTCACTTTCCTTTTTTTTTAAGATTTGTATTTATTTATTTGACAGACAGAGATCACAAGTAGGCAGAGAGGCAGGCAGAGAGAGAGGAGGAAGCAGGGTCCCCGCTCGATCACAGGAGCCTGGGACCATGACCTGAGCCAAAGGCAGAGGATTTAACACACTGAGCCACCCAGGTGCTGGGCTCCCTATTCAGTGGGAAGCCTGATTCTCCTTCTCCCACTCCCCCTGCTTGTGTTCCCACTCTCGCTGTGTCTCTCTCTGTCAAATAAATAAATAAATAAATAAACAAATAATTGCACCTGAAATTCTCACCAACCTGTCAACCATAATCACTAAACCTGAATTCTTTGTCTGCTCTGTACAAATTGGCTTTCTTCCAATTGGCTTATTTTGGTTTGTGGCATGATGATTTTCTTTTCACTCAAGTTTGAAAATGAAAGTTACTTTTTTTTTTTTTTAAGTTTTCCAGGTCTCTCCACTGCTCATTATTTCTTCTATCTTGTCATTTGCTCTTTGTAATACCTCTTGTACAACTCTTTTGTTCAGTTCCTACTTTCAGTATACAAGTTGAGGACTGTTTTCTTGAATCATTGCACTTATTTCCCTGCTTCCAGTTTATCTTCTCTCCATTTTCCTTTCACAAACAATGGTTCCAGATCAACTTGATTATGCTATTTTTTTAATTTTAAAAAATTCAGTGTTATTTTACTACTTAATAAAATCACCAAACACAAGGCTTTTTGTTTTGGGCCCATTATATCATCCCTTCCATATTTCCATTCATGCAATTTATGCTTTGCTCTAATGCACAGAGATTATTCAGTTATGGAGACTCAGAACAGACATAGAAGGAGTAGTACTTGTTAAGTGGCAGGCTCCCCGCACTGATCCTTCATAACACTTATTTTAACACTAGATTGAGAACCCAAATATACCCAACTCTGTGATACCTTTCTGATGTCCATATAGTGGAATGTAGTTTCCCCCCATTTTGGAAACTTGAATGCGCTTCGTCTTGTCTAAAATTGTCTTACTGTGATGCTTGGGTGGTTCAGTTGGTTAAACGTCTGCCTTTGGTTCAGGTCATGATCTTAGGGTCCTCGGATCGAGTAACACATTGGGCTTCTTGCTCAGTGGGGAGCCTGCTTCTCTCTCTGTCTGCCCCTCCCCCTGCTTGTGTGCTCTCTCTCTCTCTCTCTCTCCCTCTCTCTGACAAAGAAATGAATAAAATCTTTAAAAAATAGAATAATGAAATAAAATAAAGTAAAATTGGTTTACCACCTTCTGATTGTCATTATAGTTTTGGAGGTTTTTCTTTGTACTTGTCATTCTCCCTTATTAGATTTCAGTCTCCTTGAGAGTACGGATTTTATTTTTGATTTTGTGCAGCATATTCATTCAGCATTTATTGAATTGGAAAATTCCAACAGGTAAACTAATGCTTGTTTTGATTCTTATTTACAAGACTATAACTAAAATAAAAACATAAAATACTATAATTAAATGAGTAAATATTATAAATAAGTAAGGTGATACATAGTACAAAAATATAATAAAATCTATCATCAGTTCAGTGATCGGGATGAATTTTTTCCTTTTTAAAATAAATTTAGAAGAAACTTTCTACCAATTGAGCTTTTTTTCCTAACATATTTTAACATTATGCCTTACTCCATTGGAAAATAAAGTCAATGTTTCCAGGAAAATTAAAATTGGCTAACCTACTTCTTTTTTGAGTCACTCTCTAGCTGGAGGAGACTTAAAAAGGGCTGTCAGTTCACAAACTTCTCTTCTGAAAACAACATGGCAATTTTCCCAGGTGATGGTGTTTCTGTAACTGTTTAAACTCAGTTAAATTTTCACATGCAATAATAGATTCTATTAATCTTTTTAAAAGACAGCCACTTTAAACGACATAGCAGTTAAATGAGACTAAGAATGATGGTTCCCCATCAGTATATACAGTGAAATTAGAAGTCTTTGGAATCTATCTCCATCCACTGAGGTCACCATCATGAAGATAAACTACCTTCTTTTCCCACAAGATGGCCCTTAGTGACATTATCTGAACTAGGATTTGATAATGGATGGGCTTAGATATAAATTATTATGAATGTACATACAATTTTAATGTCTATTCCTCCTTTCAATAAAATTTTATTAAGTGGCCACAATGTTCTGAGGATTGTGTCACGGAAACCTCTAGAGAAGAATTTTTCTAAATTATTCAATCAGAGGGGTGCCCAGTGGCTCAGTCAGTTAAATGGCTGCCTTTGGCTCAGGTCAGGATCTCAGGGTCCTGGGATCAAGCCCCATGTCAGACTCCCTGCCCTACCAGGCGTCTGCTTTTCCCTCTCCCTCTGTGGCATCCCCCGCTTATGCTCTCTCTCACTCTCTCTCTCTCAAATAAATAAATAAAATCTTTAAAAAATAAATTATTCTGCTAGCTTTTATTAGAATAGATGGTCTTTGGAAAATTAAGAAAAATATTTTGGTCAATTGTGTTGAGAAATGTTTCTATTCTCCTTTTAGAGAAATACATGCATATTAGCTTATGAAAACTTCAGGTAAGTCCAACACTAAAGAAACATGCTTCACTTTATCTAATCCAGCTTCTCCCACACTTATTTACTGAAAAAAATTTCATGTCCTCTCTCATCCAACTGTACCAGTTATCAATAGATAACCCTCTGGAAAATAAACCTTATCAGACTTAGCATTGTCCCAGTATAGCTTATAAAGTCTTGTCCATGCTGACATACACATATTGATGGAGATACAATGTCTCATAGGAGAATGGTATCCTGTTTGGAAGGTAATCAGGATTTCAATTTAAATTTCATAATCTGTTTAACTGAGGAAGTCACTTGACCTTTCTGGGTCAAATTATTTCCATTTCACGAAAGTGAAATACCAATGGATTTATACTCTAAAGGAGTAGGCATTATGATTTCTTGATGTTATCCTTGCCAATTTTGAGAATAAGGATGTGTGCTTACAATGCTATTAAGATTAAACATAAACTATAGTGTACCTAAGAAGTTATGAATATAGGACATGGAAAGAACATATTGAGTATGGTTAACATCCAGTTGGTGCAACTCAATGAAAGAGCTATGGCACTCCCAAAGGGACTTTGAGAGAATTTTAGTGATTTCTCCCATTTTCCTTAATACAGCACTGGTAGGTTATTACTATTCAATTATACATTATTGGATTTGATTATGCATATCTCTAAAATACCTGACCAAAAATGATTGACTTGGGCAATTGAAATAATATGGAATTTCATAATAAGGGAAATCAGTTATAGATTTTAAGGATACAGTATACCAAGGGAAAATTGAACAATATGATTATATTTAATATAGATATATTTGATCCATGAGAGCTATTTTGTGGAAACCCAATCAATTAATTATAGAGGTTAAATGGACAAGGACAAAGGATTTCTACCACTTTTAGAATAAATGCTCTTTGTTATACTTGCTTTCTCTTTTTGAATATAAGAATGGTTGTTTCATTTTTTTATTTTTAATTACAAAGAGAAATGAAATTATTACTTGGGTCCAAATCTGCAGCTAAATAGCTGTGTGACATTAGACAATACCCACTTTACTTCATGTGGCCTTGCATTTTTTACATACATAGTAAAAGCTCCATGCTTTTTGGAGTCTGAAAATCTCTTATTCTATGAAACAATATAGAGATGTCAGAAATATGATCAACATGAAGGTAAGTCAATTTAGCACACCATATATTCTACTTGAACCAGTTGAAAATGTGCTTTTAATAGTATGAGGTTATTTGACAATACCAATTCATGGGTAAGCTCAGTTAATAGCCATTTTAGGCCAACATGCCTTGGTGAAATGCACAATTCAAAGGCCTTAAATGTATATTTGAGAGATTGCAATAGTCTGGTAAGTCACTGGATATGAACAAGTCATAAAAGAGACATCTTGGCTCCAGTAATAAAAAATTTAGTTATGGTATACTTTATCAGAGCCAAAGGAAATATCTCATAGGAAATCTTACCAAAAAAAGTATGTTTGAGTTGTGGAAATAATAACCTAGATAAAATTTCAATCACTTTCTAGTATTAAAAGAAAGGACCAGTTTGGAAATGCAATATATAATAGTCATTAAAATCAAAGCCAGATATCCTAGCTTTAAAACCCAGTGCTGGCTCCTACTAGTTATGTGCTTTGTGGAAGTTACCTTCATTCTCTTTGTTATAGTTTTCTTATCTGACAAATTGGAATGAAATTAGCAAATACCTTATAAACTTTTCTGATAATTAAAGTTTAAAATGCATGCAAAATACAGTACCTAACTTACAAAAAGTGCTCAACTGTGTGTGTTGAATCACTAAATTGTACACCTGAAAGTAATATTACACTCTATGTTAAATAACTGGAATTTGAATAAAAACTTTAAAAAAGTGTTCAACTAATGTTAGCAATTTTTAAAATTAATACTTAAAAGTTCTGGTTTCAACTAAGGGTAGCGTAGCTTGACTCACATTAGTCAATCTGCTAATAACAATGACAAACTTTGGTCAAATATGAAAACAATTTCTCACAAAACAATTGTAAAGCTCTGGAAAGGAACCAAAAGAGGTAGAAAATACAAGAAAAAAGTCTTTAAATGAAGGGAAGCAAACTATGCAAGTTTTGCAATCAAATAGGTTTTCCCCAAGGCTACTCTCAGTGTCCAATGGCAAAGAAGGAACAGACCCTGAAGTGGAAATCATCAGTTTTACTGTGATGAAGACACAGAGGTTGGAGTTTGGAGCTGCCAGAATGACTGGAAATTGAGGGGAAACATTCTTCAAAGGCAGACACACAAAAAGGGAAGCACCAAAATTATGTACAACTTGTCAAATATCAGCTGATGCCTAAACTCTGCATGTGCAAAGTGATAGAAAAGAACCCAGAAAAAAGTTGCAGCTGGCAGAATAAAGACTTGAGCAGAAACCAGTGAGAAGAACCATGCCATAAGAGGAAAGTCCAGGACTACATCTTAGCTCTAAGAGGAAAACCACAGTTCTTAAGGGGCCCACAAAGCTTAAATCAAATCAAGTCAATCTGCCTGTTTTCTAATTCTCTACTGCAATGAAACACAGCATTCTTTCAGAGAAGATAGCATAATCCATTTCTACAGCAGATCCACAATGTCCGGTATATAGTTCAAAAATAGAAGATATGAGAAAGGAAAAATAAGACACAAAAATAAAATAAAATAATAGAAATAGAAATACCAATGGTAACATCTAATTATGGTCCCTTAAGCAGAGGAGAGAAAGGGAATAGAGATGGAAACAAATATTTACATATCTGAGATAATAGCAAAAATTATAGTCAAAATGTCAAAATTGATAAAAAGATATCAAGTCACAGAACCAAAAATCTCTTGGAGTCAAGCAAGAAAAAAACAAAGAAAAACACATCTATGTGCATTATAATCAACCTGTTGAAAACCAAATATGAGGAAAAAAAATATTAGAGCAGCTTAAAGAATAAAAATCCATTGTATTCCACTAAACAACTTAGACTCACTTCTTGTTGAAAGAAAATAAAAATCAAAACCAGAAGATAATAGAAAGATATCTCTTGAGTACTGGTGGATGTGAAGGTGGTAAGAAAATTGTGAATTCTAGATCTCCTCCTTAAATATCTTTCGCAAGTGGAAGAGGAGTTGACTTTTTGGGGGGAAATAATTTGCCCTAAAAATGCTAATAAGATGTATTCAGCCTGAAGAAAAATAATCCACCAAGGAAACCCACATGTAAGAAAAGATGAAGAGAACTGGTAAATATATGGGTGTATAAGAAGAATTGCATTTTTCTTTATTCCTTAAATGTCTTTTGACTGTTTAAAGTAATAATGGAATTCATAGAAGTAAAATACATGATCAGAGTAGTGGAGTGGGTAGATTAAGTTATACATGTTGAAGTATCATTTTAAGTTAGACAATCAGAATTTAATGATTTTTTTAAAAGATTTCTTTATTTATTTCTTTATTTGACAGGCATAGATCACAAGTAGGCAGAGAGGCAGGCAGAGAGAGAGAGAGGGGAGGGAAGCAGGCTCCCCGCTGAGCAGAGAGCCCGATGCGGGGCTCGATCCCAGGACCCTGGGATCATGACCTGAGCCGAAGGCAGAGGCTTTAACCCACTGAGCCACCCAGGCGCCCCCAGAATTTAATGATTTAAATCAACCATTAAGAAACTAAACAAAGAGGGGCGCCTGGGTGGCTCAGTGGGTTAAAGCCTCTGCCTTCGGCTCAGGTCATGATCCCAGGGTCCTGGGATCGAGCCCCGCATCGGGCTCTCTGCTCAGCGGGGAGCCTGCTTCCCTCCCCTCTCTCTCTCTCTGCCTGCCTCTCTGCCTACTTGTGATCTATGCCTGTCAAATAAAGAAATAAAAAAAAATTTTTTTAAAAGAAACTAAACAAAGAAATGAAGGTAGTAGATTAAAGAAATTAAATAATATGAAGTACTCAGTGGGAAAGGAGGAAGAAAGAAACAAAGTACAATACAGGACGCAGAGAAAACAAAGAGCCAGAAGATAGACTTAAATACAGTCTATCAATAATGGCATTCACTGCATATGGATTACACACTCCAATTGAAAGAAAGAGATTGTCAGACTGGTTTTAGTGATGAGTCACGCTAAAATTATATGTAAATATATAGGTTGAAAATGGAAGGATGGGAAAAGAGAGACAAAGTAAACATTAATCACAAGAAAGCCATATTAATAGCAAAGAAAACTTTAAGAAAGTATTACCAGAGATACAAAAGAGAAACATTTATAATGTTAGATTATTTTCCTCAAAATTTAATAGAGCAGAGATATGAAAATCATGTAAGGACATAGAAAATTTGGGCAATGCTAGCAACAAATGTGAGCAAATTGGCATTGCTGAACATCACCTGAAACAACTTCAGAGTACATAGTCTTTTCAGGAATGTATAAACCATTTACCAAAATAGACCGTATACTGCACTACAGATGAAGCATCATTTGATTCAAGGTTGAAAATATAAAGCCTGTCTTCTCACCTGATGCAATGAAATTGAAAATAACAAGAAAATACAAAATATTCAAATTTTTTAGCCTAAGTGACACATTTCTCAGTAGTCCATGGAGCAAAGAAGAGATCATAAGGAAAATTAGAAAATGCTTTGACTCAAAGACAATGAATAAATTTAAAAATCCTGCTGAGTGGGAAATTCATTGCTTTATATTTACATTTTTAAAAAGATTAAATATTTTAAATGAGCTAATAACAAAGATTAAAAAATAGTTGAGCAACTAAACCCAAACAGAGGAGAGTAAAGGAAATAAAAATAAGAATGTTAGAGATTTAAATAGAGAACAAACAATACAGAAAATTAACAAAGCTAAAAGTTGATTGAAAAAAAAATAATAAAATTAGTAATACCGATAAAACCAATAGCAAATATTTGCAGAGAAAAAAAGAAGAAACACAAATTAATGTCAGGAAGGAAGTAGGGAGCATCATTACAAAGTATACAGACATTAAAAAGATATTAAGGGGATAGTATAAAAAACTTTAGCTTAATAAATTCAACTACTTAGACGAAATAGACAGTCTCCTTGAAAAGCTTCATTCACTAAAACTAACACAACAAGAAATGAAAAATTTAATACCTCATGATTATTAAAGCAGTGAACTAATTACTAAAAAGCTTTTCACCAAAACTCCAGGGCCAGATGGCTTTACTGGTAAATCCTATCAACCCTTAAGGATCAAATAACACTGATTTATAATAAATCTTTCAAAAATAACAGAGAAGGGCATATTACTAACTTGTTTTATGAGGCCAATATATTATTTTTAAAATCTAATTTATTTTTTTCATTATTATGTTTAGTTAGCCACTGTATATGATACCAAAACTGACAATAAACAAAGCAAGAAAATAAAATTTTAAGATAGTGATCCTTATTAACATAAATGCAAGCACTTCTGTGAAATATTAACAAAATCCAATAACAAATCAAAAATGGTAATACACTAGGACTAAATTCTTGAGTTTATCACAAGAGTACAACCTTGGTATAACTTTTAAAATCAGTTGATGTCATTCATAACATAAAAAGAATAAAGAAGAAAAATCATGATTATCTTAAATGCAAAAAAAACCCACCTTTGATAAAATTCAGTAACCATTTATAATGAAAAGTTACAGCAAACTAGAAATTAAAGAGATATAATTGATTTAAATTGGTCATCTATATTAGTGATCAATAATCACAGAAAGTACATCAACCATTGTCTGAAATTTATTGACTGGAAGAGGGCAGGGGAAAACATTTAGGGGCAGTTGGAATATTCTCTATTTGTGTTTGTGCAATGACTACACTGCTAGATACATTTGTCAAAACTTAAGGAACTGCACACTTGGGATTCATTCTTTTTACTAAGTATAAAATGTAAAATTAAGTATAAAATTAAAAATAAAAAAGAGACAATAGCATCTCACTGAGTTAATTAATGCCAACACAAGAATTAGAATGTAGAACTCTTCATATCTTTTCCACAATGTTTAAGATCTTCAGAATTTTAATGTAGGCTTAGAAATTCATAATAATAATAATAATATCAATCGCTTTAGGGGTGCTTGGGTGGCTCAATCAGTTAAGCTTCCAGCTCTTGATTTCAGCTCAAGTCAAGATATCAGAGTCCTGAGATCAAGCCCCCCCCCCCGCCCCCCGCTCCGTGGGCTTTGGGATCAACACTGAGTCTGCTTGTCCCTCTTTATCTGTTCCTCCCCTGGCTCTCACTCTCACGCTCCGAAAGAAAGAAAGAAAAGAAAGAAAGAAAGAAAAAGAAAGATTGATTTAAAAAATAATTTCAATCACTTTGGACTGCTGTGAGACACTGAACTTGTCCAATTGTGTATTTAAATTTTGTTGGAAAGATTTTTTTTTAAAGATTTTATTTATTTATTTGACACACAGAGAGAGAGAGAGCACAAGCAGGGAGCACAGCAGGCAGAGAGGGAGGGAAAAATCAGGCTTCCAGCTGAGCAAGGAGCCAGACTCAGGGCCACATCCCGATAATGACCTGAGCCAAAAGCAGACATTTAACTGACTGAGTCACCTACCCTGGAAAGATTCGTGATTCCTTTTTATTTCTTGATTCCTTTTTAAATGCTCTCTCCATGCTATAGAAATACTAGGTATATGCCTATATATCTATATATACCTATGTATCTATATATAGGTATGTACCTATATATCTAGTAAGAAATTTACAAGGTTTTCAAAATAATATTACAGTTGCCAGAAAAATATTCAGCTCTGTGCAAAATGGAAAAGAGCAGTGCTTTTCCATTATGGTCCTGACATCTCTTTCTTTAAAGTTACATAAACATGTTTGGGGGGGGGGGGTATGCCTGGGTGGTTCAGTGGGTTGAGCCTCTGCCTTTGGCTGAGGTCGTGATCTCAGGGTCCTGGGATCAAGTCCCATGTTCAAGGTCTCTGCTCAGCGGGGAGCCTGCTTCCTCCTCTCTCTCTCTCTGCCTGCCTCTCTGCCTACTTGTGATCGCTCTCTGTTGAATAGATAGATGAAATCTTAAAAAAAAAAAAAAAGTTACATAAACATATTTGTATCATAGCACAGTTGCGACTGTAATTTTACTTCCCTATTACCTAGACTATGCTAACTAGCAAATTAGGTGATTTCACATAATCAATCCCATTTAATTTAAGAAGAAATTTATAGAATATAAATATAGTATATAATACTGAATAAAGTTTTTTCCTAATTATTAGTTTATTAGTTTCCCTATTTTTAAACTATAGGCAGGGATTTTTTTTTTTCACCATTGTATCTCTACTATATAATACAATGTCTGGCAAATAGGAGGTGACTGATAAAATTTCACCAGTTAAACAAAAGATGGAATGAATTCAAACACCCATCTCTACCTTGAAGCCTTTGCTACTAATTTAATATTAATCCCTTTTTTATTCTAATCATCAATAGCAAATCTGTAGGATCTGAATAGTTGTATTGTTCCAAGAATTCCAGTAGACACATTATTATATATTATTTGTTCCTCATCTTAATCTCACAGGATCAAAATTTCTTTCATTTATATATGCGTGACTCTCTACTACTCCTGTCAAAAGAAAGTACATCAGAAAATAATTTCTTTTAAAACATCTCAAAATTTGTGGATTATAAAATGAATGCTGTGATGCCAAAAATGACAATTGCACACAGCCAACTAAACAAAAGCATTGTACAAATAGAAAGGGCTCTATTAATGCAGATGATATCTATGTTTCTGGTGAGTATTTCTAAAAAATTACAAATTTATTTTAGTCTCCTGCCAGTTATGATTTTTTTAGCATCATTAAATTTAAGATAGTTGCTATTATGATACAAATATAATTATTTGGGAGGAATAGAGCTAAAATGAATTATTAACACTGATTGATATTATAATTTACTACCAGGACAAATAATTTTATATATAAGTCTATGTCAAAAGTACAATGCTTTCAATGTTCATTATACAAATAATTTTTCATATCATTTTATAATTTAACTATATTTACTAACCTAAATGACTATAACATAGGTGAAAAATAAGTATGGAAAATAGATTGTATCATTTCAAAATGTTCATAAATGTATTGTGAAGTTATTTCATGCTGTGGAGATTTTATTATCCCATAATAAAATAAGCTTCTGTAAAATCAAAATTAATTTTTATTGGACCAATTTTCCTGAGATAAAATTTTTAATAATAATGCAATAGAACATTCTCTCAAGATTACTAACAGACTTAGGAACTATATCTCTTAATTTATGACTCAAGATTACTGTTTATTTGTTTATTTTTAATTGGCTCCCAGGATGTCTTTTCTATTAGAGAATACTGCTTTTCCCACTAATAAACTTCCTCATCAATAGAAAAATCAGATTTCCTATGCAAGATTTTAAGCAAGTTTTATCCCATAGGTAGTAATGATTGTGCCATCTATAAACAGGGAGTCATGAGGAAAAAATAGGGTATATGATGGTACAATGCCATCCCACTGCCCACCATAGTTTCTTAGAATAAGATGTATGAGATAAGTTAATTTCTTCAATTAAGTCAAAGTTTATGATCCTTCCAAGAAGTGAGTATTAGTCACTTTTTACTTATCACTGATTTTAGAAGAGAGGGAAATGTACATGATAATATGTTACAATAACTTCTAAAGATATGTTAGTTTATACATAATAAACTTGAGGCTCAGAGCAGTTAAGGTACATGCTAGAATTAGCCATACACTAGTAAAGAGCTAGTATCCCAAATTCCTGGTTTTAGGTCAAAGTTTGTTATTTTTTTTATGTATATTTGTTAGGAAATGTGCTTGTTCCCTTTCGTTTGTGCATCTAGAGGAAGGAGATTTCCAATTCTTAGGAAAGAATTTTGAATGTACGTTTCCTCCCTTCATATCATTTCCTCCTTTCTATGCAGAAATCTATCAATCTAAGAAGGTAAGTTTAGCAATGGGTTTCTCAAAAGCATAATAGAATATACATATCTCTCTGCTACATTATCCAGTTCTGCTTTACAGTAATGTTGAGAACTCTGCTTCATTTGACTAATGAAGTGTACTTAGCAATTTGTTGGAAATCTTAGGAGTGGAGGGGTAGATGATCAAGTGGCGCCACATCTCTAAAAGTTGAAACAATTTCACCCATTGATATATCTCCCTTCCAGGGGTACCTGGGTGGCTCACTGGGTTGAAGCCTCTGCCTTCAGCTCAGGTCATGATCTCAGGGTCCACATCCGGCTCTCTGCTCAGCAGGGAGCCTGCTTCCCCTCCTCTCTCTCTCTGCCTGCCTCTCTGCCTACATGTGATCTCTCTCTGTCTAATAAATAAATAAAGTCTTAAAATATATATATATATATATATATATCACCCTCCCCAATTCAGATTCTATAGTGCTTCCCAGTGTTCATCACATCATAGCACAGATAAACAATTGTATTTTTTTGGCACACTAGGATAAACAGAAGAGGCTGTCTTGCAATAGCGAGAAGAGGGATCTGGCTGCCCTAGACTCAGACCCCTTCCTCTCAGGTGCAAGACAGTCCCTTATTGAGTGCTTATTAAACTTGATACGAGGTGTTTTTGTTTCATTTCATTTCATTTTGTTTTTTATCTATTTTATTGCATTTTTAACATAGTTGCTAAAGAATGGTAATCTTAAGGGAAAGATATTATCAATGCATGAACTCTAAGATAGTCATAGCGATCTAGTATTATACCATCAATATCAGTAGAGACCAGTCTTCCTTAATTGGTATTTTGATATGCCAATTTTAATTATTCTTATCCATTCCTTAAAACAGACTTCTACTAGGCAGCTAGAGAAGGGTAGAATGTTGTCATTATTTGTGTACTCCTAATAAATGATATTTTATATTTTAAAACATTTCTTTTTCAAATGGGTCTTAATTAGGCTGAAATCATAACATAAAACAGGACTATGTTCTTGTTATTTATTCATTTGAGAAGACCTTTTCATTTATGCAGAAGCAACTGTTTCCTTTTTGTTTTGATCCTATCTTCCTCCAATTAAATTATCAAGTACCAATTGATTTGTTTGAAAATGTATGATTTAGGGACGCCTGGGTGGCTCAGTTGGTTAAGCCACTGCCTTCGGCTCAGGTCATGATCCCAGGATCCTGGGATCCAGTCCCGCATCGGGTTCCTTGCTCGGCAGGGAGCCTGTTTCTCTCGCTGTCTCTGCCTGTCTCTCTGCCTGCTTGTGTGTACTCTCTCTCTCTCTCTCTCTCTCTCCCTCTGGCAAATAAATAAAATCTTAAAAAAATTTTTTTTAAAAAGAAAATGTATGATTTACAAATATATTATCTCTATAAGGCTCTATAATTCAGTGTATTATCTAGACAAATTAGCATTATCTGCTGGTTTACTTGGTCCAAAAGAATGTTAAAAATGAGTTTTTGGATTTACAGAAACTTAAGGCAAAAAGTCCTAAGTAAGCACCTAAAGATTGGAAATTTTTTTCTGGAAAGGGTCAGATAGTAAATATTTTTGGCTTTGTGGGCTAGACTAGTCACCCTAGGGACTGCTCAGCTCTGCTTTTGTAGGCAATGGCTTTTAAACAAAAAATAATGAATGGATGGGCTGGATTTGGCCCATAAGCTATCATTTGCTGATATCTGATCCAAATTTATCTCCATTTGTACATATATAGAGTGCTATCCAGAGAGGACATAATTTGCCTCTGGTTTCACATCAATGGTGGGAAGTCCGGGCTCCTACTTCCCAATTGTTCACTCTTTGCATGCTGGTACATCACTTCTATTTGTGTGTGTTGGGGGGAGAATTAGGGAAACAAATGGCACTTGTAGGCAATGGCTTTTAAACAAAAAATAATGAATGGATGGGCTGGATTTGGCCCATAAGCTATCATTTGCTGATATCTGATCCAAATTTATCTCCATTTGTACATATATAGAGTGCTATCCAGAGAGGACATAATTTGCCTCTGGTTTCACATCAATGGTGGGAAGTCCGGGCTCCTACTTCCCAATTGTTCACTCTTTGCATGCTGGTACATCACTTCTATTTGTGTGTGTTGGGGGGAGAATTAGGGAAACAAATGGCACTGAAAACGAAAAAACAGTTTTATTTCTGGGTGCCTGGGTGGCTCAGTGGGTTAAGCCTCTGCCTTCGGCTCAGGTCATGATTTCAGGGTCCTGGGATCGAGCTCCACATCGGGCTCTCTGCTCAGCAGGGAGCCTGCTTCCCCCCCCACCCCCACCCCCGCCTGCTGCTCTGCCTACTTGTGACCTCTCTCTCTCTGTCAAATAAATAAAATCTTAAAAAAAAAACAGTTTTATTTCTGATATGTAAATATAAAAATATTAAACAGAAAAATATTACTACCCACTATCTATTTGTTCAGTACTATGTATTGTGTAATATGCTGGGGTTGTTTTTTTTTTCATTTTATTTATTTGACAGAGAGAGAGAGGTCACAAGTAGGCAGAGAGGCAGGCAGAGAGAGGGGGAAGCAGGTTCCCTGCTGAGCAGAGAGCCCGATGCGATGCGGTGCTCGATCCCAGGACACTGAGATCATGACCTGAGCCGAAGGCAGAGGCTTAACCCATTGAGCCACCAAGGTGCCCCTAATATGCTGTTTTTACATGCATTTTATTTATACCCCACCCAAGAGTATGAGATAGATACTTTTATTATCTCTTATTTTACTAATAAGAAACTGAGGCTCAGAGAGGTTAGGTAAATGGCCCAGGACACAAAGACTATAATTTGGCACAGCTCAGATTCCAACCCAGTTACTAATGCTGGTAACTCCTACTCATCTACCATCCTATCATATTGTCTCCAGTTCCAAATATGGTGAATGTGATGGACGTTTATTGTTATGGTTATCAAGCTCTGATTTCATATTTCTGGTAGCTATAATAATAGTCACCCAAAGATTTTAAGTCCTAATCTCTAGAAGTCATAAATTTTATCATATTTGGAAAGATAGGGAAAGGATCTTTGCAGGTGTATTAAAGTAAGGATTTTGAGATGAGGAGATTAACCTAAATTATCCAGGTGGGACTTAAGTAAACACACAGGTATCCTTATGAGAAAAAGGCAAAGGGAGTTTAGAGAGAAACAAACAAAAAAAGGCAATGTTATCACAGAGGCAGACATTGGAGTGATGTAGTCAGAAACCAAAGAACTGTTGGAATCACCAGGAGCTAGGCAAAGCCTGGAAGATTCTTCTTTTAGAGGCCCTGAAGGGAGTATAGCCCTGCCTGATTTTGGGTTACCTGACTCCAGAACTGTAAACAAATATTCTGTTATGCTTTGTTTTGTTTTGTTTTAAGCAATCAAAATTGTGGTAATTTGTTACAACAACTTCAGGAAACTAATACAAGTAACAATAATCTAATTTTCCCCTAGATCACCATCCCTTCCCTACTCTTTACTCCTGTGTTCCTAATTGAAAATGATTACACCGTTGTCCCTAGGAGTGGTGTATTTGTCCAGTCCTAAGTCAATCATACTATGTTCCTCTGGCCCTCATGATTGGCTCAGGGACAGATGTACAATCCAGACAACCAATTAAAATAAGTATATGAAATTCATAGCTATTGGGGATACTTTATCTTTTCTGATGGATTGTGGGGAGAACATATAATTTAAGGATTACCTGACGTACATCCTGCAACCATGAGGGAACAAGTTGCTTAATAATGAAGTCAACACATGATGTAATGAGCACTAGGTGCTATATGCAACAGATGAATCACTAAATTATACCCCTGAAAATAATAATATTAATAATAATAATAAGAAGAATGAATAATAATATAAAGTCAACTCAGAAGAAGCCAAGCCAGAAATAGGTAAAACTGGGTTTTGATGGTATAGTAGGATTCTCTAGAGAAACAGAATCAATTGGAGATAGATATATAGATATAGTATCCATATAGTACAGATAGGTATATATAAAATATTTATTATAAGGGATTGGTTCATGAGATTATGGACACTGAGAAATCTCACGATCTGCCATTTGCAAGCTGGAAACCCAGGAAAATTGGTGGTGTATTTGCAGTCCAAATGCAAAGGCCTAAGAACCAGGGGAGTCAATGGCATAAGTCCCAGTCTGAGTCCAAAGACCTGAGGACCAGGACCATTGATGTCCAAGGGCAGGAAAAGGCAGATGTCCTAGTTCAAGCAGAGAGAAAGTTTACCCTTTCTCTTACCCATTTTTTGTTCTATTCAGACTCTCAGTGGATTCAATGATGCCAACCTGCTTTGGTGAGGGTAATCTTTACTCAGTCAATTGATTTAATGCTAATTTCTTTCAGAAACACCTTCAGAGACCCACCCAGAAATCATGTTTTAACAGGTATCTGAGTATTGCCTAGCCCAGTCAAGCTGACACATAAAGATGTTGAGTCCAAGATGGTGGGGGATTAGGAGACCTCAGTTTCATCTGATCCCAGGTATTCAGCTCGATAGCTATCAAATCATTCTGAACACCTGTAAACTCAACCAGAAATCTAAGAATAGCTGCAACTCTACAAATAGAGAAGTGGCCACTTTCTTCAAGGTAAGAGGTGAGGAAAAGTGACTCCAAGGCAATATATCATAAGATAAACCACAGGGGAGGGAGCTTCTGTAAGGCAGCACTGGAAAGTGATACAGCAGAGGAACACAAAATCAGAACTTTTAGAAGTCTGCTTCACTGAGGGACATTCCTGCCTGAAAGGTGCTCGGTTGGCAAAGTGAGGAGGAATCCTAGGTGGGACAGTTGTGGTTTCAGGATCCCCAGGGTCACAAGAAGACCAGAGGTGACTAAGAGTGGAAGAGTTCCCAGGCATTGGAGCCAGGGAAGCCAGCTTCAATCAGAAAGCCCAAGAGTGGGTCCTCAGCTCAGAGTGGCCATATACCACAAATCGTGGCATGGTCAGGTGACTGCTCTTTAAGCAGGGGCCCAGCAAGCAGGGGGATGAATGAAAAAAGGAGGTACCCTTTAACCCAGCAATTGCACTACTAGGTATTTACCCAAAGGATGCAAACATAGTGATCCGAAGGGGCACTTGCGCTCTGATGTTTATAGCAGCAATGCCCACTGCTAGGTATTTATCCAAATACACTGCTAGGTATTTATCCAAAAGATACAAACAGTGATTTGAAGGGGCACCTGCCACCCAATGTTTATAGCAGCAATGCCCACAAAGCCAAACTATGGAAAGAGCCCAGATATCCATCAACAGATGAATGGATAAAGATGTGGGATATATATATACACACACACACACACACACACACACACACACACATATATATATATGATTTCATTTCATAAATGATTTAATAACTAAATGATTTCATAATAAATGATTATATAATAAATGATTCATTTTTCATAAATGATTTCATTTCTTTTGATGGATGCATAGTATTCTATATATATCTATATATAGATGTATATATGAAAATGTCATGATTTCATTTCTTTTGATGGATGCCTAGTATTCCTATATATATATATAATATATAATTTATATATATATTATATATATATACTATGCATCCATCAAAAGAAATGAAATCATGCCATTTTCAATGATGTGGTTGGAACTAGAGGGTATTTTGCTAAGCAAAATAAGTCAATCAGAGAAAGACAATTATCATATGATCCACACATATGTGGAATTTAAGAAACAAAATGGAGGATTATAGGGGAAAGAGGGAAGAATAAAACAAGATGAAACCAGAGAGGGAAATTGCTTAGCATAATCCCTTCCAGTTCCATCCATGTCGATGTGGGTATTCATCCTGCTGATGGCTGAGTAATATTCCATTGTTTATATGAACCTTGGATTTCTTTCATTCTTCCTTCTTTAACTGATGGAATGGTGATTCTCACCAACTTAAAATAATTTTATCACTTTGTATTTATTCTCTAAAGTCACCTCTTTGCTTTCAGCACTTATGAAATTCTTATGATTTTTGTCACTGTTTCTCCAGTTTTTTTGTTAATTTTTCCTCATTTTTTCAGTCTTAGCTTATAGATTTCAGAATTAATTCTATTTCCTTCAGAAACAGTAACCAGAGGAGAGAATTGTTCAGTTAATTTCAGAAAATGCTTTTGTATTTGATGGGGTTCAGAGCAGGCCACCCTCAAATATGCTTCTTTGGCATATTGATTATTTTGAATTAAAGTTACTTTAAAAGCAACCAGTCCAAAAAGCACACTTTCCCTTCTTTGAGCCCCTGAAAGCAGGAAATAAATCCTATGTAAAGTGTATCCTCCCTGTACCAGGAGGTAAAGAGATATCCTTATCACCAGAGACATGAAAATCAGGGCTGAGAAGGGTATATAAACAAAATTTGTTACTTCTTTATTCATTTCCTACCCCAAGCCAAAACTTCGTTGTCTTGCCAATTTTTCATAAATTTGCTGTTTCCTTGTCAAAAAGGTATAAAAGCCATCTGCCTTGGTCTGCTTTTGTGGGGTCTCATATCTGTGGACCCCTATACATATGAAATTAAAAGCTTTTCTCCTGTTAATATCTCTTTTATTTCAGGGGGTGTCTCAGCCAAGAATCTAGAAGGGTAGAGGGAAATTTATTTTTCCTTCCCTACATATTTTACATCAAAACAAAAGATTTCATCACAGTAATTTGCCTCCACAATGATAATGTCTATTCAGAGTTGGTATATAACCAAAAACTTAAAACTAGCTATTCACTGTGGAAGTTTGAATTATTTTGGACAAAATCAATGTCTGTTGTATGGGATAACACATTCAAGAGGGCTTTTTCTAATTTAGTAAATGTCAATCGATAGTATATAACTAAAACATCATTGCATAATTAATTATCTATTTAAATGTTCCCCAATTTGTTTCAAAATATTCTTCTTTTGTCAACCCCTAAATAGAAAAGGCAGCTGAACACATGACACAAACTTTAACAAAAATGAAATATTATGTCAATTATTCCTCAATAAAACTGGAAAAAATGAAATAAAACAATGCATCCATTGAATATGCAAATAAGACAATCTTTACAGCATAATGTCTTTAATTTGATGGCTGTTTGAGTTGTTTGCTAAGAAAATTAGTGAGTATAGGAAGTTACTGATAGAGCAGAAAAATAATGAATATGTTAAAGACTCTGCAATAATTGGCATACTCTTATTGTCATGTAAAATAAAATTGCTTTTATGATATAGCTTGCATGGTTTCCCTTACATCAAAGAAATGTCATTACAGCTATTGCAAATGCACAGATGAAATTGAAAACACATGGTAATTTAACTATATGGAATATAAGAAATTGAAAACTTTGGACAGATTGACCATATGAAGTATGGTTCTCTGATGCATTTAGCTAGGTTGTGAATGTGGTAACTAAGGTAATTGCTTAGGTAACAGTTCTTACCTTTTTATACACAGCTGAGTGAATTGATTCTGTGGTTAATCTGGGTTGGTTGTTTCTAACGGCTCAAATAACCATAATCAGAATTGTTCTGAATATCAGATTTTGGTTTTTTACAAATGTCCAAAATATATCTAGGAATATTACCTGCATATCATAAACACATTGTTCTTTTGTGCACATGTGGGCAGTGATCTGGACATGCAACAAGGAAGACTAGTGTTTGGCCTGTTGCTTTGGGAATAGATATCAGTGGAATTACTCTCTCTCCCTGTGTCATCCTTCTGATCACTGGTACCATGATCCTCTTTGCAAAGATGTATCCTTTTTTCTTTATTTCCTTATGTGCAATATGCGAAAATGGCAATCATTATAATATAATATCTTCTTTAATTTGATGTGTGTTTTGGTTGTGTGCTAAGAAAATTATTGACTACAGAAAGTTGCTGATAGAGACAGTGGAAAAATAATAAAAACCCTTTGCAATAATTGTTAAATATTAAAATTCTCCAAATTCTCCTAACACAGAAGGGAAATGAGAAGGCCAAATATTCTAAACCAAAGCCTTTAGGCTAGTCTCTTGTGGTTTATTTAAGACATACAGAAATTAAGGATGATGGAGAGAGGACTAAAACATAGACTTGAAGCATATTATCCAGAATGGTTGTGATACCAGTTTAAATAGGAAGTTTACAGTAGACTCTCTTTCATACTGAAGTCATTCCTAGCACATGCTAGCAGGGATAGAGGCAGATAGTAGGTCAAAGGGAAAAAAGTGACTATTCTTCAGCACATACTTTGTTCCAGAGATTTTGCCTAGCATTTTTCATGCCATATTTCTTGTGGTACTCATGACTTTATCGTAATTATTAATGTAGATTGCCTTTAATAGAAAATAAAAGAATTATAAATCAAAAGAGAAATAGATGGATTATTCAATATATTATTTTGGTAATGAGAAAACCAATTCAGGAAAAAATAAATTATACATCAAAATAGATTTCAAATGAAATAACAAGTTAAATGTAATAAATAAAGCATTTTAAAAATGCAACCTAATGGAACAATCATAAATAAACAGTTTTTTATGGAGTACCTACCATGTAACGGGCATTGTGGTAGGCTTTGTGTTTAATATAAAGCATAAATACTATGTTTCTGATCTTTCTGAATATCATAAAGTTACTCGGAAACAAGTGGTTCTCAAAGTGGTTTCCCTAAAGGAAGTAGAAGTAAGGTATATTAAGTACCTCTTGTATGCCACCTTAAAGTCTTTTGGTTTCATTTCCCATTCCAGTATTGCCCTGTGACCAATTCAGAACAAGTTTTAATTGACTTATTCTACCTAGACAGAATTTCCTAACATCTGTTTCCAACTCTAGGGATTTTTATTAGGTACTTGAAAATGCATAACCTGGAAATTTGCTTGAATTTATGTCCTTGGGGTCGCTCCTGGATAGTGGGGGTTAGGAATCTGTGGAAAAACTATTTCTTCTTTCACCCCTGGTTGGACAGTTTTAGGATATATTTTATAAGGCCTTTTAGAATATCCCTCAAGATGGAGAATCCATAACACATTAGTGGTGACGAACCATATAACACATGTTTTCACTGAAATCTATTTTCTTCCTGTTTCACTTCTTCTGTCCTGCAATCTGACTGTCTGGTATTGGGCTCAGCAATTAGTGAGACCAGGGTTTAAATCCAGATTCCGTTCATCCAACAGAGTTATAGGAAGGCAGCTAGTTAATACATCTAGGCCTCAGTTTCTTTATCTGCAAAAGTAAGTCATGATAGAATTTTTTTTATGAATTTGATGTGGTAATATTTAACAAATAGTAAGTGTAAAACAAAAATTAATGACAATTTTTAATGAAGAGAGCAGTTGAGAATCGGAAGGTCAGAGAAGTATTATTCTGCCACATACACTTAACTACTGAGTAGGATTTTGAACTTACCCAAAATCCTGTTATTAGGGGCTTCACAAACAGAAAGAAACTCTTAAAGACCAGCCATGTGCATTATTATTAATGACTGTTGGATTTGTTTGCTATATAGATAACATTGATTTGATGTAAATGCAGAAAGGAATTCCCCTGATTTATTTTCATTTCTTATCTACCATATATTACAACATCTTATCAGAGAGTAAAGTGAAATCAATGAACAGAAATGTTTTCTGCATTAGGAATTCGTTTTTTAAAAAAAATCTATTAAAATTCAATTTAATGAACATATACAGTATTATTAGTTTCCAGAGGTAGAATTCAGGGACTCATCCAGTGCTCATTGCTTCTAGTGTGCTTCTTAATGCCCGTCACCCAATTAGCCCACACCCCTCCTACCTCTCCTCCAGCTACCCTTAGTTTGTTCCATATATTAAGAGTCTCTTATGGCTTTCATCCCTTTCTGTTTTTGTCTTATCTTATTTTTCCTCCCCTTCCCCATGTTCATCTGTTTTGTTTCTTAAATTCCACATATGAGTGAGATCACATGGTTTTTGTCTTTCTCTGACTCACTTATTTTGCTAGCATAATACCCTCTAGTTCCATCCGCATCATTGAAATTGGCAAGATTTCATTTCTTTGATGGCTGAGTAATAATTAAATATATATATATGTGTGTGTGTGTGTGTGTGTGTGTGTGTATATATATATATATATATATATATATATATATAAAATCACATCTTCTTTATCCATTCATCTGCTGATGGACATCTGGTCTCCTTCCATATTTGGCTACTGTGGGCATTGCTGCTATGAACACTGGGTGGCAGGTGCCCCTTCAAATCACTGTTTGTATCTTTTGGATAAATACCTACAGTGCAATTCCTGGGCTGTAGGGTACCTCTATTTTTAACTTTTTGAAGAACCTCCATACTGTTTTCCAGAGTGGTTGCTTCAGTTTGCATTCTCACCAATAGTGTCAGAGGGCTCCCCTTTCATGCCATCCTCACCAATATCTGTTGTTTCCTGACTTGTTAATTTTAGCCATTTGAGCCATTTGAGCCATTTAGCCATTGGTATGAGGTGATATCTCCTTGTGATTTTCCTTTGTATTTCCCTGATGCTGAGTGATGTTGAACATTTTTTTATGCCTGTTGGCCATTTGGATGTCTTCTTTGGAGAAATGTCTTTTCATGTCTTCTGCCCATTTCTTGATTTGTTTATTTGTTCTTTGGGTGTTGAGTTTGATAAATTCTTCATGGATTTTGAATACAAGCCCTTTATGACAAGACATTTGCAGATATCACCTTCTATTTCATAAGTTTCCTTTAAGTTTGTCAACTGTTTCTTTTGCTGTGCAAAAGCTTTTTATCTTGATGAAGCCCCAATAGTTCATTTTTGCTTTGTTTTTCTTGCCTTTGCAGACATGTCTTGCAAGAAGCTGCTGCAGCCAAGGTCAGAGAGGTTGCTGCCTGTGTTCTCCTCTAAGATTTTGATGGATTCCTGTCTCACATTTAGGTCTTTCATCCATTTTGAGTCTATTTTTTTTAATGGTGTAAGGAAATGGTTCAGTTTCATTTTTCTGCATGTGGCTGCCCAATTTTCCCAACACCACTTGTTGAAAAGACTGTCATTTTTCCATTGGATATTCTTTCCTACTTTGTCGAAAACTAATTGATAATAAAGTTGAAGGCCCACTTCTGGGTTCTCTATTCTGTTCCATTGATCTATGTGTTTTCTTTTGTGCTTGTACCACACTGTCTTGATGATTACAGCATTGGAATGGGGCTTGAAGTTCAGAATTGCGATCCCACTGGCTTTTATTTTCTTTTCAACATTCCTCTGGCTATTTGATGTCTTTTCTGTTTTTGTTTTGCCTAGTCTTATTTTGTTTTAGGGTTGTTTATTTCAGCTCTGTGAAAAAAGTTGATGGTATTTTAATAGGGATTGTATTGAATGTATAGATTGCTTTGGGTAGCATAGGCGTATTAACAATATTTATTCTTCCATGCATTAGGAATTCTTTATCAAATTCTTTGTCAAATTCTTCAGCAAATTTTCTAAGATTCCTTACCCTGTCAACATTCCTAACATTTCTAAGGACAATTCTGATACTTAAAAATGGAGAAATGGGCAATGTTTGGGAAGTGACAGGAAATAAATATGTGATTGATACCCACTGAAATATTTGTTCTGTACTCTTTCATTTTCATTTTTTAGAAGATCCATAGCACCCTATTTTCTTAAAACTAGTATTTGGTTACTTGTTGAGTGACCTTTGTGAAAAAAAAGAAAAAAAAAGATCAAATCTTCGTTTTTTATGTAGCAAGTATTTTCTAAGAACAGCTGAAATAAAATAATGCTTCTAACTATTTGTTATACTTGACAAACATTTATTCCTATTTGCTGTAACATTTGTTTCCCCTATTCCTAAGGCCTGATATGATGACAGACAGTGCTAATAAAGCACATAAAACTCAGAAAACTCATAGTGACTCATCTGTAAATTTGATTTCCCAAATTTATTTCATCATATCTATTCGTTTGTTGCAGTTTACTGTGTCAGTGAAAACCATGCAATTTCTAATTGGTCTTTATAAGAAAATTGGATTTTTTGTTAATATATGTTAGGCTGTGCATTCATCATTTTCTGGTATATTTTAATTTTTTGATTATATGGATGTTAAAAATGACTATAGCACTCTTTATGTGGTACAGACTCATAAAAGAATTGTTGAATATACTTCATAGTTCACACGTATGGAAACTGCAATTTAATAATGTGAGGTCTAAAATCAAATACAGAATAATACTTTTGTGCTAATTTTATGCTGGCCTATTGGCTTTTCTTTGCATTTTTGCTTTGATACATAAACTTTTTCATAATTCTGATAATCAAGTGTAGGACTTACAGTTTTTCACTTTTACTGTCATTTATGTTTTTGATTAGATATCTAGGTAAATTAAACAATGTAGACATAGGATGCCTGGGTGGCTCAGTGGGTTAAAGCCTCTGCTTTCGGCTTGGGTCATGATCCCAGTGTCATGGGATCGAGCCCCGCGTTGGGCTCTCTGCTCAGCGGGGAGCCTGCTTCCTCCTCTCTCTCTGCCTGCCTCTCTGCCTGCTTGTGACTTCTATCTGTCAAATAAATAAATAAAATATTAAAAAAAATGTAGACATATAAACCAAGCCTTAAAGTTTGTTTACATATTAATGAAAAAAAATCAATCAATTTTTCTTACATTTTTTATAAATACAACAACACATATTTGAATGTTTTAAAATTTGGGGCACCTGGATGGTTCAGTTAGTTAAGTGCCTGCCTTCAATTTAGGTCATGATCTCAGGGTTCTGGGCTTGAGCCCTGCATTGGGCTCCCTGCTCAGTGGGGAAGCCTACTTCTCCCCCTCCCTCTGCCTGCCACTCCCCCTGCTTGTGCTCTCTCTCTCTATCTCTCTCTGTCAAATAAATAAAATCTTAAAAAAAAAAAATTCAAGCCATCATTCAAGTATTTCCAATATAAAGAAAAAAACAACTTAAACATTTTAACTAATTCATCCATTTCACCTAGGTTTTTATTTTGTTCAATGATTTCATCAAAGTATCATTAACAATAACAATTAACATTTCATTTTGGTTTTCCAGCTATCTTCACCAAAAATTTATCTGAGAAATCACACACTTGTGAGTGAAAAACTAAAAAATGAAAAGTTTATTTTTCTCTTTAATTTAGTAATAATCAACTCAGACAAAAGGCCATTATGTTCAAAAATACAGAAGAAAAATATAGTCATTGATTGCTGAATATTTCAGCTCGTATCTTCAAAGGTACAAAAAAAAGAAAGAAAATCAATATAAATAAAGCAATTAATTCAATGTGGTGTTTTACAAAAGACTAGGTAGAAATTAATAATATGAACGCTATACCCATAATAATATGAACACAAAAGCTATAAATCTGGGATGCGAGAGCTACACTTTAAGAAATTGCTTAGCCATAAAGTCCTTCTTTGTTTTGTCTTCCAAAGAATTGATATAAAGGAAATAATTCTTTTTTGGAACCACAATTTGCCATTTTGCTGTCAAACAATAGTCATTGACAAGCCAGAATTGGGATCTGAGGTGTGAAAATGGAATGATGACTGTGAAGAAAAGTACTTTTAAAAATTTATGTAGGTGTTAACTCAGTAGTGTTACTAGCCTCCATTTACACTTTGGTGGTGCATCCTTAGAACATATGTCCAGCATCAAAGACTATTCCCTGAAACATCATTGGATCAAACTGAAGTCGGGTGACACGTTTCAGGCTGAACAGACCTGTTAAGATGACATTTTCAGGAACAGGAAGAGCACTGAGACTTGAGGATCTGAGATGTGAATCTCTGTTCTCATGCTCTCAATACTGAAAGGACACAGAAGGTGCTGAAATATCCCAAGTGTCATCACTTCCTGGTGAGACTGGCACATATTTGAGTGATTTTAGAGACTGTACTAAGACACTTCTTCTGATGGAACTATGTTGGTGAAATTAACAGAGTATCTAATTTTTCTCATGCAAAAATCTTATTTGTCTTTTTAAAACCCATATCTTTTCTGAAGTGCAAAAGAAGGAAGTTTCCTAGCCAAAACAAATTCAAAAGTAGATTGAGGATAAACCAAGTGAAAGATTGCAGAAATGCCTGCTTTCCATCCTTTTACACTCTCTCCTTCTCACATCACTTTCCTTTCCTGGGGCTCTCTTCTGAGGCAAGCAGCTTCCTTTGAGATATTGGCAAGAATCTTCCTCAAAAGTACTGTGAACTTGAAAGGAAAATGGGATTTGTAGCTATTTCAAAAGTATCACTCACCTCTCTGCCAGACCAAAAGTGTTTCTTTTCTTCAAATCTGATTTCCATCCAAATAGAATGAAGAACTATAATGCCAGAATACTTCAGGCTGAAATACCTGAGTTACCTCATTGTAACCAGTCTCTAAAAGCCTTTTCAGTGTTATAGGTACAAACTATTTAATTGCTACCAAATAAAGATGTTGTACTTGTATTACAATCCATGAGAAGAATATTGAACAGCCCTGACAAAATGTTACAAGGGTTTGAGAAATGCATGTATTTGAGTACTATTTAAAGTACATGGATACTAGGGATGCTCATCACAGAACTCTAAAAGAACACTTTGTTATAATACATTTTGCAAATAAAACAGAGAATAAAATTATTCCATCTCTGCACTGAGTTCTCAATGGAAGCATTGATTTGTAAGGAAGTACATGCTTCTAGTAGGGTAGGCATAGAAACAGAAGATAATCGTTTTCCCCTCTCTGTTTTCTAGAACATATAACATATAGCCTTCCAGCAAATGGAAGAACTATCCGCAGCCTATGTTTCCTTCTTATTTTCTTCCATCCAAACATCAGTGATATGGCTGGAATTAAGTTCTAGAAAGTCATCAACTTAAGATAGCAGACATATTTGTTTTTCTTGTTAGCCTTTGGCCTGGGAATTCATTTATCATTATTTTATCAGAGAAAGAGCTAATACTTGTTTACATTATGGAGTATAATTGAACAGAGCAAAATCCAATGATAGTTAGGCACTATAGAGTACAAAGTAATAAATTCAGGAACAGTTTTATTAGGCTTTCAAAAATTTAAGAGACACAGCTTGGAAAAATGTAGCAGCAAAAAAGAAGATGAAGAGGAAGAGGGAGGAGGAAAAAGAAAAGAAGAAAAAGAAGAAATAGAAAAATGGTCACTCTGCAGCTGACAATCTGTAATACTGGGTAATCACTTGCAATGCTGCTGGCAACACCAACATACCAAGGTACTACACACAATTGAAAGAGAGGGAGGTGGGGAGAAGGTAAGCCAAGGTGCAACAGACTCCTTTAATTAAAAAAGGGAGCAAAAAATCTTCTGGTATAGTGAAGGAAAACATATTAATAAAAAAAATAATGATTTGAATAGATAAGGACTCAACTACAGTTGGACATGGGACATGATATATCAGGTGATAAATCAGATAAACTGCTTCCTTTCTAAATATGCAACAGCAATTTTCATCTGGCCTAGATTAAATTACCTTTCTAAGATATGGATCACTAATTCACACCCAAGATGGGAAATGTATTTCTTTCCTATTTCATTGTTCAACTATAGATGTTAACAACAATAAACCTGGAACTTTTGCTGCTCAAAATATTTATGTCAAAGAACTGAATCTTACTTCAAGCAGCCTGAGCACTTTTCATGGAATGTAATATAGCTAAATGGTTTGAGAGAGTTGCTTAATTTTTTTTCACACCAAATATCATATATGCAAAGTGACTATCTGATGATAAGCTGGAAGAATTCCATTAAAATTTTTCTAATTAAAAGAGCCTGTGACAATGAATTTTTAAAAGGACTGTCATCATAATTTCTCCCCTTGACATCCTCTATTTTCTTAAGTAGAGAGCAAAATAAACTTTTAGAAAAAGGTGAAATTAGTGGTCAAAAATCAAACCACTCAATCACCAATGAATAGTCTTCTTGTTTTAAACAATTTCACAAACTTTTAAATTTGATATTCAAATATATGTATATCATATAGCAAAACTTTATCATTTTTTATAAATTTTTATTTCAAGAATATTTTCATTAATTTATATAATTATTTTTACTTACCTTATTTTGCATCAGTGCAAAAGAAAAGTCTTGATTTAGAAGCTTGATAAAATATAACCATTGTTTAATATTTTCCTCAGTCGAGGTTCTTTTAAAATCTTATTTTAATAGGCCAGATAAATTTACTTATGTTTTACTCTCCATGCTGTTACTATAAATGAACATATATTTTGTTGTTATGAAAAATCCAATTATAAATTCCTTGCCAAAATGAATTCTTAATTTTACAAATAGAGCTAAGACTAATTAATATCTTATTAACATCACTTTCCATTTTTAAAAGTTTTATAGTTGCAATCTTACAAAATTAGAATGTTACCCACTAAAAGCTCTCATTTTGAAAACATAATATAAAGCAAAATGATAAAAATTTCTCTTAAGAAAGGTTGTAGACAATACAAGAAAGAGTTTGGTTATTTGCCTTGGTAATTTTTATCACGTAATTCATGATATTCCTATCTGTTGTACTATAGTGCATTGCAATGATTATATTGCTTTGCAACTTGGTATTAAATTATTTCAATGAAAGAAAGCATTTATGAACTATGAAGTATTAAACTCACAAAAGCAATTTTTTTCAGTGCTTTGAGTAATAAAAATATTTTTATAACCCTAGTGTATATTGTTATAGTAAGAAATAACTAATTGGTTTGATTGGAACTAACTAAAACAAAGGTTTGCTTATTTTCTCTTCAAGCCATATGGTTCTGAGTTTCTTGGTCTCTTCAACCCTATAATTTTGCATTCAAGTACAGTTCCTAACCATAAAGAGTACATTTAAAATAAACAACAGTACTCAATATAACAATAATTTTTTAAAAATGAAATAAATAAAAGGAATAATTTATGAAATGTCAAAAATATAGCCCCCTACTCAATAAAACTTCCCTACATTTTAAGATGTTGGATGTTAACCTGAGCTTTGTTGCCAATTAACTGTGGGAGCCTAGGCAAGTCTGTTCTTACTTTTGAGTTGAGTACATACTATTTAGGAAGGGACAAACAATATTGCATAGCTGTAGGGTATGAGCCCAAACTTTCAGACATGTAGATCTAAGAGTGAAACCTAACTTACAGATATGTGAAAAGGTATGATTTGGGGCAAGTTCTGTACAGTTTGTAACTGTGGCTATATTAGTAAAATGGGAATAATTATATTTTCCATGTACTGTAAAGAGCTGGTACCTGGTACCTAGCATCTCTATGAAGTGATTCATACCTTCTAAGTTGCCTTCTAATTCTCGAATCCTAAAATTCCTTTTACTATGATCTATCTGTATGTTTGAGGCTACCACATGAATGAGGAAATAACAATACAAAATACATCAGTAGAGTTATTAAGTCTGTGACAACATTAAGAATTATTAATAAAAATATGAATCTGCCATATCAGGAGATGAAAATGCATTATTTATTTAGTATGAAGAACATGTTGAGTTCATGAATACAAGATAATAGAAGATAATATCTAGGGAGGCTTTGGAAAGAAATGGAAAGATAAGATAAAAAGAGGCTGAATAGTGTTTACATTCTTGCAGACAGATTATAAACTTTCTACATTCTTGCAGACATTATGATTGCTCTATGGACAAAGAATAAATTCACAAGGATGCTACTGATGGTCTTGGGAGTAAGGAGGTAATTTGGGAACTTCTGCTACCCTCTATATGACTTGGTTTTAGTGAGTATGAAGAAACCTATACTCCTGTTTCTGTTATCTCACTTGATCAACCAGTTGTACATTTCTGGTGGAAGAAACATTAGGATTTGATAGATGTATTCCTCATGATATAGTAGTTCTTTGAACTGGCTTTGTTTACAAGCAATATTGGTAGCTTGCTTCTTTGTTTACCCTACCTGCCTCTTGCTGCCAACATTTCAAACTCTCTTTTACATTGACTCCTTACTCCCTCGGCATTCCCTCTCCATCAAACTCTCCGGTAAATTCTCACCCCTCGTTAAAGCCTCCTATATATATTGAACTCCTGCTTCTGAAGAGGTGAATGTGGCAGGAGAAAAAGTACCAATTGTGCTTTAAATTTATGACCACAGATCACTATGGGAACTTAACACTCCCTAACAATTCCATTGAATTTCCTAGAAAATGTGTTGTCCCTTTTATGCAATGACTATTTCATATCTTTACCTTATACTTAAACTTCCTTTTCCTGACTCACGCCCAGCTGCTTGGTATATTTTGGTACTTCTTTCACTGAGAAAGAAGAAACAATTATACAAGTACTACTTCATCTTCCCACCACTTAATATGTGAATCCACTGAAGCTGTAACAAAATATACTGCTTCCACTTTTGTAATTTTGATCAAACTACTTCTGCTTCTTCTAAGGCCAATCTCAACATACGGGCATGAAATCCAACACCATTTCATCCGATCAAGGATTTTGCTTCTGAAATCATCTCCTTACTACGTTATTAATTCTACTCTTCACTTCAGTAACATAAAATATGTCATAATGTCTCTAATTTAGATATATAACCCTTTCCCCATATCGCTATCCAGCTCTCTTTGCATATCATTGCACCTACTTTGGGAAAACCCTTTACATTTGCTTTTTCTAGATCTTCACATTTTGTTCTAACCCCTGTCGTATTTGTTTCTACTACTACTCAGAAATTTCTTTGGTCTGTAGATAGGATAATGCTACACCACCCTCATTTGGTAACTGTCAACATGTCCAATGTCACAAATATTTCCTCTATATTGTCTTCTAGGAATTTTACAATTTATGGTCTTATATTTATACCTCAATCCATTTTTTTAAATTTAAATTCAACTAATTAACATATAGTGTATTAGTTTCAGAGGTAGAGGTCAGTGATTCATCAGTCTTATATAAAACCCAGTGCTCATTACATCACATGCCTCCTTAATGTCCATCACCCAGTTATCTTATCCCTCTCTCACCCCTACTACCCCACCCCCTCCCCTCCAGCAATCCTCAGTCTGTTTCTTATGATTAAGGGTCTCTTATGATTTGTCTCACTCTCTGATTTCATCTTGTTTTATTTTCCCCTCCCTTCCCCTATAATCCTCTGTGATCCAGTTTTAACCCAGAACTTGAACATGATGCCAAAAGCACTAACAACAAAAGCAAAACATTAATAATTGAAATTACATAATCTATAAAAGATTCTGCACAGCAAAAGAAACAATCAACAATATGAAAAGTCAATCTATGGAATGGGGAGAAAATACACATCTTCTACCTGATAAGGGGTTAATATCCAAAATACATAAGGAACTCATGTAACTCAATAGCATAAAAACAACAATTCCATATTTTTAAAAGGACAGAGTTACTAAATGGATATTTTTTCAAAGAAGACCTGAAAAAGGCCAAGAGATTCATGAAAGGTACTCCACATCACTAATCATCAGGAAAATGTAAACCAAAACCATAATCAGATTATCACCTCACACCTGTTAGACTGACTATCATCAAAAAGAAACAAGATAACAAGATTTAGTGAGGAAACTCTTGTGCACCTGTGGTGGGCATGTAAACTGATACAGCCACCATGGAAAATAGTATGGAGATTCCCCCTAAAGTTAACAATGGAACTACTTTTCCGTGTAGCAACCAACTTCTAGCTATATACCAAAAGTAAGTGAAATCAAGATATCAAAGAGATTTATGCACTCCCATGTTCATTGCAGCATTAATCATAGTAGCCAAGGTCTGGAAACAACCTAAGTTTCCAAAGAGATAAATGGATAAAGAAAATGTGGCATAAGTTTGTAAAGGAATATTATTTAGCCATGAGAAGGAAGGAAAGCCTGCCATTTGTGACAACAGGGATGAACCTTGAGGATATTCCTCTAAGTGAGACAAGTCAGAAGAGAAAGAAAAATACTCTGTGATGTCACATGACTGTGGGGTCCAGAAAAGCTGAACTTGTAGATATAGAGAGTGGAATGGTCTTTGCCCATTATGGAGGAGTAGGAGAAGTGGGAGATGTTGGGCAGAGGGTAAAAAACTTCCAGTTATAAGTAGAAGTCCCGAGGAGCTAATGTATTGCATGGTCCATGATTCCTGTAGTTAATATGATTGTATTACAGACTTGAAAACAGCTAAGAGAGTAGATCATAAGTGTTCTCACCACAGAGAAGAAAGGGTAATTATGTGATGTGATAGGGGTGTTAGCTAACGCTATGGTGGTAATAATTTTATGTATATATACTCACATTTTCTACTCCTAAAACTTGCTCAATGTTATAAGTCAGTTGTATTTTAGTGTATCTGGAGAAAAAATAAATAAAAACAAAAGGTACTATTAAAAAAAGAAATTACTTTTGTCAACATCAGTAGTGGCTTTCAGACTTACCAAATTTAATTTCTGAACCTATCTTATTTCCTCAGTATTTAACCCAGGTGAAGATTTTTCTCTCCTAGAGAATAAGCATTTGAAATTAACATAGTCAACACTGACCTTTTCACTTCCCACCAAGTACCCCTTTCTTCCCAACTGTGCCTCCCTAAATTCCCTCTCTCAGTTGATTATATATATTTCACTTAACTGTACAGGTCAAAGAACTAAGGATTATGGTCCCCTTTTTGCTACCCCTTGATACTCAATTAATAAGCAAGTTCCCTTAGATTTTTCTTCAAAATGTATTCTGAATCTGACCACATCTTATCAACTTTTCTACTTTAGCTTTGGTCTAAGTATCTCCCTCATTTATAAAGCAATAATCTTCTTAACCTGACATATTGCTTTGCTTCTCTCTACACACTTTCCCTGGTATAGTCCTATCATAATAGTTAGATATACCACTTAGTATTAGAGAAAATTCATGTAACTTCCCTGAATAAACACGCAGAGGCTTCACACTGCACTGAAAATTAAATCTGAACCTTCTTCTGTGACTTATGAAACCATTTCTAAAAAAATATGGTCTCTTTCTTTTCCTCTCTGATCTTATGGCCTACTACTCTTCTCTACCATCATTCTCCAGGCATGCAGAGTTTCTGTTTGGGCATAGAATACTCTAGTCTCTTCCCTGTTCTGTGAACTTTGAGACTCTACTTGACCTTCCTCTGTGAAGACGGTGACATTCTGGGAGATGTTGATAGCTCGTAGAAATTATTTATTACTTTATTCAGTTTCCATTTCTTTCTTTTTTTTTTTAATTCAATTTTGGTGCAGCTGTAAATCAACATTTTTTTTTGGCCTGCTCAGAAGGTAAACATGTTGCTCAATCCTAGCAAATCACTTTCTTTATCCTGGGAATTTGTACTTTGAATTTAGGTAGGGGTGGACAGAGTTTATACTTATTGAATACAAGGGCTGAAATTCTGAAATAACTATTCATTAGATTTTACAGCAATTCCTGGAAATAACCTTATTTACATTCTTTCTGAGACTTAGGGTTCAGTAATGTATTTGTCAGGGCTGTCATAGCAAAGTACCACAGATTGGGAGGTTTAAACAATAGAAATTTATTTGACATAGATTTGTAGTCTAGAAGTCCAAAATCAAGGTATCAGCAGAGTTGGTTTCTTCTGAGACCTCTCAGTGGCTTGTAGATAGCCTTTATTCTGTTTTCACATGGTCTTTCCTTTGTGCATGTCTGTAGCCTAATTTCTTCTTGTCAGGACATCAGTCATTTTGGATTAGAGCCTACCCGTAAAACCTCACTTAGTTTAATTGCCTCTTTAAAGGTACTATTTCCAAAAACTGTTCATATTCTGAAGTACTCGGGGTTTGGGACTTCAATAAGTATATTTTTGGGGTGAGGATACAATTGAACCCGTAACAAATAATCTCTTTGATTTTAAGACTGAACTGTAATCTCCCAATACACATACATGTTTTGTTTTGCTTTTTCTGGATCAGTCTCTGTTGCTTGCAGTCAAAGTACTCAAACAACTATAATGGACCATAGTCTCTCTCTCTATATATGCACACATGCATATATATGTGTATGTGTGCATATATATATATATCAGGTTTAGAACTCATTGAATTGAATCATTATGCCATTTTATGTCCTGTTTTCCATGAATATAAAAATAAATGGTCATTTAGTTGTGTGAAAGGAACTTTAGGAGGCATAATTGAATATGGACACTTTTACTACCTTTATTTAGGGCTAAACAATTTTTTTTGAAATTTTGTATTCATAGATTTCTTTTTCACCTGGCAACTGTGGGAATTTTTATTTGTTCAAGGTGAAGGGAAAGACATTTGGGGAACAGTGAGAAATAGCAGCCACCTTTGATTAAGCTTATACCAAACTAAATGAGAGTTTTAAGTTTGTACATGTTTTACATATCATACTTTATTTTGTTATTGAAAGTCTTACTTCCCTAATAAAATGAAGAGTAATTTCAGCCATTTATGTAAATCTTTACTAAAGCATTATTATTTATTTATTTATTTATGCTCAAAGAATGACAAAGTACCCTATTACATTTGTCATCTGAAGCAGTGAGACATCTGGTCTACTCTACACATGGATCCTTATAGCCAAATAAAAAAAGACATTATATGTACATAAAACTCCAAATAGTATATAAAATCAAAATATAAAATATAAACAGAAGGTTCTTCATTTCCTAACCTTTGTTCAACAATTTCTCAACCTGTATCTCTTTTTAAACAACCCCAATTAATTATCCCCATGACACTTGAAAGTTAAATTGTTCAAAACTGGTTATATTTTCCTCCTCTTGCTTTAAACTTAACTCCTGTTTCTATTTTTACACTTATCTATTTTTACTGTTTTTCATATACTCAGTTATCTAAGATACAGAACTTGAAATTACACATTAAAAAAAAATGGTCCTTATTCAGTCAACCATCAAGGGCCATTTCCATTGAGTTACCACTTCACTGTCCATCCATGATGATTAAATGGAGATAACTGCATTATTCTGTTCTGGAACATCCCACTGCACTTTATAAGAGTGGTAAATGAAGAACTCAGCTGGTCTAAAAAGAATCAAGTTGGATTAATTGATTGATTGATTGATTTTTACTTATTTGGAAGGGGTAACCGTATTTTTCAAAGATGCTATGAGCTGAGAGAGCCTGGAGCTGCTGTGAGGTAGAAATCTGAGAATAAAACCAACCAGAGTAAATCATGGTTTGACTATAGAGAAATAGACATTAAAAACATTTTTGAACTCTTAGTTCTGTCCATTCCTGATGTTAGCAGATACTTCTGAGCTTTGCAGTTCCTTGAGCAAATGAAGTCTCATTTGTTAATTCAGTTTGAGTTGGGTTCTTTTAATTTCACTAGAAAGAATCCAGATTATTTCAACAAAGGATAAATGAAGAGTTTTATTTTAATATTTTATTATCAATCTATTTATTTTAGAATTATATAAATTATATAATTAATAATGTATTGATATCTCTATTAATAAATATACATTAATATTTATTAATATTTTAATATTTTGGAAGCCATTTTCCAAATATACTGACATGGGAGTCCCATGATTTCATCATCTCTACTTGGTTCTCCTATGGCATATTTAGATTATTAACACAACCTCTATTCCTTTTCCCCTATGACTCAGTTTACAGAAGAATATCCACAGTTGGACTCTGGCTGTTCTTTCACGGTGCAAAATAAGAAATACCGTGTGTGTGTGTGTGTGTGTGTGTAAGGAGTGGGAGTTATGTTCCACTTTCCTGAGGGTGGAGTACCTACGAAAATTATTTGGAATTTTCTGCATGAGAAATGTGTTCATTCTCTATCGCCCATTTATTTATTCAGTTATGTGTTTGTTCATATTAGCATGGACTCATAGATATTTTTATTTTATTCTTAGAAATATATTCCAATACTAGATTAATTTTTCGCTCACAATGTTCCAGCTTTGGTCATTGGATAATCTTTCGGTTGGCTTATGTGTCTCTTTGAAATATTTCCATCACTGTGTTTGTTGTTTAGAGTACTTCCTTACTTTCTCTAATTATAAAATGCTCCAGGCTCGTCCTGTATATTTCCTGCTTGTCTTAGAAGCAGCCCTTTCTCCGGAGAGTCCTGCCCCTTTTATTAGAGAATGACAGTTACAAAAAAGATGTGGACACTAGGTAGGCTTATTATATGTAATATTTACCCATCTGTATCTACATTAAGCTAAACATGAGATAATATGTGTTTCTCCAACTCTAAACTATTATCGTAGATTATTCTAGCCTTTTTTCCTTGTTTGTGTGTAATCTCCATTCCAAGAGTGAGAAACCTGGCTTCCACAATTTACCATCTAGTGAATTAAATGTTCAATTACAGGACACATGTAGATGGTTTCCAAATTGTTAATCATACCCTTATAGAAGAAGATAAAATCATACCTGTGCATAGGGAAATAAAAGAATTTTTGTGCTTATGTACATTTCCTTCTGCTTTAGCCTTACAGATGCCACTCTTTTCCAATGTTAGGTCAGCAACATTTGGGCCAGGCCCTTCAATGAGGCTGTTTCATATACTTATAATACAGTTTAATTTTTTTCATAGTCTTTATTCCATTCTGAGATCCATCAAATTCTTAAATAATTTAATTTAATTTGTATATGTAAGTCTTATTCTTTTGGCTCTAAATTTCTGTGGGTTTACAAGTGCATAATGTCATCCATCCACCATTACAGTATCATACAGAATAATTTCATCATCCTAAAAATGTCTCTTGTGCACTTACTCAATACATATAAACTTCTTACACAAAGGATGGCTTTTTATTTTAAAATTTTAAATTTAGAATAGATTTAGATTTACAGAAAAGTTGTGAAGGTACAAGAGAGTTATCATTTAGCCTAAACTAAATTTCTTCTTTTTGTGGAGATTATGGTTTTTCCTTTTCTATGAGCTTAATAGTTTTGAGGAGTAGTAATTAGGGTATTCTGTATAATGTCCCTCAATTGGAATTTATCTTCTGTTTTTTTTCTCATGACCACACTGTTGTTGTGTGTTTCTGGACCCAATTCCAATGTAAAGTGGTGATGGCTCTCCATATCAACAAGCAATTCTCAGGACACCAGCTGGGTGCCCTGTAATTCAACTTAATTCTGACATTTATCTACTGACAGATAGCATCAAATCCCACAGGTTAAGTGTTCAGTCTAGAAGACTACCCTCTACCTCCCATCTCAGATGCCAGTTACAAACCCAAGTTGTTACCTTTGCTTCTGATGAACTAGCTATAAATCAATGTTCTCAAGATTCACCCCTTGGGTTCCCTTAATTTGCTAGAGCAGCTCACAGAACTCAGAAAACCCATTTACCCACTGAATTACTGATTTATTATAAAAGGATACAACTCAGGAACAACCAAAGGGAAAAGGTGCATAGGGCAAGTTATGTGGGAAGGGGTGCAGAACTTCTATGCCCTCTCTGGGCAGTGTTGTCCCCACATCTTCACATGTCCACCAACATGGAAGCTCTCTGAACCCTGTTCTTTTGCTGTGTTTTTTGTTTTTGTTTTTGTTTTTTTTATGGAGGTGTCAGTATATAGGCATGACTAATTAAACCATTGGCCATTGACAGTTGATTCGACCTCCAGCTCCTCTCCTCTCCTTAGAGATTAGGGGGTGGAGCTGAAATTTTCTACCCTCTAGTCACATGGTTGCCTCCATCAGCTACTAGCCCTCATCTTTAACTGCCTTCCAAAAATCACCTCACTAATGTAACAAAAGACATATTTATCACTCTCAACACTTACAAATTCCAAGTGTTTTGGGAGCTGTGCATTAGGAACTGTAGATGAAGATCAAGTATATCTATACATATATGGATGACCAAATACATGTTTCTTACAAGTAACATTATCACAGCACTCTATTCTCTTCCAATAAATTTGTCTACTCTTCCACTGATACCATGATATCTTGATTATTACAGGTTTATAATAAGTATTGAAGTTGGTTGGCGTGAGTCCTCCTGCTTTGTCTGTTTTTTATTTTTTTGGTATTGTGCCGCTTACTCTAGATTTGGTCTTTCAATTTAAACTTTAGAATCAGTTTGTTATATACACAAAATAGGGATATTTATTGGAGATCTGAAAATAAGACTTGGAAGAATTGACACAAATGATACTGAGTTTTCAAAACCATGGGCTCAAAATATATCTCCATTTATTTGGATCTGTTTTGAATTCTTTTATTAGTTTTTCACTTATAGATCCTGTACATATTTCTTGGATGTATATGTAAATATTTAATTAGTTTGATGTTACCATAAATTTGTCTTTTAAATTTCAGTGTGTAATATTCATCACCAGCATAAAGGAAAGCAATTGACTTCAGTTTATTGACCTTATAGCTGTGATTTTACAATACTTACCATAAGTTCTAGGAGATAGTTTCTGATAATTTTGTGTTTTCTATACAATTATGTCACCTATGAATAGAGGCAGTTATTTATTCTTTTCTAATCTGTGTATCTGATTTTTCTTTTTCTTGCTTTATTGTACTAGGTAGAACTTCCAATACACTGTTGCATAAGAGTGGTGAAAGGGAAAATTGTTGTCTTTTTCTTGATCTTATAGGGAAGTCCTTAGTTTCTCACAACTATTATGTTACTTATGGTGGGTTGGTTGGTGGTTGTTGTTGTTGTTGTTTTGTAGCTATTCTTTATCAAGTTTAAGTTCCCCTCTATTCCTAGTTTGCTAAGTGTTGTTATCATGAATGAAGTCTTGGTTTTTTTTAATGCTTTTTCAGTGTCAATCAATGCAATCATATGATTTTGCTTCTTTATTTTGTCCCTGTGATATATTACACCAATGGATGTTTAAATTTTGACAAAGACTTGCATACTTGGATAAATTGCACTTTGTGGTCACATATAATTCTTCTTATACAGTTTTGGATTCAGGTTTTTAATATTTAGTTGAAGATTTTTATATCTACAGTAATGAGAAATATTGATCTGCAATTTACTTTTCTTATAACCTAATTGACTTGGGCGTAGGGCAATGCTGACCTCAAAATGAGGAAGTGTTAGTCATTGCTTCCAAAAGAACACATCATTGATATAACATGATAAACCAATCTTTTTTCTTTTTACATAGAAATTTTACATTTTAGAACAGTCTAAGTTGACTGTAAAATTGAGGAGAAATACAGAAAAGCTCCATAAACCCCTGTTCCTCCCCAGACACAGTTTCCCTAAGTGTCAAAATTTTGCACCACAGTGTTACCTTTGTTGCAATTCAAACTCATTTTGAAAAGTATTTGACTTATCAATTTCTACCATGAAATATAGAGTTATATTGGAGGCAGTACCTCTTTATTTATGATTTATGTTTTATTTCAAGGAGGTAAAGTCATGATCATAGTAATGACATTGCAGAATGCTAAGCACAATGTAGATATTCAATAAATATTAATTGTCTGGAAGTGAATTTATATATTTGAAGTATAGTATTAAGATATGAAGCAGCAAAAAAGCACCTAAGCAGTGTAAAATTATATATGCTTTCCCAACTAGGCTGTAAGCCAATTAAAGACAAAAAAATTACATTCTCATTACCTTAGCTAGCATTCAATTATAGGATGCACCTAATAATTAATGTGTGATAAATTGAGAAATGAATGAAGAATGAAATACATTTTATCTATGTATTTTTGAGATAGTGGGCATTTTTTCTGAGTCTTAGAAGATTACAGGCCAAAACAATGAGAATTATTAGTATAATATTGTGATAAAAATATATTCTACTTAATATATTTCCTCATTACATTCTAGTCTATAATGTGACTGGACTGAGGAGGTATAAGAACTCTTCAGGAATGGTTTACAGTGTAGTAACTTATTTATAGGATTTATAGGTCATGGATGGAGGAAAACATGGTTGGAATGATGATTAGTGTCTGATCTCATAGACTTTTTCTCTGATCTAGCTTGTCCTTATCAGGAAATAGGCTTGGTTAGCTTATGTCATTTTTAAGAGACTTTACTGACTTACCTTTTTCATGTAGATATATGTTCTATCTGGAATTTATTGAGGTGCAGACCAAAGTTTATTTTTTTTAATTTCCAATTTATTTAACACCATTTATCAGAAAGATCATATTTTCAGCATTGCAATGGTGCCTTCATGATAGATAAATCAGGTATCCGTATGTGAGAGGTCTAAATCTGAGTTTACTATTCTGTTTTAATGGTATGTTTGTATACCCTTATGCCATTTCACATCTTGTAAGTTATGGTAGATTTGAAATAAGTTAGATATATGATAATATAAGTTCTCTAGCTTTACTCTCCAAGATTCTTTTGGCTTTTCTGCTTGCATTTTCATATAAATTTTTAAGTCAGCTTGTGAAAAATCCTTGCATTTTAAATAACATTGCATAAATCTATAGATCAAGTTAGAGATTTGATGTCTTTTTCATACTAAGGTTTATAATCATGAAACTTAACATAATCCTTCATTGTTTAGATCTCCTTAAATTGTCACATAAATGTTTTGTTAAATTTCTGTGTAGGGAACTTCCACATAATTTTTAGGTTGACTCCTAGCTATTTGATTTTGATACTTTTATAGATAGGTTGCTTTGTAAAACTTCACTATATTCAGATCACTGCAATATTAAAGTTATAGTTTATTTTATATATTTAACTTGTATTCAACAACCCCCTTTAAATCATTAATTATAGTTTATTAGTGATGTTTTTATATTTTTTAATATACACATTCATGTTATATGAATAATGACAATTTTTTTACTTTCCAATCCTTACATCTTTACTTTTTGGGGGCAGAGTGGGGCTTATCTACTAGTTTGAGTTTCCAGTGCATCAGTAAATAGAGTTGGTGCTAGTAAACATCATTGTCTTATACTTTATCTCAAGAGAAAATTTTCAATATTTTACAACTAAATATGGTATCATGTTTTGGAAAACCTTATAGATTAAGAAAGTTTTATTGTTTTCCTAAACAGCTGACAGGGCTTTTCTTTTAATTATTAAATGGGTAATGATTATTATCAGATGCTTTTTTCAGATGACACTGTGATTTTCTTACTTTAACCTGTTAATGTGGTGATTGACATCATTTTTTTAAAATTTTTAGATAACTTTGCATTGTTGTAATAAATTCCAACTTCTCATGATGTATTATCCTTACATATTGCTGAAATTGATTTGCTATTTTATCTCAAATTTTTGCACTTAGACTCATGAGAAGTTTGTCTTATTATTATATAAGATATATAAGTTATATATGTAAGATATCTCATATATATGAGATATATATATAGATATAGATAGATATCTTATATCTACATATAAGATATCTCAGATTATGATATCAAAAGATTATGATATCAAAATTTATTTCAAATGAAGTTGAGGATTTCAGAAGTAGGTAGTGGCGATCTTCTACATCTACAAATAAAGGCAGGTAGAGTAATTATATAACAAAACCAAAAGCCCATAGTCAATATTTATAACAAACCTTGGAGATAAACTCCATGGACACTAAAAGGCTAAGTGGATACAGAAAAACCATAACAAATCCCAAGACCTAAATGGTATTGGCATCAGTGCTGGGGAAATAAGGATAAAGGAACAAGGTTGTCATCTGAGAACCTCAGGAAGGGATAATCCCCAAATTGCCAACTGATATTCACTGCAAAGTAAGGGGATTGTTCTGAAGACAGTCACTAAAATGGGTGGGATTGTGTTCTGCTTACTAGTGAGTGAGTACAAGGAGTTCCAGTAAGGACTAAATGAGCTGCCTTTAAAAGTCTTGTTCTTACGATTTCTCAAACTGACCACCAGGGTTCCATTCTAGAATATAGCCCATGATGAGAAACTATTAAGGGTAGAATAAAAATTGAGCAGGATAGGTACATGAAAGAGAAAGGAAACAAAACATACAAACCAAAGTTTGTGAAAGAGTAGCCAAAAAAATCCCAGAAAGCAAGCTTCCTTGTTTTTTAACTTTACAGAATAATAACAAAAGAGGAAACTCTGTGAAGTTAGAGCTGCTTTCCTAAATAACACTTCATTCTAAAAGTTTAGGAACGTTAATTTCACATAAGGAAGAAGAACAGAAGAGTATCAAGATAAGAATCTAGTAGAGGGTGCCTAGGCAGCTCAGTTGGTTGAGTGACTGCCTTTGGCTCAGGTCGTGATTCCAAAGTCCCAAGTTCAAGTCCTGCATCAGGCTTCCTGCTCAGCTGGGTGTCTGCTTCTCCCTCTAGCCCTCTCCCCTCTCATGCTCTCTCTCCCCCTCTCTCTCTCTCTCTCAAATAAATAAAATCTTTTTTAAAAAGATAAGATCAAGTGCAAAATTATTATAAAAAAAAAATCCTAAGGAGCAAAATAACCTCGTTGTAGAAGGCTGTGCACATGAAGCCAGAGCAAATCAGTATCCCACCATTTTAAAATAAGCTAATAGATACTTAGAAACAATGAAGGATGTGAAGGAATAATATAAATCACAGTCAGGAAAACTCAGAAAGGGATGAGAGGACTCAGGAAAGTTTTGATGATTTTTCTTTTACCTTTGGCTTTTAATAATTTTACAATTATGTGCCAGGATATATTTTGTTTTGTTTCTTTATTTAATTTGTTTGGGGTTCATAAGTTTTCATGAGTCTATAGATCAATGTGTTCATCCATTTTGGAAGAATCACAGCCTTTATTTCTTCCAGTATTGCTTCTTTTCTATTCTCTTTCTTTTCTATTCTCTTCTTTTCTATCCTCTTTTCTAGGCCTCCAAATATTCGTGTGTTAAATTTTTTTCACTGTATACACACATACACACAATATAAACACAAATACACACATACACATATTTTATATTCTCTTGTGTAACTTAAAATTCTTTATTTTTATATCTGGGTATTTTTCTATTAATTTATTTTCCAGTTCACTTATCCTTTCTTCTGCCACATCAAATCTTCTCTTAAAACTGTATGTTCAATTCTGAATTTCAATTGTAATTTTCAGTTCTTGGCAATGACTCACCTTTTAAAAAAGTTCTCTGCTGAAAATTCCCAATTTTTTCTGTATTTTATTGAAAATATTAACCATAGTTATAATGTTTCTCTCTGATAACTACAGTATCTGAACCACTGTAGGTCTGTTTCTATTATTTATTATTCTTGCAGTTTGTTTATTTGCTCATTTTTTGGCCTATCTCATAATTTAAGAGTGAATGCTCCATATTATTTATGAAAAATAAATGGTTCTAGCTGATGTTCTCTTCTTTCGATAATTTATTTTATTTTTTATTTTTTATTTTTTTTTGGCCAAGCAGCTAGGGTAGAGCCAAAATTGGGTTTTGTGATTTTTGTTAAAAATGTTCTTTGTCTGGTTTGCTCTTAATCCTAGGGGAATATTCCATGCATCTAGGCTGTAGCAAATTAGAGCCTCATTTGAAAGCCTAGGGGTTTTGCCAGATATGGTTTACCTTTGTGGAACGTGAATTCCAAATTCAATTTCCCCAGCAGTGCAAGACTGACTACATCTCTATTTAATTTTTAGACTTCTAGCCACTTTACTTAGACTATAGATAGGGGCTATCTGATCCAGATGGCATCCTGGAAAAAATGGTGCTTGTGTTGAGTCTTTTTAGTTTAATTACTAAAACTTAGTGAAATATTAAAAGGTACAAAAAAGTTATGGAAAGCTAGATCTTGCTCCTCTTTTTTCTTTTTTTTTTAAGATTTTATTTATTTATTTGACAGAGAGAGAGATCACAAGTAGACAGAGAGGCAGGCAGAGAGAGGTGGAAGCAGGCTCCCCGCTGAGCAGAGAGCCCGATGCGGGGCTCAATCCCAGGACCCTGAGATCATGACCTGAGCTGAAGGCAGAAGCTTAACCCACTGAGCCACCCAGGTGCCCCTAGATCTTGCTCCTCTTAAACTGAAGTCATTAGAGAAGATTGAGGATCTGAAGGGTAAGTTTTCTTCCAAGGTAGGAACAACATGGACAAGGATGTGAAAACCAACACTGCTACAATATTTGAAATTCTTGCTGTAAGCAAAGAATGAATGAATTCCTCACCAAAAATATCAACTTAACAGATAACTCTTTCCTTGTAATGAACTCCAACTACTTTCTCCCAACTGTACCTATCCCATGGTAGATGAATTTAACGCCTATGTATATATGAAAAGAATTCACAGACATTACACAACCCACAAACATTCCTGGGAACCTTTCACACAGGTTCTATATTTGTGTGTACCTGGTATCTACATAAGAGATATATCCCTTGTTATTCTTACCCAGAAAATTTGTTTCTGCCTTTACTCTAGGTTATATTTGTATTGCCAATCCAAAATCCAATTTCACTTATCACCACACTCTCCCCTGGAGCACGATCTATCAGTTTGGCTAAGAAAATCTCTATAATCTATTTCCTTGATTGATGATTCTCTTCCTAATCTCCTAATCATTCTCTTCATGGTCTTCATTTTCCCCTTCGGTTCACACTTTTTCTATTCAACTGATTTCTTTTACATTAAGTAGACATCAGTTTTGCTTTCAGAGACCATGTCTGGTAAGATATCCACTGTTCACCACAGAAGATGAACTTCGTCCTCTAACGTTCTAGTCGTTAGATATTTAGATAGATATTTATATTAGGGAAAGAATAATTTATAATATATATATTTATATATATATATATTTTATAATTTATAATATATATATATTTATAATATATTTATAATATATAATTTATAATATATATCTATTCAAAGATTCTACGGATTTGTGTGTAGAAAATCCTGTGGATTCCGTGAAAAGCCTTTTGGACTGATAAACAAGTTCAGTAAAGTATTAAAATATAAAATTAATACTCACAAACTTATTGTATTTCTATAAACTAACAATAAAATGAAACATGTAATTGTAGTGAAGAAAACAATTTCATTTAAAATAACACCAAAAGAATAAAATACTTTGAAATAAATTTAGCAAAGAGTAGAAGACTTGTGTACTGAAAACTACAAAATATTGTTTTTAAATAAATGAAGACATTTCACATACAACACCAAGTCTTCCAAAGATGATAAACATCCCTAAATTTATCTTCAAATTTTATGCAATCTCTATCAAAATCCCTGCTGGCTATTTTGCATGGGTTGATAAGGTAACTGTAAAATTCATGTGGAAATGCAAGGGACACAGAATAGCTAAAATAATTTTTTTAAAAAAAGAACAAAATTATAAGACTCATTCTTCCCAATTTCATATCAAGACAGTGTGGTACTTGTTTAAGGCTAAGTATATGTACCAATGGAATAAAATTAAGCAAGATATTGCATTTATGAACTGTTAATTTTGAAAAGAGTTGCAAGATCATTTAATGGGAAAAAAAATTGTCTTTTCAACAAATGGCCCTGGGACAACTGAATAGCCACATGCAAAGGATATGTGTTTCACACAATTTACAAAAAGTAACTCAAACTTTACCACAGACCTAAATATAAAAATGAAATCTAGGAAAGTCTTAGAAAAAAAAATCAAAAAAATTTTTCATTTTCTTGGATTAAGCAATTTTTAAGATATTACATCAAAGAGCATAGGTAACATTCAAAAAATAAGTAAATTGTTATTTCATCAAAATTTTAAAAAAATTATGGCTCGAAAGACACCTTTAAGAAAGTGAAAAAGCAACCCACAGAATGGGAAAAATGTTTCAAAATCATGTTCAGATAAGGGACTTGTATTCAAAGTAAAGAACTATTGCACTTAACAATAAAGAGACAAATAAGCAAAAATTAGTTAAAAGATTTGAATAAACATTTTCCAAAGAAGATATATAAATGGCCAATAAACATATGACAAGATACTCAACATCATTAATCATTACTGAAATGAAGATCAAAACTGAGGTAAATTGAAACTTTGTACCCACTGGGATGGCTGATTTAAAAAGACAGAAAATAATAAGTATTGAAAAGGATGTGGGAAAATTGGAACCCATATATATTTCTAGTGGCAGGAGTTGTAAAATGGTAAAGACACTTAGAAAAGAGTTTAACAGTTCCTCCGCATGTTAAACATTGATTTGCTGTATAACCCAGGAATTTCACTTTGGATATGTACCTAAGGGAATTGAAAATGCACACATCCACACAAAAACCTCTATAAAAATATTCATAACAACTTTGCTTCTAAGAAACCACCCCCAGAAATAATCTAAATGTACATTTATTGAGAAATAGGTCAAAAATATACTATATTCTGGAGCACCTATGTGACTCAATTGGTTAAGCATCTGCCTTCAGCTCAGGTCATGATACCAGGGTCCTGGGATTGAACCCCACATCTTGTTCCTTGCTCAGTGGGGAACCTGCTTCTCCATTTTCCTCTGCCTGCCACTCTCCCAGCTCTCTCTCTCTCTGTCAGATAAATAGGTAAAATCTTTTTAAAAATGTAGTATACTCATAAAATGGGATGTTATTCAGAAATAAAATGAATAAAATTTGAGTAAGTAAATAAATGAAGGAAAAGGCTAGCCTATACAGAAAAATTACAAATAATTTATGTAGATACTCTGTCTTCAAGCACATAGATCATAATTCCTTATATTTTAAATGTGGCCTGACCATAGTGACTGCCTTCTAAAGAGTACTGCATGGAAAAGGCAGGGAAAAGAGTAACTTCATAGTAGAAGAATCTGACAAACACTGTTTCAGCCACATTTTCAAAGTTGACATCAACAATAATGAATCATGTTGACAGTAAGCAATTTTGCTGTAAGATGAAAATGGCACCTTATTTTTAGGGTCCTACTCCCCCAAGCCCATATCCCCTATCTAGTAATGAGAAAAACATAAGACATAAGAAAAACATGGACATTCTGCAAAATATTTGAAAGTACTCTTTGAAATGGTGCAAGTAATTGAGCACAAGAAATTCTGAGCAACAGTTACAGCCAAGAGGAGCCTAAAAAAATCACAGCGACTAAATGTAATGTGATAAGCTGGATGGGACTGCAAGGCAGAAAAATATCATTAGATACAAACTAGGGAAATATAAAGTATAGATTTTAGTTAATAATGATATATCAGTGTTGGTTCACTAATTGTAACAAATATTATATATTTACTTATATATAAATATTATATATGTAACAAACATGCTTATATAAGATGCTAATAAAAAGGGAAGCTAGATGTAGAGTATAAGGGATCATACTTTACTATCTACTTTCACAGTTTTTCTGTAAGTCTAAAACTACGCCAATTATAAAGAAGAATTAAATACTGATACATGTTACAACACGGATGAACCTTGTAAACATGTTAAGTGAAAGAAGCCATTCCATTTGGCCATATTTTGTATGGTTCCCTCTCTACAGTATGTTCAGAGTATGCAAATTCATAGAAGTAAAATGTAGACTAGTAGTTACCAGGTGCTTGGGAGTGGGGAAAATAAGACTGAGTGCTAATGAGTATAGAGTTTCTTTTCAGTGTGAAAAGTCTTCTGGAATGAGATAGTGGTGGTGATTACACAACCTTGTGATATTCTAAAACTATTGAATTGTATTACTTTAAGGGTGAATTTTATACAATGTAAGTTGAATTATATAACATTAAGTCTGTTATTGAAAAAATATGGAGGTCTGAGATTAAAATAAAATTGAAAATGAACTGATCAGAAAAATTTAGATATGTTACCATTGACCCAGTCTTTAATGAATTTCTGATGGGGCAGGGGGCTTTCAATGGACTCTTATCTTAAAAAAAATTCATTTTCTTTTATTCTTTTGTAACCAATTAAATTAAAATATCTCTATTAAACAAACAAGGTTCATTTCTTGGACACGTTTACAGCCTATGTGAACTTGAGGAAAAGTGGGAAAGATATAAAAAGTCCACTTTGCCCACTTCTCCATCTGATAATAACCATATAAATTTGAATTTTTGAAGCATAGCATGAGGAGCTAAAGAACTATTCATAAGTTATTTACAATATTAAGAAAGGGGAAAAGACTTCCCAGTACAAAGAATAAAAGTTATGAAATCTCTTAATGTTTTTCATTATACTCCCTTCCTTTATTGCATGCAAGTGTTTCCAGTGTTAAGTTCTGCATTACCCAGTAGGTAAATTAAACATCTGCACAAAATACAGCAAAACAGGGACACCTGGGTGGCTCAATCATTAAGTGTCTGCCTTCGGCTCAGGTCATGATCCCAGGGTCCTGGGATCGAGCCCAGTATTGGTCTCCCTGCTTGGTGGGAAGCCTGCTTCTCCCTCTCTCACTCCCCCTGCTTGTGTTCTCTCTTGCTGTGTCTATCCCTGTCAAATAAATAAACAAAATCTTTTTAAAAAATCCAGCAAAACTGAAGCACCAAAGTCATAAAAATAAATTGAAATCATTTCATATGTTTTTTTTAAAGTCACAAGAGCTGTCATGAATCAAAAATAGTTCGTATTGGTGGTCCTCACTCTTATATTTTGAGTTATGTAATTTAAAATCTATAAACAGAAACATGATCTTAACTCACTTAGTCAAAGGATGTCCTTGGGCAGATTATATTGGAAGGGAAGTATAAGAATTGGAAAACGATTGTGATATTGAAATTTATATAATCTCCTTGAATATTTGTTTTTTTCAGTCTTGGATAGTATCACATGTTCAATAAAATCTCCCAAATCTTTACTAACCAAATACTTCCTGTAGAATCATTTGAATACAGAGAGAGGACATGCCTAGCTCACTAAAAAAATGAAGGCTTAGAATAGGCATAAGAGAATATGGGGGCTCAGACTGACCAAGAATAAGTCAAATGAATGATGTGCACACAGAATCGTGATAATTTTGGACACTCTGCATTTAGCATGTTTATAATGATGGTTTAAAATTGTCTTCCAACAGTGAACAGCAATCTGAGATGTTTGGTATTCAAAGCAGAGTTGTTTTCCAGACAAACGTTGTTAGATAGGCTTGCCTGCCAGTTGGTACTACTGGTGAGAAACAGTTAAGACAATCAAGCTTAGGGATGTCTGAGTGGCTCAGTCAGTTAAGTGTCTGCCTTTGGTTCAGGTCATGATCATAAGGTCCTGAGATATAGTCCCGCATCGGGCTCCTTGCTCATCGGGGAGTCAGTTTCTCCCTCTGCCTGCTGCTCCCACTGCTTGTGCTGTCTCTCTCTCTCTCCTTTTCTCTGAAAAATAAATAAATAAAATCTTAAAAAAAAAAAATACAATCAAGCTTATGGTTCCATTAGAGAAGGGAAGCGACACCTGGAAGAGGTATATAGGTTGAGGGAATCCAACAGATCAAAAGATTGGAAATCTCTCTTTGAGAAACAGGAGCAGAAGTAATGAGAATGAGATGATGAGAAATTTGGACTGATGAGTCTGGTGTTTTTGTTTTTTTGTTTTGTTTTGTTTGTTTGTTTTTAAAAATTTTATTTATTTACTTGACAGAGATCACAAACAGGCAGAGAGGCAGGTAGAGACAGAGAGAGGAGGAAGCAGGCTCCCTGCTGAGCAGAGAGCCCGATGCGGGGCTCGGTCCCAGGACCCTGAGATCATGACCTGAGCCGAAGGCAGAGGCTTAACCCACTGAGCCACCCAGGTGCCCCGAGTCTGGTGTTTAGAGAGTAAATATTGTTATATATTTCTGAGGTAGGGCTTTTCTAGGTCATGAAGTTTCCAAGATGTGTTCCTGAAAATAGATGGCTGAAGGAGACTCAATGAGAATATTATTGAAAGAAAATAGATCCAGAATGAGCCAGTTAAATGAATAGCAAAATATCTCATCATTATGATAGAAGTTTTGGTCCAGGTGGAAGCTGTTCCTGTTTCTAGATGAATAAGGCCAAGTGACTCAAAGGAGAGTGGCTGACTTTATATTTCCTGTCATTCTTCTATGCAACTGATATTTGACCTTCTCCACATGACTCCCTCTCTGTGGCAGCCAGTCATGCTGTTTGTCTAATATTTCTGACTCTCCTCCATATAGGCCCATGATAGAATTGTATATCCCAGCTCTCTTGAAAACCAAGATAGTAGATTTCACATGCACTCCAACTTCTATTATTTCTAGTAATGTTAACAATGGTAATAGCAGATACTACTCATTGAGTTCTTGCTGATGAGGCCTGCATTGTGCCAGGCAATTTAAATGTATTATTTCACTTGAATCTTATAACAACCCTAGCTATTATCTCTGACACAGATGAGGGAAAATGAAGGCACAGAATATTTATAACTTGGAAGTAGTGGAGCAATTTCAAACTCAGGCATTCTGATAATGAAGGATATTAGGAATAAAAATAGTATATTAGGGAATATTAATATTCCTAATATAAATATTAGGAATAAAAAGGAGTGTGATAGTTGACTTATATATCAAATTGAGTAGGCCACAGCATGCTCAGATAGTTGGTTAAACATTACCTCTGGGTATGTCTGTGAAAGTGTTTCTGTATGAGATCAGCATTTGCATTAGTAAATTGGGTAAAGCATATCGCCCTCCCCAATATGGGTGGCATCATCTGATTTATTAAGGATCTGAATAGAACAAAAAGACAGAGTAATGCATACTGTCTGTCTTTGAGCTGGGAATTAATTTTTTCTTGCACTTGGACTGAAACTTCCATCATTGGCTCTCCTGGTTTTCAGGCCTTTGAACTCAGACTGGAACTTAGACCACCAGCTCTCCTGAGTCTCCAGCTTGAAACTGCAGATTGTTGGATTACTCAGCCTCCAGAACCATGTGAGCAAATCCCTTATAAAAAATCTTTTTGTATGCTGTTGGTTCTATTTCTCCAGGGAACACTTCTAAATACAAATGAGTAATGAAATGTGGGTAGGTCTTTTTGCCCCAGTATAAATCTCTCTCTCTTCCTATTCTCCTACTCCCCTCTTTCCATCTTCATTAAAATTTTAGGAAGATCACCATTTCTTCTACTAAGTTTCTGATCTATCATTGGATACTCAGTGGGCACCAACCAAATAAGACTGTAATTTAATAAGAATGCTTGTGATGTGATTCTTTTCCAGCTTTAATGTAACATTGCCTATAGTTTTCTGGGAAGTCTTCAGAGTACACAGGGTTGTCATTTGGCTGATTCATCTATACACTTACCTAAAAACAAGAATCCACACTAAATAAAATAAGCACGTTTCAGGCGTGAAATATTGAAACACCCATTGTGATGTCCTTATAAATAATTCCAAGTGAAGATCATTAGAAATAGGTATACATTTATATCTATTTTTCCATTATAGAAAAAAATACTGATAAAATATCTAGTTTTCTTAATAATGTCCATATACTCTCATATTCTAATCACTCACATATTGACATTTACTAGAATGCATGAATAACCTGATTTGCAAACAAGTAAACATTTGTACAGCCCATGACCTATATTTTCAACTAAATACTCAAATTATGTCCTATTATTATGCTATTTAACTGATGTAAGCAATAAATAAAAGTAAGAATTAAACAAAATATAGCAAAGCATAAGGGCAAGATGAGTCTGATATTTATGGATCAGAAATAGAAATAAAACAGAAATGACCAAAGTAAGCTTAATATTTATTTTATATTTACAAGAGCATCATATTTAGTAATTTGTTTATTGAGTTTCTGATCCTGAGCACATTACATAGAAATGAACTGCCTGTTACTGGTTTCACTTCTAGAATAGACACATTAGTAGCTAAAATGAAGGTACTGCTCTTGAGCAATAAGGTATTGTAGTCTAAAGTGAGATCATTTTTCATCATTTACAAATCTTAAGGGACTTGTGTTTCCAACACCTTCAAATGTAACTGTTTGATGTGATGTGACCAATTACAAGTAGTGTTTAATGGGTTGTTTTGGATACTTTGGGATTACATTTCTCTTTTGCCATGTTCATGCTCCTTCTTGACAATGCTTTCTGATATTCAGATTCTGCTACCCAGCACACTGTGAGTGTTGGAGGTATATAATTACATTTTTCTCAATTTTTTTTTTGGATAAAAAGTTCATACGGAGTCCCACAAATCTCCCTCAGACATCCAAATACATGAGCACTCCAGGAGAGAAGTATAACTGAATAGCAACCTGGAATTGCTCGTCACACCATGGTTCTTATCTCGTGATGTAGATCTCCTTCACATGTGTTATTGGAATATTAAGCAAGGCTGATCCAACAGCACAGACTGTAGAAAGAGATGCAAAAAAACCTTCATTTGGGGCGCCTGGGTGGCTCAGTGGGTTAAAGCCTCTGCATTCGGCTCAGGTCATGATCCCAGGGTCCTCGGATCGAGCCCTGTGTCGGGCTCTCTGCTTGGCAGGGAGCCTGCTTCCCTTCCTCTCTCTCTGCCTGCTGCTCTGCCTACATGTGATCTCTGTCTGTCAAATAAATAAATAAAATCTTAAAAAAAAAAAAACCTTCATTCAGCTTGCAGATTTTTGATCTACACTATTCTTACATGAAATATGTAAGTTTTTTTTCCTATCTGTCGTAAAATGACAGTTATTAAAATGTCATCTTTTATGGAATATATACATGTGTATATTCATATTCACACATGTATTATATAAATATTTATATATAAATAATTGAGAAAATGGAAATAATAAACTGAAGTTTATTCATTCATATGTTCAGTCAAGCAATATTTACTAAATACTTATTATGTGTCAAACACTATACCAGGTGCTATAGAAATAACTTTTTAAAAAATAACATATAATGTATTATTTGCTTCAGCGGTACAGTTCTATGAATCATCAGTCTTACACAATTAACATCACTCACCATAGCACATACCCTCCCCAAGGTCCACAACCCAGCCACCCTATCCCTCACCCTTCACCCACCAGCAAACCTCAGTTTGTTTCCTGACATTAAGAGACTCTTATGGTTTTTCTCCCTCCCAATCCCATCTTGTTTCTTTCTTTCCCTCCCTACCCCCATAATGACCTCCCGACCTGCCTCTTAGATCCCTCATGTCAGAGAAATCATATGATAATTGTCTTTCTCTGATGGGCTTATTTCCCTTAGTATAACACCATCTAATTCCATCCATGTCGTTGCAAATGGCAAGATTTCAGGTTTCTTTGATGACTGCATAGTATTCCAGTGTGTGTGTGTGTGTGTGTGTGTGTGTGTGTGTGTGTGTGTATAAATACCACATCATCTTTATCCATACATTTGTTGATGGACATCTAGGTTCTTTCCATACTTTGGCTATTGTGGAAATTGCTGGTATAAACATTCAGGTGCATGTGCCCCTTCAAATCACTACCTTTGTATCTTTAGGGTAAATACCCAGTAGTGCGATTCCTGGGTTGGAGGGTAGCTCTTTTTTCAACTTTTTGTGGAACCTCCATACTCTTTTCCAGAGTGGCTACACCAGCTTGCATTCGCACCAAGAGTGTAGGAGGGTTCCCCTTTCTCCAAATCCTTGCCAACACCTTACTAATTAATTTTAGCCATTCTGACTGGTGTGAACTGGTCTTACTGTGGTTTTGATTTGTATTTCCCTGATGCTGAGTGATGTTGAGCATTTTTACATGTGTCTGTTGGCCATTTGGATGTCTTTTTTGCAGAAATGTCTGTTCATGTCTTCTGCCTACTTCTTGATCGGATTATTGGTTCCCTGGGTGTTGAGTTTGATAAGTTCTTTATAGATTTTGAATACTACCCCTTTATATGTCATTTTCAAATATCTTCTCCCATTCTGTCAGTTGTCTTTTGGTTTTGTTGACTGTTTCCTTTGCTGTGCTTTTGATCTTGATGAAGTCCCAATGGTTCATTTTTGCCCTTGCTTCCCTTGTCATTGGTGATGTTTCTAGCAAGAAGTTGCTGTAGCTGAGGTCGAAGAGGTTGCTGCCTGTGTTCTTCTCAAGGATTTTGATGGATTCTTGTCTCAGATTGAGATAGGAATGTCTTTCACCCATTTTGAGTCTATTTTCGTGTGTGCTGTAAGGAAATGGTCCAGTTTCATTCTTCTGCATGTGGCTGTCCAATTTTCCCAACACCAGTTTGTTGAAGAGACTGTATTTTTTTCCCCTCCATTGGACATTCTTTCCTGCTTTGGCAAAGATTAGTTGACCATAAAGTTGAGGGTCTATTTCTGGGCTCTCTATTCTGTTCCATAGATCTATGTGTCTGTTTTTGTACCAGTACCATACTGTCTTGATGATGACAGCTTTGTAATAGAGCTTGAAGTCTGGAATTGTGATGCCACCAACTTTGGCTTTCTTTTTCAACATTCCTCTGGCTCTTCTGGGTCCTTTTTGATTCCATATTAATTTCAGGATTATTTGTTCCATTTCTTTGAAAAATATTGATGGTATTTTGATAAGGATTGCATTAAATGTGTAGATTGCTTTAGGTAGCATAGACATTTTCACAATATGTGTTCTTCCAATCCATGAGAATGTAATGTTTTTCCATTTTTTTGTGCCTTCCTCAATTTCTTTCATGAGTACTTTATAGTTTTCTGAATACAGATGCTTTGTCTCTTTGGTTAGGTTTATTCCTAGGTATCTTATGGTTTGGGTGCAATAGTAAATGGGATTGACTCCTTAATTTCTCTTTCTTCTGTCTTGCTGGTGTATAGAAATGCAACTGATTTCTATGCATTGATTTTGTCCTGACACTTAACTTAATTCCTGTATGAGTTCTCGCAGTTTTGCAGTGGAGTCTTGGGTTTTCCACATAAAGTATCATATTATCTGCAAAGAGTGAGAGTTTGACTTCTTCTTTGCTGATTTGGATGGTTTTTATTTCTTTTTGTTGTCTGATACTGAGGCTAGGACTTCTAGTACTATGTTGATAGCAGTGGTGATAGTGGACAGCCCTGCCATGTTCCTGACCTTAAGGGAAAAACCCTCAGTTTTTCCCCATTGAGAATAATATTCACTGTGGGTTTTTCATAGATGGCTTTTATGATATTGAAGTATGAATCCTCAATCCCTACACTATGAAGAGGTTTGTTTGTTTTTTTTTTTTAGATTTTATTTATTTATTTGACACAAAGAGAGAGAACACAAGCAAGCAGAGTGGCAGGCAGTGGGAGGGAGAGAGAAGCAGGCTCCCTGCTGAACAAGGAGCCTAATGAGGGACTCGAATCCAGGACCCTGGGATCGTTACCTGAGCCAAAGGCAGTCACTTAACTTACTGAGCCACTCAGGCATCCCCACTGTGAAGAGTTTTGATCAAGAAAGGATGCTGTACTTTGTCAAGTGCTTTTTCAACATCTATTGAGAGTATCATATGGTTCTTTATTAATGTATTGTAGCGCATTGATTGATTTGCAGATATTGAACCAACCTTGCAGCCCAGGAATAAATCCCACTTGGTTGTGGTGAATAATCCTTTTAATATACTGTTGGATCCTATTGGCTAGTATTTTGTTAAGAATTTTTGCATCCATGCTCATCAAGGATATTCGTTGGCAATTCTGCTTTTTGATGGGTCTTTGATTTGGGGATTAGGTAATGCTGGGCTCGTAAAATGAATTTGGAAGTTTTCCTTCCATTTCTATTTTTTGGAACAGTTTCAGGAGAAGCAGTATTAATTCTTCTTTAAATGTTTGGTAGAATTCCCCTGGGAAGCCATCTGGCCCCGGGCTCTTGTTCATTGGGAGATTTTTGATGACTGCTTCAATCTCCTTACTGGTTATGGGTTTGTTCAGGTTTTCTATTCCTTCCTGGTTCAGTTTTGGTAGTTTATATGTCTCTAGGAATGCATCCATTTCTTCTAGTTGTCAAATTTGCTGGCGAATAGTTGCTCATAATATGTGCTTATAATTGATTGTATTTCTTTGATGTTGGTTGTGATCTCTCCTCTTTCATTCATGATATTATTAATTTGGGTCCTCTCTCTTTTCTTTTTGATAAGTCTGGCCAGGAGTTTATTAATCTTATTAACTCTTTCAAAGGACTAGCTCCTAGTTTCGTTGATTTGATCTACTGTTCTTTTGGTTTCCATTTCATTGATTTCTGTTCTGATCTTTATGATTTCTCTTCTCCTACTGGGTTTAGGCTTTCTTTGCTGTTCTTTCTCCAGCTCCTTTAGGTGTAGGGTTAGGTTGTGTACTTGAGACCTTTCTTGTTTCCTGAGAAAGACTTGTATCGCTATATACTTTCCTCTCAGGACCACCTTTGCTGTGTCCCAAATATTTTGAACAGTTGTGTTTTCATTTTCATTTGTTTCCATGACATTTTTTTTAAACTCTTCTTTAATTTCCTGGTTGACCCATTCATTCTGTAGTAGGATGCTCTTTAGCCTCCATGTATTTGAGTTCTTTCCAACTTTCCTCTTGTGACTGAGTTCTAGCTTTAGAGCATGGTGGTCTGAAAATATGCAGGGAATGATCCCAATCTTTTGGTACCAATTGAGACCTGATTTGTAACCCAAGATGTGATCTATTCTGGAGAATGTTCCATGTGCACTAGAGAAGAATATGTATTCTGTTGTTTTGGGATAGAATGTTCTGAATATATCTGTGATGTCCATCTGGTCCAGTGTGTCATTTAAAGCCTGTATTTCCTTGTTGATCTTTTGTTTGGATGATCTGTCTATTTCAGTGAGGGGGGTGTTAAAGTCCCCTATTTTATTGTATTATTGTTAATATATTTCTTTGATTTTGTTATTAATATGTTCATGTAATTAGCTGCTCCCATGTTAGGGACATAGGTGTTTAAAACTGTTAGATCTTCTTTTTGGACAGACCCTGTAAGTATGATAAAGTGTCCTTCCTCATCTCTTATTATAGTCTTTCGCTTAAAATCTAATTTATCTGATATAAGGATAGCCATCCCAGCTTTCTTTTGATGTTCATTAGCATGGTAAATTGTTTTCCACCCCTTCACTTTAAATTTGGAGGTGACTTTGGGTCTAAAATGAGTTTCTTGCAGATAGCATATTGATTTTTTTTAATTCATTTTGATACCCTGTGTCTTGGTTGTGGCATTTAGCCCATTTACACTCAAGGCAACTATTGAAAGATATGAATTTAGTGCCATTGTATTGCCTGTGAGGTGACTGTTACTGTATATTGTCTCTGTTCCTTTCTGGTTTGTTACGTTTAGGTGCCCTCTTTGCATAGAGACCCCTTTCAATATTTCCTGTAGGGCTGGTTTGGTGTTTACAAATTCTTTTAGTTTTTGTTTGTCCTGGAATCTTTTTATCTCTTCTTCTATTTTCAGTGACAGCTTGGCTGGATATAATATTCTTGGCTGCATATTTCTCTTGTTTAGTGCTCTGAATATATCATGGCAGTCCTTTCTGCCCTGCCAGGTCTCTGTGGATAGGTCTGCTGCCAGTCTGATATTTCTACTATTGTACATTACAGACCTCTTGTCCCAAGCTGTTTTCAGGATTTTCTCTTTGTCACTGAGACTTGTAAGTCTTACTATTAGATAATGGGGCATTGACATATTTTTATTGATTTTGAGGGGGGTTCTCTGTGCCTCCTGGATTTTGATTCTTGTTTCCATTGCCAAATTAGGGAAATTCTCTGCTATGATTTTTTCCAATATACCTTCTTCCCCTCTCTCTGTTTCTTCTTCTGGGATCCCAACTATTCTAATATTGTTTTGTCTTATGGTATCACTTATCTCTCAAATTCTCTCTGTTTGCCTTTTTCTCAGCTTCTTTATTCTCTCTCATTTGGTCTTCTATATCACTAATTCTCTCTCTGCCTCATTTATCCTAGCAGTAACAGCCTCCTTCTTTGATTGTACCTCATCAATAGCTTTTTTTATTTCAACTTGGTTAGATTTTATTTCTTTTATTTCTCCAGAAAGGGATTTTATTTCTCCAGAAAGGGAGTCTCTAGTATCTTACATGCTTTTTTTGAGCCCAGCTAGAACCTTGATAATCATCATTCTAAACTCTGGTTCTGACATATTACTAATGTCCATGTTGATTAGGTGCCTAGCCATTGGTACTGCAGCTTCTTCTTCTTCTTCTTCTTCTTCTTCTTCTTCTTCTTTTTTTTTTTTTGTGGTGAGTTTTTCTGCCTTGTCATTTTATCCAGATAAGAATAGATGAATGAGAGAACAAAATACTAAAAGGATAGCAATGGCCCCAGAAAAATATACACTAGCCAAATCTGAAGAGACCCAAAACTGGGGAGAGAAGAAAGGAGGAGGAAGAAAAAGTACATATTTTCCCCCTTCCTTCCATCCTTTATATATGTATATATATATGCACACACACACATATATATATACACATACATATATCTGGTAAATAGAACAGAGTCACACACTTGATTTTGGATGTATTTGGGTATGTTAGAAGAAATGGCCTCCCAAAATTTTAAAGAGAGAAAAACTTATATATATACAAAAATAAGTGTAAACATGATGAAGGGATGGAACATGACTGTAAAGATGAAAATTTAAAAAGATTCTTAAAAAGGAATTGATAAGAATTTGGTTGAAAAAAGAAAAAAAAAGAGGAAAGAATGTGATCAGGCTACAGACTAGAACAAAGCCATGTGCTAGATTTAGGGTATATTTAGATCTATTAGAAGAAACTGTATCCCAAAATTTTAAAGAGAGAAAAGCCTATATGTATACAAAAAATAAGATTAAATACAATGAAGGGATAGAATATGACTATTACAATGAAAATTTAAAAAGATTTTTTTTAAAGTATTGATAAGATAAAAGAGTTAAAATCAGAAAGAGGAATAATTTAAAAATAGAATAAGAAAAAAAAATTTAAAAACTTTAACATTGAAAGACTAAAGAATCATGGGAAATATGCCATGATTTCTATGTGCTGTATTTCCGTAGCTCTGAAGTTTTACAGTTCTCATTGATCAGTGAACTTGGTCTTGGCTGGATGTTCTTGTTGATCTTCTGGGGGAAGGGCCTGTTGCAGTGATTCTTAAATGTCTTTGCCTGAGGTATAATTGCACTGCCCTTGCCAGGGGGCAGACTAAGTAATTTGCTCCTTTAGCTCTCATTCTTGGTAGCTTTTGTTCCCTGAAGGCTTTCCATACAACTTTGGAGAAGAAGAATAAAAATGGCAGCCTCCTAATCTCCAGCCCTGGAGTTGCTGAGAGCTGAGGGTCCCCACTCCTCAGTGTGTCCTCAGAAAAAAGGAGTCAATTACTCCTATTTCCCTGGTCTCTGGCCGTGCTCCAAGCTCACCCATCCTGTGACCAAGTGTTTCTATCTCTGGCCCACAGCCCATTTAAAATCTCCAGACCCAGCCGATTCCTGCAGCACACTCCCATGCTGTTCCCTCCTGGAGGAGGAAGGAGTGGTCTCCCCAGATCTGCCACTTGTGGGATCCCTGCTTGAAGAGTAGTGTCCTGACTGTGACTTGGATCACAGTTAAGGTAACCCTGAGCTGAAAGCCCACTCCTCAGCTCTGTCTTTGCAGCTGGCTTCCCTGCTCCAATACCTGGGAGCTCTGTCACATTCAGATAGCCCTGGTCTTTTTATGACCCTGTGGGTCCTGAGCCACACTCTCCCTGTGAGGGCTCCACCCCTGCTTAGCCTCTGGAGTGATGTCCCTCAGTGGAGCAGACTTCTGAAAGTTCTGATTTTGTGCTCTGCTGCTCTACTGCTTGCCGGGTGATGGCTCCTCCCCCTGAGGTCTCTCTTCCTGTATATCACCTCGGATTCACTTCTCCACAGGCCCTACCTTCCAGAAAGTGGTCGATTTTCTGTTCCTAGAATTGCTGCTCTTCTTCTCTTTGATCTCCTATTGAGTTTGTAGGTGTTCAGAATCATGTGATAACTATCTATCTGAACTCCCTGGACTGGATGATATTTGGGTCTCCTACTCTTCTGCCATCTTGCTCCTCCCCCTGGAAATAACTCTTTAAACAACAGTGTACATTCTAAGTGGGAGAAGGGAGATCCTTTGCCAAAGAATTATACAAAATAAATTTAACTACTGTTATGATAAGTGCACAATAGAAGTGCTATGTGCTACAAGAATATATAACTGAAAAGTCAAAACCATTTTTTGGGGGGAGGAAATTGGGAAAAGGGAGATTTAGTGGTGAAATTTACATTTGAAGTTGCAACCTTACCTTAAGTTGTAAGGTAAAAAGATTAGCAAGCAATATTCATTATAATAGATCCATTCCTTGGATTATAAATTCAGAAATCTCTGAGGGATATGCCTCAGCAGAAAAGACTAGATAATGAATGAAAGCTAGGCATCAAGTCTGTGAATTACTAGTTATCCCCCCACGACCACTGCATATGAAGTATCATTTTGCAGTTAAAGACTGAAGCAAAAAAAAATTTTTTGAGAAGAAAACTAGTAACTAGTTTATTGCTTCTATTTCTCTGATCCAGCTCCTATTTTCTCCATAAATCCTTTCGTCACCTTGACCCCCCCCAGAGTCATAAAGAAGGATTATAACACAGTGAAAGATGCAGTATTTGAACAAAAGGCAAATAATAAATGGGAGACCATAGTATTATACATTTGCTGTAGACATAACATAAATCCCTGTTGACATATTCTGGTATGCAAAAAATGAAACCTCTTCCCTCCTGATGCTACAGCAATAAGATTTTATTCAGTGCCAAGACATGGACTGAGGACAGAGTACCTGCTCTCAAACATCAGTTCCCAGAGTTGACAGTGAAACTTCATTGTCCCTACTGGCATGGCCCTGAGAAATCTAGTGGTTCTCCATGGCTACTGAGTTATTCTTGCAGGAAAAATATCTGCTTGTAGTCCCATTTGCCTAATCTACAATGCCACCATTTCTACCCTGGTTCCTTGCCTTGTTGTAGCTGGGAAGCATAGCCCAGCAATCCTATTTTTCCCAGAGGAATATGCCCATGTTTCTCTACTCCCCTAGCCCAGGGGAATCTACTAGCAATCTGAATGAAATCTTTCCTTTTTCATGCTTTTTCAAAATAACTTGTGCATGTCTATCACTATAGGGCTTTCTGGACACAAAATTTAGGAACTAAAGTATATTCATTACTTTCTGCACTGCCACAAACTTGTAAAGTGAAAAAGGACAAAATCTGCCTACTGCTTAAAGGGGGGAATATAGGCAAACTGGAAGGGAAGAAATAAATCACAAATTAAGATTTCAAAATATTTTCCAAGCAAATATGGAATAAGAGTGGTCTATAATAGATGATTAAATCAAAAAACAGATATCCTTGATAAGTGGAATAAAATTGAGCTTTCAAGTCTCTCTAATCTAAATGTCCACTGACTCCTGCCCCTCCACATATCCCTGTTCATAGCCTGTTTGCAACATAGTCATTGCATACTTGTCATGTTCCTCCTTGAACAAATTCAGTGTTTTGCTTTTCTTGTTGTTTCCTCCTTAAAAACCATTTCGGTGTTTGGCATATAACTGCCACTGACTGTTTGCCACTAAATTAAAAAAAAAAAGGAATATTTTAACCACAGCATTTCAAATACATGAAAATCAAAAGAAATATTGGCATAGTGGTTAAAAAGAAAAGCCAAAAGGTGGGTAATGAGCTTCATGATGACAGTTCCCAGCCTTTTTCTTTGAATGTCTGGAATCACATGTAAGGTCTAGTACACACTAGATCTAAATGCTTGTTGAAATTTTGAAAAAAAACTATGTAGTGTATATATTTCCATAATAGAGTCTTTCAAAAACAGTCTTTGGGGTCATTTTAAAATTTGCATATATGATCTAATTCCTTGTTGTGGCATACCCACAGATTTCTCAAGAACAGGTAGTTTGCCACCTAGAAATATAAGATATAAAAACATACATAGAGAGAGATGTTTGTGCAAGAGGCTAGAAACTGGCAGTTTGCCAATGAAATCTGCTTTGAGTCACAAACTTCATTCCCTGAACAGATTATGCAACAAAGGATAGCCTTTGGGCAGTTTTTAGAGAGTGCTTTGGGATTACCACCTGTGGAAAGGAAGAGATCTGACTGGAAAATTTGCAATCTCAACAATGGACCTGGACAAATCCATGGGAGTTCTGAAGCTGAGATAGTCCTAAACATGTGTCTCAAGTTCTGGAGAGGGGTAGAAATATTTGTATCTACGTTACTGAAGGTTTACTACTCCAATAGGGGTATCTGGGTGGCTCAGTCATTAAGCAGCTGTCTTTGGCTCAGGTCATGATCCCAGCATCCTGGGATCAAGCCCCAGCATCAGGCTCCCTGCTCATGGAGTAGCCTGCTTCTCCCTCTCCAGTTCCCCCATATTGTGTTCTTTCTCTTACTATCTCTCTCTGTCAAATAAATAAATAACTTGATTAACAAGTGGGCAAAAAATTTTAACAGACACATCATCATATGTAACAAATATTACACAGATGGAAAATAAGCATACGAAAGGATGCTCCACATCATATGTCATTAGGGAAATAAAATTAAAACATTTGATACCATTACACTTAGAAGAATGGCCCAAATCCAGAACACTGGGAACACCAAAGCCTAGTGAGGATGTGGAGCAACAGAAACTCATTTATTGCTGGTGAGAATTCAGAATAATACAGCCATTTTGGGAAACAGTTTGGTGATTTCTTACAAACCTTATGTTGACATAAAAACCTGCACCAGGTGTTTATAGCAGCTTTATTCACATTTCCCCAAATTTGGAAGCAACAAGATGTCCTTCGGTGGGTAAATGGATAAATACACTGTGATATATCCAAATGATGGACTATTACCTGATGCTAGAAAGAAACAAGGTTTCAAGTCACAAGAAGGTGTGGACACTTGCACGCATATTGCTAAGTGAAAGAAGCCAATCTAAAAGCCTAGATATTATATAATTCCAGCTATAGGACATTCTGGAGAAGCCAAAACTATGTAGACAATAAAAAGATCAGTGGTTTTCATGGGTTGGGCTGAGGGATGGTTGACTACGTTGAACACAGAGGATTTTCAGGGCTATGAAAAGACTCTGTAAGATACAATAATGATGGATACATGTCATTCTACATTTGTCCAAACCCACAGAATGTTTACCACCAAGAGTGAATAAAATGTAAACTATGGACTTCGGGTGATAACGATGTGCCAGTGTAGGTTCACCAATCGTAACAAATGTACCATAAAAAACAAATGTAGGACATGTTGATAATGAGGCACACTACGCATGTGTGGGAGTAGAGGATAAATGGGAAATCTCAGTACTTTCCTACTAATTTTTCAGCAAACCTAAAGAAAAAAGGATCTAAAGAAAAAAAGGGTAATTTTTTTATCACATAAATAAAACAGTATTTCCTTCTTACCTAAAAACAAGAAGATATATGACATTTTGCTAATGTTTCAGAGTATAAATTGTCAGGAGCTTCAAAGTAACTACCTTTTTGCTGTAAAATATATTATATCCATTTCCGTGTCTCATTTTGCTGAATCTTCTGGTTCCAATTGTCCTCTCACGGTTAATGTCTTTTTATTCAGTATTTTATTTAATACTGGATTTTAGGGGCGCCTGGGTGGCTCAGTGGGTTAAGCCTCTGCTTTCGGCTCAGGTCATGATCTCAGGGTCCTGGGATGAAGCCCCACATGGGGGGGGGGGGTCTGTCTGCTCAGCAGGGAGTCTGCTTCCCCCTCTCTCTCTCTGCCTGCCTCTCTGCCTACTTGTGATCTCTCTCTCTCTCTGTCAAGAAAATAAATGAGATCTTTAAAAAAAATACTGGAATTTATTTCAAACACTATACCAGATAATAAATAGATAATGTGATATAATTGATTCAGATGAATTAGTAGTCTCCCCCCAAATCACCAATAACTGTTTCACTTACTCGTGTTTACTTATATTCTTTTTCCCTAGAAGTTTTAAGGAGCTTCTCATAAAAAAACAACAAATGCAACGTATAGAATAGAAATAGAAAAACAGGTACAAGAATAAAAGATTAACACAACCAAAAGTCAGCTCTCATTCAGTTCTGACTTCGAGTATACAAGCAGCAAGGTCAAAAGAAGAAACATGCTTGTTTATACAGTTTTGGAAAGAATAATATTATTTTATTTTCTCATCAAGACAAATATTTTCCTATTATTTAACATTATAAGAAATCTTCCAGGTGGGATTTAATATAATGGATACTAATTGATGTAACAGGTATAACATCTTTTGATTCTTTCCTGTAGGAAACTTAAAAATATATATCAGTTTATAACATAGAAATGCAACTCAGGAACCCAGTTCCTATTCTGGTAGGAGCTAAACTAATGGGCTTCAACAATTTAGGCCTTTATGGTCTAAATGTTTTAACTGAATGTTAGGTCTCTCATTCTATTAGCCTTTTGGACCATGAGTATATTATCGATATTAGGTAACAATGGAATTCAGCAGAATATCTTGAAATTATTGGGAAAAATATTAAGAAAAATATTGAGAAAGGATTTTTCAAAATTCTCCCAAGCCTCTCATGAGGTTTCTGTACATATTTGTGCAGATTGTGTCTGGCCCAAAAGCTGAGTGTGCCAGGAATGTACAACAGGAATGTAGCCTGCACTCTGCTCCCTAAGCCATCAGACCAGTGTAAGGGGTATCTTGCTGTAATTAATCTACCCAGAGGCAGATCCCTGCCTGTGACAGATGGCCCATTTAACTTCCATTCTTAATCCTCAGCTTTATTGGCCATCTATGTTATAAAGGATGACAAAACTAAAAAAGAATATATCTTGCTATTGTAATCAGTTCAGTTTTCCAAATTTCTACAGTGGTGTCAAAAGTTTTTTGTAGGATTCATCTTAATATTTATCTGTATTTATTCACTTCCTAAATCCGAAAGCAAAGAGTATCTTGTAAGTTTCTCAACTTCCTCTGTAGCTAGACAGGGTCATGTGACCCTATTCTTAATTTTTCCTGTTAAATGCAGATCAGATGACTGAAACTGAGGTAGCCATATTGCAACCATGCAGGAAAGCAACATGAAATGCAGCCTAGTCCTCTCTATCATGACTTAGCTACCAAAGCCAGGAGCTGCCTATGTCCAAACTTTTCTCTACTTTTGTTTACACTACTGCAAGTTGGGTTTTCTGTTTTTACATCTAACACACTCCTTACTGATATAGTGCCATAATAGCAAAACAGGCAGCAATAACAATATGCTCACAGCAAGCTCACAGAGCTATACAGCTCTTTTAATTCTGACATATTAGATACTCTACTTCTAGCACATCTTCTCCAAAGCTCGCTAAAAGTCTCTTTTAAAATAATTTGTTTCTTTGATGGTCAGGGTTTGTAAGAGAACATTTACCAGCACTGTGAGTGTGCGTGTGTGTGCGCACAACATCATTCAGTCACTGCTGAGTCATTAGCTCCAAACTGTGCTTCAAAACCTTTAGCCTCTTCTCAGAAGAACCTATCCACCCCATCATTTATTTTTCCTCCCAGATTAAAACACTCATATATAAATAGCAATCCGCTTATATTTTATTCTAAGAAGAAACATAAAGTCATTTAATATAACAACATGAAGGACAAAATTATTCCCATGAAGACCTCTGACCTTTCCATGGCACTTTCAAATGTTTATTTTTATCACTTGCTTTGAGAATATCCCTTTACATGGTGGTAGGTTTGGAATTCACATTTTATCCAAGTCCAACGGAATCCATGTTAATAGACTTCCATTCTTTCTTGTTCTTCTATAACATTTCCCGAGAGCTCATCACTGGGCTTGAACCAAAAATTCTGTCCTCCTTTTCCTATATTCCAAGCACCTGATAAATAGGCAAACAGATTCTGGGGCATGGGTAGCACTGCCAGAAGACGATGCTCAGTAGTCCCCTAGTGGCCTGAAAGAGTTCATGCAGTTTACTAAAATGCTTACTCTACTCCATGGAGGTGTGAGAGATTCAATAAGCAGCAAGATCATTATGTATTTGCCAGTTAGCACCTTCCCTTCCAGAAGGCCCAGGAAGCACACTCATGATTCCACTTTGTCTAGGTTTGCTCTCCAGTGGGTCATGCACATGGTCCATCCAGGTGTCATACTGTCATATCACCATCTGAAATTTTGCTTTCAAGTTTGGGATACAGTCTTCTTTTTTTTTTTTTTTTTTTAAATTTATTTGAGAGACAGACAGAGATAATGAGAAGAGAGCATGGGTAGGGTAGGGAGGAGAGGGAGAAGCAGGCTCTCACTGAGCAGGGAACCCAACATGGGGCTCGATCCCAGGATCCTGAGATCATGACCTGAGCCGAAGGCAGATGCCCAACCAACTGAGCCACTCAAGTGCCCCTGGGATATAGTCCTCCAAGCTACAAAAGACACGTTAGGAGCTAGCGACAGTAACCCCCTTACCTGGAGCAAAAATAAATAAATAAAAATAAAAATAAGTTCTAAAAAGGAACTCAAGATAGAAATGACAGATTATGAAGGAATGGAATCAGGGAGGCCATCAAAAATCTAGGCAGTTGCTCTCTCAAGATCTTTGGGTTGCAGTGATTTGTCTCTGCAGTGATTGTCTCTGTTTTTTTCTGCAGGACCACTGCATTTCTTGTTCCTCTCTGTCCATAGCTATTTCTCTGATATAGCATGAATTTGGCCAAATATGCCTTCCTCTAACACTAGCAGCCTTAGTAAATTACATAGACCAATCTCTATTTTTTTTTTTTTTACTTCATTTCTAAATGCTGGAGGAAAAAAAAATGTTTTGGCCCCAAATGATAACAACAATGTTGATTATGGGTGATGATATTTGTAGTGATGTAGATGGGTGGTTTTGCTTCTTGTTTACTATAGGCAATTTCCTGTGATAAAGGCTTTAGTGAATTTTTAATTTAATCCTCACCAAGACCCTGTAATTTCATTTTATAGGTGATGAAGATGATACCTAGAAGTAAAAAATAATTTACCTGAGTTACTTGCCTGCTGATGAACCCAAGTTAGCTGATAGCAAAGTGGTATAATCAACAGAGGCTTGACACAGGATCAAGCAGCACAACCATAACAAATTAAGTCCCTACCCCTATAAAATAGTAAAGCAATTCTCAGAGAAAAAGTGCTGTTATGAATTCCTTAGACAACTCCATCATAGTCTGCTACATACGGCCATGACTTTTTTCAAATCCTCCAGTGAGAAGCATGAAATCTCTCTCTATTGGACCATGTTTATCTTCCAGTCTTTTTTATCCATTATATTCTTTGTTTCTTATTTTCTAGTTTCTCAGACTTATTTGCTGTTTATAAGCATACCATGAATTTCCACACCTCTGAATTCATAATGCAGCCTGGAATGGCCTTTTCTAATCTACTCAAAGTTTATTCAACGTCTTAAGCTCAGTCCACATGTTGTGTTTTTCATGAAATAATCACTGACCACCCTCCCCTCCACACAGATACCTTTTCGCTCTGTTCCCATTGCACATGGCTAATAATTAACCATATGTATTAAGCAATCAGTATCTTATAGTTCTATTATGTTAATATTAATATCTAGAATATGAGCTTCCTGAGGATAAGCATTATTTTTTAAAATTTCTATATCCTCAGCATCAAGTGTTTGTGACCAAGCACTTAATAAACAAACATTAAATTGAAGTGATACTGGTTGAACAGGCATAAATCATGAATTCATAGACCTGTGATCTTTTGGACATGACTATTGTTCCCTCAATATTTGTGTTTTAAGATTTGAAATTGATATTGCCTGCCTATACATCCATGCCATATAATGTGTTCAACATTCTATTGGTAACCAAGCCAGAACAATTTAAAGCTGGTGACCAGAGGACTTTCTCTTTATTGTCCTTTGTCTCCCAGAGCAATTTTATTCTTATTGCATTGGATCCCCAAACAGTATTGCATGGGAATTTTCTACAGTGTCCACAGAGAGGTCAGGTATCCCTTAACAATATAAAAAATATTGTTGGTCCAGAGGGTTTAACAGTCCCAACTTTAGAAAACAGAGTCAGAATTATCATATGTAAAGCATCAAATATGAAAATATATTAGGAATTTGAGATAATAACTAGCTCTGGAATATTAGGATAGATACATTTATCTTGTCCTTATTTTATCCTTTGTAAAATAAAGATGAAAATTGCTACCTTGTAAGACAGTTTCACATTTAGAGACAATATCAATGTACATGATTGATATATAGTAAGCGTTCAACAAATATTATTATTATATATTCTACCACTTTTTCTTCTTCTTTTAGTACAGCCTAGTAGTATCTCTCCATTTTTCTTTTCCAGTGTACCTCCAAGGTATATTTTACCACTAGTAAACCCTTTAAGTCCCTCATCTCACATCACTTCAGAGAAACTCCCTCATAGAATCTTTGAATCCAAATATTCACTCGAGGTCTCTACCAAACAACTCTTCCTTACAATGACACCAAACAGCCTCAGCCTCCTACTGAATATTCTTAGGGACTATGTCATTTCCTCCTGAAACAAACATCCATTAAATCTACATGTGGTGTTCTATGATACACTTGAATATTTTAACAGGTAATTGATTTTCTTTTATGGTACTCATTCCATCTTTGGGTAAATACCACAGTTAGAAATTATTTCTTTTATACAATGGAAACCTATTTTTCACTGCATTCAGTCCAGTGGCCTTAGCTTATACCCACTTTTGAATTCTGATTCTGCCATTTTTTAGCTGTGAGATAAGGCAAGTTACATACTTGCTGATTTACAAAATGGACTTAATCAGACAACTCATAGATTTTTGTATTAGCAGTGAATAAGTGGGAGTATATGGGTTCTTAACATAATTCTAGGCCCATGGTAAATGTTAAATATTTGGTAGTTATTATTAATATTAAGTTAATTCTCACCAATACTGTCTTAACTTGCATTTATTATTTTTAGACTGATTTGCTCTTCATAACAGTTTCTAAGGCATACAGGGAAAAATGTTTCAAGTTCTTACTAGGTAGGAAGTACTTACATAAATGCCAGAATCCTTTGGTTCAAGCCCCTTCTACACATGGGAAAACTAATGGCTCTTTTATATCATAGAAAGTACTAGTTAGTATTTGGTGCCAAGTTTGCTTTTTCTGTGCAATAATTTTCTCTAATCATCCCTGAGTCTTTATAAGTTATTTTATACACACAAACCTTGTTGTTGGTGATGGTACAAGGAGTTAATATTCTCTTTAGAGACAAATGTGACTTAACTATTATTTGTCTCTTTTAAATAAATAAATTTAATGAGAAAAACATATCCATTCTATAAGAGTAAATATATGGGTACGACTCACCCATGATCATTTTTTTTTTTTACCATACGAAAAATATCCAGTCTTAAACACCTCATTAAGTTTTCTCTCTGATGATAGAAATTAGAGATGGATGATAAACATATTGGTAGAAAAAAATCATGCAAGTCTACAGAGCTCAATACAGAGTCCCATACTTGAAAGAAAATAGTAAGTTGTAGCAAAAATGAACAGAGAATTATTTCATAGCATCATATATACCACACAGTTAAGGTTTAGATTATAACTGTGCAATCAATGAGAGTTGAAAATGTGTTGTGGTCATCAATTACAGTCGGTTTAGTGTGAAAAGAATAAGAAGAGATATGGAAACCAGGTTCTATAATGAACAAGAGAAGATTTTAGGAATGTTAACTTGAATTTGAGTGTACATGATAGCTATACTTGTTTAAATGGCTGCCATGTGGTCTTTCCCTGACAAATTATTGTGTATGGTTTCAAAGGTGAGAGCTAGGACCAGGGCACAGGTTTCAGCTTAGCACAAGTAAAACAATCTAAGAAAACAGATGCTGAATACCACTTATCAGGAATACTGGGGGATATTGATATTTGATGAATAACAAAAAAATTCCATGTAACAGGGGGATTCTGTAATCTTAAAAAAAAAACTGGGGGCACCTGGGTGGCTCAGTGGGTTAAGCCTCTGCCTTCAGCTCAGGTCATGGTCTCAGGGTCCTGGGATCGAGCCCCGCATCGGGCTCTCTGCTCAGCGGGGAGCCTGCCTCCCCCTCCCCCTCTGCCTGCCTCTCTGCCTACTTGTGATCTATCTCTCTCTCTCTCTGTGTCAAATACATAAATAAAAAAATTTAAAAAAAAAAAAAACTGCTTCGCAGAAATCTTTCAGTCTTACCCTTTTCTATTGTTTCTTTTTTAGTCAGAGCTAATTTATTGAAATGTCCCTCAAATAATTTATGTCATGTCTTCAGAAATGACTCTTAAGACTGCTATATGTCTGAAATAGTAACTATTATCTTTGTAGAATTTAGATTCTGATGATACAGACTGTGAACTGGATAAATATTGTGTAGATGTGGCAGAATGATGGTCATGTGAGATATTTGGTTCTTTTTCTTATGTTCCTGATGTTCTAAATATGTTATTTATATATATAATATTTAATATATGTATATTAATTTAATTCTATATAATTAAATATATATACAGAGAGATTCACAATGCTTTTCTTTATTCTCATTTTAAATCATTTATTTAAAGATTACAATTTTAAGGATTAAAGTGACTTCTTTTTCTTCAACTTCCATCTACCAGACTAGGCAGAGAATGCTATTTCCTGAGTTCAAACATTTTGCTTTTGACCTGTGACAAGCCTAGTGAAATAGTGCCATCAAATCATCAATAAGCATGTGCAGAGATGCTTTATTCTTACAGTATGTCTACATGGAGAACTTTAATCAGCTATTTCCAGACATCCATGAAACTGACGAAGTTTCTAAAGATAGTGGTGGGACCCATTTATGGCTTAGCTTGAGCTGTCCTATCTTAAGAAGGATCAAAAAAGTACTTAAACAAAATACACTAACCCAATAGTAAGACAGTCAAGTGTTGTTCTAGCATATTATAAATGCTTTTCAAAGAATAATGAGGGACAATTTTTAAATGCAGAGGAAAGGTGTGTCTGATGCAATAAAGCTGATGAAATCAGAAAGAGAACCAAAAGGATCTCAATATTGTTGGACTTTTTAAGCAGTAAGAACTGTGTAGGAATCCTTCCGTGAACCACAGAAATAATAAATGCTGAGCCCATTGGAACATAATCTCAATCAGCAAGATGCCACTGCTTTCCAGATTTTCTCACAGGGCCCTGCTAATTCCATGCCAAAACTAGCAGTGGATTTCTTCCTTCTAATCTCCCCTAATGCCTTATTCGATTATTGTCACTGCTCTCCGACCATACACTGTCCCTTCAGACTCTCCTTTCCCAAGTGAGTCTACCAGAAGACGCTGAGTGTCCATCAGGATGTAGTCTAAGACCACAAGCCACCTTGTTCCACGTGAAAAGGCAGAAGAGAGAACAAGTTTTGCTGGCAACCTCTTCATCTTCAGATTGCTAGCTGAAGGCAAATAGGGAAAGGGGACATGAAGGGTCTGGAAGGTTACTTTAGTTGATTGGCAAAGTCTGGGTGGGGGGGACTTGTTAAGAGGAAGGAGAGCACAGGAGGAGGGTGAACTAGGCATTGCTGAGCACTGCAGGATGGCATCACCTCTGCCCTGGCTCTACGTTCTTCTATGGTGAGTAAGATTTTTTTCTGATTTTTCATTTAGTGCAGAGGAAAACGAGAGCACACACCCACTGGGTGACTTCTATACCAAATCATGGAAGAAGCCTGGGTGGTGTGGCATGTATTTGTGGTGGGATACATGAGTAGATTGAACAGCCTATTCTCTCTAAGCCTGGGAGTGAGGATCATGGACTGTTTGCTCACAGGGTAGAAAATACCCTTGCGACACTTGAAGATGAAGGAAACTTCTACTCCAGAAACATCAGTCGGATCCTGGACAACTTGCTTGAGGGCTATGACAATCGGCTACGTCCAGGATTTGGAGGTGAGAGGCAGCATCCTTCCTAAACCAAATGTCTATATTCCCCTTTCCCCCTTCCCTTTGTCTAAGACCCAGAGGCTTCATAAGGATTGCAGATTGGTAAGGGGCAGGGGGACTGGGAGAGGCCACATGTTCCATCCAGTCTCTGTCCCTTCCTCTATTGGTGACCTTCTATGCATGTTATTTGAACCCTCTAAGCCTCAGCTTCCTCAGCTGTAGTGTGGGTGTATGAATAGTGTTTGCCTCGTAGACTTGTGTGAGTGTAGAATGAGATTCTCCATCTAGAGCACTTTTCTAAACATTTGTCCCCCCCCCAAAATTACCAAGGTGTGTTAGTTATTGTTATAATTATTATGAGAATACTAACCTACTTCTCTTCCATTCCTTAAATTTTTCAAATTGACCAGAAAATTTTCAAAATAATGCAACCGGTTTGAGTTTTCATAGTTGAAAAACCCAAGGGTTTCTGCTAATGAATTCCTTTAGGATGGATTGCAGGTTCTAACCATGAGAAGGGACTTTGTGGTAGGGTCATTAAGTTCAGTGTCCTTAAATCACTGGTGATATTTGCCCCCATGCTTCTGGGCTAATTTCAGGTGCTGTCACTGAAGTCAAAACAGACATTTATGTGACCAGTTTTGGGCCCGTGTCAGATGTGGAGATGGTGAGTAAGCTCTGAGTGAGGAGGGTAACTTTACTTATTGGCGGGAGGGCAGAGTCCCAGAACTAATGATCTTGGACATTGTTACCAAGCTTGGCTCCATAGTCCTAACGCAATATGTGTGTTCATACCGGGAGGGCATGATCATTAGAACAGATTACTGGCTTAATTGCCTTCACATTTCACTAAGGGCTCCGCTTGAACACTTTAACCTGTGGGACTTTCCAAGATTCTATTCTCTCTTCTGGCCATGTATCATGCACCCATTATTTTCTACAAAGATAAGATTTCCGCATCTTTATATAGTCCTGGTAAATTTTTAGAACAGAAAAAAAGAAAAATCAACAAAGATGATATATCATGTGAGAGTATATTCAGAGTATCTATGAAACTTAAAATATGGCTGTTTTCTGTAGCACATCATTTTCAGTGTATTTTATTAAAACAGTGAAGGGCATCATTTGGAAAAGCTAGTGCTTTGTACCTTTTGTGTTGCAAATGGACCAGTAGGTGTTCTGGGAACTCTGTTCCAGGTACAGATGGCTGTAGGATTCGTAAGAGATTATTTATAGTAAGTGGCAATGAAAATCTGAACTAGTCTTCTAGAACAAAGTGCATCATGATATTTTTTCCACAGTTTTCAGTTACCATTTCCCCCTAAAAGTAAAATACAAGTACTAAAATCAAAATGCACATAACTCTTTAAATAATTGAATCACTAAAATTTATTAGGGAAATGTAGCTCTGGATAAAGTGTTATTGGAGACTTTTTATCTTCTGATCTTTGAGTTGACAAGAAAAGAAAGAGGCAAGAGGGGGAAAAAATGAAGTACCAGAGGAAAGAAAAGGAGAAGGGAGGGAAAAAAGTAAGAAAACGAGGAAGTGAAGGAGAGGGAGAAGGACTTTATTTAAGAGAAAAATGTCTTAAGACTTGAAAGAAAGGAGAGTCAGCATTATCCAGAATCCTCAATTATTTTACTATCATATTTTTCATTGAGTACTGACTCACCCCAAGTATAAATAACCACAACCATACTATACTATATTATTGAAGTCTGGGGAACACTTGACACTTCATTTTATGTGTGTGTCTCATTTTTTAAGTATATTTGTATAGTAGAGACTTGTCAAAGCCTGGATCATTATTATATGAGTATACTGTGTGTCAAATTATATTTTAAAAATCTAATCACAACTTGTAGTAATAGGTCTCATACAGGAACACATAAAGTAGGCAAAGCAATTATTGGCAATATTTTTATATACTTACAAGCTGTTATTTATCATCGACTTTTGCAATGCCTCTTACCATAATTCTTAATATTTCTAATGTTATTTCATAAAAGCCACAAATTAAAACTCAAAATTTCAATTATGCATACTTAAATGATGCTCTGAGTAATCACGGTAACATTTGCTTTTATATTCTCCAAGAACAATATAAAATTATTGGGATGTGCAGCCAGAGTACACTTATCAAGCAGAGTTTACCCATCCTTGGAAGTTTGGTAAATGGTACTAAGGTGTTTGGAGACACCTTTGAAAGGCACCTTTGAAGAAGGTACTGAAGGGTGTGCTAGACTGTGATGGTAGGAAGGCCAGCACAAAACCTAGACTGTAAATCTTTTCATATTTTTCTTCTAAATTAGTGGAGGGGAATTTGATAGGTCAGTAGATGGAGAGGTGGATGACTGATAGAAAAGAGGAAGAATGTTGAAGAGGGTCAAGATGGAGGAGGAAGTTTGGCACAACACAGTGCTATCTTTTGTAATAATATTGCAAACTTTGAATCTGAGAAAAATAATAATTACTGAAATCACAAGTTCTCTGATAGTCTGATAGTTATTATCACAAAAAGTTGTTTTATTTCCTTAATTTTAGAATTAGGTGTATAAGCTAGTGAATAAACTATTTTTAAATAAATTATCTCCCCAGCTTGCATCAATATCTTATTTTCTCTTAGGAGTATACAATGGACGTTTTCTTCCGCCAGACTTGGACTGATGAGAGGTTGAAGTTTGGGGGGCCAACTGAGATTCTGAGTTTGAATAACTTGATGGTCAGTAAAATCTGGACACCTGACACTTTTTTCAGGAATGGCAAAAAATCAATTGCACACAATATGACAACCCCTAATAAACTCTTCAGAATAATGCAGAATGGAACCATTCTATACACCATGAGGTGAGGTTGCCCCAATTCAACTACCTCTAATCCAAATGATTTGTCCACATACTAACGTGGAACCATTTATTTTAATGTCCCTAGGCTTACCATCAATGCTGACTGTCCCATGAGGCTGGTTAACTTTCCTATGGATGGGCATGCTTGTCCACTCAAGTTTGGGAGTTGTAAGTTATGCATTCAAAATATAATTACTGGGACACATGGGTGGCTCAGTCGGTTAAGGGTCTAACTCTGGATTTCAGCTCAGGTTATGATCTCAGGGTCCTGGGATTAAGCCCCATCTCAGGACTTCCCACGCTCAGTGGAGAGTCTACTTGTCTCCCTCTTCCTCTGCTTCTCTCCTCCACGCGTTTCTCTGAAATAAATAAATCTAAATAAATAAAAGAATAAATAAAGGCAGCAGTCTTTTAAAAATACGTGTGTGTGTGTGTGTGTGTGTGTGTATGATTATTTGATTGTAGCCGAAGACCAAAAAGCAAAAGAGAAATATTACTATGATATTCTCATTGTTATTCTAGGAATATACTTACTTAATCATGTCTGTCAATCTTATAAATATTCAGAGGTTTTAGTTACCCAGATTAAAAAAAAATTAAAGAAAATTTATGTTCGTAGTTCCTTTTTATATGGACAAAATTTGCTCTGAAAAGAAAAACTAGTCAGATTCACTGTTATGTTTAATTGGTTTTAAAAATTCAGATGCTTACCCCAAAAGTGAAATCATATATACTTGGAAAAAAGGACCACTTTACTCTGTCGAAGTCCCAGAAGAATCTTCAAGTCTCCTCCAGTACGATCTGATTGGACAAACAGTATCTAGTGAGACAATTAAATCTAACACAGGTAAGAATTAGACCAATTCATGAATGTAATCCAGCAAGGTGACTCTCATACACATTTTCAAAATATCTATTTCTTTCTTCTCTGCATTAGCTATCCTAGGCTACATTTGTTGTTTTGAAGTGATGAGTAGCCTTCTTTAAAATTGATTTTGCAACCATGTGCATAAAAAGATTTATGTAACCTTGGAATAAGTAGTTTTCTATGCATATGACACAAAGAACCCAACCTAAAACAATGAGCTGATGTATCTATCATCTGCTTGATCAAGTATCCTTGTCATACAGAGAAATATGACTTTACTTGTTTTCTTCCAGCCCATGTTAAAGATCTACAAGATTTATTTCCAGCTGCATTCTTTCTGCACCCTGTCAAAAGCAATAATACTGATATACATGTTTTCCAACAGGTGAATACGTAATAATGACAGTTTATTTCCACTTGCAAAGGAAGATGGGCTACTTCATGATACAGATATACACTCCTTGCATTATGACGGTCATTCTTTCCCAGGTGTCTTTCTGGATTAATAAGGAGTCTGTCCCGGCCAGAACCGTCTTTGGTATGCTTCCCACTTTGGCTATACTTCTACTCATCTGGCTCTTACTGCTTGTGTAGGTTAGGGGAATAGTCACACTAGTGCACTTTTTTGATCCACAAAGAGAACAGACTCCTGTCTCATTCAGGCATATGGAAGATATTAAATGACCCTTATGTTATCCCAAGCTATGTGGTGAATCCACAAAAAAAATTGTCTTGGCAAGAATTCTGGCTGGATTCCTGTGCCTTTCCTGTGCCCTATTTAGGAGAGCTGTTTTTTTTTTTTTTTTAAATCTCAATTTGCTTTTTCATAACTAAGGAAAAGCAGAAATGTAAACACTGACATGTAAATTCATGAAAAGAAAGGCTAAGATATTGAAACCTAATACATAAATTGTGTCTATTATAAATTATATCTTGCTTTAATAGGTTGAATCATAATAAACTATTGTTTTTCTAGATCTCAAAATAGTTAAATATAACCAATTTTCCATGTTTCAACCTATTGAGTTCACTATTTAAGATATGTGGAATCACTATTAGTTTTGAGGAAAAGCTGTAACAGAAAATATCATCAATAACAAAAGCCAATTTTTTCTGGGTTTTCATGATTATACATTTAGAGAGGCTTATAGGGAAGATCTGAGTTGAACTAAAATCTCAGATGAATGTTTACTTTTTAATTTACTATATTAAAATAGACCTCTTTCTGCAAATTATAAAAGAATATCTATATAATGACATTGATCATCTTTAAATTATGCATATTTCCCAACTATTGTACAAGACATAAAACTGCTGGTGAGGGAGTGATGAAATTATTTTCTCATGAGTAAATATTTTACCTTAAAACTAAGCTAGAAATTTCAAAAAATTTTGAGGAACCTAATTTTATGTTTACTATCCATACCAGATAGACTTCTTAAATATGTTGATAGACATTACCAGCTATTCAAATTGACCAAGAATTTAAGTTTTTAGTACTTAAATGATTATTTGCTATAAATTTGCTTAAGAAGTAAACAACTAGAATTATTCACAAGTTAAACTTTACAATAGTTAAACTAAATCGAATCAGAAAATATTTTTTGAGCAACTACAGTGTATATGGCACTATACCAGGTATTGAAGAATACAAAAATGGCAACACCTATATAATAATTTTGAGCAATTATAAAACAAGATGAAAAATTATATTTGGAGTGTTTAATCCACTGACACATTCTTATTTGATGTTGGTTTTGGATTCCAAATACTAATACTGCATTTCTCTTTTTTCTTTCTTTTTTTTTTTTTCACTTTAGGCATCACCACTGTTTTAACCATGACCACATTAAGCATCAGTGCTCGGCACTCCTTGCCAAAAGTGTCGTATGCAACCGCCATGGACTGGTTCATAGCTGTTTGCTTTGCTTTCGTCTTCTCAGCTCTTATCGAGTTTGCGGCTGTCAACTACTTTACCAATCTTCAGACACAGAAGGCCAAAAGGAGGGCACAGATTGCAGCTTCACCCCCAGTGACGATATCAAAAGCGAGGGAACCCTTGGAAGCTGAGATTGTTTTGGTAATTATTTACTTTTCTCATGTTATCCATCAGTGTAGGAAAAGGCAGCCTAGCAGTGATCACAAACAACTAAATAGTGCAAAAGTACTATTAGCTGAGCACAGGTTACATAATTCTGAATCCAAGGCCAACTTCTTTTCCAACTTCATAGCAAAACAAAACAAAACAAAACAAAACAACAATCCTCCATTTTTCTTTGCTCTAAACTTCTGGCATTCTTCTTTTATCATCTTCACTGGTATTCGCAGATTCCAAGCTCTCAGAGGAGATGAGAACATTTTTCTCAGCCTTTAGATGTTTCCTTTTAAAAGGTTTACTTATACTAACTAGGGAAAATAAAGTGAAAAAAAAAGTTCCTAATGAGGCTTCAGAGTCTGAGGGAAATAAAGAGGGACTCCTACAGAATGGACAATTTTTCTTAGAAATCTGCTTCCTACTTCATTCCATGAAGGCAAGATGTGAGTATTAGATCTGTGAATGCCGAATCATAAGCAAGGTTTTTGATTTTCATGAAAACTCTCATGTTCACATTTGTATATTAAATACATGTATTTTAACATGTTTTTATTCAGAGACCTATAATTAGTGATAAATAGCTATAAAACTCAGTTTAGATTTGCTGCGGCTAAACTTTGGTCCTCAGAGGTTATTTTGAAAAAGAAACAGATGATGGCATTAATAATTCATGGGTCATAAATGCACTCCCAAACTTCAATTTCACATGTGAGTAAATTTTCTCAGCAGTTCAGCTGCGCACACTTTTTTTTTTTTTGCGCACACTTTTTTAATGGATTTTAGAACTGATTGACAAATATAAATTTTTATGTCAATGCAAATTCCAAATTGTAATTGTTGAAAAGAAGAAAATTTTGCTCTGTAAAATCAAGTACTGCTGACACTTTGAACTGAAAATGTCTTTATAATCAATTCTGGTGAACATTTCCAAATCACAAAACCACATGTAGTTCAACTAATCCTTGGTTAACTTTAATGATAAAAATCACAAAGCTATATGTGTTTTGTTCTCAAATACTCGGGTATTTATTAGATAAAAAAAAATGATAGGTCTTATCGAAACTTCTCTTTTGATATACAAAGAAAATTGTTTGAGAATTTATATTTTCTCCAAGGAATGAAACAAGGCTGTTCCCATAAGTGAAAATATATAATTTAAAGATTTTTTTCTTAAATTAGTTCTCATTAAAAAAAAAAAGCTTGCCATCCAGTGATCCAGACTAATTACCTCTGCTTACAAATCAGAAACAGTGTCTCAGAGAGGGAAAATGTTTGTTCCTAGTTGGTAGAAAAACTAGGAATTGATTGCAGGAGTCCAATATACACAGATTTACAGAGGCAGAAGCTATCCCCTCTCCAACAATTCCTCAAAGGCTGATATATAAAAGAGTGCATACCACAAAATAAAACATTTGCAGAATGTGAGGTCATTCCCAAAATTCTTCCCTTGACCTAATGATGTTTTCTTTATATATGTGTATTTTGAAAGGCTTAAGTATATAAATTTTATAGCAGAAGGATACTAGTCTGAAGACTCAATCCAAAACCCTTGAAAATATTGTTTTCAGAAAATATTTTTGAGAATCAGCTTATGTTTGTAAAAATAAGTGATTATGTTATAAGCTGTTGGTATCTCTATAGGTATTGCCCAATTGTCACATTGGGACCATATCATATCATCTTAACATATATCTATAAATGAAGAATTCATATTTATCAGAATTCAGTTTAACAGTTTCCTTTTAGAAATGCAGTAAAAATGCAAAGAGAGAGTCATGAGAAACAAGATAAAAAAATAAGTCCAATGATTTTGAATATGTCCATTGATCTGATATTGAGATAAAAAGAAAGACCAACTTCCTTACTTTAACTCTTTTGAAATATGTATTACTGAGAGGACTATGATTTCAAATCCTTGGAGAAAGAATAGAGTTAGCATTCTCTACTATTTTAAAGATATAATTTATTAATAAGATGGAATTTAAGATCTCAGGTCTTCATATAAGCTATCTTCTACAATTCTAAAATAGTAACATATAATGAGCAGGTCCTTTGGGAAGCTGGATTAAAAAAAAAGTGCATTTAAATCATCTCAAAGTACTTTTTTCTTGCAAGCTGACTTTTTTTTATGAAAAATTTTATTTCTAAACCTGGCCTCACTTAAAACATTTTAAGGTAATGAAAAGTGCCATTTTGTTTCTGAAAGGGCAGGTCAAAGAGTAAAAATAAAGACCAAAATAAGCAAACCTAGCAATACAAACTTTGTAGGTATCAAAAATAAATATAGATGATTACACAGAGCATTTACATTTTATTTATTCATATCAAACCTTGGCAATTTGCCTTATATGATGTAGAGGAACAAACATAAATTACACATTTGCAATTTATACAACACAATGGTATATTATGATTGCTAGGCCATTTTTTTCTTTCAAATACCATGACATTTAAAAGTGCCTATTCAGTTGTAATCAAAATAGCATTATTTGAGTAAGTTAGACATTGAAATAGCAAACCAATGTGGTGAGGTTGAAATAAAATTAAGAGCTTAGACGTTTCATGTGATTCTAAGTTATATTTTAATGTCCTCATTGCTTCTCACAAGAAGCTACTTAGAATGAATATAGGAAAAAGCTTATCACTTTGATTTTGACCTTGAAATTTAATATAATAATGACAAGGAAATTCAGGAGTTTTAAATCTAATACTCAAATCTGAAGAGATATTTAAAACGAATACCTCAGAAGTGCTTTCTGGTTTTAAGGTAGTTGGAACTAGATACTGGGTTTTGTATTTTTTGTTGTTGTTTTCTTGTTTTTTTTTGTGGTTTGTTTTGTTTTGTTTTTAGATTATAAGAAGAAATTATCCACAGCTTCTTTCCTGCTTTTACAGTACTTTTCCTTATTGCTTTTATCTGGTTTCTTATCTTGTCATTAAAACATTAGTCTTATCTTCATGTTTCATAAATTGTTATGTATCTGGGGTATACTTATTCTGCATATGAGACCAAGTTTAGACCTCAATCACTTTTTGGATGTTTTGCTAGATTCCTTGTTATTTTAAAGGTCTAAGCCCTCATTATTATGTTCTTAAGAATGAACTCCCCCCACCATCAACACATCCAGTCTTGCTTTCCTTTTTCACAGGAGGTGTGACATTCTTTGTAAATTATCTACAACAAAATTGGCCAAAATTTCATTAGTCAGGACAATGATCATGTTTATACTGCTTATATTGTTTATTCATTATTTTTTCCCTTTTCATCTGGCACCCATTTATTGAGTACATATGTATTCAATGAATTATTCATATTATAAACACTTGTTAAATGATCTTATGTTCTATATCCTTTGTAGAATGCTAGGGATATATTAGTGAGTGACATCAGTACTGCCTCTTCCTTCATGAGCTTCTTGCTGAACAAGAAGAAAGACAAACGTATGAGCCATAATGATACATTGTGATAAAGGCTGTATTAGAGATGTATAGTAGCTAATGAAGAGCCATGCAAGGGTACCTACCACAGGCTGGAGAGAGCATCATTCTGGAGGAAGTGTTGCCTCAGCTGAGAACCAAAGGATGAGCTTGGTCCTGTTCTAGAAACACTAAATGAGTTGCTAGAAACTTGGAAATAGAGAGGGAAATAAGACATATCCTTTCCATATTCCCTTTTAAGGTTGGGATGGTCTGCTGGGTCATTATCACGGTTGCCTTCCACCCATGTACAGAGATAGAAAGCATAGAATACTGAAAGATTAACCTCCCGTGTTCCAAATGTTGTCAAGATTTCTTTGAATACTATCATTACTCTGTAGCCCATCCGAGACTCAGTCCCTGCACCAGGGTTGTGCCATTTCATAACTTAAAGAGAGGGTAGGTTGGATTAGATGAGGGGTGTGGGTGGTTAGTTCTTTCCCTATACCTTCTATCAAATCCTCATCCAATATTCCCTTTTTTACCATCCAAATATTCCAATATGGTTTCTGGACATGTACCTAGCACCACTGACCCACTAGATTGCTGCCAAAAAGCTGCTTCTTTGTAGAAATTCTGGAATCGTCTCTGTCCCAGTTCTACCAGCTATTATGTAGATGCAAGAAAATTTGATTTGAAATTCTTATTTCTTCCACAATAATTAATATAATAGTTTTTTTTGAAAAATCAAGTACTAAATGTTTTCAAATTTCTCTTATATTTGGTGCCTCTCTTTGCTGCTTCTAAAAACAGATGCTTTGTTTGTCCCTTCGATAATGTAGCTGTGGTTAGAATATCTCTCTTAGGAGGTAACCCATTGCCCCCTCCTCTTTAACATATTAGAGTTACTGAATGTTGTATCAAAATTGCTGTAAGTACTTTCCAAATGTCTTATCTTTACATCAAATAATTGATTGTCATAAAGTCCAGTTTGACTCAAAGTACCTTTGCAATATGGCATTACTTAAAACAAAGCAATGCTCTATAAATACCCAAAGCAGGATGGCATTCAGCAGCAGGGGAGCCCTGGAAAAATTCAAAACCACAGGTGTTCTACTCAAAACAGTGACAGCCCCAAGCTGAGCCCTCATCTGGACTCTGACAAAAACCTATTTTACCATCAGCTGAAGCTGCTGAGCTTACAATAGAACAGGCGGGGTCTGATGCAAACCTGTATCTTGAATGGCTTGCAAAATTGGCTTTCTTTTCACTTCATAAATTCAATGTGATTCTTCTAAATTGGAGTCCGGTTTCCTGTATTGCCAATTCCCAATTATGCAGGAGCTGATTATCCGACATGTGGGTTAGCCAGACCTCTTCCATTTCCTTGAGTATGTCATATTTGCTGCCTGCTAGAAACAGCCCCAGTCGTCGCTGGACAGTGAGACAGCTGTAACTCTAAGCCAGTGATATTCAGTGGTAGGTGACTTTTCTCCCCAGAGAATATTTTGCAATGTCTGGAGATATTTTTGGTTGTCACCATTTTGGGGAGGGAGATACTCCAGGCATCTTCTGGGTAGAAGTAGAACCCACAACTGATGCTCTTTAACTCCTATGAAGTACAGGACAATGATCCACAACAAAAAAGTTGTGACCCCAAATGTCAATAGTTCTGTGTTTGAGAAACTGTACCCTGAACCTTAAAACTGATGGGGAGAAACCATAATAATTATTAAGAGTGTGATCTTTATCATCTGCGAGTGATCACATTCAGGCACTGCCAGTTACTGTGTGAGCTTCCCACTTAAGCCTTCATTTGATTATCTCTAAAATAAAAATAATTATATTTCATCATAGTTTCTTTTTCTAGGAATTAGCAAAATAATGCATGTAAAGTCTGGGTAGTGCTTATCAATTGTAAGCATTTAGATATGGTACTTGTAATATGAAACAGTACACTAAAATACAATGTTAAATAATCACAAATTTTTTTATTTTCTTCTCCTTGTCTGATTACTCTAAGAAATCCTGGAAATGTTCAGATTTTCATTCATTTGTTGCGTTAGCATATGCTTATTAAGCACATACTATGTTCTGTGCACTAACTAGGCACTGTGGAGTGCTTATACTTGACAATAAGATGCCCTCTACCAATAAGGAGATTTCATGTCAGAAAAAGAGATAAGGCACAACAGAAATAATATTCACAAGGAAGAATGTGATAAGAGCTGAACAAATTATAACAGTTAAGTAAGCAGAAAAGTCTTCTCTTTCTTGAATATCTATTATATATATTATATACATAATATCCATCTATCTTATCTATAAATATTTTCTTTCTCAAATTCTTAAAGAAAAGAAAAACTTACAGAGAAAGCAATAATTGCCCCTAGCTTTAAAGATGGGAACTTCATATGGCAGGTAAGTAGTATATATGGAATTGCACTCAAGGGCTTTCTGACTCTTTTGCCCACTTAACTCTCAAGGAACCTTCCATTGAGATTGTTTGGAGAAGCAGGTGAGGAAAGGGAATACTGTTGTAGGGGATCTTTCATTCCAGGCCAAAAATTTAATGCCATTAAAATTTTCATGGTGTTTTTAATGATGTTGCTTAACTCCAGACAAGGGTCATTTGGTAATTCTTAATAAGTCTTGTGTGATATTGTGACAATGTCAAAAGATTGACAATTAACTTTTCTCCCCCACAGCTCTAAAGAGGGAGGGATAAAACAATGCCTTACATCTTTATGGTAGATTATGTTTTATAATAACTTTTTCATCTCAATGAATTTTTTCATGTCTGCTCTCTTTCTCCTTAATAAAAGAAATTAAAAAAAAAGAAATAAACACAGGCAATGCATGCTATTAAAAATCATGAGTTTAGAAAGAGTATCTACTCTAAGGCTTGCCCTCGTTTTACTCTATCATGATCCTTAGAAATTTTACTAGAGAAAAATATTTTAATATTCCATGTACCTGGGAGGAGGTTGACTCTTTTTGGAATATGAAACAGTAACACATTTTGCTCTTTTAGGTGGAGAATATTTCGGTAACATAGTTAATGGCTAAAAATTCAAATTAGAGCCTGAGATACACAATAGAAATTCTAGAAAGTAGGTGCTATGTTTATTCTCTATAGGCAGCATACACTGAGACCAAAATACCACTACTCTGGTCCTATACACATGCTGACCGGTGACCCTGGATACAGTAGTCCTTAGCTGTCACATGTTTTTAGTAGAAAGTATCACTTATTTCCCAAGATCAGCAGAATGAGCCCTCACTATTTTAAATTATCTTTACCACCAAGACCTATGATTTATTTAATTATGTCAAGAGTCCCTAGGATAATACTGGGCCAACATATAACAACAAAAAAAAGATATTCTTTCCTTGCAACTCACGGTCAGACTTGACTACAGAGACTCATTTTTGCTTTTGGTGAAGAGATTTTCCCACAGCCTTTTAATGTACACTGGGCTTGAACTCTCAATGATTACTATTTTTATTATTCAGTAAATTCCATGACAAATCAAACAGTAAAATTCAAAAGGGGACTAAAGAGAGAAGAGGTTCTTAGAATTGTTGATTCTCGCATTCCAAATGTCACCACATCGGCAGGTCACTCTGGTCCTGTGGCTCAGCCAGCACAGGGGAGGTGTCTGCCTCATCCTGTTGCTGCGGGGTTGCTGGCTAAAGCCACAGGAGTCTGCCCACGTGAGTAACATACCCAGCCAGGCATCAAAGTGGTGATTTTGCTGCCAGGGAGGAAACAAGGTAGTTTTACAAGAGCAGAGATAATGTACAGCAAGTGTTTGAAGGCAGAAACCAGCAAGGACAACCTGGTCACAAGGAGAGTGACTAGTACAGGATATAGACAAGAAAAGATACAAATCAGAGCAAGGTCCTCTAGTCTCCAAGTATGAAAAGAGTCTAAAGCAAACAAAATTAGAGTCCCTGCACTAGACCCAATACTTTAAAGTGAAGACAAGAAAATGTGGGGATGATGAAACAAGGATCGCAAATGACCAGTGTAGTTTATTACTAACTGTGTGACTATGGGCAAGGTATTACCAGCTCCACTCTCTGGCCTTAGCCTTTTCATCTAACAATTAATGTACTAAATATCCCTTTCAGGACTAAAAGGGTTGTCTTAAGATTTCTAATGACAAAAAAGAACATGTAACAACTTTGAGGTCAGTAAAAGAATCATTTTTTTGGTGACTTAGGATGGAGGGAGAAGAGACCAGTGGAGAAGTTCTGAATGGGAAGCAGAAAGCTCTCAATATTGAACTTCTGAGCTTAAGAGGCAGCTGTATTTCAAGGGATGAACAGTCATCCTACTCGGTTTAAGGGTATTGGTAGTCTGTCACTGGCTTTTCACATACATGAGCACCTTAGTATTTTTTGTGGCTATTATCTCAGCTGGGTCATACTTATGAATGTGTGAGGATGAGGATGTAGGCTAGAAGAATGATATCAACTAACTGAACTGCTATATTTTCTTGTATTAATTAATTGTCCATATGTTCCAAATTGAAATCCCTCTCGTTGCCCATACTCATTGCCCTGTAGGATTATGCATTACCAGGGAGAAGGGGTTGGATAAACCTTTGCAACCTGGTTTATCTCTTCCTAATGGCCCAGTGGTCAACACAGTTTCTGGGATGTAGACTATGCTTGGCATCAATTGCTGATGTATGAAATTATAGGGTGTTGGATGGCAGCAAATCATTTTTTTAATTTATTTTACCACTTTCTTAGAAAGGTAGGACCATCAAATACTATTAAAAATTTGTTAATATTAAAAAAGAAATTTGCTAATATTTCATCTTACATAGTATGCAGTAAATAAAATCTGTTCACGGTGAAAAAGTCAATAACTAAGTGACCACTAGTCTTTTACCTAGGCTGAATATTTATGTCTTTTGCCTACAGCATCCTGATTCCAAGTATCATCTGAAGAAAAGAATCACCTCTCTGGCCTTGCCAATAGTTCCATCCCCTGACGCCAGCAAAGTCCTCACTAGAGCTCCTATCTTACCGTCAACACCTGTCACACCCCCACCACTCTCTCCAGCCTTTGGAGGCACCAGTAAAATAGACCAGTATTCTCGGATTCTCTTCCCAGTTGCATTTGCAGGATTTAACCTTGTATACTGGGTAGTTTACCTTTCCAAAGACACGATGGAAGTGAGCAGCAGTGTTGAATAGTTTGCAGCCAGGACAACTTGGATGTTGTAAGTTCTCATTTTCTGATAGCATTGAGACTTGTATAGATGTTTTTCTGAACATTGAAAATCTGTAACATATAGCTCTGAGTAGCATGTATGGGTCAAAAAGCACTAATGTTACTCCTCAACACTAGAAGTTGAAGGTTGTTGAAAAATATGACTTTTCTGTATGTTAGAGAAAACATTTGTAAGAGAATAAGATGGACTTAAGAGGAATTTGCCAATCTTTGTCCTTCGTTGTTCAATATTTTAATTGTCACTGTGAAGAGCATTTACCACAAAGAATATAAAATAAGAAATGCCAACACTCCCAAAGGTGGCCTTAAACTATGTTTATTTTGGCTTATTTGTCAAAGACAGCAAAATATAAATAGTCTAAATATTTATCAGTAGATTAATACCAGCATGTTGGAGGTCTTTATGCTAATAAAATGGTTTTCAGTGTCAAGCCCATATTGAGCTTAGCCATTTTTTTTTAACCTTGCTGTGCTATTTTACCTCAACGAATAGATAAATTAAAAAAGTATGCATATGTACATAGCTTTAGTTGGGCTGCAATACAGTGCTATTTTATCTCAGTAAGCTCTTCTTTCAAAATAATATGTTCATCATAATTCCATGAAATTGTAGAAAACAATGAAACTATAACGAAGCCTTGTTATATTATGACTGTGGCTATAGCTCATATTTTCTACCTATGTATACCACTAAATAAAACAATAAACATGGTTCTCTGGATCTATTTAATAAAGCTAGTATGAAGAAATTAAGACACTCTACTTAATGTTGGTGTCCCTGATGATTCTGACAAGTAGAAGGTACAGGACAGGTCAGCTCAGTCACCTCACCCTAAATATTAAAGAGTTGAGTCTGTTTTCAGAGTCAATCTTTCATCTCCTTCTTGCTCCCTCCACACTTTCAGTTATAAGATGAATAGAGTCTGAGGATCTAATATATAACAGGGTAACTACAGTAGAACACTGTATTGTATAATTGAAATTTAGTAAGAGAGAATTAAAATGTTCTCAGAAAAAAAAAGTTAAAAAGGAAATATGTGAGGTGATGGATATGTTGACTAACTCAGTAAGGGGAATCATTTCCTAATGTATTCCTATATCAAATCATCACACAGTATACTGTAAATACCTTACAATTTTATTTGTCAACTTTTACCTCAATAAAGCCGAAAAAAAAAATGAATGAGACTTTTCTCTCTTTCTGCTGTCCCAACTCTTCCTGATGCTGACTTTATCCACGCTTTTCCCACACAGAATACAGTCTTAGAGAAATAGGAACTAGGCGTAGGAAAACTCATGCAGTGTGGTTTGTCCAAATTGTTAAACCCTTCATTAGCTGTTGTTGCATCTTAAATTGAGGTCTTTGAGGTCACCCTGAGCTATGAACCCAGAAAGAAATATTTTGAGATTACTTCTCTTGACTTGATCCAGAAAAATGTGAAAATTCTACAGTCCAACAAGTTAGAGGGTAATTAAAATAGCACTCTGCTAAAGGTGAGGAGACCGAGAGCTCCATCCAATGTCTCTATGAATTAGCTCCCTGACCAAATCTCAGTCTCTGGGAAACTTTATTGTATTTTCAGCTATAGGATATGAGGGATTGATCAGATGCCCTTTAGAGTTCTTCCATTTTGAATAATTTACGATTGTTTCATTACAATTCTTCTCTATGTAAATTAAATGAGTCTAACTCTATAGGGCCTGCTTCTGTTTTAGGGAGTACATCAAATACTAGGCAAGTGTTATCATCTTATATGCTACATTACATTTAATCTTCCTCATAAACCAGTGAAGTATATACTACTATTATCTTCCATTTAGAGATGAGAAATCAAGGTACAGAGAAGATAACTCATTTTCTTCAAAAGCAAGTGGCACTCAGGTGACATAGCTTAGAGTCATATTTAAGCAGTGTAAATTCATAGCTTGTTCACTTAACCATAACCATACATATCTTCATAGAACCCATTGTGACTCTATTTTTAATCCTCTCCAGAATTCTCTCATCTTGTCTTTCATTTCCCATAATAATTTTCCTGGTTTTCTGACATCCTTCCTGCCCCTTCCTCAGCATTCTTTCTACATTTCACTGCAAAGGACATTACTTTCAGTCAACATTTATGCTTAGAGCTGAAAGAGATAAGTAAAACCAATCTATTGGCATTAGATTTCTCCTCAATAAAAGCATTTTGAAAAATTCATTAAATTACAAAACTTCTAAATTGCTAAGGATTCTAAATTGCTAAGGATTCAATGTATGTCATGGAATGGTGATAGAGATTAACTGAAAATAAAACAGTTTTCCTAGCTAAATAATTTGTGAAGAGATGTTGAACTAGAGTAAAATAAGTTTGGTTTTTTTTTTTTCTGCTGGACTTCTCAAAGCCTTTATTATGCTTATGTGTACTATGATTCTCCCACAGTTTGCTATAGTATTTAACATTTCCCAAATCCACATGGCCATAAGTATTATTTTGAAGGGAGGAAATGTTGGGACTAGTATTCACCAGAAAAGGTGGTGAAACACCACTTAAATATTATTTGAACCGTCCCTTCTATAACCACCCACCAATAAAACAGGTAAGGAACTAAATCTGAATGGCAACATAATTTACCCCAGCCAACACAAATTAGGACTATGTAAAACAGAAATTAGATTATGTGTTTCAAGAGAATTTAGTATGGAAGGAACTGATAAATGAGCAACACAGAGGTAGTAACTGTAGGAGTAAACACCAAAAGAAAGCTGATAAGGTTTACAGAGCCTAAAACGTTAGGCAAGAGGCCTTATAGAGCTGGACTCAATCATCCTCAGAAGAGAAGAGGATAGCTCAGCAGCTCAGAGAAGGAAACCCCAGAGCTGAGAATCAGACTTCCAAGGGCAGAGTACCACATGGTTGATGGTGGAATCACAGGTAATCAGAAGAGGGGCACCTCAGGGCTGCATCTCAGACCTCTGTGATCTGTCCACGTGCTGCTAGAATCTTAGTCATGTGCAGGAGAACACTTGCACATTTGGGATCAGACTTGCAAGGAAGAGGTGTTGCTTGACTGAAACTGATACCTTGGAAGGCACAATGAGGCTGGTTCTGGGAATGCAAAACACTGGAGGCTGGAATTAACTGTTTTCTTTTTTTTTTTTTAATTTTTTTTTAGGATTTTAATTATTTATTTGACAGAGAGAGATCACAAGCAGATGAAGAGGCAGGCAGAGAGAGAGGAGGAAGCAGGCCCCCTGCTGAGCAGAGAGCCCGATGTGGGGCTCTATCCCAGGACCCTGGGATCATGACCTGAGCCAAAGGCAGAGGCTTTAACCCACTGAGCCACCCAGGCGCCCCTGGAATTAACTGTTTTCACAAGGTGAAGGGTAACATTAAAAGGCAAAGCAAGTCAACAAAAAAGAGAATGTTCTCGGGGCGCCTGGGTGGCTCAGTGGGTTAAAGCCTCTGCCTTCGGCTCAGGTCATGATCTCAGGGTCCTGGGATCGAGCCCCGCATCGGGCTCTCTGCTCAGCAGGGAGCCTGCTTCCCCCCCACCTCTCTCTATGCCTGCCTCTCTGCCTACTTGTGATCTCTGCCTGTCAAATAAATAAAAAAATAAAATCTTAAAAAAAAAGAGAGAGAGAGAGAATGTTCTTTTCCCTTCCCTTTCCACCTGCTCCCTAGTCTTCCTCCAGTGTCTTCTATAAGAATAACCTGACAGTGGCAGAGAAGAAAGGAAAACTTGATTCCCCGCCTGAGTATCACAAAATAGAGTATGGAAGGTTGGATTTGGAGATGCAGATAAATGTTTAATAACAGACAAACTTCACCCTCTCAATTACTTGGTACCGTACGTTCACTTCTGTGCATATGTATACTATCTCAGAACAATAAGATGCAATTATCCTTTGTACAAACAAAATGCTCTCATCTTTTGTCCAAGAAAGAGATACACAAAATCCAAACAACCATCATATCCATTTCTAGGCAAGAATCACAGCATCCGTTTTTGAATGATGATATTTAATCTTCTAATATAATCACGGTCCCACTTGAATAATCTGTTTCCCAAAGATTCAATTGTAAGCCTGTCTATGATGAAAATACCTTTCCATAAAACAGTAAGGGAATGGAAGGGAAATCAAAAGAAAGTATTTAATACATACAAATATCAATTTTTTGAGATTTATTTAAATACCCATGTGACCTTTACAGAAAGATAGAACTCTATATATGTCTAAAAAGTAATAGCAAGTAAGGAATAAGATATGCATACCTTCTATAGTCCTCATCCATGTAATGAGTTACATGATTGTAGTTGATATAAATAACTTCCTTCTTGTACTACCCTTTTCTCTCAGAGTGTCAACTGGTTGATTTGCAATTTTTTTACCTGACAGAATTACTGAAGGGTCTTAACCCAAGAGCAGGATAGTCCTCTCACATCCAGGAAGGTGGACTGCTTCCATCACTAAGAAAGTCTTAGAGGGGAGCTTGGGTGGCTCAGTAAGTTCAGCATCTGACTCTTGATTTTGGCTCAGGTCATTATTTCAGGATCTTGAAATCCAGTCTCACATGGAGCCCTGCATCCAGCTCCATGCTCAGGGAGAAGTCTGCTTGTCCTTCTGCTTCCGCCGCCCTCCCCCTAGTCAAGCATGCAAGCCTGTGCTTATTTTCTTGCAAATAAAAATCTTTAAAAAAAAAATCGTAGAAAACCTTAGAGTTCTAAGATTCTAAGCACTGTTAAAGTCCACTCATATGTCACCATACAAGTTTCAACCTCACTTTCCTTCCCAATTAATGTCCTGACTTTCTTATGAGAGACACGACCAATTACGATTTTGATTTACATTGTAATTCTAAAATCAGCACAATTAAAATATGCATCTACTATTTAAGAGAAGCCAGCCTTGTAGCTACAAGAAATAAGAGATTCTTTTGAGACTTCCATAGAAGTTCCTTTGTTCTCTATTACTTGAACTGAGAATTAAAAGCCCGAGCTCATACTTTTCTGCCTGTTGATTCTCCAGTGCAGTCCTAAGAAGACCAACCCCCACACAAGTTCTTATATCCCTCATAACTACTATAAAAATTATGAAGTGAAGACACTTGATTCTCGGGATTATTTCATTACAGTCAATAAGAGTGATGCTTTTAGTTAACTGTGATGTGACTTCATATTATGAATTACTAGTATGACATTTCCTATTGGAAAGGAGAGCAGCACTTTATTAAAGGACATGGATGTGATCAAATAAACTTCAGAATCTCCTGGTATCAAGCTCAGTTCAGATCAAGAAGCACCTACTATCCTTAAAGCTGGGGGCGGGGAGAGGGGGCCGGGAACATCATCTTGAGAAAGATTCCCAAGGAACTGGGGCCCAGTCTTTTAAAGGGGTCAGTGCCTGGGGCATGATGGGGCCAGTCCTGGGAATGCATTAATAATTTAGAGGTTGAAACAAGTGCTATTGCCAGAATGGAGGGCTATTATCAGGACAGTCCTTAGAGAAGAACAGATTTAGAATGGACTGAAGAAGTCCCTTCTTCCTTTTCTCTTCTTTCTTCTCATCTCCCTAGAGCCCTTCCTATTCCCAGAATAGGGTAGGACACATTTTAAAGAGAGGGATGAAAGCTGTGTAGTTTAGCACCAGGATTACAAAGTATAGAAGCATAGATTTGCAACCAAGAGATAATAGCTTAAATATGAACACAGACTGGGACCTAAACTATGTCCAGTTTAAGCTCTTTAAAATACTTCCTAATGGTTGGATTTCAGGAGCCATAATGAGCTGGTGGTGGAGCTGTACAGGAGCAGAGGGACTTGTCTGAAAGCACTTACTGGTTAAAAACCTATTTCAATATGTTATCATCAAATGAAATTATATGTGAATTGTTAAGAACAGTGTCTAGCATATATAAGGCACCATAATAAGAGAATGTTTATAGTATCATCATTGTTGTTATCATCTCACTATGCTAGTATTAAGCATTGATATACAATTGATAAAATTAAAGTTAAAAACATTCCAAATCAGGTCTATGAAATCTATAATCATAAACTTGCTTTTCACAAATATTAGCTGACACAAAAATAAAATGTGTACTATCACACCAAAAACAGAAGAAAACCACAAATTGCTGTAGAGAAGTTTGAGTGATGTGAGGTGCTAGTAACATGAACAGTACATTTTCTAAGAGTTTCCCACAAACTTTGGCTATTTGATTATGTGTTATGGCTTAAAAATGTCCTTAACCCAGACTTTGGCAGTCTAATGCTACCATAGAAACACTGAAGGCAATTATTGTCTTAAATCCTCCAGAACCTGAGCTACATTCATCTTTCTGACTGTGTGTGTTTATGAGCTTGTGGGTAAATACTGGGGAAGACCTGTAGACCAGCATTATGCTAATTTAATGTCCCTTTGAATGGGAACTCTTCCAGACTAGATGCTTTATGTACAATCATAAAGATAATATGCAAATAGACTTTTCCTACATTTCTAAAATTAATTTGCTTGTTTCTCAATTATTACAAAATGAATTGACAGACAACCTTCTCTGTTTAACTTCTACATTTTAGTTCTAATTGAACACATTAAAATCTCATAATTTAGTTACTATTCTTAAATTATTTTTTGTTGTTGGTGGTTTACTAATTCACTTTCAGTGTCTGAGTTTTACATTTATCCAAATGTTAATAAAACAATATTTCACTTTTATCTGTAGTTCACTTTTCTGGAGATTTTAATTTTTTCATGAAACTGGTAACGTGATGCAGGGCTCCTGGACGGCTCAGTTGGTTAAATGTCCAACTCCTGATTCTGGCTCAGGTCATGATCTCAGGGTTGTGAAGTCAAGCCCCACGCTGGGCTCCCCACTCAGTGGGAAGTCTGCTTGAAATTCTCTCTCTCTCCCTGGGCCCCTCCCCCCTGTGCTCTCTCTCTAAAATAAATACATCTTTTTTTTTTTAAGATTTTATTTATTTATTTATTTGTCAGAGAGAGGGTCAGAGAGCACAAGCAGGCAGAGTGGCAGGCAGAGGCAGAGAGAGAAGCAGGCTCCCCACTGAGCAAGGAGCCCGATGTGGGACTCAATCCCAGGACCCCAGGATCATGACCTGAGCTGAAGGCAGCAGCTTAACCAACTGAGCCACCCAGGTGTCCCTAAAATAAATACATCTTAAAAAAATTGATAACCTGATGCTTAGTCCAGAATTCCCCTCAATTCTCACTATCATCCACAAAGTAAATAAGCCAAAATATAGGTACTGAAAGGTAAGTGTTTTACTCAGAGCAGAGTCACTCAAAGCCTGTTTACTCCTATTTTAAACCTAGTTCACGCTAATTAGTTTCTTAATCCAAAGTGGATGAGAGGAGTAAAATGTGGATAAATAGGAGGGGTTTTAAAATCAGGCACCCAAAATAGAACTGATAGTACATGGAAAGCAGTGAGGCAGAGGAATATAAAAATTAGCTGCACAGTTGTGGGCTCACTGTGTTTTGGGGCACACAGCTGTCCTTTATAAGAATAAAGTCTCAAAGCCTTAATGCCTTAAAGTCAACAGTGCTTGGGAACGGATTCCTGCACTAGGGTTAGGTGAACCATGAGCAATTAACTTACTTCTCTGCACCTCCATTTCTACTTCTCTATTATGGGGAAGGAGATTTGATGAGATGATTTCCAAAATCCTTTAACAAACTAAATTTCTATTATTTTATAACAATTGTATAACGAATTTTCAGTGACCTCCATGTAGAATGTTATGAGAGTGAGATAAAATATTTTAAAGTATTTCTACCAAAAACAGTCAAAGTAAAAATGGTTTGGTCTTAATCTTAGTAAATACATGTTATTTAGTACAAGCCAAGCATTTTTGTAAGTATTTAGATATATTATTTGGTTTAATCTTCACAACAGTTCAATGAAGTACATTCAATTTATGCTTATTTTACAAATGAGGAAACAGACTCATACAAGTGATATTAATTGCACGATATCTCATGGTGAGACAAGACCCACAGTCTATTTTTGTCTTCTGTAAGACTTTGTACTACCTCTTCAAGTAGTACAGATAAGCTCCATATACTTGCATGGGTGGTTCTGCTTTATTCCTGAGTCACAGGAAACCAGCACATTTCTGGTTTGCAAAGTTGGACATGCAACTGTTGCTTACATGGTGCTATTCCCACCACAGCTCATTGATGAGGAGCATGGCCCCTGACCCCTGCTATATATACACAGCCATAGATTCCACTGTTTTACCACGTGGCTCAGTTTCTGCAAGAATATTCAAGTAACTGAAAATGATTTCCACTGCTCTGCCACCATAAGATTTGAATACCAACTTATCACTAAGGGATTGTTAATACATGGAGAGTTTTCTTTTTTGAATATGGCTAATTGTCAATTTTTTAAAAATCTACTGTGTCTGTGTATTTGAAGTGATCAAGCATGCACAAATATTTCCTTATGATATCTTGATCAGATATTATTGTTCTTTTTTTTTCCTTCCTAAGCAGATATATAAGAATAGAAAATACACAGTAAGAGGCACTGTCTCACAGCAGGGAACATGAATGTGAAGGCTATCTGATACAGCTAAAGACTTTAAATATGCTATCTTAGGCAAACTACTTAAATTCTCCCAACCTTGGTTTTATCACCTAAAAATTGGCAATAATAATATTTCTTAGGTTACAAGGTTGTTGTGAACATTAAATGGGCAAAATAGCTTCTGATGTAAGGTTAAAAAAATGTCAATGAAAAAAAATTTAAAAATACATTAGCTTCTATTAGCTGACTACAGAACTATGACTTAGGGGTCCTCTGATAGTTTGAGACAACTGAAGACTATTTGGAATCTATTTCTCTTTATTTATCTAGAGTCTACTGCAGTATCTGATATCTTACAGATGCTCCAGAAATTTTTGAATGAATGTCATTTACTTCTCCAAGGTTGTTTGTTTTTTTTTCCCATCTTGAAGGGACCTAAACTGCTAGTCTTGCCTCATGGAAAGGGTTATTACAGGTCATATAATATACTAAGCAGTTTGCTTTATGAAATCTGTTTTATCCCTCCATGTTTTACTGACAAGGAAAGTCATGTAACTCGTTCACAGTCAGCAAAGAAAAGCAGAGTCAGAATTTGCATCCAAGTCTGTCTTGTGTCTGAACCACGATACTTTGTTGCTTCTCTCTGCTAGCCTACATATTATAAGCTAGTTTATGAGAAAGGGCTTAGAACACTGAGAAGCATACGCTTACATAAGATATTTGCATATGTTAGCAAGTTTGTGCCAGTAGCCTCTTAACTAGTTCTCTTCAGTGACTCATGCACTCTGTTTCCCGGTTTATGAGCTACCTAAGACACTGAGAAGCAATATTTAGAATAGAACAAAAGAGGGTGGAGTGCGCTTGCCATTCCCATACAGACCATTCAAGTGGGTCAATTATCCAGGATGTGCATTATTCCTAACCTTTCATCTTTCTAGCAATTGTCCAACTGGTGGCTCTTTCCTCACTGTAATTAGCAAAAATATATTTTGATCAGACCATTGTAACATTCATTAGCAGATCGTCTGAAAGTCACTTGGAGAAAGAGAGCAACACCAGTATATTTACATAATCACCTATGAATTCAGTATTGTTGGTTTCATTTCATGCTCCAAAGTACTCATTTATAAAATAAGAAAACCAAAATTACTTCACTATAATCATGAAGTTTAAAATTTTAATGTAGAGGTCCCTCTACAGTGCCTGGTACATATGTGGAGCTCAATAAACCACGGCATACTGTGAATAGCAATTAGGATAAAGGTTGTAATTTCAAAACTAAAATATCCATAGAAAAACCAATGTTAAAATAACTGTGGCTCATTCTTCATTTATCCTGTACATATTTAATTCATATCAGGTGTGGCCATCGGGTTTAAAAGGAGGCTCACATAAACAGGACTATACAGAATTCACATAAGTTTAGTATGTATGGTGACCATAAATTATATATATCAAAGTCTCTGTTCCACATAGATGGATTTCTACTTCTAACTTATATAGGGTTTTCTGTCTTTTCTCTTTTTTCTGAATTTATTTCCCATTATTAATCTAACACATAAACTTCATTCATTCAGACTGAATGGCACTTATGTGTCAGAGCTGTGCTGAAATTAAAACAAAAAAGTAATATATACCCTATGCTTTCAAGGAACTCAATCTAGGGAAAAGAAACATTGACAGATAATTAGAATCAAGGGAAAGAAGTGCTAATAGAGATATTTGTAACACAATATGGCAGTAATGAAGAAGACATGGATGAGTGAGTGCCATGTTCTGCTAGGGGCATTAAGTAACACAGGAAGAGAAGAGTGATCTTTGCCAAATTGGCTCACTCCCCAAACTTGTTCATTTTGTTTCCCAGTAGAAGCTGCTGCAATAGAAGCTAAGAGATATGAAGGCAACATAGAAATATCCAGAGGTTGATGCCTGTGCATTCTTCTTCCGTGGCCTCGTCCAGAGCAGAGGGCAACAGAAGATTGAATCAAAGAGAATTCCAAAAGACCAAAAAGAATTTACCTAGTAGCTCATTCGACAAAGAAACGTTTTATCCCTTCTCACCCTCTGTCCCTCCTTTTATTTTCAGCATATCAAGTGTCTTGAATACATCAGCTTACTTAACCAAAAGTTCAATGAATTAGAAATTAATCATTCAGTTACAAAACTGCAAAATTAAGGTCTAGGTTTTGGCTAAGTCTCCAAAGCTACTTAGTGATAGTCAGTAGTCGAATCCAGTGTTGTCTCCAAATACTTTCTTCTGAATCACTCTCCTACACAGCATGAATACATTATAGAAAATGAGGGAACAGAAGCACATTCTTTCAAGGATCATGCCCAATTCTATAATTCTGTAAATACGAAATACTTTGAGAAAATTCCCAATTTTATTTCTGCTTTAACCATGATTCACTTGTTCAATGAAAAATAAAAAGAAAGAGGCTAGTTGGATGTATGCTTTGTACATACCTTGTGCATGCACACAAATGTCACTTTGTACACACATTTGTACAAAGTTGAAAAGTTTTAAAGCATTGGGGTTTAGAAAGCTGGTCATTATTTCCCCTGGCAGTTTTCATTTTAATGGATAAATATTGGTATCAGACATAATGGCAATCATATTATTTTGAATTTGTACAACACACCTAAGAAGTGTAAATATTAACAGAGCAATTAGGTTACTAGCTTCTTACAGTGGGGCACAAATATGTTAAAGAATTTGGGCAAGAACACACAGCAAATGAATGGAAGAGTTGGTAAGTTCATGAAACCTATGGATTCAATTTAGCCTTACTTAGACAATCATAAAATCTCAGAATTCACTACGCTGTGACACATAATTACTTTTTGAAATATCATCAAATTCATGAAATAAATCAGTAAAATAACCTATTTATTTGACCACATGAAAAGAACGTATGTGGTATTATTGGTATACTTCAGCCTACTCTAGATAAAGAGGTAATTGGTGTTAAAAATAAAGCTGGGGAAGATACCTCTTAAAATAAAAATGGCATCTTAATTCACCTAGTAATATTAGCTACTTAACTCCCTTAAGGAGATATGATGATGATTAATTGGATCATGATGGAGAGTAATTTAATGAAAAAAAAAAGCTGAGTACTCAAAATTATTAGCATGATTTCACCACAATTATCTCCAATTTTACTCTTTCTTGACTTCAATTTCAATTTTATTGGTTCTTTGAGGAAAAAAGAAAAGCCACTCAGTGCTTGAGGTGCACTCTTTTCAAAAGCTACAGAAAGGATTAAAAGAGGCAAATTTTAGTGAATACATGGTGCGACTCTACTCAGAACAACCCTTGAGAAACCAAATTTTCACTGTTTGGCAGCTGCATCTCAAAGGATTCAGCAAAATTTCAGACACATATTATGGAACAACAAGGCAGGAGGGAATCATAGACAACAATTAATCCAAAATTTATTTCATTAAAAAAAATGAAAACCATAGTAGTAAAGAGATTCACCCATATAACTCTACTGTGTGGTATGCCCTTGACTTGAGCTCTTTCACTTTCTGTTCTATTGTTCAGTGGTTCTCTCTGGGCATTTGGGGTTTGGACACTTATAGAAGCATCAGGATGTATTGACCTTTCAATACAGAAGAGCGATGGGTCCTGAAACAGACAATCTTTCTGACATTTGAAAACAAACACCATTTATATTAATTGTGAGATAGATATGCCAACCTAAGTGCTTATTTATGGAATGTAGATTGTTCAAGTGATCACTTCTGACCAGAATTATGTCCAAAATGAGAATTACAAGAAGCTGTCAATCATGAATCTATGCACAGTGATGTAAAACCCATCCTGAGCTTTGGTAGGAAAGCAGAGAATATACTTATGGTAAAAATAAAAGCCTTCAGGTTATAATTAATGTAGCTAATCAGCTGCTGTGAGCTCAACAAATCAGTGATATCAATTATTTCTTCTCAAGATGATATGAGAAACCAAGGTCCATATTTCATATTTACTATATGCCACCTCTAGGAAATAAGTGTTTGAACTGCTTTTAGGAGTATAAATCAATAGATGAAAATGTTCCCCCATTTATTAAGTGCCAAAACTATTTCCTTTTTTGTTTTAGCATAAATTCCAGACTCATGAAACTGCAACAGTGTCTACCCTATTTCCTTTTTAAATGAACCAAGTGTTTACCTATGAGGTCAATTACTCAGAAGATAGCTTAGTGAATTCAAATAATTTTAAATGAATTAATTTTAAAGACTAACATTTTAAATTAGTGAACAGAACAAACAAACCTAAATAATGCTGTGCAGAATATTTCTTTCAAGCAGTCAGGTCTATAAGCTTCCTGTTTACCTGATTCAACTTATTTACTTCCATAGCAATATGGATTCATAATAAAACAACTTTCTTGCAAACTTTGTTAAAAGTTTCTTTTCAATTTATTTTACTCTTCTTTCTGTTTTAAAAATCAGTTTCAATTCTCATATTATTTAAAAGGGGTTCTGGAATGAAACATCAATAATTTATAACAGTGGGTTATTTATGTATTTTTGTATAGTGTGTATTATTAATGTATTAGTGTGTTTGTGTCTATGTCAACGTGTCTATGTGTGTACTCAATTTTTATCTAAAATTTTTTGCAACTGTGTTGGGGTATAATTTATATACAAAAAATTTGTATATATTTAATATATACAGTTTTATGAGTTTGGACATTACATACAACTGGGATACCATTACCACAGTCAAGGTTATAAATATATCCATTGCCTCCAAAAGTTTCTAAGTATCCCTTTTTTCTTCCTTCCTTCCTTCCTTCTTTCCTTCCTTCCTATTACAGTTGTAAGAACATGAATATGAGGCCTACTCTTACCCTTTCTAAGTACACAATACTGTACTGATAACTATAGGTAATATGCTATACATCAGATTTCTAGAACTGATTCATCTTTTACAACCCTAGCTTTATGCCCATTGAACAACTCCCTATGTCCCCTCCTTCTGCACCCTGGAAGCCACTATTCCATGTTCTGCTTCTGTAAGTTTGACTATTTCAGATATCACATAAAAGTGGAATCATGCAGTTAGTCCCTCAGTGACTGACTTCTTTATTTAATTAGAACAATGTCTTCCAAGTCCATTCCCATTGTCGCAAATAGTAGGGTTTCCTTCTTCTCTTAAAGCTGAATATTACATTGTGTGTGTGTGTGTGTGTGTGTGTGTAGATACCACATTTTTTTTTTATCCATTCATGTACTGATTCATATTTAGGTTGCAAATATGCAAGATACAAAATCAACATACAAAAATCAGTTGCATTTCTATACACTGACAATGAAATATGTGAAAAGGAAATTAATAAAACATTCCCATTTATAATAGTGTCAAAAGGAATAAAATACTTAAGAATATACTTAACCAAGGGGATTAAAGAGCTATACTGAAAAGTACAATACATTGAAAAAAGAAATTAAAGAAGATGTAAATATATGAAAAGACGTTCATGTTCATGGGTTGGAAAAACATATTAAAATGTACATATTTCAAACAAATTTAAAGGTCTTCCTTTTGAAACAAATCTCAATGTGTATGTACCATTTGTTAAAGTATAATTAAAAAATGACAAATTTTCCCAAATTTAACCACAGAAGCAAAATAACAGAAATCTCTATTTGTTAGTCTATTCATGCTATAAAATTTCACTTATTCTCATTATTTTTTGATAATATTTTATTGCTCTCTTTGTGTTTTATACACTTCAAAGCCCTTGAAATCTACTTTCTGAGTCTCTTGGGAATCTCAGTAAAATCCACATGAGGGAGTACCATTATTCTCTTTTTGTGGATAAGAAAACAGAAGGCACAAGTGGTCAAGTGATTTTTTTTTTGGTTTCCGTAGTGAGTCAGTTGCCATGCTTTGTATAGAATTGAACTCTGCGGGTCTCAGCGTTTAGTTAATTTTATAGCATTCCACCTACTGACATTATAATTGATACCAAATCTGGACAAAATGCACATAAAAATCAAATACATAAAATATAATACTATTTTTCAGGCAAACTGTAATAGCTGAAGGCAGTATTCCACAGAACTTTCTTTTAGATGTACATGGGAGGGTGTATTGTTTTTTAAAGTCAAATGTAAAATCTGTACTGGAAACTGTTCGTATCTGAATAGGAAGAAAATCTTTACTCATACCTCCATTTCACTGCCCACAACACAAGCATGCTGGAGAGGCAAAGACTTCAGGGATCTCCATTTACACAAGTGTTTTTCTTAGCTCACAAATATTGTAAAACTGTTCGCTCTTTGAAGAAGGTCAAGGGAACACATTATTTTCCCTAGTTTTTTTATATTTTTAAAACTCTTTTCTTTTAAAAGATTTATTTGAGAGACAGAAAACATGAGCAGGAGCTGGCGGGGGGGGGGTGGGGAGGGACAGAGGGAGAGGGACAAGCAGATCCCCTGCTGAGCAGGGAGCCTGACATGGACCTATCCCAGGACCCCGGGATCATGACCTGAGCCAATGGCAACACTTAACCAACAACTGAGCTACCCAGATGCCCTGGCATTTTTAAAACTCTTTTGGAGCATTTCCTCAAAGTTAAATTTATAACACACAGCGTTTCTCTATGTCTTCTGTAAACCTTAAGAGAGGCAATAATTTTATACCAAAATCCACTTACAGCACAGTGATTCAGATTTAAAGCTGTTGTTCAAAGCTTTTGTTGATATATTTCTTAAGCCACTGTAGAAAATTGCATAGGGGGAAAAAACCTCTCTCAAATAGTTGATGTTAATTATTTATTTATTTATTTATTATTAAGATTATATGCTGTGAGGTTGGAGAAAATTTTTTTTTTATTTTTTTAAAAGATTTTATTTATTTGACAGAGAGATCACCAGTAGGCAGAGAGGCAGGCAGAGAGAGAGAGAGAGAGGGGGAAGCAGGCTCCTTGCTGAGCAGAGAGCCTGATGCGGGGCTCGATCCCAGGACCCCGAGATCATAACCTGAGCTGAAGGCAGAGGCTTAACCCACTGAGCCCAGGTGCCCCAGGTTGGAGAAAATCTTAAAATTGCAGCAAATACTGAAAGAAATGCTGAAGCAGTAAAGGACAGTTGAAAACAGGAAATTGAGGGGAAAATCTCTTAGGTTATTAATAGATAGACTATTTCAGTCTTCCTCTACAATTTATTCTACAGACATACAAAACTCTTATTTTCTTTTCCTGGGAGGTATTATGTAGATATGGCTTGTATATGAACGGGCTTGATGGAATTAGTCTCATCATACAGTATTGCTAATACTGCTTAAGCAATTGCTATCTTCTTTTCAAAATAATGACTATTCTTTAGGCTATTACTGGGGTGAATTTTTCACTATGGTCTAGAATTTTTCTTAAAAGAGGTAAAAAAAAAACAGGAAAAAAATTGCATTTCATTTTTAAAGTAACCTTTCATAATTCAGTAAACATTCTATCAACCCAAATCTACAAATAAACACGAAAAATAAACACGAAAGGATAGTGAAGAAAGAACACTCAGAATTTCTATCACTTTGTATCTCTTAAAGGCAGCTTAATTGTTAATATTCAGGTAATGGCATTCAATAAGGAAGCACGTGAGTGTGCTTTTCTTGATAGCTTGGAAAACAAATCAAAATGAAAGCTTTATAATCACCAAGATGTTAATATGGAGATAGCTACATTTCATTTATATCTGAAATGGTGATTTTGTTTTCTTTATGATTCTTCTTTTCTCATCATGCCTTCTTTTTCTTCTTTTTATCTGTATTACCAAAGTAAAGAGTGGTATATATAATATATTTATCTCCAAGTATATTAGGGTCTACATTTTAAGTCCCTGATTTACATATATATACACATACATATATATATACATACATATATATACACATACATATATATACACATATATCTCTACATCTACACACACACTCTCTCTCACACACACACACACACATTTGTATATTCTGAGGACCCTGATGGTTTTACAGTTTGGGTTTTGAATCCATCTTGACTGAAATAGTTGTATTGTAATTTAGATTCTGGGCATTTCCTGAGTGAGTGTGATCTATATAGGATTATTTGTACCGCAGGCAAATTACAGTGTCTATTCCTACCACAAAATCTCTCTACATGGAGACAATGTGAATATTTAATTTCCTCTGTAAGGTATAAGAAAACTGCAATTCAGGACACAAAGCTGTTCTTTCCTGCTGATAACCTTATTTTTCATTATCTAAATTAACACAACTATAGTCATAAGTATTAAGAACCACTTTTCTCAGCTGAGGATTAATTTAAGTGGAAAACAAAAACAAAAACAAAAGCACATGAAATCAGAGTGATTTTGTTCCAATAGTTCAGGCATCTTTGAAAATACTATTTGACGATACTTGTAGATGTGTTCTTTATATGGCCTCCATATATAATGCCCAAAGTTAAAAAGATGCGAAACTCCATTAATGACTCTATCTTAATAATGTAATTAAATAAGGAATATTTGACTAATTTTACTTGTGCATATAGTTCACTATTGCAACCCCAGGAACCACTGCTTATCATTTTGTTATAATTCTAGTAAGACATCATATCTTTCCAAAGGCTCTTTCACCTAAAGGAAAGAAGACAAACATACTTGAAAAGCTTTTTTGTGAGGCATCATAATGTGTGGAGGACTAAATTATGGAGAACTGTTATTTTTAAAAATCAGCATTTATATTGCTGTAGAAGAGACTACAGAAAACTTAGCTACTATTCTTTTGAGAAGTACCACTTCTTCTTTTTTCTTTTTTTTTAATTTAATTTTTTTTTCTGTGTTCCAAAATTCATTGTTTATGCACCACATCCGGTACTCCATGCAATACGTGTCCTCCTTAATACCCACCATCAGGCTCACCCAACTCCCCACTCATACCCCCCTCTTCAAAACCCTGTTTGTTTCTCAGAGTCCACAATCTCTCATGGTTTGTCTCCCCCTCCGATTTCCCCCAACTCGCTTCTCCTCTCCATCTCCCAATATCCTCCATGTTATTCCCTATGCTCCACAAGTAAGTGAAACCATATGATTGACTCTCTCTGCTTGACTTATTTCACTCAGCATAATCTCCTCCAGTCCCATCCATGTTGACACAAAAGTTGGGTAGTCATCCTTTCTGATGGAAGCACGATACTCCATTGTATATATGGTACACATCTTCTTTATCCATTCGTCTGTTGAAGGGCATCTTGGCTCTTTCCACAGTTTGGTGACTGTGGCCTTACACCAGCCAGAATGGCCAAAATAGTAAACAACAAGTGTTGGAGAAGATGTGAAGTACCGATTCTTAATGATAATACAGTTGTCTCTATGCAGCTACTTCAGTTTGAAAAATTCGTCCTGTCTCTATGATACAAAATATTACAGATTTAACTTTTCTGAAATTAGGATTTATGCAATGGAAACATAGGAAATGGGTTTTGCTTTCAAAGTCAAAAGGTAAGGTAAGAATTATATGCTGTCAGAAATAGGTTGTAATTCTTTAAAATGTCCATTTAAAATAAAATATACAATATGTCCGCTATGTTCATACTAAAGGTGATGTGATAAAAAATTATATATCTATAAATCCTAGAATCCCCTATCACATGATATACTCTGAGTATCTGAGTATTTGAGAATGAATGAGAAAACAGGAAACTGACTCTGTCATTTCAAGGTCACTCCAGCCAATATACCCATGGTGAGAAGTGGCCAATGAAATCACCTCCTCTTTTAAATTGTTCTCTATTTCTCTCTCCCTTCCTCTCTCTCTTCCTCTCTTCCTCCCTCTTCTTCCCTCTTTCTTATTTCTCTTCTCTCCCTGTTTCCTTCTCTCATTTTCCTTTCCTCTATCAGTTGAGGGGGAAAAAAGTTGGATTCATGTGACTAAAATACAGTCATCAGAAAATCCAGAAGGTATAGTGATAGGAATTGAGACAGTGTAAGAGTTTCAGCAGAGCCACCCTAGCTTACCATCATCAGTAGGGATACTATGAGCCACATGTAGTTAAAGATTTATTAAGTTTTTACTGGATACATTATAGTATTATGGTACCTGGACACTAGAAGAGGGTGACCTATGGAATAAAAGTCAGGAGTGTAATTTTTAGGTTAATTGCTCAACTTTCATCATTTACTAGATGAAATGACAAAATTGCAGAATTTGTTGAAACACATAATTGAGGCATTAAATCCAATGAATTATTGGGGGGGGTGACAGGATGCGTTGTAATTATTAAGATATTGAGGATACTGAGATCCTTAGTGTCTAATTCTCAAACATTTTGAGCCTGTGGATGGCATGCTTTTAAATGGCATATTTTGGGGGCACACACCTGAAAGGATTGCTATGAACTGAATTGTATCTCCCTAAATTGTAGACCTTTGGGAGGTAATTAAGGTTAAATGAAGTCATAAGCATAGGGCCCTAATCCCAATGGATCTTACAATATGGATCATAAAATGAGGAAGATCTCTCTCTCCCTCTCTCATTCTCTCTCTCTCTCTCTCTGGGCATGCACACACCTAGGAAAAGCTATGTGAGGTCATAGAGAGAAGGTGGGCATCTAGAAGCCAGTCAGACATTTCTCACCAGAAATCAATCCTGCTGATTGATCTGAGACTTCTAGCCTGTGGAACTGTAAGGATATAAATTTTGGTTGATTAAGCTACTCAGCCTGTGGTGTTCTGTTATGGCACCCTGAACTGACAGACACCTGTGTATTAGTCAGGGTTCACCAGAAAAGCAGAACCAATAGAATATATAGATATACATAGGAGATTTATTACAGGAATTGGCTCACATGATTTTGGAAGCCTGTAAGTCCTGCAATCTGCTGTCTACACAGCCAGTGATGTAATTCAGTCCACGTCCAAAGGCCTGAGAACCAGGGGAACTGGTGGTATTTGTCCTGGTCTGAGTTGGAAGCCCCAAAACCAGGAGGATTGATGTCCAAGGACAGGAAAGTATGGATGTCCCAGCTCAGGCAGAGAGCAAACTCACTCTTCCTTACCTTTTTGTTTTATTCAGGCCTCCCAAAGGATTGGATGATACCCACCTGCACTGGCAAAGGCAACCTTCTTTATCCAGTCTACTGACTCAAATACTAATTTCTTTTGGAAACACCCTCACAAACACAACAAGAAATAAAGTTTTACCGGTTATCTGAGGAACCTTAGCCCAGTCAAGATGACATACAAAATTAATTATCAAAATGACATTAATATGTCACCAAGAATCACCACATAATCATATATATAGGATAAATCATTACATAACTATATATAGGATAAATAAATATATCCACTACTATTGGTCACTTTATAAATGAGTAGAACTGTTTTCTTCCATGATGCCATTTTCTTAAATACTCAGAAGTGAATGTTTGAACATTGCATCTCATATACAATCTTGTCTTTGGCATCAGTTTCAGATAATAGCTCTAACTTTTTACTTGTACCAAGATTTTGACCCTCTTTATCCTGCTCTATAATCATCTTTACCACTTACACCAAAAATTTATGTTGCATAGTGATCAGAATCTAGTAGTGCCCTGTAGTAGACTCACAGCACAGCGGTTAAGAAGAGCTATAGGAAAATTTCTACAAATAAAATTCTTATTTTTATTCTGCAAATACAATTTCTAAACACTTAAAATGTAATAGGCATGTCAGCATTGAGACTGAGAACTTATCCTAAGTATTTTGAGAGGGGCCTGGGTTGACAGAAAAGTAGCATAATAATTCTATGTTGGCACTGAGGACTGATTAAATTTCTGTCCTTAGGGACAGTCTAGGAAAAATATGGTGGGTATTAAGGTAGAGATAACAAATCTAAAATTCTCAAAATAGGGGCGCCTGGGTGGCTTAGTGGGTTGAGGCCTCTGCCTTCGGCTCAGGTCATGATCTCAGGGTCCTGGGATCGAGCCCCGCATCGGGCTCTCTGCTCTGTGGGGAGCTTGCTTCCTCCTATCTCTCTGCCTGCCTCTCTGCCTACTTGTGATCTCTGTCTGTCAAATAAATAAACAAAATCTTAAAAAAAAATAAAAATAAAATTAAAAAAAATAAAATTCTCAAAATAAAAAAGACAATGTTATATATTCTGGAAAAAATATTATATTAACACTAGTAAGTATTATTTATTTTTAAATCATTATTAACAAATATATGCATTTAACTATGTGTGAGGTACTTCACACAGAATATCTTATTTATTCCTCTAATTGATCTTTTGCAGAATATATTATTGCTACTCTTATTTTACATAAAAAGTAATGTAATGCTCAGAGAGACTCAGTAATTTTCCCAAGGATTCACAGTAAATACGCAGAGTGGTAGAACTGAAGTCAAGCCTGGATAAGTCTAAGTCCAAAGCTTGTGCCTATTACCACCTCGTAACTCGTAAGAAACTTGAAGAGCCAATGTTTGAATATCATCTATTTATCCTTGTTCAGTGATTATTTTATCATTGTTTGAGCATAAAGAAATCTGCAACATAGAGCTCTCTATCAATTCTTTTTTGATGCTTTAATAGATTGTACTCACTGAAGTTCATCTTCCTATAGGTACTATCAATTTGTCCCAAATTTTTCTTTGTTCATACTGATACAATGCTTTACATGAGAAATTCTGTACAGCTCTTCCTTTTATTCGTTCCCTCAAAAATACGATTCCCAGAAATAGGAATACAGGAGGGAACAAAATAGATACAATTCCTTCCCTTTTAGGTTTACATGATAGTGGGGGGAGGAAGGCAATAAAATAAATGAATGCAATATAGAGAAAGGAAGGAGCGTAGGCCATGAGGACAGTGGTGGTGATGAAAAGTTTAAGCAGAGAGTTCAAGAAGTGCTTACTGAGAGCAAAACACAGAAAGAGATGAAGACATAGACCATGCTGTTATTTGAGAAAAGTGGCTTCTAAAGAGGGGGAATAGTATAAGCCTTTGAGGAAGAAACATATTAGAAAGAGTGACAAGACATTATGGTTGGGGCTCAGCAAATACAAGGACAATTAGAGACGAGAAAGAAGTGACCCAAGCTTGTTAAGAAGGGTCTTGAGGTCTCATTTAGGTCTTTCTCAACCTCAGTACCTACACTTTGAGCTGGATGATTCTTTGTTGTGAGGGACTGTCCTGTACTCCGTAGTATGTTCAGCAGCATCCTGACCTCTACCCACTAGATTCCAGTAGCACGCTCATCCCTCTCAGGATGGCAACCAAAAATGTCTCCTGACTCTGTGGAATATCCTTAGACGCTAAAATCCACTCTTCCCACATCATTGACAACCACGGTTTCAGAGGTTCCATCTTTCTCTCAATAAGATGGGAATCCACTAGGTAATTTTAAACAGAATAAAATGACTTTTTTATTTTCTGCTGTTTTATTTTTGACCTTACGTCTTACAAGCATTAATTCCTTTATTTTTAAACTTTCTCTTCTTAAGCTAAACACACCTGCCCCCACTTCCTTTCACTGCCCGTGTGTAGAGCTCCTTTGACCTCTGTTCCCGTGTCTCACGCAGCTGCTTCCACTTGGACTAAACACGCAGTTGCGATTCAAGATGGCGACGTGAGGACCCCGGACACATCTCCTCCCGGAAACAAACGGATGCTACAGACGCATGGAACAACTTCTAAGGAGCAACAACAGCTTCACAACACCTAAGCCTGCAGGAAGGAGAGAAGGCCCACATGAAAGCAGGTAGGAGAGGGGAGAGGCCAGGACGCAGTCCCGCCAGAAACCCCACCACAACAGGGCGACCTACAAGTGGGAAGGAGCTCAAACTGGGAGCTTCTTCCTGAGGAGGGAAGGGTTCAAACCTCACATCCAGCACCCCCAACTTTCAAGACCTACCTCTGAGGCATAAGCCCGCAAAACATCTAACTTTGAAAACGGCGAGGCTCGTGTCCAGGAGACCCACGTGGGTGTAGCAGTGTGAGAGAAGAGCTCCCCTGTTTGGATTCAGCCCCGGCTGAATAGAGAAGTGGCTGCTGGAGGGTCTCCCTGACTTTGTTTCCGAGACGCCCAGTTGCTCCTCTTGAAGCATCAGCATGAAGAACTGGTGTCTGGTTATTTAATATGACACACGATGGAGAGTCATCTGGGCTGCTGTCTAGGGATGGGCATCTTTGCACTGTCTTCCTCGGCTGGCAGGCGCCTTTTTTTTTTTTTTTTTTAATATGTGAACTCAGACCTGAAAACATTTGGTCAAACAAGTTTTAATCCACTATAAAGGTACACTACCTCGTCTCCTGTGAAGCCCAAAATGACGTGCTGGCCAGAGGATTTGTTGACTTGTATAGTTCTTACTTTCAACCAACCACTGAGACATATTTATAAATTGTACACATACTTTTTTTTTTTTTAAAGATTTTATTTATTTGATAGGGAGAGACAGTGAGAGAGGGAACACAGGAAGGGGGTGTGGGAAAGTCAGAAGCAGGCTTCCCGCGGAGCAGGGAGCCTGACGTGGGGCTTGATCCCAGGACCCTGGGATCATGACCAGAGCCAAAGGCAGACGCTTAACGACTGAGCCACCCAGGTGCCCCTGTACACATACTTTTGCTAAGTCACATCCATTTCCTCCAATTCAGTGGAGTACTTGACTCCAATGAGGAGATGTGGTGAGGAGGGAAAAGTACTATCCCTCTACATAAAAAATTTCTATTCAAAAGAAAGGATTTAATTGAATTTTATATGAATAGTTTCCTAAGGATACTGCATTACAGTAGTATCCAGTGGATAATCTATAACAAATAGATGCTTTTTTTAAATAGCTTGGCTGTTTAGCAGCCTGATATATCTATCAATGCACAAGCATGAATCACACATTTATAATATACAAAGTACTGTGCAAGATATGATAAATAGCATTTATTGCTTTGCTCTTAAAGAACAGGTTTTCTATTAGGTAGAAGTGTTTTCCGTTTTTATTATCAGCAGCATTTCTTTTGTAATTTGAATTAAGAATTCTGCAGAATCTAGGGGTACCTGGGTAGCCCAGTGGGTTAAGCTTCGGACTTTTGGTTTCATCTAGGTTGTGATCTCAGAATCTTGAAATGGAGCCCTATGTCTGGCTTCTCAGTCAGTCCCTTTCCCTCTAACCCCACACCTCCCATAGCTCCTCTCTCTCTCCCTCTCAAATAAATCAGTAAATCTTAAAAAAAAAAAAAAAAAAGGAAAAGAAAGGATTCTGCAGAATCTAGATCACTACTCTAGTCACCAGCATTCATAATCACTAAAATGTTACTTTTCTCAATACATTCACTTATCTAATGAGTGTGTAAGTGTGGCTGTGTGTGAATGATACTTAATGGCAGGTGGAGTTCAAACACAGTCCAGCAATGTTTTACTGTCATAGAAGACTAATAGCAGTTCTGTTCCTGAACTTAAGATACATTTTATCACTTGCTGTGTTGCATTATGTATTCTGGATTTATCTGTGAAATCTTTAACACAGGAAATTATGTGCAGGTAAGATAAAACTTATAAACTCAACTAATCTATTTAGGAGGTTAAACTTTATTTGAGTGTAGTTATAAACTTTTGCACTGGTAAGAAAACCTCAATGCCATCATCTTCATCTATAAAGAATCTTATTTTTTCCTCTCAATGGGATAAGTAGCACTTTTCCTACTGTTTTGGCTCTTACTGGGTTGTTTTGTATATAGATTAGGAAAGAAAACATCAGTATATCGTAACAATCTAAAGAATCAGGAGCAAGGGTTATCAAGTCCTTAGCACAGTTTGGTTTCTCTTCCTTTAAAATATTTAATACAGACTATCAAGAAAATATTCATATATTTATGAAACAATACACAAAAATTCTTGTAAATTGCCACATCAATTTCTATAAGGAGGCTATAAAGATCAGTCCTTTCTGGGTTAATCCATCCTGTACCATGGACTTCAGATTAAACTTCTAAACTGTGATGGCTATCTTTCAGTTTGTTATTTATGCTTACAAAGAAGACCTGGGTTGAAAAAAATGTGGGTGTCTTTTTTTTTTTAACATTTTATTTATTTATTTGTCAGAGAAAGAGAAACAGAGAGAGAGCACAAGCAGGAGAAGAGGCAGGCAGAGTGAGAGGCAGGCTCCCCACCCAGCAAGGAGCCCAATGGCAGGACTTGATCCCAGAACCCTGGGATCATAACCTGAGCTGAAGGCAGACACTTAACCGACTGAGCCACCCAAACGTCCCAAAATGTGGCTGTCTTAAGGCAAAATTATTCCTAATACTATATAAAAAAATCATTGGCAGTTCATGCTCTGAGATCAATATTCTTATGCAAAATTATTGTACAATAACAATATCCTCATGCAAAATAACATCTTTGTACAAAAAAAATCATTTTTTTAACCTACAAACAAGGGTAGTTCCTTGTTTTCCACCCCATTCAGAGAAGTGGGACACCTAATGATTTTTAACAATCCCATTTTAATAGAGTTAAGATCTCTATGTCATGAATCTTTAAGAAACAAAGAGTTATACAAACAAAAGTCAGGGTATAAAATTAATAAGAAAAGTAAAGAAACGTTTACAGAAACAATAGTGTGACTAGCATTTTTCAGTCCATTATATTTCAAATTGCCCTAGAAATAAGTGAGAAAAAAATAAATAATAAGCTAGTTAAGGTGAACATAGTAGATATGGGAATAGAGAATGTATTTCAAGGAACTATGTACCATTTACAAAAATTGACCACATATTAGGCCTCAAAATAAAGTTCTGTTGATACCAGAAAGTAGATGTTTCATAGAAGTCATTCACTGCTCAAAGTGCTGTTTAGCCAAAAGTTAATTAAAAAGCAGAAAAAGTATATCTGAGTAGAGAAAGACAATTACTTTCTACTTAACTACCCTTAGGCCAAAGAGAAAACTTAAAATATAACTTTAGACTACCTGTAAAATATATATAATAAAAACACTAAATCAGCATCACCACTGTCAAAACTCCAGGGACATTTCTATTAAAGACACGAAGGAAAAAAAAAAAAAAAAGACACGAAGAAAATAAAGGACCCACTGTTAATGTTATTGTAGAATATTGTCTTGGAAGCATCAGCCAGCATAAGCAAGTAAAGAGAAGATACTAATTATAGAATACAAGAATACATAATATGATTATATGGATATAAAACTCACCTCCAGATAAATTAGAAGCTATTAGAGCTATACAAGTACTAGAAGCAAACACAGAGGAAAATCTAGATGATGTAGTGTTTGGTCATGATTCTTAAGCTAAAACACCAAAGACCCAATCATGAAAGAAAGAATTGATAAGCTATATATTAAAACTGAAATTTTTTGCTCTGTGAATGTACTGTCAAGGGAACAAAGAGATAAGACACAGGTTGGAGAAAATATTAACAAAAGACATACCTAATAAAGGATTGTCGTCTAAAATATAAAAAGATCTTTTAAAACCCCAAAATCAGAAAATAACCTGATTAATTTTTTTTAACAGATAGCTCACCAAAGAAATTATGCAGATGGAAAATAAGCATAAACATGAAGCAATGTTTTTCATCATATGTTATCAGGGAAATGCAAATAAAAAAAAAAAAGTGAAGTACCACTGTACACAATGACCAAAATCTAGAACACTGACAGACAACACCAAATGCTGGCAAGGATGTAAGGCAGGAGAAACTCTCATCCATTCCTGGTACGAATGCAAAATGGTATAGCCACTTTAGGAGACAGTTTGGTGTTTTATTACAAAACTAAGCATACTCTTGCCGTATGATCCAGCGATTGTGCTTCTCGGTATTTACCCAAAGTAGTTGAAAACTTATATTCACACAAAAATCCACACAAATGTTTATAGCAGCTTTATCCATGATTGCCAAAACTTGAAAGCAATCAAGATGTCCTCCAGTAGTGAATGGATAATATGGAACATCCAGACAATGAAATATTATTCAGTGCTAAAAGGAAATGAGCTATCAAGATGTAAAAGGCATGGAGGAAGCATAAATGCATATGACTAAGTGAAAGAAACCAACCTGAAAAGCCTGTATACTGTTTGATTCCAACCATGTGACATTAAATCACTACGAAAACGTCAGTGGTTGCCAGGGTGTAGGGATGATGAATACATGAAGTACAGAGGATTTTTAGGGCAGACTGCTGAATTCTTGTATCCTTACTTGGTGGAAAGAAAGCTAGATAGCTAGCTTTCCAGCCTCTTTTAAGGGCATTAATCCCATTCATGAAGGCCCTCCCCTCAAGATCTAATTACTTCCTTAAGGCCACACTTCCAAATATCATCACATTGGCATTAGGATTTCAGTATACAGTTTTGTGGGGACACAAACATGCAGTCCATTGGAAACTCATTTGAATAAATACCAAAGAGTGTAATTGCTAGATTTTATGGTAAAATTATGTTCAGCAGTTTTGTTAAGAAACCACCAAAATGTCTTCCAAAGTGGCTTCACCATTTTGCATTCCCACCAGTAATGAATAAGAGTTCCTGTTGCTCCACATTCTCACCAGTATTGTGTTTTCAGTATTCTAGATTTTAGCCATTCTGATAGGTATTAATCGTAGTATTTCGTTTTTATTTTTATTACACTTCATAAATGATATATGATGTGGAACATCTTTTTATATCCTTAAATTAAGCATTTGTATATCTTCTTTGGTGAAGTGTCTGCTCAGATCTTTTGTCCATTTTTTTATTGAGTAGTGTATTTTCTTATTATTGAGTTTAGTGATTTTTTTTTAAAGGAGGACAATATCTTTTTATATGCTAATGAAGATGATCCTCTAGGGGATGAAAAATAATGTAGGTGAGAGGAGAATTCCTAGAGCATACCTTTAGGATGTGAGAAAGACTGGGTATAGTGCTCAAATTTCTTAATTACATAATTACTGCATTTTCAATAAATGAAACTAAATGGTGTCTTTTAAGTATATGTGTGTATATATATAATATAAAGCATATATATATGAAATGCACAAATATATATTTATACATTTTATAGTAAGTACAATTTTGTATTTTTGTATTTTATATAAATACATAAAATACATTGAAGTATTTGTTTTATATATTAAATATATATTTGAGTATATGTGTGTGTGTATAAACACACACTGAAAATATACACTGTATAGTAAATACACTGTATAGTAAAATATGTGTATTATAAGTAGTGTATTTACTTAAGGTGTATATACTGAAATATGAGAAACCTAGAAATTTAGCTGTGGATAAATAACAAGGTTGCTAGAGATACTTTGTAATAGAATACTTTATTTCCCTGAAATTTGGGCATTTTAAAGTTGTATTATATTTTAAAAACTATAAGAACCACTAGCATCTTCATTTCTTAAACATACTGTTAGAGGTTATCTTTCCTCTATATTCCGTTTCACTATGTTCCCTCTGACCTAACATATAGGCTTGTATTCCTTACAAGTTTTGGACAGATTACCCTTTTGCTATAAAGAGAATAAAGAAGAAGGCACCAACTAAGAATGAATAAAACAGTTTGTCTCCAGTGGGGTTGTGGGACCTGCTGGGACGTGAGGGCTTTTAAGGCCATGAAATAAGGGTCCTCCAAGTAAGGAGCCATTTGGCCTCTAGTTATAAAGACATTAACTGGTCACAGGAGAATTTGCTTTCTTAGAAAAAAGAGGAGAATTGGCCAGTAAAAATGAGACCTCACGTTAAAAAAAAAAAAATCATCAAAATGCCTTGAAAATGATCATGTTAATCCATAGGTGTTCAAAATAAAGAAACCTTGTTCATCTGGGGGCCAAACATGTTGAGAATAAAAAATAGTTCCAACTAAAGCATTCTTAAGAAAATTTAGCACTATGTATAGTGCTAAAAAAATAGAAATTCTCAATATATTAATAAGAAGCTATTTCTAGGTATGGGATTAAGTAAGAGGGATTATTCTTTCATTCTCCTTTTATTATTTTACTTACTTGAGATTGCTTTTTAATATGCATCTATTCTTTGAATAAAAGCAACATTAAGAACTAAAACCAGTACTGCACTCCATGGAGTGCCTGGGAGGCTTAGTTGGTTAAGCATCCAACTCCTGTTTCAGCTCAAGTCGTGATTTAAGGGTCATAATCTCAGGGTTGTGCGATCAAGGCCACACTCAGCAGGGGGAGTCTGTTTGAGAATCTCTCTCCTTCTTTCTCTGCCCATCCCACCTGTGGTTGCTGGCTCTCCCTCTCTCAAGATAAATAAATCTTTTAAAAATAACATAATAAAAACAAAACCAGTACAACACTCCATAGAATTATCCTATTTGAGGACGGCTGGTGGTGTAAGAGGCAGAAGAGATCTGACCAAAGCATGATAAATATATTTTATTTTCTGTTCTAGCTCTAATTTACAGTTGACTAGGGCATTGGGCCAAGAATGATTCTGAAGCCACACTTGGCTTCAGTAGGAAGGAGTGCTGTGGTTTAGTAATGGTGCCTACTATGGGTGTAAAATGTGGAAATTGCAATGTTTTTCAGGTGTTTTCCCTTTGTTATCTAAATCAGCTCCCTCATTTTATACATGACGTAACAGAAGCCCTTTGAAAGGAAGGAATTTATGGCTCAAGATCCTACAAAGTTCTAACTACAGATCAATTATATGCACTTTGAATTCAGTGTAGAAATAGATGTATGTTATGAAAAGTCTCATAAACTAAACACTTCTTGTAGTGAATTTACAAATAATATGAGGATCTTTTAGAATTTACAAATAATATGAGGATCTTTTAAAAATGCAAAATTAAAGAATGAATTAAAATAGTCCCCTGAATTGTCCTAATCATTGAATCATTTTCCCTATTCAGAATTCTACACAGCCCCAGCTAAGTCCACCTGACTCTGAGATCTCACATTTATTTTTAAATCCACAAACTAGCATGCCCAGACACGAGGTATCATTTTCTCCAAATTAAATAACAATCAAGACTGTCACTTTCCTAATGAAGACTCGTGCATAGCGCCAAACCTTCTGAAGTATATTCAGGTGAGGATGTGTGATTTTAGCATCTAGACTTGTTAAGGGACTCATTTAAAGAAAAAATGTCCTAAAAGGAGCTCTTGAGATTTAACACATGATTAAACAGGGAAAAGCTGGCAGAACTCTGCATTTTTCTCAAAGGAGAGCAAAAGTACAAGGTTAGCCCTTTATGATGAGACCTGCTACTGACTCATTTAACAATGAATACAGCAATTTCCAGTAAAGGTGGAAAGGAGTGATGTTTGTTAGGAACAATTATGAGTGTTTTGGTACTTTTTGGACCACATGGTCCGAATTGCTTTTCTTTCCAGGATTCAGAGCTGATCTTATACATAAACATCTTGCATCACTTAGGCCAGGAGCTTCCTCCTCTGTTACTTAGCTCTCAGTTGAGTTGTCACCCTGGTTAGGAAGTTTTTTCTTATTCTCCAAACTGGATTTCCTGTCCTTAACTATACATTCACCGAATGTTCTTTATTTCTTGGGTCATAGCACATACTGCTATCTTACTTAGTCTGTTTATGTACTTTTGTCCCGTACCACATTATAAGCTCTGTGAAGGCAGAAAGCATGCCTTTTTCTCTATTGAGAATCCTTCCATGCCTATAATGGTGACTACCATTTAAGAAATGATTACTAAATACATGTAAATGAAAGAACAAGTGATTGAATCAAAGACAATCATTACTAGGAATGTAAAATTCCTGGGCTAGTCTCGCCATTGGTTGTAAGTCTGCTATTCCATTCACCTGGGGCTTATGGGGAAGTAGAAGTAGGGAGGGCATTACTACTGAGCAATCATAAAAGACCTTTTGGGGAATAAAAGCCTTCCATCTTGACTTGTCCTCATGATCTAGAGTACTGCCTATATGAAAAAACATGAGAATAAAACCAAACCTATTCCTCTGATGACTATCAGATCAAAGGGATAATATATTGATTTGAGATGCTAACGTTCATAACAGAGCAAGTAAAACAATAAAAATTGTCAGTGTATAAATCTCATTAACTTGCATGTTTTGAAGTTGGTAAAAACAAGTAAAATTGGCTTTGCTTCATTTCAGGGTAATTACTGTACTCAAAACTTAGAAAGTCAATAAATGCATTTCAATGTATATGATACAATAATCACGCATTATGGTCCATTTTCAAACAAATCATAATTACTGTCTGAGTATGACTCAGATCACCAAGGAACTTTCAGAAATGCTAAATTACTTGCAATTTGAACATGCTAAAAATGCCATGCCTTTACCACACAGAACAGATGAGTGATGGGCCAAACTTAGAAAATGCAATTCACTCTCAGTAATGTTACTAAAATGCTTGACAGATGGTATGGTCAATGAGGTTATGCAAAGCCTGTTTATTAAAAAAAAAATTGATTTTAGGTGTTTTCAAGAACTTTTAATTAAGATGCTTTTAAATAGTCTAAATCTTTTCTGTTCTGGGAATATTTACTCAGTCCAATCCAAAATCCAATTTATTTTGGCACAAAATGCAGAAATTGCACTTCTGACCATTTAAGCAATTTGAGCTTTTTTTTTTTTTTTTAAGATTTACTTATTTATTTTAGAGAGAGAGAGTATGAACAGGAGTGAGAGAGGGAGAGGGAGAGATTCTTAAGCAGACTCTGTGCTGAGTGCACAGCCTGATGCAGGGCTCCATCTCACGACCCTGAGATCACGACCTGAGCCAAAACCAAGAGTTGAATGCTTAACTGACTGTGCCACCCAGGTTCCCCAGCAATTAGAACTTTTTAAACCTCACTTTTGGGTACCAGTGTTCCCTCCCACACACACCATTTAGTTAACCTATTCTGATAGAGAATCCACTGAATACCAGGACATGTGATAGTAACTAATTAAAAAGAGTTCAGACCCTGTCCCTGGTCTGTAGGAGTCATGATTTATATCACAAGGTGACCATTGGTTACTGAAGGGTGAAAACGTCAATTCTTTATCTCAGTGATTGTAGGAAAAAGTTCCTCCATTAAAGGCTTGAAGAGTGAGTAGTTTCAATAAGGATGGTGTGGGTGAGAGAAAATACAGAATGTCTGGTATATCTCTGGATGACTGGCAATGGGCAACTCAAGAGAAATAGGTGGAGAGATGCTTGATCATAGTGGACATTGAGTGTCATGCTAGTGCGGATTTTATCCTAATGGTAGAAGAATCCATTGAAGGGTTTAAACCAGGGCAGTGAGCCTTTGGATTTAGGCACTAGAAGGACTCCTTAGGCAACACTGTTGAAAAAATTAAAAGAGAAGCAAGGCCAGGCAAGTTCCACAGAGTAGGCTAATATAATAATCCAGATGACAAATGAAGATCTTTAGGAATATGGGAAGGGGTTCCCTCCTCAGTGAGAATACCCTTGTCTGAATAACTGGTGATAGGATACTTCCTTATCTTGTGGACTAGGTGGAGTAAAGTAAATCTATCCTGTAACTAAATTTAAACTGGTCCATGTAAGTATTTTATAAATCCTGCCAACAATGATACCTCATAACATTTTAAAGTATATTTTATAAATAATAGTTTTATGCATCTAATTTTATTATTTAGCTATGCAAACATTTATTGAGCATTCACTGTGTGTTTTATTTTATTACATTCACTATGTGTGTGGCACAATGGGAGGCATATAGGGAATTAAACATATAGGCATGATACCAATCCTGAAATATCTAGAATTTTTATTGATAAAATACAAATTTTAAAGAGATACTTACTTAAAAATAGTTGAAGGCAAAATTTAATAAAATACCAAGATATTTAAGAAAACATATGTTTTGGGGCGCCTGGGTGGCTCAGTGGGTTAAGCCTCTACCTTCGGCTCAGATCATGATCTCAGGATGCTGGGATGGAGCCACGCATTGGGCTCTCTGCTCGGCAGGGAGCCTGCTTCCTCCTCTCTCTCTCTCTCTCTCTGCCTGTCTCTCTGCCTACTTGTGATCTCTCTCTCCCTCTGTCAGGTAAATAAATAAAATCTTTAAAAAAAAAATTTAAAAAAATGTATGTTTTGAGAGTAAGGAATCCAGAGTAATTTATCTAGACTAAGAGAGCACAGGGAGGAGTGAGGTCAAGATGGCGGAGAAGTAGCAGGCTGAGACGACATCAGGTAGCAGGAGATCAGCTAGATAGCTTATCTAACCATTGTGAACACCTACAAATCCAACGGGAAATCAAAGAGAAGAAGAGCAACAATCCCAGAAACAGAAAATCGATCACTTTCTGAAAGGTAGGACCTGCGGAGAAGTGAATCCAAAGCGACGGGAAGATAGACCCCGGGGGGAGGGGCCGGCACCCGGCAAGCGGCGGAGCGACGGAGCACAAAATCGGGACTTTTAAAAGTCGGCTCCACTGGGAGACATCGCTCCAGAGGCTAAACTGGGGGGAAACCCAGGCGGGGTCAGCATAACCCCAGGACCCGCGGGGTCACAGAAGGACTGGGGGTGTCTGAGTGCCGCAGAGCTCGCAGGTATTGGAGCGGGGAAGCCGGCTATAGCGACAAAGCCGAGGAGTGAGCTCTAAGCCCAGGGTTACCTTGTGCCGGTCGCAGGCTGGGTGGGCTCGGAGCGCGGCTGGAGGCCACGGAGACAAAAGCGACCCGGCGCTTTTCTCCAGCTCCAACAATTGACTGCTTTCCTCGAGGCGCGACCGCAAGCCAGGGAGGCGGGACTGTTGGGCGCTTTGCTCTGAGAGCGCACTGAGGAGCGGAACCCCAAGCTCTCGGCTCCTCCGGGCCGGAGACTGGGAGGCCGCCATCTTCATTCCCATCCTCCGGAACTCTACGGAAAGCGCTCAGGGAACAAAAGCTCCCGAAAGCAAACCCGAGCGGATTCCTTAGCCCGGCCCCTGGCAAGGGCGGTGCAATTCCGCCTGCGGCAAGGACACTTGAAAATCACTACAACAGGCCCCTCCCCCAGAAGATCAACAAGAAACCATCCAAAACCAACTTCAGTCACCAAGAACAGCGGAATTCCACAGCAGGAGAAAGCAAATCCTACCTGGACAAAATGACAAGGCGGAAAAACTCACCTCAAAAAAAAGAACAAGAGGCCGTACCGAAGGCTGGAGACCTAATCAATACAGACATAGGTAGCATGACAGATCTAGAGTTCAGAATGACAATTCTCAAGGTTCTAGCCGGGCTCGAAAAAGGCATAGAAGATATTAGAGAAACCCTCTCCGGAGAGATAAAAGCCCTTTCTGGAGAAATAAAAGAACTAAAATCTAACCAAGTTGAAATCAAAAAAGCTATTCATGAGGTGCAATCAAAAATGGAAGCTCTCACTGCCAGGATAAATGAGGCAGAAGAAAGAATTAGTGACATAGAAGACCAAATGACAGAGAATAAAGAAGCTGAGCAAAAGAGAGACAAACAACTACTGGAACACGAGGAGAGGATTCGAGAGATAAGTGACACCATAAGACGACACAACATTAGAATAATTGGGATTCCAGAAGAAGAAGAAAGAGAGAGGGGAGCAGAAGGTATATTGGAGACAATTATTGGAGAGAATTTCCCTAATATGGCAAAGGGAACAAACATCAAAATCCAGGAGATGCTAAGAACGCCCCTCAAAATCAATAAAAATAGGTCCACACCTCGTCACCTGATAGTAAAATTTACAAGTCTTAGCGACAAAGAGAAAATCCTGAAAGCAGCCCGGGAAAAGAAGTCTGTAACATACAAGGGTAAAAACATTAGATTGGCAGCGGACCTATCCACAGAGACCTGGCAGGCCAGAAAGAACTGGCATGACATATTCAGAGCACTAAACGAGAAAAACATGCAGCCAAGAATACTATATCCGGCTAGGCTATCATTGAAAATAGAAGGAGAGATAAAGAGCTTCCAGGACAAACAAAAGCTGAAAGAATTTGCAAACACCAAACCAGCTCTACAGGAAATATTGAAAGGGGTCCTCTAAGCAAAGAGAGACCCTAAAAGTAGTAGATCAGAAAGAAGCAGAAACAATATACAGTAACAATCACCTTACAGGCAATACAATGGCACTAAATTCATATCTCTCAATAGTTACCCTGAATGTTAATGGGCTAAATGCCCCAATCAAAAGACACAGGGTATCAGAATGGATAAAAAAACAAAACCCATCAATATGCTGCCTACAAGAAACTCATTTTAGACCCGAAGACACCTCCAGATTTAAAGTGAGGGGGTGGAAAACAATGTACCATGCTAATGGACATCAGAAGAAAGCTGGGGTGGCAATCCTTATATCAGATCAATTAGATTTTAAGCCAAAGACTATAATAAGAGATGAGGAAGGACACTATATCATACTCAAAGGGTCTGTCCAACAAGAAGATCTAACAATCTTAAATATCTATGCCCCTAACATGGGAGCAGCCAACTATATAAACCAATTAATAACAAAATCAAAGAAATACATCGACAGTAATACAATAATAGCAGGGGACTTTAACACTCCCCTCACTGAAATGGACAGATCATCTAAGCAAAAGATCAACAAGGAAATAAAGGCCTTAAATGACACACTGGACCAGATGGACATCACAGATATATTCAGAACATTCCATCCCAAAGCAACAGAATATACATTCTTCTCTAGTGCACATGGAACATTCTCCAGAATAGACCACATCCTGGGTCATAAATCAGGTCTCAATCGGTACCAAAAGATTGAGATCATTCCCTGCATATTTTCAGACCACAATGCTCTGAAGCTCGAACTCAATCACAAGAGGAAATTTGGAAAGAACGCAAATACATGGAGACTAAACAGCATCCTTCTAAAAAATGAATGGGTCAACCAGGAAATTAAAGAAGAATTGAAAAAATTCATGGAAACAAATGATAATGAAAACACAACAGTTCAAAATCTGTGGGATACAACAAAGGCAGTCCTGAGAGGAAAATATATAGCAGTGCAAGCCTTTCTCAAGAAACAAGAAAGGTCTCAAATACACAACCTAACCCTACACCTAAAGGAGCTGGAGAGAGAACAACAAAGAAAGCCTAAACCCAGCAGGAGAAGAGAAATCATAAAGATCAGAGCAGAAATCAATGAAATAGAAACTAAAAAAACAATAGAACAAATCAACAAAACTAGGAGCTGGTTCTTTGAAAGAATTAATAAGATTGATAAGCCCCTGGCCAGACTTATCAAAAAGAAAAGAGAAAGGACGCAAATAAATAAAATCATGAATGAAAGAGGAGAGATCACAACCAACACCAAAGAAATACAAACAATTATAAGAACATACTACGAGCAACTCTATGGCAACAAATTTGACAACCTGGAAGAAATGGATACATTTCTAGAGATGTATAAACTACCACAACTGAACCAGGAAGAAATAGATAACCTGAACAGACCCATAACCAGTAAGGAGATTGAAACAGTCATCAAAAATCTTCAAACAAACAAAAGTCCAGGACCAGACGGCTTCCCAGGGGAATTCTACCAAACATTTAAAGAAGAATTAATTCCTATTCTCCTGAAACTGTTCCAAAAAATAGAAATGGAAGGAAAACTTCCAAACTCATTCTATGAGGCCAGCATCACCTTGATCCCAAAACCAGACAAGGATCCCACCAAAAAAGAGAATTACAGACCAATATCCTTGATGAACACAGATGCGAAAATTCTCACCAAAATACTGGCCAATAGGATCCAACAGTACATTAAAAGGATTATTCACCACGACCAAGTGGGATTTATTCCAGGGCTGCAAGGTTGGTTCAACATCCGCAAATCCATCAATGTGATACAATACATTAATAAAAGAAAGAGTAAGAACCATATGATACTCTCAATAGATGCTGAAAAAGCATTTGACAAAGTGCAGCATCCCTTCCTGATTAAAACTCTTCAAAGTACAGGGATAGAAGGCACATACCTCAATATTATCAAAGCCATCTATGAAAAACCCACCGCAAATATCATTCTCAATGGAGAAAAACTGAAAGCTTTTCCGCTAAGGTCAGGAACACGGCAGGGATGTCCGTTATCACCACTGCTGTTCAATATAGTACTAGAAGTCCTAGCCTCAGCAATCAGACAACAAAAAGAAATTAAAGGCATCCAAATCGGCAAAGAAGAAGTCAAACTATCACTCTTTGCAGATGATATGATACTATATGTGGAAAACCCAAAAGGCTCCACTCCAAAACTGCTAGAACTTATACAGGAATTCAGTAAAGTGTCAGGATATAAAGTCAATGCACAGAAATCAGTCGCATTTCTTTACACTAACAACAAGACAGAAGAAAGAGAAATTGAGGAGTCAGTCCCATTTACAATCGTACCCAAAACCATAAGATACCTAGGAATAAATCTAACCAAAGAGGCAAAGAATCTATACTCAGAAAACTATAAAGTACTCATGAAAGAAATTGAGGAAGACACAAAGAAATGGAAAAATATTCCATGCTCATGGATTGGAAGAACAAATATTGTGAAAATGTCTATTCTACCTAAAGCAATCTACACATTTAATGCAATCCCTATCAAAATCCCATCCATTTTTTTTAAAGAAATAGAACAAATAATCCTAAAATTTATATGGAACCAGAAAAGACCTCGAATAGCCAAAGGAATATTGAAAAAGAAAGCCAAAGTCGGTGGCATCACAATTCCAGACTTCAAGCTCTATTACAAAGCTGTCATCATCAAGACAGTATGGTACTGGCACAAAAACAGACATATAGATCAATGGAACAGAATAGAGAGCCCAGAAATAGACCCTCAACTCTACGGTCAACTAATCTTCGACAAAGCAGGAAAGAATATCCAATGGAAAAAAGACAGCCTCTTCAACAAATGGTGCTGGGAAAATTGGACGGCCACATGCAGAAAAATGAAATTGGACTATTTCCTTACACCACACACGAAAATAGACTCAAAGTGGATGAAGGACCTCAATGTGCGAAAGGAATCTATCAAAATCCTTGAGGACAATGCAGGCAGCAACCTCTTTGACCTCAACCGCAGCAACTTCTTCCTAGGAACATCGCCAAAGGCAACAGAAGCAAGGGCAAAAATGAACTATTGGGATTTCATCAAGATCAAAAGCTTTTGCACAGCAAAGGAAACAGTAAACAAAACCAAAAGACAACTGACAGAATGGGAGAAGATATTTGCAAACGACATATCAGATAAAGGGCTCGTATCCAAAATCTATAAAGAGCTTATCAAACTCAATACCCAAAGAACAAATAATCCAGTCAAGAAATGGGCAGAGGACATGAACAGACATTTCTGCAAGGAAGACATCCAGATGGCCAACAGACACATGAAAAAATGCTCCGCATCACTCGGCATCAGGGAAATACAAATCAAAACCACAATGAGATACCACCTCACACCAGTCAGAATGGCTAAAATTAACAAGTCAAGAAATGACAGATGCTGGCGAGGATGCGGAGAGAGGGGAACCCTCCTACACTGTTGGTGGGAATGCAAGCTGGTGCAACCACTCTGGAAAACAGTGTGGAGGTTCCTCAAAAAACTGAAAATAGAGCTACCCTACGACCCAGCAATTGCACTCCTGGGTATATATCCTAAAGATACAAACGTGGTGCTCCGAAGGGGCACGTGCACCCGAATGTTTATAGCAGCAATGTCCACAATAGCCAAACTGTGGAAAGCGCCTAGATGTCCATCAACAGATGAATGGATAAAGAAGATGTGGTATATATACACAATGGAATACTATGCAGCCATCAAAAGACATGAAATCTTGCCATTTGCGACGACGTGGATGGAACTAGAGGGTATCATGCTTAGCGAAATAAGTCAATCGGAGAAATATAACTATCATATGATCTCTTTGATATGAGGAAGGGGAGATGCAAGGTGGGGGGGTTTGGGGAGAGGTAGGAAAAGAAAAAATGAAAAGATGGGATTGGGAGGGAGACAAACCATAAAAGACTCAATCTCAAGAAACAGACTGAGGGTTGCGGGGGGGAAGGGGGACGGGAGAGGGTGGTGGGGAAATGGACATTGGGGAGGGTATGGGCTATGATGAGTGCTGTGAAATGTGTAAACCAGATGATTCACAGACCTGTACCCCTGGGGATAAAAATACATTATATGTTTATTAAAATAAAAAATTAAAAAAAAAAAATTAAAAAAAAAAAAAAAAAAAAAAAGAGAGCACAGGGAGATTTTCTGTATATAGATGAGGCACAAATTGGGCTTCAAAGAAATGGATAGAAAAGAACTAAAGGCCAAACCACTCTACATTATATAATACAAATAAATGTAGAGCAAAGAGAGTAAGTCTGGCACATATGGAGTGGCAATATGGTATTTTATATATATATAAAATACCATATTATATTATACATATTATTATATAATATATAATATAATATATTAATATATATTATATTATATTATACCATATATATACACCATATATATATATATATAGTATGATATAATGAATATCAGATTGTTTGGAAGATTGGCCATTGACCATTCTGCCCTTCCCCCCACTTATCTGCATTTGTAAGGGAAGATAAGCTCATGGGGCTGAGAGACCAAAAGGATTAGTTAGAAAAGAATAAACCAGAAATGTGGAGATTGCTAGTAGAGTTCTATCTGCTCTTTCATCTCATATTCTAGGTTCTTCTTGGGGCTGTTAAAATCTTGCCTTTGGCTTCTCTAGTACACCCTTTTAGTGTATGATTAATTTCTGTTTTCTGAGAAGCTTGAATTTGATTGTATTATTATAATTTTTAAAAAGTCACATAGGTGATCCACATTACTTAGGACAAAAATTTTTAAATCTTAATGTGGCCTTCAGGGTGCCTGGGTAGCTCAGTCAGTTAAGCATCTGCCTTTGGCTCAGGTCATGATGTCAGGGTCCTGGAATCAAGTCCCACATTAAGCTCCCTGCTCAGCAGGGAATTTCTCTCTTTCTCTCTGCCAACTTGTGCTCTCTCTCTCTTTCTCCCTCCCTGTCCCTCAAATAAATAAAATCTTTAAAAAGAAATCTTACAATGACACTAAATTCATATCTTTCAGTAGTTATCCTGAATGTAAATGGGCTAAATGCCCAAATCAAAAGACACAGGATATCAGAATGGATTAAAACAAGACCCATTAATACGCTGTCTGCGAGAGACTCATTTTAGACCCAAAGACACCTCCAGACTTAAACTGAGGGATGGAAAATAATTTACCATGCTAGTGGATAACAAAAGAAAGCTGGGGTGGCAATCATTATATCAGACAAATTAGCTTTTAAGCCAAAGACTATAATAGAGATGAGGGAGGACACTGTATCATACTTAAAGGGTCTGTCCAACAAGAAGATCTAACAATTTTAAATATCTATGCCCCTAACATGAGAGTAGCCAATTATATAAACCAATTAATAACAGAATTAAAGAAACACATCAACATTAATACAATAATAGGGGACTCACTGAAATGGACAGATCATCTAAGTAAAATATCAACAGGGAAATAAAGGCTTTAAATGACACACTGGAACAGATGGACATCACAGATAGATTCAGAACATTCCATCCCAAAGCAACAGAATACACATTCTTCTCTAGTGCACATGGAAACATTCTCCAGAATAGATCACGTCCTGCATCACAAATCAGATCTCAACCAGCACCAAAAGATTGGGATCATTCCCTGCTTATCTTCAGACCACACTGCTTTGAAACTAGAACTCAACCACAAGAGGAAAGTTGGAAAGAACTCAAATACATGGAGGTTAAAGATCATCCTACTACAGAATGAATGGGTCAACCAGTAAATTAAAGAAGAATTTAAAAATTCATGGAAACAAATGAAAATGAAACACAACTGTTCAAAGTCTTTGGGACACAGGAAAGGCAGTCCTGAGAGGAAAGTATATAGCGATACAAGCCTTTCTTAGGAAACAAGAAAGGTCTCAAATATACAACGTAATCTTACACCTAAAGGAGCTGGAGAAAGAATAGCAAAGAAATCCTAAACCCAGCAGGAGAAGAGAAATAATAAAGATCAGAGCAGAAATCAATGAAATAGAAACCAAAAGAACAGTAGAACAGATCAACAAAACTAGGAGCCTGTTCTTTGAAAGAATAAGATTGATAAACCCCTGGCCAGACATATCAAAAAGAGAAAGAACCCAAATTAATAAAATCATGAATGAAAGAGGTTAGATCAAAACCAACACCAAAGAAATATAAACAGTTATAAGAGCATATTATGATCAACTATACACTAGCAAATTAGACAGTCTGGAAGAAATGGATGCATTCCTGTAGATGTATAAACTACCAAAACTGAACCTGGAACAAATAGAAAACCTGAACAGACTCATAACCAGTAAGGAAATTGAAGGAGTCATCAAAAATCTCCCAACAAATGAGCCCAGGGTCAGATGGCTTCTCAGGGGAATTCTACCAAACATTTAAAGAAGAATTAATACCTATTCTCCTGAAACTCTTCCAAAAAGTAGAAATAGAAGAATAACTTCCAAACTCATTTTATGAGGCCAGCATTACCTAATCCCAAAACCAAAGACCCCATCAAAAAGAATTACATACCAATATCCCTGATGAACATGGATGCAAAAATTCTCACCAAAATACTTGTCAGTAGGATCCAACAGTACATTAAAAGGATTATTCACCACGACCAAGTGGTATTTATTCCTGGGCTGCAAGGTTGGTTCAGCATCTGCCAATCAGTCCATGTGCTAAAATACATTAATAAAAGAACAAGAACCATGTGATCCTCTCAATAGATGCTGAAAAAGCATTTGACAAAGTACAGCATCCTTTCTTGATCAAAACTCTTCCCAGTGTAGGCATAGAGGGTACATACCTCAATATCACAAAAACCATCTATTAAAAACCCACAGCAAATATAATTCACAATGGGGAAAAACAGAGAGCTTTTCCCCTGAGGTCAGGAACATGGCAGGACTGTCCATTATCACCACTGCTAGTCAACATAGTAATAGAAGTTCTAGCCTCAGCAATCAGACAACAAAAAGAAATTAAAGGCATCCAAATCGGCAAAGAAGTCAAACTCTCACTCTTTGCAGATGATATGATTTTTTTTTTTTAAAGATTTTATTTATTTATTTGACAAAGAGAGATCACAAGTAGACAGAGAGGCAGGCAGAGAGAGAGAGAGAGGGAAGCAGGCTCCCTGCCGAGCAGAGAGCCCGATGCGGGACTCGATCCCAGGACCCTGAGATCATGACCTGAGCCGAAGGCAGCGGCTTAACCCACTGAGCCACCCAGGCACCCGGTGATATGATCTTTTATGTGGAAAACCCTAAAGATCCACTCCAAAACTGCTAGAATTCACATAGGAATTCAGTAAAGTGTTGGGATATAAAATCAATGCACAGAAATCAGTTGCACTTCTATGCACCAACAACAAAACAGAAGTAAAAGAAATTAAGGAGCTGATCCCATTTACACTTGCACCCCAAACCATAAGATACCTAGGAATTAGCCTGACAAAAGAGGCAAAGAATCTGTACTCAGAAAACCATAGAATACTCATGAAAGAAATTGAGGAAGACACAAAGAAATGGAAAAACATTCCATGCTTATGGATCCATAGAATAAACATTGTTAAAATGACTATGCCGCCCAGAGCAATTTATACTTTCGATGCCGTGTCAGTCAGAATACCAAAGGCATTTTTCAAATGCTGAAACAAATTTGCATGGAGCCAGAAAAGACCCCGAATTGCCAAGGAAATGTTGAAAAAGAAAAACAAAGCTGGGGACATCACATTGCCTGATTTCAAGCCATATTACAAAGCTGTGATTACCAAGACAACATGGTACTGGCACAAAAACATACATAGATCAATGGAATAGAATAGAGAACCCAGAAATGGACCCTCAACTCTGTGGTCAACTAATCTTTGACAAAGTAGGAAAGAATGTCCAATGGAGAAAAGACAGTCTTCAACAAATGGTGTTGGGAAAATTGGACAGCCACATGCAGAAGAATGAAACTGGACCATTTCCTTACACTGCACACAAAAATAGACTGAAAATGAATGAAAGACCTCAATGTGAGACAGGAATCCATTAAAATCCTTGAGGAGAACACAGGCAGCAACCTCTTTGACCTCAACTGCAGCAACTTCTTCCTAGAACCATTGCCAAAGGCAAGAGAAGCAAAGGCAAAAATGAACTATTGGAACTTCATCAAGATAAAAAGTTTTGCACAACAAAGGAAACAGTCAACAAAACCAAGAGACAACTGACAGAATGAGAGAAGATACTTGCACATGACATATGAGATAAAGGCTAGTATGGAAAGTCTATAAATAATTTATTGAACTCAAAACCCAAAGAGCAAGTAATCCAATCAAATGGGCAGAAGACATGAACAGACATTTCTGCAAAGAAGACATCCAAATGGCCAACATCACTCAACATCACTCGGCATCAGGGAAATACAAATCAAAATCACACTGAGATACCACCTCACACCAGTCAGAATGGCTAAAATTAACCAGTCAGGAATCGACAGATGTTGGCAAGGATATGGAGAAGGGGGAACCCTCCTACACTGTTGGTGGGAATTGCAAGCTGGTGTAGCCACTCTGGAAAACAGCATGGAGGTTCCTCAAAAAGTTGAAAACAGAGCTACCCTATGACCCAGCAGTTGCGCTACTGGGTATTTACCCTAAAGATACAAATGTAGTGATCCAAAGGGGCACATGTACCCAAATGTTCATAGCAGCAATGTCCACAATAGCCAAACTATGGAAAGAGCCTAGATGTCCATCAACAGATGAATAGATGTAGAAGATGGGAGATATATATATATATAGGTATATATATATATATACCTATATATATATACACATACATATATATTTATATTTTATATATTTTATATTTATATTTATGTTTATATTTATATTTTATGTTCCATATACATGCATGTATATTTTGTATATATGAAATGGATGGAATATTATGAAGCCATCAAGTAAAACCAAAATCTTGCCATTTGCAATGATGTGGATGGAACTAGAGGATATTATGCTAAGTGAAATAAGTCAGTCAGAGAAAGACAGTTACCATATGATTTCACTGATATGAGGAATTCAAGAAACACAGAGGATCATAGGGGAAGGGAGGGAAAAATGAAACAAGATGAAACCAGAGAGGGAGGCAAACCATAAACTGAGGATTGCTGGAGGGGAGGTGGGTGGGAGAAATGAGGTGGCTGGGAAATGGACATTAAGGAGGATATGTACTATGGTGAGTGCTGTGAATTGTGTAAGACTGATGAATCACCGACCTGTACCCCTGAAACAAATTATACATTATATGTTAATAAAAAAAAAGAAAACCACATTGAGATACCACCTTACACCAGTTAGAATGGTAAAAATTGACAAGGCAAGAAACAACAATGGTTGTGCAGAAATGGGAACCCTCTTACACTATTGATGGGAATGCAAGTTGTTTCAGCCACTTTGGAAAAGATTTCTCAAAGATTTAAAAATAGAGCTACCCTATGACCTAGCAATTGCAGTACTGGGCATTTATCCCAAAGATAACTGATGTAGTGAAAAAAAGGGCCACATGCACCCCAATGTTCATAGCAGCAATGTCCGCAATAGCAGAACTGTTTAAAGAGCTGAGATGCCTTCAACAGACAAATGGATAAAGAAGATGTGGTCCATATTTACAATGGAATATTACTCAGCCATCCAAAAGGATGAATACCCAACTTTTGCACCAATATGGATGCGACTGGAGGAGATTATGCTAAGTGAAATAAGTCGAGCAGAGAAAGTCAATTATCATATGGTTTCACTTATTTGTGGAACATAAAGAATATCATGGAGGGTATTAGGAGAAGGAAGGGGAAAATGAAGGGGGGCGGAAATCAGAGGGGGAGACAAACCACGAGAGACTATGGACTCCAAGAAACAAATTGAGGGTTTTGGAATGGAGGGGGGTGGGATGATGGATTAGCCTGGTGATAGGTATCAAGGAGCGCATGTATTGAATGGAACACTGGGTGTTATATGCAAACAATGAATCATAGAACACTTCATCAAAAACTAATGATGTACTGTGTGGTAACTGACATAACATAATTAAAAAATTAAAAAAGAAGAGGACCACCTCAGAAGATTTTGAAAAGTCAGTAATTATCAAATCCTCAAAATAAGAGGATACATTCCTACTGAATTTCATGGAAAATGTTTTCTTGAAAAAACTTAAGAAGGTCAAATAATGTAGGAAAAGGAATCTATTTGCTGAAAGTCCAAAGATAACCTAAAATCCCTGAATAAATCTTTCCACTTAGACACACATGCACGCACGTGCACACACACACACACACACACACACACACACACACACAGTCTTAATGTGGGTTTCAGGATTACTGTCTGCCAGTTTTTCCAACTTTTTTGTGCCAACTTTTCTGCTGTCCACACTGCCTTTTTCAGTTTACTGGCACAAGTTTGTTCCCTTCTGAGAGTTTTTCTAGATGCCTGTTGATTTTCCTTGAATTGTACTTCATATCCCTCTTCTTGTGACTGTCTGACCCACTCTTCAGAGCTTCAATGCAACCTTCTTAGAAAGGACTTTGTGGCAGTCCTCCATCTGTTTGTTTTCCCTGTTGCATTCATCAACATGTATGACTTCTTATTTGTGTGATATTTTAGTTCATTTCCAAATACATAGTGCCAATACATTTCTGGAAACACTTTTAAAACAATTTTTTTTTAAAGATTTTATTTATTTGACAGAGAAAGACACAGTGAGAGAGGGAACACAAGAAGAGGGAGTAGGAGAGGGAGAAGCAGGTTTCCTGCCGAGCAGGGAGCCAGATTCGGAGCTGGATCCCAGGACCCTGGGATCGTGACCTGAGCCAAATGCAGACATTTAACGACTTGAGCCACCCAGTTGCCCTGGAAACACTTTTTTAAGGAAGGGATGAATAGATAGAAAGATGGATAAATGGATGAAGAGAATTAAGACATATTTGTTAAATTTTTGCCTGAGTGTTGCTTTTTTGGTGCTATTGCAAATGTATTTCTTATTCATTCCAGTAATATGTCACAGGTATATAGAAAAGCTTGATTAATATATTCACCTTTTTATTCTAAGATCCCATTATTTTTGCATATTATTTCTAGGAGTTTTAGAGTCATGGGGGTGGTTTGGGGTTTTCTACGTAGACAATACTGATTACTGAGAATAACAACATTACTTTCAATTTGTTTATCTTTCATTTCTTTTTCTTCTTTTATTGTACTAAGATCTCTAGAACAGTATAGAATAGTATTTGTGAGAGAGGACATTTTTGCCTAGCTCTGCTTAGGGAAAAAGCATCTACTCTGTCATTATTAAGTGTGAGTTTAACTGTACATTTTCTTAAGTAGATATTCTTCATCAAGTTAAAGAAGCTAACTTGTAAGTTACTTGAAAGTTAACAGGTTAGGAAGGCAGGCATCTCTCTGCTTCTACTTTCTGGAAGAGAGTGAGAAGAATTCGTATTATTTCTCCTTTAAATGTTCACTACATGTGTGCAACTTACGAATTGTTGAACAGTACATCAAAAACTAATGATGTGGAACGCCTGGGTGGCTCAGTCGCTTAAGCCTCTGCCATCAGCTCAGGTCATGATCTCAGGGTCCTGGGATTGAGCCCCACATCGGGCTCTCTGCTCAGCAGGGAGGCTGCTTCCCCCTCTCTCTCTGCCTTCCTCTCTGCCTACTCATGACCTCTCTCTTTCTGTCAAATAAATATATGAGTAAATAAAATCTTTTTAAAAATGTTAAAAAAAAACTAGTGTACTATACGCTGGCTAATTGAACATAATAATAAAAAATGTTTGCTAGAATTTACTCACTAAAATCATTTGGGTATGTTGCTTTCTTTTCAGAAGGTTGTTAATTATTGATTCAATTTATTTAATAGAATTAGGGTTACTCAAGTTATGTATTATGCCTTGTGTGGAATTGTAGTATCTTTCAAGGAATTTTTCCATAGGATCAAAAATTATCCTTTTCATTTTTAATATTAGTGAATTGGGTCAAATTTATTTTGTCTCTTCTGTTAAAATGTCATTTTTTTTTTTTTTTTTTACTTTTTGAGTGTCTGCCTTTTAGTTTACAATATTTGTTCTCAAGTTATCTAAGTTGATCTTCAAATGATGCTATACTGCTTCACATGTAGTGTAAGGACATATAACAGAATTTCCAGTTCCTCCCTCCCATCCCTTGTGGGAATGCTGTCATTTATTTCACTTGTCAGTATGCTGCAATTGCCCAATACCTTCTAACTATAGTTATTTTAAATGACATGTCTTTTTGATGAATTAAGTAATAAAAATAAAAGATTTTGCCTTCATCTATTGTTTCTCCGATACCCTTTTTCCCCTTTATGTAGATCTCAGTTTCCGTCCTGTATCAATTGTGTTTTTCACTAAATAACTCCTTTAAATGTTTCTTTCAGGGCAGGTCTGGTGGCTATGAATTCCCTCTGTTTTTGTTTGTCTGAGACAGTCTGTATTTCTCATCCAGTTTTAAAGATAATTTTGCTGGGTAGAGAATTCCAAGTTGCTTACAGCCTTTCAGCACTATGATAAATAACTGGAAAATTTTAAATTTTTGCCTTTTAAAAAGTTTAAGTGGTAAGCATTGGGTCTTTCATCATTAAGTATGATGTTAATAGAGGGTCTTTTGTAGATGCTCGTTATCGTATTGGGAAATTATCCTCTTGACTAGTGTGCTAACGGTTTTTTTCTTTTTTTAATCATGAATGGTGGTTGAATTTTGTGACATTATTTTCCTGTAAAAATGGATATATAACCTTCTATATCTGTTGATGCAGTGAATTACAATGATTGATTTTTCAAATATTGAACCAGTCTTGCATATCTGAAATAAATCCCACTTGGACATATTACATAACTTATTTCATATTTTGCTGGATTTCATTTATATTTATATTTATTATTTTGAGGATATTGCTCCAAAATTCATGAGAGATATTGGCCTGTTGTAGTTCTTGCTCTTTCTCTCTCTCTCTTTATCTCCCCCCTACACACTGTGTAGTCCTCTCTCTCTCTCCTCCCCCCACTGCTGTGTTTGGTATCATATCAGTGTAATGCTGGCCATTTACAATAGGTGGAGAGTCTCCTCTCCTGTTTTATTTCTGGGAGAAGTTGTGCATAAAACGGTTAATTCTTCTTTAATTTTTGGTAAACTTCTCTAGGGAAGCCATCTGGGCATAGAAATTTCTTTTTCAGGAGTTTTAAAAGTACAAATTTAAAAAAATACAAATTTACTCTTCTTAATCTTGGTTGATTTTTAACAGCTTGTAGTTTTCAAGGAATTGGCCAATTTCTTTTAAGTTGCTGAAATTTTAAGCTTAAATTTGCACGCAGTATTCCCTGCAGGAACTATAGCGACATCGCTTTTCATTCTTGATGTTAATAATTTGTGTCCTTTCTCTTCTGACCATTTTCAGTATGGCTAGGGATTAATCAATTTAATTGATATTTTTAAAGAATCAACTTTTGGTTTCATTGCATTTTCTATTGCTTTCCTGTTTTCAATTTCACTAGTTTCTATTCTTTATTCTTTCTTCTCTTGTATTTACTCTTTTTTTTTAATTTTATTTTTTCAGTGTTCCAAGATTCATTGTTTATGTACCACACCCAGTGCTCCATGCAATACGTGCCCTCCTTAACACCCACGGGCAGGTTCTCCCAATTCCCCATCCCTTTCCCCTCCAAAATCCCCAGTTTGTTTCACAGAGTCCACAGTTTCCCATGGTTCATCTCCCCCTCTGATTTCCCCCAACTCTCTTCTCCTCTCCATCTCCCCATGTCCTCTGTGTTATTCCTTATGCTCCACAAGTAAGTGAAACCATATGATAATTGACTCTCTCTGCTTGGCTATTTCACTCAGCACAATCTCCTCCAGTCCCGTCCATGTTGATACAAAAGTTGGATATTCATCCTTTCTGATGGAGGCATAATACTCCATTGTATATATGGACCATATCTTCTTTATCCATTTGTCTGTTGAAGGGCATCTTGGCTCTTTCCACAGTTTGGCGACTGTGGCCATTGCTGCTATGAACATTGGGGTACAGATGGCCCTTCTTTTCACTACATCTGTATCTTTGGGGTAAATACCCAGTAGTGCAATTGCAGGGTCATAGGGTAGCTCTATTTGTAATTTCTTAAGGAATCTCCACAGTTTTCCAAAGTGGCTGCACCAACTTGCATTCCCACCAACAGTGTAAGAGTGTTCCCCTTTCTCCACATCCTCTCCAACACTTGTTGTTTACTGTCTTGTTAATTTTGGCCATTCTAACTAGTGTAAGTTGGTATCTCAATGTGGTTTTGATTTGAATCTCCCTGATGGCTCTTGTATTTATTTTGTGTGCATTTTGTTATTTTCTGGCTTCTTGAGGAAGATCATAAATTATTTACTTGAAACTTTTTCTGTTTTCTAGTGTAGGCATTTTTCGGTGCTATGAATCTCCCTCTAAACACTGTTTTAATTGCATCCCACAACTTTTGATGTATTTTGTTTTCATTTTTAATTAAATGTTACAAATACTTTATCTCTTTTGACACTTCCTTCTTCCCTCTCAGCCAGTGAATTATTTGGAAATATCTTGTTTAGTTTTCAACTGTTTGGATATAGCCTCTTATTTTTCTCTTAATTTCTAGTTTGATTACACCGTGACTGGAAAATATTCTCTATGATTTCAATTATCTTAAGTTTTTGAGGTCTGTTTTAAGATTAGGACTTGGTCTAGCTTAATGAATGTTCTGTGGGCAATGGAAAATAATGTGTATTCTGATATTGTTGTGTGGACTGCTAATTGTCAGTTATATTCTTCAGCTTGATGTTGTTTTTCAGTTACTTTATATACTTTCAGATTTTCTCTGTAGAATTTTTATCCTACAGATATTTAATATTTATCAGTATTATTGAGAGAGCAGTATTAGCCTTTCTAATTATAGTTGTAGATTTCTTTAATTTTTTTTCCATTCAGTTCCATTAATTTTTTTTCCATGCAATTTGAAACTCTGCTTTTCATTGCATAAATATTTAGTCTTCTTGGTGGATTGTTCCATTTATGATTACATCATGTCCCTTTTTGCCCCTAGTTATTTTTCTCTGATGCCTACTTTATCTAATAAATACCTAATCATAGGTCTTCTTAAATTAACATGATCATGATATGTCTTTTCCAGCCTTTTGCTTTCATCCTACCTATTTCATGGTTATTGAAGTGATTTTTTTATAGGTAGCTTATAGAGACTTACTTAGGTCATAACTTTTTTTTTTAATTCCCCTCTACCAATCTCTCTTTTAATTTGTAAGTTTAGAGCACTTACGTTTAATATCATTACTGATATGTTAAGGTTTCAGCCTATCATTTTATTATTTATTTTATGTTCGTATCTTCTAATTCTCATTCTTCTGCTTTTCTTTCCTTGCCTTACACTTTGAGTAATTGTAATGTTTTGGGAATTCCATATTATTTATAAGTAACTTATAAATAACTTATTTTTGAGTAAACTATATAGGTGTCTTAGTCATTTTAATATGCATAAGCAATTATCTCAAACTATTACTATTACTCACAAACTTATTACTATTGACCTTACTTTCAGTTTGGTCCCTATACTATCACACTTTTAAAATATCGTTGTTTTGGGGCACCTGGGTGGCTCAGTGGGTTAAAGCCTCTGCCTTTGGCTCAGGTCATGATCCCAGAGTTCTGGGATCGAGCCTCGCATCCGGCTCTCTGCTTGGCAGGGAGCCTGCTTCCCCCCTCAATCTCTCTCTGCCTGCCTTTCTGCCTACTTGTGATCTGTCTGTCACATAAATAAAATCTGTAAAAAAATTTAAAAATAAAAAATAAAAAAATATTGTTTTAAGAAATACTTCTACATATGTTGAGCATAAAAACAGATAATAATTTTTGTTTCAACCTTCACATATGACTAAGAAGAGCATTAGGAGAAGGATCATTTATTTGGTTTACCCTACTTTTTTTTTACCAATTCCATTGTTTATCTTTATTATATAAGTTCCAGTTTTCTTCTATTATCTTCTTTTTGTTTAGATAGTCTCATTTTGTTCTTCTTTAAGAGTAGTTTTGCTAGCAAACAGTTCTCTTTGTTATTGCTCTTTTTTGTTTTGTTTTTTAAACCTAAGAATGTCTTGATTTCCTCTTCATTCATGAAGGATAGTTTCCTTGGATTTAGAAGTTATTGAGTTTTTTGTTTTCAGCACATGAAAAATTTCCTCCATGATTTCACATAAGAAATTGGCTATCAAATTATTTTCCCCTATAGGTAATGTATCATTTCTATTCAGTTGCTTTTAAGGTTTTTTTCTTCAATTTTAGATTGAAAGGTTTAATTATGGTGGTCTTAGCATGTGTTTCTTTGGATTTATCTAACTTAGGATTCCTTTAGCTTCTTTTATTACAGACTTATGTCTTGCCCTAAATCTGAGAAGATTCAGCTATTATTTCTTTGAGTAATGTTTCAGCCATATATTCTTTCTTCTCTTCTTCTGGGACTCCAATGGTATGTATGTTAGCTCTTTCATTATTCTTAGAGTCCCGAGTCTCTGTTTTTTTACCCAGTCTATTTTTTCTCTTTGTTTAGAGGAAGTAAATTCTGTTGATCTATCCTTAGGTTCACTAATTCTGTCATTGTCATCTCTACTTTATTATCAAATCAAAAATTCTGAAAGTGTGTGTGGAGGATTTATAAAACAAGATAATACTTGAAAAACAAAGTGGCATATAAATTTTTTTCTAGTTTTGTATAGCTTTACATAATTTTAAAAATTAAAAGAAAAGGGCACCTGGGTGGCTCAGTGGGTTAAAGCCTCTGTCTTCGGCTCAGGTCATGATCCCAGGGTCCTGGGATCGAGTCCCGCATCGGGCTCTCTGCTCAGCCGGGAGCCTGCTTCCCCCTCTCTCTCTCTCTGCCTGCCTCTCTGCCTACTTGCGATCTCTGTCTGTCAAATAAATAAATAAAATCTTTTTTTTAAAAAAGATTTTATTTATTTGACAGAGAGAAATCAGAGCTAGGCAGAGAGGCAGGCGGGGGGTGGGGGAAGCAGGCTCCCCACTGAGCAGAGAGCCTGATGCGGGGCTCGATCCCAGGACCCTGAGATCATGACCTGAGCCGAAGGCAGAGGCTTAAACCACTGAGCCACCCAGGCGCCCCAAATAAATAAAATCTTAAAAAAAATTTTTTTTTAAAGAAATGCCTCACTCACAGTTGACTCTAATGTCTTATATCCCAACCAGTGTTCCTTTTTTTTTTTTAAAAAAGATTTTATTTATTTATTTATTTATTTATTTATTTATTTATTTATTTGACAAAGAGAGAGACAGCAAGAGAGGGAACACAGGCAGGTGGGGTGGGAGAGGGAGAAACAGGCCTCTGGCTGAGCAGGGAGCCCAATGCAGGGCTTGATTTCTGGACAGGATGCTGGGATCATGACCTGAGCCAAAGACAGCCACTTAACGACTGAGCCAGCCAGGTGCCCTCAGTGTTTCTTTTCTATAGGAAGAGGAAGAACAGCTGCCTCCTTTCTCCAAGGTTTTCATTCTTTTAAGCTCTGCAGATCCATAGCTTAAAGTAATTTCACTTTAGATTTGGGTTCTTCATCCCTCCCCTCCCCTTCGCTTCCCTCCCCTCTCCTTTCCTTTCCTTTCCTTTTTCCTTCTTTCTGTTGTTTGTCTTATTTAGTTAGCTGCTGTATTCTCTCTCGAGTTGAAACGGAGAAAGCAGCCAATGATCTTATCCTCCTCTTTATTCTTGACCTTTCCTTCTGGTACACCATACGGTGTTGAAACTTTTAGACTCCATTGTTTTGAAGTTTTTGTTACTTTTTAGGTTCTTCTTTACTTGGTGATTTTCTTTTTTTTTTTTTTTTAAGATTTTATTTATTTATTTGAGGAAGAGAGTGATTGAGAGAGAGAGAGATCAAGAGCAGGGAAGAGGGGAAGAGGGAGAAGCAGACTCCCCACTGAGCAGAGAGTCCTGAGATAATGACCTGAGCTGAAGGCAGATGCTTAACCAACTGAGCCACCCAAGCACGCTAGTGATTTTATTTTTCCCTGAAGGATTTATTGTACTCAATTTTCAAGATCCTTAATTCTCTCTATAACCAATGGGGTGTAGTCCATCTATTGCATTTTTATTTTAATTAGCATATTTAAATGTTGGTATATCTAACTGCATTTTAAACTAACAAATTACAAACAAGCAACTAATGAAATGATACAATAATATTCCATTTTTATTTTACTTCTTCAGTATCCACCGTTATTTTATTGAGGCTACATGTCTTTTCAAACTTTCTTTTGTTCTTTTGCTCTAGGAACACTTTCCTCAAATCTTCATTCTTCTTTTGTGAATCATATGTCTCTTGTTCCTATTTTTATTCTCCCCCCCGGAAAATAAATTGTTATTTCTGATTATATGATCACCTTTCTACTTAAGATTATACTTTTCCTGAGTCTGGTTTCAGTTTCTGTTCCCAAGCCCATCTCTGGTGATTGAGAAGAAGAGAATGTATTATTGGGAGGTGTGTTCTGAAGGTTTTAATCATAGGTGTTGGGATTCTGCATCATTCCTCTGGGTCAAAAGCCAAAGAGTACAGTCATACCTTTGTAGACACAGTATTCAACCTGCTGCTTTAACCTGTAGGTAATCACAAATGCTTCTTTGTGTTTATCCTAGTAGGGGAAATTGCTTGAGAAACCTGACTGTTTTGAAGGCATTACTCAAATGATCCCTTAGTTGGATGCAGTATGGTTTCCTCCTTTTCATAGAAGTTGGCTTTGGGCTTTAAAATTCTTCTACAAATTTTGAGCAGTGATTTATTCACTTTTTACTTTTGTGTACTTAATCTTCATTTCTAGTTTTCAAAAATTTCTCAAAGTAAATGGAGGGTTAGGAGGTCAGAAAAATGGAGGTCTAAGAGGTCCTTATGCTTAACATCCACAGAAAAGCAACAAATACAATAAATAAAGTTACAAATTGACAAAAATAACTCAGAGAAAGCTTTGGACTATAAGGAAGAAGCAGCAAAAGTCCTGCAGAGCTCAAAGACTGAGGATGACCTTATAGAAAAGTACAGGTAACATTTCACCTGTTCACACTATCCCCCAGTTCAGAGCAGCTTAACACAAGGAGGGATCTCCACAGAGAAAAAAGCAGGAGAATCCCAACAAGTCTTACCACTGTGGAGATTTACACAAGACCAGTGTCTTCCACAGTGTGTACCAATGTTCATCCCAGATAAAGGAGTTGCCTGAGGTTGCCCCCATGGCATCTAATTCCCAGGACAGGAACTATTGCTGTAGTAAGACCTGCCAGTAGTGTCCCCAGTCATGGCTGTACATCACTCTCTGGGATCAAGTTGCCATAGCACTTTGCCATAGACAAGACTAGAGTTGCTCTTGTCCTAAGATCCACCTCCTAAGTCTCAGATCATATCTCTGACTTGTCATTGCCCAGCCACACTGCCATTGATCTGGGTACTCTTCTCTGGTCCTGACATATGGTTTTAATGGAGTACAACTGGAGACAAGCTGTTGTCCTATGACTGCCTCCCCCTCCCCTGGAACTAGCATTACAACTTTGACCCAGTAGTCCCAGGCCAAGCTGCTAACACACTCTGTCTCCTCATCCCAAGCTCTATACCTCTTGTTACCCTACTGTTTCCACTGCTCAGGCCAGAATCACTGCAGTGAGCCCCAGAGATCCAGACCCCAGTTCCATGGGAGACGTGCGCAGACATACAATTCAGACACCAGTCCACAGCAAGTGGACCTGTGTCCCAGGACCCAGGTGCTATGGTAATTTTGTATGTACTTGATACCAGGACCCTAGTTGTTTTACTGCTCTGAGTGCCAGCATACCAGACCAGGTACCATGAGAGATCCTCTCAGTGAGAACTTTCTTCCACAGGCAAAAATGGAGAGAATGGGAAAAGTCCAACACTTTTAGCCTCTGAGGATCCTAATGGCCTTATCCATCGCTGCTGCTCACGGATCTCCATACTCTTGACTACAGAAGAACCTCCCACAGTTGCACTGATGCTGACCTCAGCTGTTGGGGTTGCATTACATCACTGTGCCTTCTTGGCACCAAAGACACTGCATACCATCCAGCTGGTATCCTTGCAGCTACCTTTAGGTAAATGCCTTTCCTCACTGAGGCAAGCCCCCAAAAGCTAGAGGAGATGATTGTGCCCTTAAATGTGCAAATAGCAACAACATAAACCTGAAGAGAATTATGGCCATCCAGGTACATGAACTTCACAGATCCACAAACAGATACAAGCCACAGAGATCATTACAGAGACACATAATAATCAAGCTCTTAAAAATCAAAGACAAAGGGAAAATACTGAAAGCACTGAGAGAGAAAAAAGACTCATCACATATAAGAGAATCCTGGTAATGCTATAAGTTGATTTCTCAGCAGAAGCCTTGCAGGCCATGAGAGAATGTGATGATATATTCAAAGTGCTCGAAGAAAAAAAAAAAATCCAAATGAGAATATACTGCCTAGCAAAGTTGTCCTTGATCTTCTCTACAGACAAATTTAAAACTCCACTAAAAAAACCTGTCATATATATGGACTAGTAAATAAGCTAATAACTAATAACTAATAACTATAAGCTAATAACTAATAAAGCTAATAACTAATAAAGGAGCTCAGTAAAGTTTCAGGATACAAAATCAATATACAGAACTCAGTTACATTTTTATATACTAATGAGAAAATATCTGAAAGAAAAAATAAGAAAGCAATATTTACAATATTGAAAACATTTACAGTATTGTAAACAATAAATGACTTAGTAATAAATTTAACTGAGGTAAAAGACCTGTATGCTGAAAACTATAAGACACTGATGAAAGATATCCTGGGTTTCTGAGTTGGAATTTATTGTGAAAATGTCCATAATACTCAAAGCAATCTGTAGCTTCAGTGCAATCCCTACGAAAATTCCAATGTCATTTTTCATTAAAAATGGAAAGAAAACTATTCTGACATTTGTATGGAACTACAAAGGACCCTAAATAGCCAAAGCAGTCCTGAGAAAGAACAACTGGAGGCATCACACTTCCTGATTTCAAGGTATATTACAAAGCTATAGTAATCAAAATAGTATAGTACTGGCATTAAAAAAAAAAAAATAGACCAATGAAACCGAATAGAGAGTTCAGACATAAACCCACACAACTAGTTTTTGACAGTATTGCCAACACGCAATGAGGATAACACGCAATGAGTGAGGATATCCACAGGCAAAACATTGAAACTGGACTCTCATACCACTCACAAAAATTAAATCAGAATGGATAAATGACTTAAATATAAGAACTAAAACCATAACACTCCTACAAAAAGGTACATAAGGAAAAGGATCCTTGACATTTGTCTCACCAATGATGTCTTGGGTAAGCCACACAAAGCACAGATACCAAAAGATACAATAAGTGGGACTACATAAACCTACAGAGTTTCTGTACCCCAAAGCAAACAATAAATTGAACACAATGGAGAAAATATTCACAGGCCATATATCTGATAAGATATTAATAGCTAATATATATGAATTACTCGTGCAACTCAATAGCAAAAAAAGAAAAAAGAAAACCCAAATAATCCAGTTAAAAAATGGCAGAGGAACTGAATAGACATTCCAAAGAAGGCACACAAGTAACCAAAAGGTATATGAAATGTGTTCAACATCGCTAATTGTCATGGAAATGCAAATCAAAACCACAATGAGATACCGAGATACTGCCTTACAGCTCTTAGAAAGGCTGTTGTCAGAATGATGATAAACAACAAATGTTGGTGGGGATGAGAAGCAAAAGGAACCCTTGTACACTGCTGGTAAGAATGTAAATTTATGCAGCCACTATGGAAAAACAGTCTGGTGGTTCCTCAAAAAATTAAAAAATAGTCTCTCATGGTTCATCTCCCTCTTTCATTTCTCCCCTTAGATTTCCCTCCCTTCCCCTATGGTCCTCCATGCTATTGCTTATGTTCCACATATGATATTTGTCTTTCTCTGTTTGACTTACTTCACTTAGCATAATCCCCTCCACTTCCATCCATGTGGATGCAAATGGTGGGTATTCATCATTTCTGATGGCTGCATAATAGTCCATTGTGTATATGTACCACGTCTTCATTATCCATTTGTCTTTTGAAGGGCATCTTAGCTCTTTCCACAGTTTGGCTATTGTGGACGTTGCTGCTATGAACATTGGGGTGCATGTGCTCCTTCCTTTTACTACGACTGTATCTTTGGGGTAAATATCCAGTAGTGCAATTGGTAGGTCATAGGGTAGCTCTATTTTCAACTTTTTGAGGAACTTCCATACTCTTTCCCAGAGTGGCTACACTAACAGTTTAGGAGGGTTCTCCTTTCTCCACTTCCTTGCCGACACCTATTGTTTCCTGACTGGTGAATTTTAGCCATTCTGACTGGTATAAGGTGGTATCTCATTGTGGTTTTGATCTGTACTTCCCTCATGACCAGTGATGTTGAGCACTTTTTTATGTGTCTGTTAGCCATTTGTATGTCTTTTTTGCAGAAGTGTCTGTTCATGTCTTCTGCCCTTTTTTTCCACTGGTTGTTAGTTTTTTGAGTGTTGAGTTTGAGAACTTTGTAGATCTTGGATACTAGCTCTTTATCTGTAGTGTCATTTGCAAATATCTTCTGCCATTCCATGGGCTGCCTCTTAGGGTTTCAGAGGGGAGGAGGTGGGGGTAGGGGGTAAACAGGGTGATGAGTATTGAGGGCATGTGCTGTGATGAGCACTGGGTGTTATACTCAACTAATGAATCATTGAACACTGCATCAAGGACTAATTATGTACTATACAGTGGCTAGCTGAAAATAATTTAAAAAATTAAAAACAGAACTACCCTATGATTCAGCAGTCCCCAAATTCAGATATGTTAGTGCCAGGTAGGTTCTCATAAATGTTTAACCCATGACATCAAAGAAACTTTGGGACAGGAGATGAGAAATACTCACTGAAGATGAAAAGAGTTATTGCCAAGTTAGATCTTCAAAAACCTAGATGGTTCAGCAGTTGACAAAGTTAAAGGAGGCTGAGAGGTTTGGGGACAAGAGCAAGAAGTATCTGATGCACCCTCTATCAGATGAAAAATGCCCTCAATTCCTAGTTCTAAAAGAATCCTTATGATGACTGGTTTGAATTTTATAAAATGATTTTTTCTGCATCTATTGAGATAATCATATGATTTTTAAATTTTTTTTGTTTTAGGAATTTTGTGTTCATGTTACAAATAAGATTGGACTGTAACTATTCTTTATACCATTCTTGCCTTGCTTTGACATCAGCTTTATTCCTGTCTCATAAGATAATATGAGACCATTTTCCATTTTTCTATTCTTGCTAATATGTTGTTTGAGATGCAAATTATTCTTTCCTTTGAAATTTGGAAGAATTTTCCATAAATCTATCTAGACCTGGTATTATCGATATCATGGGTTGGTTTTCAGCTGTGGATTCACATTGTTCAAAGGTTAGTTTACTTAGATTTTCTTTTCCTTCTCTAGTCTTGGTATTTGTTGTTTAAGTTTTCAAATGTATTATATGTAAAATTATATATAATCTTTGTATATATGTCTTTTCTTTCCATTTTTTAACACTAAAGAAATTACTCATTTTTTTTCTCTTTCTGATGCTTCAACAATTTTATTATTTGCTTTTGTGGTTCTGAAGTTTCACTACATTGTGTCTTTGTGTGGATTTATTTTTACTAATTCTCCTATCTTGTTTTCCATCAATTTTGATTAATTTTAACTGTTATCTTCTTGAATATTGACTCTAGCTTTTAATCTCTGTTGTCCCTTTTTAAAAATTCTCTTAGGCTTAGGTTGCAATATATCATTTGTGCTTGAAAGGTTTTTTGCTATATTTTATCCATGATTTTTCTTTGGCTCTTATTCTCTAATATCTTTAATATTTAATACTATTGATCCTGAATAAATCTTATTCTTTTGATGTCATTTATTTTTTGTTCATATATATATGTAACATAATATATGTATAACATAATATGTGTGCATATATTTATGTAACATAAAATATATCTCAACTGTCACCTGAATGTTTTTCAGGTACCATCTAAGGCTTTGGAAATATAATGGTAAACAAAACTGATAAATGTTCTGTGTTAATGGAAGGTAGAGAGGCTATAATTTTTGTTGTTGTTGTTGCTAGGTTTTTGTCCACAACCATGACGGTTTCTTTAACATATATTCTAGACATAGATTTCACGGTTGAAAAAAGTATGAAACCTTCCAACAGTTTAATACCACTGCCAAATTTTCATGCCGAGATTTTGTACTTATTTATATACAATAGCCAAATTAAAGTACAAGAACCCAACAAAAATGTGTGTATCTTGTGCATGTGTGTATATGATCATGCATATTGTCATGAAAGTTTCTTTTGCCTTTTTTCCTTTTATATATTCTCAGACTTTTTTTTAAAGGTTTTATTTATTTATTTGACAGAGAGCCACAGCGAGAGAGGGAACAGAAGCAGGGGCAGTGGCAGTGGGAGAAGCAGGCTTCCTGCTGAGCAGGGAACAGACTTGGGGCTGGATCCCAGGACCCTGGGACCATGACCTGAGCAGGGCAGACACTTAATGACTGAGTCACCAGGCGCCCCTCTCAAACATTTTCTATACCATTTTTCTTTTAAGAGTAAGGAAAAGGAAATCAATATTAAATCAATCATTGTGGCTACCTCGTAACAGTTCACATGAATTTATTGGTTAAAATGTGGCTCTTGGATTTCCTGGGGGTTCCATTAATCCATGCTGTTTCTTTGATTCTTTACAACACAGGTAATTCATAGTTGATTAGAATCCATAACTTCTTTGTAAATCTTAACAGTTATTTCATTGACTTACTGGGCTGGGAAGAATCAAAACAAATATCGTAAGTGATTCACTTTAGATGTCCTACCTGGCCATTATTTTCATTTAAAATTAATTAGAAGTTAGATATTTTTGAGTAAGCAAAACCCAGTGTCACTTAAAAATGTCAAGTGGCCAGGGGCACCTGGGTGGCTCAGTGGGTTAAAGCCTCTGCCTTCAGCTCAGGTCATGATCCCAGGGCCCTGGGATCGAGCCCCACATCGGGCTTTCTGCTCAGCAGGGAGCCTGCTTCCTCCTCTCTCTCTCTGCCTGCCTCTCTGCCTACTTGTAATCTCTGTCAAATAAATTTAAAAAAAAAAATGTCAAGTGGCCAGTCCTTATAAATGTGCCTGAACAACTACATAAAAATTTTATATAATGGAAATAAAAAGGGTTAATAAAGAAGTTTTTATTCATCAGACTACATTTCTTTTGCAGCACATTTCTTTTTTTTTCTTTCAAGATTTTATTTAAATTCCAATTAGTTAACATATGGTGTAATATTAGTCTCGGGTATAGAATTTAGTAACCCATCACTTTCTTACAATAATACCCAGTGCTCATCACAAATGACATCCTTAATAACTATCACGTATTTAATCCAGCCCCACCCACCTCCACGCCAGCAACCCTCAGTTTATTCTCTATAGTTAAGAATCTTTTTTATGGTTTGCCTCTTCCTCTTTTTACCCCTATGTCCATGTTTTGTTTCTTAAATTCCACCTATAAGTGAAGTCATATACATTTTGTCTTTCTGACTTATTTGCTTATTTTGCTTATAAGTCTCTAGTTCCATCCATTCTGTTGCAAATGGCGAGATTTCATTCTTTTAATAACTGGGTAATATTTCATTGTGTGTATGTGTGTGTGTGTGTGTGTGTGTGTGTGTGTATACACACACACACACCACATCTTCTATCCATTCATCTGTTGATGGACATCTGGGCTCCTTCTATAATTTGGCCATTGTTGATAATGCTGCTATAAACACTGGGGTGCATGTATCCCTTCAAATCAGTATTTTTGTATCCTTTGGGTAATGGCTAATAGTGCACTTGCTGAGTCATAGTATAGTTCTATTTTTAACTTTTTGAGAAACCTCCATTCTGTTTTCTGGAGTGACTGCGCTAGTTTGCACCAACAGTATAAGAGGGTTTCCCTTTCTCCACATCCTCGACAACATCTCTTGTTTCCTGAGTTGTTAATTTTAACCATTCTGACTGGTGTGAGGTAATATCTCATTGTGGTTTTGATTTATATCTCCCTGATTATGAGTAATGTTGAGCATCTCTTCATGTGTCTATTAGCCATCTGTATGTCTTTGGAAAAACATCTATTCATGTCTTCTGCCATTTTTTTTTAAACTGGCTAGAGGTGGAATTTAGTGATTCATCACTTGCATGTAATACCCAATGCTCATGACTTCAAGTGCCCTCCTTAATGCCCATCATCCAGTTATCCCTTCCCCCCCACACATTGCCCCTCCAGCAACCCTCAGTTTGTTTCCTAGAGTTTAGCATCTCTTATGGTTTGCCTCTGTCTCAGTTTTCATCTAGCTTATTTTTCCTCCCTTTTCCCTATGTTCATCTGTTTTACTTCTTAAATTCTATATATGAATGAAATCATATAATATTTGTCTTTCTCTGACTGACTTATTTTGCTTAGCATAATATACACTAGCTCTATCCACATTTTTACAAATGGCAAGATTTCATTCTTTTTGACAGCTAAATCATATTCCATTGTATATATATGCCACATCATCTTTGTCCATTTATCTGTCGATGGACAACTGGGCTCTTTCCATAGTTTGGCCATTGTGGACGTTGCTGCTATAAACATTGTGCTGCATATGCCCCTTCAAATCACTACGTTTGCACCCTTTGGATAAATACCTAGTAGTGCAAATACTGGGGTAGCGCTGTTTTTAACTTTTTGAGGAAACTCCATACGGTTTTCCAGTGTGACTGTACTAGTTTTCATTCCCACCAACAGTGTAAAAGTGTTCTCCTTTCTCCACATCCTCAACAAAATCTGTTGTTTCCTGAGTTGATAATTTTAGCCATTCCAGCTGGTGTGAGGTGGTATTTCATTGTGGTTTTGATTTGTATTTCCCTTCTTCCCATTTTTTAACTGGATTATTTGTTTTTTGGATGTTGAGGTTGATAAGTTCTTTATCCATTTTGGATACTAACCCTTTATCAGATATGTCATTTGCAAATATCTTTTCCCATTCTGAAGATTGCCTTTTAGTTTTTTTGATTGTTTCCTTCACTGTCTGGAAGGTCTTTATCTTAATGAAGTCCCAGTAGTTCATTTTCGCTTTTATTTTCCTTGCCTTAGGAAACATATCTAGTAAGAAGTTGCTTTGGCAGATGTCAAAGAGGTTGCTACCTGTGTTGTCCTCTAGAATTTTGATGGTTTCCTATTTCACATTTAGGTCTTTCACCCATTTTGAATTTATTTTTGTATATGTATAAGAAAGTGATCCAGTTTCATACTTCTGCACGTTGCTGTCCAGTTTTTCTAATAACATTTTTTTAAAAAGAGATTATCTTGGGGCGCCTGGGTGGCTCAGTGGGTTAAGCCTCTGCCTTCGGCTTGGGTCATGATCTCAGGGTCCTGGGATCGAGCCCCGCATTGGGCTCTATGCACAGTGGGGAGCCTGCTTCCTCCTCTCTCTCTGCCTCTCTCTCTGCCTGCCTCTCTGCCTACTTGTGATCTCTCTCTCTGTGTCGAATGAATAAATAAAATCTTTAAAAAAAAATAAAATAAAATAAAAAAATAAAAAGAGATTGTCTTTTTTTCCATTGGATATTCTTTCCTGCTTTGTTGAAGATTCATTGACCATATAGTTGTGGGTCCATTTCTGGGTTTTCTATTCCTTTCCATTGATCTATGTTTCTGTTTTTGTGCCAGTACCATACTGTGTTGGTAACTACAGCCTTGTAATATAGCTTGAAGTTCAGAATTGTGATGCTTCCAGCCTTGCCTTTCTTTTTCAAAATCACTTTGGGTATTTGGGGTCTTCCGTGGTTTCATAAAAAGTTTTGGATTGTTTGTTCTAGGTCTGTGAAAAATGCTGGTGGTTATTTTGATAGGGATTACATCAAAGGTATAGATTTCTTACGGTAATATAGACATTTTATTTATTTATTTATTTTTAATTTATTTAATTTATTTTATTTTATTTATTTATTTATTTATTTATTTATTATTTATTTAGACAATATTTATTCTTCTAGTCCAGGAACATAGAATATTGTTTGTTTTGTTTTTTGTTTTTTAAAAGATTTATTTATTTTAGAGAGAAAGAATGCAGGGGGAAGGGGCAAAAGGAGAGGGAGAGAGAGGGACTCTAAAGTAGACTCCTCACTGAGGGCAGATCCTAACATGAAGCTCAATTTCACAACCTTGAGATCATGACCTAAGCTAAAATCAAGAATCGAACACTTAACCAACTGAGCCACCCCGACTCCTGGAGCATGGAATGTTTTTCCATTTCTTTGTGTCTTCTTCAGTTTCTTTTATAAGTGTTCTAGAGTTTTCAGCATACAAATCTTTTGCCTGTTTGGTTAGGTTTATTCCTAGATATCTTGTGGTTTTAGTATAATTGTAAATGGGACTGATTCCTTGATTTCTCTTTCTGCTGCTTCATTACTGGTGCATAGACATCTAACAGATTTCCATATGTTGATTTTATATCCTGTGACTTTGCTGAATTTGTGTTATCAGTTCTAGAATTTTTTTTTCAGAGTCTTTTGGGATTTTTACATAGAGTATCATCTCATTTATAAAAGATGAAAATTTGACTTCTTCCTTGCCAATTTGGATGCCTTTTATTTCATTTTGTTTTCTGATTACAGAGGCTAGGACTTCCAGTACTGTGTTAAACAGTGGTGGTGTACTTTATACAGTGCTACTGACTATAATAAAAAACAATTTGAATATTTGAAAATTTTTGACTTTAGCTTTAGAAGGCTTTTCAAGTACGTGAATAAAGACAATATCAAGATGGAAAATAAGTAAATAAATAAATAAATGACAGTGTTGAGAGTGGACATCCCTGTTTTGTTCCTGACCATAGAGGAAAATCTCTCAGTTTTTCCCCATTGAGGATAATATAAACTGTGGGTTTTTTGGTGTCTTTAGTGTGTTTTATGGTGTTGAGGAGTGTTCCCTCTATCCTTACCTTGTTGAGGGTTTTTATCAAGAATGAATGGTGAGTTTGTCAGATGCTTTTTCTGAATCTATTGAGAGAATCATATGGTTCTTATCCTTTCTTTTTTCAATGTGGTTTATCATGTTAATTGATTTGCAAATATTGAACCACCTTTGCAATCCAGGAAACAATTTCATTTGATCATGGTGAATGATTCTTTTAATGTATTGTTGGATTCGATTTGCTAGTATTTTGTTGAGTATTTTTGCATCCATGTTCATCAAGAATATTAGCTTGTAGTTTTCTTTTTTAGTTGGGTGTTTGCCTAGTTTTGGAATCATGGTAATGCTGGCCCTGTAGAATGAGTTTGGAAGTTTTCCTTTCATTTCTATTTTTTGGAATAGTATGAGAAGAATAGGTATTAACTATTTTTTAAAGATTTTATTTATTTATTTGACAGACAGAAATCACAAGTAGGCAGAGAGGCAGACGGGGCGTGGGGGGAAGCAGGCTTCCTGGTGAGCAGAGAGCCCCATGTCGGGAGCAATCCCAGGACCCTGAGATCATGACCTGAGTCAAAGGCAGAGGCTTAACCCACTGAGCCACCCAGGCGCCCTTTAACTATTCTTTAAATGTTTGGTGGAATACCCTGGGAATCCTTCTGGCCCTGGACATATTTTGTCCAGAGATTTTTGATTACTGTTTCAATTTCTTTGCTGGTTATCAGTCTGTTCAAGTTTTCTATTTCTTCCTGTTTCAGTTTTGGTAGTTTATATGTTTCTAGGAATTTATCCATTTCTTCCAGATTGCCCAATTTTTTGGTATGTAATTTTTCATACTATTTTCTTATGAGTGTTTGTGGTGTTTGTGTGAGTTCTCCTTTCTCATTCATGATTTTATTTATTTGCATTCTTTTTCTTTTCTTTTTGTTAAGTTTGGCTAGGGGTTTATCAATTTTATTAATTTTTTCAGTGAACCAGCTCCTGGTTTCATTGATCTGTTCTGCTGATTTTTTTTGTTAGTTTTTTTGTTTCTATTCATTAATTTCTGCTCTAATCTTTATTATTTCCCTTCTTCTGCTGGCTTTAGGCTTCATTTGTTGTTATTTTTCCAGCTCCTTTAGGTGTAAGCATAGGTTATATATTTGAGATTTTTCTTGCTTCTTGAGATAGGCAACACATTTCTAATATTTGAATTCAAAATTCTCTTCTCATTGTTTGGTAAAAGGAAAACATCAGGCTAAGTACTCTAAAAATCTCATGAATTCCATATTAGTAGATTCCCATTGGGTGAACTACAGTGACTGAAAATCCCCCAAATGTTTGCAAGCTTGAAAATTGGAATTAGCTTGTTTTGGTCTATCAAAATTGTACTCTTTATGTCCCATACGTAATTTTATTTAAGCCTGATTAAATAATAAGTCCAATATATGTATTAATGTCAGAAAACTCTGTGAATGGCTATGGACAAGAATGAGGGCTTTTTTTTTAAGCAATGAAATTTTTCATTGTCAAATATCTTGAGAAGTGATCATTCTTGCACTGCAGCAACTTCTTCCTAGAAACATTGCCAAAGACAAGGGAAGCAAGGGCAAAAATGAACTATTGGAACTTCATTCAGGATAAAAAGCTTTTGCGTAGCAAAGGAAACAGTCAACAAAACCAGAAGACAACTGACAGAATGGGAGAAGACGTTTGCAAATAACATATCAAATAAAGGCTTGTATGCAAAATCTATAAAAATGTATAAAACTCAACACCGAAAGAACAAATAAACCAATCAAGAAATGGACAGAAGACATGAACAGACATTTCTGCAAAGAAGACATCCAAATGTCCAACAGACACGTGAAAAAGTGCTCAACATCACTCAGCATCAGGGAAATACAAATCAAAACCACAGTGAGATACCACCTCACATCAGTCAAATGGCTAAAATTAACAAGTCAGGAAATGACAGATGTTGGTGAGGATGCAGAGAAAGGGGAACCCTCTTATGCTGTTGGTGGGAATGCAAGCTGGTGCAGGTGGAAAACAGTATGGAGATTCCTCAAAAAGTTGAAAATAGAGCTACGCTCCCACCCAGCAATTGCACTACTGGATATTTACCCTCAAGATACAAATGTAGTGATCCAAAGGAGTACGTGCACCCAAATGTTTATAGCAGCAATGTCCACAATAGCCAAACTATGGAAAGAGCCTAGATGTCCATCAACAGATGAATGGATAAAGAAGATGTGGTATCTAAATTCAATGATATACTATGCAGCCATCAAAAAAACCCCAAAATCTTGCCATTTGCAGCAATGTGGATGGAACCAGAGGGTATTATGCTAAGCAAAATAAGTCAATCAGAGAAAGACAGTATCATATGATCTTACTGATATGAGGAATTTGAGAAACAAGACAGAGGATCATAGGAGAAGGGAGGGAAAAATGAAACAAGATGAAGCCAGAGAGGGAGACAAAGCATAAGAGATTCTTAATCTCAGGAAACAAACTGAGGGTTGCTGGAGGGGAGGGGATGGATGAATCGGGTGACTGTGTGATGGGCATTGGGAGGGTATGTGCAATGGCGAGTGCTATGAATTGTGTAAGACTGATGAATCACAGACCTGTACCCCTGAAATAAATAATACATTACATGTTAATAAAAAAAAATAAAAGAGATCACTCTTGCAGCAGAAAAATGATAATCAAGAAGGCAATCCTCCGACATTAGTGAGAGAAAACTTCCTCCTCTCTCTGGGTAGGAGGTAAGAATCATTCCAGAGCATGAGATTCTTAGAGTGTCGCCCATGGAGGGAGTGGGTGTTGAGCTTCCTGTGGTAATGTGGAAACATCCCAGAGCAACACAGAGAAGAAGCTTAAGCAGAGCTCCTGGGAAAAGTAATTTAGTTCATGTGTTATACTACCCTCCCATTATCTCAAGCTCTCGGTAAATTCTCATGAGAAAATACAGTCTGGGCTTTTCAGCAACATGGTAAACAGAATGGAAGATCTTTCTCTATGCTTGGGGTAGAACAGAAAAGTGGTAAGAGGGATCCTGTTCACTGAGCTCATGAAGGGGGAAGAGTGGAATAGTCACTAAATGGTTCAGACACATGTAATCATGAGGGTCATCTTGGCAGCGACAGCCTGGGGATAGAACCAAGAGGTTGTAGTGAATAACCTATTCCTGAAGCCACAGGATCATCAGACCCAGACCTCTCTCAAGTAGTTAATCGACTTTAGAGAGGACTTATTTTAGCCTGTAAGTTACTGAAAGCTTACTGGACTTTTTCCAATGTTTTTGTCTAGAGGGAGCCAGGTCTGGACTAGAGTTTATCAGCATCATTGTTTCTGAGTTTTCTATAAGCACCATCCCTACAGAATCTTCATCCTCCAAGTCTATACCTGCTGTTGCTTTCCTTTCTGCTGCACATAACAGCTCTCCAAGTGCGAGAGACATCTTAACACACTGGTAAGAGATGAAAGAGAGAAATTCCAAAGTTGGGAATGGGGATGAAGGAGGATGGAAGGGAGAAAGAGAGAAAGGAGCTAATCACACAGATTAGCCTCTCTTACTAAAAATAAGATGTGTGATACTCTGAAAAGCAGAGACTTTAACTCCAATTCAAATATCTAAATGGTTTGTGTCTCTCCAGGATATCAGACTTTGCAAGAGAAATGACAAATCCCAAGAACCCCAGAGTATATGGGACCATTTTGTGCTAAATGCACACTACATTGGGAAACTAATCATCTATTCTAACATGAATAGACAAACATTATTATCTGTTTTCATTTGAAAATCCAACACCTAGGGGAGACAAGATGGCGGGGAAGTAGGAGGAGGCGCCTTTTCAACCTGCACCCTAAAGTGAGCTGATTACCTACCAAAGAACTCCGATCACCCATGAAATCAGCCTGAGATCAGAATTATACACGTCTGGATCTCTACGGGGGCCAGAAGACGCCAGTGGGCAGGTAAAGTGGAGTGGGAACGTCGGACTGATATCGGAAGATAAACAAAAGGGGGAGGGAGCCACCAGAGGCGACCGACTGAAAAATAATACCCCGATACGAGAGTGCCCGGCATCTGGGGACCAGCATTAACTTGGAGTCTTGTTGAAAGCACTCAAAAGAGCAAAGACTCGAGCGGGGAAATTGTGGGAATCAGGGCAGATAGGGATAGGGGCTTAAGTCCCCAGACCCAGGGCAGCCTCCCCTGGCGCTGAGCCGGAGAGTGCGGCGGAGAAACCTGGTCTTTGTCCCGGAGCCGCCAGTGCGCCCGAGAACGGGTGGAGTCCGGCTCCCGTGAGGGGCTGGGAGCCACACCAGACGGCAGAACGCGCACCTTACTGGAGATGCGCGCGTGCCTCAACCTCCCCTGAGAGAGGTGCACGCCCAGCCTGGTGTTCTGGGACCCACGCGGCGATAGACCCAAGCGGCGATAGAGCCGATAGAGCTGGAGGCGCCGCGCCCCAAACCATCCCCTGGGAGAGGTGCGCGCAAGACCTGAGCTCTTAGCCCCAGCCAGCGGGAAAATCTCAGTGTGCGATTGCTGCTTGGAACCTCTCTGGCGGTCTGGAGCTGCCCAGACAGCCACAGCTGCCTTGGTTTTGCGTACAAGCAGGAGATCCTGCGTCCCCAGGGACCGTGACTCAGAACCTGCTCTGCCAGCGGCCCAGCGGCTGCAGCACCTGCAGGGGAGCAGACTGAGGCTTCTCTCTGAGAGGGAGGTTGGGGTGCAGTTTTCTTTCCTCTAAACCTCCAAAAACCATCAAAAGCTGTCAAGGCGAGAGAAAAGAAGTGAACAAACATAAAAACCTCCAGAGAACAAAAACCTGAAAAAAAACGTTTTTCTCAGAGCCCACCCCCTTGAGGGGGTCGGGAGGACTTAACTCAGGGAACATCATTGACTGAAAACCCACGTGGCAGCCCCCTCCCCCAGAAAACAAATCAGGAAAAAAAAAAAAAAGACTACAAGAGAACAACCACCACTACTTCATAGATACAACTTTTATTTTTAATTCTTTCCCACTATTCTGGTTCATTTTTTTTCTTTTTTTATATAGATAATTTTTTAACCTATTTACCATCACAGTGAGATGTCCAGTACATCAAATTCCATGATAAACTTCTAACCTGAATTTTTTGATACATACACATGTGTTTTTCTTTTGCTTTTCTATTTTCTTAATTTTTAAAAAAATTTTTAATTTAGTTTAGTCCAGTTTATTCCTTTTTTATTTTTATTTTCTAATATTCATATAGAGTTAAACTTCAAGGTAACCCCCTTTCTCCAAGCAATGCTACCCCTATAGGTGAACCAATTTTTAATCCCCCTTTTTCTTAGGAAAGTTGAGTCCTTTAACAAAGATATCAAGATACATCCAGGAAGAATCAAAATAACCTTCCTCGCCCACACCGAGAATCTATAACCATGCTCCCATCTTTTTCTTCTGCCAGTGTCTCTGTGTATTTATGTTTGTCCGGATAGTATATAAATCTTATACTTGGGGTTCTTCTTGACGAGGCTCCTCCTTTTTTTTGCTTATATATATATATATATATATTTTCTCTCGTCATATACTTTTATCAGTCTTTTTGTTTGTCTGTTTTTGTTTGTATACGTCATAAACCTTACCCTGGGGCCCATTTGGGCTGAACCTTCACTTTTATCTTCCCTTTTTTTCCTGTCTCTCTCTCTCCCTCTTTTTTCTTTTTCTTTTCTTTTTTCTCTCATTTGGGTGGGGAATCCTGAGTGCTCAGAAGCGTTCCAGGGTGCACCTTGACTGCACCACGGTCAATACATCCACCTACATCTGTCCAGTCATCTCTCACCAAAATGACTAGGAGGAGGAATCCCCAACAGAAGAAAAATACAGAGGATGGGCCTTCTGCAACAGAGCTAACGGCTATCAACATAGACAATATGTCAGAAAGAGAATTCAGGCTAACAATTATCCAGGCAATAGCTAGGTTGGAGAAAGCCATGGATGACCAAACAGAATTGATTAGGGCAGAATTGAAAGCGACCAGAGAGGAGGTTCATAATGTTAGGGCAGAGCTGAAGGCCACCAGGGATGAGGTTCACAACGCTCTCAATGAGTTCCAATCTAATCTAAATTCTCTAAAAGCTAGGGTAACTGAGACAGAAGATAGAATTAGTGATCTGGAGGACAAACAAATAGAGAGAAAGGATCAGGAGGAAGCCTGGAACAAACAGCTTAGAAGCCACGAAAACAGAATCAGGGAAATAAATGATGCCATGAAACGTTCCAACGTCAGAATTATTGGAATCCCTGAAGGGGAGGAGAAAGAAAGAAGTCTAGAAGATATAGTGGAACAAGTTTTTCATGAAAATTTTCCCAATCTTGCGAATGGAACAAGTGTTCATGTACTAGAAGTAGAAAGGTCCCCCCCCCCAAGATTATAAATTCAAAAAAAACATCCAGGCACCTCATAGTAAAATTGAGGAATCATAATTGTAGATACAATCTCTTGAAAGCCGCTAGGACAAAGAAGCTCCTTACATACAGAGGAAAGCCCATCAGAATAACGTCAGACCTGTCCACAGAGACCTGGCAAGCCAGAAAGGGCTGGCAAGATATATTCAGGGCACTAAATGAGAAGAACATGCAGCCAAGAATACTTTATCCAGCAAGACTGACATTCAAAATGGATGGAGAGATAAAGAGTTTCCAAGACCGGCAAGGCTTGAAAGACTATGCAACCACCAAGCCGACACTGCAGGAAATATTAAGGGGGGTTCTATAAAAGAGGAAAAATCCTAAGAATAGCATTGAACAGAAATATAGAGACAATCGACAGAAAGAAAGACTTCAAAGATAACACAATGTCAATAAAAACGTATCTCTCAATAATCACTCTCAATGTGAATGGCCTAAATGCACCCATAAAACGACACAGGGTTGCAGATTGGATAAAACGACAGGACCCATCCATATGTTGTCTACAAGAGACCCATTTTGAACCTAAAGATACACCCAGACTGAAAGTGAAGGGATGGAGAAGCATCTTTCACGCCAATGGGCCTCAAAAGAAGGCCAGGGTAGCGATTCTCATATCAGATAAATTAGATTTTAAACTAAAGACGGTAGTCAGGGATACAGAAGGACACTACATCATTCTTAAAGGGACTATCCACCAAGATGATCTAACAATTGTAAATATCTATGCCCCCAATATGGGAGCAGCCAATTACATAAGAAAACTATTAATCAAGATAAAGAGTCATATTGATATGAATACATTAATAGTAGGAGATCTTAACACGCCTCTCTCAGAAATAGACAGATCATCGAAGCAGAAAATCAATAAAGAAATAAGAGCATTGAATGATACATTGGACCAGATGGACCTCATAGATATATACAGAACATTCCACCCTAAAACAACAGAATACTCATTCTTCTCAAGTGCACATGGAACCTTCTCCAGAATAGACCACATACTGGGTCACAAATCAGGGCTCAACCGATACCAAAAGACTGAGATTATTCCCTGCATATTCTCAGATCACAATGCTTTGAAACTGGAGCTCAATCACAAGGAAAAGTTCAGAAGGAACTCAAATACCTGGAAGCTAAAGACCACCTTGCTTAAGAATGCTTGGATCAACCAGGAGATCAAAGAAGAACTTAAACAATTTATGGAAACCAATGAGAACGAAGACACTTCACTCCAAAACCTATGGGATACAGCAAAGGCGGTCCTAAGGGGGAAATTCATAGCCATCCAAGCCTCCCTCAAAAAAATTGAAAAATCCAGAATACACCAGCTGTCTCTACACCTTAAAGAACTGGAGAATCAACAACAAATCAAACCAACTCCACACGTAAGAAGGGAAATAATCAAGATTAGAGCAGAGATCAACGAGGTAGAAACCAGAGATACAGTAGAACGTATCAACGAAACTAGAAGCTGGTTTTTTGAAAGAATCAATAAGATCGATAAACCATTGGCCACACTAATCCAAAAGAAAAGAGAGAAAGCCCAAATTAATAAAATTAAGAATGAAAAGGGAGAGATCACAACTAACACCAAGGAAGTAGAAACAATCATCAGAAGCTATTATCAACAGTTATATGCCAATAAGCTAAGCAACCTAGATGAAATGGATGCATTCCTGGAAAACTATAAACTCCCAAAATTGAACCAGGAAGAAATTGACAACCTGAATAGACCGATATCTAGTAACGAGATTGAAGCAGTGATCAAAAACCTCCCAAAAAACAAGAGCCCAGGACCTGACGGATTCCCTGGGGAATTCTATCAAACTTTCAAAGAAGAAATAATACCTATTCTCCTGAAGCTGTTTCAAAAAATTGAAGCAGAAGGAAAACTTCCAGACTCTTTTTATGAAGCCAGCATTACCCTGATCCCCAAACCAGGCAAAGACCCTACCAAAAAGGAGAATTTCAGACCGATATCACTGATGAAAATGGATGCTAAGATTCTCAACAAGATCCTAGCAAACAGGATCCAACAGCACATTAAAAAGATTATCCACCATGACCAGGTAGGATTCATCCCTGGGTTACAAGGATGGTTCAACATTCGCAAATCAATCAATGTGATAGAACAAATCAATAAGAGAAGAGAGAAGAACCACATGATCCTCTCCATTGATGCAGAAAAAGCTTTTGACAAAATCCAGCATCCGTTCCTGATTAAAACGCTTCAAAGTATAGGGATAGAGGGAACATTCCTGAACTTCATCAAATCTATCTATGAAAAACCCACAGCAAATATCATCCTCAATGGGAAAAAGCTTGCAGCCTTCCCATTGAGATCAGGAACACGACAAGGATGCCCACTCTCACCACTCTTGTTCAACATAGTATTAGAAGTCCTAGCAACAGCAATCAGACAACAAAGAGAAATAAAAGGTATCCAGATTGGCAAGGAAGAAGTCAAACTCTCTCTCTTCGCAGACGACATGATTCTTTATATGGAAAACCCGAAAGACTCCACCTCCAAACTACTAGAACTCATACAGCAATTCAGTAATGTAGCAGGATACAAAGTCAATGTCCAGAAATCAGTGGCTTTCTTATACACTAACAATGAAAATACAGAAAGGCAAATTAGAGAATCGATTCCATTTACTATAGCACCAAAAACCATAAGGTACCTCGGAATAAACCTAACCAAAGAGGTTAAAGATCTGTACTCGAGGAACTACAGAACACTCCTAAAAGAAATTGAAGAAGACACAAAAAGATGGAAGACCATTCCATGCTCTTGGATGGGAAGAATAAACATCGTTAAAATGTCTATACTGCCCAGAGCAATCTATACTTTTAATGCCATTCCTATCAAAATTCCACCAGTATTTTTCAAAGAGCTGGAGCAAATAATACTAAAATTTGTATGGAATCAGAAGAGACCCCGAATTGCTAAGGAAATGTTGAAAAACAAAAATAAAACTGGTGGCATCACGTTACCTGATTTCAAGCTTTACTACAAAGCTGTGATCACCAAGACAGCATGGTACTGGCATAAAAACAGACACATGGACCAGTGGAACAGAGTAGAGAGCCCAGATATGGACCCTCAACTCTATGGTCAAATAATCTTTGACAAAACAGGAAAAAATATCCAGTGGAAAAAAGACAGTCTCTTCAATAAATGGTGCTGGGAAAACTGGACAGCTATATGTAGAAGAATGAAACTTGACCATTCTCTTACACCATACACAAAGATAAACTCGAAATGGATAAAAGACCTCAACGTGAGACAGGAATCCATCAGAATCCTCGAGGAGAACATAGGGAGTAACCTCTTTGATATCAGCCACAGCAACTTCTTTCAAGATATGTCTCCAAAGGCAAAGGAAACAAAGGCAAAGATGAACTTTTGGGACTTCATCAAGATCAAAAGCTTCTGCATAGAGAAGAAGAAACAGTCATCACAACAAAGAGGCAACCCGCGGAATGGGAGAAGATATTTGCAAATGACAGTACGGATAAAAGGTTGATATCCAGGATCTATAAAGAACTCCTCAAACTCAACACATACAAAACAGATAATCATATTAAAAAATGGGCAGAAGATATGAACAGACACTTCTCCAATGAAGACATACAAATGGCTACCAGACACATGAAAAAATGTTCATCATCACTAGCCATCAGGGAGATTCAAATCAAAACCACATTGAGATACCACCTTACACCAGTTAGAATGGCCAAAATTAGCAAGACAGGAAACAACGTGTGTTGGAGAGGATGTGGAGAAAGGGGACCCCTCTTACACTGTTGGTGGGAATGCAAACTGGTGCAGCCACTTTGGAGAACAGTGTGGAGATTCCTCAGGAAATTAAAAATAGATCTTCCCTATGACCCTGCAATTGCACTGCTGGGTATTTACCCCAAAGATACAGATGTAGTGAAAAGAAGGGCCATCTGTACCCCAATGTTTATAGCAGCAATGGCCACGGTCGCCAAACTGTGGAAAGAACCAAGATGCCCTTCAACAGATGAATGGATAAGGAAGATGTGGTCCATATACACTATGGAGTATTATGCCTCCATCAGAAAGGACGAATACCCAACTTTTGTAGCAACATGGACAGGACTGGAAGAGATTATGCTGAGTGAAATAAGTCAAACAGAGAAAGTCAAGTATCATATGGTTTCACTTATTGGTGGAGCATAACAAATAATATAGAGGACAAGGGTAGATGGAGAGGAGAAGGGAGTTGAGGGAAATTGGAAGGGGAGGTGAACCATGAGAGACTATGGACTCTGAAAAACAACCTGAGGGTTTTGAAGGGGCGGGGTGGGAGGGTGGGGGAACCAGGTGGTGGGTATTAGGGAGGGCACAGATTGCATGGAGCACTGGGTGTGGTGAAAAAACAATGAATACTGTTACGCTGAAAATAAATAAAAAATTAAAAAAAAAAAAAAAAAAAAAAAAAAAAAGAAAATCCGGCACCTAGCTTTTAGTAAGAAAGAGTCATGATTTAGCCCTTTGTCCCTTACTTGCCACTTTCTGAAAACAATCTACTCTAATGTTGGGTGTTGTGTTAAACTGTTTACATGCTGAAATGAGATGATACATGGATTATGTTGGCCTGCAGATTAGGGGCAGAGCTATATTCTCATGTCACTTGATGTAAGGGATATAATTTACTCATTACATTATTACATTATAAGGCATTTTATGATAAATGTACGCACAGATTCTATGTAAAAGTGAATACAAAAGAAGGGCAAATTCAAAGTGTGGAAGAGAAGCCTATGAACCATAATTGGGATTTTTGTTATAAGTGAACTCAATATTCCCATTCTTTAAATTTGAGTAGAGTTGGCACACAATGTTACATTAGTTTCAGGTGTACAACCCAGCGATTCAACAAGTTTATGCATTATGCTGTGATCACCACAAGTGTAGCTACCAGCTGTCACCATACAAGGCTATTCTTAAGTGAAACCATTATGTTCATTGGCCCCTCCTTAGAGTAGTGGTCTCTGGTAGATCCCAAAGTTAGCTTGAAGAGATAAAAGCGGAACAGTTGGGAACTTGGATGAATATATTATTCTTATGAAGTCATTTCTATACAGAAGTGAACAATGTGATGTCTTATATAATTATCTCATAGGCGTACCTAGTACCTTTTGAAACAAGTTTATAAAAGATTAATATCAGAAAATAGTCGGAGTAGAGGATTGTGGAATCTATGTTTTCTGGAATTGCATATACTTTAGAATATTCCAGACACAGTGTTTCCAGATGTTTGCTGATTATTTCAGCATCTTGAATCTAGAGGGTAATCTAGGTCCCAATAAGATCTATAAAAAACTTAGAAGCAAGAGACAAACAAAATTAATAAGAATGTCCCCCCAAAATTAGCTAAGTCAGTGGCTTTCAAATATTTTTCTCATTGTGATACACTACAAAGTCCATCTGAAAACACAGTACACACTTACATATACATCTATATTTACCTGCAGTATGTATTCTGTACTCACATATTTTCTTTCATTTCTCTTCTATTTTGTTTAAAAATTGCTTATGATCCATTAAGTTGCTATAATCACCACTTATGTTTCACAGTCTGCTGTTTGGATAATCCGTTGCATGTGTGCAGGCATGCACACACATACACATACACCCCAAGAGCTATTTTAGACATCTGGGTATCTATGAAATATGAAAGGAGCATGTAGAAAGGGAACACATTCAGAAATGTTCTGACTTGTCTGCACAATAGGAAACTGCTTTAATATTAACCTTGTAAGTACCTCAGAATAATACAGGATACTTTGCCTAGTTTTCTCCAATTACATGGCATGGGTTTGGTCATAAAGAAACACCAAGGAAAGGGGCTTATTTTTCAAGAAAGTGATTGGTAAGAAAAAAAAAAAAAAAATATATATATATATATATATATATATGTACACACACACACACACACACCTGGCCTTGTGGGAATAATTGAGTTCCATAAGGACATAGAGGGAGAAGGTTAACTTGAGGGTATTCACGAGGCTCAGATGGTTCAGGGAATTATGGGTAGCTGTGAGAAGGGTATGCATCATTCAAAAACAAACCCCCCCTCCCCCAAAAACCACTAAACCAGGATGTAAGCTTTAAGAGTAACAAAAAGAAAATGAGGGAGGAGAGAAAGGAGAGAGAGACAGGAGAAAGAGAGAAAGGGAGAGAGAAGGAGGAGGGAGGGGAGAAATGAACAGACAAAATGCATATTTAGATGGGGCTTTGCAGAAACTATTTTTTCTAATAGTTTCCCATGAAGTGGGAAGTGATTAGAAATGCATTCTGAGTAGCTCAGGATAAAAGTTCCCTGAGTGAAATAATAGTTTTACTTTTTTCTGATTAATAGACTACTAAATAGTTCCTGAGAAAGTGATATACAGGATATTTGGGGCTCTATAATTAAAAGGATAATGATAATTTAAAATGTGTTCAAATTAGAGCATCCAAGATAGTGAAAATTCTAGAATGAATGTACTGTGAAGAACCTCAAAGGACCTGGATTTGTCTTGGAGAAGCAAATACTAAAGGGAGAAACAAATACATAGAGAAGCAAATACTAAAGGGAGATAAAATCTGCATGTACAAATCTGAGTTGTTTTGTGTAGAAGAGGATGACACATTTTTGTGGCTTGACTGAATCACACACAGATCAAAGAAGGACATGATCCTTTATGGATAAGAGGATTTAAATTTCTAATACCATCTCCGAGTTCAGGACCCTCATTCTAGGTCTTGCTGGGGAAAAACTTGGATGATGCAAGACCAGTATAAATTGTGGCTTTCCCATAAATTTTCCTCTTAAAGGTTAACTGATAAAGAGACAGACATGCAGGATGTTTCAGAACTACCATTAGTTTAAACAAAGATTTTCAAAGAAGTTTCAGCTTTTATGTCACCACGATGGACTAGCCTCCAGTAATATACTAATGTGGATTCTAAAACCATGCCTGGAATGAGTAGGGAGTTTTGGAAATATCTATCCCGAACATAGCAAAAAGGGGAATAGTTTTTGAAGGCTGATTTTTTTTTGATCCTTATATATCATCTGATTTTGAGATATTAGGAACAATACATTTATCTTCTAAAACAAAAACGACCTACAAATAAAACACATTTTTAGAATTACTTGAAATTATTTCATTATCTATTGTGGCTATTCAAATAAAGTATGTCAACAATTTTTAAAATAAATTTGAACTCAACATGAACCATGGTTCTAAAGAGTACAGCATTAAGTCAGGAAACCTGTCTTAAACCTTGACTACAAACCAGCCAATTGAAAGGGGAAATGAACCTTAAAGAAGGATTTTTTAATTGACCTCCTATCATTATATAAGCCAGGGAGTCTTCTTAGAAATGCCTAAGATACAGCATTATGATAAGTTGGGTTTCTCTGAAAATCATGTGAATGCTTCTAGGTTATAAATTTAGCAGTAATATGACAGGGTAACTTAGTATTTTAAATAGTAACTGTTATATAGTCCATTTGTTTGCCAAATTGTTCATGCTAAGATGTGGGAAAAACAGAGCATCAATTTCACTGGATATTTTAGTGAATATAATTGAGTGTTTTGGGAATAACCTTGCAGACAGAAACATGTCCTCTGCCTGGATATTGATTATAATTAACCAATAGAAAGGAAATTTGATTTTTTTTAAATTTAAAGATAATAGAATATTAAGCATATGATACCTAAACTAATAAATGATTTTTCCTTTCTTTTTAAGAATAATAATACAAAGATTGCTTGTAACAATACAAATGATACAATACAAAACAATACAAAACAATACAAAATGATAACAATACAAAATTGCTAGGGGAATTTGAAGTTAGTCACCTGTGATTTAGGTTAATTTTGAGGGGGGTTATTTGCTAGTTAAAGCTTTCAGGCAGGTTAAATAGGAGTACATTTTGGTTGCATACTAAGTACTAGTAAGAATTTCAGGATGCATTTGTTAAAGTATTTAAGAATTTATTTTTGTTGAAAAGGTGCACTCAGACTAATTCAGTAAATTTCTGATTAACACAGATTTGTAGAAATTTTACATTACTTCATTTTTTCTTAACATTCATATTTTTGGAAATTAAGACACAACTCAAGAAAATACTGTTGTAATATATTTGAAGTTTGTCTTCATATGGGAAATTCCATGAAGCTGGGAACCTATATGTAATGTTCATCATTGAATGATTTGGGCCTAGGAAAGAACATAATGCCTAAATAATGCCTATTGAATGAATAGATGAAAATCCCTGTTAGAATTTAAAGTAAAGGCAGACAACAGTCCAAAAGAAACAACTTATATTTTGGAGATACCTAGATATTTTCTGGAGTTAGGGGTTAATCTTTAAATGCAAATTTGTTGAGAATGAGAAACCATCAAATCCTTAAATTTTGAAGAAAATATTTATTATATCATTGTTAGGCTATAACTTGTGATAGGAATATGACCTTTAATTAATAGAGATATTTTTCATGGACCAAAGTGTAGAATTATGTGTAAGCTATCTAATTTTGAATCAGTTTTTGCTGGTTTCAAATACGTACTTGTTCATGACTGCTATAATCTTGGGCAAATTATATAAACTTTGTAAGCCTCAGTTCTTCCATTCTCTCATCTATAAATTGGAAGAGTGTATCTCATAGTATGGTTGAGAAGATATTAAATTATGTATGAAATTATGTATATATGCATTACTAATTACAATATAATAAAATATTATGAATGTGATATAAATATATTTTGTAATTTAATAATTATGACAATATGTTATAATAAAATATATACATGAATATATGAAATTATATATGTATATGTAGAAATTACATATATGCATTATATATCATATATGAATACAGTAGTTAGACATAGAAAACAATAGTAATGGTAGCTATGGTTAATGTAATAATTCAACTTACTATTAGGTTTATTGGAAAAGCATTGATTAGTTTATGTAAAGAGGCCAGGATAAAAAGGAAACTAGGTTTGAAATATTAGATGCTATACAAAATAGAAAATTATTTAGATACAAAAATTTGTAATCTCTGAAATTATGTCAATGAAAAAATATAAATTCATCCATACAACATAATATACACATTTTTCTGAAAGTGAGTAACTATTTTAGGGTGAGAGGCTCTAAGTCTTTTGAGTCGAGAGGCCTTAGAATTCTTTTTTTTTTTTTTTTTAAGATTTTATTTATTTAGTTGAAAGAGATCACAAGTAGGCAGAGAGGCAGGCAGAGAGAGAGGAAGGGAAGCAGGCTCCCTGCTGAACAGAGAGCCTGATGCAGGGGGCTCAATGAAAGGTCTTAGAATTCTTAACGAAGATAACAATACTTGCCTTCTCTTTCTCTTAGTGAATGTATACATAGACATAAAATTTATATAAATTGAGATTGACATAGCAATTAGTACAATGCTTGGCACATCTTTGACAACAATAATAATGAGTTTGATAATAAGGAACTTCACAAATATGTTTAGCCAATTAAGGCTTAAAAAGTCTGCAGAATATCCAGAGGAGACATAATTATAAATACCATAGGGAAATAACTACTACATTCAGAATATATCATTGATTATAATAATTTATCTTAAGGGATTTTTTGTTAATTTCAAGCTGATAATATCTGTTTCTCTGGAAGGATGGGAGTTTGGTCTTAACATCTCAACTACATCAACATAAATGGATTTCATGGAGTACTAATGCGGTAATGTTTTTTTCTCCTGCTTTCTTTCCTTTTCTGTTACTTTGCAGATTTTCTTTATGAGATACTAATAATTATATAAACTCATGTCATTATTTTTCTCATCAAACATGTGCAGGGCAGCATGGAGGCATACTCACATAATGCACAATTGTCATTACTTACATGATGCGAGTGCTCATGCTATGATTGGAATTAAAGAAAAACACTTTACCATTATGATTACATTACCATTATGATTACAATATCTTACTTTTTTTCAGGCTTTGGGTCTTGCTTAAGGTAAAAACTGACAGAAAACAAGGTATGAGAAATTGCCTGTGCTTAATTTTACTATGCTTTTTGAATGTAAAGGAATACTATGATAGTTAATTTTATATGTCAGCTTGACTGAATCACAGGATGCCCAGATACCTGGTTAAATAGGTTTAAATGGGGTTTGTCTGTGAAGGTCCTTCCGAAAGAGGTTAGCATTTGAAATGATAGACTGAGTAAAGTAGATTGCCCTTCCCAGTCTGGTGGGGCATCATCCAATCTGCTGAGGGCCTAAATAGAACAAAAAAGTGAAGGAAGGTTGAATTTACTTTCTGCTGACTATGTGAACTAAGACATCAGTCTTCTTTCCTTGGCAGTCCTGGTTCTCAGGCCGTTAGATCTGTACAGAAATCATATATATATATATATATATATATATATATATATGATTTCTGTATATATGTATGTATATATGTATGTATATATTCTGTATATATGTATATATATATTTCTGTATATATGTATATGTATGTATACACATACATGTATGTATATGTATATATGTATGTATACACATACATATATATATGTATCTCCTATTGGAGTCTATTTCTCTGGAGAACTCTGACTAATAAAAACACAGAAGATATGGAAGTTATGACGCTTACTCTGTAGCAGGTCTCCTAACAACAGGAGCCTAAAGTAATAATTTTCCCATGCTGAGAAATACTTTAGATAATGTGGATCCTTTTTGAAGTGATGACATCTCAGTCTGGAATTGCTAGAAATTTACTAAAGTCTGGATTTGCCCCTACAGAAAAGCTTTGACTTTAATTACACTGCACTGCTTATTGCTTTGTCATAGTAGGACCTCTGACAGGTGGAACTTTAGTGGACTAATATGTATGAATTAATATAGTTTGTGGCTTAGAGCAAAAGATGAAAATTGCAGCAAGCCTCTAATAAATTATGAGATCTATTGTGTGTCTGCTGACATTCTCTCCAAGACTTTGACACCGGACATAGTGAAATTGCAATGACACCATTTTCTTTCATCATTCAACAAAGAATCTACTGATTTCTCTCAGTGCAACCAATGTTTGATTTTCCTTTATTGTGTGCATGCTAACAACATCAAAAACTCCCTATTTTTGTAAACTCCTTTTGGAAACTGCAAAGGCAATTGAGATCTTTGAAATGATAAAAAGTTTCTTTGCCAAGCAAAGTTTTGACTGTAAAAAAGTATGGGCCATCTGGGATCTTGGCAACAAATCTAGTTTGCTACTCTTGGAACAAGAAATTCTTCTGTCATTGTAACCCATGGACATCAAAATGATGTGAAAGATGCTGCCAGCAATCCTCAAATAATTCTTGCCCATCAGCTTAAAAGTCACCAATTAAAATTTTGTCAAGAGAATTTCTGATGATACAATCTGTGTCTTAATAGCAAAAGAAAAAATTTTTATAGACACTTCACTTCTCAAAGAAGTGAAAAAATGTTTAACTTGAACATTGAACATTAAGGAGTTTATTAATTGCTTGAATTAATTAGTAAATTACTTGAACCATTGAATAAAGTAAATTTTATTTTCAGTGTCATTCACTCAGCTACCTCAAGGTGCTACCAAAGGTAGCGCCTAAACCAGTCTGCCATTGTACAGTGAAGTACTTATGGGAACAAATACTTGGGGCTTTGCTGTGCCAAGGTAAGTGCTTCTCAGTAACAAGTCCTGTTGACTTGTCTGCAGGTTGAAACTGCCATATAGGAGCAGGGTCAAACTTTTCTGAAGGCTAATTATTCCTAACTGACTTAAAAGTTGATTTGTGGATTTCTCTTCCTATACTACATCTTAGATTATGGATGACCTGAAACTAGCCAGAAACAATCTTGTGGGCAAAGTAAATGTTTCAGATCCAATCCCCTCCACAAATCCTGTAGAATCCTGCTGAGCATTAATGCATGAGGATCAATGTCCCACAATGAAAGGTTTTCTAAGTTTTACTTTATTTTCTACCTTTGTGCACTAGCATTTTTATCATTCTCATCAAAAGAGCAGTTGAAAATCAAATGGATGTAAAAAATAAAATGCATATATACTCCCAGAAGAAACATTACTCCCCAAATTTAACTTCAGCTTTAAAACAGACCACATTGACTTTCCCCCCCAAAAAAGTGTACTTTTGAGATGAACTGAGGTTTTGTTTCCTTTTTGCTTTCCATATTTAGATTTATTTAAGCTCCATATTTGTAAAGATAGCTTTTAATCCCCATCAAGAACACCAGTTTCCTCTCAATGAAATAAACTGCACTTGGATGTTCTCTGGAAAACTTTTCATCTACTTTTCATCTAATTCATTATTTTTTGTAGATTTCAAATTAATTATTAATCATTAATTTCTGGGAGAAGTGTTTTCTGGCTTCCCTTATTCAGGCAAATTTGACTATTCTGTATTCTCACATGATCAAATATCAGCCATTCATAGCACTTACCAGTTTTATGTGTTTGTATGCTTTTTTTTTTAATTGATCTATTCTTCCACTGGCCTGCATCTTCCATAACAGCAGGAACTCTGCCTGTCTTTCTTTACCATTTTTGCCCAGCACTTAGAATGATGGCACATGGTAGGAAGTTGCTAAGTCTTTATTAAAGAAAAATGAAGCCTTATCAAGTTGAAAGCTTCTTGAATCTGAAATATAAACATAATTCTGTGGTAGAGAAGACTAACAACACCTGGAAGGAAAAGACTCTAACCCTCAAGGTTCTAGGCCATTGATATGCTTAGATTCTAGAGAGTTTGAGAGAGAGAGAGAGACAGAAAGAGGCAGACAGATGGACAGGCAGACTTAGGACAATTACAGAACATTTTAGTCTAGATAATTTTGTTGAGCTCTCTAAATAATATCCATTGTAATAGTCTTAAATATTTTATAATTATGTATTCACACAAATATACATGTATATATAACATACATATACACAGTATACATGTACATAAATATGTATATATTTTACTGTTCTGTATAAAGACATTATCTTCAGTGCATCATTATTTTTACATATGCTTTCTAAGCATCCTGTGAAATAAAGTGTTATTCAATTATCCCAGGTGACCATGTTTGTGACCTTCTCTTCCCGTTTCCATTTTAGTGACTCCTGAGAGACATGGCAGTTTTCCAGTATTTACCATGGGACACCAATGTTGGAAAACTCTTCTTTTAGTTAATAGAAAATTGTTTATTTTTTTCCTAAGATATGAAAAATTAAAACTTGTTATCCAAGCTGATTAACATGAACAGATTTTTCTAAGACATAAACAAACACTTTTCTGACAGTTTTCTAAATTTTTGCTTAAACTAAATACATGGAACCACTAATAAATAAAGTGCCAACATTGGAATCATCACTAACAACTAATTACTTTGATAATCTGGCTGTTAAATGCGTGATTTTTACCATAACACAAACAGGAGGTGATTTTGTCAGCCAGGCTTTTTACAGTGTGTTAAAGATGTTCACTTATTGGGGGAACTGTAATGAATCAGATAGGACTTAGAAACATGCCATGATGTGCAATAGCACCCTGCATCTTGTGTGGATCATATTTTGCAGCCTGTTTAATCTGCAGGTTAAGGTATCTTCCACTTTCTTTAACACCCACCTCACCCTGATTTGACTAAAACATAGCTGTTCTTAAAAGCAACCTTAGATCATTACTAACTCTGGTGGCTGCTTAATCATCCAAGCGCAGTGCTGAGATGGAGAATTCAAGTGACATTATAAAGTCTACTTAATTGCTAATAATAGAAAATACACCTCAAGGAGAAAACCTGGAGTTATAAGAAGAAATAATTATTCCTCCCTGCTCACAGACCATCAGAGTTGATTCTTAGTTACTTTCAGTAGTTTCTTTATCAGCAGAGAATTCTCAGCTTTGTTTTCTAGATGACTGTTCTAGCCATGTTGAGTACAAATATTAAGTCTGAAGGGTCATTCAGACCCAAGTATCTAAGGACAGAATATATCTTACGTTAGGCATAGGAAAGGATAGGATGATTTTGATGAACCTATCAGTGCCAGCCTTCAAAGCTCCTATTTTGAATAATTTTCACTTGCTAAACAAATTTCCTATTTAAAAGTGATGTAAAAGGTTACAAGGTAACTAGGGATCTTAAAACTTATGTCCATTTGTTGGCTGTTTACAGATAGAAAACTGAGTTTATTTTTGTACATTTACTTTATAAAGTATTATCTGGCATGTTAATGTTGATATAAAATATCCATTATTATTTCACTAAAATAGTAATATATATGTAATAGGATTAGGAATAATAGTAACAACAATAACATTTTTCATTAACACTTATCTAGTATATCTATTAAAATATATTTTCTAATTTTATTTGATTGCATTGATATGAAATAATGTGTTGTATAGGCATTATTGCTATTCACTCATTCAGTCAAGGTGGACAGACTGCTGAACCAGACAATCCCAAGAAGGGAGAGATTTATATGGTAAATGTTTATTTGTACTCATCCAACGTGGATATGCTTCACAGTCAGCCTTCCATTTTGTGAACCCATTTTACAAGTCCTTGGAGCATTCTGCATTCATCCAATAGAGACAGGAAATGTGTAGAGGACTACTGGGTGGTATTTAATGGGACAAACCCAAAAGTGCCTATCACCCTTTCATTCATAGTCTGTTGGACAGAAGGCAATCACATGGCCACTTGTTACTGCAGGCATAACAGGGAAAAAGTGAAAACTTGTTACACACAGTAGTATTTGTCAAATTCACTTTTATAGGTGGACAAAATAAGAATTAGAGAATTACATCATCTCCCCAAACCAAACCAGTAATTGAGACTCTAGATGTTACTTAAGTTAGGTGTGGCATTTCTAGTCATGATGGAATAACTAGAACCAGATGTGACATTCCATGATGGGAAATGAAAAACTGAATAAGGAAATGAATCAACTGCTACCGACATTAGTCAATATGCTGTATAGGACTATGAGCCCTTAGAAGAAAGAGAAAAAAGTGAGGTGAGCCTACAATTACCTTGGCCTTTTGGGGGCACTTTCTGGACCAGAGTGTAGAAATAAGGAAACCAAGCAGAACACAGCAAATTATTCAGTTGAGTAGACAGAGATTGGAGTTTGAGAAGCCTGAGGCAGCTGATATTTGTGGTCAGAGCACCAGAGAAGAGAGACCTAAACAGAGAAAACAACATCATAAATCTATAGTGGTGTGGTTGAGTACTGTAACAGATGTACCTTGAACGAAACTCTAGAATGAGAAAAAAATAACTGGGGAATTGTAAACTAGAACATTCTTCTAGTTTACTCAAAGCTGGGAGAATTTCTCCAAGCAATAGGAGAGGAAGTCTTTATTGAGCACTCGGGCCATTAGGCAAAGAGCACAAGACTTCGTAGGAAGGCCAAACTAGCTGTAAAGACTACAACAGATCTGCTGAAACAAAGCATAAAAACAAGTTTTAAAAAGGGTCAGATGTTCTACAAGTAACTTACTGCCAGCCAAATAAAGTACGTTAATCTATAAAGAAAACAAAATACAGCTCTCAGTAATGTGATATTCAAAATGTCCAGCATTTCTTCCCAGAAATATGGACATATGTGGAGTGGTAAAGATTAAAGAGGCAGGATAAAGGACACATGAAACAAAGGGATGAAATCAGAAAAGTATGGGATGAGTTTGGCAGTCTTTGAATAGACTAGCAATAGGAGAAAATGGTAGTGAGATCAGGAAAATCACATTCTAGAGGAGCCTTAAATATTTTAAATGTTAGCTTCATCATATAGTAGGCGGGGGGAGGTAGAACACAGAAAATGGGGGGGGGATGCTGATGACATAAATAAAGAAGCTTAAGCATTGGATACAGATAGATTTGAGGTGGAGAAAAGGATGGATAGAGTGGATTTGAAAGGAAACAGTCAAAAATTAAAGATCTTTAAAGTAGTATTGTGATTGTTTAGTTATAAGCCTGAACTAAGATGAGAAGGGCTTTGGAATGACTTTCTTTAAGAAATCTATAACTCTTCTTTGAGAGCTCTGAAGGCCATAGCCTGGACAAACTCTTGTAAGAGTCTTACTTTATATTGAAAAGAACATCTTCAATTCTTATAAAGTTTATACCACTTTAATACCAAACATCTTTGAAACTCATAGAAATGAAAAATGTGAGGGCAGTTAAAGAAATAAACCATTATTAAAATAGAGTACATATAGGGGTGTCTGGGTGGCTCAGCTCATGAAGCATGGCCTCTTGGTTTCCAGTCAGTTCATGACCTCAGGATCATGAGCTCTGTGCTCAGCAGAGTCTGCTTAAGATTCTCTCTCCCTCTGCTCCTCCCCTCCATGCTTGCTTTCTCTCTCTCTTTCTTTCTCTCTCTCTCTTTCTCCAAGATAAATAAGTAAACCTTTAAAAAATAAAGTATAAACTTTCTGGACTTCTTGATAAACACTTGATTCTGGTGCTGCAAAGTAGTCAAACCTGAGTTACATGCAGAGAAGTCCATCCAGAGCTACAGATACTGACATTACTTATTACACTTATTATACATATGGATGTTTCTACTTTTAGAAGAAAATCTATTTGGTAATTTTCTTCCTATTAACATTGACAAAATGTAATCCAATTTCTTGACATAAGCAGTAAGGCAGACATTTCTTCAGTTCTATAAAAGTTTTTTTTTTTTTTTTAATGTAGAAAAAGTCTTTCTAATCTGGGAAATCTGTCTCAGTAAACTAAAACACCATTTGTCATACAAATCTTCAGTAGTAAGAGTAAATTTTTACTAATATTAATTCCATGATCAGTGCTTCTTTAACAACTCTCTTCCCTGGGAGCACCATGAATCTCTAAAAGTGTTATTCAAAATATCCCCAGAGTCTAATGAAGATAATTTGCTAATGGATGTTTTGTTTGATTTTTATCCAAAGGCAAAAGAGAACATAATTGATTAGCATCTGAATGTGAGAAACACAGGAGGTTCCTCTAAAAAATGATGCTCTCATAGTACAAACAAAAGCCGTGATTAATGTTTTTGTCAAATCCTTAAAAAAAATGGAGAGGACATTCCCTTCTTCCATCAAAGATGTGCAAGGATGAGAACTATGCTTTGGCAGGTCATTGGTGCATTCCCTTTAGATACGGCACTAGCTCCCTTTTTTTCATCTAGAGTTGTAAAGAACTGAATAGGCTACTAACATTTTGATCAATATTTGGTCCTGCCCTTGCAGGTTCTACATTTGTTTAAGTTATAGTGTTAGGCTTGTGTCACTTGAAATAAACAGATATTATGATGGTACCTTGTTTGAGTTTATATTATTTTTTTTAAAGATTTTATTTATTTATTAGTCAGAGAGAGAGAGAGTGAGCACAGGCAGACAGAGTGGCAGAGGGAGAAGCAGGCTCCTTGTGGAGCAAGGAGCCCGATGTGGGATTTGATCCCAGGACACTGGGATCATGACCTGAGCCGAAGGCAGCCGCTTAACCAACTGAGCCACCCAGGCGTCCCGAGTTTATATTATTTTTATATATGTATATTTGGAAAAATATATTTAGAATAAAAAAAATTTCTAAAAACACAGAAAAGTATACCATAGAAATTTCTCTTGTGCTTTTTACTACCTCCTGTTTCACACCCCAGACTTAACTAGTAACAGTTTCTCATTAACCAAAGTAGGAATAAATATAAGAAATTGATTGTAAAATGACATCAAATAATACCTTGCATGTGCGAAGAATTTTTTGGTTTACTAAGACCTCTCCTTTTTATAATTTTTTATCTTTATGCAGAGAACAAAGCTGAGACCTAGAAGGGGAAATGACAAATTAGATCCTACACCTAATGGCTGTAGGGTAGGACTTTGCTGTGGATCTTTAACATTGTTTGCTATCCAACACAGGCAGACATGCATGCTTATACAATCTGCAGAGGACATCACAGTGCAGTGGAAGAAAAAGACAAAAATGATAAAATTTCTAAAATCCAGTTGGTTAAATGAGATGAATTTTAAAAAAGCAGTAACACAGTATCAAAATGCAGAAACCTCATTAACACAGTGGGAGGAAATGGCCACAAAGGAAAGAAGTTGAAGGATCTTCTGTGGACCTTTAAAGTACCAAGGGAATAAAGAACCAAAGTCAAGTTAATATTGGACTTTTGCCCCCAAAATAAGAAATGATCTTCTTCAGTTGATAACCCATTTTTAGGCATTATGAATTGTGTAAGATGTGCATGAAATTTCTACTTCAGTGTTTTTAAAAGTGACCACTATGGCACACAGATTTTATAAGATGCTTTAAAAAGAAATCAGTGCTTACACAAATTTGGGTAAAGAGGTGTACTGTATTCTCTGTCCCAAACCTTGGGAAGTATGAGAATATTAAAAGCTCTGTGAATTCTGACTGGGTGGAAATCTGTTTAATGTTATTTTTGCTAGTTTTTCTCAAATTTATTCGACTCTTGGTCCCACTATTGAAGTCACACTGTTAACTTCACTGGGCACCATTTCTAGGAAATGGCAGCTCAGTGTAGAAAGATTTGGACTCAACATGTATCAAGTCATCTAAAGAAATAAAGCATAATGTTCATCCCATGGCAATTCATACCTTATTCTTGTTCTTCACTTTTCAAAGGCAAAGAAATCTATGGACTCTTTATTGAGAACTGTCACAATTGCTTCCTAGACACTAATATAACCAAGAAGACCTGATTGGGGGAGACTTTTTTTTTTTTTTTTAGAGATTTATTTATTTGAGAGAAAGAGCATGAGAGGGGAGAAGGTGAGGGGGAGAAGCAGACTCCCCATGGAGCTGGGAGTCTAATGCAGGACTCCATCCCAGGACTCCAGGATCATGACCTGAGCAGAAGGCAGTCACCCAACGAACTGAGCCACCCAGGCACCCAGGGGGAGACATTTTTAACTTTCCATTGTTCATGCTGCTTGACTTCCTTCATAACTAAATGTGTACAATCAAATAATCAATCAGCACATACTTTCCTTGTTTACAGGGCATTCTGTAGGGCCAGCATTGAATCTGCCTCAAGGAGTTTGCAGGTCAAATGAGGCGGCTGGGCGGGGATACACTGACAAATTATATAACTATGTGATGTTAAATATACATCATCAGAAATGTCACAAGGCAGGCATGATTAATTGCCGAGTGAGTGTCACGAGAAGTTCACACACTGTGAGTTCAGAAGGAGTGAGGTCACAGTGGGTGGTAGTGACTTAAGGTGGTTCCTCAGATTCACATATGCTGAAGCATATATTTATGGCTGAGTCCAGGCTCAGTTTGAAAAATGGCAGAATGCTTAAAAGCAAGCAACACAATAACACATTTGCATGTTTCAATTAGAAGAGACACAGGAAGAAAAAGTAGGAAATTGGCCACTCTGCAAAGCTCAAAAAGACAACCTTGGAAGAAAACAGTAAAACCAAAGAAATGAAGTATTGAAACATATGTATTAATTAATTGAACTCATTACTTAATCATTGTTCTTTATTGTCTTTGCTCATTTCTAAAGAAAGAGACTTGCAAATTGGTCTCCATTTAGATAGGACTGATGATGGTGGTAAGGAATGGAGATTACCCAGTGAAGCGATTCTAAGTTTTATCTCAGAAATGCTAAGTGAAATTGGGCGTTAGAAATTAAAACAGAGATAATTCTTTGATTCTATGAATCAGAAATTAATTTAGTTAATAAAATATCTTGGAGAGAAATAAAACTATACAACTAGATAGAACAAAATCTATTTTTTTTAAACAAGTAGAGGATTTGTAATATTGTTTATATCTGGAAATTGGTATGTATTTATAGTCTTGGATATATGGATACTATTTGGCATACTCTAATGTCGATGTGTACTCTAAAAATGTGAGTATAGGCTACACAGATGTTTTTCAGAATTTTAATTTTTTTTAATTTCACAGAGATAGAGATCACAAGTAGGCGAGGGGGTGGGGGGGAGGTGATGCAGGCTCCTTGCCAAGCAGAGAGCCTGATGTGGGGCTCAGTCCCGGGACTGCGGGATCATGACCTGAGCCAAAGGCAGAGGCTTTAACCCACTGAGCCACCCAGGCGTCCCCAGAATTTTAATGTTTAAAGGAAACCTCCATGTCATTGAATTGATCATCTTTATCTTCATACGCTATATAAAGGACGTAGGCAGCAGTAACTCAATGTGTACAAAGAAGTCCCCCAATTCTGCCTCTTACCTTATGATTTTTAAAAAATATTTATTTATTTATTAGAAAGAGAGAGCAGGGGCACCTGGGTGGCTCAGTGGGTTAAAGCCTCTGCCTTCGACTCCGGTCATGATCTCAGGGTCCTGGGATCGAGCCACGCATCAGGCTCTCTGCTCAGCGGGGAGCCTGCTTCCCTTCCTCTCTCTCTCTGCCTGCCTTTCTGCCTACTTGTGATCTCTGTCAAATAAATAAAATCTTTAAGAAAGGGAAAAAAAGAGAGCACAGTGGAAGGGGCAGAGGGAGAGGAAGAAGGAGTCTTAAGCAGATTTTGTGCTGAGTGTAGAGCCCCATGTGGGGCTTGATCTCCCAACCCTGAGATCACTACCTGAACCAAAACCAAGAGTCAGATGCTTACCTGCTTAACTGATTGCACCACCCAGGTGCCTCAAAGTGCCTTTTTTTTTTTTTTTTTTTTGGTGGCAGCGGGGAGGCAGGTGGGACAGAGGGAGAAGGAGAGAGAATCTTAAGTAGGCTTCATGCCCAGCACAGAGCCTAATGCGGGGTTCCAGTCACAACCCTAATCATGACCTGAGCCAAAATCAAGAGTCAGACGTTAACAGACTGAGCCACCCAGGTGCCCCTGCCTCCTACATTATTTTGACAATATCAAGACTCCAGAAGAGATAGGTGTGGGGACCCAGAGTGGTACATGTATATTTATGTGTATATGGTACGTGATATATATGTGTATATACACATACATGTATATATACACGTATATGTACGTGTGTGTATATATATATACACATACACATACAAGTTTGCTCTAAGAAGCATTCTGGAATGTAGGTTATTACTTGGAAACCTAATTCAAATTAACTAAAAAATAAACTAAACCATCCTCAAAACCGAAATCTAAACCTTATCACATTTCAAAACATTTTTATAGTGCCATTAAAAATTCTAATATTAACTTACCAAAACTGAATGTTGTCTAAACAGTTTTAAAATCTATTCTGAGCCAAAACTACACACTGTATCTCTCTAGCTCTAATTCCCTTGCTCAGTTCAGATTACTTCAAACCATGCTATTCCTAGTCATCAGAATGAACCAGACTCATCAAAGAACCAGCATAACATTGAAATAAAAGGACTTAAATTAGGCCAGTAGATGATCTGCTTTTTGCTTCTGAGAAGTTTAATGAGATAACCAATGTATTCATTTGTTCATTTAAAAACTATTTATTGAACATTCGCTGTTTGCTCAGCACTACATAGGGCACAGGGAGATACAGAGAGAGACTTGGCAACGGTTTTGCCCTTGTGGAATTTACTATCGCAGTAGAAGAAGACAGGCATTTATCAAATACCTTCCCCCAAATTTGTGCAGTAGATTGTGGTATGTGTGCAGAAGAAGCAACGAAAGCCCTTATAAAAGTAGAGGATACATGGCTCTCTGAAGCAAATGTTGCAGTCAGAAATTGGAGCTTGAATCGAAATGCTCTCATCTGTTAAACTAAATTTGGCTGGTGAGTGAAATTTTTCTGGATGTGTAAGTGATGCAAATTTATGCAAATACTCTATATCCTGACTCTTCACACCCCTTTTTGTACAATTTCTTTATTGGGCTCATTGCAGTTCAAATAATGTTTATACTGTAGAGAAAGTCTTAAGACTGCATGAGCTTTGAAATTATGAGAAAGTTTTTTTAATCTTTGCAACTTTATAAATGTTACATTTTAGATTGTTTTAAAGGTGAATATATTCATTTTAGCCTATCTATTATTTTAGTCTGATAAAATCTCAGGGGTATATATGTAAGTTGTCTGATGTAAGTAATTTTGCAGTATCTAATTCATATCTATTTTATTTCTTAGTTTGGTGGAGATAGAAGTATGTATTATTAAAAAACATGGAAATATTATCATTTTTGAAGAAAAAATATAAAAGATAATAGTAAGAAAAACACCAACCTGAGCATCATTCTCTTGGAAAAATATTACACATTTAAAGCTGTCTGCCATCCTTAAGTAACTAATTTGCAGAATTTAAAATTATGTGTAATTTAATGTCTTAAAGATGTATGGTTATGACAATGCACTTTGCCAATTTATTCCTCACTTGTTTATGTTTACATTCTCAAAGAACCTTTTTCTTTGTATTAGTTTCTTGAATTGCAGGCCGTTTTTCATTACACCTTGCTTTGTAAGGTTTACCAAAAAACTTACACAACACGAAGAGAAAGAGGGATATAATTTGTGAGATTATAAATGGCACCTTTTTACTGTAATAAAATAAGCAAAGAATAAATAAAACTGAATTAAACTGAAGCTCATTAGTGAGATATGAAAAAACACAAAAAGGAACTTGAAGTATTTAATAGCAAATCTTCAAAGAGTCTCCCTTTGTGTAATAAATGTTTGACTCAGGTGGGAAGCCTGGCAGTGCCTTTCAGCATGCTAGATTTTCCAGTGTCTCTGCAGCCAGGTAGAGGAGAACTGTGTGGTCCATGTATACGACAGTGGCATCCTCCTATCTATGGGATTTAGAAAAGAGAAAAAAAATTAGGAAGCATGGAAATACAGTCTAATTCTAAAATAATTTATTTTTAATCCTGTCAGTGACTTCCATTATGTAGACACTGGCTTCAATTTGTTCTTTGTTCTTCAGATGCCCAGTACCTTGGTTTTGCCGTCATGTTGGGATGAAGGGAGGGAGAAAAATGAGGGAAGGAGGAAGGAGAGTAAGAATGTGGAAGCTGAAGGCAGGTAGTCAGGACTCAAATCTTCTATCAGTTACATGCTACATCACTTTAGGCAAGTTACAACTTTCTAAACCTCAGTTTCCACCTTTGTGAATGGGTATAACAATAGTCCCTACTGCATAAGATTTGTTGTGACAGTTTGTGGAAACATAGCATGTGCTCTATACAGTGCACCATACAACAAGCAATTATGAGGAAATTTAAAGTGGAAGAGAGTATATGCTGAACATCAAATAAGTAGTAAGAGCAGATACAAGCAATGAAAGGCCTAGAGAAGAGAGGGATGTAAATATAGTAACATTTGATGTATCGTGGTGGCTTCCACACATAAATGAAGGAGATATGATTAATAGTCTTAGTAAATCATAGTCAAATTCTCTGTAGTCAGAAGCTACACAATCCAGAATATGTGTCTCCCCCTTCCTGAATTTTCTGTTATGGTCACAATTCACAATTCAATAATTTGCTTTAGAGTCAGTTAAAGAGCTTTTTATTGGTTCAAACAAACAAACACACACATGGGCTGTCAGTAGTCACTACCAGGTGCTGGAAATACTGAAGGAGTTTTGAAAGCATCCAATTTGGCAGTGCAACTGCAGGAGTCTCTTAGTAACTGTTGTCATGCATAATATCCTCTGACAGAACTTAATATTTTAGCTGATACTGGAAGAACATACAGAAACTCTGGTGCTTAAATTTCTCTGTTCGTGGAATTCTCATGTTAAATATTTTTATGCTAAATAATTCAGTTCCAAACATATTAACGCTTCTAATAACTTCCCATAACCTAACCCGGAGTGTTATCAGTGAGCTGGGTAAACTGGTAGTGATCAGTTGGGTGAGAAGGTACAAATAAATTGTTCTGTTCACCCCAAACATAAATGCAGCTGACTCTCCTTAGTGACAGAGTATAAATAGATCATGTTATATAAGGCACATAGAGGTTTTTTTTAACCTTTCAAAAGAATTAGCATTGCACATAGCATTACTATTTAAGAATTTCCTCTACATGGAACATGGTGTTTAAAAGTCTACCTCCACTGACACTCATCAAAACCAAGAAAGCAAACAAAGATTGAGAATCTGTATTTTGAGGAGTCTTGGTAGGTGAACACAGATTGGTGTAAGCATAGACAGAATGCCCTGAACAATGCTGAGAATAGGCATCTGGTTAAATGAAGTTTCCAGTGACAGAAAGTCTAGCAGAAAACTTAGTTACCTGTCACAAAAGTCAGATGGCTATTTTTACTGACCCAGAAAATAAAGTAGCACACAGAAGGGTCCTTAAATTTTATAACTATTTTGTGAGTCCTGACTGTATTCTTACTACTTCTATTACCAGTGACAGCCAAGAGATATCAATCTAGTTAATTTGCATCAGAAAGACCTTCAGTAGACTCAAATCTCAGCTTGCCCAGGATGAAATCCTTTAGGAACTCATGATTCAGTGACATCAGTGGTTCTTTTTTTTTTTTTTTCAGTGTTCCAAAATTCATTGTTCATGCACCACACCCAGTACTCCGTTGCAATACGTACCCTCCATAATACCCACCACCAGGATCCCCCAACCATCCACCCCCTCCAAAACCCTCAGTTTGTTTCTCAGAGTCCACAGTTTCTCATGGTTTGTCTCCGCCTCCAAATTCCCCCAACTCACTCCTTTCCATCTCCCAATGTCTTCCTTGTTATTCCTTATGCTCCACAAGTAAGTGAAACCATATGATACTTGACTCTCTCTGTTTGACTTATTTCACTCAGCATAATCTCTTCCAGTCCCGTCCATGTTGATACAAAAGTTGGGTATTCATCCTTTCTGATGAAGGCATAATATTCTATTGTATATATGGACCATATCTTCTTCTTCTTTTTTTTAAGATTTTATTTATTAATTTGACAGACAGAGATCACAAGTAGGCAGAGAGGCAGGCAGAGAGAGAGGAAGGGAAGCAGGTCCCCCGCCAAGCAGAAAGCCCGATGTGGGGCTTGATCCCAGGACCCTGAGATCATGACCTGAGCTGAAGGCAGAGGCTTAACCCACTGAACCACCCAGGTGCCCCTGGACCATATCTTCTTTATCCATTTGTCCATTGAAGGGCATCTTGGTTCTGCTATTGCTGAATGAACATTGGAGTACAGATGGCCCTTCTTTTCACTACATCTGTATCTTCAGGGTCAATACCCAATAGTGCAATTGCAGGGTCATAGGGTAGCTCTATTTGTAATTTCTTAAGGAATCTCCACACTGTTCTCCGAAGTGGCTGCACCAACTTGCATTCTCACCAACAGTGTAAGAGGGTTCCCCTTTCTCCACATCCTCTTCAACACTTTTTGTTTACTGTCTTGTTAGTTTTGGCCATTCTAACTGGTGTAAGTTGGTATCTCAATGTGGTTTTGATTTGAACTTCCCTGATGGCTAATGATGATGAACATTTTTTCATGTGTCTGTTAGCCATTTGTATTTCTTCTTTGGAAAAGTGTCTGTTCATGTCTTCTGCCCATGTTTTGAGGTGATTATCTGTTTTGTGTGTGTTGAGTTTGAGGGGTTCTTTATAGATCTTTGATATCAACCCTTTGTCTATAATCATTTGTGTAATATCTTCTCCCATTCTGCAAATGTCATTTGCAAATATCTTCTCCATTCCGTGGGTTGCCTCTTTGTTTGTTGACTGTTTCCTTTGCTGTGCAGAAACTTTTGATCTTGATGAAGTCACAAAAGTTCATTTTCGCTTTTGTTTCCTTTGCCTTTGGAGACGTATCTTGGAAGAAGTTGCTGTGGCTGATGTTGAAGAGGTTACTCCTATGTTCTCCTCTAGGATTTTGATAGATTCCTGCCTCACATTGAAGTCTTTTATCCATTTTGAGTTTATCTTTGTGTATGGGGAATGGAACCAGCATTCATGTCCTAGAGGTAGAAAGAACACCCCCCAAGACTAACAAATCTAGAAAGACCTCAAAGCACTTGATTGTAAGACTGATGAATCATAATTTTAGACAAGAGCTTTTGAGAGCAGCTAGGGAAGAAATTCCTTATGTATAGTGGAAGGTCCATCAGAATAACATCAGACCTGTCCACAGAATCCTGGCAAGCCAGAAAGAGCTGGCAAGACATATTCAGGGCACTAAATGAGAAGAACATGCAGCCAAGAATACTTTATCCAGCAAGGTTTACATTCAAAATGGATGGAGAGATAAAGAGCTTCCAAGACTGGCAAGGTTTAAAAGAGTATGTGACCACCAAGCCAGCACTACAAGAAATATTAAGGGGGGTTCTATAAAAGAAGAAAGAATTCAAGAGTGTCATAGAATAGAAATTTACAGAGACAATCTATAGAAACAAGGACTTCACAGGCAACATAATGTCAATAAAAACATATCTTTCAATAATCACTCTCAACATAAACGGCCTAGATGCTCCCATAAAACGGCAGTGTTGCAGATTGGATAAAACAATAAGACACGTCCATATGTTGTCTACAAGAGACCCATTTTGAATCTAAGGATACATCCAGACTGAAAGTGAAGGAATGGAGAAGCATCTTTCATGCCAGTGGGCCTCAAAAGAAAGCTGGGGTAGCGATGCTCATATCAGATAAATTAGATTTTAAACTAAAAACTGTAGTCAGGGATAAAGAAGGACACTACATCATTCTTAAAGGGTCTATCAACCCAGAAGATCTAATAATTACAAATATTTATGCCCCCAATAGGGGAGCAGTCAACTGCATAAGACAACTGTTAATCAAGATAAAAAGTCATATTGATATGAATATATTAATAGTAGGGGATCTTAACACAGCACTCTCAGTAATAGATCATCCAAACAGAAAATCAATAAAGAAACAAGAACATTGAATGACACATTGGACCAGATGGACCTCAGAGATATATACAGAACATTCCACACTAAAACAACAGAATACTCATTCTTCTCCAGTGCATGTAGAAGTTTCTCCAGAATGGACCACATATGGGGTCACAAATCAGGGTTCAACCAATACCAAAAGATTAAGATTATTCCCTGCATATTCTCAGATCACAATGCTTTGAAACTGGAACTCGACCACAAAAAAACGTTTGGAAGGACTTCAGACACTTGAAAGCTAAAGACCACCCTGCTTAAGAATGTTTGGATCAACCAGGAAATCAAAGAAGAACTTAAATAATTCATGGAAACCAGTGAGAATGAAGAAACTTTGGCCTAAAACCTATGGGATAGGGCAAAGGCAGTCCTAAGGGGGAAATACATAGCCATCCAAGTCTCCCTCAAAAAAATTGAAAAATCCAGAATACACCAGCTCTCTTTACACCTTAAAGAACTGGGAAATCAACAACAAATTAAGTGAACCCCACACACAAGAAGGGAAATAATCAAGTTTAGAGCATAGATCAATGAGATAGAAACTAGAGATACAGTAGAACATATCAACAAAACCAGAAGCTGTTTTTTTTTTGAAAGAATCAATAAGATCGATAAATCATTGGGCAAACTAATCCAAAAGAAAAAAGAGATGACTCAAATTAATAAAATTATGAATGAAAAGGGAGAGATCATGACTAATACCAAGAAAATAGAAACAATCATCAGAAATTATCAACAGTTATATGCCAATAAGTTAAGCAACCTAGATGAAATGGATACATTCCTGGAAATCTATAGACTTCCAAAACTGAATCAGGAAGAAAATGACAATCTGAATAAACCAGTATCTAGTAACGAGTTGAAGCAGTGATCAAAAATCTCCCCAAAAAACAATAGCCCAGGACCTGACAGATTCCCTGGAGAGTTCTATCAAACATTCAAAGAAGAAATAATACCTATTCTTTGAAGCTGTTCAAAAAATAGAAACAGAAGGAAAACTTCCAGACTATTTTTATGAAGCCAGCATTACCCTGATCCCCAAACCAGGAAAAGAACCCACCAAAAAGGAGAATTTCAGTCCAATATACTGATGAATATGGTTGCCAAGATTCTCAACAAGATCCTAGCTAATAGGATCCAACAGTACATTAAAAATATTATCCACCATGACCAAGTGGGATTTATCCATGGGATGCAAGGGTGGTTCAACATTTGCAAATCAATCAATGTGACAGAACAAATCAGTAAGAGAAGAGAGAAGAATCACATGGTCTTCTCAATTGATGCAGAAAAAAAATTTGACAAGATACAGCATCTGTTCTTGATTAAAATGATTCAAAGTATAAGGATAGAGGGAACATTCCTCAACTTCATAATATCTATCTATGAAAAACCCACAGTGAATATCATCCCCAGTGGGGAAAAGCTGACAGCCTTCCCTTTGAGATCAGGAACACGACAAGGATGTCCGCTCTCACCACTGTTGTTCAGCATAGTACTAGAAGTCCTAGCAACAGTAATCAGACAACAAAAAGAAATAAAAGTATTCAAATTGGCAGAGAAGAAGTCAAACTCTTTCTCTTCGCAGATGACATGATACTTTATATGGAAAACCCAAAAGACTCCACCCCCAAACTACTAGAACTTATACAGCAATTCAGTAATGTGACAGGATACAAAAATCAATGTACAGAAATCAGTTGCTTTCATATACACTAACAATGAAAAAATAGGAATGGTAATTAGAGAATTGATTCCATTTACTATAGCATCAAGAACCATAAGATACAGAACACTCATGAAAGAAATTGAAGAAGACACAAAAAGATGGAAGAGCATTCCATGCTCATTGTTAAAATGTCTATACTGCCTAGAGCCATCTATACTTTCAAGGCCATCCTGATGAAAATTTCACAGACACTTTTCAAAGAGCTGGAACAAACAATCCTAAAATTTGTATGGAACCAGAAGAGAACCCAAATTGCTAAGGAAATGTTGAAAAACAAAACAAAACTGGGGGCATCACGTTGCCTGATTTCAAGCTTTACTACAAAGCTGTGATCACTAAGACAGTATGGCTCTGGCACAAAAACAGGCACATAGACCAGTGGAACAGAGTGTAGAGCCCAGATTATGGACAATGGTGCTGGGAAAATTGACAGCTATGTGTGGAAGAATGAAACTTGACCATTCTCTTAACACCATACACAAAGGTTCATTGTTATTTGACCCAATAAGCATTCACATAAGTGTGTCAAAATCAGTGGGAAATAATCAGAAGATATCCTCCTTCACCACATGCCAGTCAGCTTGATAAGACCAAAATTCTTGACAGGATCTTTACACTAATTTTGTGGGATCAGTGGCAGCTAGGCACCATACCGGATATTCAAGGACACAGGGTGCAGCACTCCCCTGCCTTACACGTGCTCTCTGTGAGCCAGGTTGTTAAGACACCCACGTGAAAGAACTTCAGATCATTTTCCAGTGTCTGTGACATCAGTCTTACCATGCATGTGACAGTTGTACCTTATCTGGGGAGTTTGTTGGAGTTCAGATAGTCTGTTGTGTTCCTAGCATCTCACTGACCAGACAGCACCACTATGACGAGAAACAAGTGATAATTGTGAATACAGGAATACTATGAACTGAAATAGTTAAATTTTCTCACCTGAAGCACATTTCACTCATACTTGCAAATATCTGGACGTATTTTAACTTCATAATTTTTCTGCCAGAAAATAAATTGAATGGTTCTTTAGAAAAGATAAGGCCAAAAAGATGGGGAAAAAAGAAGCAAAAAATAGAGTGAGTCTCATTTTATTATAAAATCTGGGCTGACTGGCCATATAATTAGCTAGTTAATTAGGAAAAAATAATTAGCATCTTAAGATGTTCACTTCATCATCTGTACATTGGAGAACTTATTTCCCTGGAACTTCTCAGGAATTTTTGATGCCTAAGAAAAAGTGTAGTAAACCACATTTGAGGATTATAAACTACTATATTGTAAGAAATCATTAGCACCAACTATTTGTTTGAAAAGAATAAATAACCAACAAAGAATTATAGTCAGACCTTATTTGGATAGTTAATCAAATATAAATGTATTTATTTGTATAGGGGAAAAATGACAGGGTAGGAGAAAATGAAGTTGGAATATGTTAATTTTTGCTATCATAATTTTCCTTTCACTAAACTTGTCCTGCGTAAGAGCATGATAAGAAAGTAACTGAACAACTGTGTTGATTGCCAAAGGGTTAATTTTGTCATCCCTGAGACCCACTCTCCCTTTTATTCAAGGATATATAATAAAAGGAAAAAAAAGACATATGAAAGAAAAATATGGGAGATGACGTTAATGCTTAAGAATAAGATGAGTAATGGACATTGGGGAGGGTATGTGCTATGATGAGTGCTGTGAAATGTGTAAACCTGGCGATTCACAGACCTGTACCCCTGGGGATAAGAATACATTATATGTTTATTAAAATTTTAAAAAAAATCTAAAAAATAAATAAATAAATAAATAAAATCTTTTAAAAAACAGAATAAGATGAGTAGATTTTTTTATAGTCAGAAAATATAGCCTTTATTGTGTTGATTATTTTTAAAATTTGAGTATATTTGACACACAATGTTACGTTAGTTGCAGGTGCACAACTTAGTGATTTGGCAAGTTTATACATTATGCTATGCTCACCACAAGTGTAGCTGCCATTTGTCCCATTCCATTGCTATTACAATACCACTGACTATTTTTCTTATGCTCTGCTGTTTATTCCCATGACTTATTCCATAACTGGAGGCCTGTATCTCCCTCTCTCCCTTTCACTCATTTTGCCAAACCTCCCTCCCCTCTCCCCTCTGGCAACCATCAGTTTTTCTATTTATAGCCCTGATTATGCTTTTTTCCCCCCACTTTCTTAAAGATTTCATTAATGAGTGGATATGGTATTTATCTTTCCCAGTCTGATTTATTTCACTTAGCTTAATGCCCTCTAGGTCCATCCATGTTGCTTCAAATGGTATGATCTGATCCTTGTTATGGCTGTGTGATATTCCTCTGTGTGTGTGTACAAATAATGCAGCAGTAAACAGTAAGCATGGGGTGCATATACCTTTCTCAGTTAGTGTTTCATTTTTCCTGGGTAAATACCCAATAAAGGAATTATTGGATCATATGGTATTTCTAGTTTTAATTATTTGAGGAACCTACATACTGTTTTCCACAGTGGCTTTACCAGTTTACATTCCCACCAACAGTGCACAAGGATTCCTTTTTCTCCACATCCTTGCCAATCCTTAGTGTTTCTTATCTTTGATTTTAGCCATTCTGACAGGTATGAGGTAATATCTCATGGTGGTTTTGATTTGTATTTCCCTGATGATGAGCGATGTTGAGCATCTTTTCCTATGTCTTTTAGCCATCTGCGAGTCTTCTTTGGAAAAACATCTAAGTACTCTGCACATTTTTAAATTGGATTTTTTGTTTTTTTTCTAGTGTTGAGTAAAATGAGTACATTTTTGACTTGAAGAAAGAAAGGATCCTTATAGAGATGAAATTAGAAAACTATAAGACAATAAAGAAATTAGTAGGTAAAGCATCCCAGTTCCCTTTGCAGTGTTTATTTTAATGACCACTGCAAACCATTAACCTGAAAATAAATAAGTTAATGAAACAAATGATGTTTCTCTGTGCTTTTTCTCATCATCCCTCAGCTACCACAAGATATAGCAATTCTGGTATCTCTGGAGATAAACCTGCCAATTCACCTTGTCCCTTTCCTTGCCTTTAGCTAGTATCCAATCAAAACCATTTCATTCATCAATGTAAGTTAGGACCAAAAAAAAGAAAAAAAAAATCAGAAGGGTGGAAAATCCTTTGAATAGATGTTTAGGTTCATTCTTCACACTCTGCAGATGATGGAAACCAAGCCCATGATGGTTCTATGCTTATATGAGGTCAAGTACCTAAATTAGGGACAGAAGCTGGAGAAAAACACAAATTTCCTGACTCAGTCTTCTTTGTCTTCTTTCCAATATACCATGCTCACAACATTTAAAACTTGGAGTATTCATCAGTGAACCCTGGTGGATTCATTGGCGATTTCATGGGAACTCAGAAGATGGTAATATGGTTTTCTAAGGGAATAGTGACAGAGTGTACTATTAGAAATACAGAAATAGAAATTCCTAATATTTGTTTCAGTTTCACATTTAGGTCTTTCATCCATTTTGAGTCCATTTCTTGTGTATGGTGTAAGTAAATGGTCCAGTTTCATTCTTCTGCATGTGGCTGTCCAATTTTCCCAGCACCATTTGTTGAAGAGACTGTCTTTTTTCCACTGGATATTCTTTCATGCCCATTGAAGATTATCATAGAATTGAGTGTCCATTTCTGAGTTCTCTGTTCTGTTCCATTGATCTATGTGTCTGTTTTTATGCCAGTACCATACTGGCTTGATTATTACAGCTTTGTAATAGAGCTTGAAGTCCGTAATTGTGATGTCACCAGCGTTGGTTTTCTTTTTCAACATTCCTCTGGTTATTCAGGGTCTTTTCTGGCTCCACACAAATTTTAGGATTATTTGTTCCAGCTCTGTGAAAAAAGTTGTTGGTATTTTGATAGGGATTGCATTGAATGTATAGATTGCTCTAGGTAGCATAGACATTTTAACAATATTTGTTCTTCCAGTGCAAGAGCATGGGACGTTTTTCCATTTCTTTGTGTCTTTCTCAATTTCCTTCATGAGTGTTCTATAGTTTTCTGAGCACAGATGCTTTGTCTCTTTGGTTAGATTTACTCCTAGGTATCTTATGTTTTGGGTGCAGTTGTAAATGGGATCGACTCCTTAATTTCTCTTTCTTCTGTCTTGCTGTTGGTGTATAGAAATGCAACTGATTTCTGTGCATTGATTTTATATCCTGACACTTTACTGAATTCCTGTATGCGTTCTAGCAGTTTTGGAGTGAAGTCTTTTGGGTTTTCCACATAAAGTATCATATCATCTACAAAGAGTGAGAGTTTGACTTCTTTGCCAATTTAGATGCCTTTTTTTTTCTTTTCTTTTTGTTGTCTGACTGCTGAGGCTAGGACTTCTAGTACTATGTTGAATAGCAGTGGTGATTGTGAACTTCCCTGCCATGTTTCTGGCCTTAGGGGGAAAGCTCTTACTTTTCCCCATTGAGAATGATATTCCCTGTGGGTTTTTAATAAATGGCTTTTAGGATATTGAGGTATGTACTCTCTATCCCTACACTGTGAAGAGTTTTGATCAAGAAAGGATGCTGTACTTTGTCAAGTGCTTTTTCAGCATCTATTGAGAGTATCATATGGATCTTGTTCTTTCTTTTATTAATATATTGTATCACATTGATTGATTTGTGGATGTTGAACCAACCTTGCAGCCCAGGAATAAATCCCGCTTGGTCATGGTGAATAATCCTTTTAATGTACTGTTGGATCCTATTGGCTCATATTTTGGTGAGAATTTTGCATCCATGTTCATCAGGGATATTGGTCTTTAATTCTCCTTTTTGATAGGGTCTCTGGTTTTGGGATCAAGGTAAGGCTGGCCTCATAAACTGAGTTTGGAAGTTTTCCTTCCATTTATATTTTTTGGGACAGTTTCAGACAGTTTCAGAAGAATCCTTGAGGAGCACATAGGGAGCAACCTCTTCGACCTTGGCCACAGCAGGCAAAAATGAACTCTTGGGACTTCATCAAAATAAAAAGGTCTTGCACAGCAAAGGAAATAGTTGACAAAACCAAAAGGCAGCCTACAGAATGGGAAAAGATATTTCCAAAAGTTTTATCAGATAAAAGGCTAGTGTCCAAAATTTGTAAAAAAGTTATCAAACTCAATACCCATTGAAAAAATAATCCAATCAAGAAATGGACAAAAGACAAAAACAGACATTTCTCCAAAGAAGACATCCAAATGGCCAGCAGACACATGAAAAAATGTTCACATCACTCGGCATCTTGGAAATACAAATCAAAACCAAAATGAGATACCACCTCACACCAGTCAGAATGGCTAAAATTAACAAGTCAGGAAAATCAGATGTTGGTGAGGATGGGGAGAAAGAGCTATCCTTTTATACTGTTGGTGGAATGCAAGCTGATGCAGCCACTCTGGAAAGCAGTACACAGGTTCTTCAAAAAGTTGAAAATAGAGCTACCCTATAATCCAGCAATAGCGCTACTGGGTATTTACCCCAAAGATACAAATGTAGTGATCCAAAGGCATATCTGCACCCCAGTGTTTATAGCAGCAATGTCCACGATAGCCAAACTATGGAAAGAGCCCAGATGTCCATCAACAGATATGGATAAAGAAGATGTGGTATATATATACATTGGAATATTAGTCTTAAAAAAGAATGAAATCTTGCCATTTGCAATGATGTGCATAACTAGAGGGTATTATGCTAAGTGAAAAAGTCGGTCAGAGAAAGACAATTGTATGATTTCACTCGTATGTGAGATTTAAAAAACAAAACAGAGGAACATAGGGAAATGGAGGAAAAAATAAAACAAGAAAAAATCAGAGAGGAAGACAAACCATAAGGGACTCAGAGACTCTTAATCATAGGAAACAGACTGAGGTTTGCTGTAGGGGAAGGATGGTGGGGGAATGGAGTAATTGGGTGATGGTCGTTAAGGAAGGCAAGGTGATGTAATTAGCACTAGGTATTGTATACAACTGATGAATCACTGATCTCTGCCTCTGAAACCAATAATATACTATATGTTAATTAATTGAATTAAAATAAAAAAGAGTAATGTTTAACTTAGTCTTTATTCAGTGTAACCCCAGAATTTAGTCCCCTGCACTGTACTGTAAGTTCCACAATATCAGAAATGTTTGCCTTGTTTCCTAGTGTATCCCCAGAACCTTGCGCAGTGCTAGGTCCTTAAAAAAATAGGCAGTCAATAAATCTTTGTGGATGGAATAAATAAAATGAATAAAATAAAAGACAGTGAACAAAGGCATGGACCTTGCCCTCTATTGGAAATTATGGTATAGAAACAGTTTTATTGCAAAGTCAAATATCCCAAGTGCTATAATGAAGGGCTCAAGTTCTCTGTGATGAGTGAAATTAATAAGAGGTGAAGTCAGCAGAAATGGGGAATCATTAAATCTTTCAATGAGCAGTAGTTCTATATCCTGCCTTTATGAACTGGAAAAGGCTTATTTTATTTAGAATTTTTCTGGGTGCAAGAACAGTGAGACAAGTAATCTCTAAGGAAGGAGGGAAAGGAAATTTATCATAATGCAACATATATTTCTTTGGGATTGAGGTACAGAGATCACTATACAGCCAGGAATCACAGAAACAGGAAAACTTTCAAAAACAGACCCAGCTCTATCTATCCCTCTCAGGAGCTGAAGGGCAGACAGTCCAGCTTTGCTAGTCTTACCTAGTCAAGCTCTTTCTCAATACCAGGTCATTGCCTCTGCTTCTTTGTGCTCTTAATACATCAATCATCACTGCAGTTTCCTTTTACTTCCTTTAGTTTCCATTGCCTCCTTCTTTATTAAAACACTTGTACTTCAGTTCCAAATGCTAACACCCTCAATATCTTATCTTTAAAATGCCCAGTGAAGGGACACCTGGGTGGCTAAGTCAGATAAGGGACCACATCTTGATTTCAGCTCAGGTCATGATCTCAGTGTCCTGGGATCAAGCCCTGCATGGGCTCTGCCCTCAGCAGGGAGTCTGCTTCTCTCCCTCTCCCTCTGCTCCTTCCCCTGCTTGTGAGCTCTCTCTCTCTAAAATAAATAAATCTTTAAAACAAAAATGCAAAGTGAAATATCTTGTAAGTAAGTAACTAGCTACCCAACATAAAGGCAATTTGTGGCTCAGGGCTATGTAACGTGTTGACCTTTCAATAGGACTATCAACAGTTAACAAATTTCTGAGAAGAAATCCTGGGAAAGTGGGCAGGTATAAAATACAACTAGTGAGAACATGTACTTATTGACTATTTTTTTTAGATTATAAAATCAATGGTTAAATAAAATTCATGATTATCATCATAACACTGAGTTACTGTATTATTCTGGTACATTTTCCTCCAGTCTATTTTCATGCATATATTTCTAATACTATGCACGTACTTTTCAAAAAATATGTGGGATCTCACTCTATATATTTTTTTTAAGATTTTATTTATTTATTTGACAGAGAAATCACAAGTGGGCAGAGAGGCAGGCAGAGAGAGGGGGAAGCAGGTTCCCTGCCGAGCAGAGAGCCCAATGTGGGGCTTGATCCTAAGACCCCAAGATCATGACCTGAGCTGAAGGCAGAGTCTTAACCCACTGAGCCATGCAGGTGCCCCTCACTCTATGTATTTTTATAAATCTCACATTTCTGATTGCTTATATATATTCCTTATTCCCCTAAAAACACTGATTTAAGTGACTATGGAATCTCTCTTAGAAATTCATCATCTTGGGCGCCCGGGTGGCTCAGTGGGTTAAAGCCTCTGCCTTCGGCTCGGGTCATGATCCCAGGGTCCTGGGATCGAGCCCCGCATTGGGCTCTCTGCTCCGCGGAGAGCCTGCTTTCTCCTCTCCCTCTGCCTGCCTCTCTGCCTACTTGTGATCTCTGTCTGTCAAATAAATAAAATCTTTAAAAAAAAAAAAAAAAAAAAAGAAATTCATCATCTTTACTTACCCCCAATTTCCTGCAATCAGGCTTGTACGCACAATAACATACACTGCACCATCAATACAACTCTCCACATTTTTAATTTAATTATCTGTTTACCTATATTTTTCATTCTCAGTAAATATTAGACATATACTGTAAGTCTAGGTGGTGTGAGGTACTAGGCGCAGAAATATGAGTAAAATATTTTACCACAGGCCGAAATCTAAGCCCATATCCAGACATGGAAGCAACCTATTACGATGCAATAGTACAAGTGATAGTAAAAAAAAAAAAAAGAAGAAGAAGAAGAAGAAGAATACACGCAGAGCTGTGGATTCCAAGAGGAAGAAATGGCTAAATCTGCCACAAAAAACAAGCGAGGGAGGCTTCTTAGGGAAAATAACATTACTCTTATTAATACTGAAATTCTTATCAAAGAAACACAAACTGGTTAAGCTTGTAGCTGGAGAAGACAAAGGAGAGATTTGGCCAGCTGGAAAAATGTCTCTGCTATTTCAAATAGTTTGGAGTTTATCTTGAAAGCAAGAACAAGCCACTGAAGGATAAGGCAAGTTAGAGATTGTTGGAACAACCCAGAGAAAGATGAAGAGAGGCTGATAGTGCTGAGGTCTTGGAAAGCAGTGAAGAGACTTGGAGATATTCAGGAGGTAAATAAAATGATGTTTATCCACCAATTAGATGTGAATTTTAGAGATATGAGAGCTGAAAATTTTTAGTGGGTTTATTAGTAGGTGGTGGATCTGTGGATATAATGCAGAGCCAGGATGGGTCAGTTTGGGCTTTACCAAGTTTAAAGTAATTAAAGGATATGAAACTAATAATACACTGTATGTTAATTAGATTGAATTTAAGTAAAAAAATTTAGAAAAAACAAAAACCAGAAACAAAACAAAACAAAAAGGTCAACTGGGGCCATCTTTCCAAATTGTAACTGATAATTGCTCCAAAATTTCAATGACTCTACACTGCACTCAGAAACAAGTCTAAAATCCTTTAGAATTTTATGTCTGTGCTTAATTTGGCCTTACCTAACTTCCCATTATAATCTCCTGTCCCTTTCCCTCTCCCTCACACTGTTGTTCTATTGTTGCTACATCCCTTCCCAACTAGTTTTTGTACCAGCAGTGCCTGAAATGCCTTTCCATCCACTTTCCTTCTCTTTCAACTAAATTCTGCTGGTTACGCAGACCCCAGCTGTTTTTCTAGCTCTACATTGTCAGGACAGGCTGTGTGCTTTGTAACAAACATCATATAGTTGTTCATAAACTGGCCTTTTCCCTTGTGTAATATTCTTCTGTCTCTAAAGAATAGAACCTCCACAAGGTCAGGTTAGGGATTTATCTGTTTGTTTACTTCTATGTACCCATTGTCTCATACAGTTTCTGAATATAGATCAATCAATAGATACTTGTTGGAAAAATAAACAAAATAATGGATGTTGAGAGGAAAAAAAAACATAAAGTCATTCATAGTTAGTATGACTTCAAATGATTTTTAAAATCACCCTCTGGAACTTCAGTCTGAATACCAAAAATTGTAGACTGTATTATGCTAAATAAGAGAAGAAAATGAGTTCATTGAATTTCACTTTCAACAGTAAGAGCAGGACCACCCAAAGGATATTTTTTAGTTAATGAAACAGAAATGGACTGTTCCTGAAGATCCTTTCCCCCAATATTTTCTGTTTTGGTGGTAGTAAAATACATATAACATAAAATTTACCATTTCATTTCCAAATTTTAAGATTAAATAAAGACATAACGTGTGCGGTAGAGTACTTAGCTGTTCTCCAAATCTGTTTCTTCTGTTTCCTGTACTTAAAACTATACTTTATTTCCCAGCTGTTCCATTAGTTCAGTGTGGCCATACGGCTGGGTTGCAGCTCATGGCATGTGGAGTGTGAGCAGAAGGTAACACGCTCCCCTTCCATACTTACTTCATAAAATACATGCATTGAGGGTTCATCCATGTTTTCTCCTTATCTAGTGATTAATGAGAGGACCAATGAGAAGACTTAAGGGGTAGTAGACTCACAAGCTGGAAGGATGCTGGTTTCCTGAATGATCATTTAGAAGTGTTCACTTGTGGGGCACCTGGGTGGCTCAGTGGGTTAAAGCCTCTGCCTTCGGCTCAGGTCATGATCCCAGGGTCCTGGGATCGAGTCGCGTGTTGGGCTCTCTGCTTAGCAGGGAGCCTGCTTCCCTCTCTCTCTCTGCCTGCCTTTCTGCCTGCTTGTGATTTCTCTCTGTCAAATAAATAAATAAAATCTTAAAAAAAAAAAGTGTTCACTTGCATTTATGATCATTTAATGCGGAGTGGAATTTGGAATTTTGATGCTTCACAGTGGTAGAACCTGGCACTATTCTAACAAATACAATGAGTTCTCTGTAGCTGATACAAATATTGATACAAATATTTTTCCAGGTATTGCAGTAGTGAAACATACGGTGGGTGCTTTTCCCCTTGTTTGTTTGTTTTCCTCTTAACTGACCAGCATCCAGAAATTAATGTTAGGAGTTGAAGAGACAGATAAAATGGACCTATATTACCAGTAACAGGAAGACAGGCAAGGACTGGCTATACACCATTTGGGGGATGGCACAATTCTGCATGGAATGCCTGAGGCAAACATGTATTCACATCAGAATGGAATGATGGATGCCATGACAATGGGGTGGTGGCATTTATTTCTACTAAAAACATCTAAAGCACATGCTGCACCTTTTCCAAATTGAATACTCTGCTAGAAGTAATTTGCACATATTTCCTATTCTAAACTACTACAGTTCCCAGCTGAGTCCTACTCCTTACTATAAAGGGCAAAGGGCCTCCTGTGCAGACTTGCCTTGTCACTTTGGCTCCCTTTTCAGCTCCTCAGGGACAGGAGGGGAACACAGAAGGATTTCTGTGACTGGGAAGAACTTGAACCATAGAGGTGACAGGGTATAAACTGTTCTCTGAGAGAAAGGGGGAAGTTACTAACTCTGTTCTGAATCACTGTATTTGGATGGATCTGAAAGTGAACTAGGGGTAACTTAATAGAAAAGCTAGCTCTACTTTCTCTTCTAAAACAGTTACAATAGTATTAGGAAGATGATGACATCTTTAGGTTAGTGAAGCTCACCTAGAATGATTCTTTTGTAAAGCTGCCGAAACCACCAGGGATATCATTCCCTTATCTAAAATACTTTAGTGTGCTCCTATCAAGATAAATGTGCAATCTTAATGAAGAAGGGCCTGTGTAATCTTGCTGTTGCTTACTTCTACATACTCATCTCAGGACAATCTCCCTTGTCTTTGTGGTCTTTACTTCAACCTTATTCCTTTCAATTCTTTAAAAAGCCATGCTTACTTGCATCGCATGATATTTGTACCTGCCATTTCTACTATGTGGAATGTTCTCTGTGGACCACAGCTTTTAGGCAATCATATTTTATCCATTAGAACACTACTAAGTGTTCTAATGGATAAACACTACTAACACTACTAAGACAGTACCTCAGCTTTCTTTGACTCCCTGACTAGATTAAGGATTTTTCTTACATTATATATCTTTTGTGGGCTGTATTAGTTATTAAAAATATCCGCTGCTTTCTTGACTCACCCTGGTAGGACCCTTCCTGGTGTCTCCTCTTCTTTTTCTTCTTAAGATTTTATTTATTTTTTTGACACAGAGAGAGAGAGAGATCACAAGTAGGCAGAGAGGCAGGCAGAGGGGGAGGAGGAAGCAGGCTCCCCACTGAGCAGGGAGCCCAATGCCGAGCTCAACCCCAGGACCCTGAGATTATGACCTGAGCCGAAGGCAGAGGCTCAACACACTGAGCCACTCAGGTGCCCCATCCCTGGTATCTCTTCTTACAGGAGGAAGATATTTCTTTCCCCATTGATGCCCAATTTTATAATAAGGCTTGCTTTGCACAGTAACATGTGGGTAGAAGTGATGTCATGTGTACAAAGAGGTTTTGAGTCTTACAGCTAAAGCAGGAAATTTTGTTTTCTCCTGGATTCCAGAAAGAAAAGGATATGGAACAGAGTTGCAGCTGACCTACAAGGGACATTGACATGAGCAATAAATAAACCAACCTTGATTGTTATAAGCCACAGAAACTTGGGGGTATATTTGTTATTTCAGCATAATATAGTGAAAGCTGACTCATGCATTGTCATAGCATATTTTTTTTTAACATGAGAGGAAGTAAGAGTATGATAATATAAGACAGGCTCTAAGATCAAGCTTCTATAGTCAGTGTCCATTCTGTTACTTGGTATTTTGTGTTCTAAGATACCACATGATTTACTATCTCTGGCCTCAGTGATTTCACTTGTAAAATGGAAATAATACTAGGATATACCACTTAGGGTGGTGGTGAGAATTAAATGAATTAATCCTGTTAAAGTATTTATACCCGTGTCTGGCACAGAACAACCCCTCAAGTGGTGTTAATTATTATTATTCATAGAACTTAACAAATTTTTCAACTATAGTTTTTCTATGATTATTTGGCTAAAGTCTGTTTCCCCTATTTGACTGTTAGGATACTGAGAGAAGAAACCTCACCAATTTGACTCACTTTTATATCACCAGTGAGTAGCATAAATCTGTAAACAACTAACAACTACATGTTTTCTGCAATGAGTTTTTAAAAAATGAATGAATGAATGAATAAATGAATTTTAAAGCCCAAGCTAATGTCAGTGGTTATACTGAGAGTAATAAAAAGTAAATACCATTAACATTTTAAATTTTGTAAGAGGACTAATATTTCAAATAATACTAGCTTTATCCACTGAAATTATATAAAATCTAGATTAATGAAAACAGTCAGGCTATTGGCTGAAATCTGCAGGAGCCAAGTTCCTGTGGTAGACTGTACTATAGGTCTGTGTGAGTACCATCACTCTTCCTTTCATAAATCACAAATGCGTGAAATATAGAAAGGTGATTGTTAAGATGTTTTATTCTAAAAAAATTCTTCAATCATTATACATCTAATTCTTGAATTTTATGATGAATAAAACCAGTCCTATTATCTATGTAACACCTGTTCTCAAACTCTTCCATTGCCATTTTCTGCCACTCCAGAGGACATTTCCTTGTATGCGATATTGGCCATCATTTTTCAAATCATCTGCTGTAACTGCAACTTACTGCCCATCTCTTTTCTGACAGCCAGTCTCTATTTACCTAGCTAGTCTTCTTCCCATTTCAACATCGTGTACCAGGCAATGTCCTTTCATAGAAGCTTGAAATTCAAAAATTAGATTTCATGGTGTAAGATACATGACTAGGTTAGTAAATTAAATTGGGCTCTGGCCTAGATAAGTAACCTGGAAGAAAAAACTGGAGTACAGATTTAAGGCTTAAGGAAGTTAGACTAGAACCTGGATAGGGACAAATATCAAATGCAGAACTCAAGAAAAGTGGTTTCAACTATGTATTTTTCCAGATTTATTGAGATATAATTGATATAAAACACTGTGTATGTTTCAGGTGTACAGGTGATGACTTTAGCACATGTATCATACTGTGAAATGATTGACATAGTGTCACAACACTTTCATCATCTCACATAATTACCCATGTGTATGTCTGTGTGTGTGTGGTGAAAATGTTTAAGATCTACTCTCTTAGCAAATTTCAAGTATGTAATACAATGCTGTACAATGGATTTCTAGAATTTACTCAACTTAAGGTTTGCTGCCTTTGACCAACATGTCTGCATTTTCCCTATGCATCACCCAAGCCATGGCAACTACCATTCTACTCTGTCTCTGTGAGTTTGACTTTTTAAATTCCACATATAAGTGAGATTATGCAGTATTTGTCTTTCTCTGTCTGACTTATCTTAATATAATGCCCTCAGGTTCCATCCATGTTGTCACAAATGGCAGGATTTCCTTCTTCTCATGGCTGAATATTGTGGAATATACATATCACATCTTTATCCATTTATCTGTAGATGGCCATTTAGGTTATTTCCATATGTGGGCTATAGTGAATAATGCTGCAGTGAGCATGGGAAGGCATGTATCTCTTTGAAATCCTGATTTCACTTTTTTTTTTAATATACATCCAGAAGTAGGATTGCTGAATCATATGGCAATTCTATTTTTAATTTTTTGAGGAAACTTTATAATGTTTTCCATAGTGTTTGTACCAATTTACATTCCCATCATCAGTGCTCTTTTCTCCACACCGTAGCCAACACTTGTTATTTTTCAAGTTTTAGATAACTGTCCTTCTGAAATTGATACCTCATTATGGTTTTGATGTCATTTCCCTGATGTTTAGTTATGTTGAGAACATTTTCTTATGCCTATTGGCCATTTATATGTCGTCTTTGGAAAAATGTCTGTTCAGTTTCTTTGACTTTTTAATTGAACTGTTTGGGGTGGTGGTTGTTGAGTTGTATGAGTTGCTTATATATTTTGGGTATTAACCCATTATCAGATAGACCATTTGCAAATATTTTCTCCACTTTATAGATTGCCTTTTCATTGTGTTGTTTCTTTTGCTGTTCAGAAGCTTTTTAGTTTCATTGTAGTCCCACATTAGTTTTTGCTTTCATTGCTTGTGTTTTTTTGTGACACATCCAGGCAGTCACTACTAAAACAAATTGTCCAGGAGCTTTTTTCCCTGTTTTATGCTAGAGGTTGTACATTTTCAAGTCTTATTTTTAAATCTTTAATACATTTGGAATTAATTTTTGTTAATAGGAGTTCAGTTTCATTCTTTTGCATATGCTTATCCAACTTTCCATTACTGTTTATTGAAGAGAATATCCTTTCCCTATTAAGTATCCTTGGCTCCCCTGTCAAGTATTAATTGTCTATACATGCAAACATTTCTTTTTCAGATATTTTATTGTTGGTGTTCAGCTGTGTTTAAGTTAAGTAGTCCATACGCCCAAGTGGTTTTACTCCTGAGAGTATCCATTGAAGACTTTGGCCCTGGTACAGAGTTGAACCCTTGAGATTGGGAAGCCTATAAGAGTCTCAGTGGTGCGCAGATAAAAATATGTGCATGTTCCATTAAGGGAGAAATAAGTCAATTTTGTTGTTGCTCTTTTTTTTTTTAACATTTCTTTTGCCAACAGTAATTTCAGACTCTCCAGGAATGACAATTGGAGATATCTTCAAAGGATGCAAAATAGGTACTTTGACTTTTAGTTGATGACATTTTAGGGTCAGGCTTAGGGTATCCTTTCCTTGATTTGGCAAAAATACCACATTTTGAAGGTATGGGGATGGGATAGATAGGTGAGGTGGAACCATTTAGGGATCAGAAAAATGCTAAAAATTTATCAACCAATTAATTAGTAATACACAATAACCAACTAATCACCAACTAGGCATTTTTTAGAATTACCCAGAGACAGATATCAGTTTTCATTCTCAATGCTTATAATTCATATTTCACAGTCATGAATATCCAAGAGAAGTTTAAATAAACGGATAAGAATTATTTAAATAACAGAGCTATATTCATAAAGTGATAGATGAGATTCATATGACGATAAAAGTTTTTTCTTTCCTAAATACCTAGTATTGGAAAGATATTTGATTCTTCATATACCAACTATCAAATTATTTTTAAGGTCATTTTTCCTTTCCCACTCTCTTTTATTCTCTTTTTTCACTGTGGTAGATAATCATGGTAAAATCACTTAAAGTAAGAGCTATCTGTTTTTATAATTAAACATTGATGTAAAATATAGCAGTGGAGATAGCTTGGATGAAGAGCAGAGGCAATTTATAACAATAAATTACCATACTTGATTTAAACAAGGAGGTTTAGAAGTATAATAAACTTTGGAGTCTTAATTTCATGCCATGATATCCCTATTAATAAAGATCAGACTTATAAAAACTGAGGTGTTTTTGTTTCCCCAGGTATTTTCTAGATCATATTTTATCTCCTCCAAGGAAAATTTTATATCTCTGATACGTTATGTAAGACTCTGGTCCTCCTGTGCTCTGTGAGCTGCCTGTCTTATGTGCTTGGGTTGCATTGGCCCCACATAGATTGTGGTCATATTTAATCTAGGCAGGATACCGATAGGATTCAGGGCAGACCCACCCCAGAATATACCACATTTGCATGCAGATTATTTCAAACTGAGAATGATCAGAGCCCAACAGGCTGAAGAGCTTTTACCTCTCCCTTAACTTCCTGAAAGAGTTTTAGGTAAAGAGCTTATACCCTGAAGAGAGCTATTATCAAAGATAACTTTTTTTTTAACATAAGAAAGGCCTCTCTGTAAGACGTGCTAAACATTTATTTATTTATGAATTGCCTTCCTCCCCTTTGAAGTCTTAGACCCCTACCCCCTTCTCTGTAGCTCAGGATGGCATATAAACCTCAATTACCTGTCAGTGAGCCTCTCGTGTCTTATGGGACTTGTGTACAAACAAAATTAAATTTGCTTTTCTCCTGTTATCTGTCTTATGTCAATTTAATCATGAGGCCAGCCAAAGAACCTAGAAGAGAAGAAGGGAGGTTTTCCTCCCCTACAGTACTGAAGAGATAAAAGCACATTCCTGAGCCTTCAACATAAAGCACTCTATTCATGTAGCCTGGCACCAGGGATGAAATATCAATTATTACAAACACATTCTGGGCACTGAGAGGCCTTAATCATTCTTCGATGTAGAATGGGGATTTGTGCTTTCAGGAGAAAAGAGGGAGTTGGCAGGTGCAATAAGTGTTGCAGGAAAGCTTTCCCTTACAAAGAGAGATGATGTGTGTAGAGAATATGTGCAAAACCTCCTGCATAACTTAATCCATTTCTCTTGGGGTGGAGAAGCCAGTTTACATTTTTCCAGTGAACCATATCCATTGACGATTGCTTTGATTTCACTGTACAAGAGGCTTAACAAACAGCCAACAGATTTATGTTTTAATGGAATGTACAGCATAACCTTCAGCAGAAAACCTCCTTCAGAAAGAAACTGTGTGCTTATGCTGCCAAATACATTTAAGTGTTGCAGTGGTCTAAGAAAATAGGACATTTGTGTGCCATATTCACCAGGCTGTGTCCTCTGAATTATCCCCTTGGGGACAGGTCCACACACAGTAGCGGTCACATGCTCCTTGACCTTAGCAACTTACGAATCTCTGTAGTTGGTGCCATAGAGGCTGGAGAGAAACTATCTGATGGTAAGATTTTCTTCTCCCCCGTAAGGAATTTATGCCTTTAAGAGATGTTCGTATTTAACACACACATTTTGTTCTCTGTTAAGGACAGAAGCAAAACAATAATGCAGACAATACAATATATCATCTGAAAAGATCATTTTCCCTGATTGTAAAATTTAAATTGTAAACACTACAATCTTAACTGCTCTATTGAGATATGATTAACATCCCCAAAACTATAAATATTTAATTTCTACAAGTTGATGTGTATGAAGATAAATATACACCTGCGAAAGCATTATCACTATCAGTTCCATAAACTTATCCATCACTTCCAAAAGTTTCCTCTTGCCACTCCCCTATTTTTCCTTTTGTGTTTAGAATACTTAACATAGGATCTATCCTCTTAGATCTGAATTCTATTCTCTGCTTCTTTGTGTTTGACTATTTTGATTCCATATAAAAGTGAGATCATGCAGCATTTGTCTTTCTTTGTCTGGCTTATTTCACTTAGCATCATATCCTCCAAATCCATCCATGTTGTAACACGTAGTCTGATTTCCTTTTCTTTTAAGGCTTACTAATATTCCATTGTATATATATATACCACATTTTTCTTACCCGCTCATCCACTGATGGATATTTAGATTGTTTATGTATTTTGCTATTGTGAATTATGCTTCAGTGACCAGGGATGCAGATATCTCTTCAAGATATTAATTCCTTTGGATATGTACCCAGAGTTGGGATTATTGGGATCAAAAGTTAACTCTATTTTTAACTTTTTGAGGAACTTCCATATTATTATTCATAATGGCTCTACCAATTTACATTCCTACCAGGAGGGTATGAGGATTCCTTTTTCTCCACATCCTTACCATCAGTTGCTATCCTTTGTTTTTGTTTCATTTTGTTTTTCTGAAAATATCCTAATAAGTGTGAAATGATCTCTCATTGTGGCTTTAATTTGTATTTCCATGATGACTAGTCATGTTTTATCTACTGGCCATTTATATGTCATATTTAGATAGATGTCTCTTTAGGTCCTTTTCTCATTTTTTAATTGGGTTATTTGTTTTTTGCTATGGTATTGAGGAGTCCCCTATATATTTTGTATATTAATTCCTTTTGAGATAAATGGTTTGCAAATATTTTCTCCCATTCTATAGGTTCCCTTTTCATTTTGTTGCTTTCTTTGCTTCACAGAAGCTTTTTAGTTTGACATAATCCCACTTGTCTATTTTTGCCTGTGTTTTTGATGTCATATGCAAGAAATCATTACCCAGTCCAATGTCAAGTAGTTTTTCCCTAAGTTTTCTTCTAAGAGTTTTATTCTTTCAGATTTTATGCTTAAGTCTTTAACACATTTTGAGTTCATATTTGTATACACTATGAAGTAAGGATCCAATTTCAATTTTTTGCATATGGGTAGCCTGTTTTCCCAATACCATATTGAAGAGACTGTCTTTTTTCCACTGTGTGTTCTTGAAATCTGTCAAAGATCAGCTGACTGTATATGAATATGTTTTATTTCTGGGCTTTTGATTCTCTTCCATTAGTGTATATGTTTATTTTTATGCTATAACCATACTGTTTTAATGACTGTAGCTTTGTAATATATTTTGAAACCAGGAAGTGTGATGCCTCTGACCCTGTTTTTGTTCAAAATTGCTTTAATAATTCAAGGTCTTTCATGGTTCTATATGAAATTTAGAATTTTTTCTATTTCTGTAAAAAAAAAAAAATGCCAGTGGGATTTTGATAAAGAGTGAACTGAATCTACAAGTCACTTTGGGGAATACGGAGATTTAAAAAAATATATTAATTCTTCCAATCCATGAACAAAGGATATCCTCCTGTTTATCTATTGTTGTTATTTTTATTTCTTTCATCAATATTTTGTAGTTTTCCATGCTCAAGTCTTTCACCTCCTTGGTTAATTTATTCCTAAGTATTTTACTCTTTTTGATGCTCGTCAATGTAAATGAATTGTTTCCTTAGTTTTCTTTTCACATTGGTTGTTGTTAGTATACAGAAATACAACTGATTTTTGTGTGTTAACTTTGTATCCTACAATTTCATTGATTCACTTACTAGTTCCAACAGGTTTTTCTTACTTGTTTAAATGTTTGTTTTTTGTGTGAATCTCTAAGGAAAGAAAGAAATAAAACTAGCTCTACAGATGAACTATATACATTTGGGAAATACAGAATAATATAAAAATATCCCCAAAAATTACCTATAATTTTACTACTAATGATAATGTTTTATTTCTTTTATGCACATATATTTGCCTCTATATCTATACATTCTATATATGTATTTGGATGCAGATGCATGAGTACATATAAAGACATACCACATTATAGCATGCTTATATCTTATGTCTTATTCTTATATCTTGGAGATTTTCTCTTGTCAATCTAAGTTTTTCCAAAGTTCAGTTTTAAATATTTTTTATGCCATTGTATCATACTGTCAGCCCAAATTATCTATCTACAGATAAATATCTTCCCTATATCTTTCTTAGCAGATAACTGGCATCCTCTGCTCCTTTGTTCAACTGTCTCTGATACAAAGCATAAGAAAGAAAAGTGGGTTGGGCTAATACTTTTTGTTCCTTTTATCCAGGAACCTGGCTTGTTTTAGAGAATGCCCAGGTGACAGAAAATAACAGGCCAGGTGAGAAAGTCAATCGCCTAAAGCTCTTCTTCATCATTTCATTCAGAATGAATTTTCAGGGGATAGGTTTAGATGTTTGGCTGAAAGAGCTGACCTGAAAGAGACTAAAGGAAAAGCAAGGGGGGTACAGTGTTCAGGTAACATGAAAGTGAGGTCCAGTGAGCGCCTCTGAGGGGGCTGCAACTTTGGTCTTACCAGAGCACCTTACCAGGGTGATCTGGTAATCTCTTTGGGTATGTTTGACTAACTGGATTCCACATAAATGATTTATTGTGTATAGGATTGTTGCAACAAGAAGAAGCAGAGAGAGGAAACAAAGACCTAGCATCGCTTCGTTGTGCAATGGGCAGAGAAACAGTGGAAGCAGTGACCTGGCTAAGTTATCTCAGCAACTCAGACTAATGGGATTTTTGCCTGCTTGTATTGTACGGATAGCATCATAATGGTCTGCTTTATTTTTCAAGCAGGGACACTATCTTTGGAACAATGTCAGGAAAAAAAAAAATACAGAATCACACATATTTTCTGTGGCTGGGTTCTATACAGGTTAATACAGAGACACATTATTTTATGCCGTATAGATAGAGGGAGAAGAAAGTTGAAGCAAAAAACTTCCTTATCCTTGATCTCAGTTATAAACCTTTGTCTTGAACATATATTCTGTGAGTATAATCCCAGCTTTGGTTCTTCCTTAGTGGTTATGATTAGACAGTACCTGTTCTCTGTTCCTGCAGTATTCTGATATAAAATTTGGGAGTAGACACATGACTTACTGCTTTTGTATTTGTGCCATGTATGAGAATTTTAAGAGAAAGATTTTTTTTTCTTTATTTGTCAATAATCCTTAAAATTATTTTTTTAAAGTTTCTTGTTTTTCATAAGCCACCTTAGCATCTTTAACACATGGGGCATTGTGTGTTACACCTTTGCCCCTGCTGTTCCTTCTGTCTGGAACACTTCCTCAGACCACCACAGATTTTCTCCCTCACTCACTTCAAGATGTTGCTCAGGTATCATCTGCTCAGTGAGGTCTTCTATGGTCACTCCACTTAAAATGTCACCTACCTATCTATCCTTCCTATATATATTTATACCCCTTTTTTGCCTTTTTATTCCCTCTTTAATACCTTTCTCTTAATACCTTCTAACCAAGTATAGAATTTTTATATTGTTTATGTGATCTCTTCTCACTAGGATGAAAGTGCTTTGTGGGGAGAAAATTTGGGCTGCTGTTTTAGTGATAATAACCAGCACCTAGAACACTGTTTTACACGTAATGGGAATATATACAAATATCTTGAGTGAATGCTATTACTATAAGAAATTTTTAATGGATAAATATAACTACATACTTAGATTTATTTTGGTAAGCTACAAATAAACAGAACTCTAATAAAAGCAACAACCAAGGATATCTGTCTAAATACTTACAATATTATAATTCCATATTTAGACAATTATTTAAAAATTAAGCAGTCTGCATCAATTTTATTTTATTTTAGTTTTTAGTCTGCATCAATTTTAAACTGAATAATTTATCATTGGTTTGGGCATCAGTTCCTGAAATCTTTTAAAATTTCAGTTTTGCAAGTTATATTTTAGCTTAAAGAATATTCTTGCTTTCAAAATATTTTCGCAATAACAAGAGGACAAGAGGATTTTTTTAGTTACATTTTGAAAAGACCCAAAAGAAATTATAAGAGTTTTACCTAGTTTCAGTCATTAGCTCAAAACACCTGAAACAAAAAAAACAAAAACAAAAAAAACACCTGAAACAGAAAGAGAAAGACAAAAAAAAAATTACATCCTGAAAAAAATAAATAAGCAAATAAGCATTATAGTTTCAGATTTCATGACTTCCCCCCACACCCCCCCCCCAGGCTTTTTTTTGCCCTCTTCTCTCCCACCTGTGTTCATCTGCCCGTGTTCACTGGCGGAGGATCTAGTTTCCTAAAATCTGTTTTCAAATAGACATTATATGAATTTGTTTTCCACATTAAGCCTAACTAGGAATGAATTGCTCAATAAAGGATAACACATTTAGTTTATCCTTCATTTATTCATTCAGTATGTACAAAACATTGAACTAGGCTTTGTGTTATCACAGGAGGAGTAAAATGGGATCTCGGTCCTCATGCAACTTAAAGTCTATGGGAAATAACAACTTGACAGTCCAGGCATGTGTGGTGATACCCTGACCATTGGGAGCTGGGTGGTGCCTCACAGTATTGCTCTCTCTATATGATGATCCTTGTATCTGTGAAGTTCACAAGTGTCTTAAGCATCAATAAGTATTGGCTGGCATGGAAACAATTTGTCAAATAAGACAGGAGGCCATACGTGCTATTACAGAGGTGTAATCAATGTGCTGCTTGAGTAGTTATTTCTGACCCAAAGACTGCAAAATGGGAAAGGGGGGGACAGAAACTGTAAGTGGTGTTACGGGACTTTCCCCCCCAAATTCAGGTAGATTATTTGGTTTAAATAGACTGTTAGAGTAATTAAACATGAAAGATAGAAGAGATTTTATAGATCACTTCTATTTCTGTCTTTGCTTTATTGATCAGGAAACAGGTTCAGAGAAAGGAAGTGATGTGCCCAAACTTATAGAGGTAGTTAAATGTAGTGCAGAATTCTAACCTCATTTATTAACTGTTACTTACTGTCAAACATTATTTTCAATCTGGAATTTTTCTTTACTTTTTTAATGAAACACTTCTCTATTAGTCTCTTGATTATTATAGCGGTCTTGGAATTGCCATGTGATATAATACGGAAAACTTTGAGATAAGATTGAGATAAGATTGTCTGTTCAGAATCTGCTTCAAGGGGGACGCCTGGGTGGCTCAGATGGTTAAGCGGCTGCCTTCGGCTCAGGTCATGATCCCAGCGTCCTGGGATCGAGTCCCACATCGGGCTCCTTGCTCCGCAGGGAGCCTGCTTCTCCCTCTGCCGCTCTGTCTGCCTGTGCTCGCTCTCTCTCTCTCTCTCTCTCTGGCAAATAAATAAATAAAATCTTTAAAAAAAAAAAAAAAAGAATCTGCTTCAAGGAAGAAGACTGTTTAAAAAAATCTTCATGCAGTTTTCCTTAACTAAATGAATTTAAACTAATGATTCTATATTTTTAGTATCTTCTTATGCTTAAAAAAAAAAAAAAAAGTAACCATAGCAGAAATAGCATGTCATAGCAATACTGATGGGGATTAATTTATTTAGAGATTATGAAAAACTATTTCCAACAAAACTAGGAATTTCTTTAAATCCTCTAAGTCTACTCTGATAAAAGGAATTAGAGCTGGGGAAGTTTGCTCAGGAGAGCATAAGTTAGAAAGTATACCTCCTTGATTGGGTTCCATGTCTGATTTTATCCCCACCTTCCTCCCTGCACAGTAGCTTCATTAGGAAAAAGCCATGTCATTTAAATACTATATACCTCAAATTAAACATAATTTTACATAAATTTACATAGAATTAAACATCATTTAAATCACCTCTCCCGGCGCCGGGGTAGCTCAGTCTGTTAAGCGTCTGCCTTCAGCTCAAGTCATGATCTCAGTGTCCTGGGATCTAGACCCACATTGGCCCTCTATCCCTACCCCCTGTTCGTGATCTCTCTCTCAAGCTCTCTCTCTCTCTCTCAAATAAATAAAATCTTTAACAATAAATAAATAAATCACCTTTTTAATTGTAAAGTCAACATTCTACAGCCTGCAGATAAATAACCTTTGAATCTTGAATTTATACTTACTCATGTTACTAGGAGTTGAAAATGCTCACATTCCATAGGCACATGTATTTTAGAGTAAAACTTCATCAGCTCAATGTAAATAATTCCCATTGATAATGCCGGCTTTTCTTCCTAGTCATCAAGAAAATTTTAAATCTGACTCATTAGCTCATTCAACAGATACTGTTGACCACCTACACTGAAGAGTAGGCCCAGAGTGTGTGATGCAGTACAGCTAGAGAGCTCTTTACCCTATGCACCTGGCATCCTTCCTTCATTTTCATCCATTTGTCTCTAAATCCAGCTTCAGCTTGCTCCTTAAGTAACCAGTCTCCATATTGTAGAATTACATTTTCTGTCCCTCATTCTGACCCACAGGGGTACAGTATGAAGTACAGTGCCACAGGACTGGAAACCAGGTGAACAATGGCTCTTCTTTAGAAAGTATCCCTGACTGTAGACAAGACAATTCCCATTTCTGATCTCAGAAACATGTAGTGTATACTGCTGCAGATGAAGGGAACAATGAGGTTTCTGTTTTACTTATTTATTTTCACCAAATCTAAGCAATCTCATATTATTTCACTGCTTTGTGGGTGTTTGTGTGTCTATGTGTGTATTTTGCCTTACTCGCAGTATAATGAGCATACAAGAAAAGACAATGTTCTATACTTAATAATATGCATCTTCCTTAGCAAGTAGTGAGGACTCATCTGTTAAGCTGAATTGAAAATGCCATTTGGAAAATATTAAATGAGAGGATTTACTAATCAAATCAATTTTGCATACTTGAAGAAAGTTATGAATCTGGAATTAAATGATAGTAACTGAATTTTTGAAAGATTCTAGTTCTGATAAGTTATGCATAAAAATCCAGAAGCATTATGATAATATTAATTAAATAAAATTTTTGTTAAATTCCTGCCAACCTCAAATGTAAATCCATCCAGTTTAGGGGATATTGAACTAACTGTAGTGCCAGATTGGCACTACAGTTTACTACCTTGAATATGCATTTCCAAAGTGTTCATTATTTTATGACATTTATGAAGTGGAAAAAAGATTAATTTCTATGTGTAGGTATTTCTCTATTAATAACAAAAGTTGAAGAGAATGAGAAATAAAATATTAATGGCAGGCATACTTGAACAGTGAGATTATCATTGTATTTTTTCCATGTTTCAATTACTATACTTTTCACTATGTTAGGTTTAGTATGTGTTGCATCTATTTGGAAAAAGAACCATAACTGAAAAATAGGCAAAACAACACTGAAACTTAAATAAGTGATTTCTGAGTCACTTGGTAGATTTTTTCCCCTGTGTGCAATTTACTTTTTAATTTTATATTTTCAGTGTTCTAAGATTCATTGTTTATGCACCATACCCAGTGCTCCCTGAAATATGTGCCCTCCTTAATACCCACCACCAGGGTCACCTAACCCCTCACCCCCTCCAAAGCTCTCAGTTTGTTTCTCAGAGTCCACAGTCTCTCATGGTTTTTCTCCCCCTCCAACTTCCCCCAATTCACTTTTCCTTTCCTTCTCCTAATGTCCTCTGTGTTATTCCTTATTCTCCACAAGTAACTGAAACCATACGATAGTTAACTTTCTCTGCTTGACTTATTTCACTCAGCATAATCTCCTCCAGTCCTATTGATGTTGATATAAAAGTTGGGTATTCATCCTTTCTGATGGATGCATAATATTGTATATATGGACCACATCTTCTTTATCCATTTGTCTGTTGAAGGGCATCTTGGCTCTTTCCACAGTTTGATGATTGTGGCCATTGCCACTATGAACATTGCAGTACAGACGGCCCTTCTTTTCATTACATCTGTGTCTTTGGGGTAAATACCCGGTAGTGCAATTGCAGGGTCATAGGGTAGCTCTATTTGTAATTTCTTAAGGAATCTCCACACTGTTTTCCAAAGTGGCTGCACCAACTTGCATTCCCACCAACAGTGTAAGAGTGTTCCCCTTTCTCCACATCCTCTCCAATGCTTGTTGTTTACTGTCTTGTTAATTTTGGCTATTCTAACTAGTGTAAGTTGGTATCTCAATGTGATTTTGATTTGAATCTCCCTGATGGCTAATGATGATGAACTTGAGGCAGAAATCTATCAGAATCCTAGAGGAGAACATAGGCAGTAACCTCTTTGACATCAGCCACAGCAACTTATTTCAAGACATGTCTCCAAAGACAAAGGAAACAAAAGCGAAAATGAACTTTTGGGACTTCATCAAGATCAAAAGCTTCTGCACAGCAAAGGAAACAGTCAACAAAACAAAGAGGCAACCCACGGAATGGGAGAGGATATTTGCAAATGACACTACAAAGGACTGATATCCAAGATCTATAAAGAACTCCTCAAACTCAATACTCAAAAAACAGATAATCATGTCAAAAAATGGGCAGAAGACAGACACTTCTCCAAAGGAGACATATAAATGGCTACAGACACATGAAAAAATGTTCATTCCTGTATGTAATTTAGAGCCAGAAAGAAGTGTCTGAGGATGCCTTGTAAAAGGTAAATACCACAAATTAATTAAAAACTTATACTTTAATGAAACATTTATTAAAGATGACAAATTTAGTGGTTTAATTGTACACTAAAAAGTGCCAGTGTGGGACACCTGGGTGACTTGGTTGGTTAAGCACCTTCCTTCAGCTCAGGTCATGAGTCTTCCTTCAGCTGAGGTCATGAGTCCCACATCAAGCTCCCTGCTCCATGGAGAGACTGCTTCTCCCTCTGCCTCTGTCTCTCTTTCTCTGTCTCTCATGAATAAATAAATAAAATCTTTAATATATAATCAAAATGAAAAAAAGTATCAGCTATCCATCATGCTTTGAGGTTTATGGGACCCTTGGGTATCACATGATCTTATTGCAGGTTTTGATGTCTTCACATTTTAATCTGGGCAAGATAGGAGAGGTGAGCAATAATGCAGCAGATGGCACTCCTGTCCTTAGGTCTAGACTAAAACAAAATCTCAAGTTTGTTTCCCACTTCAGTGTAGAAACAGCACTTAGAAATCTATAAAATCTATTTACCATAATACTAGCATGGACCAATACAATCCTAATGAAAATCTCAGCAAGTTATTCATAGGTATTGACAAACTGATTCTAAGGTTTATGGGAAGAGGCAAAAGACCTAGAATAGCCAACACAATATTGAAGAGAAAGTTGGAGAACTGACACTTCCTGACTTCAAGACTTAACTATATATATACAATAATCAAGACAGCAGGATATTGGCAAAAGAATACCCAGATCAATAAAACAGAATAAAGAACCCAGAAGCAGATCCACATAAATACAGTTAATTGACCTTTGACAAGGGAACAAACAATATAGGGGAGAAAATTTAGTCTTTTCAAAAAATGGTGTCATGAGAACTTGGAATCTACATGCAAAAAAAAAAAAAAAAGAACATAGACATGAACCTTATACTCTTCATGAAAATTTCCTCAAAATGGATCACAGACCTAAATTTAAAGCACAAAACTATAAAATTTCTAGAAGATAACAAAGGAGAAAAATCTAGTTGGCCTTGGGTATGGCTATGAATTTTTAGGTATCACACCAAATGCATGATCTATGAAAAAAGTGGTAAGTTATACCTTATTAAAATCAAAATTTTCATCTCTGCAAAAGACACTGTCAGGAGTGGAAACATAAAATGACAAAACCATTTGGAAGACCGTTTGATGGTGTGTTACAAAACTAAACCTTCTCTTATCATATGATCCAGCAATCATGCTCCTTGGTCCTCACCCAAAAGAGGGGAAAACTTACATCCATGTAAAATTCTGTACATGAACGTTTATAGCCGCTTCATTCATAACTACCAAAACTTGGAAACAACCAAGATGTCTTGTAGCAAGTGAATGGAGGAGTAAACTTGGTGCATCCAGACAATGGAACATTATTCAGTGCTAAAGAGAAATGAGCTATCAAACCATGAAAAGACTTGGAGGAACTTTAAATAGGCATACTACTAAGTGAAAGAAAACTATCTGAAAATGCTACATACGAACTTTGATTGCAAATGTACCACTTTGGTAGGGAATGTTGAAAATAAGGGAGATTGTAGGATGCAAGGGGATATATGGGAAATCTCTGTACTTTCCTCCCAAATCTACTGTGAATCTAAAAAAATAAAGTTCTTTTTAAAAAAACTATTTATCATAATACTAGCATGGACACCAAGTATATTTAGGGAGAGTGGGATGGAATTGGGTAAACAAGCTCATGTGATCCTTAGTAAGTAAATGATATGGTTGAACAAAAATAACCTTGAGTGTACCAATGTTCCTTACCACTTTCAAGAACAGCCCTCCACTGACCTTTCTGCAAACACAGCAATTACCATTATTGCAGAAACTTACAGTCCACTGTGGTTTAAAACTTTTAAAAAGATGTTGACATATTCAGAGTGACAGTCTACTTTCTCCTGAGATACTCTGCAAATACCGATTTAAAAGGGTCATGTGAAGAGCTATTGGAAGGTGCAATGTGGAGGGCAAACATTTTTTTCTTTTTAATGTTTTTGTGTAGTGACATGGGATGGAATACCGACAATACTTCTTTTCAAGCTATCCGCCCTGATACTAACTCAATGTCTCACCAAGTAGATGGAAGGTATAGAAGATTCTAAGGGAGAAAATCAGAATTCAGACTGTTTCTAAAATACATATTTTGTATTCTTATGGCACAGTGAGATATGTATATACATATATATATCTTTGCTTTAGACTTCATAGATTGCATAAATTTTACATTATTTGGTCAGCATCATGCAAAATTTGAAGTTTTCCCACTTATGTTGTACCATGCTCATACACATCATTTGCCAATAGATTGTGTTTTTAAAGCAATCCAATTGCTTTAAAATTGGATTTTTTATCCAATTTTAACTTGGATTAACTCCGAACTTTTTAAAATAAGAAAGTTAAAGATAATAATTTCATTTTCTGTACCATAATGCCACAAATTTACAAATGCTAGTGAAATCTTTCAGGAACAAGAGTTAAGAGCTGTATTTAAATTATGATAAAACATCAAGTAGCCTCATTTAAATTTTTAGTCATCCAAATCTTTTTTTTAACATTTTATTAATTTTTTTTAGTTTTTTATAAACATATAATGTATTTTTATCCCCAGGGGTACAGGTCTGTGAATCGTACTCACCATAGCACATACCCTCCCCAATGTCCATAACCCCACCCCCCTCTCCTGGCCCCCCTCCCCCCAGCAACCCTCAGTTTGTTTTGTGAGATTAAGAGTCACTTATGGTTTGTCTCCCTCCCAATCCCATCTTGTTTCATTTATTCTTTTCCTATCCCCCAAACCCCCCACGTTGCATCTCCACTTCCTCATATCAGGGAGAATATGATAGTTATCTTTCTCCGATTAGTCATCCAAATCTTTTGAGTATACAACATCTAATAGGAAGATATAATAAAGATTATTGTTGAAGAATAAGAAAGATATATAACATCTTTCTTATTCAAAGGGAAGAATTAATTCTCTAACAGGAACCTACATAGCTCATGGTAGTCCTTCAGAGACTTATTTATCTGAGATCCTTCTGTACTCAAGATAACCACATTTCCAACATTCAGAAATTTGCTACATGAATTCTGCAAGGAAGAAGCACAAGCTTTGTGGAGCATGTTATCAATACATGGAAGTTGTAATAGCTTGGTGATCAGGAACACATACTCAAGTGCCCTAGTTTAACGGCCTGGTTCTGCAACATCATAGCTATGTGAACTTGGGCAAGTTAATTGCTCTGTGACTCAGTTCCCTTAGCTGTTAAGTGGAAATATACTGCATAGTACCATTGTCCATAAGTACTATATAGCTTTAAGTGGTACTTTTCTGCTTGTGTTGATACAAAAATTAAGCAAGTTAGTTATAAAGTTCTTAGAACACTGCCTATACATAATAATTGTTATATTGAATATGTTAAATAAAATATGTTTGAGAAATGCTTATACAGTAGCTGTCTCTTTAGAGTCATAATGCATGAGTGTATTAAAACTCCAACAACACAAAGGTGTGTTGTGATAATGAACAACCACAAGATCTCAATAGTTTATAATGACAGATATTAATTTTTCACTCGTACCATATGTAGACTAGTTTCAAATATTTGTTCTTTTTTTTCAAATGTTCTTAAACTCACACACTATGACATTGGGCAAGTGACCTGTCTGTAAACCAGATTCCTCCTTTGTGCATCAGATTCCTCATCTGTACATCAGATTCCTCATCTGTACAGTGGGAATAAGAATCATATGAATATATCGGAAGGTGGTTGTGAATAATATATCTTAGCACACATAACATGCTTTCATGGAATGAGACATTATAGGCACACTAAATGTTAGTTTTATGATTGAAATTCTTTTATAGATAAGAAAATTAAGTGAAAAGATGAGGTTTTTTTATAATTAAATGATGTTTTTATTACTGAATCCACACATTGATTTTTTGTATTCTTAATTTTTTAAATAAACATATAATGTATTATTAGCCCCAGGGGTACAGGTCTGTGAATCTCCAGGTTTACACACTTCACAGCACTCACCATAGCACATAGATGAGGTGTTTTAAACAAAGGTTACATAACTACCAAATGATGGATCATAGACTCAAAATAAAATTGGTTTGAATTAAATCCCTCTTTTTTTTTTTACATTATATTACTGGGAAGTTCTTATTGTTAGAAATGGTTATCAATATACTATTAGAAATATGATCAAGAATTTGGAAAAAAATAACTTTTTCCCTACTGTATTATATATTTCAGTGATTCATATAAGTTGGCACATTTAGGTACACACAAACAAAGTATGAAAGTATGAGTTTGCAAGTAATAACAGTGCTGGCTAATATCAGTGTGATTTTATCTTTTTCTCGGTCTTCATTAGTCCCATACAACAAGGAAGGAAACTAACATTGAATACTGATCAGGTTTCATGCACAATGCTGTATATCTTACACTTACTTCCTAAAATAGGAACCTTGTAAAATGGTCTCAGTATCTATAAATTTTAATCCCAAAGCACTCCAGTATCTCCATTATTGTTTCTGGATTTGTGCTTGCTGACATTCTGTCACTAATTTCACTACATAACATTTTTCACTTAGCCAAAATGCTTCCTAAGAAAGTTTCTTTGTCAAACTGTAGAAAAGAGGCTGTATCCAAGTCATGTCACTCATCACTCTCTGAAATTTTAATTATCTATCTATCTCCACCATCATCAGTGGAAGCTTCAAAAATGCAGAGGTATTATCTGTCTTGGTCCCTGCTTAATCCTCACTGTCTATAACAGTGCTTGGGTGAACAAATGAATGAATCTGTGAATGCAAAATTGAATGAATGAAGCTAAGAGATTGTTAAGGAATTTATCCAAACAGTCACAGTTAGTAAGTTGCACAATTGCAATCTTTACTACAGATTTGGGCCCAATCCCTATAGGCATCCCATTGTGCCAACTGTTTCCATCTTTTTTCCAACATTTAATGTCACCACGGCCATGAAGAATAACATTATGTAATATTAGTTTGAACCATATGGATTTGCCTTTCAGAGTTGAGTGACATTTAATCTCTAACATAAAGTATATAAAGCAGCCACTCTGCTAGTAGGAAAAACATCTTGTGCAAAAAAATCAGTAAGCTCAAAGGCCTTATTTTAGGGGGGAGCCTGGGTTATTCTACAGGATGACAAAATGGTTAGAAATTAGTGGGTGACAAGGAGAGTGAGAATTAGGCAAGGTCTAGATACTGCATGATGCTGTAGGTTATGTAAAGGAATTCACATTTTAGTCCAGGTGCAGTAGAAGCCACTGGAAGTTTTATGCTAGAAGGGTAAGATGATCTGATTTGAGTTTTTGAGGTTTTGAACTAGTCACTCTAGCTGTTGTGTGGAGAATGAACTAGGAATGGGCAAAATACACATGTATGCACATATACCTTCACACCCCACGTGCTGCCTTTGGATTTATAGGATGGGGAAAAAGAGGATTTTGCATAGAACTTGGCACATGGTGACACTAAAGTTAATGATTGCATCCCAAGTCTCTGAACACCAAATGATATGTCTCCTTTTTTCTCAGTCCAACTGCCTGACCTCTGTAGCATGAGCAGCCTCACATGGACTAGGACCCTACTGTACAGGTGGCAACTCTGATAGGAATGAAACACTGAACCTAGATATAATTTCATACATAAAATATTCAGTGTGTAATGATGACTTACATATTTTCCATTGTTAGGATGCACTTTATTCCAGTATACTACCCAGTTGCTAAGTATGGTTTTCTTTAATTTTGTTTTCTAGGACCATGTGATCCTTCCATCTAATGTTCTTTAGTAGCTCCCCATTTTCTTTTCCTTTGTAGGATAAAATGCAGGCATTTAAAGTTCTTCATGATCTGGCTCCTATATCCCTCTCTATTCTCACATTTATAAGCAGTCCTCCCCATCCATCTCACATGCACCCATACTCTGTGTTGAGGCAGTAATGAATATATTCCTCATATTCTATTATTTTCTTATGCTTCTGTATCTTTGGGTACTTCTAGTTTTTGGTTTGATGAACTTCTACTCGTTTTTAAAACCTTGGCTATTTTTCTTTTCCACAGAAAGCCATCCCTGGTACTTCCTTAATTAGAGAATCACACTTTTCTCTAAATTTTCTCTACCCCTTATTTATGAATATATTAATAGATTTCTTTACTGGAGTCTTATTCATTTATTACCAAAATGAGTTTCTGGTTAAAGGATTACTTTTCATTTGTTTTATGTTTCATGTGTATGGTAGCATTGGGCCTGAGGTAGTTCAGCCATTAGACAAATATGTTCTAGGTTGAAATCGACTTTTCATCTATGCATATATTCTGAATAACTACTATTCACAGAGAAATCAAGTAAATTCACAATATGCAGTAAGAGGATAATTCTTATTAGTCATTTGTCAAACTACAGTGACAAAAAGTATTGCAAATATTCTTAAGAATTTTAATATATTTAGTGGTTTTGGAAATCAATACTTGTGATAGATACAAAACAGAATAAAGAAAAAATTAAAGTCAATAAAAGTTTTATTGTTTAAAAAATAGAGTTGGAAGAAATGTGTTAATATATTGTAGAAACCACCTTTTTATTGTTTTGATTTAAGCATTTAAAAATAATGTTTCCACTAAGGGCCTTCACCACAATTTATAAAGGTTTTTAGTCTTTACTCTTTTATTCAGAATGCTGCTGACCTTTGAAATTTAAGGAACTGGGAGCTGGAAGGAAAGAAATACAGTATTTATTATTTGAAGAGGCAGTGCACTACTAGACTGCTTTCAGCCCTGACAAACGAGATCATACTTACAAAGGTCTTTGAAAAACTTCAAAAAAAAAAAAAAAAGAAAGAAAAAAGCAATCTCTATTCATAATTCTGGTAGCAATAATGGAAATGACATACCTTCAAGATTCAAGATCCCAGAAATCAGGAAATAGAGTACATTTGTTATAAAGTACAGGCTTCAGTGTATGTATTTATTATTTTGTTGAATGTTATAACTTTCTGCTCATATTTCCTCACTGCCTTCCACAAGGTCTTTGGAATGTATAAAAATAGCATAAATGAAAATAATGTCATAATGAATTAATTACCTCAGAAAAGGAATCACAGACCTCCATGGTTATATGAATTCTACAAGAGTCTAAATTGTTTTTCTTGTTCCCTCTGTGAGTCTTGCTCCCAAAATATGGGACAAACAATGCAGAATCCCAATATTTGTTGGACTAACAAATGATATGTTGAGTACCCACCTTAAATTTAAATGGAAATAATTCCATTTTTTCTAATAGTCATGTGAGCTTCAATATTAGTGTATAAATATCAGATCTTCCACTTGTTTAATTTTGCCACATTTGTTCTGTCTCCCAATCTCTCTGTCTCTCTCTTTATATATAAACAGTCATTATCTTTTATCTCTTTCTGAAGTTTCAAGACTAAAGTGTGGACAAAATGTCCCCTTACTCCAAACAATACATTATTTCTTTTCCCCAAATAAGAGTATATTTTCTTGAATAATAATCACATAACCCTCCAAATAAGGAATTTAAAATTGGCACAATACTACCACTCAGGCCCAAGTTCCCATTCAAATTTTGTCAATTTCCCCCACGGTGACAACTTTCCCATTCTGGTTCTGTTTCCTATCCAAGATGCCATATGACATCTAATTGTTAGGTCTTTTCTGATTCTTCCATCCTGGTTCAGTCCCTCAGAGTTTTTCTGTCTTTTGTGTCTATAACAAGTTTAAAGGGAGCTGGCCTTTATGACCCTCAACCTGAGTCCATGTGGTAATTCTTCCTGTCCTCAGTTCATGCACTTTTGGCAGGAATTCTGCAGAAATGTTGCTACACACTTCTTGGGGCATCACCTCATGTGACACTTGTGAAACAATCCTTTCTCTGGGGACTTTAACGGATATCCTCAACATTGATTGAGCATTACCTTAATTTAAGGCACAATGTGATATTCAAAGCTCATCTCCTACTTTCCCTGTCCTAGTTGTAGGAGAAGTTGGTACCTCAAGAAGCCCTGGTTCCTTTTAGTGAGGTCAGCAGTTAGAAAACCAGTGTCTTAGCACTCACTGTACTGACTGTTACAAGAGTATTATTGCCCTGTCAATATGCAGAACTTGGAAATATATGTATATGAACACATATACATATATACAGCTAAAACTGTTATACACATAGCTGTGTATATATTACAAAATCATGAGTCTTTCATTTTAATCCAGCACCTCATGTTTCTTTCCATCATTTTACCTTTCTTTGTTAATATCTTCTCTTGTTTCAAGGGGCTTCATATTATTCTCAGTACATTTACTTATTTGCTCAATGTAGCAAATAAATAAATGTACTTTTTTATGTAATACATACATGTAGCCAAACTCTAGCCATGCCAGCCATCTTTTCTGTCCTCTCTAACTTTCTTCTCATTACTCCCATTGTTGGTCATCACATCTTCTAGTCTGCCTAACATCCCTGACCATCATCCCTGCCATTCCATACCTCCATGCAGTTTTTCAACTCCTTCCTTCCTCTCTACCTCACATGTCACATATCATATTGTTCTCCTCTAGAAAGGAAAGCCAAAGGAAAGAAAAACTGGTAAAGAATTTTTTTTTAAAGATTTTATTATTTATTTGACAGACAGAGATCACAAGTAGGCAGAGAGGCAGGCAGAGAGAGAGAGGGAGAAGCAGGCTCCCTGACGAGCAGAGAGCCTGATGCGGGGCTCAATCCCAGGACCCTGGGATCATGACCTGAGCCAAAGGTAGAGACTTTAAACCACTGAGCCACCCAGGCGCCCCAAGGTAAAGAATTTTTAATACCATTTCTGTCCACTGACAGGTACTTCACAAAATATTCATTAAATAAAGTCTATGCTATACCAACAAGAAAAAAGAAAGGAAAAGAAGAGGGGAAAATAAAAAAGCTCTTTCTTGTTGCTCTTTGGGTTACATATTTAAATTTGAGTTATCTAAAGTAATGATTCTAGAGACACCTGGGTGGCTCATTCAGTTGAGCATCTGACTCTTGATTTCAGCTCAGGTCATGATCTTAGGGTTGTTGGATCGAGCCCCACATAGGGCTCCATGCTCAGCATAAAGTCTGCTTGACATCCTCTCTCCCTCTGCCTCTCCCCCAAGTCATATGTGTGTCCTCTCTCTCTCTCTCTTTTTCTCTAAAATAAGTAAGTAAATCTTAAAAAAAAAAAAAATTCTATACTTGTGCCTAAGATATTTCTTTGCAGTTCTATCCCCCCCAAATTATGTTAAATTAAAGGTGTTTATTGTAGAATTTAAGACATTTGCCATTTGTGAACCCTGGTGTTATAATTAAAAAAATGTTGTATTGAGATACTAATTCTGTAAACAGTTCTAAGTTTATTTCTAGAGAATAATCATGTAAAATTGTATGATTTTTTAATTCAGTGAAAACAACTACCTTGCCTGCAAAGCATGGCCCTTATATAAAAGCATATATAGGTAGAGCATATTTATTGTCACCATTTAATGAGAAAGAACACTTAGGCCAAAGGATCAAATAGTTTCCTAAGATCTCAGAAATATGCAGTTCTTCCAGTTTCATATCCTGCCTCTGACTTTATGATAGCATGAAACATATACCTAGAAAATATGTTACTCTCCTCCAAAAATATACAGTTTTGTGACAATATCTCAGTGGTTGATTTTAGCCATGAACCGTAGAATATCCCATTAAAAAGAGATTAATTATTGAGGATACATATTACCTCACACAATAGGAAATTTAATGTGAATAACTGCAAATGGTCTGAGATTTCACTTTACCTGAGCCAAAATAGCCTGTAACAGTTTTCATGAGTGCATGTGAACGCCAGACTCTAGGTCAGAAACAAAGGCTTTATTACTCAACAACAGTAACAAAAGCCAGAGTATCAGTTTTTGCTGGTTCCATGCATCCCATTTCCACATGAAAATTAAAAGGTCCAGGTAATATGTGCCCATAAAGTTGGTTGCATTAAAAGAGAAGACCTCTAAACTTAGGAAACCTGAATTGTTTTTAATAGTCTTGCCTATACTTTGTCGTGGAGGTAAACATTAATTTCATCATACTGAAAAGTAAACAGACTGGCTCTGTTACAAAAGGAGACAGTATCTCTATCTTCCAAGCCTCTTCATTATACAAATGTCCTTGAAAATGTCGTCAGAAACACAGGTAGTCAGTACTACTTTTTGCAAGATGTACAGAAATGAAGAGACCCATGGAAAATTGTCTCTCAGTGCTCAGCCAATGGATGATTTCAGAATTGATTTTGCAAGTTAACCATCTCATGGACCCATATACTCAGTATGTTAGTCCTCTCTTATCTTCAGCGAGTTGGAAATATTTTTACTTATGGTTGCAAGATGTTTATAGCAGTTTTGTGTTATCATCTTGACATATGGCCATATCTAGTGAAAAAGATATTTTTACTCTTGCATCATTTTTTTTAAAAGATTTTATTTATTTGACAGACAGAGATCACAAGTAGACAGAGGCAGGCAGAGAGAGAGGAAGGGAAGCAGGCTCCCTGCTGAGCAGAGAGCCCAATGCAGGGCTCAATCCCAGGACCCTGGGATCATGACCTGAGCTAAAGGCAGAGGCTTTAACCCACTGAGCCACCCAGGTGCCCCAACTCTTGCATCATTTTGTTTGTTTGTGAAGCCACGTTGATTTACCTGTCTATCCCTTTGGTCAGGATTGGGTCACACATTCATAACTAATCAATCACAACCAAAGGGTTTGAGACCTAACATAATTATCCTTTTTTTTTTTTTTTTCCTGAACCATGTGAGCGTGAATATCCAAACAAATGGAAGTTCTGTTGCAAAGAAATAGGTAGATGGGGCAACCAACTGAGACTGCCAGGCTTCTAGATTCCAGGAACATTTCTATTTCTCTGCTCCATAAATTTTAAGCATTTCTTTTGCAGTACAGAGGTAGGAAATGGTCTTTCTCTTTCACATACAATAATGGAATATGAGCAATTACAAAGTCTTTATATTTGGGGAAAACCATAACTGTGAAACTAAGTGGGACACATAGCTTCCTCCTATTATCTGCGAGTTTGTCTTCTTACTCAACTTATAAGTTGTAATTCAGAGGTTCCCTCCTTTTTACCCTGAGATTTAGAGATGATGCATTATCACCATTACTCTCCCTTTCAGGAACCCTTCTCAAGCTTCCATTCTAAAGTGTTTCTTCTTATTTGTAACTTGAAAAAAATATAAGTGGGACTACTCTTAAAAATCAGATTTCCTTACATTCCCTTGAGAGCTCATCATTATTTTCTTCATCAAGAAGTCATCTCTTGATTTACCAGAGAGCCAATTAGCATGATTTTGAGAGCATTTTATATTTGAATGGTCTTAAATGTGTATTTTATGGAAGGAAAATGAAAATATCTATTTGATTAATTTAATTACTAAAGGTAAAACTCCAAAAAAGAGAATACTTTCCCTCCACCGGATTGGCTCTTCTTTTTCCCTGGTCTAAATTTTTATATCGAAGAGCTCTCAAACATGCATCCTGCTGTGATGTGATGATGGGATCTTATGAAACTGGGTTAGTAAGTATTTCAGAAACCTAAGGAAGTTTCTTTAGTCTTTTAACCGGTAGAGCCTCGACTGAATATAATAAAGGCCTTTTTAGTTGAAATAAGGTGTTCTCATGTCTCCCTTCCTTAAGGGAAGTAATTACATAAAGTGTTCTACCTAGTTTTGAAATCTGATTTGAATTACATCACATTAGTTTCTAAACAGGGGACCTTCTAGTCTTTGATCTCTGACACTGGTTCAGATGCTGTTACTTTAGGTGTTTTTGTTAGATTTTCAAAAATCAAGGTTGGACCTTCTAACAAAATTCAGGAAATCAGTGTGTCCTAAATTATACACACACCTACCTACTTTGTGGAAGGGAGAAAACCGGCATCCTAGCCCATGGCTTTTCCCCTAGAATAAATTGCCTGGGAGCACACCACACAGTAATAATTTTGAAATATAGCCCCCTCCAAATAGCCGCTATTACAATGTGACATTGGAAAAGTCACTTTAGTGCTCTGGAATGTTTGTTTCCTTACTGTGATGTTCAAGCATTGGATTAAATGCTCTCTAAAAATGATCATTCCATAAACTGATCTCAGGATCTTTGAGATTTCATGATTCTTACTAATTTTATAAGGCTGTAGTCAAGATGTTTTCTAGACATTAGGACATGCCTATAATTCTTGAAAAGATTTGCTGTGTAAACCCTTCAAATATTCACTACCCTGATTTTTATCTCAATGGTTTTTTTCTCCATTTGTGAAAAACAAAGACTGAGCCACATTATTCTTTCTCTGCCTAATTCTCAAATTATTACTGCCTTTTCATCTCGAGTATATTGTTCTTACAGAAATAAAAAAAAAAGCTGAATTTAATTTCAGTAAAAGAGAAAGTACTATGTGTAATAATGTCCTTTCCTTTGAAATTGTACTCTAGAACATCAGCAAAACTTTTAGTAAAACAGTTAATAAAGCAGAGGGAGTGTATATACCACTAGCCACTCCTAATTTTCTTTGGGAACTAAATGAAGTCCAAATAAAAATAAACAAAAATATACTTTTATTCTTTTCTACAAGTTGTATGCTCTAATCATTACTTTTTAATAAAATATTTATTAAGCTTACTGGGTATTCAGCACAGTCACACAACTCCCCTACCCCCAATCTGTATACTCAGCCTCTGCCATTATCTAATAAGATATTGATGCTTTCTGCCAAAAATCCTTTTGAGCAGAGTTTCTTAGATACATTCTCTTCATGAGGTGATATATTTCATGTGTTTGCAAGAAAAAGGTTTCCTAGTGGAATGAAATCAGAGGCAGGAGTCTTTGTAAAATAATATTGATGGTGGGCAAAAGCAGCATGGAAACAACTTGAGTTTTAATTCTTCACACACTGACTGAATCCTCCCTGAAATCTAGTTGGCAGGGTGGAGTGGATGAGAGTGGCAGGTGGGATAGAAATGACAGCAAAACCACAATAAAAAAGATAACTAACCTCCAACCATCTCAAGAGGAAGATACTGATGAAAATGGGAATCTAAGAATCTCATTCAGAAATATTTTACAGCTCTTCCACAAAGGTTGCAGAGGTAGGATTGTTTAAAAGCTCAGAATCTCTTCAGAATCTGGTGTGATAGAAGGTTGTTACAAGAACTCATGAAGCTGGTTATACACTGTTGTAGTTGTTTTAATTTTAGGGATGCTAAGGTGTTATTTTCTCCCACAGAAATCACTCTGAAATCAGGACTGTGTAAAAATCAGGTTTTTATTGATGCTGCAGTTACTGGCTCTTAGTATCAATGGTACCACCTCAGTGAAAATGATACTAGCTTCAGTCACAATACTGCAAGCAAGTATAATGGTAAACACCATAGTAGACAGTTTCTCAGTTCTTCTCAATGTCAGGAATGTTGGCCCCTGGGAAAATGGAAACCTCCTTGACTACAGATATGAAGACATGAGCAGACTCTGTTCTCTTATCCCAAAATAGTGAGATATCTTCAAAGTGGCAAAGAAATCAAAACCATCTTCAGCATGGAGCTATAGATTAAAGATGTATCTCTATTTTTGTGCTCTTTATAAAAAAAGCTGTTCTTGGGGCACCTGGGTGGCTAGGTGTCCAGCTCCTGATTTCGGCTCAGGTCATGATCTCAGGGTAGTGAACTCAAGCCCTGTATTGGGCTCTACACTGGGTGGGGAGCCTGCTTAAGAGTCTCTGTCTCCCTCTCCCCGTCCCCCCATGCATGCATGCATGTGCACACATGTGCGCGTGCACGCTCTCTCTCAAATAAATAAATAAATAAATAAAGTTGTTCTTTAACAAATTGGAAAATGGGAACTTTTTTAAAAATTTTAATTCATGGATCAGTTTCCTCAAACGTAGGCTTTCTGTTGGTGTAGGAGTCAGGATTTCTTTATCTCCTATGACTGTTGATAGTTTTGTGTAAGTGGTATTGTTTTATGAATAAATCCTAGTAACCTTTTGCTAGTCAGTCAGAGAAGTTACTACTGCAGTGGTTGATGGCCTCTTGAGTAGAATCCAGTTTGATGTTCTCTTATCTGGTTTTATGCCCTACCTTGCCCACTTTTCACAGTGAAACTCCCTTATCCATGCTGCACATTAATGCCAGAGAGGTAATTCAAGAACACAAAACTGATTTTCTTCCTCGTTGTCTAAAATTGCTTAATAGTGCCACATTGCCTAGAGTATAATACCTAAGTGCAGTAGATTGGCATAAAAAGCCTTGCATAGTTTGGCCTTTGTCTACCTCTTCAAAAGCGTAATTCTGTCACAGGACCATGTATCCACCCAAAAGACCCAACTTACTTCTGTTCCTCAGCTGTTATCAAAGTTGCTGAAGTTCTTGGGACATACTGCTATCTCTTTGCATTTATCACATTTCCTACTTATCTTGTATTTCTATTTCTTCTGTATTTAGAAAACTCCTTTTCTCCCCTCAAGACCTGAGTTTCTTTTAAGAAGACTTCCATGACATACTCAGGGTCAATCACTCTGTCTTTTAGTTTCCCACATCCTCAGCATTTTATACAGTGTCACATGGTAATTTCTTAATAGTTGTTTTATTTATGAATATATTATTTATGACATTAATTTCCAGTCTTCAGTGACTAAATGCACCTGTGAACCTTTCAGTGAAATGTACAGTGCACAGATGTACAGCACACAAAGTGTGTATCAAGAATTGCTCACAATTGCTGGTACATAACAGAGATCTAGCCACAATTGTTTAAACACATTAAGGTTTATATTTTCACTCCTCTCCCCAAAAAGAGTTAAGATGTAGGTACACCAGGGCGGGTAAGGCAGTGTCACAGAGTAAATTTCATCTGTAGGTTTTTATAGGGTAAGCCTTGACAGTTAGCTTTTCTTTTTGTGATGCAAGTGTCTGACTTAAGCTTTGACTGCTGAGATATCCATTTCAAAGGGGCATCCACTTCAAAGACAAAGATTGTTTATCTCCAATAAACACAATGCCAGCCACAGGACCAGAGAAAGAGCCAGGACACCTCTTCCCACATTCCTTTGTTTTAGAGAGCTGGGTTGCTTTCATTAACTGACCATCATGCTGCTTGTTTTTCTCTTTCTTTGCCTTAAATTCCCACTCTTATGTTTGAAATTCACCAGTAGAGAGCCTACCAAACCATTGGCCTCCATCTTCAACCCCATATAAAACTAAATAAAAGTTCTTTATTTTATAAGAAAGAAGAAATTTGGATAAATTTTGCTAGAGATTTTCCAAACAATGAAATCTTAACTTCATAAAATGTTGACATTTCCAGAAATATGCGTTTGTTGCAACAGTTTTGAAAACACTCATCTAGACAACCTGCTTCAGACATATCTCCCCAATATAACATGTTATTATTTACTAATTACCTAAGAAGTATATTCCACATCCCCTTGGATTTGATATTCTATTATTTTGTTAGATCAAAACCTGCCTTTTTAGTTTTCAGATATTTTTTTCTGTTCCCTTCCCTTGACTTTGTGCATTTATGAATCATTTTCTTTAGGATGACAATAATCCTCTCTCTTTAGAGATATTTTCCAAAAATGCATCATTTTTCTTCCAGAGGACCAAAATCCAGAAGCACCTGGAAAAAAGCATGGGTCAGCTATATCCTCATGCTAGATGATCGATTCAGGCATTTTTGTCCATCTTATTGTATAGACATTATACATCTGTTGTCTGCTATGGCATCCACTGGAAAAAAAAAGTGTTGTGTGCTGTATTTCAGCCTCTGTTTAGAGCCAGACTTTACAAACAATGCAGATAAAAACAACCAATCATTTTGTTCCATGACTAAACCTAACAATCTCTGGGATACTACAATTCTCTATCAACTGATGACAAAGCTGCCTGCTTTATAAGGAAAGAACATCTTCAGCATGGAGATGCTGCATTAGAATACAGGCTGCCTATTCTGCAAAGTTTCTGGTTCTGGAGCAAGATAGTTCCAAGGTTCAAATCCTGGCTTAGACATAGGCTAGCTGGAAAATCTCAGGCAAAAACCTCTTCTCTCTGAGCCTGAATTCCAAATAATGAAAGGAGCATCAAAGCCTTTTGCAACATAATTTTGAAGTTTAAAATAAGCATATAAAGCATTGAACATAATTCCTGGCAATGACTCTATAATTTGCTGTTTTTCTTCTTGTCTCCCTCCTCATCCTTTCCTTTATCTTTATATTGTCATTTTTAGTTATAATAGAAGTATTATTGTTTAATATTAATAGTACTTTGTTGCAAATATACTTAGCTCTGTTCTCCAGAAGCTTCTAGGCAAAAACTTTTTTTCATTTTTTCTGTAAATCCAAACACCTGCCTTCACAGTGCAAATATATTCCTTATTTTGTGAATACTCAGAGCATCAGTAAACTTTGTGTCTTTTTAAAAATAATGAAGAAAGTGAGCCCATTTAACTTCCTAAAGGAAAAGAGACAGCATCCATTTCATCTGATTGCCTACTGTAGTCTATAATTTACAATATGATCTGGCTTCTGCACAAATTGCTAAAATCATCCAGTATTACTTTTCCTCTCATTCATCACTCATGTTCCATCAACACTGTCTTTATGTCTCTTATTCACGTTTCCTTGTCTCTACTCATGTTGTCTCTGTTTCTCTCTTTTTCCCCTTTTTCTCTCTTCACTTTTTTTCTTTCCCTTCCTTTTCCCTAACCTCCTGGAATGTTCTTTCCCCCAAATTCTACGTGACAGACCTTATTCCAAATGTTATCATTTCAGAAAGGCCTTCCCTTGGATCAGGGGATGGGGTAGTTGGGCAATGAGCATTAAAGAGGGCACTTGATATAATGAGCATTGGATGTTATGTGCAACTGCTGAATCACTAAATTCTACCTCTGAAACTAATGATACACTAAATGTTAATTAAATTGAATTTAAATAAAAGGAAAGGCTTTCCCTGATTACTCTAATTAAAGAAGCTGTCCCTAATTACATTATCCTTTTTATTTGGCTTTATAACATTTATGACCATCTGAAATTGTAAAATATATTTGTTCACCTATTTATATTTGTCTCTGGTTATCAGTAGGTATGTAACAAGAGAGAAGAGACATTATCCGTCATAGTCAGTACTGTATTCCTTGTCCTAGAGTAGTACCTGCCCATTGGAAAGTGCTCAGTATATGAATAAATGAATTAATGCTAAGTTAACCTTTATTAAACATGAAGGAAGGGAATTGCAGGCTAGTATTTGCTCTTTTACCTTTCTAGAGTTCTTTTATATGCTGCATCCCTTTATTTCTCTAAATTCTGTCAAGAGCTGTGAGGTGTCTAATACTTCACTTGCAAACTAATGCTTTATTCTTCTGCAGTTCTTTAGATGGACACAGAAGACATAAGACACCTTGGTCAAAGACAAAGGGCTTTAATACTCAAAGCACAACCAGCAGCATAACATTTGCATCCCTGCTCCATACCCCAGTTTCCACAGGGCAACAGGAAGAGGGCCAGATGGCACCTGCCTGTAGAGCACAGTGCGTCACAGGATAGGAACCTGGAACTTAAGGAACCCACATCTCTTTTTATTAAGATTTTATTTTATTTTACTTATTCTGAGTTAAGTCCATACCCTGCATGGAGCTTAAATTCATGACTATGAGATCAAGAGTTGCATGCTGTACTGATTGAGCAAGTCAGGCACCCTAGGGTTCCCTATCTCTTATTATGAGAAGCACCCCCTGCCCTTTGTTCTAGGGCAAGGCTATCTTTACCTTCCAGACTGTTTACTACAGAAATATCCTTGAAAAAATAATCTGGAACAAAGCATCATTTTCTCTGCTTATAATATGTGCAAAAATGCTAGAAAACAATAGAGAATTACCTCCCAATAAGTCACTTTAACTCTTACAATTCACCCCAATGTCTATTTTGCTGTTTTAGATTCTACCTTTTCTATGACTTATCTAATTTACTTGTTTACTCTGAACATTTCTGGCTCTCAGGGAACCTACAATCTAATGTTAGTGAATAAGGAAGTCCAGATTTTCCAGCTCCAAAACCGGCATTCCCTACCCCATCTCACTCCTGCAAGCACAGCCTCCTAGTGGTTGCCACTGCTTCTTGGAGTATAATAGACAGGAGGTAGTCAACTCATACTTTCCGATGAGAATGGAGGATTGGGTGTCTTCTGAAGCACTTAGAAGTATTAAATCCAGCAGGAAAAGTTCATGCATGATTGCACTGAGAACTCCTTCATGTGGATCACTAATACTAGAATTTTTTTTAAAGATTTTATTTATTTATTTGAGAGAGAGATCACAAGTAGTCAGACAGGCAGGCAGAGGGGGAGGGGGAAGCGGGCTCCCTGCTGAGCAGAGGGCCTGATGCGGGGCTTGATCCCAGGACCCTGGAATCATGACCTGAGCCGAAGGCAGAGGCTTAACCCACTGAGCCACCCAGGCACCCTAATATTAGAATTTTTAATAACCAGAATATCCCTAATTAGCATGGTTCTAATACTTTGGAGTTGGAAATGGGCCTGTCATAGCTTGGGATACAATCTATATTTGTACTTTGTATTATATATGTATTATATATTGTATTTTGTATACATATTGTATATTGTATTTTAGTCCAGTAGAATCCTAGAATCAATACCTGAGCTGTCAAGTGTTTGCAAATATTCAGTTAGGTCTTCATTTATGCATGAGGGATATATGGGCTGGTATACTGGGAAACAATTTTCTTGCTTAATTATTACAAAAAGACACATGGAATTTCGTATTCAAAAAGAAACAGGGAAGAGGAGGGAGCATACACAATTTGAAAACTGCAACATCAACATGTTTTTACCTATGCATAGAGTCATAGATCCAAGGAGAAGTAATTGTGCATTCTGACTGATTTAACATCAATATTCCTATAACCTGAATCTTTTTAAACCTCAATGACTGTAGAGTACAGTATTTAAGATAAGATTACCTGAAGACTATAATGACTGTTCATGCTAATATACATTGGCATCACTTCTTCTAGGAATCTTGAATTCATCCATTAAATCCTAAATTGTACAGTGCATTCAGAGAGACATGTGTTCCTTGATGCATGCCATTTACATGGCTATTTTGTAAATTCTCAAGTGATGGTGACATAGTGGTATTTCCTAAATAAAAACATTATAATGTCAGTGTTTCCAGTAATAGTAGCTATAGTACAAGTTCCTTTGGGTTATTGATTTCTGACCTCACTGTGAGGAAGAGATATTAATCTCAGTCCATAAAAATTTAGAAACTCAGTATCAGAACGGTTTTACTATAGTGATGATATAATATTAATGAGTAGAATTAATATCAGTAACATTAAAAAGTATTCATTGAGCATTTCTCATGTACCATGCACTGTGCTAAGCACTTTAAGTTACCTAATTTAGGCTTCTTAAGAAAAAATTGGCTCTTACTCTTAATTTTCAGATGAAAAATTGGAAATATAAACAACATAAGTAACTTGTCTCAGTTCAGTAATTAGCTGAGCTCAGACATGACCTGTGTTTCCCTGAAACTGCTTTGCTGTTCTCCTGTTGGACATTTATTTCATTGAGTTTTGAATAGAACCTCTCTGCCATCTTTATGCCCACCCAAGACTGGACACTTAGCCCCTACTGCTACCATCTACTCTCATTTGATTTCAAGAGAAAAAGGGAAATCCTCCTTTTCTACAACTAATCTGGAGACTGATGCATGCCCACACTACACAACTGTCAAGTTTATCTTTGCTCACCTACTCTTCTGAAATGCAAACCTATTTTAGCCAAGTGAAAAATAAGAAATGCTAATCTCATCTACCAAAGCTTAATAGTAAATGTAATAATCAGAGTTTTAAACTTAGAAGTGTTTTAATAACTGATCTTTTCATCCTTTAAATAAAAAGCTAGGTTTTCGGGGGTGCCTAGGTGGCTCAGTTGGTTGAACGTACAACTCTTGGTTTCAGCTCAGGTCATGATCTCAGGGTCCTGGGATTGGGTCCCACATTGGTCTTTGTGCTCAGTGTAGAGTCTGCTTGAGGATTCTCTCCCTTCTCTTTCTGTCTCAAATAAGTAAATAAATCTCTAAAAAAAGAATAAAGACAGAGAAAAATAGGTTTTGAACCCATAGAAAAGAGATGCCCAAAGTTGTGTGCTATTCATATATGGAAGAATTGTTTTTCTTTCTTCATACAAAGATGCAAAGCAGAATTATACTTCTCTCTTGGCCATGAGGCTCTTTCTTGAATGTTTCCATAAACACTAACTTATAATAGTACATTTTATTAGAGTGAAACAAAGAAATTCGAGTCATTTAAATTTACTCTTTATTTAAAACTTGCTCTTCTTGCTAAGGCCATGTGTGTCAGGGGGCAGGGGCAGGGGCTCGGGAGAGAACGTTTCAAATGAGAGAAAAGAGCATGCTTAATAGGGATTTGGACATGTTTACTTACATAACTGTTGTGCAAAACCATGCAGCCAAACTTATACATGGCTTCAACATAAGGAATAGGAGGTGATTCATTTAACAATAGGACTGTGAGAATTATGTGACTAGTGAAGAGTTCCAAGTGCTATAGGCAGGGAGCCAGGTGAAGAACTTTGGTTCCCATCAATGTGATGTGACATATTTAAACATATGCTCCCTAGGGTATCCAGCAGGCACAAAATGAATTCTGCCTGAAACAAAACAAGCAAACAAAAAAAGTGGGTGTAGGTCTCTAGACTCGTAATATTGTAAAATGATCTGGGATTTATAACACGCACCAGAGAGTCTTTTATACTTGCCCATGTCTGTTTAGTTGATTGACAGGCTTTATTTTTTGATCATTTATTGTTGAGGTTACAGTAAACTTATAAACATTTTATTTGGAGTAGTGCCCAAGATCGTGAACTAAGTATCTATCTTATTTCTGAAGAGAAGTTTTACTCCCAGATAACTATATAATTAGAAAGATGAAGAAGTGAGTATGAATTTCTAGCACTGTGCTGCCATTTCCTCCTCAACTTCTAAGACAAGTGAATGAAATGTCAGCAATTTTGAGAATCCAACTCTTCCTGGGTGATAATTACAATAACAACTGCAATAACAGAATTCTGGGGTTAGTGTCACTGTTTCATTTCTTCTGTATCCAGGAAGCTAAATCATATCACTTTTCTTTTTGTCTTTCTGTTATTGTTTTATAAAAAAAATTTTACGAAAGGTATACATACACAAAAAAATACTATATGGAAAGGATAAAATTAAAAGTGTGATCTTTGTTTATGGCTTTATGTATCTGAAATGTGTACCATTTCAGGCCTATATTTTATTTTGTTATTATATGTATTTTGCAAAACAGTAATCATACTATTTATGTTTGCTTTTTGATGTAGCAGTACATGGCAAGTATCATTTTATGTGAATGGGTCAAAATTTACTTCATTTTTTAAAGTACTACATATAATTTCATGATATGAATGTACTAAAATTTATTCAATTTCTCCCCTATTTTTGGACATTTAAGATGCCTCTAATTTTAGGGGCATTTACAGATAATCCTACATTAAGCCTCCATCTGCATCTGGGCCAGAACTGTTTAGTTTATTTACTATAGTTTCTATAGTTTCTTCGTGTACATTTTTGTATCTGGTAGAACAATCTCTATCCTTAGAATTTTCTCTTAAAGTTTTTTTTGATGATTTTGTTCCTATATACTCCTCAGAAGAACTTTAAATGGATTTAAACAATTCTAAAAATAATCTGATTATTAGATTATTCAGTACATTTGTAAAGATTCTGTATGAAATAAATTCTGGAAACTCAAAGGCAGTAATACTTACAGACCTGAATTTTGCAAATGGGTATGAAAAAGTGAAAGTAGTAGGCCTGAGCAGGTGAGTCCTTTCATATAGTGTGCTGTTAAATGAGGAAATCTCAGATTTGGTTTCAGATTTGGAAACTAGATAAAAATAAAGATCTATGCAAAGGATGGTTACTGAGGCTTCTTTCAATAAAAATGGCATGAACAAATAATTACTTAATATTGTCCAGGAGTCTTTCTGTTAAGACTTATATAAAATTTTAGTTTTGCATGGTATTTGATGTGCTAAGCTCTGAAGACTATATTTCTCTTCACATCTTAATGTGCTTCAAAAGAGAAGGGAGTTTAACAACTTCAGAGTTAGCATGATTTTTCAAAGGGAAAGAATGATAAAATTGGGGATTACAATTGCAAATATTGCCAACACTTTTTCTACCTGTTCCCATATATTAGAGTAGAGGAACTGCTATACGGTTTAAACAAATTTAGTCCTAAAATATTTGGGTTTTCTCTTACATTTTTCTGGTGACTCACAAGCTCTTCTCAGGGAAAGTATTAGCCCATCTTCCATTTTTTTTTCCTTTTGTTTTTATTTATTGCTCACACAAAATCACACACTTATTTTAAAAAGTGTGAGGTGAGATATGCAAATCTTGTAATGGATTTTTTTTTTTTTTTTAATTTATGGGGCCTTCGATGAGTGTATAAATGGGAGATAGATGCTGTTTTATCTGGGGACAGGGCTTGTATTTGCATCCTCCTTAAGCCTTTGACAAAGGCTTCTGAACCTTGACTGACCTTCCCCAACCATGTTCTTCCAAAGCCACAAGGCAGTTCTCCTGAATTCGCTTTCTTGGGAGCCTGACAAAAATTTCTCCAGGCACTGAAATTATGATTTAAACATATGGCTGTCAGACTAACTTAGGACAGTTCAATCCCTAAAATAGCTAGTTTTCCTAGAGGTATCAAATCTCTCAAGGTCACCCAAATCAAGGTCACCCAGAGTAACTATAATATTTTAACATGGTTCACAGAACTAATAATGAAGGAAAAGAACAGAACAGCAATCTAGTGAAGCTGCTTTTCAAACACTTTTTTAACGTTCTGCCTTTATTCCACTTTGGCAGTTTAGAAAAGCATACTTCTAACTAAAATTAGCTTACAGAAAGAATTGTAAAACAAACAAAATGCTGTGCGTGATTTTTAATTCAGGAGTAGTTGATATTTACGTTTAATTTGAATTCTAAAATATTGATACGATTCAAATGGTCTGTTATGGAATGAACCTCCCTGATAAAATAAAATATTCCCACACAAATAAATAAAATAAAAAGCATGATACAAAAAGATGAATCTCTGCTAGACTTTTCCCTGACCCGTTCTTTGTCTAGTAAAAGTTACTTTTCAATTTCAGAATTTGCTGAATCCACAAGAAATAATTTGCCTTTTGGTGTTCCTTTCTAGAATTTCTGAACTGCTTAGTCCTTCAGGGGTGTCTACTCTGATTGTCAGAAAAAGAGTAAAACATAGTACGAATAGAACTTTTTTCTTAACTTCTAATTTGTTCATTGATTTTCATCCCATCTATTTTGTATTCCATTTTATCTGATTTTAATACTAAGCCATCCTGTATTTTGACTAAACCTACATCATCTTATTGGCAAAATAGTTGAGCAGAAGTTGGACAGAGAGAATTTTTCACCTCCTGTTGTGGGGTTATGCTTGAGTCTTGCAGTTGCTTCCGCCTTGAGCATTTTATGTCTTATGTTCTACCACCTGCTGAGTCGAATTTCTCTGAAATAATGAATTCACTTTCCTTGTAAAAGCCAGAGCTTTGTTTGCTTCAGGCAATAACTATATGATGAAAAAAAAAATCAAATGGTCAATCTGATATTTAATAAATTTTGGCTGAGTGAGTTGGTCCAACTGCAAAGCCATAACTTAATTGGTTGCTGTGTATTAAAACTTAATTTCAATATTTGAAAAGCTAAGAAATGTTCTAGGGAAAGTTACACATTATCACAATTGTTAAGGATTGTGTTAATAATAACCATAGTTACCAACTGCTGAAAATATTTTAATGTATTACCTACTTTATAACTATTATCTCATGAATATTCCACATAAAATGAAATTATTAATCCTCTGTTATAAAAAAAGAAATAGAAATTCAGAGAAATTAAGTGGCTGAACAGTAAGTAATTGACAGAGAAAGAAACTATCCAACTCCAAATTCCACTTTCTTAAATATGTTATTCTGCTTCCCCATAATAAACATTTTTTAAAAATTTTATTCATATAATTACATTTCTTCACAAATTGCAAATCTGTGGGGCACCTGGGTGGCTCAGTGGGTTAAAGCCTCTGCCTCCGGCTCAGGTCATGATCCCGGGGTCCTGCGGTCGAGCCCCACATCGGGCTCTCTGCTCAGCGGGGAGCCTGCTTCCCCTTCTCTCTCTCTGCCTGCCTCTGCCTACTTGTGATCTCTATCTGTCAAATAAATAAATAAAATCTTAAAAAAAATTGCAAATCTGTGATCAGAAATATTTTCATGAGTCTCTCATGACAGTTCTATTCCCAGCCTACAAGGAAGAAACTTACCTTCACTTACTTTATAATCATGAGTTTTTGGAAGCCACAAAATCAGTGTCTTCCTCAGGTTCAAATCTGGGCTCTGAATTATGAACCGGGTGTGTCTAGGAAAGTCCACTCTTCTTTTGAACCTAGGTTCTCTGTAAACAACATTACTGCAAGAATGCAATGGCAAAGATTATGTGGGGGGGGGCAGGAAATAAATATAGTTTCTGGTATACTTTAGCTACTAAATAGGAGATAATCTCTTTTATGGGGAGAGGGAGAGGCATTTGAGAATTCATTCTCGTTCATTCTCTCATGTCCTTAAATGAAATTTAAGAATGGTCTACTTTATGTTGAGATTCTAACACTAAATGTGAGTAGTGATGAACTGTAAGCCTGCTCTGTTGTTTTCAGAATCACTTCACCTCTTTCAAAGACAATTATGTCCTGTCATCTTTATAAGCAGATGATGTATGGAACAAGTAAATCTGTCTTCACTTGTCTTCTTGATCCTTTATGTTAAGTTGATATTGGTCTGTATGATTTCTGGTGTTTTATCTCTTTACCCATCCAATGCAATGCTTTCTGGGCTAAATCTCTAGTTCTCATGTGGAGCAGTCCACATTCCTGAGATTTGCATGGGCTGATTGTTTCATAAATGAAATTACTCAAGAGTAATTATCACTCATCTTTAAAACTCTTTTGTTACCCCCAAGCCCTGCCCAAGGCCATATATATAATTAAAATGGAAGTCGTGGAATTTTCTCCAAGAGAAAGCATGGTGAATGTTATTATAAGCAAAATTGGAAGTGAGTTAGGTTGAGATTGTTTAGCTGTAAATTACGGTGAAAAAATTAATTGGTTCTGTGTTCTACATTTAACACAGGGACATTAGATAATTTGGGATATATTTATGATCAACAATAATAAAAAATTCATCCATATCTACAAACTCATTTTCATTTCACTCCACAGAACACAATTATTGTAAACATCAAGAATTGGGAGCTACTGAACAGATGGGGCATTAGTGTCTTAATTCTTGATCTTTGTTCTAGTAAATCCTTCCATTTCATGTCCTTTCCACAAATCCTATGGCCATTCAGGGCATGATGAATGATTTTTTAAATGCTGCTTTAACGTTTGTGTCACTTTCTGTGTTTTATGATTGCAAACAGATATGTAAATGAAGCTGCCCAGCAGGATAATGAGGCCACATTAAAATCCTCAAATATTCTAAACTAGGTGTATCCTCATCATTTCAGAAGATACTGAATAAACTACATGCAATTTCTTGGTACCAACATGCCTATTTTTTAATTTTTTTTTACTGTTTCTGATAAGTCATCTTTCTAAATTGATTCCCCAACTCAGATCTTTATTTTTCCTTTCTGTATGCTAGACACTTAATAATTGATATTGACTGAAATATCTATTTATTATGTTCTCCTTAACAGAGAAAAATAAGGGCAAATGTGCATTCTAATAGGTTAGAGGAGTTTACCCAGAGACTATGTGTACATATACACACTTGAAGTTTACCAAAGAAAACATATCCTGAATGGCTTAAAGTTACCATAAAAATAGCAAATGCATGTTTCCTCAAGTCAAGTTATACAGGATATACCATTTTAAAATACCCAATCTAGAGTTGTGACAACATTGTGCTCATTTTCTTACCTCCCTCCTGACTTGCACTGCAGTCTTCACATTGCTAATGGAATCTACAGTCTAAAATCTTCTCAAAGTTTTTGATACTTGTTATTTGAAAATAAGTAATTCTTACAGCTATCAGCTTATTATCATTCCTCTGAACTCTGAATAAATCTGTTTTCCTGCCTGGGTTGATGTGTTTGACATCTGTGAAAAGAAAAGACTTTGAAAGAAAATGGGTGAATCTGGGTTACACGTGAGTTGCTGATAAACTGAAAACTGCCACAAAAGAAAACTGGATACTGTCCTACTTATGTAACTATTAAAAAGAGTCTGGCTCTCACATACATGTTTTATTCCTAAAGGGTATTTGTTGCATTTTTCTTAAATCTTATGTTGTATAATGTCTCTTGGAGGAAGGGGTGTGTAGCTGACTGTAGAAGCTGTGGTTGAAGCATGTGCTATGGTTGCTTCTATCTTGGAACTGTCTTCAAATTTCTTGGTTGAGAATATACGTAAAATACTAAGTGCTGGGGCGCCTGGGTGGCTCAATGGGTTGGGCCTCTGCCTTCTGCTCATGTCATGATCTCGGGGTCCTGGAATCGAGCCCCTCACTGGGCTCTCTGCTCGGCGGGGAGCCTGCTTTCCCCTCTCTCTCTGCCTGCCTGTCTGCCTACTTGTGATCTCTCTCTGCCAAATAAATAAATAAAATCTTAAAAAAAAAAACCAAAAACTCAGTGCCTAAGGCAGGTGTAGTCAGAAGCATTCTTCTCAGAGCACTTTAGAGATGAGTATGGGCCTAGGATTAAGCCTGGCATTTAAGCCAGCTTGTCGTGGTATCTTGTCTAATAACTGGGGGTTTTATGTTTCAGTTAAATCTAATGTGTAATAGGGATAATAGAAGCATTGTGCTATATGAATATGCTGTTAAGAGTGTACTATAGTGCTTGAAAAATAATGAATTTGTATTGAGATAGAAGAGAGAGAAGGAAAGTGGTTTTCATTGGGCGCCTACTAGGTGTATACAAGAAGACGATGTGATTCACATTTGTTTTCCCATATAACGCCACAATCAGCAAACGAGGCAGCATTACTTCATTTCATTTATTTTTAAAAAATATTTATTTATTTTAGAGAGTGAGACCGTGAGTGAGAGGAGCAGAAGGAGAGAATCTGAAGCAGACTCTGCGCTGAGCATGGAGCCCCATGTGGGGCTTGATTTCACAACCCCGAGATCACGACCTGAGCCGAAACCAAGGTCGGTCACTTAACCTTCTGTGCCACCCAGGTGCCCCTAACATTACCTCATCTTAAACCTTCAGAAAATAAGGTTCAGAAAAGTTCAGCAATATATCAGTGGTCATGAAGCTATTAGATACCAGTGACTTCATATATATATCCACGCATGACAATCACTGTGCCATGCTAACCTGAGTTCTACTTCTACAAAGATCACAGGAAAAATTACACCATCTTTGATCTGTTAAATTGGTTGGGGCAGACAATCTTTAAATCCCTCTAGAGTGCCAAACATTTATGACACAAATATGAGAAAATTTTGATTTTATTTCTATTATACATACTCTGTTTCTCACTATGCTGAGATGTCAAACTAGCCTTCTAGCATGGGCAAAAAGAATTTGTCTAAGTAACCCAGATGACAAAGGTGTCTAGGTGAAAGTACAAAAAGTACTCTTTTACTTAAGTCACAATTCTTTTTCCCACTGAGCTATTATTTCAGTACCAAATAGAATAGAAGGTATAGCGCTCTGGATATGCTCATATAGTTCATTAGCAAGATGGTCTGTATGATAAATAGGAATATTAGAAAAGGGGGACTAGTTTAGTAAGGGTAAAAATTCCATTTTAATATCCAACTGTATATGTAAATAAATGTAGGTGGTATCATGTTTAACTGCAACCTGTACATTATTGTTGCAGATTGATAACAGGCTTCCTACGTGTTAAAATGTACTTGCAGCATCCATATCTAAGCCATGCAAAGACATTTAAAAAGACCACTTTATTCTAGATTTCGGTTGATACTTATTTGATATTTCATTAGTTTGCTTCTTCTCCCTCACCCCAAATCATTTTATAAATGATAAAAAGCCACACTGAATTAATAAGAACACTCTTGCTATTTTTTTTTCTCATTTGGTTCACATTTAGTTGGAGAAAGTAAAAACATTTCTGTTGAAAAGAATCAGTACCACTTCTTCAATTAGGTCAGGGCTTCCTGCCATTTAAAATTGACAGAAAAAGCAAAATGTACCAGACTGCAACACTGGAAATAGAGCTGTTAGGCCTCCCCAGGATCTCTGGTCCTAGATTTGACCTCAAATCCCTTCTGCCTACAACCAGTGAGTGTTTGGAGGTCCTTTGAGAGAGTGGCCTTGTAAGAAGAAAAATAGCAGAAACCTCCAAAACACTGAAGTAAACCTGACCCTGTGTTGCAGTTTGAGGCACTAGACCAGCAAAAGAAGAATCTTGTCCTGAACAAATATTTTTTTTAAAGATTTTATTTATTTATTTGAGAGAGGAGGAGAGAGAGAGAGCATGAGAGGGGAGAAGGTCAGAGGGAGAAGCAGACTCCCCACAGAGCTGGGAGACTGATGTGGGACTCGATCCTGGAACTCCAGGATCATGACCTGAGCCAAAGGCAGTGGCTTAACCAACTGAGCCACGCGGGCATCCCCTGAACAAATATTTTTTTTTAAATGTTCAGAGGTAGGTTTTATGTAACTGATATGAAGATGGTAAGCATAGATGTAAGATGAATAAAACAGATTTTAATGTGAATTTACAACTGTGTAGTAATTAAGGAAATAAAGTAATTAGAAGGGTGGTTAAGAAAATAAGCTTTGAAGTCAGAAGATCTGGGTTTGCATTCTAGCACGAATATTCACTACTTATGTGACCTTTGGCAAATTTCACTCTCTCTAACCCATAATTTATTGGATGATTAGTAAAGCAGGTATATTAAGACTATCTCTCACAGACATGTTTTATAAATTAAATTGAATGGTTTATGCAAGTTTGTTAGCACATTACTTGGCACCAAGTAAACACTTTAAGAATACTAAATATCATGGTTATTACTATTATAAAAGCATTTCAATCAGATATAAGTTGCACACACTTTGAAGGAATTTATTCCCCTAGGTAGAGGAAAAAACAAGAGTGTCACCAATGATCTAAAAGATTCAATATAACAAGACAATATAAAGTAATTATTTCCTTGTCATTAATTTCTTATTTTTTTCTTGTATTTAGTCGTTGGTAATATGTGCATATGTTAATGATACCTTGATGGGAAATAATAAACACACTAATTTAGAGTTGCGATTGCTGTTTTTGGAGTAGTCAAATTATCAATATTTTAAATGGGCACTATTTATTAAATTCATTTATTTAAAACATATGTCTCAAAACAAATCAAACATAGATCATCTAGTAAAAACTGCCTTGTTTTACTTAGAAAATCATAGTATGGACATTTCCATTTCTATATGTACACTGTAGTTTTAAGATAAATCCAATCTTATTTATAAATATTTGTCTTAAAATGTATGGAAATGCTGTGCAGTTGCATCCTATTGGATAGTCACATAATATTTAATCTGAAGAAAGATGTGATTGGCATTGTTTTCAGAGATTATGGTACAAATGATAACGTTTCAGTAACTGATTGAAAAAAACATAATCAGTAGAGTGATTTGATTGTATGGCATTAGATATAGGATATAAAGTTATTTCCATTTGGAAGGAGAGTAGAAGGAGCTGTGACAGTTTTATCAGGAGGAAAAAAAAGATGAAAAGATTACATTTCTAGAACTATCTAGAAATAGTCTTTGTTGAATAGTCTTTGTTGAATCAAAGGAAAACTATGGAATTGCATTTTAAATAGATAAGAAAACAATATTTTCAAATTATTAACCCAGGGTTTCAAAATATCGCTGAAGTGAGTTTTATTCTCAGAACTGCTCAAGAAGTAAGTGATTAATGGATAAGCACATAAGTAAATAAAAATTGAGGAATCTCATATAGGGAAGCTATGATGATCCTCAATGGATATCTTTAAGAATGCATTGATCTTTGTCCTATCTGAACAGAGTAGGCAACATAAGATGGTCTTCAAATCTCTCTTCCTTGAAGATTTATTTCTGAAATAATTCCCCAGTAACATTTCCCTTTCAAAACTCATGATAACCAAGCCAAAATCTGAATGCGGTCATCATTTTTATTTTCCTTCATTTTTTTTCAATAAGATAGGTTTATTTTTAATTACCTGTCCTAAGTTTTAACCACCTAAGCTGATTGCATTGCAGCACCACGTCAAGGAAGGCTTCCAGCATCAAAAACTAGTGAGTGGTATAGACTTGCCATTTAGGGTTTTTTTCTTCTCTTTGCCAAGCTCCGCCCCTATTAAAAAAAAGAAAAAAGTCTCCTCTGCTAGAAGTCTTCGTGGTCAAAATGACTAGGGGCTCAAAGTTTGGACCTTACTCACCAGAAGAATTACCTGAAGGCACCCTATCTTTTCAGCGCCTCCCATCTAGTCTGGCACAAGTACAGAAGGGACAGTTTCCAGAGCTTCGGGTCATTTCAGAAACACCCATTTCTTCTGTGCTACAAACACCCATTCACAAAATCCGAAGAGAGAACTCAGTCGCCCCTGGCTCGTTGAAAATTTAGTTAGATTGATGTTGAAATACACCCTCCTTCCCTAAGTGTATAGTTTATTCGTGGGTGGAGAGCCACCAGGGAGGGTAACAGAAGAGGGCAGAGAGGAGGAAAAAAAAAAAAAAAAAGTAGAAGACGGTTTTGTCTTGACTTCTAAAAATCTTTTTGTTAATCTTCTCTCCTCCCCCTCTCCCATTTTCCTAATCCGGAGGATGATGGAGTTCGAGGCAAGGGAATGATTCCGGAAATGGAGCTATGACTCTCAAACCTAGAAATGATCTGGGTGCTTCATTTAAAGTTAAATACTCCTCGTCCTAGGGACCCAGCACAATTCTTACTTAAAGGAGCCCGTGTTTTCTCCTTCATAACGTAAACAGACAAACAGTTGCCTCCAGAGATTAAAAACGCGGTTCCGGAGCGCGTTTATTGCTGCCCTCCAAGCTACAGACGAAGGTGGGGTGAAAAGCGCTCACAACCTGTGAAAGTGCGAAAGCCTCGAAACGCGGTGGCCCGTTCCCTCCTGGCCAGAAACTCTTCCCCGCCATCCCTCATTATTCGTGACTCCGCAAGACACAGGGACTCAGACATGTGTGTGGGAGTGCGTGTGAGGGAGGCAGGCGAGAGGACAGTGGCTTTCCACATGTGCAACCCTGCAGCTCCCTGCATTCATTCATATGCATGCAGTGGTTGAATCTTTGATCAAAGGATTAGTTACACTGATGAGTTTTTTTTTTTTTAAATGGGCACACCTTAAAATAGTGTTCATAAATTGAAAGTATGAAAAGGTTCTGAGTGGAGTCCCTGGGTCTCTAACCCTGTCTACCCTTTGCTTCCCCATTTTTACTCCCCACCAAAAAAAAAAAAAAAAAAAGGAAAGCTTGCAGCAGATTGTAGAAGGATTTGAGTCTGCAGCCAGAGAGAAGGGGATTAGGGCCAGAGCGGTGCAAGTTAAATTGTGCTGCATATAAAAAATGGGCGGATTGGTCTCCAGATCCAGAAGCTGGTACCACCTTCCTTTCTAAAATAAAATCTCTCTGGCATGAAGTCACCGCCTATTTCACATCCGGTTTGCCCTGGGACGTATTACTACTGTCTTGGTAAAGAGAAATCTTTTGTTGTATAGCTGCAGATCGGATACTGGGAAGCAAATTTGGGTGTGAAATCTTCAGCAAAGGAGCACACAGAGTCCATGATGGCTCAGACCGAGTGAGTGAGAGGCAGAGCGAGGACGCCCCTCCGCTCCCGGCGCGCCCGGACTCGCGGACTCGCGCTGGTTCCAGGCTCTCCGCGATTTTCTCTCGCACACTTTTCCCGGGTCTTGAGCGATCCTGTGCCCAGAGGGGGCCCGAGGTAAGTGCGGCTTCAGACCGCTACACACTGAGCTTTGAACGTTGCTTTTCCTAGCTGGAGAGACAGGAATGCTAGAGAAAAAAGAGAAAGAGGAACAGGACAAGAGCCCGATCCCATAGCAGGTAGAAACAACGAATGTTTTTCTTTCAGGGTGAAAACCGCAGCGATATAGAAGCATTATTTTTGCCCCTCTGTATCTCTTCTTTTCATTCCCCCTTTCTTAGGCAGATATGAATTTATTCCGTGGGGTGGGTGGTGACATGTTGTTTTGATTTTTTTTTTTTTCAAGAGGGTGCTGGGATGAGCTGGGGAGGGGCTTTGGGGGGCATCATCTAAAGTTAAGATGCTGGGACAGAAAACCTGTCTTAATGTTCTGTCCTAGGGAAGGCACTCTCACATTCTGTCTGCAAAAATGCCTCTTTTCTCCCTTCCAGTGGACGCTGCTAAAATGCCCTCTGGTGTAGGGGTCTCTCTGGTTCTGAACATGAAAAACTCAACTTATCATTTGATATGAGTGGCATGGGATATGGGTGTTTGGAGGGTGTGTGTCTGGTGGGGGAAGGTGGAAAAGGGTAAGGAGGCAGCTTAGCATTTCTTTTAAACTATTATGTTTGTATTTGCAAGAAACTTTCTTACTCAACAACTCAAGTACCATGATAGGTTTGTTTTTCTCTTTAAAATGCCAGAGGAGGACAAAAAGCTATGGTACCTTGTCTTGGGATTTTGTTTCATTTACCCCTTTGGGAATACCCCCCCTTTTTTTTATAAAGACCAATAATTATTAATAGGGCAAGAGAAGTTGCTTTTCCTTCATAACATGTTGAAGATTAATGCAAAGGTGAATTATAAATGTGCAATTTAGATGCAGTATTTTAACATAATGATATTTATCCAATATTTCTTCTCGTCCGTGCCAAAACCAGTGACTAAATTAAGTAAAAACTATGAAGCTCACAGCTCTTATCTGTAGATCTAGACCATTTTACTCTAAACACATTAATTATGTTTCATTGCTTACATGCCTGTTTGTAATGGTTTTTACTGATATAAATGATCCCCAAGAGTGTGGAAAGCATTTGTGTAGATGTACTTAAAGGCATACCACATTAAACCATAGAGTGATTAATGAAAAACATGCTTTAAAAGACATGCAATCCATTAATCACTGTCTATACTAAGGAGTATAGATTCAGGGAAGTGCTAATAAATACCTTTAACCTTCTCATGTTATAACTGCCATTAATTATAGCACATGAAATAAAGTGTTACCATATCTGCTCCTTAACCAGGTAGTGCACTGATTTTTAAAAATTGACTCCACAAATAGAGCATGATTTTTTGAAATACTTAAGCTTTCCATACTCCTCCTTTCCTCCAGCATCCCACTATCAAGTCTAAAATTCAACAATCAGATGGTGATTGATTGCACTTTACCTAAGAGGGAAAAAAGATTCCCGTATTCATGTAAAGCAAAGCACTCCAGCTTCCATCTGTTTGAGATGAAACATTTTCTAGCAGCAACCTGGCAGAATTCAAGAGGGCTTAAAAGATATGTGTGGGAATGTTTGTATGCATTTATGTGAGTGTGGTTTGTGTGTATGAGAAAGATCAGCACATGGTTTGACTGTAAAGTATGTCCTTTAGCCTCGCAGAGGCATTAGTGAGCATATCTAACAAGGCAATCACAGGCAGAGAACATAAGCACGACTTCGGCATTCAACAGTGTGTTTCCTTTTTTTTTTTTTTTTTTTTAAAGATAAATACAGTTGCTTCTGAAATCAAGGTGCATCCAGAATTCAAAGATGAATTCAGTCATTGAAGCATATTAACCTACCCCATCTCAGCTCCAAAACATTTCTCCCTGTTACAGACACCAGCTTAAAAATTTCAATTCACAGTTTAGGCATGGAAACTCCAATCAGAAAGGTCAATATTTTCAGATCATAAACAACAAGAAGAGAGTAATTCACACTATATTGGAAATATAAAACGTAAAGGAAAAAAAAACAGTTTTTATGTTGGGCAATATTGGCACTTGAAAGCATTTCAACTTGTATTCTTTTACAGGAGAAATTAAGACACTGATATATTTCTGAATGGAGAAAAGGAAGGGATAGTGGAGAATGGATGGTCCAGGTTTCCATTGCTTCCAATGAGGTGTCATATCCCAGTGAGGTCATTTCCTGACTTCAAAGCATTCATCTGAACTGCCTCAGTCAGCCCTAGTGGTTATAACCTGATGTTTCTTGCAAGAGACATTGATCTCTACTTGTTCTACTTTTCAGCTGCACAAGCCCGCAATGAAGAAAAGTCCGGGTCTCTCTGAGTATCTTTGGGCCTGGACCCTCCTTCTGAGCACATTGACTGGAAGAAGGTGGGGGCACTTTATTTTAAATCTGCATGATAATTTCTGTAACTTTTCATTTATTCTTTCAGGGGGAAGAAAATTGTCCTTGGATGAATTCATGACTAAGGGAATTCAAAAAACTTAACGGCAATAAAATCCCAACTAAGAATAAAGAAGAGCAGTATGAAAAAATAGCCATCTTATTTGCATGATGTTTAGAATACACTTAACACGCTTTTGTTAAAGGAATGTATTAATTCAACATTTAAATCTTAAATTGAACTTTTCACTGTTCAGTTGTAACTGAATGAAATATGTAGTTTCCTAATTCATAGAGAAAGTTACCCCAATTAATATCTGCATACTCTATGAGTTGATTTTCCAACAAGAAAATTTCTAGCCAACTGTAAAGATCATAGAGTAACTTGTGACTGCATCAAAGTGGAAAGTTTAAAATAATATTTGTAATTTGAAAGTCCTAAGTCTCCATAAATGTGTGTGCATATTATGTTTTGAAACCATTCTTTGTATAATCGATAGAGGTAGAATATACTAAACAAACATTTAAGAACATTACATAAAATTGAACTTCTCTGAGCGTGACTACTGTGGGAAAAGTTATGAGAAAAATTTAAACATGCTTAACCATATTTGAAAATTTGCTGATGATCAAATCAAGCATGTAAACATATTGTAGTAGCAGTGATGTAAGTGACCAAAAATTATCAGATTCTTCTTTATCTGCTTTTATACTTCTTGCATGGTCTACTCCTGTGGCCCTTAAGACAGTCTTAGACATAAAAACCCAAGGTTCTTTGAGATGTAATGGAAGGTAAACTCTTAAAAAGTTAAGGTGGAGAGAAGGAATAATCTGGAAAGATGTGAATTTAGGAATTTTTTTTTAATTAAGACTTTGTTTTTATTTTTTGCTATTGTGTGTGGTAAGTAATGACTATCAGATGAAGAGGAGATCCACTATTGCCAGATACTCTTAATCCGAGGAGTTAAATGTTTTCCATTTCTTTTGAAAAATTATATGAAGTGTTACTATTGTAATGACCTGTAGATGGAGTTAGTGCACAGTGTTTTATTATAGAGTGGTTCATTCGGAATCAAAATCAGGTACTGTAACTGACATTTCTCTTCAAATTATATATTCTGTTTAGGAAACCTTACATTGGCATAAGTGTTTAAGAGCAATAAACAATCTTGATCTTTATCCTGGGGTTATTCTTTGACAGTTATAACTGGACATAGTAAATTAGAAGTGGAGATGAAAAATAACCTGATTAGAAAATCACAGGAAATAAAGATTACTATTCCAGCTGGGATAGCAGAACTAGTTTTCTGGAGGGATGGAAAAGTCTCTTTTGGCATTTGCATTCTGATGCATACAATTGGTGGAAACGGCACTTATAAAACCAGGGATGAAAGTTTTTCCTGAATTTGGTATAAGCTTCAACACACAGAAAATGCAGGAAAAGGTAATAGACAACTGCATATTCTAGGAATTGTATCCAGAATCGAATTGTGCTCTGTCACTTACCCCATCTCATCTTTACCCTTCTTATTTTGCTGCTTTCTTCCTTAGACTACTTGATCAGGCCCTCCTCACAATTTAAAGTGGACTAGCATTTCTTTTCCACCTTTATCAAGATGACCTTCCAATATCCTTGAAAGATGCATGCATGTGTGACAGTTCGTTTTGTGAAGACTTTTTATAAGTAATTACATTTAGACAACTATTTTTGCTTTACTGGTATCATCTGCTAATGAGACAACCTGGAAGGCTTAGTGAAAATTTGATTTCAAAAACTAGTAAGATGTTTAATTTTGCCAAAGGAGAATAAACTATCAAGCTGTGTGGTATTAATGTTGAATTTAGGAGAATGGGAAATTGTTCCATACAGTTGAATTTCATATATTTAACATCATGAAGAGCCTTTAGTTATAATAGTTTTAATTTTTAAATTAAAATTTTATCAGAAAGATGGCCATTGAATTTTGACAATATAAAACTAATTACCTTTTTAAAAATAGTGTTTGTTTTTGAAATGATACTTTCTTTATATTTCTTATTCCTGTCAAATAAGTGAATCCTGGTTTCGGATGTTACTATTTTTTTCGTTGATCAGTAATATAAACACACAAGAGTGAAGCCAAAAGCATATTAAACAGAGAGTATGAAAGTGATATTTTTGTGGCGTTTCTTAGTTTACACTCTCCATTTTTTTTTTTTTTTTTTTTTACTCAAGGTCAGAGCTGTCATTGAAATGTATCAGTGAGTGTGATCCACTGAGATAAAAAAACTTCTCTCAAAGGATTTTGGAGGTGTCATCCTAATCATTACATAAAGTATGATTCAACAACCATAAATGATAATGTGATTGTTATAAGAAATGCGCAGTATTTGAACTATGGTCACTATGTGGTTGAAACTCAAAGACTAGTAATGATAAGGGGTAGAAACGATAGCTGAAGCTAGAAAGATTTAAATAGGAACAATTAATCCATTATAGAAGAATAGAACTAAAGTTTTAGACTAAAAGTTGAAGAAAACAGGGTTCTAGTTCAAGCTCTGCTCACAGATTGCTATGTTTTCTTAAAACACTAATCTCACACTACAGTTCAATAAACCATAAATTAAGAATATTGGACCATATCTTTTCCAAGGTATCTCTTACTTTAAGACAGAAATGACAAAAATTCATTTAATTAGAGATTTGAATAGGCACATTGTAGAAATCAGTTCATAAAACTTAAGGGGAATGGAAATTACACACTTATTTGACTATAATTATCCTAAGAAACAAGTTTTAACTTTTTTTCTCATCTAAATATCCTAAAGGAACATCAAAAGAATAAATACAGATATATGTAGCTATTTCTACCTTTATATCTATATATATAGATATAAAGTGGATGAAAGAAGTAAATGTTGGTAGGTGAAATCTTAGGCTAATGCTATACGTTACATTAAATGAAAGCAAAACTACTAATTTGATAGCTCATAAATACGTTTTCTTTTTTTTTTTTTTTTTTTTTTTTCAGAAGTTTGCCAGAATTTTTTTTTTCTCCTTAGCATGCATTAACCTTCTTGCCCAGGGAAACATGCATTATAGCATTGTATACATGCTGAGATTTATACAGGTAAAGAGACAGAACTCATTTCCTATAATTCCCCTTCCATATTTAGAAATATTAGAATAAAGAGTTTATCATGTGTGATAACAAATATGAGAAAATGGTAAAAATTAAAATATGACTTTTTTTTTTTTTTTTTACTTTGCCGGAAGGAATTTTCAAATTAATATTCAATAGGAAAGAAGATAGGAAAATCTAGGGAAGGCTTTATTTGGAAAAAAGGTTTTAATAGAATTATATAATTTAGATTATTACCTGCCTTTATGTCTTTTTCAGCTATGGACAACCCTCATTACAAGATGAACTTAAAGACAACACTACTGTCTTCACCAGAATTTTGGACCGACTCCTAGATGGTTATGACAATCGTCTGAGACCAGGATTGGGAGGTGGGTTGCATTTATTGTGCTTTTATTTAAGAGAACAGTATCAAATCTTTACTAATGAAGCCTTGCTTTCCTTCTAAATGTAAAGTGGTAAGAATAGTAGCATGTAGTTTAAGGACTAATCCTATTTTTAATAGATTGCTCAATGTTAGTTCAATTTACTATGGTATTTCTGTGCACATACCTATATGTAGAAAAAGGCAGATACAAACATCTCATAATTACATTAAAAAATGTTACATTTACTTGGAAATCATAATGTTTTCTGTGTAATGATTTTATTATCCAGGGAATAAATGAAGTTAATATTCTCCCTGCTAGCCCAAAGAGTACATCTACTTCATTTGGCATTGCTATGTTTACACTGAATTCAAATAGATTATCTCTGAGCCTAATGCTCTAAACATTTATTTTGAATTTTACGTATTGATCCATTGTTTTGCATTAGATTAGTACCAACTCTGGGATAAAAAGTGAATGAGATAGATGGTAATTTTTTTAACCATGCATTTGAACTTAAACCCTAATTTTCTATAGTAAAAATTTGTTTTTCTTTATATACCAATTAATTATACTAATGGATTTCTACTTAGGAAGAAAAAAGCGCTAAATAATACAATATTTATTACAATAAGAATAAATAGTGCTAGATATTACTCACATATTTGAATAACCTTTGAATAAGATAATCCACCAATCTTATTTACTTAAGCAGAGACTAATAAAGCCAAAACAAAATACTGATCTCAGACTAAAACAAGGGAAGAAAGGAAATAAATTATTGTTTAAAGTCACACAGGAAACCAAGGTGAGAATCTATGATTCCCAACTATAGCTAATGCTGCACCTTCTCTGAAGCATTTGTTAAAAACTATTTGATAGCAATATTTAAATTCCAATTAAATAGCAATATTAAGAAAGTCAGCTCTCCTTCACTTAGGTAGCAAATATATACAAAAAAGAAGAAGCTTAGGAATCCAAATTTTGATTTTAAAACTGAACAGTAGCATGAATTTAGTCTTTATATATATATAGAGAGAGAGAGTAGTGTAATCACATGGATGTGGATCATAGGTCTGTTTTGAGGCTAACAAACACCATTAGTGCCTCAGAGGTTTAAGAGGAACTGCTTTGTCAAAGACACAATTCAAATATACATCAGAGGCCTTACCAGGTGTCCTTTCTTGTCAATTTCAAATGTCCATTCTTGGACATGCTATACAAATTCCTTCAGGTTTGAATTCCGCCTAGTGTTCCTTTACTACATTCTGAGAAAAAAAAATCTTAAGGAACAATGTTTTGGTCATTAAATGGAATGCATAATTGGGTATGCGATGTATTGCAGTAATATTTGTGTATATCTAAATGTTTAAATTGGCTTCAAGAAAATTGTTCTTAATTCATAAAATTTGAAATAAGTTGCAAAGATTTCAGGTAGGGAAGGAATGTACAAAAGGAAGAAACAGGATAGTGATACAACTTTTAAAAAATAAGGCTTTCCAAAGTACTAATGGGCATGCATCTGATTCCTTTACTTCCTACTCCATGATATCAGTCCTTACTAATCAACAGAATTTTATAATGCGTCTAGGAAACACTGTTTCCATTCTAGTTTAGGAAATCCCTTTTAATACTTTAACATGTGAATATGAGTAACCTCTATAAGCTTTATACATAATTTTCAGTTTGTTGAAGAATTTTAAACACACACACACACACACACACACATACCTTTAATGATCAGCTGTCTTGTTTGGAGTGTAAGTAACAAACCCAGAACTGCTCCTTGACATTTAATTATATATAATAATTTTTAAATAAATGTGTGTGTTAACTCTTTAATCAAATAGAGTGTAAACAGGAATCATTTTACCTACTTTTCATCTGCATACCTGGACCTTAGAGAGCCATAGAATTTGGGGATGTATAATGTAGGCTAAGAATGAATTGAAAAGCTAATTTTCAAGAAATGAGATAATGCTAGATATGTTAACAGAAACAACTGCATTGATTGAACCTGCACCATTACTGTTTTGGTAGAATCTACTTTTAATATCTATTTAATCCCCCCAAGTAAGAAAAAATAGACATGTGTTTAAAGAACAGAAATAGTAGTTGCCCAAATATAGTCGAAGTATATTCTTTTAAATTGAAATGGATATAATGTGCTATGATAATAGATAATTCAAGGACTCAAGAAAAGTTAAAGGAATGGGTGTGCTTTAATCTTTGCTAAAGATGACTTGTCTGATACCGGTGACTCCTAGAAACATTGATTTTGAGGATATGGTATACAAAACAAATTAAAAAGTAGCTCAAATATTTACCTCTGTTTCTATTTTATGTATCATCCTGGAGTGTACTACAATTAAATCTGATAAATTTGACAGTTATGAGGAAGCTTTAATACTAACTTAATTTTCATTAAATTTTTTTGGAGTGCATCTTATAACCTTAAGGGATATACTAACATATTTATTACATGTATCTCCAGAGTCATCAGTACTTTTATGTACATTTTGAGAATGTCTATCTTTAGAAAACTATACCTTAAAATATTAAATACAGTTTTTAGATATTTTCCAAAGCATTATCATCTATAGAATTAGAAAAATATTACCACAATGCTTTCTGAGTGCTATAAACTGAAATTACTTAATAAATATTTCTCTGTAGTTACTTAATTTCATTTCTTTACCATAGATTTCTCTTAAGTATGACATACATTCCAGTAGATCTTCATTGCAGAAATGGACCTTTCTTATTGTTGTTGTTGTTGTTGTTACAAGATCCATTTGCTTTTTTATCTATCTATTTTCATAGATGAAAAGCCCATGTAGAGCAAATACTTGAAATATTATCATTAGTTTATAAGAGGGTAAAAGTTTCCTTTTAATTGCTTCATGATCACCACTGAGTTAATCTTCTCTTATGAGAGAAATGGGCCCACTCTCTTCTCTATTATGACAAAAGTCTGTTTTTTTTTTTTTTTAAGAATAATGTTATGCAGAAGGAAGGGATATTTTGTTCTGAATGTCCTCAGAAGGTATAGAAATATGATAAGCTGAGACTCAAAACTAATGGAAGAAACTCTTTATGTGCAAATTCATCATGACCTGTTTTTCAGAAAAACATACTGCCACCCGAAGGCATAGCAATACTCTTTGGAGATATACACCATGGGTCCAATAACTAAGAAACAATATATATTAACTTGGTTCATCTAGTTGATAGAAACCAGTATGCAGATATTGTCTACCTTTTGAGAGCCCAGAGAGCAATCCTGAGAAGGTGAAAATGAAGGGTAACGTAAAGAGAGATATCCAGGAAGGGACTTGTTTTTCTGTTTCTTTTTCCTTTTCTTTTTTTTTCTTTTTCTTTTTTTTTTTCATTTTCTTTTTTCTTTTCTTTCTTTTTCTCTTTCTAGATAGGAGAGATGAAAAGGAATACAATATGTGGAATTCTAATGATGCAATGTCCTCTATTCAAGAACAAAAGAGAACAGTAATTTGGCCATGTTCATATTTTAAATACAAAGTTAATGAAGGAACCTTTATATAGACTTGAATTTAAATAATCAGTAGACGGAAAATACAAATCAAAATTGTCAGAAGTTGTGGAATTCATTCTCATTTAAAAGTCTCTTTTTTTGAGGGCGAGGTGTAGAGGGCTACTTCTCCCTTGCAACCAAGAACTAAAGAATGTTTTTGAAAGGCTTTTGCCTAAAGCCTGGTCAGTACAGAGGAATAAAATGGTAGGAGGAGGGGAAAAGGTAAAAGCCAGAAAGAACGGCAAGATAGGAAAGAGCAGGTTAGAGAAGAACAGAGAACAAAAGGGGGCATTGAAGATGAGGAGAGGGAAGTGAGAGGGATAGAGAATGTGAAAGGAGAGCAACACAGAGAAAGTGGTAAAGGAGAGGGATCTGTGATCTACAGATGAGTAGACTCAGGTGTTCCTTGATTAATCAAGATTCCTCTTCTCATTTTAAATCAGGACCAAACCAAGCACATTCTGAAATGATTCACTTTCTGAAGGTTTCTCCTTAACTGAATTTTCTTGAACTTCCTAAAAAGTTAAATGATACAGCCCCTGAACTGCAACCATCTAAGTTAAATTTTGGCCACCATCACATTGGTTCCCCCTGCGCTCTCGGTGGGGGCAAAAACAGCCTCTAAACACAGATCCCAAACTTAATTCTGAAGGGAGGTTTCAGGTTTTTAAAGATAAGTAATGCCCTTCCAGTGACATCTTACCCTTTCCTTTTGCCCAACCTTATGTACAGGCTACATTTAATCAATGATATGACACAATCCCAGGGTGAACCAGGTTGACATGTACAGTTTATTGTCTGGAACATACCAGCAAGCTGAGGGGTTACTGTCCCTCCCGTTCACAGGATTCTTCTTAAGCATCTTGCTTACAAAAGACCTTTTCTTCTATAAACAATTTTATTTTACTCCTTGGAAAACTGATTAGGGTAAAACCATTTTTAAATAGAAATCAAACAGGATAGTGTCAAAGGAATGAGATCTTGGTTGAGCCGCATTTTCAAGGGACTACAGAACTTTTCACTTGCTCCCTCCCTGCTAATGATAGTTTCTGGAAATATTTTTCTAAATTTCTAAATATTGCCTTAGGTTTAATCTCAGTAAGTAATATATAGGAGGATGGATGCCTCTCAAAGATTGTATCATCAAACCATAAAGATGAAGATGGTAAAGTTAAGAGAGTGAATTCATAATCATCATGTGACAAACCCAGGAGATGGGAGGAGAAGTAAATCAGTAAATGAGTAGATAGGAATGTAGGTAGACAATGGACTTTATTTATCCCTACCATACTCTTAACAGATAATTAGTTAAGATTTTCTTCTTTTTTCTGTAAGTCATACAGAGTTAGGATTTTTATTTATTTGTGTCATTTTTTACTCGAATGTATCAGTTAGATGAATAGTTGTAAGTGGAATATAATTGGGGTTTTCTCTCTAGTTATTTTAGCACTAACTGATGTTTAACAAACAATCATACGTCAAAGCAGACTTTCTCCTTATCTTCCTAATTTTCCCAATTTGGGATTCGTAATGCTATATAAGGCCTTTTAGACTTCCTTTAGCTTAATTATTGCAAGAGACCTCAGCGTTAAGATGTAAACATCTCCAGCTAAGCAAGGTGACTGGGTTGGATATGCATGCAGTTGGCAAAGTGGTGTTAACTCCTGGGGGAGTTAGCTTGGGATCTTTGGTTATGGGTTTTTGTTTTATTGTTTTTTTTTGTTTTTTTGGTTTTTTTACATCAGAAGAAGTAAAGGTGGAAAATTAAGCACTCTGGAAAAAAAGCAGATTAACTTTTGGGAAGTTTTTTGTGGCTTTGTAAAATTTAGGTGACTAGGGGCTGGAGAAAGAAGCATCATTTAATTCTTTTTCAAAATTCAACTTTGTTCTATCTCAGGATTCCAACGCATCCAATATTCATGTAATTTTTAAAATTATTAATTTATAATTTATTTATCCTATTATTATTATTATTATTTGTATCCTGTGTGATTCTGAGATCAGAGACAACCATTTTATTCATGTTCAACTGAAGTTAACACATACATTTTATATTTCTATTAAACAGCCAGAATTTCAAAACTTAAGAGGATGAGATATTAAGAGGACAATGTGATGGCTTTTGACAGAATGAAAAGATTCTAAATTAATAACAACATCCAAAAAATTTGAAAGGTTAGATTCGTCTAATATTTTTTGTTGGTGGAAGGGGTGTTATATTTCCTTTACCAGATCATGGCTTTAGTATTACCTTTTGAAATGTGACTCTGGAATCCTTCATTCTGAATTTGCTGTAGCCTTATCTGGTGCATTTAATGTGAGCTGTGGAGCGGATACTCAGACTCTGGCATAATGTAATCCATTTTCACAGAAATATTATATCTAGACATTCCCAAATTCAGTTGAAGTTTTGAGAAAAAGCAGTTACTAAAAACCCAAGAGGAACTGTTAAAATGAACAGAGAGCACCTTTTAACCTTCACTGGCTGGGATCTCTAGTCAGCTCCTGAAGCCAGCTTGTCTAATGAATCCAAACTAGATACCCAAAGGAATGTTGTAGCATGTTTAGAAACTTTCTACTCTCATCGTTTCCTGTTGTGTATAAATCATCGACTGATCAGTGCCAAGAATTTCCTGAGGTAAAATGTAGCCACTGAGACTATGCTCAAGTTATAAAGACCAAATTATTAGTAACAGCTTCAGTGTATTTTCTGTGCAGTTACTTTTGAACTTTTTATAGTTTTCACTTCCCATCTTGATTCTAGAAGCAATGTAGAATATTTTTTTAAAAGTTTTCTGTAATTTTTTTTTTCCAGGTAGAATCTGAATTCCTTGCTTGAAAAATAATGTTCTAGTGTTTCTGAGATGAGAAACTCTGCCGTTTTGGAAAACTTAAGAGAAAACACAGTCCTAAATAGATCCCATATTCCTCCAAAGATTGCTTTAGTGTTAGTCTTATGTAACTAAAATGCTGTGATGGGAACAGGAAGTATAATGCCTCAAAGCTATTACAGGTTATACATTTTTAAAAATATTTTATTTATTTATTTGACAGAGAGATCACAAGTGGGCAGAGAGACACGCAGAGAGAGAGGGGGAAGCAGGCTCTCTGCTGAGCAGAGAGCTCAATGTGGGGCTCGATCCCAAGACCCGGAGATCATGACCCAAGCCAAAGGCAGATGCCTAACTGACTGAGCCATCCAGGTGCCCCAGCTATACAATTTTGATCAAGACTTACATAGACCAAAAGAAACCCATTCTTCCAACACAGCCAACTCTCTATAGGTTACCACCTCTCAATAGAAATTGCCTATAACATAAGGAGGGAAGGAGGGAAATTCTCAATGGAAAATGAGATTCCTCTCTGCCATGGTAAACTTTCCCTTTTTTCCCCCCGGAAGATGCTTGTATCATTTGAGTACTTAGAATCTGAAAACACAAAAGGATCAGGGATTGTTTAGTTACCTCGAAATGTGGGTTTCTACCCCATATCCAGATTTAGTAGCTGAACACAGCCACAATTAAGTAGCTCTACATATCAGCTAGAGAAAGTTGACAATTATTTTAAAGAATTTAGGGAACGGAAATGAAGGACAGGGAGCAAAAATGTTGCCCCAGGCAGATTGGCAGGGAGCTGAAACATTGTCCATTCCAGGAGTACACACTGACAGTTATGTAGGGAGCCCAGAACATTTTCAGTTTCCAAACAGGACCATTTCCAAGTGGGGTTTTAAGATATACTTTATTATGATGACTAATATTAGTCCATTTAGTCTCCATACAGTGACTGCTTCTTTGAATTAACAGATAAAAATAACATAAACGAGACAATAAACCCCCTTCATAAGCTATAAGTCTACAGAATAGGGTCTAGTGAATATTACTCTGAGTTCCTCAGTAGACAGCATTTCCAGTGAAAATATGGCCAATACCATATTAAATAAATTGTTGTGATAGGCATTCTTAATAAAAACACCATCTTTAATTCTTCATTGTTGATTCCCTATTCCATTTTTTATGACACTCTTACAACGCATTATTCACACAGCATCAGCTATCTTCTTAAACCGTAAGTAACATCATTTCACTTCATTACCCAAAGGCTCTTTATTGCATTAGAATAAAGGTCAGCTGCGTAGTGAAATGCAGAATGCTCTTTAGGTGTGGTCCCACTCGCATCCAGAGTGTCGTCTTGTACCATGATCATTGGCATAACCAGGCTCCAGATATATTATCAGACTTTCTGTTTCTTTTTTTAAGATTTTATTTATTTGAGAGAGAGACAGAGCACAAATGAGCGAAGGGGTAGAGGGAGAAACAGGCTTTCCACTGAACAGGGAGACCAGTACAGGGCTCAATCTCAGGGACCCTGGGATCACGACCTGAGCCAAAGGAAGATGCTTATCTGACTGAGCCACCCAGGTGCCCCCTGGCTTTTTGTGTCTTAAATATCACACATTTGTTCTCACCTCAGATCTTGTTCTTTCCTCTCTTCCTTTAATCGTCTTTCTCTTTCTGCTCCTCCCTGAATTTTTTTCATCATTGAGGTCTCAGTTCAAATTTATCTCTTCAAAAGACATCCTTTCAGAGTACTTACAGAATTAGTATAATTCGTGTATGTGTTTGGATATAATTATATATGTAATTATATCTATCACCTTCCTGTCATCTACTACCAATTTGTGTGTCTAATCTATCATCTATTTATCTCTCCTATTTATGTTTCTAACCTATCTAAAATAGTTTTTCCCCAAGACTGTAAGATGTGCTACAGAATAGGAACATTTGCACTTTTGTTCACCAACCCATTATTATTACTTAGAGCCATGCCTGTGTGGCGTGTAGAAAATGCTCAGTAAACATTTGTTGGTTAAACTAACATACCCAACAAATATATTTCACAGTGTTTTTAGCATCTAATCTTATTCCACCCTTACTCTAGTGTGATGTACTCAACTTTGCAGGTGTTATTTCTTCACTGAAAAGGGGAAAAAACAGGCTCAGAAAGATTAAAGGCTTGTACCTAAAATCACACAGCTTGTTCTCCAGGAGAATCAGAGTTAAAATCTGAGTGTTTTGACTTTTAATCCAATGTGCTTACTACTTACTATACTATACTGCTTTTCTCATTTCTGCCTCAAGCACTAATCATCTTTTTGAATTATCACTTCAAAACATCTGTTATTTCAATACTTATCAGCAGGATATCCACATTATAAGAAATCTCTGTTAAAAACAGATTTAGTACTGTCTAACAGCTAAAGAGTATATAATACAGTATGTGTATGTGTGTGTATATATAGATATACATTTGTGTGTATATATATAAAAACATTTAAATATACACAAATCATATATATAAGCACATTAAGCATTTATATATGTCTATAAAGTATATGTTTGAAGGATATCTTCTTTAAAGACTGATTTTAATTGGTTTATTTATCATCAAAAATTTTGCTGACATTGATGTACTATTTTAAGGTATCCAAATTACTATAATAATAATCACCATCATTATAATTTCATTTTACAGAACTATTCCGTGATTATCCCTGTGACAGTCTAACATGTATATAAATTTATACAAATTTTAAAGACTATTGATTTTTTTTTATAATGGACAGGGAAGGATTACTCTGAAGAAAATACTTCAAAAATTATTTGTTAATTAATCTGCTCTTTGAACATTTCCTCTGAGTTATTTTAATTGATTTCCATTTTCAGACAATTTCCTAATTTCATAAGGGGTTCATTGATGTTTACCTTTGACTAACTGTAAAATCACTCTAGCTAAACTTCATTAGAAGTTCCTGACTCATGTTGTGTGGTCTTAAATAGAATATTTTAGAACATTAAAGTATCTTCACTTTTCCTCATGTGATCTGTAGAAAGGCCTTGAGTACTTTCTAGGTATTTCTAATAACACTAGAGCCCAGTGCTGAATCAATAAAGTCTGGTATTAGAGCATACACTTTGGATTTTAATGTTCTAATGTTCCTTAAATAATAAATAATTCCTTAAATAATAAATAACATCCTAAAATTATGTATCTATATATTTCTCCCCTTAATGGGGATTTGTGGGAATTTCAAGTTGGAAAGGAGGGGGGGAAAGATGACTAAATCTTCCCAGATTTGGAAAAAAGAAGGTTCCTCAACAATTCTCTTGAGATATCAGCCCAAGCACATACATATGAACATATCTTCCATTTAAGCCTGATCCTAGACCTAAATGGGTCTGGATTTCAGATAATCATTTCTTTACTGAAAAGGCAAGTTAACTTTTTATAATTTGACTAAAGTACATTCATAACAGTCCTCTATCTTGAACCTTTGCACTCTGAATTATAAATCTTCTGTCTAAAGAATGACTTCACATATCACTAAGGAAATTGCCTGTGAGTTGTAAGGAAAAACATAGTTTTGGTCAAAGGAACCTATTTCTTGTCACTGAAATTGTACTCAACTGAATTAGAATGTGGTTTAAGGATAGTTATTTGAATAGGAAAAAAAAAGGAGGAAAGGAATACATCAAGATATTAGCAGTAGATGTATGTGAATGAAGGTATTCTAAGGGGGTTAATTTTCTACATATTTTTCTTTTTGAAATTTCTGAACATACTTTCAAGTTAAAAAAATTTAAATAAACAACATGATAAATAACATTAGCCTTATGTTTACCATAAGGCTTTTGCAACATTTTAGAGTAACATTCCCAGATAAGTTTGGGAAATACAGGGATAAAAAAGGTTGATGACATTTATTTAAAACATGATTTCTTAGAGACATTGACATGCTAATTTTCATGATGAATCTTCCAGAGACACACATAATACGCAGAGTTTTTCAGCAGTGGAAACTGGCCACTCACAAACAGCTGATGACAAATCAAAGAAAACCGTTTGGGTATGTGGCAAGGAAAATACGTTAGAGGGAAAAATACAGAAATTGTTGTTCCCTTTCTTTAATTACCTTATCCCAAGTTCCAGATGGCTTCCTGGATGTCGTTGCACCATCGTCCTTTCTCTTCTGGTGCCATCACCCACCTCTTACGTTTAGTAGTTGAGTGTCCCTGCACCCCTCCCAACCCCCACCAGGTAACCTTCAGTTTGGAAATTTTGCTACCTTAACCTTAGGGTTTGTGAATATGTTTGGAGGAGAAACAGGATGAACAGAGAGCACAAATCAGAAACTCTTTAAGGATATCTGTATGATTAGAGTGCATGGTGAGAAGGTTGTCTGAAGGACTCAGGTGAGGGCTCTCAGTCAGGGTACATGCCTTGGAATATTACAGTGGTGATGTTTGGGAAGTATCAGAGGGAGAGAACTAGTAGAAAATAAGGTCAAGCACTTGAAGATGATGAACTGGTATGGTAAATATACTTAGGGGCAAGGATAGATAAAGGATTAAAGAAATAGATTTTTAAAGTGTGATTATAGCCATTTGTGTGAACTGCTTTGCATTTATTCCTAATCTTTCTATATGGCACACTAACAATTATGTTTGGCAGTTAATGTGTATAAACTTAACCATGTTTTACATTCCATTTTATTGGTACAGTAATCTTTATAAATAGGCTTTTTGGTCTTTATAATTTGTTAGTTATATGGCAACATCATTTACTAACAATTTAAAAACAGCAGAGGGAAATAGCCCATATATTTGGCAAGTGGGTATCTCATTTCTTTAGAGCACTTTATCATGCTAGATAAAACAGATTGGTTGCTCCTAAAACATCCACTAAGCCAATTTTTGTTAAGTTAGCTACCTTGGAGAGTTACCTTGAAGTGTAAAAATTATGCCCTCCCTACACTCAAGAAATAGATAATGGTGATAAAGGAGCTCAGGAAAGCTGTCCCAAACTGCAAAGCACTTGCAAGTATGCAGACAGGGATTCATACGTATTTCCCAAATGAACATGCATTTAATAGTAGATCCCTACCACAAAAATAAAAATGAAAGAATGGACATAGTTTTAATTCTGTAGATGTTACCCAGATCTGTAAGATATTCACCATAAGTCTTACAGTTTAAAATCTGCAGAGAATCAAAACTCAACCTTAGAAACAAAATTAGGTTGAATCAATCACTTAGAAAAATAAATAAAATAACAAGAGGATCCAACTATTTGAAGATTTTTGTAGAAAGAAAATATAAATATTAATTATCCTTGATCACATAATATAGGGTACTTTTAAAAGAAAGAATTAATCTACATAAATAACAAGAAATAAAATTATTACCAATAAGGAGCATACCTGGGATACTAGTAATTAGGATGAAAATGTACCCAATTCTCTATTACCTGATATCTTTCTTTTTGTACTATTTTCATGGCAATAAGTTCATTTTTTTTTTCATATCAAATGCTCCTTTGCTTAAACTAGAAAGGAAAATGCTGAAAAAGAAAGGACAAAAATGAGCTCAATTAATAAAATAAATTCCAGCTTTTGGGAATAGATAACATGCATTTTCTTTTTATTATTGTCTTAATTGAAAGTCAGTCCTGGTATTCTAATAAAGTGTGAGCTCTAGATGGAATCTTAAGAAATAACAGATGTTTAAACTAAGAAAAAGAGTTAATTGAATAAAGAATACATATGGAAAGAGGGTGCAGGAGAGAAAAAGATGTAAGCACTGGGCAAATACAGACAGAAAGAGGATGGAGACAGCCAGAACAGGCCAATGGTTACTCCAGCTAAGACATTGCTGATGGCTGTTCCTTTCAAGCTATTTAGTTGCTATAGAAGGTTAACACTGACTTTGGAAGGAAATGAGCTCTACAATTTTTTTTTTAATTTTCTTTATTTATTTGACAGAGATCACAAGTAGGCAGAGAGACAGGCAGAGAGAGAGGGGAAAGCAGGCTCCCTGCTGAGCAGAGAGCCCCATGTGGGGCTGGATCCCAGAACCCTGAGATCATGACCTGAAGGAAGGCAGAGGCTTAAGCCACTGAGCCACCCAGGTGCCCTAGGAAGTGAGTTCTAAAAACACAGCTCTATTTTCTTTGTCTTAAACTATGTCCTCCATTTTCAAGTTTTTTAAAGAGTAAATCTCAGGTAATTCTTACGTCAAGGGGCTCATTTAAACATTTTGAAGCCAATGAAATTGTTAGGGAGAAAAAAGGAAGAAAAGAAAGAAAGGGGGGAAGGGAAATGAGCCAAAAAATATTATATTGGTTATTGGAGGAATTATCTCTACCTCCAAGTTATATTCTCATTTGTGGTACACATTATGTACAGTATACAACATGACCTTCTTGAGAGAAATTTATACTGGAAGTATTAACTGTTTACAAGTGAATTGCTGAGAGATAAAATTCTTGATTTTCAAAAGAATTCATTACCGCATATACTGGATCACCTTTTTAATGTCCTACCTCAGAGATATAAATGTCCTGATAAATAAAATGAATTGCTTAAGATACTGGACCATTATTTCTCAGAGCTACAGTTTAAAATTACAAAGCCATCTTTTTCACTCTCACCTCTAAACAAATTGTGTCCTTTTATGAAAGCAGCATTTTTCTGTCATTTTTTTTGGGGGGGGGACTGAATTTCCTTGAAAATGCCTGTGTTGGGAACCTGGGTGGCTCAGTGGGTTAAAGCCTCTGCTTTCGGCTCAGGTCATGATCCCAGGGTCCTGGGATCGAGTCCCGCATCGGGCTCTCTGCTCAGCAGGGAGCCTGCTTCCTCCTCTCTCTCTCTCTTGGCCTGCCTCTCTGCCTACTTGTGATCTCTGTCTGTCAAATAAATAAATAAAATCTTTAAAAAAAAAAAAAAAAAAAAAAGAAAATGCCTGTGTTGAGTTGTCACCAGACTATAATGAATATGTTTTATTGGTTGATATATATGCCTCAGAGACTAATAAAATAAAATCGCATTGAACTTGAAATGGAATCTACTAAACTAACTTTTTCTGTGCCATAATATATTCTTCTCGTCCTCAAAATTGCAAGTATTGATATAGGTTGTCAGATTTTTCCTGGGGAGTAATTTGGATGATTCAGTTATGATTTAATGCCAGAAACCATCATTTACAAAACATGCCCTTGAGCCCTTAAGGAGTTAATAAAGCTTGCTACAGTATACTGTATACTTCCCAGAAGTATCCGAAATAGCTAGAGGATCTGTGAGCTCTGTAAGAGTATTTAAGCTTAAATGACACCCATATGCCAACATATTTTTTTATGACAATGTGAAATGGCTTGGTATCATTAGGAAAGTGTGCCCATTCTTGAGGAATTCGTTAAGCAACAGCTGACTTCTCCATAAAGTCAGCCTCCCAAAGTGGCATATTTAGGCTCCATTCTCCATTGAAAAATATTAACTGTGAAATTTCATGTGTAAGCAGTAAATTATCAGGACTACACAGTGGACCAATTTTAGAAATAGCTAATCAAAGCCAATAAATTTCCCATTTGGGTGTGAGTATGTGGTAGTGAGATCTAATAAGGACTGTTGATAGACATTCACTGTCCCAATTTCCTGCTTCATCAGAGCGTGTAACTGAAGTGAAGACTGACATCTTCGTCACCAGTTTCGGACCTGTTTCAGACCATGATATGGTAAGTGACACTGCATTTTTGGTTTTCTTGGTGTATTTCCTAAGTTTAACTTTTGAAAGGAAAATATAAACCAAGTACTTAGAGAACAACTTGAAATAGCTTAGCTATATCTTTGTGTTTTTCTGTATGCATAATATACAACATATACTAACATATAATATTTATATCATAGAAAATACCCGCTTACTTTCCAGACCAAACCCATTTATGATATCAACCACTGCAGTCTTCTTTTTTTCTACCCCTGAAATGATTGCTTTGACTTGGGTTATGTTCTGTAAGCCAAATAGTGTAATCTGCCTTACATTTTATTTAGGAGGGCATGTTGATTGAAAGATGCTATGTCTCTAGATAGCCAGCATTCTTATACAATAGCCATGAACATCATGATTTCTGAATTATTCTTGGCTAGAAAGGGGGATGTGAATATAAAAGCTGAGTGAGTAGTTGACCAGAATTAGAGAAATAGTTCAAATAAAACACATTGGTGGGAAATGTTTAGCTTCACTGCAAAAGAAATTCATTAATTATTACCAAGAATGAAAATAAAATTAGTGCATACCTGTTCTTTCTTTTCCCAACCCAATAAGCTAACATGAATTTCTCTTCTATCTGATGGCAATTGGTATAAGAGTAGAACTCTGATGTAATATTTGCATACTCATAATAGCCAATCTCCTATGTAATAAAAAAAAATCATAGAGTCCATGAAGACACACTGTTATGAAATATTTCAAAGATATATTTATTGAATATTATTTTTGAAATGCCTTTCTGTTGACACCATCTTTACATAAAAGTTCTCTGATTTCATAATAATTCAAGGGATTGAGAATAAAAGTTACAAAAAATATCAGTTGAAACCAGCATTTTTCAAAGTGTGGAAATTCACAAGTGTACCCACTTTGGCAGCTCTGACAAGTCCTGAAGTAAGGAAACCTGTTTAACTACATTTAATCTAGTGTTTTCCAGTCATATTTGTCTAAACCTTTAATATGGTACCTGTTGACATTCTGTAGAGCTAATCCTCTGCGAGCCAAACACTGGGAAATGCTGGCTCAGGATAATTAGATAGGTTAAATCTTAACATAGGTTATGAAATGTACGAACTATGCAAATCAGAGTCACCAAGCATAAGAGAGTGTTAGGTAAGAATATAGATTTCTGAACCAGAATGCTGTCTGCTGGCTGTCAACTTCTGTGCCTATAAGGGTGTGTTAAGTTCCTTAACATCTCTTTGCCTCAGTTTCTTCATGTGTAACATGGGAGTGATGATAATACCTCATGGGGTTATCATAAATATTAAATGAATTCATACATGAAAAGCTTGTAAAAGTTCTTAGCATATAGGAAGCACTCAATGAATGTCAGCCATTATTACTATGCAAGAAATAGAAATATAATAATTAGCCATAAGTGTGTATTTATTTCTTTGGCAACTTATTATAGTGGTTGATCTGTAGACCACTTTCTTGAAATATTGTTATACACTATTTTTTGCTAAACTATTCACCCCGAGGACTTCTTGTGATTCTCCCATGTTGGAATTCTGTCTTAAAGCACTATTCTCTCGTGCTACTTTTCTAATTAAGAACATTTAATAGATCCCAGTTAGGTTTAAGGTCAAATTTAAATTCCTCTGCCTGTATTCCATACAGTTCACAGATGATGTTACCACCTGTCCTCTCTTGTTCCTAATATTGACAATTTACTTTAGTCATTTGCTTAAGTACTACTTTCTGTGAGGCCATAGCACTTGGGGGTGAGCTGAACTTGTCTAGGATCCAGGCTGGCTGAATTTACATCTCACCACTGTTGATAGCATGACCTTGGGCAAATCACTAAAGTGTGTAAGCCTCAAAGTCTCTACAATGGCTGTATTATTGTAATAACCTCTCCTTGTAAGATAGTTAGGAATTTTAAATGAGCAATGTAAATAAAGTGTTTATAGATAGTGCTCAATAAACTCAATAAACTCTCAGTAAACTCAATAGTTATTACTTTTGCCTCTGAACTCCTTATCATGCTGTGTATCCTTCATGGAAAATTCCCTCTGTTTCCCACCCATCTAAATTCTACATTTCCACAAAGGCCCAAATCAAGACCCAAAAGCTTAGTGAAAACCTTTTTTTTTTTTTTTGATTAATCCGATAATGGATGAGGTTTACCTTTCTGTATTCTAGTCACATTTGTTGTCTATAAAATAATAGCTTAGCTTTTGGCGTCATTTATAACACTGCTTTGTAAAGTTATTTCTCTTATATAAATGTCTTATTTTCCTAAAGTAATGCCGAAAAATGTAAAGATACATTTGCCTCACATCCCTCAGAGTATCAGCGCATGGTTGCCTTATAGTAAGTGTTGAATTACTACTTACTTAATGATAGGTTTAGGTGTCTCTATTGTCTTTACAACAAAGTCTTGTGAGACTCAACAAATAATACCCTCTTTCCTGAGTTCTGAACCTTTTGAGAAATAAGATAATAAAATAAGGGATTTAGAAATTGAGAATAATCATCTTCATTACTAATTATTAAGGTCCTGTGAAAGGTGCTTTATTTCTGTAGACAAGTGAGTTTCCAGAGAGTAAACATCAGAATCGATCTGATTAACCCACCCAGTCACCTGGCAAGACTTTGGCCTCCATTTGTTAGGGCAGAGACTGTCCATATAAAACTTCTAGCATGGAGAATCAACAGAATTTGTGAGTCTTGTGAACAGAGCAGCAAGAAGAGGCTGAGATAGGCAAGATTGATTTCTCCTTCCAGATTTACCCATCAAATGAAATTATTCTTCCCTCTTCCCCTCCCTAAATAATAGGGATTGGAGAGCATTCAGAAGTTTTGCACCAGTGAAGCTCTCTTCTCATAAATGGAAACATCAAGAGGGGATGAAGCATTACAAACATCACACATTGATAATGATATTATTCCTCCTCCTCATTATCATTATTATCATTATCATCATCATAATTAAAAATGAATATTCTCTATCGGTGGCATCTTTCATAATGCCTCACATAGATTAGATGCTCAATACGAGTTGTTACAGGACAGTGCTCAAATAAAGGCATATTTTCTCTTGACAATATTTGGCATACCTTTGAGTTATTTGCTTAGATTGTCATTTAAGGAAACACTGATTTTTTTTTTCTTGGACTAAAGGTGTATGTTGGGGTTTTTGATACACCATTAAGTCTATGACTTGTGCATTACTTTTCATAAATGGCCTTTGGTCGAAAATCAGATAGGAAGAAGGAATAGAGTGTCTAAGCCAGTTATACTTCCTGGTGCCTAAAATTTCTGAACAAGATAATGTTTGAATTGTTCTTTCAGAGGACCAAATTACCCAGGTCTACAACTGATATGCTAAGTGGCTACCTGGCCAATTCATTGAAGATTACTCATTTAAACCACATTATGGGTGAATTACAAATAAAGAGCAGTATGATTTAGAGTCTATCAAAATTAGAAGGCCAATGACAAAGCTATTTTTCAAGACAAAAGCTTTGTAGTTTTTAAAGTGATAACTAATAAAATATCTAATAAGGATAACCGTAATAACAGAATTCAATAGTAATGAATGCTTACAATACGTCAAGCACCATGCTAATAGGTTTATAGAACATATTTCATCTAGTACTCATGATTTTACCTAGGCATTGTTATTATCCGCATTTTCCAGAGGAGGAAAGTGACCTAGCTAAGTAGCAACTTGAACTCAGGCTGTGTGCCCCTAGAGGTTCCACAGCTCCCAAGGCATCTGACTTCATCTGGAATAGAAAACAAAATTAGGGCAACTCCTTAACTTTATTTTAAAAACCATTAATTGGCAATCAAACGGCACAATCCCAGGGCACTAGGTTCTGACAGAAATATCCAGGTAGCACAATTGCAGAGCCCTGTTTTCCATGCTGGTGAAAACGTATGAAGTCAAAGCACACAGAGATGATAGTAGATGATGCAAGTGGGAACACTTCAAAACAATATTTATTTAGGAACATAATGAATGTTTTGTCCAGTCTTCAGAGTAAGACTCACATTCTCTAGCGGCCTACTGTATTGAACAAGGTAACGTGGAGAGACTTGTCACTTGAATGGTGGCCGCTAGAACACTGAACCTTGAACAGCATCTTTGTCAGAGCTTCCTACTTGTTCAGTCTTCTGTAGAGTCTTTTCCTTTGCCTTCAGATTTTACTTAACTTGGTTATGACCACCTCACTTTCCTGAGGTTTCCTATCCTGCTACCAGTCCAAACAAAGAGCACTTTTATCATTCTCAGCTACATTGAAATCTAATATAAATTTGTGTTGATAAGCAAAGAAGTGGGGAGACAAATAACTTCTAATGTTTACTGAGAACTTCCTGTGTTTCAGACATTCTTGTAAACTGTTCACTTGCATCATTAACTCTCTTCTTACAATAGGCAAGTGAAATCACTGCTGTCTGATCCCCACTTTATAGAGTGGAAACTGGAGTATAGAGAATGACCTAAGGTCACACATCTGGCAGACAGACAATTCAGTTCTAGTTAGCAGGTTTAGAACTTACATCCATAACCATTATGTTGTGGCTTCTGCTCTCCTTCCTCATATTCCAGCTTCCTAAAGAAGGAGCTCTGACCCATCCTGGTCTAGTGCACTATGACCCCAAGGGTGAGGTCATGCTGAGAACCTCCTGCTGCTACCATGGCAATGTTGCAAGGGCAGTTCTTAGAAAATGGGACACCAAAGATTTACACTCTTGCTTAGATAGGATCTAATCGTTATTGTTTCACTTTTCATTTCCACTTCCAGCTGAAGGCAACATGGAAATGAAAGCTTATCCAGTTAGTTTTGCAGTGTGTGTGTGCATGCTTGTGTGGCCAGTATAGTATTTGGAGGGAGAATATCATATGAATTTGGGAATTTCAGTGTCTGCCATTAGCGCAGGTAAGTAAAGCTGGTTGTAAACATGACAAATATGTAAATATGAAGAATTTGGCGAGTTTTGACATAATTTTTGGAATCACTGACTTTGGGATGTATCTTATCAAAGATTTGATAATAAATCTATTTTAAGGTTTTTAAAATATTTAACATTTACTTCATTTTCAAAAATCTCCTTGGAGCAAATGAACAAATCAACCAAATAAAATTTTTGGATTCATAGGTATATGGTCAGTTGGGCATCTTGATTTAACAAGTGACTGTTCTTCTACTATTTGACAGGCTAAAGTAGTTCAGTTGGATAGAAAATAGAGTTTATGTGGCTGATTCCTGAGTAATAGAAATGTCCTGACTATCATACCCATATCTCATAAGCCTGTCATCCAGAGAAGAGAACATACAGAGCTCAGGGTAAATCCATCCCTTTGCTTCCTGGCAAAGCACTGCTCCTGTGTATCATTTCCCAGTGTAGTCCATAGGTTCCCACCCCATCTCTCCCCTCATGGAAAATACCATTGTATGCCCAACCTACTCCATGAGTTTTCTTTACAGCATCCAAGTTTAAGCAATTTCTCCCTCTGCTAAATTTAAAGATGCTTAACACATGTTTCCTGGTGAGTAAATTCCTATGTCATGTGTCTCAGTGCCTTTTCATGTCACACTTCCAGACAAGAGACGCTTTCCTAAGCAACAAACAAGATAGTTTGTCTTGCCCACAAACATAAACTGACATAATGTTACACTTCCTTGTTGCTGTTTCAGTCAAGATATAACGGTATGCCCGGTTCCCTGTAAACTATCCAATAATTATTATTAGTTACTTGATCAGAAGGTCTCAGCTATACCAAACATGTGGCAGAAGGATAAACCTTTCTTCAGTCTTTACCCAATCTTACTTAAAGCTTGAGAAAAAAGCAGATAGTTAAATTCATGCAAAATATGCCTAGACACAGACATTATTTTTTCTGCATGTTCTAAAGATGATATGTGTAAGATTTAAAAAAAAAAGCCACAGCTTTCTAATGCATTAGAGTTTAGGGGATTAAGAAAATGTAGCGTGATGTTTTCAAGTTAGTCTTCCTTCCAGTTTGGAGCTGCTAAGATTAATGGAGAATGTGGTAATCTTTATTTCAAACCATTAAGTTCCAAATTTAGTGTCAGTGTAGCAAGTGCTGCAAGGAAGATGGATATTACCCTTTTCAGTTTTAGGAGCTGGTAAGTCACATTGCTTGTTTTCAGATTAGCAGATGTTTGTCTCTGGGTATTGCCATAAGGAATGCTGTGTTTATTCAAATAAATAGGTTCCCTGGCTGTGAATGATGATGAGCTTCACACATTTCTCATGTGTCTTCTACACACATATACTCAGATACACACTCATACACACCCTCATATTCTGCCTTTTTTTTTTTTTGGCAAAGATCCCAATTAACAGTGAAACAGATTATTTTCATAATCTTCTTTATTGTGGAAAATTGAAAGACTATAAACATTATCTGTAAAAAAAATTTTTTTTGCTTATCCATAAAAGAGATGGGATTACCAGGCTAGTATTAGAACCATGGATGATTTGAAGAAAAAAAAAAAAAAGATCCATGGATGATTTGAAATTGACTGTGAGGTTTTCAGACTATGGAAGGGCCCCCCAAAATACTATATCTAAATAGCTATCATTATCTAATTTAAACATTTTTCTGTATACAGTAAGCTCCAGCATGAGTTTTGTTTTTACACGTACTGTATTCTATTTTTTTGAGTGCTGATGTGGTAGAGGTATAGGGAGAAGGGCATGATTTTCTTTTCACATACTTGAGATAATTGTGGATTTTTTCTGACCAAGGAATATTTCTGGCATTTTAGATATTTTAAAAAATGATTCACCTGAGACCACTATGTACAGACCACCACAAGTTTACTTTTGAAAACGTCACCTAGCTCATATTTTGCTTTTAAAGTTGTAAAAATTACGCATTTTCTGAGTATTTGCATTGCAAAATACAGCTCCGTGAACTCTTTGCCATTTTCCAAAATTATCTAGGAATATACAATAGATGTATTTTTCCGTCAAAGCTGGAAGGATGAAAGATTAAAATTTAAAGGACCCATGACAGTTCTCCGGTTAAATAACCTAATGGCAAGTAAGATTTGGACTCCGGATACCTTTTTTCACAATGGAAAGAAGTCAGTGGCACACAACATGACCATGCCCAACAAACTCCTGAGGATCACAGAGGATGGCACCTTGTTATACACCATGAGGTAAGGATGACTGTGTTTCTCTGTGATTCTTTCTGTACTTCTCTTCCACATATATGTGATCATGAAGCTGATGGGCCATGGTGGAGCATCTGGTTTCATCTTTGCCCTCTTTTTTCAACCTTAATAATTACTCCGCTATGAAAAATAAACAGACTGTTTAATGCAAGCATTAAAGCATTAAGTAAAATGATTAGGTAAAGTTGGGGGGGGCTTATAATGTATATTAAGTAATATGTCGCAAGTATCTCTCCAACTTGCTCTAATTCAGTATGAGGAACTTCTACTCCTACTACTAACTTCATATATTGCTGCATCCCATAAGTTCTAGATCAGATTTCTAGAAACAGTCTCAAGGTATGTATCCGAAAATGTTTCTACTTAGAAAAGGAGAGAGAAAAAAAAAAGAACAGTTCAAGTATCTTAAAAACTGTAGATTCATGTGGAAGTATGCACTTAGAAGAAGTATCTGAATTTATAGTGTTATTATTAGTTAGACTGAGAATATAAATATTCTTTATTTTGCTTACATTGAAAAGTATTTACATATATAAAGAATATACATGTGTATGTGTATATATGTGTGTATATATATGCATATATATATATATATATATATATATAATTCCTGCTTAGTAAACATTTCTCCATTTTGAGATTATTGGAAAACCTGACAGCTAGATATCTTTAGTCATTTATGGTTCAATGAAGAAAATATGAAACAAAAAACATTGTGAATACTTTTAAAGAAAAAAATGTTTAAAGTATTCCTAATTTGTAAGCAATTAAAAACTGTCCAGAACTCATTCTTAAGGGAAGCAGTTATTTCATACCCAAGTGACTTGTTAGAGTGTTGTTTTTGTAGACCTGGACAGTACTTGGTAATTCAGACCGTCCCAAGTATTCCTCTGGCACAAAAAGGTAATGGAGGCAAAATCCTAGACTTGGTGGATTTTGTTTAATGTGGGAATAAAGTGATTCTTGCTTTTGAAGAAAGCTGCCAGAATTTCTACCTTTTTATAAAAAATATCCAAATGAAAAAGAAAGGGAAAAAATGCTTCAAGAGACGCTTTCGATGTTGGACTCAACTAGTAAACATGTAATAGAATTAAAAAATGACAAATTTCTAAAAAAAAGAGAGAAAAAATGGAGGCTCAGTGGACAGACGTGCTGAGACCTTTCCAGATCATCCAAGTAGGATCTATTTATAATTGAGACTTGAAATATTCTCCTCTTAAAAAACACCCTACACTTGTTTTTGAGCCTAAGTTCCATATTTATTCCTCGCAGCTGACAGTTTTCTGGGGCAAGATTTGTACCTACTGAAAAGTTGCCCAAGTCATACTACCTGGTGTGTGCTGTGTTCTTCGTCAATAACTAGCCTGTTACTGCCCATCTCCTGAACTCCTAAACTCCTAAACCACCTTTGCTAATATGTCATCACTTTCCTTAATATTTTGATTTTAAGATGCAAGTTTGATCATTAATTTATACATTTCATATTTGCTTTAATCAACATTGTAACTTAATGAGTTTACTGACTATAAAGCCATCCCTACCACATTTCTTGAGCTACTTATTAATATGAGTGAATATATTTTATAAGAACCATGTGAGGAATTTGACATAAATTCCCTCATAATTCCACCAAACAAAATCAAATATATTTCTGTGAAATATATTTTTCAAATGTAAATAGAACTGAAGATAGGGACTAAAGAGAAGCCAAGAAGAGTCCTGGCTTCCATTACACAGTAAATTTGTATAAAAAGAAATGGTGGGAATATAGTGATATAGTGAATATAGGGAATATATCTCCTTTGCCTATTTCCTGTGTTGGTTTATCCCATTTGGTGCTGTTTTAAAGAAGGAGATAGGGAGAGCTGCCCTGAGCAGAGGAGACATCCTCTTCTCTTCCTAGTTATCCATGTCTTCTTCTCCACCAAGTCTTTATTCAAGTATTTATTTGCTTACATCTAGTTTTAGTCTTGAGAGATTTTCTGGGTCTAGGTGGATTAAGTAATGATGCTTGTCCTCGGAAACATAACAAATGCTTGCCCATCATACAAAATCTGATGTCAATGTTTTTCTCAAAACAAAAACAAATAAAATCAAATCGTTGTTGTAAATAATTCCTTTTAGATACTTTGGTTAAGAGCTCAGTATCATGCTGCTATTTGTGCCTGCCTCTCTTGCTTTTCTTAATATATTTGCTATAGTTAATAACATTGAGTCGTATTTATCAGTAAGTGCCCAATCTATAGGGCTCTTGTTTATATCCTCTGTTTTCCTCAACTGATAAGGCTGACGGTGAGAGCTGAGTGTCCAATGCATTTGGAGGACTTCCCTATGGATGCACATGCCTGCCCACTAAAATTTGGAAGCTGTGAGTAAATTTTTAATTTTAATTTTTCTTTATTCTTATGAGAGACCTAAGTCTTTTATTTTTTTTTAAGATTTTATTTATCCATTTACTTATCTGAGACAGAGAGCAGGGGGAGGAATAGAGGGAGACGGACAAACAGATTCCATACTAAGTGCAGAGCTTGATGCGGGGCTCGATCTCACAACTCTGAGATAATGAACTGAACCAAAATCAAGAGTAGGATGCTTAACTGACTGAGCCACCCAGGCACCCCTGAGAAACCTAAGTCTTTAAGCAAGAAACCTCCAATTAGTAAAACCTGTTAGAAGACAGATAAAAAAAAGATAAAAATGAAGAAAGTTCAGTGATTTGCTGCAAATACTTTCTAGGGGTGCCTGGATGACTTGGTACATTAAGATTGTCTGCCTTCAGCTCAGGTCATGACCTCCAAGTCCTAGGATCAAGCCTTAATCAGGATTCCTGCTCAGTCTCTTTCTCCCCGCCCCCAACCCCGACATCCCCCTCCTCATTCTCTCTCTCTCCTTCTCTTTCTCAAATGAATACATAAAAACTTTCTATAAGTAATAATCTTTAATTTCATTTTTAATGTTATTTCAGGAAGAGATTATTGTAAGAAAGAGTGGATTTAATTAATTAGTGGAAAAATTCTACTTTTGTTAAAGCTGTATTCATAGAAAAACAAGTGGAGTATGGATGCTTTTACCACATAGATAATAACTCCCTGCCAATAGATGGAGATCACTGTGCTTATTTTGTATCATTGCTGACATTTGCTTTACCTTAAGAATATTGCAAGTTGTTTATCAGATGAAAATATTGGTAGGTGGCAGCAGTGGATGATAATCGTTTCTTCATAATGAAGCCTATACCTAACAAATATTGCCTGATGAGAATTTACCCTAATCATAACCTTTCGAAAAGTTCTAGATCTGTTTGGATATCCCATGAAATTTATGTGTCTATTAGTGCTTTTGAAGATATCCTAGATACCCTTTATGATAACTGTTGAGACTTCTGCTATTTGAAACTATGCAGGCACACATTAGAGTAGCCAAGAGAACAGAACTCTGCCCAGCAGAGTCAGGTTCTCTTGTCTTCCTCTAGCCTTCTGCTTTTGACTAGTATGCATATATAAAGGGAGTAAGAAGTAAGAACAATGTATTCCTGGTTTCCTGCAGGAGAGTTACTTTTGGACTGAGTCAGCTCCTGGACTACCTAACCATCTTTCTGTTCCCACTAGACAGACAGTCTAAGCAACTATTTTGGTGAAGATATGATTCATAGGAAAAAAAAAAATAGTGGTGGTGTAGGAAGACAGCAAGCAAAGAAAATAGCAAAGGGCCTTCAGGCTCCTAGCAGCTCTAGTCATGGAAAGACAAGTTTATTTATAAATCAAATTCTATACTGAAACCCAAGGACAAACTACTTCAAAAATTGTCAGCCAAACAGGCCTTTGGTGATAACTCCCTCCTCCTCACTCTTTTCCCAATTTAATGTATATTCTGTGTTACAGACTACTATATTTTCTCCTGATTACCACCTCCATTTTTAACAATATTATGTATTATGTATTACTTATATGCCAGGCAGTATATTAAACATTTGTATATGTATCAGCTCATCTAATCCACAAAATCTTATACTTGGGAAGATCATGCATTATAGGTTGCCGGGGGAAGTACTTACTTTTGCCTAATATCCTGGTATAACTACTAATAGTGCCCCCTTTTACCTTCAAAAATACCTTGTTTTGAGCAACAAATTACTTGTTTAGTGTACTAGTCAGGAATGCTTTCAAGCCGTGAGTATAGCTAGCTGAAAAAGAAGAGGCATTTATATTTTTATACAAGATGAATGGTGGTAAGTGATTGTTGGTTGATTGTTGTTTTGTCAGCATCTTAACAACGATGATGTTTTAAGATGCCCTTAGATGTTCTTCCTGATCACAAAATAGTTGCTGCAACTCCAGCAATTGCATCTGCTTTCAAAATAAAGAATAGTGGACTAAGAAGAAAGAATGAGCACCTGTACTGAAGAGATAAAAGCTTTCCCTAAAATCCTAGCAGACATTTACGTATATCTCATTAATCAAAGATGTGTCTCATTGTCAATGCTGACTACAAATGAGGCTGGGAAGAAATATTCTTAAACTAAGCACATTGTTAGCCTGAAGAAAATAGGAGGTATTTTAGGAAGGAGGAAATGGATAGCAAGTAGAAAACACATAATGTCTCATGTAAGAAAACTGAAGTTAAATAAAAATCTGCTTTCTACCTCAGAGCCTTTATACATGCTCTTTTCTCTACTTGGGTTACTCTTCCCTTGGTTCTTCATGTAAGTGTCTTCTTTTATTTTTCACTTCTCAGCATAAATGTCATCTTCTGGGGCTTCCCTAATGACCTTATCTAAGTTTACATATAGTCCCACCCATCTTCTTGATTATAATACATGTTTAATTTAGATGTATTATAGCAATAATTATTAGTTTTATTTATTGGTTGACATTTTTATTGTCTGGAGACTGTAAAACTCCCGTGAAAGCACAACCTATTTTGTTCAGCATTTCCTAGTACAGAGCCTAATATGATGTAGACACTCAATAAATATTTATTGAATAGATAAAAATTATAGTAATCAGGTTTTAAAAGCCCCTTTAATGTTTAAGTCTCAGAGAAGATTGCTTCAGAAAAGGGTTTAAGACCTGTGGGTAATTAAACAGAGAAGATTTGAAATTGAAAATAAGCATCTGAGCTCAGTGGGAGCGTGCCATGACTAATTATCATCACCTGCCATTGGCTTGAGAAGAAGGAGTGGTGGTTGATTTATTGTATAGTTAGTTCTCTGTCCTGGCCTAATTAGCATACTTCTGAAATGAAGAAACTGAGGCAAAAGTGGGCTAAAAATGCATTGACCCAGTTTTTGAAGCAAACATCTTGCCAGAATCACACAGAAGAAAATAATCAATAGATAAGCTAGAAGATTTTGTAATAATTTAGTAGAATACTATGTAATAAATGTTTATAAAGCAAAATCATCCATATGTTGATAGGGACTAACCTCAGAAAAGCAGATGTTTTCCACTTTCCATTACCACTTTCCATTCGACCCTGATTGTCAGTGTTATATCACTCTTTTTGCTTATTGGGGATAAAGCCATCTTCATAAGGCCATATAACCAGAAGACAATGTGCATGATTTAGTTGACATCTTTTAACTGCTTTTGAGGAAAATACAAAGAAGGCTTTGATTCTAAATGAAGAGATTCAGATGATACTCTGACAATAAGATCTAGGCAAGTGCTAGATCTAGTTATGGACTCAATAAATGATGGTTTCCTGGCTGATTATCAAGCATAGTGCCTTGTAAATAAGGAGAGAGGGATAAGTAGAAATTTAAATGAATTCTGAATAATAAATAACTTTGGAAATTATTTAGTGCACTTGCTTCATACAAATGAAAAGACAAAGGCCCGTAAAAGTGAAGAGATAGTGTCTATTAGCAGATGCTCTTCTGATACCAAGTCTATGCTCCCAGTGTTGTAGCACCACAGAGTTCTTTCATAAGCCCAACCGAAGTTTTTTGTCTTCTTTTTAAAATTTTTCTGAGGTAATCTGCTAATTTGTTTTAAATATGAGCTCAACATTTTGACTAAGTAGCTGAAGACTCTTTTTAACCTTATCTTCTTTATGCTGATTAGTCTCAAATGAAGGAAGCAGTCATAGGACCTACTTTCTAAGTACTAAAATGAAGAAATAAGGTATATCACTTTTTGTGATGCCTTATATCATGAAACACCAACTTTCTTTTTTTTTTTTTTTTAAGTTTTTATTTAAATTCCATTTAGTTCGTTGGGGCACCTGGGTGGCTCAGTCTGTTGAGTGTCTGCCTTCAGCTCAAGTCATGATCCCGGGGTCTTGGGATCAAGCCCCACATTGGGTTCCCTGCTCAGTGGGAAGTCTGCTTCTCCGTCTGCGCCTCCCTCTGCTTATGCTCTCTCATGCTCTTTCTCTCTCTCGTCCCCTAAATATTTTTTTTAATCTTTAAAAAAATAAATTCCAGTTAGTTAACATACAGTGTAATATTATTTTCAGGTATACAATGTAGTCAATCCACTCTTCCATAAAACACCTGGTACTCCTCACAACAAGTGCTCTCCTTCATCCCCATCCCCTGTTTAACCTTGTGGGTCCACTCTGCATTTGGGGAGATTTCCATTGAGAGACATGGACAATATGTCATCTCCACTTTCACAACAACGCTGAGTTTATTGTAGATTTCATACACAGTGGAGTTTCTAAGAGATTGCAAGTGTGAGACATTGAATTATATGAAGTGAAAAGGGGATGGTAACAAATTTTTTCGTCTAAAACTATATTAGCAGCCTATCAGCAACACATGATGAAGTTCAAAAAAGTAGAGTCCAGGCACTACTGCTAATGATAGTGCAATACAGTAGCAAGAGTTTTTTCATTTGTTACAAAAATGACACGAGGTTTAGAATTGGTTTCATCCCAAATTACTTGACCACTAAGTATCCCCTTGCTTGGATTTTGAGCATATAATAAACAGTTTTTGCCTAGGAAATCCTTATTAATAACAGTAGTCTAGAAAGAATGTCATTCTATGCTCTTCACTAAATAGCTATTTAAATATTTAAGCCCTTAAATAAGCCATTCAATGTTTCTGTGCTTTAGTTTATCATCTGTAAAATGAGACAAACTATATAACCTCTAAAGTCCTTCCATGTTAACAATCAATGATTCTGTGGTACCATAAACTTGAGATGTGTTCTTAGGTTAGACCTTTCCATTAAAAAAAGAAAAATTTATCATGATGGGAAAAATATTTTACTGAATATAAGTTCCTACAAATCGTGAGCAATATGGTTCTTCTCAACTAGTGCTCTGCACTTCTTTGAGGGATTTTTAAAAATAAACATGTTTTAGATGCTAACAAATGCAGTCCTCCTCCTTAAGAAATGCAGTGCTGAAATGATTCAAAATTTAAGTTAATGAGACATGTTAGCTCAATGGTAGGAATTATTTCACAATGTATATGTATATCAAATCTTCATGTTGTATACTTTAAATACCTTATAATTTTATTTGTCAATTTTACCTTAAAGCCATATATGCGTGTGTGTGTGTGTATGTGTATATATATATATATATATATATGTATGTCAGTGAGGACAGCCACAATTAAAAAAGAAAAATCAATGAGAACAAATTCCAAAACCACTCGTTTATCAGTCTTACACATTTATGAAAGAAGCAGTAACCGCTAATTTAGTTCCTAGTATATTCTCTCAAACTTCTGAAAAATATTTATTAAAAAATAGATGATTGTAAATTGGTCCGGAAATGATGCCGGAGCACACCAGACATCCACATAAAATCAAGAGAATACTGACCACACCTTTGTGCAAAACCCATCCCAGAGATAAGAGGAAGTTTTGTTTCAGAGAATGAGGGGCATGGCTCTCATCTTTCTTGTGGCACCTTCACATGTGTGTAAAAATGCCACCATTACTTCACATCTCATAATGTCTTAGCTTGGACAAACACAGATTTGAACAAAACACAAGATTTGGTTACCTTGGGATGGACATTGGGTGAAGCAGGGATGCATTACAACTTTTACCGGCTCTAGGCACTTGTGTTTGTGAACAATTCCTCAAAAAATATATTTAAACTATATTCTAGGGGCACCTGGGTGGCTCAGTTGGTTGGGGAGCTGCCTTTGGCTTGGGTCATGATCCCAGGGTCCTGGGATCAAGTCCCGTATTGGGCTCCTTGCTCAGTGGGGAGCCTGCTTCTCCCTCTCCGTCTGCCTGATGCTCTCTCTCTTGTGCTCTCTGTCAAATAAATAAAATTTATAAAAAAAATAAATAATTCTATTTTAATTTATAATTTTATATTTTTAACTTATATATTTTAGGTTAATATACTCCAAGCAGGGTTATAGCCACTTTTTTCTGATTTTAAAAGTAATTAACACATTCTTGGCCACCTAGAAGTGCTGTGGACCCTGGATACTTTGTCTACTGTGCCTAATGCAGACGTTGGCCAACAGGTAAAGCCTTCACAGTAAAGCCAACTTTTGCTATCATATCGGCCTCTCAAACACCCTGGAAACTCTGCTTTTGCTAATGTGCTGTTCTTTTAACTCTTAATATCACTCTACATCTAACAGCATATACTGTCATTCCACCCCATGTGTAGTGGGTATTCTGTGACTAGAAACCAGAAAAGCTATGGAACCCCTTCTTCTTCTCCTTCTCACTTGTTCTGTACAGCTCTTCCCCCAACCTTCCTGAACTACGGATCAGGATTATGACCTCATCTCTCACGTAGAAGGATGGCTAGGTTAAAAGTAACATGGAGGGACGCCTGGGTGGCTCAACTGGTTAAGCGGCTGCCTTCGGTTCAGGTCATGATCCCAGCATCCTGGGATCGAGTCCCGCATCAGGCTCCTTGCTCAGCAGGGAGCCTGCTTCTCCCTCTGCCTCTGCCTGCCACTCTGTCTGCCTGTGCTCACTCTCTCTAACAAATAAATAAATAAAATCTTAAAAAAAAAAAAAAAAAGAATTAGGAACTCCTGTGTGTCCTTTAGAAACACGTTTGTTTTAAAAATAAATAAAATAAAAAAATAAAAGTAACATGGAGAATGAAAATGATTGAGAAGTGCAATGAGCTAAATGGTGTAACTCATCAACATCATCATCGTGATAGTAAACATCCATAAAAAGGAGAATTAATTAAAAGGAAGTAAAGTTACACTTCCTTTAAAAATGGTGCTTGGTAGAATTTCTGGTGTTATATTTCACATTTATCATGACCTTCCCTTGGCCTGACACAATCCAGACCCAGGCTTCTGCCTCTAACCGTATTTCATCTCTCATGTACACAGATTTAGTCACAATGGTATTCCTGCTCTTCCCCAAACATATCAAGCTTTTACCTGGACCAGAGGAAGAAACTTCTTTGTTCACCTATCTAGCAAACTCTTCCCCAAGACATACCCTACTCTCATTTCTGTCATGCATTTAACTGTCATTTCCTCAAGCACCTTCTCTGAGTCCTTCATCTAAAATAGGCCTACATCCTTCATTCTCTACTCCCTTAGCCTATTGTGTATGGCTTTACTGCATTTAACACTACTTGAAATTATGTGTTTATTAGCTTATGTGTTTTTGTCCCCATTACTGCCGTGCATATTCCACACCATCAGGGAAACTTGTTTGTTACGGATCTTTTCAGCAAGGTCCTTTGTCTTTTGTAGATGCTTAATAACCATTTGTTGTAAAAGTGAACAGATGACTGAACAAATCTGGAAAACGTGTTTTAATTTTCCTAAGCTGAGGGACATGGGCTCTTTTTTTCCTGGCCTGCTCTCCGGAACCATGCAATTGAAAATAGGAAACTAATAGCACTTACCAGCTAGTGAGGAGTATCAAAGTAACATGACACATGGACATTTTCCTTCCTTTCCTTTCAGATGCCTATACCAGAGCAGAAGTTGTTTATGAGTGGACCAGAGAGCCAGCACGCTCGGTGGTTGTAGCAGAAGATGGGTCACGCCTAAACCAGTATGATCTTCTTGGGCAAACAGTAGACTCAGGAATTGTTCAGTCTAGCACAGGTAAGTGCCAGTTGATTATTCCAGATATGTCAGAAGAAATATAAACAGTTTTTGGGAGAATGTGAGAATTCAGTAAGTTCTTCAATAACACAAGTAGAGAGAGAGAGAGAAAACTTCACTAACCTGAGACCAGCTAAGCTAGGAACTAAATGTAAATTCTACAGATTTGTGCCCTTGTATTCCTCATTTAATGTCTGTTGGCCTCTGTTTCTTGGTTTGCAAAATAAGTTGCTAGTTCTTTGTGATCAGGGTAGCAGAGTATTTAGAAATGTGAACTCTGGGGAAGAATGTATGGATTAAATTCTTACTCTTCCACTTTGTTGATTGTGGTCACCTCACAAGGTTGTTAGAAGGCATAAATTAAATCCATGAAGAGTACTTTAATAGCTTCTGGCATATAAAAAAAACTCTCAAAAAATGTTAGCTATTAATATTATCTAGGCCTGATTTATTATAATGAGTCAGTGAATCTTGGTGAATTTGTAGCAGTGATCATTATACATAAGAACTAGAGCAGATACTATTAAGCAGCTAGACCCAAATTTTAAATTTTGAAGTTGTTTCAAGAAATAAGAGTTTAGTTATGCAAATATCCATTTGTGACTAAATGTAATGTGATCCTTGGGCTGGAAAACTTTTTATAGTTTTTTTTTTTTTACATTTTTATATGTGGATTTTAACCCTCCCTCAATCCCAATAATTTTAATTATGTTCAATCAATGAAAGCTTAACAAGAGCCAGAAGTTTTTATAGCTGTCTTTAAAATTTTTAATTAGTTCATCCACTTTGGTAATTTCTTTAAAAAAAAAATGCCATTTGGTAATAATATATAAGGGCAGATGTGCTATTCTTGTCAGAAAAAAATTTCTTCCTTAGATTTCAGATTTTATATCAGGACCCTGATAATTCTAACAAGTTCAAGTAATAGGTCAGTATATCTTATTCTGGCTATTGGAAAATCCCTGTTTAATGGGATCCACATTTTGCTTAATTTGTTGCAACCATGGCTACTCTGGAAGCCCAAATATTTATGTTTCTTCTTTTGAAAAATGGAGACGATTGTTGCTCAGTTTTGCCCATGTTAAAAATGCATGTGGCATAGTGGAAAGATTTTAGGCTTTGTAGTGAGAAAGATACGCACTCAAGTCCTGGTCCTGCCACGGAGAAGTCTTGTGACTTTGGGAAAGTCATTTATCCAACTAGATACTCTGGTCTCCTCTAAAATGTGGGCATTTTATACTTTTGCATTAAAGATGAGATGATATAAAACACTAGGCAGAACATGTATGGTAAGTGCTCAAAATGGTATGTAGTCTGAGATCCCAGAACATAGAAAAATACTGAAAATTTCTCTCCCTCATAAGTTATGTGGGAAAACATTCTAAAATGAGCATTGTTCACCTTTAAAAATCAAATGCTATTATAAACTGGATATTGTGGTAGACACCAGAGAGTCGATCATAGACAAGGCAGAGAGCTTGCTGTCATGGAATCTAAAGTCTAAGGGAAAACAAACACATAAACTATAATTATCAAAATGGGTGGTAAATGCTGTGATTAACATTTTTGTGAGGGCAGGGACCATATCTGTCTTCTCTATCCCTATCATTTACTATAGTAGCTAAAACAGAAGAGGCACTAAATAAATATTGTGAACTAATGAATAAAACAATAAATGTACCCAGCCTAGAATAATCAAGGAGGAATTGCTGCAGGGGTTGACTTTCATGTTGTTAATCTGTATTTGTTGGAAACCAAATAATCACTGTTTTAGGCCCAGAACATTGAAAATAATAAACATGGAACTTTCCCTCAAGAAATTCTCCATTATCATTAGAATAAAGGCTGAGGGATGTGAAAGCAACAATAACTCAAACCCAGTGGCATGCATTCAATAGCTGAAGTAGACACAAGCCAGGAGGGTTACCCAAAGAAAGGAGTGCCTCCACTCTAGTTGTAGTGCTAGTGACCTTGACATGTCATTGCATCCCTCTTTATGACCAATTTCCATGTCAGCAAAGTGAGTGGCTCATTCTGATAAACTTGGAGATGTTTCTGGCTTCATCAGGATTTAGCCTACATACGCTGTAGTTATTCAGAAATTATATACAGGCATACATGGAGCTAGGAGATGAGAGGCAGTGGCCCAACCCCCCATCACCAAACTGGCTGGACCTCATACTCTGGGTCTGTTAAAAGTACTCACTCTGTGCTAAAGCAGCAAGTTTACCTGTACAAATAAGAGCTCTTTCTTGTCATTCCCATAATGGATATTGGTGGGGAGGAGGGTAAGGGAGGTGAGGAAAATAGTGAGCAAATTCTCAGATGTAGGGGCTCAGTTTGGTGTACACTTTCATCCTCACAATAAAACACTGAACTAAACACTTCCTCTGGGTCCACTTTAGCTCATCAAAAATCCACCCTGATAGATGTCTGTGGGAAGAAACAAAGATCTTTTTAAAGTCTTCAATTCCATATTTCACATATCCTTGCGGAGTCCTAAAAATATTAAGATAAATGGCATTGAGTGCTTTACCTCCCTGTTTTTGCCAGAAGACTAGGAATGACAGCAAGAAAGAGCACCACATGGAGAATGATTAGGTAAAAAACCATCTTCCTCTACCTTAAAATTCTCTGCAGGGAGAGAAGCAGTTCACATCTCCTCTTAGAAGGGGTTTCCCTACTTGCCTGAGCCAACTTACATGTGAACACACATTCATAGGTACTACCAGCATTCTCTTTTAAGTCAAATACCTCCAGATCACTTCAGTGACATAGGAGGGGGGAATATGAGGCTCGATCCAATGCTTGGATTTTTCAATTCAGTACAAAACCATTAAAGCCCCAATATCTTTCCTGAGGTCTGCCACCAGATTTGGGAGAAGACAGTAAGTTGGAGAGTTAGTTTGAAGTACACCTACTCACCTGGCAGAGAAAAACCTTTACAGTCACATGGAAGGATGAGTCCAGTGAGCTCTCAAATCCAATACAATTCTATGTTATCCAATACAATTTATCCACTAATTCCTTCAGCCATTTACTCACTTTCTGTGTTTGACATTGTAATTGGGCCTGGGAAAGATAGATGAAGGACATTTAATTCCTGCCCTCAAGAAATTCATAATTGATTGCTGTAAGTAGCTAACATGCTCATGGCATTGTTCTAATACGACAATCCCAGGATGTAGGTATTAACTTTATTATATCCATTTTGTAGATGGGACATAATTGAAGCCAGAGAGATTCAACTGCTTTTCCTAGGTCACACAGCGAGGAAATGGCAGAGCTGAGATTTGAACCTGGGGGTAGTCTAGCTGCAGAGTGCTCAACAGTGCTAGTAACAGGCAACATAGACATGTGTGAAATGCAAGGCTGTGGTACAGCATGGATTTAAGAGTGTGGACTTCGGAATTATACTGTGAGGGTTTAAATGCTGGTTATACTACTTATTAACTGTCTGACCTTTGGCAAGACATTTCTCTGTTCATCTTTCTCTTGTACAATTTGTAGATGATAAAAGTATCTACTTCATGAGCTGCTGTGAGATTGAAATAAGAAAAATGCATGTAACCTGCTTAGCAGAGTATCTGACATATAAAAATTATGTAATAAATATTAGATATTACTATTAATAATGATGATAGAGTTAGTGCAAGGGAGTCATTTCTGCTTGAAGTATCAGAGAAGACAGTTTGGAACTGGACCCCAGACATTGCCCCTTATCTCATTGTACTATACTGCATTATGTTTCCTAAGTAATTTTTTAAGGAGAGCCTGTGCAGAAATTATAACAATGACTAAAAAGCATGAAAATATGACTTATACAGAGAAATATAATAATTAAATTAGTGACCAGGCATAATGATAATATCATGGCCAGAAAATAATAAGAATATAATAATGTGCAATGCCTTTTTAAAATACATAGTGGTGCCTGTAAAACCTTCATGTTTACCAAAGTCAAAGACAGATTTGATCAAAGGAATTTTAGATTAGCCTTGCTGAATAAGAATGTTTCTTCTTTATGAGTGGCTGTCATTTATCCTTAGAACAAATGACCAAGAGAAATTGTGAGATCCTCTTTCTTAAAGATAGTCTTTTCTGGATGAGTTGATTTAAGAATGACACTGCCTGCTCAAAATGAATGAGGAAAACATTTTCCCTGACCAGGGGGCAATAAGAGTGATCAGCATTCATCCAAGGATCCTTAGAGCCCCCATTTACAAAGCCTAGTACATGATCTCCAGAGAAATAACTGTACCCATAAAATGTAAAAACTAGGGGTTGGGGGTAGGGTAAAGAGACTTCTATAGTTATCTGGTCAACCTATTCATATTTCAGATGAAGAGACAGGTCTAGAAAGATTCAGTGGCCTAGAACTCTAGCCATTTTTTTTTTCTTATTTCTATTCCAGAACTCTTTGACACAGATATTAAAATACCAGTTCCTTCCTCAATGGTATTTTTGATTTCTCATTCCTATTAAAAAAACAGCATAAAAACTTAGGAAACACATAGCTTAGAAAACACAAAGTTAAGAATACTTGGAAGGCAAGTGATCTATTAGGAACCTATTATAGGTTTATAGGGACCTAATGTTCACTACAACTTTCTTGACGTGAATGGTTGCTTTCTAGAGCTGGAGAGAATATATTTCTATCGTTTCTATCTTGCACTCTCAATTTGCACATGACTCAATTTTTTTTAAATGACTTTCCTATCTATCATTTCATTGTATCCTCCCAGCATACTAGGAAATAGTTAAGTAAAGCACTATTATTTTAATCGAACAAATGAGGAAACTGAAGTCAAATAAAGTTAAGCAAAGTATTTACTCTTCAAGTAAATGGAAGCCATTTACTAAACAAACCCTCGAAGCTCCTTTATAGAATTCTATCCCTGCTCCTTTTCTTTCTTTCTCCTTAATTTTGTATGGTAATGTATCAGAAATATTGTCACATCTAATTTACAAGCTTCCCTGAGGGTTACATGATATGCGAGGATATTTGAATTATAATTCTTCTAGACTGTTGAATTAGAGGAAAAGAATTTGACATGCTTAGTGTATAAGCACTTGATGTCTAGAGATTTCTTTCAATTCAATTTAGGAGATTGATTTTTTTTGTTGTTGTGTTCTTCTTTTTTTTTTAAACTATTACAACATGATTCTGATTTTGCTGCCTTTTTTTCTCCTTACTTACATGTTCTGTGCCAAAACTTCTTAGATTTTTTTTTAATTTAGGAAAATGATTTCAATAGATTTGAAATCCTCCTATTCTTTCTCTAACTTGTTAGTGAGGAAGTGGTTTATAGAACAAATATAATGTGGAATAATAGCTCCTCCAAAATAATATTCTCTGCAGAATCTTCCTAAAATGTCACATTGTGAACAACAAAAGATGATAATGGAATATGTATAGACACTCATCTTTCTGACATTATATGAAAGATGGAATTCTTTCTTTGAGCTAGTGACATTTTGTAAACCATAGCTGAATGAATGGTTAGGAATAATAATGCATACTCCTGAGAGGGTGAAATGTAACATGGCCATGTCCACGCAAGACTACATTTTAGTAGTCCTGGAAAAATTGGTTTTCTGCCTTCTTCTCAAATTTGAATCACTCATTTCTTTCAGATGACCTTGGAGTCATCACCCAGAGTATCTACAGAAACCAAGAAGAAATTAGTAAACATTGTATTTACCCTCCCAAATAGAGAGTCTCATGGATGTTAATTTAAGTGAGTGCCCTTAAACCTCAATGCGTCCCTTTTCACCATGCACAGATGTTGAATACTTAAAGTATGTAAAACCATGCTATATTCAAAGAACTGTCCTCTTCCAAATTAACTCTCAGTTTGATGAGAGGGATATAAGGATATAAGTTAGCTAAAATAAGAAGTGTGAGATTTTATTATAAATATAAACAGAAACTATAAATAAATTTGAAGTTACTTACTAGTGATCAGTCAATGGCAATTGTTCTTAACAATTAGCAGTGAAAGCATACTTGTGTGTGTGGATGATTTTCTCCTATAAAGAGCAAATGCATTTATTTTACCAATATTTTTACCAATTCTGATTGGAGGGAAAAGAGAAGAAAATGGAGAAGGGAACCAAAATTTATTTTGAAACTCTTACATAGCATTATCTTAATTAGAGCCCTTATTCTTTATTCTCCCCACAGTATACTTCTCACATTTTTATAGATTAGGAAACTGAGGATTAGAGACTGTAGGCAAGTTACCCATGGCTATCCAGAAAGAAAATAGTATATCTAAGTTTTGAACCCAAATCCATTTGCTTCCAAAGCTAATAAACTTTCCTTTACAGCACATTTCTTCCTATTCTGCTATGGACTGAACCCAACCCAAAGATGAACAAAGTATTCAGCAATAATAGATGTGAAGTAGAGAATTTTGTTGGTCATGATACTGAGATGTGAAAATGCATGGTAAGGCAAGAAACATGGCACTGAAATGCTTATTAGAGCTATGATATGGAGAGTCTTAAATCCAGGTAACAGAGTTTACTTGTCAGTAGGAACACTGGAGACTGTTGATTGTCACACTGGAGAAGGGTGGGGCATTTGCTAGTAGCATCTAGTGAGTAGAGGTCAAATAATCCAAAAACATATGGGACAGCCCCCACAACAAACAATTATCTGGTCTGAAATGTCAGTAGTGCTGAGGCTGAGGAATCTTAATGTAGATAATGGATCCACTAAGGTATTTTAAGATTTTATGTACACTTTAAAAAGATTACTCTGACATTAAATTTTAGGGAAAACTCGAATGAGGAAGTGATTGGAGATAAACAAGGCAGTTAATAGATCTACAAAAGAGATAAGAGCAGTGACCATGAGATAAGAGATAGACTGAAAGATACTGCACAGGAGAAATTAAAATTGTGATGATCAACTGATTCCTTTCTCTCTCTCTCAGAAACCGTACTTAACATCCAAGGTTTGATCCCAGGATTTTAGTCTGAGTGAGCAGACAGATGAGAGAGTATCATGAATTTAGAGATAGACTCTAAATGGGAAAGCAGCACAGATATATGCTGGTCATTATTTTTTTTATGGGAAAGGTTAACTAATGTCAATTTTTGAACATATTTAGTTGATGATGTCAATGAAAAATCAGTATTTCTGAGATATCCAGTAGATATTTGGGGATACAGGTTGATTTTTAAAGCAGTGTCACTTAGGGCTGTGGATTTGGCAGCCCTTTAGATACAAATGAGTCTAGGGGCAGGAGGAGAAGGGAAATTCCTGGTTAGAGCAAAAAAAAAAAAAAAAAAGAAAAAGAAAAAAAAGGAAGAAACCTAAAAGCAGAACTACACCAGGAACCTCTATGATTACTTTGCAGAAAGATGAAGAGTGGGATATTAAGAGGTCGTGAACAGTTTTAGCCACATTGTAGGGGCTGAAGCTAGATGGTCATGGGCTGAGACATAAATCACAGGTTGCATAGGGCAAAATTTGGAGTTTGAAAGGAAGGAGAAAGGAGAAGTAATGTGAATACCAAAGAAAGTTGTGTTTTCTTAGTAAGAATACACCTATTTCTCTCCTACCCACCCACAGAAGCTAAGTATGTACTCAGAGTGGATAAAGCTAAAATTTTCTAAGATTTGTAATTGAAAAAATATAATATCAGTTTAAAAAAAAAAACCTCCTATAATTTGGGTTGCAAGTCAATCGCTTTGGTAAATGAAACTGCTTTTCTGAATGAAATCAGACTTTGATATATATAAAGACATTAAGTGTGTCCAGCTCCAAACCAGGCTATGAATTGGAACAGTTCAAAAGCTATATTGAAGTGGATTTTCCTTGGCCTCCCTTAAAGAATGGTTTGTGTATCTAGGTGGGACCTGAAGAACTGAATGTTTCAAAACCTTCCCAGGTGATTCTGGTGGAGGTATTCCTCAAAATAAATTTTGAGAAACCATGGATTATATCTCACTCTCCTCATTCCAAAGATCAGGCTAAGCTAAATGAGTTACCCGGGGTCACAGAGCAGCTGAAAGGAAGTGCTGGCATTAGAACTGGAATTCCCCCAAAGTTGGACACCAAAGCTCCTTCATGAGCCTGAATGTCCTCCGCAGTGGTAAACTGGGGATTTGATCTGTTCTAATCCATTACTATGTTTCATTAGGATATTGCACTTTGCCTTCATGGTCATTAGAGCCATTCTGTAAATAGATGCTCTATGTCTCAAATGTTTGATACACTAGGATAAGGGTGTAGCAATATCCATAAGATCTCTGGCACCTCAGTCTTATCCTCAAATCCATTTTGGTGTTTTTATAATGTCTCTGTTCTTTCCTCGATAAACGTTTTCTCTTCAGGAACCAGATGTCACATGGGACATGTTTTAAGTCTAAGATTTTGCTGTTGATGGAAAAATCCAGAGATAACTTCTTTTCAGGGTCAAATTGCTCACTTTACTCTCTGTTTCACCCTCTAGGAGAATATGTTGTTATGACCACTCATTTCCACCTGAAGAGAAAAATTGGCTATTTTGTTATTCAAACGTACCTGCCATGCATAATGACAGTTATTCTCTCCCAAGTTTCATTCTGGCTCAACAGAGAGTCTGTACCAGCGAGGACTGTCTTTGGTAAGTACCAATCAAGACGTACAAGCAAGGGTCTGGAGGGCAAGTTATATTATGCTGGTGACGTTGCAAGTGGAATGAAAAAATAATTGTGCATTAAAATCTGAAGTTAGCACAATAGAAAGGTTCAAAGAATTACCATTCTCATTGTGGTGTGATTTTAAAACAAACAAACAAACAAACAAACACCTCTTTCCTTAAACAGAAAGCTGTTTTAATATATGTAGATAAATGCATGTGAATATCAACTAGGCATGTGCTATGTTTAAGACTCTTTACTATGGAATAAAAAGCCTTAAGATGTTTATAATCTAATCTGAAGATTATTCATGTGCAGAGATCCCTTTGGTATCATTCTTCAAGAATAGGCAAGGTATGGAAAATCAGTTATCTCAGGAAAAAAGCAAGACTTTGCTACAAGTGCCCTGAAAAGAGTCTTTTCTTCTGAATTTAGCAAAGTTCTTCCAGGTTGAAACTGCCAAATCTTTGCTCTGACAGTAGCCTAGGAGCACAGGTATATTAAGATCCAGAATGATTCCAGCTGCAGAGCACAAGAGTAGTTCATTTCAAACTCTTTTTTTTAAATTATCATTTGTTAATATTAACTAGTGTTGAAGCCACCTACTAGCACTAAATGCTGAACTCGTGTCAAGATGCTTATTTCTAAGGGCGCCTGGGTGACTCAGTGGGTTAAAGCCTCTGCCTTCGGCTCAGGTCATGATCCCAGGGTCTTGGGATCGAGCCCCACATCGGGCTCTCTGCTCAGTGGGGGGTCTGCTTCCTCCTCTCTCTCTGCCTGCTTCTCTGCCTACTTGTGATCTCTGTCAAATAAAAAAAAAAAATCTTTAAAAAAAAAAGATGCTTATTTCTATATGTATATTCAGTTTGAGCCCTTTATTCACTGAAAATTAAGAAAAATAGAATAGAGAGCATATGTTTTATTTTTATTTTTGTAAGAATGAACAATAGTGCTATAGTGAAAAAGATTTTTTTAAATGCTCACTCTTCCCCCTTCTTACCCTAATAAATCTTACTCTTCCTTTTTGAAAATTCTCTAAAGCATTTGGAATGTTTAATAAGTCAAAAACCTTGCTCTTAACATTTTCAACAATCTGATGTCTCAGCCAACTCATGCCCTTTTGGTGAGCATAACTACATATCTGTAAACTCAAATGTGGCAAGTATTTCTGTGTATCAAGTTATATATTTCTAATGTTTTAAGTTCAGTACAATCACAAATACAATTTCCCAAGACCTTTAGCCTTTTAACATTTACTTAGAACACATGTTTCTATTGTTTTTAGTCTCAACTCAGCACTTTCCTCTGTGCTGAGTGAGAAGTCTGAGAGGGTCACAGATATTTAAAGAAACAATACACAGAGGAAAAAGAAAAAGGTACAAAAGTTGTACTTTGTAACAGTTTAGTATAAGGCATCCAGAATGCAGCAAAGCTGAAGCCTGTTTGATGACTTCAAAAGTCATCTTCTTGCTGCTCCATGCACTCTGTCATTCAGAGGCAAGGTGGTTGTGTAATTTTGTTGCCAGATAGATCCAAGTTTTAGGTTCCATCTTCATTTTTGTAAGATTCAGTTGCCTAAAAGTAAGGGGTTTGGGGGGTAGGGAAGGAAAAATGAAACAAGATGGGATTGGGAGGGAGACGAATCATAAGAGACTCTTAATTTCACAGAACAAACTGAGGGTTGCCAGGGGGAAGGGGGTAGGGAGAGGGTGGTTGGACATTGGGAAGGGTATGTGCTATGGTGAGTGCTGTGAAGTGTGTAAGCCTGACAATTCACAGACCTGTACCCCTGGGGCTAATAATACATTATATATTAATAAAAAAATTTTTTTTAAGATTCAGTTGCCTATAAAATGAGAGTACAGTTAAAGTAAAATAGTGCTGTTTAAAAGATTGAGAAGAATAAAATAAAATATGTAAATTGTCAGTTTGAATTCTTGGAACTCAGTAGATGCTCAACACATTTTTTCCTTTTTCCTGTCCCTATAGCAGGAATTGTAAGACAACAAACACACGCACACGTGCATGTGAGCATACACACACACGCTCTCTTTATGCCCTTCTTAATTTATGGATACATTTAGTTTAAGAGCATACATTTCCAAATTACTTCTGACAGTTGCCTACATGAACCAAATTTTGAAAAAAAAAAAAATGGAATTCACTCTAGCAGAGATTTATTAACAAGGACTGAAGTTGTCAATAATAATAGCCATTAACTTTGTTCGTGGTATCAGGTTCAATGCTAAACACTTTATTACAGTAGTTTATTTAATACTCATAATAGCCCTCTGAGTTAGACTTATTAATTTATTAAAAAATAAAAAAAAAAAACAACAGAAGTTCAGAATTGTGAGGCAGTTTTCTCAAACTCATTCAGCAATTAAAGAACTGGGATTTGAAACTGAGTTGTTCTGTTCCTCAAATACTGACATTTAATTACCTTGCTCTTTGCTCATGTTAATATTGATATGTAAATTTAAGGGCTGTTTACCAGTCACTATTTCTTAAACCATTTGTTGGTTATATAATACAGATAATGCCCCAGAACTTTCTGTAACATCTCCAAAGTTTAAAGTAAGTCCATTCCCTACATCTGTGATCGTGTATCAAAAATATGATTTAATAGAAGTCTCTGTGTTTCTTCTTAATCTTATCACTTCCTAACGTAGGAAGTGTTACAAAGATCATCTACCTTAAAATTCATGGAAAACTAGGGAATATTGGATGGTTTAAAAAAGCTATGAAAAATGAACCACCTACCAGCTTTGTTATACTACTGATTCTCTAAAAAATTAATCAAAAAGGGTAATCATAGACACAAGTTTTATACGTATCTGATGACAAAATCTTCCATAGCAATAATTTATCATCTTTAAAATGTTTTATATATTGTTAAATTTAATCCTCAAATAATCTTGTGAAAGCTGTGCAGAAATTTTTCTTAGAATTTCAGCAATGATAGGTAGTTGAGAGAATGAAATCTAAATGAACCCTCTTAGAGATATGGAGACTGGGGTCCCTAGACCTGAATTTTCCTATGTGGCCATTGAGTTAGTAAGTGGTGAGTTTGGGACTAGTCATGGGAAGAGGTGAGAAGTTTTTCCATACCATATAGCCTGCTGGGTTACTGTGAATTTTTTAATACACTTTCAAATAGCTTACAAGGTATCTTACAATATTCTATTCCTACTGCATCACATATACTAATTATCCAAATAAGCTAAAAACAACTGACTTGAAAACTGCTTTGAATATTAGTAACTTTAATCACTAGGGATGGATGTGCAGACTAAGGGCAGATGAGGCAGCATTAACAGAGAAAAGGAGATTGTGCTCCAAGGTTTGTTTTGTCACTTCTGTACTGTGTGCCCTCAAGGAAGTGACGCGCAACATATTTCAGGAGTTTCTTCAAAAGAGGAGCTATATCAGAATTAGCAGGGAAAGAGAGTATAAAAGCAGAAGAGTTTGTAACAAAATATTATCCTCAAATTATTAATTTAAAATAATGTAACAAAATACTATCCTAAAACAATTCAATTATCTATCAATGATTAACAAAAAGCTGTTGGCTTCTTGGTTTATACATTTAGGATATGCAGATAGAATATTAAATAGAGCTGAGCATCCAGCAATTTCTTGCGGGTCAGAGGCAATGACAATCAGTGCTTTGTGTTTCAAAGAGTTAGGGACAGTAAGACAGTATTACTTTCTTTTCTGCTGAGGATACCTTATTCAAGACACCCATTTAAAGGAATTCACAATCTTATTAACAGCTTCTCGATAGCAGAACAGTTTATCCCTCCAAGAGATACCCCTCCATACTGCTGTACAGTGAACTGCCCACTACACTGGGATTAAGTTAAAACTCATCCATCTCAAACCAAAATGGGATAAACTAAAAAACACACTGTATCTATGGTCCTGCTGGTTTCCCTTTGCACAAGTAGGCTGACCTTCAGTGATAAAATTTTGTGACTTGAACCTACAGATTCACCTAATTTCTTTCTTTACAGGAGTAACAACTGTGCTCACCATGACAACTTTGAGTATCAGTGCCAGAAATTCCCTCCCTAAGGTGGCTTACGCCACTGCTATGGACTGGTTCATTGCAGTGTGCTATGCCTTTGTGTTCTCAGCTCTGATCGAGTTTGCCACGGTCAATTATTTCACCAAGAGAGGTTATGCATGGGATGGCAAAAGTGTGGTTCCAGAAAAGGTAAGTACTTTAATATCCCCTATGATCTGTCACTGGTATGTTTTATTCAATCTGCGAGATGGCATGTTTGGACTTTGGGAAATGGATGAAGAGTGCAGACACAGAGTAATGAGGATTCTCCGTTTCTTAAATCATAAGTGACTGTCTGCTGTGGCAATTTTGGTACTGCTAAAGAGAGAGGTTGTTTAAGTGGGCCGATGTGCAGAGTAGAGTGAAGGAGATAAAAGAGAGATGAACGTAAACATTTATTCTCAAATATGTTTTCCTGGGGTCTCTATTGATTTAAGAACAGTTTTGTTTTTTTTTTAAGATTTTATTTATTTATTTGACAGACAGAGACCACAAGTAGGCAGAGAGGCAGAGAGAGAGGAGGGAGCAGGCTCCCCGCTGAGCAGAGAGCCCAATGCAGGGCTCGATCCCAGGACCCTGGGATCATGACCTGAGCCGAAGGCAGAGACTTTAACCCACTGAGCCACCCAGGCACCCCATGAAGAACAGTTTTAATCAACTTGACATTAGGTGCAAATAAATTTATGCCATTGTAATTTGAACTTGAAAATAATAGTCTTTTTGTTGTTTTCAGAGCTTAATCACTTTGGTCATAAAAATTATTAACTATAATGCCTCTGTTGAACTTAGTTTACAAAATGTGTTATCTCCAATTTCAGTGAAGTAAAGGACAGGAAATATATTTCCTTTCCAAATTAAAGGTTTGCTTTAAGGATCATACACAAATCACAGAAAAATTCTTCATTATAGAAAATTATCAAGTCAAGCTCATTACTGTTTCTCTAAATTAGAACCTAATTTGGAGTGTATTTTAAAGCACATGTGGTGAGGATATTTCTACTTCTATGGCTTGAAGGAAAAATATGTCAAAATGCAAGTGAGTCTTGGGATGGTAGAAAGAAGGTCAAAGTCAGAGACAAAGAGATTGTAAGATGTCTAGAAAAAAATCTAGGAGGAATCACTCTATAGCAGCTTTTTCCCAAAATTCTATTCCTCAGAGTACTAGTGTCATGAGTTAGTCCCTAAGAATAAAGTCTGGTTGAATACTCCCGAATAATGCTGCGTTCTATATCACAGAGTCTCAGGATATTCAAGAATCTGAAAGGGTCTATAGTAAAGAGATTAACTATGGTATTTTTCTCAGGGCTCCACAGATGTACTAGAAAAGAGAATCCTTTGTGGTGGAAACATCTACCATATTTAAGCTAATTTAAAGTGTTACCTATTATAGGATGGGATATTAATATATGCATAAGTAGGAAAGAAAAGATGCTGCTAAGTAAAAGCTCCTTTAGATTTACCCCTCAGGCACAGATGAATCCTCTGAACCCCCCAGTGATCTCCTACACAAGTAAAAGCAAAAGAAAGTCTGTGTAGAATGCATTATGGCAGCCAACAGAACCTGAACCAGGCCCTCGAAATTCACTTGTCTTAAAACATGCTTGCTAAGTATGGAAAAAAAAAATTTTTTTTTCTCTTAATTTGCAAACCAAGGACCTTGGCTCAGGTTCAGTAGAGAGAAAGGACAAGATGAAGGGATTCGCATTTACCAGTTGGAGAGAGGAGTGAAAGAGTGAAGACAGAGTGACTGTCAGATACGTAATTTAGCCATTGATGGTCTCCATTTGTACTAGAACAGAGGGCAGCCCAAAGGAGAGTGAGCCAAACATGGAAAATAGTTAATCATAAGACACTACCAAGTGTAAGACATAGCCCAGAATTACAAATGTGAACATTTTTAAATGCACATCTCAGAATCGGGGCAATAGTCTGCTAAAGTGCTTCAGAATTAATGGTACGCAAACATGGGTGATAGACAACTGAAAAGTGATATGCCAACCGTGGGAAAAATTGCTTTTCTAGCTGAATACTTTCTTTGTTGCAAGAGGCCAGTGTCTTTCTGATTCTGTCTCATCAGTGTCAGTATCAGTATCATGAATTTGGTCTGAAAAACATACATTTGGATTGAGGCATTGGTTGAGCTCACAGTCCACTTTATATTTATCTCTGTCTGACCCTGTATTTTTTTTTTCAAGTGCTGTGTCTCATCGAAAATACTCTGATCTCCATCAATCTACAGTCCATGTTATTCAGCATATAAATATAGATGTAGGTAGTGTCATTATCCTATCTATATATATGCATATATATTTATCAGTAATTCATCTAAGCTCATCCTAATGAGAAAGATAACACTTTCTGTAAATTATCTATGCCTCTAAAATAATCTTCCCCAGGGCCTTGCCAGTTTCATTTGCTTATATCAGGGAGTGTGAGCACAGTGTGATCCAGGTTTCATTTTGACATTCAGAGAAGATGAATAAAATTTGTTTTCTTTGACCAGGTGAGTGTTTTCAGGAGAGTTAAATTTTCAGTCTCTAACATGGTATAACTTGAAAATAAAAAGCAAATTTCTGTAAGTCATCGCATTATCAACTGAGGATTCAGGAGCCTGCTTAAGATCCATGTTCATATGGTAAATTGCTAAAAGAAATACCAATTTCTTGAAGGATATGGGGGAACTCAACATTCTCAAAAATTTAGAAAGATAATTAAGTATTCTTTCCTGATAAGCCAACCACATATTTCTCAATATTGTATTCAACATGATGTCGCCAAAAAAAAGTTCTTAACTTGAGAAGCGTTAGTATTGGAGTATTATAATAATTTGAGACTAGGAAAAATGAAATATATCAATAATATAAACTCTTCTCCAAGAATCATTCCTGCTGCAGATTATTTGTTTCAGTTTATCTAACAGAATGTCTGTCACTCAACAAGTTTTGATTATATTGGAACCCATTGCCTCTCTTCCACAATAGAGTACATAAACATTTTATCTAAAGGACATGCATGGTTTTTAATGTATTCTGTAACGTTGGAACTTTTATTTTTAAGAAATGGACTAATACAAGTACCATTTGGCTGTTTAACTGTGTTGAAATAAACCATATCTATTCTTTCATTCCAGTAAAGATGATACAAAATGTTACATTAATTTCAGGTGTACAACCTAGTGATTCCCCAACTGTATACATTAATGCTGTGCTCACCAAAAGTGTAGCTACCAATGGTCACCATACAATGCTGTTACAATACCATTGACTATATTCCCAATGCTGTGCCTTTTAATCCTATGATGTATTCATTCTGTAACTAGAAGCCTATATTTCTCACTTCCCTTCACCCATTTTGCCTATCCACCCCTGTGCCCTCCCCTCTGGCAACCAATAATTTGTTCTCTGTATTTATGGTTCTGTTTCTGCTTTGTGTTTATTTATTCATTTGTTTTGTTTATTAGATTCCACATATAAGTGAAATCATATGGTATTAGTCTTTCCCTGTTTGACATACTAAACCATATCTATTTTTGACCTGTAGTCACTTTGACATTGAAAGAGAAAATCACTTTTACTTGCATTATTTTTGTACAAATAATTATGGAAATTTCTGTCACTCTTGATAAAGCTTAACCAAATCTGTCTTCACTATAAAATAGGAGTACATCTGAAGTAAGTGGCCTTGCTTTTTTTTTAACGATTTATTTATTTACTTGAGAGAGAGAGAGAGTAGGGGGAGGGGCAGAGAGAGGGAGAAAGAGAATCTCAAGCAGACTCCACACTGAGCAGGGAGCCTGATGTGGGGCTTGATCTCAGGACTCTGAGACTACGACCTGAGCCAAAACCCAGAGTTGGACGCTGAATTAACTGAGCCACCCAGTGCCCCTAAGTGGCCTTAGTTTTAATGACGTTATACTAGAAAGAAAAAATTCTGGGCTTTTTGTCATGTCCTAATATAATTCTTAAGGATTTGGAGAGGGGGAAAAAATTCCAGGTTACAGGGCTGGAAAAAAAAAAAAAAATTAAACTGTTAAAATTCCTGACTGGTGTGCCTTGTGAAAAGCAGCAGGTCTTCTGGTAGTGATATTTTATTCTGATTCAATAATAAAAATATAAATTTTCCAGAGAGCACTGAGTCTGGTTGGTCAAGTTTTGCTGCTCATCAGTATTCTCTGTATACCCTTTTGCAGTTTCTGTAACCAGACTCTGCTCCTGAGGAATTCTGATTCAAAATGCGAGATTGTGCACAAGAGATTTGCCCTTTAAAAATTTTTAACTAGTGGTTTAGTGTGCACAAAAGAAAGAGAACTGCACTGTTAGGCCAGTGCTGTCCAGCAGAAATATGTGAGTCACAAATGTGAACCATATATATAATTTAAAATTTTCTAATTAGCCTTAATTAAAAAGTACAAACCAATGAATCTAAATTTTCTTTTTTTTCTTTCTCAAGTTTTTATTTGACTTCTAGTTCATGTACAGTATGATACTAATTTCAAGTGTAGAATTAGTGACTTATTAATATGCTTTAACCAATATACCAAAAATATTATATTTATAATAGGCCTTCAGAATCCTATACATATTTTATACTAACACACTAGTCACATCTCAAGTTCTCAATAGTCACAAGTGACTAGTGGCAACTGTATCAGACCACGTAGCTGTAAACAATGATCTGCTTCAGTTTTTAGAAGTTTCTTTATGACAGAAACCCCAAGAAATGCTGCAGTTGTGACTCATGGTACAGGTAACATGGACAAGCAGCTGCCATGGAACAAGAACTGACTTCCGGATACCCTGAATAACTCTGCTTTATCATTTGCCCACTGACAACATGGGGAGAAGGAGCAAATAATAGTTAGTTCAGCACCTTACTATTGTAAAACAAACCACTCCAAAACTTAGTGCCTTAAACCACCACACCTTTGGGGCTGGGAACAACTTGGTGGTAGTTCCATTAGTAGACTATGGGCTCAGCAACATGGTTGCAGTACACAGGAGGCTCCACCAGGGGGAGATCATCTGCAGTAGCCACTCATTCGTCTGGGGCCTGATACTGGCTGGGCCTCTCACTGCACGTGAGGTCTGGCCACCCAATTTTCCAGTCCAGACTTCTTCATGAGGCAGTAGTATGTCTCCAGAGGGTAAAGGCTGAGGCTACAAAGCTTCTTGAGAATAGGCTCCTAAACTGGCATCATATCACTCTACCTCCTGAAGGGAATGCCAGGAAAATACTGGGTACTTTTTTCCAGCTTTATTGAGGTACGTGACACATGACATTGTGTAAGTTTAAGGTATACAGTGTGGTTCATATGATACACTTATATGTTGTGAAGTCATCACTACCATAGCATCAGTTACCATCTCCATCCTGTCACATAGTTACCGTTTCTTTTTTGTGGTGAGAACATTTAAGACCTATTCTTATCAACATTCAAGTCTAGAATATGTATTATTAGCTGTAAACACTGTGCTGTACGGTAGATGCCCAAACTTGTCAATTTTATAACTGGGCATTTGTGTCTGCTTTTTTAAATTATCTCCATAATACAGTCATATATCACATTTCTCACATTTTAAACAAATAATAGGTTTGGGTTCCAAAGTAAAGGTCACTTTGCTCAGCAACTTATAAACTTCCTTCCCACAGTTGACTGAACAAAATGCTTTTACTCTTTCCTTCTACAGCCAAAGAAAGTGAAGGATCCTCTCATTAAGAAAAACAACACTTATGCTCCAACAGCAACCAGCTACACCCCTAATTTGGCCAGGGGTGACCCTGGCTTAGCCACCATTGCTAAAAGTGCAACCATAGAACCAAAAGAAGTCAAGCCGGAAACAAAACCACCAGAACCCAAGAAAACCTTTAACAGCGTCAGCAAAATTGACCGACTGTCAAGAATAGCTTTCCCGCTGCTATTTGGAATCTTTAACTTGGTCTATTGGGCTACATATTTAAACAGAGAGCCTCAGCTAAAAGCCCCCACCCCACATCAATAGGTCCTTTCATTCACATTCTGTTGTTCAGTCCTCTGCACTGGGAATTGCTTTCTGTTCTCAACGCGGTGATTCCCACCTGCTTTATTGCCTCTGTCTTAAAGAATTTGAAGGTTTCCTTATTTCCATAATTCATACAAGAACAACAGACCCCTGTCCAGCAGTCCTGAGCAAAGCAGAGCATACAGCTGAGAGACAGGATTCTGAGAGAGGAAGCAAGAGAGAAAAGTCATGACAGAAGGAGACAGAATGGAAGAGAGAGGAAAGGTGGGGGACTAGGTCCAGGCTAAGAGGAAAAGTAGAAGGAAAATAAAACTTTAACTCTATTAACTCCAGGTCATTTGTAGATATATATTTCCAAGTATTCTAAAAAAAAAAGAGAGAGAGATACTGTATATGTCAAAAATATTTTTATGTGGAGGTGTTTCAAGGAATAAATTATAAATGTTTAATGAAATTTTAAAAATCTATGTCTTTATTGCACAAACTGCAGTGTGGTTTACATTTTGTTTTGTTTTTTAAAATGATGTATAGCTTTAACACTTTGTTCCCAAAGCTAAAGATCCCCGTTTTTTCCTGTTTAAAAATGGCTAATGCATTATTCTGTTGTTAAAGACTATTTTAAAATTCATGAAAATTGCATAGGCAAACATGCAGTTCCTTACTGTTAACTACATTTAATCCAAAAGACAGAAATGGTTTAATAAATAGGTTACTTCACCATCATCTGAGCTTTTATCACTAGATTCAATGAGGAATCATTTTAACAGAGACATACACTCATTAAAACCAAAAACTAAAAAAAAAATAATAAAACTTAAATAAAACAATTAAAAAATACTCCCTTTGCCACCCCATCTATATGCAGATAGCACATGGGTCCAATGATCACTTGATTCTCATTACGAAAAGATGTTTTCAGAGGGGCAAAGATATTTTGCAAGCTCTAGAATTGTTGAATGTATTATTTTATATAACAATACATTAAAAGCTTTAGATTGAAATCTATGATTAGTAAATATAGATTATATAAATTATGTATGTAAATATACAGCATGAGATTGTACATTTTTTACTTTTTTAAAGTTGTGTTCTTACAATATTGTGTAGGACTCACCGCTCTTAGCTGTTAGAATGTTGTGAAGTGCTACGGAAATACCTTAGAGCCTGCATTAAAAACAGAACAGCCTGTGGGAATCAGATGGAATTTAAAATAGATGGGTATAAAGTCCACTTATATAGAGAAAGCCTATAATTGTAAACTATCATCCGGTGTGCAATAGTAAATCGGTTGCTCTCTGCTCAAGTCATGCCACATTTCCCTATTTGAGGCTCTTATAAAATAGAAAATGGAAAAGCATTAGTTGGAGCTAGAAAATCAGCTGTATAATATTGCTATAATTGCTGATACCAACTATCTCAATAAGTGTTGTACCATATGTAGCATTAAATATAAAAACACATGAAAGAATGTACAGGAAATAGCTTTTATTGAGTAACATTATTACATTTCATTTATACTGTAGCAATATATTTGTAGGTTTACTATGTAAGGGCTTTAACTACAAGAGGTCCATTAATACTCCCTATAAAAATTCTGGTCTGTTTCATTACTTCCCAGATGTTTTAGAGATGAATATTTATGCAGAAGGTATTTTTGAAGTCTCCTTTTGTCTGATAGAATTTCAGAGATGTTTAAAATTAGCATCCAGAATCCGCAGGTCATAGTCTAACCACATTTAGAATACTACGACATAAACCTATCAGCATAATTGCCAAATAAGTCTGTTGGGATTTGTACCCAAGTTTTGAGCAATGTTTCTTTCAAAAAGCTGCTATCCAATGATATAGGAAAAAACAGTTTGTGTTTTCCTAAACAAACTCTGGTTTTCTTTTTAAATGTGCTTTATTGTTTGATTTGGTCCTGCCTAAATTCAATGAGCTAGGCCAATAAAGACTGAACCAAGGACGTTTCATCCTCTGGTATCATGTGTAGATATCATGTATAGAAAATAAAATGAAATATGGCTCTAACCTCTGTGTTGCTGTTTATATCTGTTATTTTTCGGCGTTAACCCAATGTGTTTATTAAGAGCATTTTACCTTCCAGACTCCTCATGGCTAACATTTTGTCTGTATTTTGCTTATTAGATGTGAATATTTCTTATTAGTCTGCTTTCTGCTATGCAATGATTGCATTTCTATAATTTCTTAGTTTGTTAGTATGTGTGGATAGTATTCTATTGTATAAATTGATTGCACAGTTTATCAAAGACAAATTATTCTATGTAGCTTTTCTACAGTGCTTTGCTAAACCATGTAATACTAGTTAAGTCTTCCTTGAAAATAAAGATACACTCTTATAGAGGACAGTTCCTGTTTACTCCCAGGAACATTTTTTAAAAGATGACACTGAATGTTTATTGCACCTTAGTGCAGTGAAGTGGCAATAAAACCAACATGAATCGAGATTGTTTATGGCAGATGCATGTATTGCTTTACAGAGTTTAGCAAAAGCTCTTAATTTTATGTCATACTGTATTCTATTCTAATAATAAAGCTAACATTATTCAATAACCAAATGGAATGCTTGACTCTCTTTTCATATTATCCATAGGACCTACCACTGACCTGCTTTAAACATTTTCACATGGGAGCACCTTAAAGTGCCAAGTGCTAACAAGAATCTAGGATACAGAGAAGAGTTTTGAAGCTGTGTCAATAGTCTGACCCTAAACTAAGAATGAATCACTTTGTAAAGAGGAATTAGGACGCCTGTGTGGCTCAGTTGGTTAAGCCACTGCCTTCGGCTCAGGTCTTGATCCCGGGGTCCTGGGATTGAGTCCCACATCGGGCTCCCCGCTCAGCAGGAGGTCTGCTTCTCCCTCTGACCTTCTCCCCTGTCATGCTCTCTCTCACTCTCTCTCTCTCTCAAACAAATAAATAAAATCTTTAAAAAGAGAGAGAGAGAAATTATTAAACACCCAGTATCTGGTGCAACCAGTAGCACTTCAGCTCAATATTTATAAAACATAAATAGAACAGAATCAAAATGCTGAAATGATAGTAGACTATCTATTGTCAATACTGCAGATCTATTTTCTGATCTACTTCGCAGAGACTGTGGTTTAATTGTTTTGAGGGGGGCATCTGAGCATTGTCATTTGAAAAGCTCCCTTGGGGCTATTCCATTCCTCAATGTTTCTGTGATCATGAAATCAGATTAAAGTACAAAATACTTACAATCACTTGAAAGACAATAGAAAAATGATTTCAGTGACAAGCATAAAACTGTACCAGGTTTCTACAGACAAGACTATGCAAGGCAAAATCTTTCTGTGTCAGATGGTGGCCAGGCAAAAACAAAATAAATTCTATCTCTACAAATAATCGCTAAAAATAATGAGGGTTTAGCAATATTAATAATTTTTAAATCCTCCAACCAAATTGCTTATTCAATCCAAATAAAACTGCTCATGTAAACCAACTGAATCCACATTCACTGATTTCTTGGCTCTCACAAAAATGAATGTAGTGGACGATGGTAATTTTGGCTATCAAAATATACCCATGTCGGGGCTCACCATAATAATTAGCTAAGGAATCAAAATCAGAATGGACTTGGCATAATTGCTGACCATCTGTTTGAATTTCATTATACCTGTTTGTTAAGACCTTCTGTTGGAGTTTTCTAAAATCTCTCCAACTCTGGTAACCAACAAGAACAAGCATCTGACTCGGTTATGTTATAGCCACATTTCGGCCAAATAAACTCCAAATGTTAATTTAATTAAGTTAAATTCTGCTAACATTTGCTGAGTCTCTATCCTGTATTAAGTATTGTGCTCCATGATAGGGATGTAGCCATAAATATTTCATGACTTTTTTTCCTTAAGGAAATTGCAGTTACGATAGGAAAGGAAGACAGAGTATCAAGGAAAGATAATATAAATAGTGTGAGAAGAGTAGAGGATGCTAAGAGACAATAGCAGGGATTACAGCACTCTTCATAAGTGACATAGTTGTATCTGTAGGAACTAATCACGCCCAAGCTAAAACCTGAACTGTAAGAAGAATTGAAGTTGTCCCGGAACATTTGTCAATGGCCTGGGGTTATGAGGCCCTATGTTTTGTGAGCCACTTAACCACCATCTAACACAGGAGACCTCTTTGAATTCTTCAGCTACTGTGGTAGGTCCTGAGATGACAGAAGTGAAGATGATGGGATGATCTTGGAAAGTTCGTAATTCACAGAGAATCCAAGTGAAGCTAAAGTTACAACACTTTAAAAAAGATGTACATCTACCAATAAATGTACACGGTATAGGGTATTTAATACTTGGGCAGTTTTGTGAGTTTGTTTTTTTTTTTAAAGATTTCATTCATTTATTTGACAGAGAGATCACAGGCAGGCAGAGAGACAGGCAGAGAGAAAGATATGGGGAAACAGGGTCCCCACCTAGCAGAAAGACCGATGTGGGGCTCAGATCCCAGGACACTGGGATCATGACCTGAGCCGAAGGCATAGGCCTCAACCCACTGAGCCACCCAGGTGCCCCTGCAGTTTTGTGAGTTTTTAAAAGATGACTCAATATTTATCAGGCAATCTGTTGTTGGGGATGGTTGATGATGATGAGGGACAGGCCTTTCATTGAACGATGATAATAACATGATAACACTTAACTCAGCGAGTCACAAAGGCTATTGCCAGGGAACTAACACCTGTGTGTAAAGTAGACCATATACTACACTAGAGCAAGCACTCAGGCTTGTGAGAAACAGGCCACATGCCCAGTCTCCTTAGCCTCAGCCCAGCTACTTTGTACCATGTGAAGGGGTCTGTATATTCCTGCAGATATCCCAATGATACAAAAAACAAAAACAAAAAACAAATTCTTTTTAACTCCAATTTTGAAGCTTACTGTATTTGCCAAATATATGATCCAGTTGAATCTGACTAAGTCAACTGACTAATGATCTCTGTTTTTCAGAAAATCAAGACAGATTCATACATTAATTTGAAAATCATTAATTGAGCAGGTATACTATGTTTGGTGCAAGAATTACTTCCAGAGAAAGGAAAGGTGTTCCTCCTTATTAATAGCAAACTTTAAAACTGTATTTGAAACAATGTTGATTACCTACATTTTCTAAAGTCACATTATTTTTCAATAAAACATATGTGGCCTAAAAAGAAGTCGTTTTCTGCATGGGGCTGTGAAATATTAAGGGATTTTTTTTGTTTGTTTCCGTTGGTAATTTACCTGTATTTCTCTAACTGAAACATGGAACACGTTTTATTATGGAAAGTATGATTTCTTCATTAATAGTCCATCAAAGTATAATTATGGATATTACTTTCTTTGATTCTTTCCACAAACAGTGTACTTATAAAAGAAGAAATTTATGTAGGTCTGTTGATTTGCCTAAAACACTGTGTAAGTAATATTGCCTTCACTATAAAGCAGATACTTTCAGAATTCATTTTTTTCAAAAAATAAATTACACTGGATTTCCTTGACTGATGGTCTATGTTTGTTTGAAAAATTAATAATTTTATAAAATATTACAAACAACACAAACACAGGTCATTTCATATCAAAAAGAAAGGTCATCTGAAACAAGCTAGAGATGAATAGGGTGGCTCACAATGGACACTTTCCTATTCATCTCGATCGTAGCATAAAAAGCCACTGAAATCAGAGATCTCACTTTAAATATTGACAAGGCCCATTGAGCAGTTCCGGCTGAGCCTTATTTATGCAGGAAACAGGAATAGTAATAATAACTAATGTGAACATTGCTAGAATGGCAAATAAAGACCTGAACAAATCTACTTTCCTAAGACAAAATGAAACTTGATAGGTTTTCTAAAACAATAATTCAGAACTCTAGAAATCAACCAAAGCCACACAACAAAGGAATATTTATTCAAAACAAAAACAAAATAGGGCTGAAACTTTTGGAAGAATATTTATATGCCAGGTTTGAATCTGGAATTACACTCATGATCTCTTTATCTACATTTTTGCAATAATGCTACCAGTGGAGGACAGGCTGTGTTAACAAACACCTTCCCAACTGAAGAGGTCTTTAATTTAGGGCAAAGCAGGCAGAAGTTCCATACCCATGGATACTGTTAAAAACAGTAGCATTCTTACAAGCAAATGAATAAGAAGACTAATATTGAAGGTAACTAGCAGTTACCCAGCTAAAGCAAACGGAAGACCCAAAGAACCAGAAGTAGAAATTTAGCAGGAAGATGAGGAAAATAAGGCATCCAGAGTGGGGGGACTTCAATGCAGTATAATCAGTGTGTCTGAAGAATCAAAAAGCTATGTTCAAGTAATAGAAGTATTATGACAATGATACATTAAATAGAGAATACCAATAAAGAGATAGAAATCATTAAAAAAGTAAATCTAAAGGGAAAAAAATCTAGACTTAGAATAGCTGAAGAAAGGAGTGCCTAGGTGGCTCAGTCAGTTAAGCCTCTACTTTCAGCTCAGGTCATGATCCTGGCGTCCTGGTGTCAAGCCCCATGTTGGGCTGTCCATGCTCCCCATGTTTGGTGGGGCATCTGTTTCTCCTTCTCCCTCTGACTCTCCTCTCTGTTCATGTGCTCCCTCTTCTCTCTCTCCCAAATGAATAAAACCTTTAAAAAAAAAAAAAAGTAGCAGAGACGATATAGTCACTAGAGGAGCTCAAAAGTAAATGTGGACTCTTATTTTATTATTTGCATCTATCCACATTACCCACAGCCTATGTTTATGGGTTCATTGGTTTTATTTCAGAAACTAAAGTAACAATACCCTGGGGTGAGGAAGGAGGGAAGACTGAAGATTTAAACAACAAAGCATAGCTTTAATAGGGAAGGTATATACATTTTACTATAAATGACAAGGAATTCAAAACTTTATTGAAATAAATCTTAGAGATTTCATCTCATTCAGTATAAAACTGGTAACTATAATATATTGTACCCACAAATGGAAAAGTGAGTACAAATAAAGTGGAGAAATAAAATTCAATGAACCTGTTAGAGGGTTTTTTTAAAATTCGAATATTTTTGAAAATTAAATTGCTTTGTCCCTTTTAGAGAAAATTCAATTTCAGACATTACAAATGAGACTCTGTTCTGCTCTCTACATTCTAGTACAGCTGTTTGTAGGACATTCAGTAACATTTGCTCCTGCTGTTTGCAGTTCTCTCCATTTGCTCATGAGCTACAGTTTTCAACTGATGTAAGAGCAGGAAAATGTCTGTGGATATTATAATTATTATAAATGTGTATGATCTTGAAAGATGAAGTACAATCTATGCTTAGAATCCTCTAGTTTTAGGGGTGCTTGGGTGGCTCAGTGGGTTAAGCCTCTGCTTTCGGCTCAGATCATGATCATGATACCAGGGTCCTGGGATCGAGCCTCGCATCGGGCTCTCTGCTCAGTGGGGAGCCTGCTTTCCCCTTTCTCTCAGCCTGCCTCTCTGCCTACTTGTGATCTCTGTCTCTGTCAAATAAATAAATAAAATCTTTTTAAAAAATTCTCTAGTTTTAGAGGGTGCCAAATGGACACACAATAATGAAACACTGCCTCGATCTTCCCCACATTGAAGGTTATGCAAGAGATTGTCGAAGAGAATTAGAATTTCTGGCGTAACAATGAGCTCAGGGTGAGTGGTGCAATAGAGTCTCTTCAAAATACTGTTGAGCACTTCTCTTTAACAAAGTTATTCAGGTACTAAAAGGTTAAACGTTTAAATTTGGTTTTACAATAATATTGGTGATTCTCTGTTCTTCAGCAGTCCTATTTCTGCACTGATTACCATTGGGAGCTGATGGGTTGACATGTGGAATCTGAATCCACATATTTGGAGGTCAGCTCTCCACAGTACGTTCTGCTTGTTCCCTTCATGGCCACTGCAAAAACAGAAGACACAGGAAGAATATACTAAAGCTGCTTTTTAAATTCAAGCCTTAGGTAGTTCCCAGTAGAGAAGTACTCTCAGGAACATTTTTCATTCAAAAGCAGTTTTCTTGAGTAAGGGATTATTCAAAGGTAAGAGTAAAGTGCTATGTGGCCCAAAGAAAAGAGACTTTTTCTCTTCAACCAGTTTTGGCCAGTTCCCCAGGATAAAGTTAAATCTTGATATTCCATCATATTTGTGTATTCTGTGGATCCTAATCAAAACTCCTATAGGAGTTATAGGAAAACAAGCCATCGTATGATGTAACAGGAATGATAATCACTGATTAATTGTTCCCAATGACGTGTTGCTTTCTTAGTGTCAGGGATGACACTATGTTATTTCATATGCTCTTTCATTAAATTCTCATATTGCTGTGATGCACTGATGACAATTCTCACTTTACAGATGAGAAAACAAAGGCTTAGAAAGATTACAGAACCCACCAACTGTTTTGTAGCTGTAAAATGCCAAACCAGGATTAGGAACAGGATCATATGCAAATAGTGGCCCAAATTATATTTAGCAATCGTTGATATCTGGAAATTATTTTGATGGTTTAAAAATAATATGACATCTCAATAAGCAGTATTTGCTAATGGATGGCATTAGGGTATGACTAAATTCTAATTTAGTCATAATTAAATTCTCTTACTGACCCACTGAAAGCAGGTAGAGGGTTGCTAGTCAAAAGCTCTTACTTCCTAAAGCCTGCCAGGCTGTTGTGGGATTATTTATTTGAACTACACTTCCTTGTCAAGTCATATAGAGGTTTATGATTCTTTTATACATTCTGTCAAAAGTAAGGGTTACAATGATAGCAATACCCTTAGAAAGAAAAGAATTACTCAAACTGTACTTGTAAGGATATAAATACTACATTCATCAGTACAAACTACTATGCAATTTTCCTCGTGAAAAGTCAGTTTTCCAGAGCAGAGGGCAGGATAGCCAAGAAAAAAATGATAATTTTTTTTTTTTCTTTTAGAAAAGGGAATGGTTTGGGTAAGCATTTGAAACAGCCTTGCAAATAGTTAAGTTTTATGTAACTAACCAACCTTCCACTCCCTTACAATAAAAACTCTAACTGGATATTTACACACAGAATAGTGAAATTGCTTATGACGCTGAATGTGATGATGATTTATATACTTACCTCCAAACTCATCAAGTTGAATATATTAAATATGTACAGCTTTTTGTATATCAATCAAACCTCAATAAAGTAGCTTTTAAAAGCTAAATCTTTGGGGCAACTGGCTGGCACTGGTTGTGTCTGCCTTTGGCTCAGGTCATGATACCAGTGTCCTGGGATGGAGCCCCACATCAGGCTCCTCACTCAGCAGAGTCTTCTTCTCCCTCTCCCTCTCCCTCTGTTCCTTCCCCTGCACTCATGCTCTCTTTCGCTCAGTCTTTGCTCTCTCTCTTTCTCAAATAAATAACATTTTTTAAAAATTTAAGTGAAATCTTTAAGATAATAAGTACAATGAAGAACATAAACCAGTATAGATAACACCTATGGTTGATCTTTGTGGGAAGTCAACACATTCTGGGACATGAATGTCAAGGAAAAGCCAGAAATTAATAATATACCCCAACCAGACAGAAGGCTGTATGGCTGGGATAAGCTGGTAAAAACTCTAGCAGATAAATCAAATACACATGCTGAAGTATTGTGGGTAGGAGTTGGAGGAGATGGTGGACAGGTAGCAGGGATCTTAGATCTTAGCAGCTGTTGTAGACTATAAATAAAAGGCTGGAATTAATTTTAAGTGTTTGGGGAGCTATTGCAATTAATCAAATGCTAAGGGTCAGGCTTCTTTGTCTGAATTAAAAATTCGGGTCCTTTCAATGCTACCAATATCATATCTCACACCTGTTTTCATAAGAGAGCCGGGGAGTGTGGGGGGGAACATGTAGAGTTGATTTGAAAATAGATAAGAATTGTTTCAGGAAAAAAAAATCATTATCACATACCACATAGATTTTAGGGAAAGAAAAACAAAGACAAAAAGGAAAGAAAGAAAAGAAAGCATATTTCTTCCAGAGGGAAGAACAGTTGGAAAACCCAGCCGAGAGATTATTAGGTCTATACACTAGTTACAGATTTAAACAATATGTCTTCTGCTTGGGCATCTACTGATATTTGAGTTTTATTCAACTTCTATTGATCAGGTAAAATATGGAAATATGAAAAATAGTAGGTACGGATTGGAATGTGTTGTAAACTTGGACGTGTAAAGAAAGATTGCCAGTAGTAAATGAGAAAGGACCAATTGAGTAATGAGTAGTAGATGAGGATGAGGTTGGAATGGGAGAACTAGACATCAAATTATTTTTAAGAAGTTAAAAAATTTTACATATACATTTTTTTCCAGTTTTATTGAGATATGAAAATCTGCCAACAATAAAGCTGTATCCTCCAAGGCCACCGGAAACTAAAGGTGAGTGTCTGCTGCCCCTTCCAGACCAGGCCTGGAACTTCTAGTTCTTCATAATCCCACCGCCCTCTCCTATGCTCTCACCACCACCCAGCACACCCGCCTGGCTTCATTCATTGATATTATCATTCTCAACTTTGTTGGCATTTGGAGGCCCCTCGTCCATAACATTGTGCACATCTCAATGGAAACTGAGCCGTCAGACTCTCTGATGCAGTAACTTCTTCATAAATCTAGGTTTTAACTCTTTCTCTCTTTCCTATATTTGGGAAAATAATAACTATGTATGTATGTGAATGTTATGTAATATGTGTATCTCTTTGCATCTCTCTCTCTCTCATACATATATAAACAGAAAAAGAAAAAGATACAGACACACACATACCCAAATATATATGCATAGTTATTATCTCCTCACATATTTCCTCCTATTTGCAGAACCTAATAAAGAGAGGGTAAACTGCATCACAAAGATGGTGGCCACATGGTTTTTGAGTATAGAATTATAACAAGCCCATAGGTGATCTTGATTCTAAATGAACCTTCTCAACAGCTAATGGCTTCTTGCAGTGCCAGTGACACCTGCATTTTTTAAAGTAAAGAAAGGGGAAATTCACTCTTTTGGCATCCCTGGCTTTCAGGTACCTGTTTGCTTTTGTTGTTGCCAAAGGTTATAGGGACAAAACAGAAATGACAGATTGTCTGGAGACTGTAAGCTGGTAGCAGCCCACGGCAGTCCAGACAGCGCCAGGGAGCAAAACTTACACAGCCTGCCAGGCCCTGTGCTCTTTCATTGGGACTGCTAAAGGGTGCAGGTGGCCTGGAGATCAGGACACCCTCGTAGAACACAGGAGAAATACTGAATATTTCCTCCCCACCTGTTCCATTTGGCTCTTCTTCATTTGATACAAATATCCTCAGGAGCAAAGAGGACCTGCTTTTAAGGAGAGGTCAAATATCCTCTTTTTTCATTCACAAGAATAAAAATAAATGCAAACCTAAGGGGGAAAAAAGCAAAACAAAAGTATAACAGCAAATAAAGCTGCTTATCAGAGGCAGGAAAGAGCAGAGATAACCACAAGGTCAAAGATTTCTATAGCTATGACAGATAGCATGTGTGATTTTAACCTTTCCCTGCCCTGGAGAGAATTATCTCCTGCACGTGTTTCGTCAATTCCCTGGACCAAAACGTAACCTCCCTGGGAATATTTGTCTTACAGGGTGTGTCTTGACCACTCCAAAGTCCTCTCCAACCTCTGTGGTACAATTTTGGTTTAGATAGATTTCTAAGTTTTATTTCCTCCCATTGAATGGCAGGTTTTCCCTTCCTTACTCTCCTTATCCTCTTCTCTTGCAACCCACACTCCATGTGACTTGCCCACTGTTCACAGCCTCAGGCTCTGTCTGTGCCTGGATCCTCCGGCCAAGTGAGCCCGAGTGGAGGGTCAGCATTATCCCGAAGGCAAAGCTACCGTACTGTTGAATTACCCACAACCTGAGCCCTGATCGACTCCAAAAACTGTGCTCCCAAACTCAGCAGAATTTCACTAAAACCACAAGAAAAACAATGAAGGGACAAAATGAACTGTGAGTTCAGACGCAAGTGTATCAGCTGGAGTTCAGAAAATTAGGGAAGAATGTGACTTCACCCACCCCAAATGGATAGTGTCTGCATAAACAGGCCAAAAGTAGGCCGCATCACGAGAGCTAGAACACAAGACAGAGGTGCCAGTTCAAAAACATCTGAGTTGTGTTTGTGAGAATGATGAGAAAACAGGCTGTTTGAGATATTTTATTTTTGAATAGGGGAGCAATAATGGAAGCTTGCATTGTAAGACCATGTTCTAAAATCACGTGTCTTGATGTTTAATTTATTTCCATTCCCTTACTAGAAGGGGTCTAACAAAGTGTGGTGCTTATGAGTAGAGATTCTGTTTTAGAAAGATCAAATTCAGATTTCCTCTGCTGCTGTGTGAACAAGGATAAATTCCATATCCTCTCTAGGTCTTGTTTTCCTGATTTAGAGTGAGAATAATATGATTTAGCTACCAAATTGACTAGAAAAATCAAGTGAAATAATGCAAGGCAAAACTAAGTACAATGCCTAGGACATAGAATTTTTCAGGAATTATATTTATATGTATTATATTAATAATTAATACATATTATATTATTTATTCAATAATCCAAGTTTCTTTTTGGAGCATCTATTCGATTCCATTTGCTGCGTTGGACACTAAGCATGGAATGATGAGTGAAACTGATTTCCTGTTCTCATCTCATTTTCTGTTTGAAGAACGTGGAAATTTAACCAACAGTTTCAATACCATATCATGCACAATGTGATTACGGTAAGTACAGAAGTCTTGGGTCTGCTGCTATGGAGTGAGGAGCCACTGGGGCTGAGGGGGTTGAGGAGCTTACCAGATTCATGCTTGAGAGGTCAGGTAAGGTTTCCAAGATTTAGAGGTGATGAGCTAACAAGATCCAGGAGGGTCTTCCAAGCTGAGGCAATGGTAGCAGGTGCAGAGGCTTCACAGAGTTCAGAGTGAGCCCCGCCAAACAGTTCACTGGGAGGCCACCCATCCAGGACAGATGGGGCTCCATAACTATAACAAACACAGCAATGTTCTTTACCCATTTCTTTTTTTTTTTTTTTTTTTTTTTTGAGAGAGAGAGAGAGAGTGGGCAAACACATTGGATAGGGAGGCTTGTGGGGGAGGGGTAGAGGGAGAGGGTTGCCCAGCACAGAGCCCAACACATGGCTAGATCTCACAACCCTGAGATCGTGGCCTGAATAGAAATCAAGAGTTGGATGCTTAACTGTCTGAGCCACCCAGGCACCTCTACCCATTTCTGAGAGAACAGAAATAATTGACTCTGCACATGGAATTTGACAGCAATTAATTGGAAGATATAGATGTTAATGTTTTGTTATAATCTGATATTAATTAATTAAATAATTTTACTTGTCAAGTTAGTAGAATGGCAGCCCAAATTGCAGAAAATTTTATGTTTCTGGAGCACAGAGAGATGAGCAAGGTAAAAAGAAAATCACCAAAGAGGCACCTGGGTGGCTCAGTCGCTAAGTGTCTGCCTTTGGCTCGGGTCATGATCCCAGGGTCCTGGGATTGAGCACCGCAGGAGCTCTCTGCTCAGCAGGGAATCTGCTCCCCACTGCTCCCCCACCGCCTGCCTCTCTGCCTACTTGTGATCTCTGTCTGTCAAATAAATAAATAAATAAATAATCTTAAAAAAAAAAAAAAGAAAGAAAGAAAATCACCAAAGTCCCAAAACAAAAGAAAAGGAAAACATTCTAGAAATAAAGTTGCTGTAGCATACTGACTCCAGTAGGGATTTGGGAGTTACTGATGAAAATCTATAGTCATCACCCTATGCACCACTGTCACGAAAAGAGGAAAATGAGAAAGCAGAGCCAGGGCTCAAGAGAGTCAGAATTGAAATATAAATTAAATGTAATCATGCCATGTATTACCACCTCTGCTCCCGTGCAACTCAGAAACCCATTTCAGTATAAACACAGTGCCGTGCTGTTCCATCTGTAAGAGGTTGACCTCAAAGGGGAAAAAATCATCTATTCTCACAACCGAAGCTTACTCTTGATTAAGGGAATGTGATTGTAAGGGCAGTTTCCGCAAACCTTTGCAATTCAAATGAACTCTGCAAATTTAAAAGAATCTCATTGATCAACCTGGCACTAAACCTCTCCTTTCCTTTCCTTCTTAGTCTCTCCTCTATTTTTTTTTTTATTATTGAGCCAAATGTTATCATATATATAATGAAAAGCTACCATGCCACTCTCTGCTTTCAGTCTACCGATTATTGAGACTCACAAAATGATTAAAACCCAAGAAAAAGATAAGACAGATAAGGTACCAGAAGAAATAAATACAAGAAGACAGAGTACCACTATTACCTTCAAAATGCTGGAGAAAAAATACCAACAAACTAGAATTTAGCATGCATCTAAATTATCATTTTAAAGTGAGAGGAAAAAATAAGGACATATTTAGACTTATAAGAGAATGTGGGAGCTTAGCACCAAATCAACTTTACTAAAGTAGTTATTAATCAATGTAATCCAGAATCCAGAAGGAAAGTAAGCAATATGAATAATGAAAAAAAGAAATTCCTAAACTCTTATAGTTTAATTAAATTTACTTTTGTTAGCAAAACTAAGTTCAATTAACTCCTAATTGTTTAAAAATAATATTTTTTAAAATTTATTTTGTAAAAGAACAGTAGCTTCTGGGTATAATGGAGTAACTAAGATCAAATGTACCTTCTCATTGCAAACAATTAGAAAACTGGATTCCTGTCTCACACTGAGGTCTTCCATCCATTTTGAGTCTATCTTTGTGTGTGGTGTAAGGAAATGGTCTAGTTTCATTCTTCTGCAGTTGGATGTCCAATTTTCCCAACACCATTTGTTGAAGAGACTGTCTTTTTTCCATTGGACATTCTTTCCTGCTTTGTTGAAGGTCAAAATCCTTGAGAAGAACACAGGCAGCAACCTCTTCAACCTCAGCTGCAGCAACTTCTTCCTAGAAACATTGCCAAAGACAAGGGAAACAAGGGCAAAAATGAACTATTGGGATTTCATCAAGATCAAAAGCTTTTGCACAGCAAAAGTAACAGTCAACAAAACCAAAAGACAACTGACAGAATGGGAGAAGATATTCGCAAATGACAGATCAGAAAGAAGTATCCAAAATCTATAAATAACTTATCAAACTCATCACCCAAAGAACAAAGAATCCAATCAAGAAATGGGCAGAAGACATGAACAGATAATTCTGCAAAGAAGACATCCAGATGGCCAACAGACACATGAAAAAGTACTCCACATCACTGGCATCAGGGAAATACAAATCAAAACCACAGTGAGTTACCACCTCACACCAGTCAGAATGGCTAAATTTAACAAGTCAGGAAACGACAAATGTTGGCGAGGATGCGGAGAAAGGGGAACCCTCCTACGCTGTTGGTGGGAATGCAAGCTGGTGCAGCCACTCTGGAAAAACAGTATGGAGATTCCTCAAAAAGTTGAAAATAGAGCTACCCTATGACCCAGCAATCGCACTACTGGGTATTTACCCTAAAGATACAAATGTAGTTATCCAAAGGGACACATGTACCCAAATGGTTATAGCAGCAATGTCCACAATAGCCAAACTATGGCTAGAACCTAGATGTCCATCAACAGATGAATGGTTAAAGAAGATGTGGTATATCTGTACAATGGATACTATGCAGCCATCAAAAGAAATGAAATCTTACCATTTGCAACAATGTGGATGGAACTAGAGGGTATCATGCTAAGCAAAATAAGCCCATCAGAGAAAAACAATTATCATATGCTCTCTCTGATATGAGGAATTTGAGAGGCAGGGCAGTGGGGAGTCACGGGAGTTAAGGAGGGAAAAAATGAAACGAGATGAGATCAGGAGGGAGACAAACCATAAGAGACACTTTTTTTTTTTTTTTAAAGATTTTATTTATTTATTAGTCAGAGAGAGAGAGAGCGAGCGAGCGCACAGGCAGACAGAGTGGCAAGCAGAGGCAGAGGAAGAAGCAGGCTCCCCGCCGAGCAAGGAGCCCGATGTGGGACTCTATCCCAGGACGCTGGGATCATGACCTGAGCCAAAGGCAGCTGCTTAACCCACTGAGCCACCCAGGTGTCCCACCATAAGAGACTCTTAATCTCATGAAACAAACTGAGATTTGCTGGGGGGTGGGGGGTAGGCCTAGGGTGGCTGAGTTATAGACATTGGGGCAGGGGGGTATGTGTTATGGTGAGGGCTGTGAACTGTATAAGCCTGATGATCCACAGACCTGTACCCCTTGGGTAACATATAATAATACATTATATGTTAATTAAAAAAAGAAAGAAAGAAAAAAAAAAGAAAACTGGAATAACACAAAATTCACAGTATTCAGACATACAGACAGGAAGAAAGAGTGTGATCACAGAGAAAAGGGAAACAACTGAGTCGAGCCCTGTGATCATCCCAGCTTTCAGTCTCGGTACAATAGTCTAATGTTTCAGCAAGGGTGCTGCTAAGTGGAGCATGGTGCTCTCACAGACTCAAAATGATGCTCAACATCATTACTCACCAGGGAAATGCATATTAAAACCACAACAGGGGCAGCTGTGTGGCTCAGTCATTTAAATGTGCCACTCTTGATTCCCACACTAGTCACGATCTCAGGGTTGAGAAATCCAGCCCCACGTGTTGGATTACACACTCAGCAGAGAGTCTGCCTGAGTATCTCTCCCCCTGCCCCTCCCCCTACTCATGTGTGCTATAGACAAACAAGCAAACAAACAAAATCTTTTAAAAAAAGAATCAAACCACAACAAATACCAACCCCTATGCACCCACCAAGGCAGCTAAAATAAAAAAATATTGAAGGATGTGGATCGCCATGTGATCTAGCAACTGCTCTCCCGGGTATTCGCCCAAGAGAAATGAAAACATGTCCATGTGCAGATCTGTACATGATATTTATAGAAACTTATTTGTAATAATAAAAAGAGAGAGAGAAACAACCCAAATGCCCACCAACAAGGGAGTGGATAGTTTGTAATATATTCATTCAATAGAACATTATTTACAAATAAGTGGAACCAAGAACTAACATACATAACATCATGAATAAAAGTCAAAAATATACTGAGTGGGGGCACCTGGGTGGCTCAGTGGGTTAAGCCTCTGCCTTCGGCTCAGGTCATGATCTCAGGGTCCTGGGATAGAGTCCCGCATCGGGCTCTCTGCTCAGCAGGGGAGCCTGCTTCCCCCTCTCTCTCTGCCTGCCTCTCTGCCTACCTGTGATCTCTCTCTGTCAAATAAATAAATAAAATCTTTAAAAAATATATATATATATACTGAGTGAAGGACGATGGACAGAAGAGACTGGGCACTGCGTGATTTCATTTATGTGAAATTCTAGAAAAGAAAAATCTAATTGAGAGTAACCGAAAACAGGTTAGTATTTGCCTGGGTGCAAGAAACTGAGAGATTGATAGAAAATGAGCTTCATTGAGATTAAACACACAAATTATTTCATAATTTGTTGAAGCCACACACTTCCATTATTTTTCAGCTATATCTTAATATAGTTCACTAAAATGTGATAATGAAAAATCTAGGGAAACATTATACAGCTGATACACATATGAAAAGATGTTCAACTTTACTAGGATTTAGGGAAATGCAATAATACACTACAATCAAATTTGCGAAAATTAAAATGTCTGAAAATACCAGCTGTGGACAAGGATGTAGGGAGTCATGTAATCTCACCCTTGAGATATGGGAGTGTCAACTGATATAATGTCTGGTAGATTTGGGGTATGCTGACCCCATCATGCACAATGACACAGAAACCTGTAGTCAGATTGCCTGGGTTCAAATCCTTCTCATCTAATTATCATAAACTTTTGATTCCTTATTTGTAAAGTGAGGATAATGAGTAAAGCTACTTCATAAAAAAATGCTAACATCAGATCAATTAACACATGCAATATATGTAAAGTCTTAGAACAATGCTTGCTTTGATCTGGGAAGGTTACACAGGGAATTTTAATTCTTTCAACATTTATATTCGCTTTTTACTTTGAAAAACATTTGACGCAAATTGGGTAATGTCACATTTTGTAAACCAGGTGTTGAGTCACAGATGTTTATGTTGCTCTGTGTGAATGGTTCAAGATACTGGAGTTTTATGTTAAAATCATAATTCTTCATGTCTTTATAAAAAGTAAGAAAACTAAGGATAGGCATATAAACGTTACAATTTTTCTTTCAATTCATTTACTCACCATATCTGCAAGCCCCAGCAGCAATTATGTTTATAGTCCCACCTCTAAGCTAATGAGACTTATTATCAGCATAGGTTTCAAGTATATTTCACATTTGCAGACTTACTTTTCATTCATGTATACATACACTTGTAGTTTTACCAGATATGGATACTAAAACTGAATTTACATTACTAAATACTAAAATAAAATGTTTAGTTCTTTCATTATATTTAACATAATTTCTTTCACTAAGATTTTGCCATCATTATTTTTTGTAAATTTTCTTATTATGCTTAATTCCTCTACACTCTAGTCAGGTTTAAAGGTAGAGAGCCTAGATTCAAGCAGCCGGAAGTAAGTTGCTTTTTTTATGACTTTAACTGTTGATTTAATGCATTGCTCAGAGAACCATTAAGTTCTTATCCTAGTGCTTCAGACTCCATTATTGGTTACAATGTTTTTTTGAAAGAGTATTTTATAATTATATCATAAGTTATTTCTGAACATTTTCCAGAAATCAGTGGATAAAAGTATGTAATTTCAACATTTTCCTTAGAGGAAATTTGAGTTATCAAACTGAATGATCTGGGAATTAATAAAATTAAATTAAAAATTGTTCTTTGCAAAAGAGAGAGAAAAAGAGAGAGACAGAGACACAGAGACAGAGAGAGACAGAGGGAGAGAGAAGGAGGGAAAGAGAAAGAATGCAATGAAACTAATAAAATATTAGTTTGTAACAAAAGGTTTTCCTCATACAGACTCTCATGAAGCTGAGATTAGAACATTTAGATCCATTACTAAAATAAACAATGGAGGGACGCCTGGGTGGCTCAGTTGGTTAAGCAGCTGCCTTCAGCTCAGGTCATGATCCCAGCGTCCTGGGATGGAGTCCCACATCGGGCTCCTTGCTCGGCAGGGAGCCTGCGTCTCCCTCTGCCTCTGCCTACCACTACCTGCTCACTCTCTCTCTAACAAATAAATAAATTAAAAAAAATTAAAATAAACAATGGATGCAGTGAGAAAAAAGAACGAATATTTGCTAAATAGATTTTTTTTGCTAAATAGATATAAAATTTAAAAAGTTTGTTGATATTTCCTTAAATGTAAAGAGATTAAATGCTTTTTAGCTACTAGGATTTCACTTTCTTTATTTTTTTAACACACAATTAATTACAGTGGAGTTTTTTATCCCCCTAGGTGGTGGCATTAGAGGTGATATTTATCATTTTTGAGCTTTATGTTCTAATATAACATATTTTACTTTTGAAAAACTTACCTGGGAATCTCAGAAAAGCAGAAAGCTTGGGGTAAGAATTAGATTTGATTGTCATGCATACTCAACATCTAGGAAAATTCCAGTCCCTAAAATTAGCCAGTTGTTAAAATGAATAAAACAGTATATTATAGACAACCCTAATGTGAAAGATACAAATTTAGCTTATTTTTCTGAGTAGCTACAACATGTAATTAATCACACCGTACAGCACAGTGTAGTTAAGAATGTGAGTTTTGTAATTTGCACTTCTGAGTAGACATTTTCCTAGCTGGGTGACCTAAGGTGAATTACTACATGTTTCTGTATCTCGATTTCCTCGTCTTCTAAAAGGAAGTTATTAAAAGTTTTTAGTCTTATTGGTTTGGTATGAGAATTAATAAATTAATAAATCTACAATGTGGAATGTAATAGACCGAATGTTTACATCTTCCCAAAATGTATATGCCAAAGCCCTAACCCCCAATATGACGGTATTTTGAGGTAAGTCACAGATGATAATTAACTTTAGATGACATCATGAAAGCAGGGCTGTTGTTTCACTTGCTCGCTCTCTCGCTCTCTCCACCACCTGAGGACACAGGAAAAAGGCTACCATCTACAAGCCAAGAATAGGGTCTTCATCCAGACCCCCCACCATGTTGGTACCCTGACCCTAGACTTCCCAGCCTCCAGAACTGTGAGAAATAAATACCTGTGGGTTAAACCATCCTATCTATGACACTTTGTTACACTACCCCACACAGACTGAGACATACGAGTACATAACAAGTAGTTACTACATAAATGTTAGTTTATATTAGTTCATCTTTTGTTTATTGCTGAGTATGTAATTTGCACTCAAGTTTTTGATTTCCGCACATATACTAAAATGTGAAGAAAGAAGGAGACACAGGAAATTCAAAACTGAAAGTCAATCTGGAACACTTACCCTCCTCCATTTTCGGGATTTACAACACAATCCTGGTCCAACCTTTCACAGCCACACAGGTCGTCAGTGAATCCGACCAGGATGGAACTCACAGTTTCTCGCCCCAGAGTCAGCACCTTTTCCGCAATGCTTCTCTTACTGATCCTTAGGTACCTTTTAAAATAAATCATAGATCAGAACACCCTTCTAAGGATGTAGTTTAGAGCGATAAATACGAAATTATAATTCAACTCCCACCTCCCATCGACCCCTGGTAGCATATTGGAAAACTTTTCTCTAGAGAAATGTGATTGTTCCAATACAAAGTCAAGTATCTAGAGACCCTAAGAATTTTTTCTTATGGAATTTCTGACACATGACCATGTATTTCTTTTAGTTTTTTGTGTTTTTTTTTTGTTTATTTTTGACATTGAGAGACAACTGTGTGCTTCTGGTGGAAGCACATGCCATTTGGACTTTTCCTGTTTCTTATTTCTGCTAAGGTAACTCTTCCGACTGCTCTAGCAGTCCATCAGTCTGCTAACTTTTCATCAGCCCCGTGCCTGTTCAGTTCAAGGAGGCATCATTCCTCACCTGCGGTATCCTGATAGCCTCTTTAACTGGGCTTGCAGCCCCTGGAATGGTCTATGTTTGGGGACTTTGTGTGCTGTAGCTACCGATTCCTTCAAAATGTGAGTCTGCCTCTGCAATTGTGATATATTGACTGCCATTTCTACAACAGCCAGAAAGCTTTTCTAAGCCCATGTATCATTTGTCTCTGCTTGATTGTTTGCTTTTTGCTTTATTTCTTTTCCTCATTTAAAAAAGTAAAACATGTCTATTACAGAAATACAGACAGCAGATTTTGAAAAGAAAAGAAAGATTACATATACCTGCACCATTCAGACCAAGGTGAGTCACTTTGAACCCTTTGGCATGCATTTTTTCAGTAAAGCCGGGTTTTGACTTTGCCTTTCTACCTACACTAATTTGGTCACAAGAACATTGTTTACTTTGAAGGCATTTTGATTTCATTGTCCATTTGCTTTCCATTTTGAAAATAGCAGTGATGGGGCACGTGGGTGGTTCAGTGGGCTAAGGGTCTGCCTTCTGCTTAGGTCATGATCCCAGTGTCCTGGGATGGAGCCTTGCATCGGGCTCTCTGCTCAGCAGGGAGCCTGCTTCTCCCTCTCCCTCTGCCTGCTACCATGCTCGCTCTCTCACTCTCTCTCTGTGTCAAATAAATAAATAAATAAAATCTTAAAAAAATAAAAGAAAAGAAAATAGTATGGACATGTCAAGTACAGAATTCAGTGTGGTCAGCAACATCAAAAAACTATTACTGTGATAATATCTATCCATCTTGAATCACAGTTCAGTACTGAAATAGTGAGATAATTTGCTCATAATTTTGTAAATTAGCTAAGAAATAAAATACAAATCATAAATCTTTTATTCAGTTCATAAGCCGTATAACTATGTAAGAACATGAATCTACAATAAAATAAAGAATAGCTGGTCCTGCAGGCAGTTAAAATTTTACATAGATGAGAAAATTTCAATACCATTTAGAAGTTATACTAACTGACAGTAAAAACTTTGTAGAAACAATCAACAGGGACTAAAACTTACAGTTTCTAAAATTACTTGGTAAAAATTTTATTGATTAAATTTGGTGTAAGAGTCCATTCTTACTGACAAAGCATGACTTCAACTTGACTTCTCTGTGGTTTGTTTTCTTATCAGGCTATTGTCCTATCAGTTTCATTTTTGGAGTATGTGATACAAAGAACTGAAAAGAAACAAAACCACAGGAACTACAGTTAGCAAGATTCAAAAATAAACAAAAATTCATTAACTTAAGTAAATTTACATTGTAAAATGTATCAGAAAATAACTGTTCCTTTGACAATTATGCTTAAACGGCCCTATTCATAATATTGATCATAGAATTACATTTGCTTAATTGCAAGAATATCAGAAAACATCTTTTGGTAAAAATCCACCAATATTGGTGTAATTTGGTTAAAATATTCCCTAACGAACTGAGACTTAATAAGGTTCTGGGTTGGGAACCTGAGTGGCTCAGTCAGTTAAATGGCTGCCTTCAACTCAGGTTCATCTCAGGGTCCTGGGATTGAGCCCTATTTCAGGCTACCTGCTCAGCGGGTCGTCTGCTTCTCCCTCTCCCTCTGCTGCTCCCCCTACTTGTGCTCTCTCACTTGCTCTCTCTTTCTCAAATAAATGAGTAAAATCTTTTTTTAAAAAAAGGTGTCTGGGTCAACAGAATGGGAACAAAATGGTGGGATCACATTTCATACACCTCTTATCCCCCACACATGCTAGGTGGAAAGCAGCATGCGATGCATTTTACTGATCTCTAATTTTCTTTAACGAAGAATTTGAAATAGTTAAAAATCATTAAATAAAATTACAAATCTAATTTATTTTGTGTCCAATCTTACTTATTCTCAACTGAGGAATTTTTATTCAAAATACTGTCATATTTTTCATCTTAAAAAACAAGAACCCCTTGCAGCTTGAGAATGAAACAATGACTAATGCTGGTGAAACTCTCTGTGTCCTTCTGTGCTCACATTCTCATAATTTGTTATAAACAAAAGCTCTATCATACTCCTGATACATTTCTTCTATTTATAACCATTCAAGTCTCTAGACAGACCTGAGCTTAAGCCTAGCTCTGCCAATTATTAATGGCAGGATCTTTTTTAAGTTACTTAATCCTGATAGCTCAAAGTCCTCTCAGTGAAAAATTGGGGAAATAATCTTACCATATCTTTTGTGTTGTTGTGTTGACCAACGGTCATTCATATAACCACTTAGCATTGTTCTTGGTGCATGGTGCATATGTAATAAATACCGAGTTATTATTATGGCCAATGTCTTTAGTAAAATTAAGATGAATTCCTAAAGCTATATGATATGCTCTTTTTGTGGTGGCTTTCAACTAGAGGCTTAAGAACAAAGTGGTTGAAAGGTTAGGAATAAATATAAAACTTAAAGTAAAAGTCACACGTCACAAAAGACACATAAAATTGCCATGCAAATATCAAATTATTTGTGTAATAGTATAATATTTGTAATGTATTTCATATTTTTTTAAAATGTGTAAGTAACTAATTAACTGCATTTAAGGCAGTACAGAAAAGTGTCTTCCAAAAGAAAATCGTGAAAATAAAATAAAATACAACCCTCAATATCGACATAGTCTCTATGCCACTTTAAGACAGCAGATAGAGATTCTTTATGCATGTTACCATAACCTGTGTGCATGAAGAAGAGGTGACATACTGTCAGCATTTGTAGGATACCCATTTCATATTTGAAGTACTAGCTATATTTCTGTTCATTTATTTGTTTGTTTTTACACATTCTCCTTGGTAGCTAAATCTAATTACACTTAACCATGCCTGTGTTTACTCAGATTCACACTAAAGAATAACCTTAATCAAAAAAGGATCATTCACACTTTTGAGCCTTGATTAGGAATATTGAAAAATAACATTTTAAAGATTCCCAAATGCAGAATATGTAAATCATTCAGTAATTGTTATCACATAATCTAAAGTAAACTATGCTCTGTGTCAAGTGAAAAAAAAAGGCACATGGGAGAATACAGTGTTTAATGAATATGGCAGGAAACATATTATTTTCTGCAGTAATTGCACGTCCCATGCAAAGACATAATATTAAAACATATTCTATCAACAATTTATGTTAAACCACATGTATTTTTTATAAAATTTAATGAAGTAGAAATTGCTGTTTAACTTCCAATTGGCTTGTCTTTTGAATTGTTCAAAGGAAAAAGTAACAGAGCATAATTTAAGTATCATCAGTCTTCAGGGTTATCTTCCAATACAATCACTAAAATTGGGTACCTGTAAAAGATATCAATGATATGCACGTATCTCATCAAATATATCTTTTAAGGTATAAATGTAATCAATGCTACTAATCAATGCTTATCTCTTACTTGGTGAAAGATCAAAGACATGGAAAAATAAATCAGAAGTAGAATACTTTTTCTTTTTTCCCAGTTTCTTAAAAATAGCTAATGGACATAGTATACTTAGGCCCAAATATATTTAATTTTGCAATATTTTATTTTTTTTATTCTTAACTTGAATTGCATGAAATAACAACACATATATTGGCTAAAATTAATGTTTACAGTGTAACATTCTCAACCTCTTCATTTTGCAGGTGTATTGATTCTAAGAGTTTCAGTTTAAAAATCACTTAATGTTTTAAAGTGTATCTATATATATATACAAATATACAAGAATATTCTTTGCAGCATAGTTTCCTTTTTTAAAAAAATTTTTTTATTAACATATAATGTATTATTAGCCCCAGGGGTACAGGTCTGTAAATTGTCAGGTTTGCACACTTCGCAGCACTTACCAAGCAGCATAGTTTCTAATCACAAAATATTTTAAAACTCTGAATGTCCACCAATATGGAATTGAGTAAATAAATTATGATATATTATTATAATTAAAGAAAATATCATCATTAAGAAATAAAGTATATCTACCTGATCTTAATGTGAGACAATCTCAGATATATTTTTAAATGATAGTAAGTTGTGTAAAAACAAGTGGAGTTGAATACCAATGAGATTAATAAAGAAATGTACACACACACTTATAGAGATATTGTAGATTAATTGATGGCAAAAATTTCTCTAGAAGAATTAATGGCAGTGGGGTGGGAAACTTAGTTTACTCTATACACTTTTATACATTTAAAATTTTTTATCTACACAAAAAGTAAATAACCTCTTCTTTTTAGGAAAAGAATATCTAGCTAAAATATTGGTGCTTAATTATTTTGAGCAACTATAACATCTGAAAAACAAGTTACTGGTGCAATTATGTTCAGAACTAAATTCCAAACTGATCATCACAAGTAACTTCTACCAAAGACAATAAAAGATATATAGCATACATAACATATATTGTGTCATTGAAATTTACTAAGAGAGTAGAACTAAATGTTTACACTAAAAAAAAGGAAAAATGTAAATATGTGAAATGATGGATGTATTAATTATAACTCAGTAGGGGAACCCCTCCCAGAGTGTGTATTTATATATATATATATATGTACATATATGTCAGATCATCACACTGTATTCTACAATCCTACAATATTATTTATCAGTTATACCCAAATAAAGAAAAATACATTTTAAAAATATTTAAATGAAGGTACATAACATTACAGATAGAAGTATTCCTATAATCTTGATAAAGAAGCTAGCTATTATGATGAAGTTAGGAAATTAGCAATGCTAGTTATAAAATAGTAAAATATTGTTACTATGTTAGTGATAACTGATTATTCATATTGAAAGGCTACCATATGCAATAGATTCATTATATATGAGGCGGACAAGGATGCAGCCAAAAAGCTCTAATATGCTGACATGACCCAATTTATTCAAGGTCACTCAGCCAATCTGTGTTAAAATCAGAAGTGAAATACAGCTCGTAATGGAGCCCTCATTTCACTAGACAGCGCTGTCTGATAGAAGCGGGTGGCATTCATCATGGTGACACATTACCTGTAGGCTGCACCAATGAAGTGAGACATCCATAATAAAAGAAAAGTAGTAAAAAAGAGAGACAGAAAATCCATTTATTCAAGTTAAGGAGTATTCCCTTTCTGCAGTAGTTCCAGATTAACCAGTATACTCATTCCGTCCCATGGACCTATTATAATAAGTAGGAACAAGATGGAAAAGCAGTATTTGGGGTTAAAAAAAAAAAAAAAAGCATCTGGAGTGACATATGAGTTTCAGACTCCATTCCTTCCCCTTTAGTCCTCTGACTGAATTTGTGGTCAACACTAGCCAAATGCAAACATACTATATAAAGTCGCTTTCTCAGCTCCCTATTGTTTGTTCTCCTTAGTTATTATGATTAAAATGCATTTTCAGAAACAGAAATGTACAAAAGGTATTCAAACCTGACTTATTGTCCTCTAAATATGGCTCAAACCTTCACTTACAACATTATTTATCTGCAAAAATCAAATGCAATTTTATTAAATGGATGTATATTTTGCAGCTCACAATTTTAAATAAGTTTGAACAGTAATTGCATTTCCCAACAGTCTCCTGGGAGGAAATAAAATATGATTTTTTTTTCCTGACCTCCAACTGCAGGAAAATTACTTCATTATTACTTTACTCTGTAATAGACTGTCTCTATAATCATTTACTTTGATGTTACATAATCTGAAATATTTTTACAAATAAATGAAAAACACTTTTCTTCAAAGATAAATTTCTACACACACACACACACACACACACACACACACACACACACTCCCCAGAATGAAAAAATTGTATCAAATAAGTATTTAAAGATGTAGACAAAATTCCTCTGAATTGTCTCTTTTTTCAGGTTAATTCTCTTCAACATTTGGTAGCTCATCTATAAATACACTGCCTTAACCAAACCATCTTGGAATATAATATCTAGTACCCAAAGCAAAGAATTGTTTTCTCCATCGTGCTGACCCTATTTATTTATTATTTACATTTATTATTGCAAAGGAGGTCACAACTCTTTTTTTAGGTACTTTCTACTATTAGCTAGTATTGAATTAAAATTCCTACATTTTTTGTACCCTTATTTCAATGGGTAACTAACCTGTTCTTGTGAATTTCCTTTCGGCAACAAACATACATTTGTATTGTCACTTAATAATTTTCATCTCAAAATTATTTCAACCTCTCAAGGACTTCTTTGTATTTGATACTGTAATTGATCATTTTTGTTTCTTTACAATATCTGTCACCTCACAATTAGATAGGCAAGCTATCGGTGTCTTCATCCAAATCATTAATAAAATTTTGAATGTGCAAGAGCCAAAGAAAATGCCATAACATTCCAACTTGACATTGACATATATCATCATTTTTAGACTGTGATTCCACCCCTCTCCATTATTAGCTGTGATATATTTCTATACCTGGTCCAGTAACATCTCTTAGAACCCTGTCAAACGCCTCACTGAAATGCTGAAGCACTATGACTTCCAGTCTATGAACACTCAGTTCAGGGACAGGTACAACAAATAGAATATTCACTTAGGTCACAATAAATACCTTAACATGCATGGCTGACACACACACACACACACACACACACACACACACACACACACACAAAATTACTAATTCTAAGCAATATTATTTAAAAATGATACCACATATCATAATCCTTTTTAAGAGCCTCCTCACTCTTACTTCTCTGCATCATCTACTTATGTCCTTATTTCTATGGCTCATTTCCTTTCCACCAGAATTCTGGATCTCACACATTAGTTAAATTAAAAAAAAAAAAAATAGAGATCATAGTAATAGAAGTTGCCAGCTTTTTAGTTTTCTAAGTAAAGAGAATATAAATAAACTAACTCATTTATTATTGTTCTCAATTAAAGAAATAATTTTTTAAAATATGAGTTTATTTTTTAGAGAGAGTGCACAAGTGGGAGGGGCAGAGGGAGAGGGAGAAAGTCTCAAGAAGACTCCATGCTGAGTGCAGAGCCTGATGCAGGGCTCAATGTCATGACCCTGAGATGACCTGACCCAAAACCAAGAGTCAGTTGCTTAACCGATGGCACCACCAAGGTGCCCAAAAGATAATTTTTATCATTAGAATAAGAAGAACATAACTCAGAAATTTAAAAAATATTAATTACATTTATCTTTATGAAAACTGACCACATTTTCTTATTTACTTTTTTCACTGGCCGAGAAAATATTTCCACAGACTATCTTCTAAAGGCCACTGATCTAGAGCTTGTTCTCAGTAGACCAAAAAAAGAAATACTCCATTTACTCAATATACATACAGAAAAAAGTGCTATGTGTCAGAAAATATGATAGGTGTGCCAGGGATGGAACATTTCTTTAAGATATGCTTAACTGAAGAGAAATGACAGGCCAACAGAAGGATAATCAATTATGGTACAGACTGTTGGTAAGTGTTCTAACAAGATCAGTATAGGGTACTGAGAAAACATGGAGTGAGGGCTACCATGTTGATCTAAAATGAGCTAAAGAAGTCTTCCCAGGGAAAGTGAGGGTTAAGTTAAAAGCTAAGTAATTGACAATGACTACAATTAGGATGATATTAAAGAGCAGTAAGGAAAGAGGGAAAGAGAGAGGGGAAGGCTGTTCAAATAATAGAAGCAAGTAATGAGGCCAGGCATTGAGAACAAAATTGAAATTCTACAGTCACTAGAAGTAGTTTAGCATAAAGCGCAAGAATCCAAGTATAGGATTGACCCAACATGAGAGCTATTATTAGATTATTGACGATAACAGTGCCTACTTTCTAATTAGTTTCTACGTGATGCTTTATAGCCATTTATTTAAATTAATTTCATTCTTCCTTTTTCTTATATTTAACAAGCACTTTTAAAGCACTTATATTTACAAGACTTTCTTCTCAGTAAGAGAAAGGAGAGACTAATTTAATCCTCACAACATCTATGTATATTATTTTCCCCATAATATTTACGGGAAAACCAATCCATATAGACACTACATAACTTGCTCAAGTGATAGAGCTGGTAAGTAGCAGAATTTGGCGTCAACCCCAATCTAGCTCCCGAATCTACGCTTTCAAATACTACATTATGTGTAAGAAATGTAGAGTCTCTCCATTTTATTTTTTTTAAGATTTTATTTATATTTGACAGAGAGAGACAGCAAGAGAGGGAACACAACAGGAGGAGTGGGAGAGGGAGAAGCAGACTTCCCACTGAGCAGGGAGCCCCATGCGGGGCCCAATTCGGGGCTCCATCCCGGTAACCTGGGATCATGACCTGAGCCACCCAGGCGCCCCAACCAGGAGCTGTTTTGTTGTTGTTGTCGTTGTTTAATTTTTATTTCATGTTATTTTATTTTATTTTCAGTGTTCCGAGATTCATTGTTTATGCACCACACTCAGTGCTCCATGCAACACTGGCCCAAGATTACACTGTGTCTCTCTCTGTCAAATAAATAAATAAAATCTAAAAAAAAAAAAAAGAAAAGAAAAGGAAGGAACCACTGGCCCAAGATTACAAGGACAAGAATTCATGTCTACCTACCTCAACCTCCTGTTCTACAGCTGAAAGAGCGTGACTGTGAACATTCTGAAGCCAGACTGCCAGTGTTCATATCTCAACTCTTCTACTTACTAACTACTGCTTGTTAACTGCATTACTCTGGAAAACTTTTCTGGCTTTCTCATGCATCAGTTTCTCCATCTATAAAGTATGCAATTGTAAAATATATGCCATATAAGGTCATAGGTAAGAATTAAAGGACAACTACTTCTAAAATACTTCAGAAGAGAGCATAATTGATAATGCCCAATAAGAATCATCTGTTACTATATTGTTTTACATGGCTTCCTGGTAACAGCAAACTCTGAAAGCATTTGTCATAATCAAACAGAATTTCACAGATACGTGTTCAAAGAAAATACTTTCTGTTTATTTTATAAAACCACACCTAACCAGATCAAATGAACGAACTAATCATGTAACTTTCTAGGGCACAATTGGACCACTGATAGTTTTAATATTAAGTTAATCATTCATTTTAAATGTTTTGTTTTCCTTGTTATTGAAAGTTTAGATTTAGGACGTACAGGCACTGGTTTTAGCTAATGGGAAAATTAAAGGGATTCGTTGGCTTTGTTGCTGAGTGAGCCTTTTTGAGAACTGGCTTTCTGTTGAAAAAGAAGCCAGTAAGCCCATTTAGAATGGTATGAGCTGTCAGCTGAATGTACCATTTGTTGACTTCAACAATGAGATGCCTACCATTGATTTTTTTTTTCTTTATTTTAAGGCTCCTTAAAAAAGATAAGTACAACAGAATTTTGGCTGAAATTTAGTGGGGAAAAATCATATGAATTCCTTACAATGAAAATGAAATTTTCAGGTATAATTAATTCTCTAACCCAACCTATAACCTCATAAACTTGTCTTTTGCACATTTTGCAATGCAGTAAAAGAAAATTCTGAGTGTCTACTGTATGTAAGGCCTTTTCAAAAATCTGCTGAATTAAGACTATCATATTGTGTCACACCATGTACCACACTGTGCTTCTGGTACATTGTGTGTCAGACACCAACCATACACAGAATAACAAGAAATGGTCCCTGCCCTGAAGGAATAGTTATGTTTTGGTTATCTTATAATTCTAAAATTTAAATGACCACTAAACCTGATATTTACCATTGATATTTATTCAATCAACAATAGTCAAAATATTTATTGGTTGCTTTCCTGTTAGTATCTAATTAATATTTATCTTCCCCTAAAAGGAAAAGGAAGCATAGTAAGATACGTCCATTGACATTTTGTTCATGGAGATCTCTCTTTCAAATTAACAAGTAGATATTTAAAAACTTGGTATCAGTAGTTTGGCCTATCTTGATCCAGAATCAAGAATTATTACTCATTATTGATATAATTCTTAGTGGAAGAGAAAATTGATTACCTCCACTTTTGTATGAGTAAATGTTTTGTACTTACAAAACAAACCTTATTCTCAATTAGAACAATCAGGTAAGTCCTTTCCAAGGTGAAGTATAGCTGAACGTAAGAATTAGCATTGTACAATGTTCAATAGAATATCCCAGATAAAGTCTTTGCTCCTAAACAATAGTAGTCCTTTTGATTTCTGCACTGATACTAACACTTTTTTCCTGTACATAAAAAAGAAAATAGTCATTAGCATATTCTGAATAAAATGCTTATTTGTCCATCCGGTATAAAGTAAATGTCCCCATCTTTTTTTTTAATGTCTTTTTGCTCTCATCTGACATGAACTGCCATTAAAGAATATTTCATAGTTTTGTAGTTAACCGTACTTTTTATTTCCCCAAAACAATTTGTTCAGAAAGTATATCAAGAGGAATTTCTTTTTTAAAAGGAGAAACAAAAGCATCTGAATGAATTAGGAGGATAATCATTATCCATAAAGATGGAAGTCAAGATATGCCATTTTACTAATTGTAAATAACATCCCTGATGCTAGTCTAAAAGAGAAATAGTTCATCAGCTTAAATTATCACTGTGCTTATCCCTCTACAGAGTTAGTGAGTGGAAACATGCATACTGCATTTGACCTGCAGTAGTAAGTCAGGAGATCCTGAAATTTTATTATGAGCTCCACATCAAATTTAACAGGACAGTCTTTTAGGTTTAAATCAAAAGTATGTGCTCTCTGAATACTGATTTTTTTTTTTAACTTGGAAAAGGAATATTTTATGCATGAATTGCTATGGGATGACTTAGTTGAGAAAAATACCATGATTATCTTTTTTTTTTTTTTTTACCGTGATCATCTTAAGATAACATTTAATCAACTCCCTTTCTATTAAAAGCAATTATGTTTCTATATCCAGAGGAATAACTGGACAGTTTTCTTCACCATTAGAACTGGAACTGTTTTCCCTAATATTACAAAAGAGATGTTGGTGTTGCTCTGAACCATTCCACTAACTGCAAATAGGAAGAGTCATGAGTTTTTACTAGTTACTCACTTTGACCTTCAACCAGTTACCTGCATTAGGAGGAGCTCCAGCAATATTTGGCCCAGCTGGGTTTAACTTGACAAGCCCGGAGACGAGTCATTTTCATAGTGCTACAAAACATAGTGAACTTCAAAAACCAGAACACATGCATTTTCTGTGCTTTCCTTCTCCATGTAACAGCAAAGTGCTTTGTGGTTTTTTTTGTTTTTGTTTTTGTTTGTTTGTTTGTTTTAATATATACATCTAGGGTCCACATGCTACTTTTGTTCTGTTGATACATGCAAAAAGCCTCTTCAAGAATATTGGCTCAATAACTGAGTCTATTTTTTTTGAAGCACTTAGAGATGGTGCTGGAAGAATCAGACGAAAGAAATGATAGGGACCTTAGAAGCCATTAAGTAAGCAGGGAACAACTTCCTCAAATTCTTATGCAAGTGTAATTTAATAATTAATTTCTTTTTTTTAAGATTTTATTTATTTATTTGGCAGACAGAGATCACAAGTAGGCAGAGAGCAGGCAGAGAGACAGGGGGAAGCAGGCTCCCCGCTGAGCAGAGAGCCCAAAGCGGGGCTTGATCCCAGGACCATGAGATCATGACCTGAGCCAAAGGCAGAGGCTCTAACTCACTGAGCCACCCAGGCACCCCGTAATTAATTTCTGATGTACACATTATACAATAATAACTACAGTATTTTGATTCCTTACCATGTACTGGGGCTGTTCTAAGAATTTGCTATAGCTTATCTAATTTATTTTTTTTTAAGATTTTATGTATTTATTTGACAGAGAGATAGCACAAGTAGGCAGAACAACAGGAAGAGGGAGAGGGAGAAGCAGACTTCCTGACCAGCCCGGAGCCTGATATGGGACTAGATCCCAGAACCCTGGGATCATGACCTGAGCTGAAGGCAGACAATAACCGACTGAGCCACCCAGGTGCCCTTATCTAATTTATTTTTAAATACATTGTGGTGTAACTAAAACAGAAAGTTCAGTAACTTGCACAGATGACACAGTTAATAACGGGAGAAATCTGGCTTTCATCAAGTGGCATTATTATTCAAAAATGTTCACAAAGATTTTTTTTTTTTGCCCACACGTCTCCTATCATGTCATTTTTTTCCCACTCTAATAATCAAATGAGGAAACATAAAAAGAAATTGGAAAAATTAGTTTGTTGCTATTGCTTTCATTTTTCATGCTAAGAGGTATCTGATTTGTTTCCTTTTTTCCAATAAAATTGTCTCATTCTTTAATATGCCAGGTTGATCATGAGCAAATCTTTGGTTCGTTAAGCTAAGTTTCAAAATTCCTAAGAGTGGGTTTTCCGGTTCATAGGATAATGGCAGCTAATTAAATTAAAATCTGTTTTTCAGGTACAGACGGATCCATAAGAAAAGATTCTAACCAAAAACAGAAAACAGAAACCCATTCATACTGTATAATCACAGCATATAGGGTAGCACTGTTCTCAATTTCCACGTAAGTGGGAAGACAAATTCCTAAGCTTGGCACAGCCTGCTGAGGAGCCCACGCTGAGTGGGGCCCAGTGATGATGGAAGACAGGTGAAGGTATGTTGGGGTTATTGTATGTAGAGCATGGAATCATCCAGAATACCGGAGGCCACTTAGGGCAAGGAAGGTTTTGGAGAAAGGAGTAGGCCTTTGGAACACTGAGGCCTGCATGACCACTCGGTCAGAGGAATGCCTAGGGGAGTTGCCTTCCCCAAAGCTTTCTTAGCCGGAATGGCAGCCCTGGGATCTAAGCAATGGAGGCATTGTCCCTTAGGTTATGTTTAGCAGAACTCGTGGAACACGCAGATTAGCATATTGTATCTTTCCCATAAACAGATCCTACTAGCTTCAGTAAGACCTCTTGTCACACATCACGTGCTTGAGAAACAGTGATAAAGATTTGTGATTATCCGGAGGGACCAATAAAAGCAGCAGCAAGGAAGAGCAAGGGTCTTCGACTGTGAGCATTGACCCTCTTGCCTTCTCTTTTTTACAGCAGAGTTTGGAGTAATCTTTTATCCGTTGGTACAGGGATCGCTGGTCATTCCCAGCAAAGGCACACCCTAAAAGAGAAAGACACACCTGCGTGAGAAAGTTATAACAGACCAAGATCGCATGAGACCAGAACATGGTCTACAGGGAAATCAACAGAAGGGGCCTCAAAACTGGCCAGAACAATAAATGACCATTTTGAAAGAGTACTGCTTCTGATAGATCTTAGACACTTCAGGGAAAGGGAATGAATAAAACAGGTGGTGGAAATTCACGTTCCTGCAGAACAAGGTGAATTACAAGCCTCAGCAAGTTCAGCTGTTGTGAGTGTGGAGTTCCTTATAGCCCCTGGAACACAGAACTCACACAGTTCTGCTAATCCCATAATGGGCATACCTGCTGTTACAATCTTTAAAATGGAAGGAAAAACTAAGAAGCAAATGCCTTGTCTCCTCTTAGGGGATAGAAATACTTTTCTATTAGACATTTGCTCTAATTAAATTATACATTGGTAAGTGTCTTAATTAACTTATGGGAGAGTCTTAAGTCTACCGGGCTTTTTACCTTATGCTCTTTACCGTGAGTCCCGCAACTCCACCCTTTATTTCGTCAGTGATCCATCAGTTTATGAACAAACACCTGAAGGCTCTCAAAAAATATATGTTGTGTTAAAAATTGAGAGTTAAAAAAAGTTCCTATAGAACAAAATTGAATCACAAAATCGAACAGCCTACCAAATATTCTCTACCGAAAGAAACGTTACCTATTAAAGATACTGTACTTCTGCTACACAGCAGATCAGGGCACTTCTAAAATAAGAAATCTAGTAAATTACCCTAACTTTGGCTTCCTATCTGCATGTGTTTGTTTTTCTCATCCAAGAAAATCTGTTGTTTTAAAATTGACAGGAAATATCTGGCAACATATACATAAAGTTACAGTAAGAAGGAAACAACCTAATGGAAGGATTTAGTTGCAAGCAATTTATTTGAGATTTGATCCAAAAACAGAGGACAAAAACAGGGGAAAATAAGGCTCTGAAAGCCTGTGCAGAGCATACCTTAGAACTATCCCACTGAAGAATGTAGGAGCAGATTGATTCGTCGACCACTTCTGTCCTTCACTGGTTTAGGGTAACTCCTGGGGCAGTAACTTTGTAACAATTCCAGCCTGTTCTGTGTCCAGAGTGCATATGCCTATAGACAGTGAACATTCTCAAACGGAAAATCCAGGCTTATTGCCAGTTTTGATTGAGGAGACGAGTACGTTTAGAAAGAATATGGAAATTAGAACAGATCTGTTCTGTAGACCTTCCCACAGCCCATATATTTGAGCTTCATGTTTTACAACTATATGCTATCAAGTCAACAACAAAATTCTCTTTCTCCGTGTGTAAGAGTGTGTCCACGCACACTCTTACACACAATTATTAACTTGTTTCCAAATATGATTTTTTAAAATTTTATTTATTTATTTATTTGTTAAAGACCTTATTTATTTGACAGAGATCACAAGTAGGCAGAGAGGCAGGCAGAGAGAGGAGGAAGCAGGCTCTCTGCTGGGCAGAGAGCCTGATGCAGGGCTCGATCCCAGGGTCCTGGGATCATGACCTGAGCCGAAGGCAGAGGCTTTAACCCACTGAGCCACCCAGGCGCCCCAAACTTGTTTCAAAATATGATTAATCCTACTTCGTCTTTTTCCTGAATAATCTTGGTTTGACCATTGAACCAGTAGGCATAACAGATGCCATGACACATCATCTTTGAAAATCCTGGACAACATCTTAGAAACCTTGTAAGCCTCTTCAATCATATATAAACATTGAGAATGTCTTTGATTCTAGTCTAACTTCTCACAAAATCAAGTAATTCTTTCCATTCTCACTACTGTAGTTCTAAAGGGTGGATTACTAAACAACCTTTTGACTCCACTCCATGATGCTGACTTTATCTTCTCCAGGTGAAGCTACATAGTTATTATTTGTTCTGAACTCCAAACCAGGGGCACCTGGGTGGCTCCGTCCCTTAAGAGTCTACCTTCGGCTCAGGTCATGATCCCAGCGTCCTGGGATCAAGCCCCACATCAGGCTCCCTGCTCAGTGGAGATCCTGCTTCTTTTCCCTTTCCCTCTCCCTCTGCCTGCCGTTCCCCCTGCTGTGCTCTTTCTCTCTCTGTCTCTCTCTCTCTCTCTATGTCAAAAGAATAAATAAAATCTTTTTTAAAAAACAAAATTAAATTTAAAAACTCCAAACCAACCAGGTATCACCCCTCTCTTTATAACACTCCGACGGACGGGGTTTTATCCCTCTCTTTGGGGGGATTTTCTTTGTTCTTCTCTTAGCCTGAAACACTTTCTCCAGTTTCTCCATGTGGAAAACTTTATCTTTCGACATCAGCCCATTTGTCTCTTCATTCCCTGCCCTACTGCCAACCTTTGTCAAATGACCTTCTGCGTGCTTCTGTGGTGCCTGTGTTTCCCCATCACTGTCATAGCCCTTTTATCTGTCTTCCCCCACTAGACTATGAGCCCCTTGATGGCAGAGGCCAGTCTTTCTCACTTAGAGTTTTTTTCCCTATGCTTTGTAGGAACTTTAAATTTTGTTTGGAGTCTACGAGGCCACCAGTGTGTAATGATGTCCTGAATGAGTAAATGACTACACATTTAAAAAATTGAGTGCTTATTGAATATCAGGTACTGGGAAACCCAAGTCTCAAATGTCAGTGGATATTTGGTTAGAAGTGTATAATAAATGTAAGTGCAGATGAAAGAGTTACTGAACTGGAAAAATGGTGTATTAAAAGATTTGCTCCATATCACTGGAAATTTACTTGAAGCTAAAAAACACAGTAGATAAGTTAATATTAATTAAACTACTTTCTGGTACACTAGATTTTAATTACATTTTTTTCTTGTCTGATAATTTGTCCTCGTCTATCATCTTTTGCTCACCCCAATTTTTTTGCTACCTAGTAACCATTACAGTCCTCAATAACTTACAATGTGTCTTGTGGTACTAACTTTGAATTTAACAAGTCTGTGTTACTGAACATCTTTAATTAAATATTAAACCCTTTAATGGTTGGACATATATAGAAAATCAAACATCTGGCAGAAAAATATGGGCCTTTTAAATTTATTAAAATGAAGTGCACATGAAGAGATAACTGTACTTAAATCCCAAAACCTCCAACCCTACATGCATATATACCACCACAACCCACAGTTTTGGAAAAAGCAATCCTTTGTTGGTTTTGCTAGAAAGTTTTTGCCAAAAACCCTCATAGGATATCTTAGTTGTAAGGATTACAGAAGTCACAGTAGCATGCCCTATACCCCCAAGTGTTGTCAATTTGCATTGTAAATATTTCAACATTTTTTATCTAATACCTATACCTTGATTCTTTTTTTTAAAGATTTATTTATTTATTTTGGAGATAGAGAGTGCCTGCGTAAATGGGGGGGAGGGACAAAGGGAGAGGGAGAGAGGGAATCTCAAGCAGACGTCCTGCTGAGCATGGAGCCCAATGGGGCTCCATCTCATGACCCTGAGATCATGACCTGAGCCAAAATCAAGAGTCAGACACTCAACCGACTGAACCACCCAGATGCTCCCTTTAATTCTTTATTTAACTTTTTATTTTGAAATAAGTACAGATTCATGGAAAGTTGAGAAACAGCATAGGGAGGTCCTATGTGTCTATTACCCATTATCCCTAATAGTACAATATTAAAACCAGGAATGTGACAAAACTACAATGTGCATATATATTCTATGTCATATTATCACATAATTTGTGTAACCACCACCACCCACAATCAAGACACAGAAGTGGGATGCCTGGGTGGCTCAGTTGGTTGGGCGACTGCCTTCGGCTCAGGTCATGATCCCAGCGTCCTGGGATCGAGTCCCGCATCGGGCTCCTTGCTCGGCAGGGAGCCTGCTTCTCCCTCTGCCTCTGCCTGCCTCTCTGTCTGCCTGTGCTCACTCTCTCTGACAAATAAATAAATAAAATCTTTAAAAAAAAAAAAAAAAAAAGACAGAAGTATTTCAGCTCCACAAAGATCTCCCTGCTATTAACCTTTCCCAATTATACCCAACCCCTCCACTTCACTGTTCCCAAACTATGGTCATGACTCTGTTTTCTTCTATATAATTTTGGAAATTTCAAGAATATTATATAAATGAGATCATAGAGTATTTGACCTGTTGAGATTGTCTTTTTTTCACTCAGCACAAGTGAAATAATTTGTTATTTTTTTCTTGCTGAGTTGTATTCCGAGTAATGGATGTACCACAGGTTGTTTAAATATTCACCTATCGAAGGCATTTGTGTTATTTCCAGGTTTTTACTATTATATAAAACTGCTAAGACAATCTTGCACAAGTTTTTGAGTAGACATCAGTTTTCATTTTTCTGGGATAAATGCCCAGGAATGCTATTGTGTTGGAGGGGGTGATCCAGAGAATGCGACTTTCATTTGACCTTGGCACTGGACCCAGGCAATTTGAGGCTCCTCCTCCCCCTCTGTCTTAGGAGGGTACTTCCACACACCATCCCCACACCTGAAGCCATTTCAAGGATGTAGCTGTGAAAGAGTAAGGTGTTGTTGAGATCAGCTGGAATGGATATGTAATTAAACCTCACTAAGACCTCTATATAAATGTTAAGATCCTAGCAGGCAAGCATGGAGGTTTGTCTGCGTTGTGGCTGCCCAAGAAAAACCTCATATGTAAGTTTCCTTGCTTATTAAAACTACTTCTACCAATTCAGAGTGGTCTCCCTCTTTCTCTGGTCTCTCTCTGTCCTCTGTGCAGAAGTTAATTTTAAATTTCAACCAGGAAATTGCCGAGGTTGCTGACCAACCATTGTAGAGCCAGCTAGGAGACCACAGAAATGGGACTTGGGAAGAAGCTATCTTAGAGAGAAAGCTCAAGTTGGCTGCTGAGCTCTAGGTGGTGGGGGAGGAGGGGCTATGGATAGGAGAGCTGGGAGTGAGGCGGTGGCATCTATGTTAGTTGCATGTGTACCTGCCGACTAGTAAGGACAGGGATGCCTCCCAAATGCCGGCTGGTTTAATGTGCTTTTTGAGGAACTGTGCATAGAGTTTGATACAGGAAAACCATAAAAGCATCTTTGAAGAGCTAGTATCTAAGTTTAGATCTGAAAGATGAGAAAGAAATAGTCACTTGTGGACTTGAATATGACTGTGAGTTGGAGGAGTAGGTCAATTTGAACATGATCATGTTTTAGGCTGAGAGAACAGCAGTAAATTAGAGGATGGGCTAAGGCAGGAATCTTGCAATTTTTGAGGCAAAGAGAGGAAGCCCGTACTGTAGGGCAATATTGTGTGAGTGTTATTGTGGCATAGGATGGTGCTGGAAAAGGAAACAGAGTCAGACTTTACACAAGGAGCAGTGGAGAGTCCTGGACAATTTTGAAGTGAGGGTGATAAAATAGTTTACATTTTAAAAGACCCCTTCTTGCTGCTGTGTAGAGATAATAGACCACCTGAGACCAAGACTGAATATCAGAGGGATATTGCAAGAGATGGTCAAGGTGAGAAAGGATGTTTTGGTCACAAAGGATTACAGATTTAAAGACTCCAATGGTAACCATCTGGAGGTCCTGGAGATGCTTTGGATGGATGGATGTGGTAGAAGGAAGAATCAGTATTACAATATATACTTTTTCATGTTTTGATTTATCTTCTATGTTAAAATATCTATACATATATATTTTTATAACATACAGTTGAGTAGATAGCACATACGGTGTGGACAGGAGTGTCAGTTCCGGACTCAGTCCATCTGGTCTAAAATCCTATCTATAGTACTTATTGCTCATTGGAAATGAGGAGATATGCTTCATTTCCTGCTTGGGGAAATGAGAGTGCTAAAACCACAATACTACCGTGTGGGTTGTAGGGAGGTTTAAATGCGAATACAACCACAGCATCTGTAACAGGGTCTGGGATTTTGTACCCAGGGAACTGTGATATAACAGAGCAAAAGTGTTTTCTGAACATATGAGAAATAACCATCAATTGCACCTGTGCGAAGTCGGGAATGGTTTGTTAAAAAAAAAAAAAAAAACCTGAAAAGAAAAAAATGATACTTTGAGGCTTGGAATATCAAAAAACCTGGGCCAGGTGAACAAAGCAGATAAGCGAGAAGTGAAATCTCTTGATTTAATTGGAGGGGAAAAAAACTAATCCTGCAAATAAACATTCATCTCCGTGAGAAATGTCTTGAGCATATAGGACACTCTTGTTCTTTTCCAGTGATACAAATCAAACTGAAAGTGAAGTTTCTTTTCCAAAAACATTTTGAATCCACGTACTAGATTTAGTGTTGATGCCTTTTGTGACAATTTTAGGTTGATAGTGATGCTGTGCTCTTGTCATATATCAGTCTACAAGGCCACTGATACATAATGCTTATCCTGCATGTTGTGGGTCTAAACCCTGAAGCTGGAAAGTGTCTGTCAAAGATCTCTGCAAGGCACACCTTTTTGGCTGGTACTGAGGAGTGTGACCCCTTTCTGCCAGGATGTTTGCGAGTCAGGCAGCCACTCGTTTAATTCAGGCTCTTTGAATTTCTAGTATCTCCTGGATCTTTGAAATGCTCATGTTAATCCCAGTCTTTTAAAATTTTTTTAATTCTTGGGGCGCCTGGGCGGCTCAGTCGGTTGAGCATCTGACTTTGGCTCAGGTCATGATGTTGGGGTCTCAGGATCAAGTCCCACATCGGGCTCTCTGCTCAGCAGGGAACCTGCTTCCTCCTGCCTCTCTGCCTACTTGTGATCTCTGTCTGTCAAATAAATAAAATCCTTAAAAAAAATTTTTTTTTTAATTCTTCTCTAAATGAGTACCTGAGGTTGCTGGAGTTCACTTAATAGCGGAAGACCTGGAAGGAAGATCTATAGTTCCTCACTGACAGCGGTTCAATACCGGGGCCTTAGTACTATCTGCGGCAAAACAAACAACTGCCAATGCCCTTCGTGATACCTTCACATGACCATAGATTACTTGGAAGTGTGTTGTTTGATTTCCGTGTATATGGAGACCTTGAGAGATAATTAGTTATTAATGATTTCTGACAATATCATTTTGGCAAGAAAATATGGTCTGCTTTATTTTTACCCTTGGAATTCATTGAGACTTGTTTCGCTGGCCCCCTATAGGGTCTATCCTAGTGAATACGGTCTATGTATTTGAAAGGTATGTGTATCCTACAGTTGTTCAGTGTGTTTTAAAACGTCAATTAGATGTTGGTCGATGCTGTTTTTCAAACCTTCAGTGTTCTTGTGGATATTTGGTGGGTATATATTTTACCAGAAACTGAGAAATGCTATTAAAATCTCCATGATTCTCTATTTTTCTGTTTTCTTCTTTAGTTTTATCAATTTTTTATCCTTTTATAATTGCTTAATATCCCATTAAGCACATGCATATTCAACATTGTCTTTCACATGAATGGATCCTGTTTATCACCCTGAAATGCCATTTTTATCTCTGGTAATATTCTTTATCACAAAATCTATTTTATTTCATTAAAACTACATAATCAAGGTCACTCATGCCTTACAATATTTCTTTTTAATGTTGCTATTTGCATTAATTAGATTAGTGGCTCAGAGATTAATTTGAGATCTTGTTCTATGAGTGGGTGAAAAAAATGAAAAAACTGTGTTGCTCATTTACCTCCACTTCAATTCATGAATTCATTTATTCAACTCCGACAATAAAGAGCATATACTCTGGGCCAGACACTCTCCTGGGTGCTGGGAACACAGCAGTGAAAAGAAAAACCACTATCCCTGCCTGCCCTCCCTACCCCCCAGCCTATATTAATCAGAGAAGCTCACCTTTTATCCATTAGAATTATGCTGAATTCTTAGCATATCATTCATCCCTAGAATTTAAGAAAAATATATTGTGTTAATAATAAAGTCATTGTAAACCTATTTATATTCAGAGTTTAAGTAACTAGATCTTGATAACTGACAGCATAAAATTAAACATTTTTACTTTCCATTTTATGAAAATGAGTGGCTTTTGAAGCCCATGCTGCTAAATATCTAAGTGTAGCTTTCTAAAAGAGTCAGAAGGAAATGCTAGAAGAAAGGAATAATTATAATGAACTTAAAATAAAATGAATGACTTTAGTAGTTATTTACACATGCTCAAAAAAGAATAAATTGTCTGGAAGATAGGCTTATAGAAAATGTCAAAGTTGAAGTCCAGGAAGGAATAAAAGAATGGAAACTACAACAAAGTACATCTGTTTTGGAACATAGAGGAAATGTCTCATGTGCTTTTTTAATGTTGAAATAAACATAGATTCTGCAAACTTTCAAACTGGAAGTCCATGAAGTGAAAGGGAAATGGATGGTTCTAGATAATATTTGAAGACTTACCATGTTCCGGTAAGTCTGGTAAAATTCGCATAGTTCAGAGTTTCTAGATACTCCAAGTAAAATAAGCCCAAAGAAAACAACACTTGAGCATATTACATTAAACTTCTTGCAGTCTAAAGATAGAGACCATCTTAAAGAAATAGAGGAGGTGGGGGGAAGGGCATAAATTATTAGAAGGAGCAGCTCACAGCAGCATTTCGGAAGGGTCGAAGGCAGAAGAAAATCAAATGTCCTCTTTAAAGCACTGAAAGCTGGACAGTTGCTTAATTATTAAATCAGATGAAATAGAAATTAAGAAATTTTGCAAGTATGAAATACTTACCACACTAGGAGTAGGGGGAGATGTGAATTCCACAGGCAAATACACCCATGCTAGATTTGTATGCACGTAATCCTGTTGTCTTAAGACACATACAGTAAACTTCATTAATGCTGCAGTGAACATTGAAGTGCTAAATCCCCTGGAGATCCTCACTGCAATTTTGTTTTGGATGAATTCCCACAAGTGGGATTGCTGGATCATATCTTAGTTCTATTTTTTGTTGAGGAAATGCCATAATTCCCTGCTGTTTTCCACACCATTTTAAATCTGCACCAATAGTGTACAAAAGTTCCAATTTATCCACAACCTAGCCAGTAGTTTTTGTCTTTTGCTTTGTGATAAGAGCCATCTCAACAGATGTGAAGTGATAATTCATTATGGGTTTGAGTTCCATTTCCCTGATTAGTGGTATCGAGTGTCATTTCCAACACCTTTGGTCATTTGTCAGTCCTCTTTGAAGAAATGTCTATTCCAGTCTTCAGTCCATTTTTAAAAATTTGAATTATTGAGGTTTTTCTTGCCTGTTTTTGTTACTGTAAGGGTTTCTGTTGTATTTTAGAAATTAATCCCTTATCCAATATGTAGTTTGCATGTGTTTTCTGCCATTCCATAGAGTGTGTTTTCACGCTGATGTTATCTTTACAGCGTAGAAACTTTTTAGGTGGATGTAGTTCCATGTGTCTGTTTTTGTTTTTTTGTTGTCATTTCCATGAAATCCTCGTGAAAAGTTCCAATGTCATGGAACTTTCCCCTCTTGTCTTTTAGGAGTTCTACAGTTTCAGGTCTTAAACTGTCTTGCATCCATTTTGAGTTGACTTTGGTGCGTGGTGTAAGATGGGGTTCTGACTTCGTTCTTCTGCGTGTGAATATGCAGTTTTTGCAGTTGCATCAATGCCGTTTATTAAAGACCCCCTCCTTTCACCGTGGTGTAGTTCTGGCACCCTTATTTAGGATTGGTTGACCATAAGTGTTGGTTTATTTCTGCCTTCTCTATTCTGTTCCATTGGCCCCTTGTGTTGCTTTTTATACCAGTACCATACTGTTGTAATTATTACTGCTTTGTAATATACTTTTAAAATGAGGAGGGCGCCTGGGTGGCTCAGTGGGTTGAAGCCTTTTCCTTAGGCTCAGGTCATGATCTCAGGGTCCTGGGATCCAGCGCCACATCGGGCTTCCTGCTCAGCAGGGAGCCTACTTCCTCCTCTCTCTGCCTGCCTCTCTGTCTACTTGTGATCTCTCTCTCTGTCAAATAAATAAAATCTTTAAAAAAAAAAAAATGAGGGAATGTGATGCTTCAAGATTTGTTCTTTTTTAAAATAGTTTTGGTTTTTTAGCATCTTTTGTGGTTCCATATGAAAATTAGAATTGGGTTTTCAATTTCTGTAAACAGCTGCATTGAGGTATTAACCAGGATTGCATTGATACCAGGGCTGTAATGTTCAAGGCAGCACAGTTCACAATAGCTAAAATGTGAAAACAGCCTAAATGTGCAACAGATGAATAGAGAAAGTGTAGTATATAAATGCAGTGGGATAGTATTCAACCTTTAAAAAGAAATCCCTAAAAAAAAAAAATAAATAAAAAAATAGATGAAATCCCTGACAAAGTGTAAACTTTGAGTAAACTTGAAAGACCTTAGGCTAACTGAAATAAGCCAGTCACAGAAGGACAAGTACTGTATGATCTCACTCACACTCCAGGTGTCAAATAGTTAACCTCATAAAAGCAGAGTCGAATGATGGTTGGCAGGGACTAGGGGAAATGGGAAGTAGGAAATCAATTGAAACTTTCAGTTATGCAAGATGAAAAGTTAGAGATCTGTCCATTTTGTCTATTGTTAATACTTTGTTGTACACTTAAAAAGGTAAGGTACATTTCATGTTAAGTGTTGTTAGCACAATAGGGTCATTGTAACTAAAATAGTAAATAGATCAATACAATCAATACAATCATAGTCAAAAATAACTCCTTTCTCTCTGTATATAAAGCAAATAAAAAAATCAGTAAAAATAATGAAGAAAGCTAATTTATGGGAAATAGTGTTATACTAACCCAATGCTGAATAAATACTGTGTATTAGTGTATGTGGAACATTTACCAAAATATACCAATACTGGGCAATAAAGAATACACTACCATAGGGAAAATTTTCCTAGGAAATTAACTACTCCCACCCACCTCCATGCTTGGGGGAAATAAGAAATAGCATTCTATATAATCCAAGTATTAAAAATGTCACACAGGATATTAGAAAATATCCCAAACTAAATAAAAATGTAAATGCAACATAGTAAAATCCAAGGAATAGAATTTCATGTTTAATGGAAATTTATAGCTTTATCTCTGTAGGGTATATAAGCATACACATGTAGCTCCTCTTCTAATTCTGCTCTAATAGGTTACTTTAATCAAACTGTTGGGACATTTGGTAATCAGGAATTATATTTTCACTTGTCACAGCTATCCACAATTTTTCTGTTAAGCTCATTGTATTTTAAATTATTTCCTTAAAAATGTCTCGTTTTAAGATACATAATTGAGATCTTATTTTTGCTTTTGTTTGTTAAAAATAACTCTACTATCAAGTTTGACTTTACAAGATTTAGGGCCCCTTTCATTCTCCAAGACTACCAAGCAAGTATATGTCAGTAGAAAAGACAACCCATGTAAGAAAAAAAAAAAAAGTATACTTAGATGTTAATAAGTGAAATGCTCATTTTATTAATAAAAACACTGAAATGCAGAAATTGTACATCAGAAAAAAAACATTCAAAACATTCAGTGCATTTAGTGAGTATAAGCCTTTGGTTAGCAAGATAAAGACCTTTTTTTTTTTTTTTCTTTCTTTCTTTCTTTCTTTTTTTTTTTTTTTTTACTGAGCACATTATTTCTGTTCTCTTAACAGAAGAAAACTTCACAAAATTTTAATATTTTTCAAAACCTTTGCTTCAATAAAGTCAAAAGTTCTTAGGAAATAAAAAAGGCTTTCCTGAAATAAGAATTAGGAGATCTGTATTCTACATATGCACTGCCATTAACTAACATTAAAGCCTTGTTCAGAATCTCTTAAATTTGCTGTTTAGAATCCTGCTTTACATAAATTAAGATTTCATGAGCCTTGATAATGACACAGTGGTGTCAAGGTCAACTGATGTAAAGTGAGGGAGCTCAGCTTAACTCACCCAGTGGCATTATATTAGGGTTGTAAAATTGCCCCAAAGCTTTTAGTACTACCCAAAATTTCCTAAGGAAAGAAAAGCATTCATGAACAACCTGCTTTTTCAAGACACACACACACACACACACACACACACACACACACACACACACATCTTATATTTGTTAATTTATGAAGAAATATTTGATAAGCAACTTCATCAGCTAAGATAGGCTACTGAGCCAAATGTCCTATTATTTTCGACATTTATTAAAAAGATCCAGAATATAAAAGTGGTAGAAAATAGCTATGTGTTACAACATTACTCTCCCATGTACAGGAAAAGCTTTGGTTCGATAATAAAGTTTATCCATGAAGATAAATGTAAAAATAAAATTATCTCTCTCTGGCGTGCTGAACTAAATGAACTGTAATTTATTTGACTTTAGAGATAGGCCAATAAAAAATGCATTATTTCAAAAGTGGAAATGAAACCTTCATCTTGCCACCCTCCTTATCAAAATCAGAAAACTTCCTTTAATCATTGCTGGAGAAAAATGGCAGCAAGATTAACTAATGCAAATAAAAATGGTGAGAGAACTTGCATTTTATGTACTTACTAATTACCAGACAATAAGTTGGAAAACAAATGATTTTAACCTAAATATTTAGTCAAATGCTGCATCACCAAGGATGTAGTCAAATGGCAAAAGCGACTGTCTTTAGTGAACACCTCATTTCAGAACAGACGTTAGGTTTTGGAATCCATGTTGACTTCCAAAACTACACTTAAATTCATCTATAAGATGAATGTAATTTCTGAAAATCTGATTTTGTTGTGTGGAAAATACTGATAAGTAGAAAGATAAATTGTATTCTAGCACTTTCTATAAATACTCATTATCCTATATAATCAATAGCTGGCATCCAAATAAAATAGCTATAATGACCATTAACATAGTTTTGAGGGAGAAGTATTTCTTCTGTGTATAATACTGTCTAAAATTTTAGTACTTGCCTGACAAGTCAAGTCCTTGTACCTCCTTCAGCACTTATCAAAATAGAAAAGTAATAATATCGCATTAAAATATTGAGGTATCCAGGCACCTGAGTGGCTCAGTCATTAAGCATCTGACTCTGTCTCCGGTCATGATCCCAGGGTCCTAGGATGGAGTCCTGCATTGGGCTCCTTGCCTGCCTGTCCCCCTCCTACTTCCCCTGCTTGTACTCTCATACACTCTCTCATTCTGTCAAATAGATAAAATCTTTAAATAAATAAATATATAAAATACTGAAATATCAACCCAAATTTTTTTCTCCAAAATCTAGTTAATTGATACTACTTGAGTTGAAGCTTGAATATTTTAAAAACAAGCTTTACGGGTGTGATACATAAACAATGAATCTTGGATCACTGAAAAAAAAATAAAATTAAAAAAAATTAAATTAAAAAAATTAAAAATAAACCAGATTTATTGTGGTAGAAATTAAACATAGTATAATTTACCAGTGTAAGTGAGTAGTTCAGTGTGTGTGTGTGTGTGTGTGTGTGTGTGTGTGTGTGAGAGAGAGAGAAAGAGAGAGAGAGAGAGACTATGATATAATTATCATAATACTAAGAACCCCAAAAGTTGTCTGCTTGTCCCTCTTTAGCACATTCTCTTTCTCCACCTGACCCCCCTGGAAAACACTGATCTGGTCTGCATTTGTTACTGAGGCCTCAATTTTTCTGTACTTTCATATAAATGGAGTCCTGTGATATGCAGTCTATCTGCTTTCCTTCACTTAGTATGATGTTCATAAAATTCATTTGTACTGTTGCATATATCAGTAGTTCATTGTTTTTTATTTGTGAGTAGCATTTCATTGTTTGGTTCTATCAGAATTTCTGTTATCCACCAATGGAAAAACTTGCTCAAATGAAATTCCCAAAAGATCTTTTCCTTCTAACTGTCAAAAGTAAGTTACATTTTTTTTTAAAAATGTACTCAAAACCTTCTAAAATCCCCATATTCCAAAATCTATGTCACTGGTAGTCAAATTTACAAAGTCACTAAGGGCCCATTGTCAGCCACTTTCATAGGTAATTCACATTTTTTTTTTTTTCCTAAATGATTTTACTGCTGTCTCCCCTCCCTGCACCACCCCCACCACCACAAAAAGAAGCCTACCAGATTCTCAGAAAAGTTTCAGTATATTCCTGTATTCTGCCTGGAATTTCTTAGCCCAGTTTTGGTTTTTGTAACGAAGCATTTAATGACAGACACTTCCGCAATCATCTTGAAAAGATGCTAAATTTCCATGTATTCAACTCTCTTAAATGTTAAAAATAAGAGTGTCTCTGCTTAGGAAAGAGACCGTGCACTGTCACAGTTAAGAGCACAGGTTCTGGGGGGTGCCTGGGTGGCTCAGTGGGTTAAAGCCTCTGCCTTCGGCTCAGGTCATGATCCCAGGGTCCTGTGATTGAGCCCCACATCGGGCTCTCTGCTCAGTAGGGAGCCTGCTTCCTCCTTTCTCTCTCTGCCTGCCTCTCTGCCTACTTGTGATCTCTGTCTGTCAAATAAATAAATAAATCTTAAAAAAAAAAGAAAAAGAGCACAGGTTCTGGAACTTATCTGGGTTCAAGGCTCAGTCTTGCCACCTCAGAGCTGAATATTTGGTCAGTTAACTCAATTTCACTGTGCCTACATGGGTCAACTAGACAATAGTGCCCACTTTGTAAGAGTGATGACTATATAACTCAATGCATGTTCTGTACTTAACACAACCTTTTTTTATATGCACTATTCACTACTAGCAGTAGTTAATTAGATAATTGACTTAGTTCTAAAAATGTGTATACTTTGTGTAAATTGAGTTTAAGCATCTAATATTAGAGAATTTAGATATTAAAATAAAAATCCATAAAACAAATATTTTGATCTATTTATTTAAATTGCTTTTAATTCTATTAGGTTATCTTTTAACTAAAAATGTATACCAGGAGAAATTAAAGAATTTTACCCTGCAGGATTCAGTTGGAATCACTTTCTACTGGTTGAACTCTGATTTTTCTGGCTTGCTTCTGGACAATTCCTAGGCCTGCTCTCAGACATCTTAGCCTGGATATCTGACCCACACCCCTCCCCATTAGTCCTTCAATCAACTACATTTTCTTAAATTCACAATGGAGACACAGAATCTTCAGCCTAGTCATCCCATCGAGAGACTTTTTTGAAAGCACACAGAGCTCTTTGTACTGTACATTCCTTGTAAAGAAGTAATGTTTTTCTTCATATTCATAAATATATACCCAAATCGGAAATATAGATGGCACATAGTCCTAATCCTTTTATCCAAAGCTTACACTTACAGGGCTCCTTTTCTTTTGGCATTTGCTTTAGGTCCTATACCGTTTTAAAAATCGATGTTTCAAAAGCCTCCGTTAATCAGATTTTCTATGGCCTTTATCCTTACTAAAATGTTGACTATCTTAAATTGTACCAGAGCCTAGCTTTGTCACTCAGACCTTAGACTATGAAATAGGTTTAATTATAGTTAAAGAATCTATAATCTGTCTAAGCTTTGTTAAGAAATTCTTTGCTCTGGTATTACAACAGGAAAGTCGATTTACGAGACTAAGCTAAACAGATTATAGATCCCTCTAATATTTTTCACTTTTGACTCTTTGATTTGGGCTCTGGAAATAATTTTCATTATGAATACTTGTTAGAAAAGTAACTTTATTAATACATATTACATTGTAATGAAAATTTAATACCAGCTTTGGTCTTTATATTGTGTGAGATAAAAATAGAAGCATAAATCTCCTATCTTTTTGATTGCTAAAGATATTACAGAGCATGACTAAAAATAACTCCATACAGTCAGGTTTGACCTTTTAAGATTCAAAAGGTTTTGGGTCATACTTAACTTTCTGTTTTAAGAAGTTACTGTTATTTAAAGAAATTAAGATTTAATTCTTATATCTCAGAATAAACTTCCCCATGTTTCAATGTATATTTCACTTTTTGTCTTTTTCCAGTTGAGTCCATTTTTTATTTCTGTATAATATATATTCACTCTTCAAGGTCATGTAACTGCTATACAGTATAGTAGATAAATAAATGAAAATTCCCCTAAAAAAGAATATATGTTTAATAATGAAACAAAATGTTTATATATTTCTATAAAGCTAATCAGAGGCATAAATTAGATCTCCTATAAGAAATGACGTTTAATACATCAAGTGAACATAAACCTTCAGTTAGCTGGCTAGGCATATCAATTTTTCTGATAATGTTGATGCTGCTTTTACCTTAATAAAGAACTAATAGAATGTCACTTCCTCCTTTCTAGATGAGCAATCTATCGGCCTCACAGATGTTTCTAATTCATCAGGAAAGTAATGAACTCGCACTCAGTGTAAGTCCTTGCCCTGTAAAGGACATAAGGACAATATGATGTTCTAGAGAAATGAAGAAAATTTACACTTGGAATAACTTAAACAAGACAATGTTTTGTGAAAAACTGTACCTTTTCCATTTTGCCAAAACAGAATACAGAGTCAGAAAGATCTAGTTTTACTTAGGTTTTTTTCCTAGCAAATCTACAGAAATAAAAATTGGGTTTTAGTGTATCTCTATCACTAGACTATGCAAACAGTGCTGGATAGATTTTTATCAAATGTGGAGAATATTTGAAATGATTTGACTTGAACGCACATGTTCCTTACCCGATAAAATAAGTCTTTGGTGGTTGAATTCCTGTTCTCTTATAAAATATTCAGGGACTTTATGCAGAGCACAGTGCTTGGAATTTACCTGGATTTGAGTCCCAGTATCACCACTATAAGGCACTAGGAAAAGCTATTAACTATGATCAGCCCCAAGTTCCTCATTTGTAAAATGAGGACAATAAATTCAATACCTCATAGGGTTGCTATATGTTTAAATGAGATCATGCACTTGAAGTAGCCAGCAGAGTATCGGGCATATAGCAAGTGTTCAGTTAACATTAGGCAGCTATTGTCAGTATCATTATTATTATTATTATTATTATTATTTAGTTATTATGCATGTTAGTGCCTCTTGACTATAAGAAAATATGAAATTGGACTTCTGAATACTTGTGTAGATAGAATGTATTTAAATCCGCACCCCCCCTATCCCAGGGGCAGCCTTCTCCCTGTATTACTAGTTCATCCGTAAATATATTCTTCTTCTTTTTTTTTTTTTAAACATTTTATTTATTTATTTGAGAGAGAGACAGTGAGAGAGAGCATGAGCGAGGAGAAGGTCAGACAGAGAAGAAGACTCCCCGTGGAGCCCGGAACCTAATGTGGGACTCGATCCGGGGACTCCAGGATCATGACCGGAGCTGAAGGCAGTTGCTTAACCAACAGAGCCACCCAGGCAACCCCGTAAATATATTCTAACAAATAGCAAACATCCACTGTTCCCCATCAATCAACAAATAAAAATACAACAATTACCTATTTAGTGTCATATATTATTATATAAAGGTCCACTGGGAGATACTTTAGGGGTATGTCATGGATGTCATGGATGGTCTATGGTCTCGTCTTGCATTTTTGGCTGATTAGAGAAGACAAATTTACTGGAGTCATTTATAAATAATAGCCTTTAATTTTATAGTCCATTCTAAGTATCAAGGCATAAAGTGTTGACATCGTAGTGCATTTTAGAGTCTTCCAGGTGCAGATAATAAAATATAACTCAAATTAGGTGAAATAAAAACATGAACTTACTGCCTTGCATAAATGAAAGCTTCAGGGTAGATACTGGGCATTGGCTGGATCCAGGGCATCAAATACTTTCATCAGTCCTCAGTTTCTCTCTCTTTCTCTGTTACATTTTCTTCTTTGTTGACTTCATTTTCATGGTGGCCTTCACTGTAAACTGGTCAAGTTGGTGCCGGCATCTCCTGACTCGCAGAATCAAAATGTAGAAAGCCAAAGTCCAAGAATCTATCATGCAGTCTTTTCCCTTCTTTCCATTTTCCAGCCCGCTTTGCTTGACTTGTGTTAGGTACTTTCAAGCTCTCTCCACTAGGTGGCCTCTGACAGTCCAAAGTTACATCCTCACTGGTCTCAAGGCCAAGGAGTGAAAGAGATTCTTTTAACCATCTCCACAAAATCCCATGACTGCGTCATCTACATCACTAGCTCTGGTTTAGCTACTTAGTCATTTCTAAACTAATCACTCTCTGTGTGTAAGGGAGGGTAGAGGAGAGAGTTGCAGAGCTTCAAATGGGTAAAGTCTGAGAGGCAAAATCACTCCTAAAGTCAGAAGTGCGTTCAATACCACCAGAACCAAATCAAATGGATTTTCTTCTGGAAGGGTTTGTTCTCCAATGAGATAAGATAAGATGGATCTTATCCATCTCCAATGGATAAGATGTTATCAAAGAAGATTTTATGGATGCCTGGAACATCCCCAAATAGATGCCCGTTATATTGCTTAAGGCACGTTTGATTCCAAATCACCAATTCTTACTCTAGAAAACCCCAGCACTGCTTCTGAAATTCCTGTAAAATCTTCAGCAACAACTACTTAGTTAGTAAGCTCTAAGTTGCTTTTCACTGTGTTTTCAAATACTTCAAACCACTTCATTTACACATCCATATTGTGAGGTAAATATCTTCCTATTACAGATGAGGAAATTGAAGCATATCTGGGATTTGTACAAATCCGCAGGGTGAGTTAGGTAATGAACAAGTTTATGAAACTATATCTCTGCCTAATGGAATTATCTTATTATTTTAGGAGCATCAGCCTGCATTCTCTTAAGTCAGGAGTCCTAAACTTCATTGCCTGTAGGAGAAAGGGAGATAGTATAAATTCCTAGAGTAAGCAGGGTAGAAATGAGTGATGTCACAAGGATGCATATCTTTTGCAGATGAGGCAGCTTCTATATTGAGACCAAAAATAGCTGCCATGCAAACCTTTAGACCAACTATGTTGGCTCTCCCAAAGTTTAAAGAGAGGCTAAATATTTGAATGCTGTGTGCAGTTTCCTCTACTTTAAATCTTAGCATTTTGTAGGCTACACAATATATTTCTCATGTTATCAACGGATGGTCTGCTATTTTAAATAGTTCAATGTCCTGACTCTCACTCAATGTCACTACTGCAGAATTAAGTGTTTATTCCGCCTTCCTTTCTCAACCTGCTATTCCTAGAATGAATAAATGCATGGGAACATTGTGCTATTCCTCAGATAAATGAGCTGCATATTCTAATCTCACTCTACATCATTTCCTAGTGCACTCTTCCTCTTTTGTTGCATTATTATTAAACCTCCATAAATTGTGAAAGAAGGTGGGGGCGGAGGCAAATCATACAGAAAAAAGCTGGAGGTAAGTAAGATAGCGTCTGTCTAGCTAACTTGGGGATGAAAGGAGAGTGATAATTTAAGAAATATTTCAGAGATAGAATTGAAAGGGTTTTCTTCCTTTGGGCAGCAGAGAGAAGGGAAGAGTTAAGATTCTGCTGATCTTTATTAAAGAAGAAATTGAGATCAAGAGGCTTGTTCAGATCTACGACCGATGGCAGAGATAGACCTAAAAGTCATCCAGATGTGACTTCCAGCTGTCAGTTGCTTATCTCTTCCTAAGTTCCAATAGGTTCCCCCACCACCCTCTGCGTCTTGCTCAGGCTCTGCGTGTGTGAGACACAGGTGACGGCAGGTCACAGGCTCCTTATTCTTGTACATGAATGACCATATGAAAATTAAAAAATGGAAAAGGAAAACAGGATGTTAGGCATAATAAGTAAAACAACAAAAACAAAATTCTCATTTAAATCTCAGTAATCAAATTCCTTGTACTTCTTAACTTTAAATTATTTCCTTTAAGGAAAGATCCCATTTTTCTCTCTCTGCCTGTGACCACCTTAAAAAAAAGCGTGCCTGTGATATTGTATCAAATAATGTACCATTTCTTTCATTTGAACAAAAAAGTTCCTGCGTTTTACTTTGTTCTAATTCCCCTACATTTGCTCCCATTTACCACTTTCTCCAGCCGTACTAGCCTTTTATTCCCCCGTTCCTTGAACATGCCGAGGTCTTTTCATTTGTCCTTCCTTCTTCCTGGAATGTTTTGCCCCAGATTCTCACTTGCCTGCCTGTTTTTCTCTTTTTAGACCCTTTTCAAATGTCCATTTACCACTCAAGTTACTCCCCTCAGTTAATTATTGTCTCATAAAATTATCCTAAAACAATTATATATTTGTTTAGTGCTTTTTATTCTTCCATTAGAGTGTGAGCCCCATTTGAATGGTCCTTCTCTGTCAGTGTCACCATCGCATCCTTAGATGTAGATGAGTAACTGACACATTGGAGGTGTCAACGTCTTTGAGAGGCCACATCTCTTCCACCTGGGTTCCAGAGCATGAGAATGAGACAGATAGAGCTATGAACAGATAGAGAATGAACAAGAATGGCAAGGGAAGGTCAAAGGATTTTTTACGTTACTCAAGAAAATTAGCAGACTCTGCTTCCTATCTCAGGCAATTCCAGTCTGGGACAGTCTGATGCAGAAGAATACACCCTTTCTCCTTGTAGAACATCAAATGAGATTCCTGGTTTACAGTGAAAAAAGGAGCTAAACTGAACCTGGCCAGTTTGTTTCTCAATCAATCTCATTCCTACAGGGTCACCTTTCCCTCCCAGAGAATCAGTATGTGAAGACGCCGGGAGAAGCCAATAGGTACATTATCTCCTTTCACACAGAAAGAAAGACCTACAGTGAGAGAAAAGCATGACTTTTAAATACTAATCAATACATATTCTTGAAATGGATTTATGTTCTTTAGCTCTAATTATAGGTGGCAAAAGTAGATGGTGTGGGTTAAAAGATTTTTTATATTTATGTAAAGTTTATGTAAAGCAGGTGTCTTATTTTTAGCCTAGTATTCTACAATATTGTACAACGGTATTTCCAACCTTGGAGCTTCTTGGTGACATACGAAGGCCACAGGAACTAATGATGAAGGGTAAACAAAAGACAAATAATGCCCTGAAATTTCAGCAGAGGAAATGAGACCAGTGTTAACATTCTGGTCACCCATCAGCTTGGGCCCTAAGAACCCATTTCCTCTGCTTCTCGGCTGCTCATTTTCAGTGAGTCTCCATTACTAAAAGAAAACAGACCATCGGCGGAAACTAATCTATCCTCATTCAATTAAACTGCGAAGCAATTACTTTTTTCCCCTAAGAGAGTGTAATTAGTCCCCTTTGAAAATTTATTCCAGCTCCAGGAGAAAAACAGAACCTCTGAAAATGTATGTCGAAAGCAAAAATATGAAGAGAGTCTCCTCACCCTTCTTATCCATCTGCAGCTTCGGTTTTCCCTCTTCGGGCTTAATCTCCACATGTTTGGTCTTTGGTGCCTCCCAAACATGCTTTTCTGCATGACCGCCTTCTAGTGAATGACTTTGTCTCCTAGTTCAAGGAGGCACTGGGGCTAGGATCTGAGAATGTGTAGAAGCAGCGTGGTACACCGGAAGGCCATGTGGACTTGGAAGTCTTGTTCTCTGCTTTGTGACAGTGGGTGACTCAGTTTCGTTCCCTGGGCTTTAGTTCCCTTATTTTTAATTAGAGGTATTTGGATTATTCACATGGGTATTAGCATAGAACACTTTTTAAAATTCTTTTCCGGCAAACTTTTAAAATCAATAAAATGTGTAGCTATTGTAGTTGAAGTCAAAAGGGGTGCAGTGGTGTGGGAAGAGTCAAAGCGAAGGATGTTCCCTCTTAGCAAACTCACAATCCCTCCTAGGCCCTTCGAAATATGTGGAAGAAGTCACTGAACTAAACCAGATCTCTGACATTCTGTCTTTAATAATTCTGATTTCTCCTAGTCTAGGAGCATGGTTTGTCTGTTCGAGGCAGACCTAAATTTGCATATAAGGATCTTCTTGGCCCTCGGAAATTTATTTAATCTATGAAGAGCTTTTCCTCTTTTGCAAAATAGGGGGAAAATGGTTTTTAAAGAAATGTTAGCATACTTTTTTTGGAACATTCTTATTGCTACAAAGTCTTAGCATTCTTTCTGAAAAAGTAGATAGAAATCTCTCATCTTGGTAACTTACCATTCACCTTGTCATTGAACTTCAGAGTGTTACCATTTTTTTTTCCTGCTGCAAATAATATTGCAGTAAACACCCTTACATATGTCTCCTTCCATACTTGTAAAAGAATATCTAGGTTATGAACCTAAATATTGAATCAGATATTCAATATTTTCCATTAAAGTAGGTAACATCTAAGTATTGTCCAATGTTATTTTGCCAATTTATAATCCCAGTAATCTTGAACTTGATTACCCTTTTTGCCATAACTCTGTCAATATTTGAATTCATCATACTCTTTAATTTGGGAAATTTAAGAATTTTGTATTTTCACTATTTTGGAGTTGATACAGAATAGCTCGTTATTTCTGAGCTAAAACATATTAGGTACTTAACACATGTTTATTATCCTGGTCAGATGTTATCTTGCTAATAGACATGAAAATAATGAAGTATTATATAATCAGTATTTTTCCTTGGCATGTTAAGCAATAAAAGTAAAGAACTTGTTATCATAGGTAAATTAGGGGTTAATGCTAGTAAGAGTGAAGTTTGTAAGCCAGGTCTAATATGAGATATAATTTCATACTGAAAAGAGTGATTACTTTGAAGTTGAATGGATTGAGTATGAATTTCCCTTCTCCCCTCCCTACTACTTACATTACCATGGAAATTTTAGTTTATGTAGTATCCATTAGTTTGTAATTTGTAGAGTAGACATTGCATAGCCCATTTTTCAGGACTATGAACAATAGGATTTACATATAAGATACCAGTTTAGTCCATAGTAGCTGTCAGGCATTATCGGTCAGGTCTGTATAGCATGCCAGTGTGGCAATCTATGGTACAAGCTTTATATACGTTTTCCAAAACTCTACAAGATAGATACTACTATAATTTCTTATTTGGCAGAAATGGGACTCGAACTCAGTTGTTTTTTTTTTCTTTTTTCTTTCTGAACTTCTAGAATATACGAATTACAGCAGATACACACCTGAGAGAAATTATCCTCTTCAGTTTGCCACTTGCCCCGCAGTAGTAGAGAAGGCTAGATCTATGACAGTTGCTTAATAACCTTCATGGGAAACTCAGGCTATGTCTGATTGCAGGATGAACTGAGGTCTGGAGTTAAACAAGGACATTTAAAACTTCAGCATTTGCTTATCCATCATCTGGAAGAAAGACCTAGAAAGACTTGTGGGTTCGAGGAGGGGGCAAAACAATTAGAGAATGATAGGTTTAATTATTTTTAATTTTACAAATAAGATGCCAGCCATCTGGCATTTGGCAAGGGACAAAACTCATTCACTTGACTCTTGGGAAATGCTAGGGGCTTAAAATAATATGTCAAAAGATTAAGGCAATTTAGGCATAAATAAAATAGTTGCTAACTCAGTTTGTTCCCCCTTGCTCCTGCCAGCATCACATACCACATGTCTCACTCCCCAAAATGTTGCAATCACTTTCCAAGTAGTCTTCCTCAGGTCACCAGTTTTTTTTTGTTTTGGTTTTTTTTTCCCCCCCCGAAGAGTTTAGTTTTATTTTATTTTTGTCTTTGTCTTTCACAAAGTTTTAAAGTGAAACAAGACAAAAACAAATTTTGCAAGGCAGCCAAATAGGATTCTAGTGCCATGACTGATACTTCTTGACCTCCAGGATTCTTCATGTTTTCTAAATCATACTCATCTGCAGAGGCTCCAATCCTTGATCATCTTTTCTCTGGACATGTAGCATGTCCATGACCATAGCCACTCCTACCCCTCACTGTGACTTTGTGGAAACTGCCAGTACATTCACGGAGAAGACAAAGTATAAAGAGCTCTGAAAAATGAATTTTATGAAGGGACAGAGCTCTTCACCCATATGTCTAGGTGTAAATAAAAATTGACTACTAAGAAGCAACTGAAGTCCTTGGGGTTAGAATAGGGATTTCCAGACTGGTGTCCAGCATCTGAGAAAGAGGGAATATGTGTGACGGAGAAGAATAGAAATAGATGGAATAACATTCTAAAATCCCATGCCATTAAATGAAGTTAATTCCAGTTCTATTTGAACATTGGAATTCAGGAACATTAGTAAATCTTAGTCCTTTATGTGTTAACACTAACGAGCATATGGTTGTGTCCATCTGCTTGATTTATGTTTTAGCCTAATATCAGAGGCAGGTCAAACTTTACATGTCCAAAATATAGCTTGCCACCATTCACTTCAAACCTGTTCCCGCCATGGGCTTTCCATTTCAGTAAATGGTGGCATCATCCACCCAATGGCTCAAAGAAACTGATGCCTCACATCCAATTAATCACTAAGTCTCTTTAATTCTCCTAAATATGTCCCTTTCTTTTCAACCCCCCTTTATCTGGCCAATAAGTCCTAGTGATTTTCCTATGGACTCTTAATAGATTCCAACTGGACTTCCTCCTTCCAAACCATCTACTAATCTTCGAAAAACACTAATCTCACTCTTCCAGTGTTATGCTGGTAAATATTTAACAATTAGCTCTCTAAGGAAAATAAAAATCTCCAGGGGTGCCTGGGTGGCTCAGTCGGTTAAGCATCCGGCCTTCAGCTCAGATCATGATCCCAGGGACCTGGAATCAAGCCCAGTGTCAGTCTCTCCGCTCAGTGAGGAGCCTGCTTCTCCCTCTCTTTGCCTGCTTGTGCATGTTCTTTCTGTCTCTCTCTGGGTCAAATGAATTTTAAAAAAAAAATTAATCTTAAAAAAAAGAAGAAAAAGAAAATAAAAAGCTCCAATTTGTTATGTCTGCCAAATTGTTTGATGTAAATACTCCACTATAACAAATTTCAGGTTACCAATATGGTATTACTGAACACAGAGTCAGAAGAAAAAAATAATTTAAAGATCACCTTGAGGGTTTTCTTTCCCATTTGCAGAGAATATTCTTCTCTTCCACTTAACCTTACTTTTTAGACAAAAATAAAATGTATGCATCGTTAATAGATCACATTCTAAAACAGCAAGCATAACAAAAGTTTTTTGACTACAAGCTGTGCTCTAGGGCTTGGTTTCCACAACCTCCACACTATTGACATTTGGGGCCATAAATAATTATTTGTTATAAGAAGGCTGTTGTGTGTATTCTAAGGTAGTTATCAGCATCACTGCAGTCTACTCACTGGATGCTAATGGCACATCCTCCCCACCTCCACTTTTTCCTCCCTGCCAATGTGTGACAACCAAAATGTCTCCAGACCTGGTCATATTTCTCCAGCAGGAAGGGACCAAGTTTTCCTTGGTTGAGAGCCACTAATATGTGTAACAATTTTAGGTAATTCTTTACAGTCACACGTATGTGTACAAGCTGAAGTTTTCTACTATCGAACTACCATCTGTCTTCTAGATATCTAGAGTTCTATACCTTGTTTTTTGTAACTTTTTTTTTTTTTTTAAGTGGGGGCAAAGGGATGAGGTTGCTTCTTTGTGTGCATTGTTTCTAACGTTTTGCTCTATTGGCAAAAGAGGAGACATTGTTGGCAGGGAGTAATTTGGATAGGGCTTGGCAGGCTGCTGAACCTGTTGATGTTGGTTAAGAGGTCTTAGATGGACTTTACCTTCTATATGGGTGTTGGACGGCACTCACTTAGATCTCTTGATCTGGCACAGCCCCCCACTGGCTCCTGGGCAATCTGTCATTGACAGCGTGCTCTTGGAAAGTCTGTTGTTTTTGTCCAGGACCCCACAAAAAACTCTTAACTTTACTGAGTGTCATTCTGAGGCTTGAGTGAAGACAGATTTCTCTGTCTTTATCTTTTTGCAAATAAATTTTTCATGATTTGAGTTTACGTTCTTTTTGGGTTTAACCTTTTGAATTCTAAATTAGCAAGCTCATAAAACTAAAACCTTTTGCTTTCAAGGTTAAATCGTCTCCAAACTTTTGAGAGTACTTTTTTTATAATTTTTCCTATGCATTTGATTCATCACTCTGATCTATTTTTAATGTGAATAGCTACATAAAAAGCAGGGTGTGGGGGTGGGTTGGGGGGGAATAAAAAGGAAAAGATATCTCCAACAATTATTATGCCCAAATATTATCCCACTACAAATTAAATGGATTATTTCAACGTACTATGAAAAGTGTAATATCAAGTGTTACAGGTTGGTGAAGCCATGGCTATGTGGTTATGAAGCCATGACCCTAAGAATTTTTAGTCTCTAAGAATTTTTTGCTATTTTGCAGCATGATTTACAAACAAATATTAGAGGTGGAGCTCTTATTTCTTCACATGTTCTGAAGGAGATGGCTTGATTAATGCCTAGAGCAAGTTTTCTAATACATCCTTTTCACCTCCAAGCACAGCGATAGATACACACTCCCTTCTGAGGGGATCCCTAGTGTTTCTATCCTCTTCTTTAGATTCTTCAAGACAAAATCCACTTAAACCTAAAAAAGGACAGTATTTTCCTATAGTCTGGGGAAGAAAAAAAGCAACAGCTTTGCTGAAGTTGTAGTCGCTCTTAGGTACGGGCCAAAGGGAAAGGCTCAGAACACGTAAGTCCTAACAATCAGTGCTAAATGTTGTGAGAGCACAGAGAAAAGATTTACATCTGTCTATGCCTGAGAGGATGGAGGTAGGGGCTGGCTGGGGAGCAGGGGAAGGTCAGGAAAGCATTCATGTTGGAAGTGACATTGAATGGGGTCTTGAAAAATTAATAGTTTGCCAGAACGGGCAAAGATGCACCCCAAAGGTGCAATTTTTACCTCCTTATCTCTTGTATTTTTTTTTTTTTAAGATTTTATTTATTTGAGAGAGAGAGAGCACATGAGAGAGTACAAGCAGTGGGAGGGGCAGAGTGAGAGAGAGAATCGGGCTCCTCTGAGTCAGACTACCATCCCACAACACCGGGATCAAGACCTGAGCTGAAGGCAGACGCTTAACTAACTGAGCCACCGGAACACTCCTCCCCTTATCTCTTCTAATACCTACTTTTCTCCCATGCATCTGTTGTTTCGTACAATATATGGTTGTGTGTGGTATCTGTACATCATCTCTTCAATCACAGGATACAGTTCTTGAAGGTAAAACTGTGTATTAAACTTATTATTCCTAACAGCTATTTAGTGAATTACAGATATTTAGTAAAAGCTGTTGTTTTGATTACTGATGAAAAGGTAATGCAAATTGTATCATCCCTCTGTCTCCCTTCCCCTCCACAAACCCAAACCTTCTATGCTCAACACAGATTACACATGGCTACATGGAGGACTTCAAAATCTTCAGCCCACAGAAGGAAAGTGTGGTAACTAACTCACAGGATGCTTCTTTATTTAGGCGGAGCTTGGAATAGAAGTCTGGAGGAGGGAAATTCCACAAATGAACACAGATGTATTATTTGCAGGTTAGCTAACATATGGCATGTTTAATTGCAGTTCTAAAACAACAGCAAGACTAAAATTGATGGTTCATTTTTAAAGTTTCAAGTTATAGAGCCTTTTAAACATCATTTTCAAATGTCAGTGTTTTAACCAAATTACCTAAGGCATTTTTCATAGTTTAAAAGATTGAATTGGAAATTCCAAAATGACTGAAAATTTAAGGGGGAAAAAGGATTTTAAAAACAGGTTGACTTTTCATTCATATGTTAAAATACACATTTTTTCCCTTCCTTTCTCTTCCTTCACTTTCAGCAAAAGAGTAAGATTTGGAATAAAAGCACATTGTTAAGACATAATAATTAAATTCTTCTTTTCCATTTATCTTGAATAATAAAAAGCATAAAATCTATAGTCAGATTAATGATAAGAAACTATTCTTCTGAATGATTATTTGGTATTTAATTTGTTTATGATGAACTGATATTATAGTATTGTTCTTAGTTTATCTTTTTCTTCAAAAGTCAACTTGGTTTGGTGCCTGGGTGGTTTAGTTGGTTAATTAACCTACTCTTGATTTCAGCTCAGGTTATAATCTCAAGGTCCTGGGATCAAGCCCAGAGTCCAAGACAGAGTCAGGGCTCCACACTCAACTGGGAGTCTGCTCAAGGAGGATTCTCTCTCCCCCTTCTTCTGTCCCTCCCCACACATGGGGTTTTTCTCTTTCTCTCTCAACTAAATAAAACTTGGGGCACCTGGGTGGATCAGTCACTAAGGGCCTGCCTTGGTTTGGCTCAGGTCATGATTCCAGGATCCTGGGGTGGAGCCCTGCATTGGGCTCCCTGCTTTGGAGGAAGTCTGCTTCTCCCTCTCCCACTCCCCCTGCTAGTGTTCCTTCTCTTGCTGTGTATCTCTCTGTTAAATAAATAAATAAAATCTTTAAAAATAAGTAAATAGGACTTAAAAAATTAAAAATCATTTTGGGGAGAAAGATACAAACCAAAATATTGCAAAACCACAAACCAAGTGGAAATTTTGAATTTTTATCTGTAAAATTAAAAGAATTCTCATGGATTTCTAATATCATTTTAGATTATAAGTTTTCTAAAGTTGTTTAAGTGACTAGAGATAATATTTCTGATTTTAAATATAACCTATGTTACTTGTTTTATTTTTACTTTTTATTGTGATATATTTTAACCACATAAAAATGCATCAAAATGAATACGTAATTAGATAATTCATGCTTAATTAAAAAGTTAACATGTACCAAACCACTATCAAGAAATACCATATTGAAAATATGATATTTCTTAGAAGGTCCCCAGTGCCTCCCTCAGTCAAGTCATCCTTCTACCCTTACCAGTAATCCTTATCCTGAAATCCATACATGAATTTTATCAGAACTTTCCTGGTTTGCTACTTAAAATGCAGTGCATTTTATGCCTTTTTTTCAAATTGTCTTTCTGACTCTATTAACACCAGGGCATTTCCTACTTTAATCTCTTAATTTGGTGGATTACATTAATTTCCTAAAGTTAAATGACCTCTTTCACTTTTGGTGATGCCCATAATTTCCTTAGTACTCACTTTCAGTTGTTGGTTTTTGTTTGCTATTATTTTGTTAGGATATTGATGTGGTTTAAAGTGTTGGGGTCTGGAGCAGATGGCCAAGAAAGAATTCTTGAGATATCTTTGATGCAAAAAGGTGGTTTTATTAAAACACGGGGATAGGATCTGTGGGCAGAAGGAGCTGCACTGGGGTTAAGAGGAAAGGCAGATTACATACTTTGAAGTTGGGAGGGGGTTAGGGAGAGCAAGCACAAACCTCCAAGGCATTTTGGAAACAAAGTTTCCAGGACCTTGAGGGGGCCAGCTATTGTTAGAAAAGGTCATTTATTACTGTTCACTAAGAACTCAGTCCTAAAACTATTCGGAGTTACATAGGTGGGTCATATGCTTGGGTGATGATTATCAACATACATCTTGGTAGGTAGAGGTAAAGGAAATTTCCAAAGGGATTTTTATATGTTAAAGTAGATTTAGAGGATCCTAGAGGGGTCAGGATAATGTTAAGCTAAGTTTGCCTTTTGCTCTTAGCAAAGTATTAACATCTAGGCAGCTGAGTACCTAGAGGAATGTCACTCTGCCTGTTTCAAGGACTTGTCAGTAGGCTGTAGGCAGTAAGGAAATTGAGTTGTTCTTTTTTTTTCTTTTGCCTTTGTTTCCCACATCAGATATTGTTACATTAATGAAGAAGCTCGGGATGTATATATATGTATGTGTATGCACACATATACTCACATATACATACATAAACACAGAGAAATTATGTAAAAATCATTTTTAAATTATTTTTCTATAGAAAATAATTTTAAAAGTCCTATACCACCCTTCATCACCTTACTCTAAAAAATGTTTATTAAATATATTTGGGAATAAGCATGGCCCACCCATATTGATACTCCGTTTAATACTTCAAGATGTGTAATTTTTATACAGATTTACCATCATGATTAAGTAAAATGTAAAATATATTCTGCAGTCTATCATCCTTTATTCCAGAATTTATTAAAAGTATCATTTGGTGTAAAGTTAACAGATGTGTGAAATACACTGTTCAAAATTTGAACTTTGATTTTGCAGCCATTTTATTCTCGAAAGGACATGATGGATTGTTATGCACTGACATGCATACATACACCTACCAGATGGTGCCTTGCTCCTAGCATTTTCTCAAGAGGGAGCAAAATTTAGTTAGGCTGTCATTATGTTATCTCCAAAGGAGAGATTCTAATATGAGTAGTCCTCTATCAGTATGGTCTAGGTTAAGGTAGGGTGATTACATTCTGACATTAGTGCCTCAAGTTTCAATGGGCTGGAGGATGTCCCTTAAGAGCTTGAAGAATTTATGTAAAATTATTTCAGGTTTTTAATTTTGCCTGAAGCTAAACAGAATTGTATATGTTAATTTCTAATTTCTAATTTCAAACTTCCATTTCTAGGTGTCCTTTCTTATTTCAGAATAAGAAACTGTTCTGCAATGGATCAGGTCAAGAGTTTTCTAAATAGGGTGCATGGGAGGCTCAGTCAGTTGGTTAAGCGTCTGCTTTCCACTCAGGTCATGATCACGGGGTCCTGGGATGGAGTCCCACATCAGGATCCCTGCTGCGCGGTAAGCCTGCTTCTCCCTCTCCCACTCCCCCTGCTTATCTTCCCTCTCCTGCTGCGTCTCTCTCTGTCAAGTAAATAAAATCTTTTAAAAAATATTCTAATGGGGTAAAAGAAAATAACTATAAAAAAAGTTTTCTTAAGAAACATCACTTCACCAATGGTGTTTGTTTGCTCTTAATAGCATCTTTTGGTTTCTATATATGTTCCAAGTTTTAAAGAATAATACATGCTCATTGCAAAAATCTCAAGAAACAGAAAAAAGAACACAGAAATTTTATTTTTCAGAAATCACTCCTAATTCACCATTCACAGAGAATGATTTTTAGCATCTTGATGTTTTCACTTTCTGATGTAGGAGTATACAAGTTATATATACAGCATGTGTATCCATTTTACTGTTGATAGACATTGAGCTATTAAAAATACAGTTAACACACAAGGTTACATTAGTTTCAGGTGTACAACATAGTGATTCATCTTCTCCCTACTTTATGCTCTGCTCACCACAAGCATAGTACCATCTGTTACTATATAACAATATTACAATATTACTGACTGTATTCTTTATGTTGTGCCTTTTATTCTCCTATTCATTCCATAACAGAAAGGCTGTACCTCCTGCTTCCTTTCACCCATTTTGCCCATCTCCTCATCTTCCTCTCCGCTGGATCATATCTTCTCTGAATTTATAAGTCTGACTCTACTTTTTTGTTGTTGATTCATTTGTTTCATTTGATACCACATTTAAGTGAAATCATACAGCATTTATCTTAGTCTGACTTATTTCACTTCCACTCTAGGTCCATCCGTGTTGTCACAAGTGGTGTGATCTCATTCTTTTTTATGGCTCTATTAAATTCCACTGTGTTATATATATGGCATCTTCCTTATCCATTTGTTTAATCATCAAAGAAATCAAAGCCACAATGAGATCATCTTACACCTGTCAGAATGACTAAGATCAAAAAGATAAGAAATAACTAGTGTTGGCAAGGATGTGGAAAGGAAGGAATGCTTATGTACTGTTGGTGGGAATGTAAATTTCATAGTCACTGTGAAAACAGTATGGAGACTCATCAAAAAATTAAAACTAGAAATACTATATAATCCAGTAATTCCACCACTGGGTATTTATCCAAAGAAAACAAACACACTAATTCTAATTCATAAAAGATGAGCACCCCTATGTTTATTGCAGCATTATTTGCAATAGCCAGGGCATAGAAACAAACTAAACGTTCGTTCGGTAGATAAATGGGTAAGGAGAATGTGAGATAGTTATAAAATACACACACACACACACACACACACACACACACTGGAATATTATGTAGCCATAAAAGGATAATCTTTTTTTTTTAATATTTTATTTATTTATTTGACAGAGAGATAGATCACAAGATGGCAGAGAGGCAGGCAGAGAGAGAGAGGGAAGCAGGCTCCCTGCTGAGCAGAGAGCCCGATGCAGGACTCGATCCCAGGTCCCTGGTATCATGACCTGAGCCGAAGGCAGAGGCTTTAACCCACTGAGCCACCCAGGTGCTCGACCTAAGGATAATCTTTTTAAAATTTAAACTGTTGTATAAAAAAGCCTACTAGAACATGTTATATATGTCTGTTTGTGGATCTAAGAAATAATTTTGAATTTATACTCAGTAGTGCTACTGCTGGGTCATAGAGTATGCGTATATTTATCTTTCTTAGAAATTGACAAATGGTTTTCCAATTAGCAATTCCAATTTACTAATGTGGTAACAGGCAGCACATTGGTAACACTATGTATTGTCATTCTTTCTAATGTTAGTCATGTTTGTTAGGTACATGGGTATATTGCACTGTTTTAGTGACTTGTATTTCTTTTTTTTTCTTTTTTTTTTTTTAAAGATTTTATTTATTTATTTGTCAGAGAGAGAGAGAGAGAGAGAGCGAGTGAGCACAGGCAGACAGAGCGGCAGAGGGAGAAGCAGGCTCCCTGCGGAGCAAGGAGCCTGATGTGGGACTCGATCCCAGGATGCTGGGATCATGACCTGAGCCGAAGGCAGCCGCTTAACCAACTGAGCCATCCAGGCATCCCGTGACTTGTATTTCTTTGATAAATTATATTACTCACTTTTCATTTGCTGGTCAGTCAATAATCTCGAGAATTCCATTCAGGGCTTTGGCCAATTTTTTAAACCGGTTTTTTTGTTTTGATTTTTGTTTTTAATTAATAGATTTTGTTTTTGTCTTTATCTCTCTTGGCTACAAGTTGCTTGTTATTTTGATCTTTTTTTTCTATTTTTTTTAATGTTCTGTTACTTTTTACTAAAAAGTAATATTTCATTATATGAAGGTACCAGGTAACTATCCATTCACCTATTGCAAAGCAATTTTCTAGCTTCAAATTTTTGAAAGCTGTGAAGGTAATATGTAACATACACAAACAGCTTTTGTGTAGATGGAAGTTTTCAAATCAGCTGGGTATGATGAGTGTGATTTGAAGCATGTGGTAAAACTATGGTGAGACTGCAAAACAAGCAAACCATCATCCAAAGTTGCTGTAACATTTTGCTCCCCTATCAGTGATGAATGAGATCCTAGAATTCTGAATCGTCACCAACAATTGGTTATTGCCAGTTTTTTTTTAATTTTAGCCATTGTAATGTACATTGTGGTGACTCTTCATTTGAATTTGCATTTACCCAATGACAGATAATGTTGAACATCTTTTCATATATTTGTTTGCCATCTTTATATCCTCTTTGATGAACTGTCCAGATGTTTCTTGCATTTTGTTTTAAGATTTTATTTATTTGACAGAGTATGAGCACAAGCAGGGAGAGTAAGAGTTGGAGAAGCAGGCTCCCCACTGAGCAGGGAGCCAGATGTGGGGCTTGATGTGGGGCTCCATCCCAGGACTCTGGGATCATGACCTGAGCCAAAGGCAGACACTTAACTGACTGAGTCACCCAGGAGCCCCTATTTCTTCCCATTAAAAAATCTGGTTGTTTTCTTATTTTTTAGTTGCAAGACTTCTTAGCATATTTTATGTACTTGTTCTTTAAAAGATAAATTTTGCAAATATTTTGTCACAGTGTGTGACACTTCTTTTAATTTTATTAGTAATTTCTTTAATAGAGCACAGAGTTTTAACTGTAGTAAGGTCCAACTTTTTTTTTTTTCACGAATTTTGCTCTCAGTGTTACATCTAAAGCTTTACCAATTCATTGAGTTCATGTAGATTTTCTCCTTTGCTTTCTATCAGAAGTTTTATAATTTTGTATTTTTACATTTAGTTAAATGATCCATTTTGAGTTAAATATTATGCCAGTGGTAAGGTCTATGTGTGGGTTCCCATTTTTACATGTGAATATACAATTGTTCTGGTACCATCTATTGAAAAGACTGTCCTTTCTCCATTGAAATGCCTTTGTGACTTCATCAAATATTGACTATTACTTGCTTAGATCTGTTGTATCATAGGTTCTATATTCAATTCCACTGATCTAAGTAGCTATTGTTTTGCTAATACCACAATGTGTCAATTGCAGTACCTTTTTAATAAGTCTTAAGATAGTGTGAGTCCTTCCGTGTTCTTTTTTTCCCCAATATCATGTGGATTATTCCACTTTGTTTGATTTTACATGTAAAATATAGAATTTCTAATTGCTGGGCTTTTTATTGGAATGGTGTTTTACCTACAGACTAAATCGGCATTTTAATAATACCAATTCCAGTCCATAAATGGAATAATTCACCATGTATTTAGACCTTTGATTTCTTTTATATGTGTCTTGTAGTCTTCCACATATAGACCACATTTACCGTTTGATTTATTACTCAATATTGCATTTTTTGTTGTTCTTGTGGCAAGTGCTATTGACTTTGTAATTTGAGCATTGCACTATGCATTGCTGGCATGCAGAAGATCAATTGATTTTTGTATATTAGCCATACATCCTGCAGTCTTACACAGGCTTTTAATTTCCAGGAGGTTTTTGTTTGTTGGTTTGTTTTTGTTACATCTGGTTTTTGAAGATTATTTGAAATGTTCATGTCTTTTATGAAATGGAGTTTTATTTCTTCCTTTCCTATATGTATACTTCTTATATAATAGAAAAAGGCGACAACATGCAGTAACAGATGGGTGATAGAAAAAGAGAGATGGAAACTCTAAAAGGAATCAAAAAGAAATGCTATAAATAAAAAAATGCATAAGAGCAATGAACAATGCCTTTGATGGGCCCATTGGTATTCAACATAGCCAAGAGAAAAAAATCAGTGTTAATGCCATTCCTTTATTAGCTCTTCACTGTCTCTCGTTACTCATTTTATTCTTTCAGTGGTTACACTATAGGTTAAAATGTGTATCCTAGATTTATTACTATTGACTGAATTCACTCATGACCACTTCTCAAAGAATAAAAGAAACTTGAGATAGTTAATCTTCATTTAATACCTCCTATCCTTTGTGTGAAATATGATTTTTCGGTATACCTTTCACAAAGCATTATTATTTTTCTTTTGTTAAGTAGTTGATATTCATATTCATTTGTATTTATTATCATGTTTACCATTCCAGTATTTTTTTCCCTAAAATTCCATGCTTCCTTTTGCAATCATTTTTCTTTAACCTGAAGAAGTCCCTTTGCTAATTTTTTAACTAGCCCTGCTGGCAATAAATTACTCAAATATCAGGTTTTTTCTCATAAAGAAAACCCTCCTTTCTCTCATTTTAATTACCAAAGAATATTTTATCTGCACCAAATTCTAGGTTGGCAATATTTTTATTTTAATCCTTTAAAGATTCTCTTTGTACTTTCATAAACTTTGTTCAAAAGTCTGCCTTCAACTTTACTGCTTTCTTTTGTTTATGTATTTTTCATATGGTTATATTTAAGATACCTACTTTCTAACTATCATGTAGTTAGATGTCATTTCTTTGTATTTATTCTGAATGGGATTTGCTGAATTTCCTGAATCTGTGGGTTTGGAAAATTATTGAACAATTAGAAAGATTACTGAAACTTTTTTTCTTTTTAAGGATTTTGTTTATTTATTTGACAGAGAGAGAGAGATCACAAGTAGGCAGAGAGGCAGGCAGAGAGAGGAGGAAGCAGGCAATCTGCTGAGCAGAGAGCCCGATGCGGGGCTTGATTCCAGAACCCTGAGATCATGACCTGAGCCGAAGGCAGAGGCTTAACCCACTGAGCCACCCAGGTGCCCTTGAAACATATTTCTTATTAGGAAAATTATCGAACCATCTTTCATCAAATATTATTTACGCTCAAGTAGTACTCTTGACTGTAGTCAAGTAGTACTCTTAACTGAAGGATGGTATGCAATTTGTGTCTTACATGTTTCTTAGATACTGTCTTTAAAAATATTTTTCTCTTTATACTCCAGTTTGTATCTTTTCTATAAAATTGTCTTTTAATTCACAAATCCAATTTTCTCATCTCTAGTTTGCTCTTTAAAAATCACCCGAAGAATTCCTAGTGTCAAGTATTATGTCTTGCAGTCCTAGAATATCCATTTAATGTTTTTAAATGGATTCTGTATCTGTTGAAATTCTGTGTTTTTTTCCTCCATCTTCCATCCTTTTCTCATTTGTCTTTATCATATGATTATAGTTATCCTGATGATTTGTCTACAATCTCTCTCTCAATTATCTCTGATTTTGCTATGACTGAATCTTTTTTCTTCCTGATTGTCAGTTTGTTCCATTGGGCACCATGGAAGATAGGTAGTTGAAAAATATCAGCTTCAAAGAGTGTCTAATTAAAATCTGTCAGGCAATTAGATTACAGGTAGATCAACTTGACAGTATTAAACTTTGAGGCTTTGGGGGGAATGACTCTTTTTCATTTTTTCCCCTTATAATTAGGGCACGATCCTCATTCCTACACTATGCTGTTGAAGGGTTTCTTAGTAGCTGGGCTCAGACTTCAAGTTCTATCTTGCAGTATCACACAAGCTCTGATAGACTTGTCCAGCTCTCCAGCCTCTGAGGGATTCTCACTTTTAGGCCTCCTCAAATCTGCTATGTATGTATAGCTTAGGGGTTGGTAAAGAAACCAAGAAGGGTGGTTTATATAAGATTCTGAAGCTCTAGATCAAGGATTGACAATATTTTAATGGAAGAAAGGGGAGGTGTAGTTTGCTGACCCCTATTGTTGCAATGTTCTCTTAGGACAAATGTCATGGTAAAGGCAAAATTTAACAACCATGTATCCATTTTCTCAATAATGACACCTGCTATCCAGAATATACCAAACAGCAGATAACTGATTTTTTAAAAATATTCTAACCAGCCTTTACAGTTTCTTTTTTAAAATAGTGGAACAGCCTGCTGACAGCTACTTTATCTTTGTCAGAGCCAGTAGTCTCCTCTTATTTTCATATGAAGTTCATAGTTCAGTTATAAGAAAAAATAAATATCACTTATGCTGCAGTGCTAAATTTACCTGGTTGACCTGAAAGAAAGATATGAGGCATAAGGTTGAGAGAGGGAAGGGGGTGGCAGTGAAGGCAAAAGGAAGAAAGGGTGGGGGAATCTTTATATATTGTTTTGCTTCAACCAAAGAAGTTATATTATCTTTTTGCCTCAAAAAGTAAAGGTTTAAGTGAATAGCAAGTCTTTTTGCTTAGAACTTTTAAATTTGCTTTGAGTCATTTTTCATTTGATTAACAGAAATCTTAGATGTCTTTGGTCAGAGAAATATGTAATTATATCAGAGCAATATATAAATAATTTGAAGCTTGCTTGAAGTTTGAAATTCTCTGAACCATTTCCCGTGTTCATTAGCATGTATAATTAAGAAGTATTCTATTGATAGAGGCTGTTCCATTCTCCTGATCCTTTTTGTAAGACAGTATATTTAAGAATACATTAAAAAAAAAAGGCTTTTCTGATTATTGTGTTGCAGGGCTTAAGTAATAATGTTTCTTGAGAACAAGTTACTTAAGAGCGTTTTAAATTTCAAACTCAAATATCTTAGGATAGAAGTTATTTTCTTTCAGGAAAGTGTTTTTCAAGCACAAACAAAATAAGTAATACTTTTTTTTCCCTAAGTAGTTAGAAAGAATTGGGAGAAAACCCCCACAAAAGTGAATCAGATGCAGTACTTACATGTCAAGGTCGTGTAGGCCATTCAAATTCTTACTTAATTAAGTTCACAACATTTTCTCCACTCTGAAGTGATGTTTGTGAATGTTAAATACAAATGACTTGTTTTATTTTTACCAGCATTGCATTTGTAAAACCACAAACCTATTGCACGTAAATGTCCTTGATTTATCATTTACCTCCAGTGAGCTCAATCCAATATGAAAGAAACAATATCAAACTGACACAAAGAGACATTCCTTGCTAAAACTGCCTGAGGTACATCCATGCAGAAGAAAGCTTTGAAATATTTCCAAAATATAGGTGGTTAAATTGCCTCTAAAAAGAAAGTATTTAAAATCTCCCTTAGTGTCATCTCCTTACATGTCATATAACTGATGTTCCCATTCTAGATACAAACTCTGACATGTAGAATTAAAGATTAAAGGACACTGAGGAAAATTCTCTTTGACATATGTCGTAATTGATGACCTGTGGACATATGAACTCACTTTGTACAGGAGGAACTCTACAGATTCCTAATAAAAATTCCAAGAGCTACCACTTATTGAGTACTTAATACAATGTCAAACACTTTGCATAGGTTATCTGTTTTAAATCTTACAATATGTTATGAAGTTTTATCTCCATTGTGTAGCAAGTGAAACTGTGACCCAAGGTGGCTAGGTGATTTGTCACAATTCTAAGAGCTAGTCCAAAGCAATGAGCTAGTATCAAGCACTGTTTACCCCATGTCTATCTAGATTCAAGGCTAGGGATTTCAATGCCTTGCCATTTTGCCTCTGAACTAATATGACTGTTATGCAAAATGCGTTCAATAGGTTTGTGGTTGGACAATTGTAAGTTCAGAGAGAGCAAGACCACTTCATCTACATCTAACTGGACGGAGTATTTATTTTCATTATTTTATTTACTCATTTGTAAACTTATTTAGCAAATGTTTATTGAATGCGTATTTCCTGGGCATTAGAAATTTACAAGACAGAAATTCCTTAGCTTATGGAAATCACCTTCTAGTAAGGAAGACTGACAATTAGCATAAGAAAAATAATAATAATAATCAAATAATTTATCATAGTGGTAAGTTCTTTGACAATCATGAAATATGATAGAAATGGAATGAAATTTAGCTAGCCTGGTCAGGGAGACCTTTGTAGTTGAAGTAACATTGTAGTTGATAAAATGCATAACTCACGTGCAACATTTTAAAGCCTGAATTTCATACTTGTCAAGTGTTAAGTTTGGTTAATTCGAATTCAGATTTGCTCTCCATTTCTGCAATACAACTTCAGAGGAAGAATCACTGAGCTCCTCAAATAGAGATACATCCTTCTATTGCTAATAGCCTTTCTTTAATCATAGATACTGCTTTATAGTAAGAATATTTTCTTGAAAAGGATAATTGGCTCCTGTGATAGTATAACTTCAAAGAAAAAGTGATTATTTTTTCCACTGATGTTCCTTACCATTTCAGAGCCTTTGTTGCCATTGTTAGTCCTGTTGAACATGATTCCAATTGAGGAAGGTGATCTGCCTAGTGGAAGAGGTGTACCAACTCCTGAACTGGTGGTGAGTTTCATTTTTCCCCTCTTATGTTAGGAAAAGCTTTACTCAACCAGGCAAATAAATGGGAGAAATGTCTTCAGAATACCCAATAGTCATTTGGGCACTACTGTTTAGTTGATTTTCTTGAACTAAATAACTGTTCACAGTTTGTATGAATCAAACACTTCCCTAATATTTACTTTACAATATAACAAAAAAGAGTTCAGGCTAAAATTAAACACGTAAACAACAAAATTGCTCTTGCAATGGTAATACATTGCTCTATTTATTGCCTGCTCACTTCACTAAGGTAAACTTGGAGCTAAATTTTTATTTGTAATGTTTCCTGATAGCATCTGATAGCATCAAATAAATTTTTGCATATAGAGGCAGTTAGAAACTTGCCTTGCACGAGGGAAAATGTGTCACTGATGAGAAAGGCTTTAGGGCTATTCTTAATTTGGAGGACAAGATATCCAAGGCCTATTAAAACTCTAAAATAGCATTATAACTTGTAATTATGTATTATTTTATTATGGTCAAACTTTGATTACAATAATATTTACATTCTTACTACCAAAAAGGTAAAGCACATTTTTGTTTCCTATTAATTGAAGTGATATAATCTCAAGGTGACAATAGCACCACCAGCTCTCTTTGCTTCCTTTAATTATTTTGTGTTAGCTATGACAAGGTGTTACTGCAGATTTATTGCAAAGAATTTCACTTCACTAGTGCTTAGGCCTTATTGTGCAAGCATGGCCAAACCTTGATTCTCTGTGGCTTACGTACATGGCTTTGAAATAGCTGTATTTCCAAAACAAAGCTCAAAAATCTGTAAAAGAGACAAGATATGACAGGTGCCATATACAATGAACAATTGCTAAAGGCAAGATTTGGTAGCGACATTTCTTTTTTGTTAACTCCTTTATATCTTCTCTGAACAATCATTATGTCTTTCTGAATTTTTGTTCCACAGATGTTCAATCTTGTTTCTCTAGCATATTCTTTGTAAGATACATTAGGGGTGGTTTTTTGGGGGAAAAAAAAATGTTTCCTGTTTTTCTCCACTTGCTATCTTGTTGTAGTGATGTTAAATAGTGATTCTTTCTTCTCTAAGAATCTTCAAAGAATCAAGAGTGACTTCATTTGCCTACCAAGTAACTTCAGCTAATTTATTCAGTTATCTAAAATCCCCAGAATAATTCAACATCTCAGCATTAATATGAAAACTTAGCACTCCATTTCCTATTCCTCCCTTCCTACAAACATACATGAAGATGAGAGTATTTCCAGAGGGGCATGGACAAACCAGATAGCTTGAGTTACCTGTTGTCTAATGATTTATTCAGGATTGTCTGTCCACCTCTCTGTCCTTTTAACCACTTTGTATATTAAAAGTAAAAAATAACTATGCACGAATTCATAAATGGTGTTGAAATAAAAACACATGAATCTAACTCTGTAAATATAGCAGGAGTTGAAGTTAAATAATTTTTTCATTGTGGAAAACAACTCTTTATTTTTCTGTACTTCCAGTTATGGGAAATTATGAATTTTCTTATTAAATGGACTGAAATTGGGGCGCCTGGGTGGCTCCGTGGGTTAAAGCCTCTGCCTTCAGCTCAGGTCACCGTCTCAGGGTCCTGGGGTGGAGCCCCACATCGGGCTCTCTGCTCAGCAGGGAGCCTACTTCCCCCTCTCTCTCTGCCTGCCTCTCTGCCTACTTGTGATCTCAATCAAATAAATAAAAATCTTAAAAAAATAAATGAACTGAAATTGATACTTTTTATTAATTTGCAGCTCAAAATATCCTGATACTATATCTCAAACACTATCAGTGGTAATGTAATAATGTAAATCATTGCACATTTTTGGGATAATTTTCAGCAAGTAACTATAAAACACTTTTTAAAAAGTACACCTTTTTTTTTTTTAAAGATTTTTATTTATTTATTGACAGAGATCACAAGTAGGCAGAGAGGCAGGCAGAGACAGAAAGAGGGGGAAGCAGGCTCTCTGCTCACTGATGTGGGTCTTGATCCCAGGGCTGGGATCAGGACCTGAGCCGAAGGCAGAGGCTTTAACCCACTGAGCCATCCAGGTGCCCCAAAAGTGCACCTCCTTTGACCTAACTACCAATACCAGGAATTTAACCTATGAAAATAATATGTATAAATAAATTATATTCACTGATACATCTATATATAGATATAGATTTGGGGATATACATAGGGATAATATGTATATATTAATTATATATATGTATATATATAATAATTCATTCATAAATATGTAGGTATATTCATTGTAAGTTGCCCAGTTATTTTTTGCTGCTTTTAAGTAAATAGATCATGAGGGCAATTTTTTAAATGACTACTTGCCTCCTTCCATCAATTGAGATCTTCTAGCTATATGAACTACTGCTGGGGAGAAGGCATTATATTTTTTATATCTTAATTCTACATATATGACCTGAAAGGTTTACACTTGAAATTAATACCCACTTATAATGTACATTTTATGTTTTATTATAACAAGATGATACTTTAATTCCTTCAACAGGGAAAGATTATCTTCTTGTACTACATTTTATGAATTTCAGCAAGTCAATCCTCTATTTCTGTACATGAAGGAAATAGAGTTGCTAAGAAGGAAAATGATTTACATAAGACCTACAGGTCTTTTGTTACACAACTGAGAAATTATGACTTGAGGGTCAGCATATTTTCAAATATAGTACATGACTTCCCTTCACCACTGCCTGTCTATACAGAAGATTTAAAAACAACAGATATCAAATACATACGGATATTTTAAAACATTGCTTAAAAATAGTTATAGAATATAAAACTTTTAAAATAAGCATATATTTAGATTAGGACCTAGCAAAATGTTTGTCACTTCCTAAATCACTAGGTATTTTTACTGGAAGGAAGGGAAAGAGGACATGCTCTTGACATACATGAATTATGAGGTATATCAGCCATACTTATCATTCAGCTAAAAACGTATCTATGGCTGAAAAGACTTCAGTAAACTTCACAAATATCCTAATTTTAAGGATTGTTTCAAATATACTTGTATGCAGAGGTTTTTAAAACGAATATGAAGAAATAGTGATTATGATTTTTCTCACACATTAAGGGTATCTGCTGGCTAAGACACTACATTTTCTTTCTTTCTTTCTTTCTTTCTTTCTTTCTTTCTTTCTTTCTTTCTTTCTTTCTTTCTTTTTAAGGTTTTTTTATTTATATATTTGACGGAGAGAGCTAGAGACCGTGAGAGAGGGAACACAAGCAGGGGGAGGGGCAGAGGGAGAAGCAGGCTTCCTGCGGAGCAGGGAGCCTGATGCGGAGCTCAATTCCAGGACCCTGGGATCATGACCTGAGCCTCCCAGGTGCCTCGCATCACTACATACACATTTCCCATTTTGTCTTTTAATTTAATTTAATTTAATTTTATTTAGTGATAAATAATTGAACCCCTCTCTCATTATGTATGATATACTCATTAATTACTTTAACAAAGGTTATACTCATCTCCTAGGAAGTTAGCTCCCTTGCATTCACATTTATGTATGAATCTTTTGTGAGGAGTATGTGCCGATGAATCTGAATGTTTTCTAAGTGAGGGGGTAAATACGATGTACTTAATCACTGATTAGGAACTTAATATGAAATGGTAATCCTAATGCTTTAAAAAATCATAAATAGATAATATCAAATGTCATTGACATTGCTGAGCTACTGGATATATTGCTGGTGGGAGAATAAGTTTATATAATGACTTTGAAAAATAATTTAGTATTACCTGATGATAAAACTGACTTCACTCATACCACGTGCCCAATATTTTCATTCCTAAGTACCTGCATTATATATTCAATCAGTCCTTATTTATGTGCACCAGAAGAAATGTTCAAGAATGCTTATAAAATAATTAGTTTGTAATTGAGGAAAAAAGCAAATAATCCAATAACTACCAGCATTAGAAGAGGTAAATAATTTGTATTAATTTGTGACATAGTAATTCAACAGACTATTTTACAGTAAATATATATGTATATATCCATATACATATATACATAAATTTAGCTAGATAAAACAACATGGGTAAATCATAAGATGTAAATTGAGGGGAAAAAAGTGAAGGACGGTTTTGTAATTCCATTAAGATATATTTCAAAAGAAACAGAAAATTTTAGGTATATAAACATAAACAGCTAAAGGAAAACAAAGAAACAATAAAGAAATTCAATACTGTCTATTCTGAGGATGTAGAGATGGTAAAGTGGGTGTATAGTGAACTTCAGGTTAATGCAAATAATGTTTTAATTAAAATGAGTGTTGTGCCCACAGGAGATTGCCATATCTTTGTATTGCATACATGTTCTTTTGTTATCTACTGATTATTCAATTAAAAAAGTATTAAATGAAGAATGACAGAAAACCGTGTAATATTTCTGTTTCGAATAGGTATTTTTTTTTCCCTTGAGTAAAAATTAAGACTCAGAACAAAATTTTTTTTTTCTTTTTAAAGACTTTATTTACTTGACAGACAGAGATCACAAGTAGGCAGAGAGGCAGGCAGAGAGAGAGAAGGAAGCAGGCTCCCCACTGAGCAGAGAACCCGATGCGGGGCTCAATCCCAGGACCCTGAGATCATGACTGGAGCCAAAGGCAGAGGCTTTAACCCACTGAGCCACCCAGGCGCCCCAACTCAGAACAAAATTTAAAGAGACCAAAGCCAACAGTGTTACTTGGGATCCCTGGCATTACTCACTCTCATTACCTGTTTGTCTCCCATGATGTGGTTGAGCTGTGGAATCAAACTTTGCCTATCCCTAGATCTTACTTCTGGCATAGAGAACATTAAAAAACAAAAACAAAAAAATGACAAGAACTAGAATTGCTAACTGATAAGAACTAGAACTGATATCATTTTGGCTCTCACAGAAGCCAGATTCTTAGCCAAATTTAAGTCTGTATATCTTTTGGAATAGATGTGCATATGTGTGTGCTTGTGTTTGTGTGTATGCACACACTCCACAAATATGCAAGGCGCTTAAACTGGCTCAAAGCTTTCATCCATTCGAGACACCATTTTTCTATTCAAGAGCTGCAAAGTACTTTTGATGAATTGAGTGGAAAGTGATGTATCACTATTACTGCATGGTGGCTTGTCCATCACAATGGAAGTCAAAGCGGTCCAGCGATATGGAAAGTAGAGTAGTACAATCAGCTCACACAGGTTTGTCCTTCCTGTATTACAGCTCGAATTCAACACCCCCATCTAGCCTGAGGCTGGAGATTGAAGCAATGTTCAGTTCTCTAACTACCATAAAGCTGATTCCACCGAACAGGAGTTCTGCATAATAGGGTTTCATGGGCAAATAGGTTTGGGAAATGCATTGTCAAACAAAGGCCATAGGTTTCTTTTCTACAAGTATTTTAGAGGATGTAAAACACTAAGCTGTGTGATTCTCTTAAGTGGGAGACCTCTCAAACATTTTTCCCCAAATTTGATTCTGATGTCTTTTCCTCTTTGGAAGATCATTCCATGGGATTATTGACTTGTGTAATAGACTTTGAGAAATGCTGCCAAAGATGGTTCTATTCTCTACCTTTTCTTAAAAAGGTATAGTAATTAGAAAATTGAGTATATCCCAGTAGGACATGAGTTTCTATTATGGACTGGCAGAATGGGCAGAGAAGCAAACTGAAGTGAAGATATACTCGATAAAAGTATTAGAAAAATATTTTATAAAAGCTTAGATTTTATCTATTGATCTCTTAAGGTGCTACTGAAGATTTCCTTTGCCTTTAATATTTCCTCATCATCCTGTTCTACCTACCCACCTCCCACAGTGATCTAACCCCTGAAATAGTAATCTGGACTCAAGGGTTAAAAATATAATAAATGAGAGCAGAGGTCTCTGGCTATATTCACCTTCTTTTTAATCAGGCCAAAGAATTTTCACTTTAAATATAGAAGTGTATCTCACTCAAGTTTCTCTGCAAATATCCTACAGCCCACATCCTACTTGGCTGTTTTTAGATTCTTAGTTCTCATAAGAGGATAAGACCAAGAGGTGAGAGAAGTCAGGTGAATGTTCTGAATGGAATGGAATAAAAAGTTAACACTCCATATGGAACTATGTTTTATTTAAGTGTGAAATTGGGAGAAAAATAACCTGTCATGCTGTTGTTAGTGCCTTTTGGGGTTTCAGAATTTGAAAAGTTGTTTCACACATACCAATTTATTCCACAGCTTTACCAAGGTTGTGCATATGTAGAATTATTATTTTTGCTTTTTTTTCTTTCTATATAATAATTAGAAATGTGAAAGACATAGCAAATATAGATAACCTGGGTAAAGAGGGTGAAAGGATTGGATTCAATGAACCTTTAGAGCTGGTTCTAGATTTAACATTGTTGGATTCTATACCGTTATAGTATTCTTTCTAGTCATAATTTTCTACCAGAACATCAAGGAGATAGGGCAACAGAGAACACAACAAAGGTCATATCTCAGGAATAGTCTTGATACTTGATAGTAGCCACATGTATCACCTTGATTAATTTCTAAGTCAGCCATTCATTTTGGGTCAAATGTGGTACCATATGCTGATTGAGCTGGAGTCCATTGCTTGTGCACTTCCCCAGGCATGGGAAGAGGGATACTATAGGCTTCCGGTCTACAACAGAGGAATGTGGAATCCTGCCTGTTGCTAGTACATAGGACAAAAGGGAATTCAGAGGCTGGATAGATTAAAGAAATGAAACAAATACACCACATGAAGTAAATAATCGAATTCCTTGTTCCATAATTTCTATTCCATGGATCGGGTGAGATTTGTAGTTTTGTAGAACTGGAAAACTATCATTCAAAATGACCCCTCCGTATTTTATTATTCATTCAAGCTTGTGTTTTGAAGTCCCCAGAAAATGAAGTTTGGTGGTAATGTCCGCTAATGGGTGAACTTCAATGGCAATTATATTTGGTAAAGAGTCTTGGAAATTCCACATGGATTATATGTATACAGGAGCATGGGGTAATCAGAAGTTGAGATGAAAGTATCAGCAGAAGTATGGAAAAATATAGAGAAATGATTTATCTTCATTCCTTATCTTGGGCTGAAACTGCTCTGTAGACTGAGAACCAGAAGCTAATTTTTGGTTGTAAAGTATATTTCTGAAAAAGATTAGGTGACCTTGGGCACTACAAAGTGGTAAACTATAGACACTATAGGTAAACTTGGGCACTAAAGAATGGTAAATCCATTATTTTCATGTTTATGTTTCCTAAGCCTTGGAAACAGCTCTTAGAGACTACTCTGATAATTATTCCCATTATGTAAAACAGGAAGCCGTATCTCAGACAGGTTAAGTAAAGTAACCAAGATTAAACACCTGAAATGACAAACTCAGAATTCCAATTAAAATGTTTCTGATTCCAGCACCTGATATCTTAAACACTAAGGCATGTTGTCCCTAAATAAATCAGGAGCATCTCTTAAGGTAGAGGCCTCTTCTGAAGCCCTGAGATATTACTATTATTTACCCTCTGTGGAAAGTCAGTTTGGTACCGTTCCCCCACTTATTTATCTTACCAACAGGCACAAATTTATCCATATTGAGATGTGAAATTCAGGATGTGGGTACTCTTTTCTACCTGGAAGAATCAAGGCAAATCACAAACTCTTTAAGAACTCAGTTTCCCCTTTCATATAATAGGGAGATTAGAACAGATGATCTTAAAGATCCCCTTCAGGTTGAACACTGTTCAAAATTCCATCACAATTTTCTCTTTATGTCTGAGAATATGATTTTAAAACTTTGTCAGTACATAACTCTTTCATAAAACAGGATCATAGAATAATTAAATAATAAATTTATTATTTTTATACACACACACACACACACACACACATACTGTGACAGGGGCATCTGGATATGTCAGTTGGAAGGCCATGCAGTTCTTGATCTTGGGGCCATGAGTTTGAGCCCCATGTTGGGTGTAGAGACTATGTAAATAAAAAATAAAATTGCTGTAACATTAACACATTTTCCAACTAAATATTATAGATCTGCTTTACCCATTTTAAATGTTGTATAGTACTCCATAGAACTCCATGCTATTCTACAACGTGCCAAATTTATTTAGTCATATACCTGTGTAACGACCTTTCTATTTCCAGGGTTTTGTTTGTTTGTTTGTTTGTTTCTTTTTGCTTTTACAAGTAAGGTTGCAATATATATACTTTATTTAAATGGGACATATTCCTAAGATTTCTAGTATTGCTAACTGGGACAAAATGAAGTAAACATTTTGGTTTCTTTACAGTTATTTACATTACCCAACATGTTGCAATGATTTATGTTATCACTGGTAGTGTTTGAGATCTTATCAGGCTACTTTAGGCTACAATGAACAGAAAGTGTCAATTTAGTTTATTTGATAAGAAGATCCACTATCTTGCCAAACTCTAAGTTCAGAGGATGAAAGGGTAGTCTTCAGGCCTCTTTCTTCTCCTCCCCTATCCTTATATAACTCTCCAAGTTATTGTAAGAGGCTGCAGCTCTTCCAGGTGTCTGTTCTAGATCTGATACCATCCAGATGTAGAAATAGACATCTTTAAAATTTTTTTTTCTTTGAATGTATTTGACATATAATGTTAAAGTAATTTAAGGCGTACAACATAATGATTCAAAATCTCTCTAAGGTATGCTATGCCCCCACAAGTGTAGCTACCATCTGTCACTGTACAATACTGTTAGAGTGTCCCTGATTTTATTACCTATGCTGTGCTTTTTATTTCCATGACTCATCCATTCCATAACTAGAAAACCAGTTTGCCCATGGCCCTATCCTGTTTCCTTCTGGCGACCATTGGTTTATTCTCTGTATTTATAGGTCGGATTCTGCTTTTTGTTTGTTTATTCATTAGTCTTTTCGATTACACATGAGGGAAATCATATGGTGTTTGTCTTTCTCTGACTTATTTCATTTAGCTTTAATATCTGCTAAATCTATCCATGTTGTTGCAAATGGCAAGATCTTGTCCTTTGTTATGACTGTATAATATTCCTGTGGGGGGGGCGCGTGCACACACACCATATAATTATACATTCATATATTAATGGACACTTAGGTTGCTTCCATATCTTGTAAATAATGCTGCAATAAACATAGGGGTGCACATATCTATTCAAATTAATGTTTTCAGGGCACCGGGTGACTCAGTGGGTTAAGCCTCTGCCTTTAGCTCAGGTCATGATCTCAGGGTCCTGGGATAGAGCCCTGCATCAGGCTCTCTGCTCAGCAGGGAGCCTGCTTTCCCCTCTCTCTCTGCCTGCCTCTCTACCTACTTGTGATCGCTCTCTCTCTGTCAAATAAATAAATCTTTAAAAAAAACAAATTAATGTTTTAATTATCTTTGGGCAAATACCTTGTAGTGGAATAATTGGGCCATATGGTATTTTTATTTTTAATATTTTGAGGCACCTTCATACTGTTTCACAGTGGCTGATAATAGTTTACATTCCTACCAGCAGCATACAAGGATTCCTTTTTCTCCACATCCTCACCAATAGTTGTTATTTCTTGTCTTTTTTATTTTAGCCACTTTGATAGGTGTAACGTGATAGCTCATCATGGTTATGATTTGCATTTCCATGATAAGTTGGTGTTGAGTTTTGAAAGTTCTTTATGTATTTTGGTATTAACCCCCTTATTGGATATATCATTTGCAAATATAGTAGGTTGACTTTTTGTTTTGTTGTTGGTTCCTGAACTATGCAAAAGCTTAGAAATGGATTTCTTGATCTGTATTTTAAAGAGTGTACAAATCTGAGTTTTACCAGATTTTTCCTCCTGTCTCATTGGCCTGAGTTATGTGAGAAATCCATGCTTCAACCAATCACCAGGAATGGATTGGCTCAATAAGGTTCAACCCTAGAATTGCAAGTGGGGCCTGCATATTCTGTAGTGTCTGAGTATACTGAAAAGGATGAAAAGCTAAATAAATTTGGTTGTTTTTAGAAATAAAGAAGTAATTGGTTGTGGTTAGGCAACAAGCAAGTCTGTTATTTTCGGTCTTAGAAAGGCAGAGTTTGCTCTAATCTGACAGCAGTAAGAATTTCACATAGTTGTTTTAATATGAATTCTCTTGGCTACCAGTGTGATTGTCTCTCCCCCACCCCACCATGTATTTACTGGCTTTTTGTAATTTATCCTCTGTTCACTGACTATTATATCATGTTTGCATTCTGTTGGAATGAAATACTTGTCAGTTATATAAGCTCGTGGCAGAAGAGTGTATTAACACTTTTTGAGTAATATAATTTTTTAAAAAATTCTTAGTCTATAGTTGGACTTTGATTTCTTTTATAGATCACTTTTATTATGACAGTTTCCATTCTCCTGACTCCAACCTTTTTGGATTTTTGTCTTAAGAGACTGTAGTCTGTAAAAATATTTTCTTGTGACTTTTCGAGTAAAATCTAACCTGTTTATTTATTGATTTGGGTATAAATGTGTTATGATAAAAAGAAGGGAAAGTTGACATAAAGCACTTATTAGAATAAATGAAGCATCACAAGGCAGAACTTGTTGAGGACTCAATGAGCCCTTCCTTGAGCCCCATCTCAATACAAACATGTTCTTTCTGCTATTACTTCTCACTGCAACTTATTTAATTTCTGAGTAACACTTACCACAACTGGTTAGTTCATATTTATTAGTCTGTGGTTTTCTGTTTAATATCTATTTTCTCATCTATAAAATAAGCTCAAAGAAGGAAAAGACCACCCCTGTTTCATTCACTGCTACATCTTCAGGACACATAGAACACATTGCTCAGCACGTAACACTAATGTACACAGTGTTGTATTAAATACATTAGTTAACACAAAGTGAAGTAGGGAGGTGTCTCAGGAAGAAAGAGAATAAGAGAACATTTAGCTTTGAGTTGTCATATAAGCAGAAGAAAGAAGCTAGTACTGTGGAGACTCAATATTTAAATTTTGGTTGCTACCAAATTTCAGAAGATTGACAATATTGATGAAGAGGCAAGGATTATAAAAACACTTGAGCCCTTTGACTCAATAATTCAATGCCAAGAAGTGATTCCAGAGAACTAAGCAGAGATGTAATAATAGTTTTACACACAAAAATTTTTATAGGTATTATTTGTAATGGTAGATATTGGGAAATAATGTTGATGCCCCCCAAAAGAGGACTTATTAAAAAAATGGAAGTTAAAACCTCATGAAATATTTTCTTATCATACAATTTGGATTTTAAAAAAATATGTGACAACCAAAGCAAACAGTCATCATTAAAAGGGGAATTTTAGGAATTTTTATTCTTCTTTATAATTTTTATTTTTTCCAAATATCATACCTGTAACACAATTTCTTTTAAAATCAGCAAAAATTGAATATTATAAAAAGTATGAAGATTAAGATTTCTCAGAAGTAATGTTGGCATAGTCAGTAATTTCTAAGGTAGTGAATTAGTCTTAATTGTTTTACAGGCTTTTTTTTTTTTCCTCCCCTACAACCAGAAATTCAGTTTACTAGTATCTCCTCAATCTCCTACAAATGAGTGATACCATTTCTCACATTGTGACTGGGATTTAATATAGTTTCTTTATCATTCTATTTCTAATAACTGTATCTGATGAATGAGAAAGAGATGACAACCTCTGAAGACAAAAACACCAAGTATAACATTTTACTCACGTATATTATTTTCTCCAAGATATTCCCAGTAGTTCTAGGAGCCTGAAAACATTTATTATAAATTTGTCCCTGCTTCTCTCACTTTAAACTAAATGAAAGAAAAACACAGGGAAACTGGCTGTTTCAGTCGGTAGAGCATGGAACTCTTGATCTTGGTGTTGTGAGTTCAAGTCCCACATTTGGTATAGAGATTACAAGAAAGCAAGAGAGAGGGACAGAAAGGGACAGAAAGGGAGAGAGGGAGAGAGAGATACTAGATAGACTTGAAAAGATTCTAATGTGTCAACCCAAATAGAGGAAGGGCTTCATATTATAAACTTCTCATCAGAACTGGATCTAACTTCATTTATTACACTTCACAAATGTTCTCTTTTCCTACTCATCTTGTCCTATTTACTTCTATGTAGGAATTTAACTCAACAATAACCTTTGCCACTTGTTAGTGTCTTTGGGGGGCAATAAATAACCTAAGGCAGAATGGAGGTAGTTACATAAATAGAGTTTAGGTTTTTCATTGAAGGGGGCACAGTCCATATGTACTGAAACATAGAATTTCCAAAAACAAAATAGAATTCAAAACTTGAAGGATTATAAGTGCACTAACCTTTCAGTTATCTAGGCTGGAGATTTAGAATTTAATACCCTATTAAACTGTGTAGTGTCTGATAAGTACCCAAAAACTTGACTGAAAGCTTCTGCAGATAAGTCTCTTTTTAAAGTATACTTATTTTAAAATTTTGTATTTATTTCTTAGGGAAAAGTGTGCATGAGTGAGTTGGGAGGTTTACACACACCAGAGGGAAAGGGAGAGAACCTCAAGCAGACTCCCCACCGAGCATGGAAGCTCATACGAGGCTCCATCTCAGAACTCTGAGATCATAACCTGAGCCGAAATCAAGTCTGATGCTTAACCGACTGAGCCACCCAGGCACCCCTCTAAAGTGTATTTATAGAATTTCTGATGACATCTATAGAGTACTAAAGTATACGGAGCATAAAATACACCTTGATGATTCAGTTTAACTTTACAATGGCCATTTATTTAATGCGTAGTAGACGAATTAAATGAGAAATACAAGGATTTCTTTTGACTTGAAGTTTTTCTTAAAGGGCCAACTCGGACAATAATTGAAAGGGTGGAGGAGGGAAGAAGGGAGACATGGCATGGGTGGCAGAGGATCTGAAAGAATTTCTTGTAATAGCGTGGAATAGTGTATGGGGACACAGTCTCTGGTATCAAGAAGATCTAGTTCCCAGGCCAAGTTCTGACACTTAGCACTTGTGTTACTTTGTAAATATAATTTAATCTCTTTAAATTTCAGTTTTCTACTTATTTGTGAAAGTGACAAAACAGTACCCCCTATTTCAAGGACTTGTGAAGACTGAAGGAGGTCACACATATGAACCAGCTGAGTTGGTCCTTGGCACAAAACACTCACTAATTCCTCTTCTGAGGCAGCGAATAGAGAGGGTCCATGTCCATGGCGGTACCTTGTGACCCTGTCCTCTGGTCATAGTTGATTTAACAAGGGCATATATCTTATACATGCCAAACCAGTTTTTCTCCCTCTGAGAAATGTGTCTTTTCTAATAGGGAAAAACACAGAAATACTAGAAGGCTGTTGGCCTGCTTCTATAGCCCTTTCATTATATTGTATTAAGCAGTCACTTAGCATTTCCAGACTTCAAATTATTTTTAGTGAAATGAAGAGGTTGATTGAATTATCTGTCACTAAGCTTCATTCAACAAGTAACTGTGTATGGTTGTATTTGAAAACAATACTCTATACTTTATACTTCATTCTCCTTAATTGTGGGGATATGAGGGTCTCAGTTCTGCATGTAAGGTAAAAATGAGAATGATTAAAATAACCTTGAAAATACCAAAATAGCCCACGAAATTCATTTTACTCAACAACATCACATCAGACTTGGTAGAACGTTCACACTGTTAGTGGCATGCAGGAAATGAAGATAAAGAAGGCCATAAAGAATTCATTTACTTCATTGTCTGCTTCCTTTTGGGTATATACTATGTTTAACAATAGAAGTCACGGAGAAAGAAATCACCTGGCCTTTACTTTCTCATTTTTGAGCTTTCCTTTCCTGGCTCTCAGATTTGTACTCGCTCTGTCTTATTTGCATTCTCTACCCACTGTGATTACCATTTTCTGTGACTTCATAGATCATGTATATGTCCATATGTTTCTCACAAACCTACACATAACAATAGGTGATTGATAAATGTTTATTGAAAAAAAATCAAAATTTAAGAATTTTAATATTTTATGTTTACAGTGAGACTCTAATGTCTAATATAAAATTTTGTACACAGGAAATCGTGTATGAAAATACATTGTTATATTGTAATATTAGCAGTAAGTGCTCACTATTATGGTATTACTCATTATATACTTAGTGTTATGCTAAGTACTTGATTGGGATTACCTTATTTTACTCCTAATGATCCATGAAGTAGTTAGCAGTGTTAGCTACCTTTTACAATGAGAAAACTAAGGCCCAGAAAGGTTAAATAATAGGTATTAAAATATAATTAGTACAGAGCTATGAATTTTTAGTCTATATCCAATCAGTTAATTCTGGCAGCCAAAATATATTCCTTGAAAGTAGCTATCTATCTACAATTCACTCATCTCTTTTTCTCAACTACAAATTATTTTTTAACTTTGTCAAAATCATATAATTACATACCTTTTAATCCTGCTTATTCAGTAAAATGTCCCCAGTATTTTCCATGTCACTAAGTATTTAATATAGTCTTTATGAAACATATATATTTCTTTGTTTTTAACATTGACTTATCTTTTGTCAAATATAAATTGTGCTGCTTTTATTTTCTTGTTACTTAACCTGTGCCTCAATACAAATCAAGCTTTTTTAAAAATTCAAAGAGCATGACATTTTACTCAATTATTCATAAAATAACTAAAATGTGGCTCTCAATATAATTAAGTATTTGTTAATTAAGTATGCTTAAGAGTAAAACAAAGCAAAAATAAAAACAGCCCCTTTATGTAGGTACATATACACTGGAGTTTGAATTTTCCAGGAATTTTTCATTCATTTAAAGACTGACATGCAAAGTCTGAAATAAAATGATAAATGATCAAGTGTTTCCTCCCCTCGCATCTGGAGATGACAAGGTTAATATGGCCTAAAGGAAAATGAAAAATGTTTGAAAGCAGAAATTTTTATGTTCAGAAAGAACATTTTGTTTTTCATATTTCTTTGCTCATACTAAGAACTTAATGCTAGCCTAGTTGAAATGAACAAATTTGTCTCAAATAGAAATAAAACTTATAATCATTGTTTACATTGCTGTAGACTTAAGGTATACAAAGTACTTTTAAAAAATAATGAAAATAAAATAGTTGGTTGTCAGTTGGGCAATTACCTGGGTAGAATCAAGATTCCAAGAAAGAAATAAGACGATCTGAATGGGAGAGTAGGAGGTTGAGAATGTTACCAACACCGTGGTTCAAACCAAGTTGTATCATTAAACTATACTTATAAACAACTTATAAAACAACCTAACTGAACACCCCCACAACCTGCCTTTCAGCAGCAAGCACTCCTTCCTTCTGCAGCCCCAGTGTCATAGATGGTAACTGGCCTTCTACTATATTGAAGAATTAAATGGCAAGACTCAATGAAAAGTAAATTATCCTTTGAAGACTGGATAAAATAAACAGGAAAGAATTTTACATATTGCAGCATATTCAAGAAATACTGAAACACAAATATTTCATGGTGACAATCTCCACCTTTGTCTTAAACTATAAAAAAATTGTTTTCGGGGACCTGGGTGGCTCAGTTGGTTGAGCGACTGCCTTCGGCTCAGGTCATGATCCTGGAGTCCCGGGATCGAGTCCTGCATCGGGCTCCCTGCTCGGCGGAGAGTCTGCTTCTCCCACTGACCTCTCTCCTCTCATGCTCTCTCTTTCTCTCATTCTCTCTCCCTCTCTCTCAAATAAATAAATAAAATCTTTAAAAAAATTGTTTTCTTGTGGGTTGGGAGAGGAATATGAGGTTTTGCAGTTCGGAAATTGGCATGTCCTATCCTGACTGTTACTAATTATTAGGTAACTTTGGATCAGTCATTAAACCTCTCCGGGCTTAATTTCTCTTTTTGTGCAGGAGAAGCATTGGTTGGATATTTTCTAAAATCAATTTCAGGCCCCAGATTATATTTCATGACTTTTTTGCTTAGTAATTTGATAACAATTAATGCAAATATGGGAAGGTAATAAAAGTATTAAACTATCTAATTTTATAAATAGAATGTTAATGAACTACAGCAATTTCAGCAAGTTGTAGCTGATGTTCTATTCAGTATCAAATTCCCACAACCAGCCTTGTGTAATCTTAGAATGTCAACAAATACTCATGTTCTTAAAGCATTTTTCCAAAATGTACCTATAGTGCCCTGAAAGTGAACACCAAGCTGCCCTCCTAATGAATCTGTATAGGGATTAAGGATAAAAATCATGGCTTAGTCACCTTTATATTGCCAGTACCTTGTGCAGTGTCTGACACCTTACTTTATTTTATTTATTTATTTATTTATTTATTTATTTATTTATTTATTGAGAGGGGGAGAGAGAGAGAGAGGAGAAAAGAGGCAGGAGGAGAGGAGGAGAGAGAATCTTGAGCAGGCTCCACACCCAGCCTGGAACCAGATACGGGGCTTGATCCCACAAACCTGAGATCATGACCTGAGTTGAAATTAAGAGTCAGATGCTTAACCAACTGAGCCATCTAGACACCCCAGTGTCTGACAGCTTAGGTGACAATTAAAAGTTCTTGTTAAAGGAATGAATGCATGAACTGATAAACTAACTTGAAAACATACTGGTTTGCTTAGGTGTCTAGAGAATTAAGTTCGAAAGTATTTTCTATTAGAAGAAGGATTCAAGCGAATTGGAATAAACTTTATAAATAAGTGAAGTAAGTAACTGCTTCACTAATATGAATTGAGGAGTTAATGTCAAAGGAATTCTCTCTTCTAATTATTGTCGTAATGTTGTATAACCATCACAACCATCCACCTCCAAAATGCATTTCTTCTTATAAAAGTGACGCTATACCCATTAAACAATAACTCCCCATTTCCTCCTCACTGCTTCCCCTAGCAACCATCCTACTTCCTGCCTATATGATTTTGACGCCCTAAGTATCTCATGTAAGTGGAAGCATGCACTTTTTTTTTTTTTTTTTTTTGGTCTTTTTGTGACTGGCTTATTTCACTTAGCACTATGTCCTTAAGGTTCATCCATGTTATCACATGTGTCAGAACTTCCTTCCTTTTTAAGGTTGAAAAATATTCCAATATATATAGGTACCACATTTTGCTTATCTATTTATCGATGTACAGTGGGATGCCTCCACTTTTTAGCTACTATGAATTCTTCCCTTCATTTTAGGCAACGGGGCTGGAGTTCAAGGGAACCAGTCAAAGAGAATGATAGAAGTTCCCTGGTAAATTAGGGGGACAGAGGGATCTGCATATGACTCAGAATTGTACCAGTCTAAAGACAAGAGGCTATGACTAGAGCGTTCTGGTAGCAGGAGAAGAGACTGCGTGCATTGGAAACATTCTGTACTTCCAGAGCTTGGCAACAAAATTGTGTTTTCTGTGAGTCAGCTATGGCTCCCAGGAAAGAGGGTTGGCTGTGGGCTGTCTTGAAAGATTCCACATAAAGCGTTTCTGATCGGTACAGAGACAGAGCTCTACCCGGCGATGTGCAAACTGAGGGAATCATCACTACTGCTCAGATGAGGTGTGTGTCCCAGAAAACTTTTGGCAGCTCATTGTGGGGTATCTCTTAGGAACCCTCAAAAGTGCCTCATAAGAGAGAGACAGTAACTGTGTATCTAAGGCCCTTGTTAAAAAAACAAATAAAAACAAAAAACAGGGGTACCTGGGTGGCTCAGTGGGTTAAGCCTCTGTCTTTGGCTCAGGTCATGATCTCAGGGTACTGGATCGAGCCCTGCATGGGGCTCTCTGCTCGGTGGGGATCCTGCTTCCCCCTTTCTCTCTGCCTTTCTGCATACTTGTGATCTCTGTCTGTCAAATAAATAAAATCTTTAAAAAAAAAAAAAGCCATTAAAAAAACCAAACCAACCAAACGAACAAAAAACAGCCATAACGTGTGTGCATGTTTTTGTGTGTTTACTGTGTTTTTGTGGGGGTTTCCCTGTTAGGGACAGAGTGAGGGAAGGTATACCAAGAAAAAGCAGAAATGTACGTTAGTCTCCCCCTGTCATTTTCAGATTTCTCATCCTGAAGTAAGTCTTTTCACTGTAGCAGCAATGTTTAACATTGGAAAGTGTTTGGAGTTTTATGTTAAGTTGAATTGTACATGTTGATACCTGGCAAATACCTATTCATTTATTAGCTGACAGCATCAGGAAAAGCTGTGAGATGTGCCTGGAATTTCATGTGGAAGGAAAAAGAATGAGTGCATATAGAGACTTGAAATGAACTTTTGTGAGAAAGATCTTAGAAGAACCTATGTATTAGATAGACTGAGTTTGTTCTAAGGCAGTTGGATACTGTGAAACAGAGAGGAGGAGAGGAAAAGGGCTTGCTTTGTGTGCTAACAGTGAGCATGGTAGAGAGTTAAATGGCTAAAGTGTAATCTCCACAAGGGCACAAAATGGGTTTAAAGTAACTGTTTAAATGATGCCTAGACTGAGGCCTGGTAACTCTTAGGTACTAATAAATTTTGAGAATGTTGTTAAATACTAGGAAAATACATAATGATCATAAGAGATAATTATTGAACTTACAATATAAGCTATAGATTGTGTAAATTAATTATATATAATAATTTATGTAACCCATGCAGCATTATTATTATCATCCCACATCTAAATTTGGATTTAGACAAATGTAACAAAAAAAAAAAAAAAGAAAAAAAATTCTTATCAGTTGTGCCCCAGGCATGTTGGTAAAATTTCTAATAAGACTTAAAACATGGATTAATTTTTCTTGCTGAAACCTCTCACTTTTTGACAAGGGCAGTAGAAATTTTCACATATTTTTCTGTAGCTTGAAGCTATGTTTTCTTTTAAGTATTAATTTTCAGGTGCTGAAATTAGTTTTCTCAATGAAAGAGTCTGATAATTTTAGGCTGAACATTCTTACAGTTTGGTAGATCCATATTGAGTTTTTTCAAAGTTTTCACATTTGTTTTCTGCTGATGCAAACTGTGTCAAATATACTGAGGTGTTTCAGTAATTATTGTACTTGTACTTGTGTTTTCTACCACAATTAAAATTTTTTAAAAATGAAATCAACCATCTAAAAGCTGACTGACCTTTCAACTGAACAAAAAGAAAAATAAAGGGAAATTAAATGCTTTTGAAGAATGCCATAAATTATCACTGTAATCATTTGCTGTCATTTTCATTTGTTCTTATTTTCCCCTGAGGTTTATAATCCTCTTATGTGGGGTACTTGATTCTGGAGCCAATAGGAGGGGAGGTCATACTACAGCTCCTGGCCCCTCTGTCCCACCAGTCCTATCCACTAACATTGTCACACTAAATGACACTCCTGTGACTCCAGGGGCTAAGAGAAAATCCCCGGGAGGCACATCATTAATGGTTAGAAACATTAGCCTGGGAGAAATCTGCTTTACTGTGTCATGATTGCCTGGAACATCTGAGAATCATTACAAGGTAATTGACAGCATTGATCAAATTCTTACATTGTGTGCCATGCTAAGTAAATGTGGAGAATGCCTGCAATTTTCAGACCACAGTTTTGATAGTTAAAAAAAAATTTTTTTGAAAGAATGGCCAACATGGCCTTCATCCACTCTTACGGCAAATGTAAACTGACTTGTTTCTGGAGGATACATGGTAAGATTCAACATTTAGATTTTAGTAAATACTCAGTGAGTACATACTACGCGCCAAGCCCTCTTCTTAAGTGCTTAGAAAAGTGCACTGAAAATTAAAGTAAATGCCCTGTTGTTAGGGAGAAATGATGTTTTTACATGATGGCAAGAGCATTCCAAAGAGAGGAAGATAGAAGTGGAGATGCCTTTTGAGGCCCATACTTAAAAACTCACATATCTGTACATTCTATTGGACAAAGCAAATTCAGGGTCAGTACAGATTCACTTATGGGAAAATAGACTCCAGCTGTAAATCTGGCTCATCCAGTACCCTGAGCAATGAAATACTTTGAGTTTCCCATGAGACAGAAGGAGACCAAGATTGAAATAACCAAGCCAACGGTGCAATAACAAAGACATCAATGTTAATGTCATGTTGTAATGAAAGGAGCTAACCTATTTGGAGGAACTATAGACACTCCATCTACTCCACTACATCGAAAATGCTATTGGAATCTTAGGTTACTGAATGTTAGCACGGAAAGGATCTGTCTATATCACCTGTATCATCCCTCATTTTATTGATGAGAAAATAAATCCTAAGGACATGAAGTAATTTTCCTAAAGTCAGAGTTCATGACAGAACCTGACTCTGGACTGTGTTCTTTGTATTCTATCATGTTGTCCCTAAAGTTTTATTATAGCTCATAAGTAGAGAAGATGATACCTTTTCTTAACTACCATCATGTTACTCAGAAACTGCATACTCATGCAGTTTCAGTTTTCTTAAGACATATTGCCTATCTTTAAAATCTGCTCTGCCATAGACTATATAACAACTCTACAGGTTACCTTGGGCAAATAATTTAACCTCCCTAAACTTTAGTCTTCCCATGTGGAAAATTGCCAGGGAATTGTTCCTGCCTTATAGTTTTTCAAGGAGGATAAAATAATGCCTATCACACAGCACTGTGCCTGAGGCAAATTATGCTTATTGATAAGGATGTTATTTATCAATAAAGTTTAATATTAAAGTGAAATTAACATACAGTGAAATGGTTAGATCTTAGTGTAAAATTGGAAAGTTTTATCAGGAGATAAGCCTGTGTTTAACAACTTTCCTAATCAAGATAGAAAATATTTCCTTCATCCCAGAGATTTCTCCTGTACTTCAACCAGTTAATTTGCATCTATTCTAGGGAAGCTCCATTCTGATTTTAGTCACATGGACTTCTTTTGCTGCCCCTGAAGATCATATAACTGGAATCTTTTATTTATTTATTTATTTATTTATTTTCAGCCTGGCTTCTTTTACTTAATATTTTTTGAAATTCAACTATGTTCTTGAATGCATGTATGTATGTGTGTGTATATATTTGTATGTGTGTGTGTACGCTGCATGTGAGTAAGTTACTCTTAGGAACACTAACTAATGCATTTTTCCATTTTATAAGTATGGCATGGAATCTGATTATCCATTCTCCTATTGATGATATTTGGATTGTCCCAAATCTGATAAATCTTCTACAAACTTCTTGTACAGGGCTTTTTTTGGGGTGGGACACCTATTTTTATTTTTCTTTGATAAATACCTTGATGTGGAATCACTTTGTCATATGACGAGTGAATGTTTAACATTGTAAGAAATTGCCCAAATCTTTTGCAAATGGTTGTACCATTCTACATTCTCATCAGAAAATGTATGAATTATAGTTTCTCTCTACACTCAAAACATTTGGTATTGCCAGTTTTGTTAATATCGAGAGGTATCATTGTGGTTTCAGTTCATATCTTCTTGGTGAATGCTGACAATGAGAAACTTTTCATGTACTTATTAGACATACATTTTTTTCCTTAAATGTCTATTCAAGTATTTTGACCATTTTTATTAAGTTGTCGGCATTTTTGCTAATTAGATAAGGGATTTCTTTATGTATGCTGGATATAAGTCCTTTGCTAGATATTTTCGTTGTTAATATTTTCTCCCTGTTTGTGACTTGCTTTTTCATTATTTTTTGGTAGACTCTTATGATAAACAAAAATTTTTATTTTTCTGAAGTCCCAATTTATCAATGTCATATTTTATGCTTAGTTTTTATAACTTCTCTAAGAAATTTTTGCTTACCCTAAATTCATGAAGGTAGTGCTTCTTTCTAAAAACTGTAATTTTTAGCCTTTGTGTGTATGATGGAGTAAAAGACAAAGGTTATTATTATTTTTTTAAAATTGCCTATTTAGAGATGTCTGGCTGACTCAGTCAGTAGAGCATGTGACTCTTAATTTCAGGGTCTGAGTACAAGCCCCACATTGGGTATGGAGCCTATGTAGAAAATAATAATAATAAAATAAAAATTACCCATCTGTTCCAACATCACTGTTTTAAAATATTAAGCTGTCCACTTTGAAATGCTTCACTTTTATTGAAAATCAAATGACTATGTATATGCAGAACTCAATTTATTTTTTCTAGCTTCTAAAGCCAGAAAAGCGTAGAAATTTGATTTTAATTTTTCTTCTTTTCTATATACTGACAGTTAAAAAGGTTTCCTCTCCCCTGGGGATAAAAATACATTATATGTTTATAAAAAAATTAAAAAAATTAATAAATTTTTTAAAAATTAAAAAAAAAAGAAAAAGATAAAGGTTTCCTCCAAGTTCTACTTTAGCCCCACAAAACAAATTTTGAAATGTAGTATTTTCTTTTGTTTTGAGGCAAATGTGGTTTCCTCTTTGATCTATGAATTATAAGAGCTATACTGTTCAATTTTCAAAATTTTTGGAATTTCTCTACCTATCATTGATTTAGAACTGAATTCTGTTGTAAGAGAATATAATTTGTAAGCTTTCAAAATCTGAAATGTATTGAGGGTTATTTTATGAACAGTTGAAAAGTATGTACATCTGTTAATTTACTCTGCAATTATTGAGTACAGTATTCTGTAAATGAGAAGTCAGAAGACTTTTAATATTGCCAAATGCGTGGGATATGTCTATTTCTACTGTGAAAACTCACAGTAGCTTCATTTCATTTTAAGCTCTATTATCAGGTGTGTAAAATTTTATAGTATTTATAATACTTATGTCCTCTTGATGTATCAATCCTTTTGTCTTTGTAAGAAATAGTACTTTATCTCTTCTAATACTCTTTTTTAAATTTATATCTCTGCAGCCAGCATTTTGCTATTTGTATTCTCCTTGTCTCATTGTTTTCTCTCCATCTGTAATGTTCTGCCTTCTTTTTCATGTATGAATTATTTTCTTAGTATTTGGTTTTAATTTTTCTAATGATTTTTAGCTATACCTTTCTATATTATTTGCAGTGGTGCTTTAAGGATGGCCATTTTCATTTTTTATTCATCAAAGTCTATTTATAGTTACTATTATGTCACTTTATGAAATAGAAGAAATTTGGAACAGTATAACTTAACTCCAGCTCTGGGATACTTTGTGCTCCTATATATATGTGTGTGTTATAACTCTAAAATGAGCTGTTACAATATTTGCATTTAAAAGTCAGATCTCTTTTAAAGGGAACACAATAAAATATGTGGTTTATTTTCCTCAAATATTAACTATGCTTGATGCCCTCCATTTGTATAGATCTGGGTTTCCATACAGTATCACTTTCCCTCAGCCTGAACAATTTATTTCTATCTCATTTCTGCTGGTGACAAATTCTCTCAGCCTTTATTTGAAAATGTCTCTTTTTTCTTCAGTTTTGAAAGATCCATTTATTAGATTTAGAATTTGATGTGTACATTTTCTTCCAGCACTTTAAAGATGTCACCCACTGTTTTCTGACCCTAATTGTTTTCATCAGTCAACCATCATTGCATTATTAGCCTCTAGCAATTAATGTGTTTCATTGTTCTCTGAATATTTTTAAAGCTTTCATTTAATCTTTAGTTTTTAGATGTGTGACTGTAAAGTTTCCAGGAGTAGTTTTCATTATGTTTACCCTGCTTGGAGTCCTCTGAGCTTCCTGGATCTAATGTAATATTTTTCATCAATTTGGGGGATTTTTTTGGCCATTATTACTTTAAATATGTTTCTGGTTTATTCTCTCTTTCTTCTCCTCCTACACTACTTTATTAGGAGGCTTGATATTGTCACACAGGTTTTTAGTAGCTCTTTTAAGTTTTTTTCAACATTTTTCTGTGTTTTTTATGTTAGATAATTTTTACTGATTTATCTTCAAGTCTACTGGTTATTTCTTCTACTATACTGCAATTGCCAATCTGTTATTGAAACTCATGCATAAACTTTTCCTTGCAGTCATTATAAATTTCAGTTCTAGAATTTGCCATTTTTTAAAAGTTTCCATTTCTTTGCTGAGAGTCCCTAGTCTACACTCATTGACCACATAAACATCATAACCATATCTTTTTTTAAGTCACTGAACTATTTAATACAGTTGACTGAATATCCCTTATTTGCTAATTGGATCTCAGGTTTTGTTGGTTTATATTGAATGCTTTTTTTTTTTTTTTTTAGAAAAAGTGTCCTATTATCCTGTGCTTCATGTATCTTATTTTTTTTAACCATGCATCAAAGAATTGTACCATGTATCAATACAACTTATATATTATTGACATTCTGATTTTTAATAATCCTCTAAAGAATGTCGATTTTTGTTTTATTAGGAGTTATTAGCAAATGGACTTTCATCTGGTACAGGATTAGTTTATACTGTTTTCAGGTTAGTTTCAGTTTTGTCCTTAGGTTTAGAGTAAATCCTTAGTCCTAGAATAGAGTAGGGTTTTGGTCCTTCTAGGGTTTCTAAGGAAAGTGTAGGTATTTATTATGATCCTCTAACTTGATGGATTCAGACTCCAAACTCGGTATCTCCCACAGTGAGTGGCCACTGAACTATGGTTCAGCTTTTTCAGTCTTTCAGTTTTTGCTTTTCTCCAGGCTTCTTGGTGTCTTTTCTCCCTTTTACCCAAAAACAAACATCTAAGGGAAGTTTGCATACAGATTTGGAGTCTTACCTCCTTTGTTGTTATTCTTTTCTGTGATTCTGCCCTCAGTTTGAGAGGCTCTGGCAGGCCCACACCCTCTTTTTAAATCTCAGACCAGGGGGCGCCTGGGTGGCACAGTTGGTTAAGTGTCTTCCTTCCACTCAGGTCATGATCCCAGGGTCCTGGGATCAAGGCCCACATTGGGCTTCCTGCTCAGCGGGGGGCCTGCTCCTCCCTCTGCTGCTTCCCCTGCTTGTTCTCTCTCTCTGTCAAAGAAATAAATAAAAGCTTTACATACACACACACAAAAAATAAATCTCCAACCATAAAATAGCTGCCTTTGGATTCTAGCCATCCTGTGTGTCTGTAGGATTGAGGGTTTTCCTGGGATGTGGGACTTCCCATGCTAATACCAGGCAGGTTAATGGCAGATAGGGAAAAAGTGGTCATCCTTTAACCGCCCTCAGTGGAAAAACCACATAATCTTAGATCTCCTCCAATTCAGTTTTGTCTTTCTGTGATCAAGTGTTCAACATTCTAGTATTTCACACAGTTGTTTATTTTATATTTTGTCTACCACTTAAAATTATTATATTCAGGATGGCTAGTCAATTTCATCATTATCAGAACAAGAACCCAAGTAATATGTTTTAATTCCTCAAGTGATGAGACATTTGGTATCAACAGCCAAACTGGTCTTACATTTGACTTCATAATTCACTTTTGAGCATAGTAATACTATAATGATAGTAACAAATTAAAAGTAAAAATAAAACTTTATTCAGAAAAAAACTGCAAAATGAATTTCTAGGATATTGAGAACAGCTTGCTTGGATGACAGAATGTAGGTGGTAGTTTTTTCCTTTCTATTTTACAATAATTTTTAAATTTTAATATAAATATATACACATAAATACATATATTATTTATAATGAAAGTATAGCCATCATACTTACCACATAATAGTTATTTGAATATGCATTATAAACATACTTTCTTAAGTATGTAATTAAAAGGTAATTAAAAATTTAAAAAATCAGAAAAAAAATTAGTGGATAAGGTATCTTACATTACCAGTGAATTTAATATGTATTGCAAAATCTTAAAAAATACATTAAAATAATTTTCTTCAGAGCACCCACAGGCCCACAGAGGCAAAACGAAGTCTAACCAGGAATAGTGCCAGTAAAATTGTACCTAAATACTATACAAAGTAAATTTTCCTCCACGGATTCTCTTAATATGCTGAGAGGTATTCCATTATTAAAATAGATTAGAATTTATGGAGATCATTGTGATATTGATAAGGGATTTGTATATGAATTACTACTTTGTGAATGTGAAAGCATTCATTCTTCCAGGTCAATATGCTTGTCGCTAAACTTGGGGAAAAAAAACTTAATGTTGCAAAACTGCAAGAAGACTGAATTTTCACATCAATTTTTTAGGTGGTATGAAACGGTATTTGAACCTAATGGCCTGCCTGTGTTTGGTATGCCCTCCTTTGTGTTTTAAAAATTAGGATACTTATCATACTTTTATTCCCAGTTCCTCTGGCAACTCTAACTGGAACGAGCAGTGGAAACTCATTCCAATGGGGTATAGTAACTCTTCAAGTATGTATGTTTCCACCACTTGAGTTATTCAGAAACCGCCCTTTCCTTTCATTTCTCTCCCTGACTTGGTTTTGGTAGACATTGGGCCCTAGTCTACAAAAACACAATGGAGTATGTTCACTAAAAACAAAGATACAGCTATTAACAACCCAGCATCTTTTTGTAAATAAATGTAAATATAAGGAGGGCCAAAGTTCCTCACAACGCAGCAAGGAACAAGAGAATTACAAAGATAGGGATTTGCATTAGTTCTTCCTCTGTTTTAATCACAATAGAAAGAAGTCAATTGCTGCCTGTGAATAGTGTTGTTTTGATCAGATTTTATTCAAATGCCATAAAGTAGGGCAGTTTTCTGAAGGTGTGCAGGATTCCAAGTATGTCTGTTAGGCATTTTTTGTTTCATTTTCAGAATGAGTCTCCTCAACTTCTGTCATTGGCAGGAGCTACCAGTAATTCTGCTGTGCTTGAGCAGTCCTTAGGGTTGCGGGTGGAGTGTGGACCTATTCGTTTCCTGTTAGATTCGTATGCCTCCTGGACTCCATACTAAAGTTCCTCAACTGGAAGACTTTCTTCCTGTAGAAAAGATACAGCTTTTGAAGTGACGCCCTGCTATATACCAGCAAGGGTCTGATTTGTCCTCTTCACCCGTATTTCTCCATGTACATCTTTGCTGTGGCCTGGGACTCTACAGAAAACTTGAAACACTCTTTCACTTTCTCCTTCATGATGATGAGTAATGGGGTTTCCTCTGTGGCAGACAAACTAGGATGGCACAGAGGGATATCTCCCATGTATCAGTATCCATGGTAACATTGTAGGCAAGAGGGAAGCATGCTAACACGACTCATCTACCCCACAAATTTTAAGGATTGTCACCAAGCAGAATGAAAAAAAAGTCAATCTCCACACAGCAAATAGAAATCTCCTTAATATTGTTCAATGTCCTCTTGACCTTGCCCCTCTGTCCAACTCTCTTCCAAAAGCAGCCCCTATTTTATCGCTCTGTGTTCTCTACTCAAGCAGCTATGTCAATGCTATTATATTCTTCAAACTTCAAGTAGTTTTTGTCTTTATATTTTCACTGGAGATGGGGAACAGAAAATGGAGGAGTGAATCCTGGGGAGCATGGAATTTTTTCACGTCTTTTCATTCTATTGATGTTTTCTCCCTTCATTCAAATTGAAAATTCACCAAATCTGGTTCCCTACAGGATGTTACAAAGAGCCATTCCTCCCTCCCCCACCGTCTGCCCCTCCTCCCCCTACAGTGTAACCATGATTTCTAAGACTGCATGATTTTAATAAGGATTCTTGGCAGATCTGATGAGACAAAACCTTCTGTCATTGGTGATACAATTTACTGGGTTGTTAAGGCATCTCTTGTCCCCATGAAAGTCAGTCCTTCCATGCTTGTGTGTGCAGTAAGGAGTTTAAAAGCGTTGGAAGACACCACGCATGTGTTAATTCGTGCTGCAGCAGCGAGCATCTCTTCCACTTTGACCTCAGAGTTAATCTGCGTGATAGTTAATCGCGCAGAGACTCTTTGATCTTTTTCAAAATTTCTTTTAAACACACACACACACACACACTCACACACTCACACACACACACACACACACACACACACACAGCCCTAGCCCTGCCTTCCCACCCTAAAAGAAAAAGAAAAAAAAAATCAAAACAGAGCAAACAAATGAACAGACCTAAAATGATGGACCTGGGGAAGTATGTGAGAGTGTGAGGGGCATGAGTATGTGTAGAGTGTGCGCGCATCTCTCTCCCTTATTTGCCTCGGTGTGCGTCTCTCCCTTACCCTCCCCCTGCCTCAAATACATTATTCCCCCAGACTTGGAAGCCGCTCCCAGAGCTGACGCTTTGATGGTATCTGCAAGCGTTTGTGCCGATCTTATTTTTGCCCCCTGAATATTAATTCCCAAAGCTGATGGCAATACAGCTCCCCACTGTCGGGACCTACTAGAGGCAGGTGGGGGGAGCCACCATCAGATCATAAGCATAATAATAATACAAAGGGGAGGGATTCTTCTGCAACCAAGAGACTAGAGGCAGAGGAGGAAAAAAAAAAAAAACCCGATGAGTTCGACAAATATATGGAGCACAGGAAGCTCAGACTACTCGACTCCTGTATTTTCACAGAAAATGACGGTGTGGATTCTGCTCCTGCTATCGCTCTACCCTGGGTAAGATGTGCTGTTTTCAGCGTTGTTTTGTTCCGGAGGGGTGGGGGAGGGGGTGGAGATGTGGAACTACGGAGACCACCCAGATTTTAAACCCTGTTCTAGGATTTGGGGTTATAATTTAGGGGAATGTGAAAATACAGGGTAGAAGATAGAGAGAGGAAAGAAGAAGGTCACTTTGGTTTATTTATTAATTTCTTAGATTTTATTTGTTTTGTTTTAGAGTAGAAAAGCTAACGTCATAAAGACTTTGTGTTTGGGGGGTAGCATTTTCATAATACTGCAATCTGATATCGAGGTGGGCTGTGCTGATACAAGCCGGCATTTGAGGCCATGTTGGAGGCGTTTTGGGTGGGGGTCTGGAGGAGAAAACTGCAAACGGGATCCTGGAGAATACCCAGGAGATTGTGTGTGTGTATGTGTGTGTGTGTGTGTGTGTGTGTGTGTGTGTGTGTATGGGGGGGGGGAGGGGTTCTGTTCCTGTTCACCGAAGTATTGCTTGTTCCTGTACCTGAGCATTCTTTAAGATCAGTCAGCCAGATTTTCTATTCAGCCCCATTGACCTGGCAGCAGATTCCCTGATGGGCAAACATGGTTCAGCACCAGGGACAGCAGTCCCAGTTAGGGCCAAAAGGAAAGAGGCTTATCTAGCCCCATAGGATATCTAATTCTATGTAGGACATCCCTATAGTACAGATGGAAGGCCGAAGGAGCCAAGGAGTACTAATGACCTCTGGGAGCCCTGTTCTGATTTCCCTACCCCCTCCTTGATGGGAGGGGGCACGGGATGGAGAATTTAGTTGATGAATGCATAGAGAGGATATATGATTAGAAAAGACTTGGTCTTGCTGCAGTGTTGAAAAAAATAAGCTGAACCAGGTGAATATTAAGCCAAAATTGTCAAGTTAGGCACTGATGCCTTAAAGCCTTGCTGCACTAAATGGAAAAGATGGGAAGAGGGGAGATGAATTCCCCCAAACCCTGAGCCAGTGTGTGCTCTGAAGTGTTTTGCACCTAAATTTTCTTGAACTTTATTGCACCAAAAGTATCAGGGAATATTCCTCCACCTAAAAGCATTATTTATCTACACACCTAAACATCCCCTGACACCACACATATACATTCCCTCAGGATGTCCAACCAGGACCAAAGGTTGATTATTTACATTTCTTACTTTCTTCCATACTGTCATTTTGAAGTAAACTCTATAAGAATTACTCTCATACTGCCCTCCCCCCAAATAAGAGAAAAAAAAATCTATAGAAGAAATCAAGCCCTTGCCCTAAGGTGTTCATGGGAGTTGACACTCTTATGTAGTAGTTGTAACAAAAGGAGATAAAAGGGAGAGGAGTTAAGCTATTATTTTATCAAAAAATTTTGAGTTAACTTCTCTGGTCCTCCATTCTCTAGGGTAGGTAATGGGAGATGCAGATTTCTGATTAAGAAGAGACTCAGAGAAAATAAGGTGTGAAAGCTTTTTCTTTCTTTCTTTCTTTCTTTTTTTTTTTTTTTTTGAGTTTCTAAACAGAGACAGGGTCTGCTTAATTCTTTCAGCACTTTTCATACCTTTCCCGTTTACTTTCAAATAGAATGTGTTTTCATTAAGAGTATGAGATTAGGTAGCTTTCTCAAAAGTGGAGACAGCCTTCTACTGGAAATGTTTCATGTGCAATACATTTGAGTGGAATCCTGAAAAAACATTTTTTCTATTTAAAATTTGCACATATGTTTTTCTGTCTAATGTTATGTATAGCTCTTAATTTGTTTCAGAAGTTACAGAGTTGGTAGTTGTTTATGGATAGAAAATCATTCTCACATTCCTAGCATTTATGAAACCTGTGGATTGAAATTTAGACAAGACAGGGAAATAGGTCTTTCCTTCCTATTCATGTCTATCTTAGTAAACAGTTTTTTAACTAACTAGATGAATACATTATTATTTATCTCTGATGGCCTTGTTTTAATGAAAAATATGTAATTTTATTATTATTCATGATGGTATCATATTTAAGATGTCTTTTCATTGCCACAGCTCTGACTTTTCTTTTCCAATTATTATATAAAAAGTAAAACTTAGTGGTACATTTTAATGTTTCATTCTTTGCATTAGATGATTTTATAAATAGCTCTGAAGAATGGAAACTATGTGTCATGTAAACTCTCCAATAGGATTTTCACATTTTGTCAGTAATGAGAGGGAATGGAGTCATTGCAGTTTAGTGCAGAGAATGTGATCAGAGTTTCAGTTTGCTGCAACCCCATAAAAAAAAAAAAAGCCATTTGAGTGGCTGAATAGGGCTGGATGGAAATAGAAGCTTTTGATGTCTAAAGCTGATTCTAAAGAAGGACAAAAATCATCTGCGAAAATGTGGGATACTGGGAGCCAAATTAAAAGAGGCTTTTTGGGTAAATAGTGGAAGTAGAAGCACCTAGAAAGTTGAAGAGGAATTAAAAAAACCCGAACATTTTACTGACTTTTTCATTTCCGTAATTGCAAAGAGTAAGTTTTTTTCTTTATTAAATTGATTAAATTTATTATATTGTGCTTATACAAAAGTAAAGGAAGGATATAAAGCATTGAGGTGAGGATGTTAATAGCTAGTATCTCTTCTTATGTGTGGAATATTAATTTCTGAACCTCAAAGTTATATAAACTGTCCTGAATCTTGTATATAGTGCTATCAAAAGAATTACTTAGAAAACTTGCTAAAATGGAGATTCCTGAACCATACACTGAAAAATTCTGAATCATTATGTCTGGGATGGAACTCAGGAATATTCATTTTCAACAAGTACCTTAGACCACACATTGAAGAAAAGTGGTATTTACTTCGCTGATTTCAAAAGTTTATTTACCACCATATTTAATATTTACAAGTGCTTTGATTATTGCTACTTCATTATTCAACTGAACATGAGTCAATTTCACATATAGAATGTTTTATTTGAAAGTCATTGGGCATATTATACAAACCACAAAGCATAGGGAATATCTATAAAGAATTTTAATAAATGCAACTCATGTGTGAGTCAGCTATTGGCTGAAAAAATAAAATATGCATATACGTATGAAAGTGTGTAATTATATTCACAAACTACATACAGTCTATGTACAATTACTCATACATAATAGGTTTTAAAACAAATTTCACAATCTTATACACTCTTTCAATGCAACTACATTCTGTCTTATAGTAAAAATACACTAACAAGAAGAAATGGAGATACAACAGAAAAATTTTTAGAATAAATTGGAACTAAGTGGTAGAATACATTGTTATTTCTATTGGAATAAAATAAGATTTTTATAACAATGAATTTATTTTCAAGGATAGATTGAGTGGAGATGAATTTGATTGACTTTTTGATCCTTAATGTAACCCTAACTTTGAAGTACTAACAAATGAATTAAAAAAAAAATAAAGTTAAAGATTCATAAATACTTTTGTTCTTGCTGTCATCTGAACTCCTAAAATGCTTTAGGAGACTTTTTTGTGAGTTGTTGAAGTTTTTTATTCCATAACCACTTTTCTCATCATTTTTAACTTTAAACAGGCTATGATTCTTCATGTAGGGGGGACATTGTGATTCTTCACTCTAAGCCTGTTAGTTAACAGAATTCGTCTCTACATACAACCTTACTTTGTCCTATCTTTCCAAATGTGCCACTTGGTTTTATCTAGAAAAAAATAATTTCCTCAGCATACTTAATTGCTTGGTTGTAAATATACCATTTCTAATAATCTACCCTGAGGCAAACATCTACCTGGGGAGGGAAAAAAAAAAGAAATATTATCACCCAGTATTTCTCAGAACCCAGCTGCCCATCACCCTCCAGACAAAACATTTAGATTGTAGGCAGGAATTTAAGAATTGGCTCTTAATTTAAATAGTTACATAAATGTCTCTCTGATATCATAGGCTTCATTTAGAATAATCTTCTCATAATAATTGAATTATGGAATATTTAATGATCGAGGTCTGTGTTCTATATACTTGAAAATCTGCTTCCATATCAAGAATTTTTCAAGTTGAAATTAAGACTGACTTTACCTTTGTTTAAATATGGTAGTAGGGCTATGGCTTCTTGTCACTGTCACAATTCCTAGTCATTCCAAGACAGGATTTTCACAGTTTAAATACAGGTAGGCTTTGCTGGAATGACACACACTTGTGGTTGAAGGGGAACAGGTATATATTTTTGTCTCACTACATAGACTTTGGTTCTACAACCAAACTTGAGTTCATGGCAGGATTTCAATTATTACAAAGGATCTTTGCTTTAAAAAACATTCTTGTTTTCCCCATTATTAAGTTATTTGGTATTCATATGGTTTTCCTTATTAATGGGTGGAGTGTGTAATATAAATTTAGTGTTTACATTGCCCTTTGTAGAGTTATACAATGATTTTTATAATGATATAGAATTATTACCATATTTTGCACTCTTACCATAATATTATAGGGATTAATATGATTGGGAGTTAAATTTTATTTTTACTCTAAGCCATTAATGTGTAACTTAAATAAGGCTTTTTATTTTCTTTTAAAGGTTATTTATTCTCTAGAAAATGGGAGAAATGAATAGCAAATAACCCTCCCAGTAAAGTTAACTGGAGAGGCCTTTTATATCTCAAAACAATCCAAGTATTTTCTTACCTTTGGGAAGAAGAGGGCTGGTTATACTTGTGTAATTTGGATTATTGCCCTAGGAATTTGACTAGGGGAGTCTTAATCCTGTTCTATAACTAATATTCAAGAAGACTTGAAGTAGTGCCTTATTTTCTCCATATCTCATTTCCTACGGCTATCATACTATCTTCCTTATCAAACTCATGAGTCTAGAGAGATAATAAGAATATGCATGCAAATATTCTCAGAAGAAAATGAAGCCCCAATTTCTAGTTGTAACTTCACATTCCTTTAACATTGAAGCATATGTACTTTGATGTTACTGAATGCCAAAGTTAATCAAGCGGTTGCTTATATGATTGAGGTGATTAAAAATATCAAGTGTAAATATTTATATATTGCAGATAGCAGTGCCTGGGTGGCTCAGTCAGGTAAGCCTCAGGCTCTCGATTTTGGCTCAGTTCATTATTTCAGGATCAGGAGATCAAGCCCCACATCGGGCTGCACACTCAGTGCAGAGTCTGCCTGTTCCTCTCCTCCAACACTGAGCCGTCCCTGCTCCCGTGTGTGTGTGTATGTGTGTGTGTGTATGCGTGTGTGTGCACGCATGCACGTGTGTATGTGTGCGCGCACACACCTCTGCTGAGTCTCTAAAATAAATAAAATGAAATCTTTAAAAAAATACATATTGAAGACAGAGCTATCCAGATATTGAAGTAGTAGTATTATTTCTACTTTAATATTTAGTATAGTTCCTTGCATCTTTTATTTTTTCTAAGGATTTTTGTAGATCTTTAATTTCATGTCTTTTATTAGAGGATACTTAATATCTGCTCGAATTTCCCAATAACAGATTTATTGAACACACTAAGTATTGAACATACATAGGTAGGTATTGTCTAGAAGTTATATTTCTCTTCAAAGTTCATCTGCTGTTGAATCTCTTTTCCCCACACCTGGACAATATCTAAGGTAAATCCCATAAATTTTCTATTCATTTTAAAGTTTAGAATAATCTCATTTTGAAGCATTAAACTCTCCTCTAAATTCATCTTTCAGTCTCCCATTGAGTTTTGTTTTGCTTTTTCTTGTATTCTCTGATCAAACTTAACCTAAGATTTCTTTAGTCTGACACTATTTCTTCACTTTTTTGTTAGGCCTTTCCTTCTCTCTTAAATTCTTGACTTTTTTGTGAGATTGGAGTAGAGGGAAAGGAGATAATTAAAGGAGCAGAAAGATCGTAAATTGTGTTCCCTGGGTGACAGAAACCTAAATGCTGAGTTATTCTTTCATGGGGGTGTTGGATGGGTTCCCTGAAAATAACCGTCTTTCTCCTTTCCACTTTTGGGGACCTCAAGCATTGCACTATTCCCTGACATGAGTTATGCTATATGATGGCTGATGTCAGATGATACCCCTTCAGCTCCACTCCAAAATACATCCACCCCGCTTTTCTGCCAGCATTATCTCTTTCTAGAAATAGACAGTTTTTAAAGATGATTCCAATATGACTGTTTGTTTTATCTCCATTTAGCTTAGGAGAGGGAGGGAAGGAAGGAAAAATGAATGGACTGAGGGATGTACTCAGCAAAACTGCCTGTCAGATTCTGGAAGTGAAGGTCTTTCTTACACTGATTCCCTATTAGGGTTATTCAAACCTGCCTATTACCTTTAAACTTTTTCAGGAAATAATCAGGCTAGAGTAGTCATTTGGACTGCTCAGATTACAGAGAATTCAGGGCATATTTACCGAAGAGTTCCCTATCCACTTGGTGTTCCCAGAGCAGTAAGAAGCTGGTACGCAAGTTTTCTATTTGTGGTAGAGATAGCGGTTGCCCTTGTTAGTTTTCCATCATGGTAGACATCAATGAGTGGCTTTCTTGACTTCCTTTTTTTAATTGCCTTGAGCTAGAGGTGGTGCAAGTATCTCTGTGGGAGGAGGGGATAAGAAATTGCACAGCTCTTTCTACTCATAGGCCAATTAACTTCTTATACAAGAATGCCTCTCTCATTGAATCCTTAAACTTCTATTATGTGGCTACAAGATAGGTGAAAGAAAAGGAACCCAGACTGGTTTTTAGCCTTCTCTAGAAAGTTCTGCCTCCTTTTAGCAGCCTTTCACATTTGCACTAAATGAAAGTATAACACTCTTCACCTATTTTTTCCCTGTTCTGAGACATTGGTTATGATAACAATAGGGAAATTATATTTAATATACTGTTCCCTATGCAATGTATTTCTCCCAGATATCCACTGGCTAATTCACTTAACTTCTAGGATTTGCTCAAATATCACCTTTCCAGTGAGGCCTAAACTGATCATTCAGCGTAATATTGCAAACAACACTCAACCTTGTACCCACAATTACGCTTATTCTCATCTATGTTTTTATCTTTCCTTATAGTTTGAGCCTTCAGTAATCAGGTAGATAATTTTTGTTGCTTACTGGTTTATTATTTTTTATTTTCTATTTCCCTCAGTAGAAGCCAGGATTGGTGAAAGCAGAGACACTGTTTTGTCTACTTATATAACCCAGGCTTGTAGAGAAGTGCTTTGCCTCTAGAAATGCTTAATTATTTTTTAATTAATGGAAATTGCGTTTTGTTTTCCCTGAAATTTGTCTTCTTTTTAAAGAGGAAGAAAGAAAAACCTTTTTGTCTTCCTGACGGTATCTCGCTCCAAGTTCAGCATGTATAGCTGCCAACAAAGACAAAAGAGCGAGCAGTTCCTACAGTACAGTGTGGCCCTTAAAGAGTATAAGCTATGAAGCCACACTTGACAAGGATTTAAATTCCTATCCCTATCATTACTTGCTGGCCCTCAGTTGCCTTCATATAGCCTTAATCTCTTCATATATAAAAAAGGAAGATAATAATTATTCATAAGTTTGAGTAGTAATTCCCATGATACACGGTAAGGGCTTCACACATGGTAAACATCTCTTATATGTTGTCATTGTTGTTATTGTTTTTGGTATTAGTATAGGGTCATTATTTCCTGGGATATTCCTAGAAGCAGAAGCATCTTCTCCACATCTATTAAAATCCAAATTTTAGGAGAGTGCAGGAGAGGGTTTCTTTCTTTCTTTTTTTTTTTTTTTAAGATTTTATTTAGCTATTTGACAGATCACAAGTAGGCATAGAGCAGGCGGGGGTGGGGTGGGTGGGGGGAGAAGCAGGCTTCCCCCTGAGCAGAGAGCCAGATGTGGGGCTCAATCCCAGGACCCTGAGATCACGACCTGAGCCGAAGGCAGAGGCCCAAACCACTAAGCCACCCAGGTGCCCCCATAAGAGGGTTTCTTTTTCTTTTTTTCTTTTTTTTTTTTAAGATTTGTTTATTTGACAGACAGAGATCACAAACAGGCAGAGAGGCAGGCAGAGAGAGAAAGGGAAGCAGGCTCCCTGCTGAGCAGAGAGCCCAGTGCGGGGCTTGATCCCAGGACCCTGGGATCATGACCTGAGTCCAAGGCAGAGGCTTTAACCCACTGAGCCACCCAGGAGCCCCATGAGAGGGTTTCTTAATAAAAATTCTCTAAGGGGCACCTGGGTGGCTCAGTGGGTTAAGCCTCTGCCTTCAGCTCAGGTCATGGTCCCAGGGCCCTGGGATCGAGCCCCACATCGGGCTCTCTGCTCAGCCTGGAGCCTGCTTCCTCCTCTCTCTCTGCCTGCCTCTCTGCCTACTTGTGATCTCTGTCTGTCAAATAGATAAATAAAATCTTTAAAAAAAAAAAAAAAAGAATTTAAAAATTCTCTAAGTCTTCAGTTCCCTGCTGTAAGTTGTGTGAGATAAGAAAAATAGGGGAGAGGTAGCTAAGTTTGTAGAATGCCTATACTGGTCATTAATTTTAGATGATTATTGTAAACTTAGTATTTCTAACAGATGTAGATTAGATTCTAGTATAATAAGAAAATAAATGCTGACACATGAAACTCCTTGAAGACAGATTCCTTAATGATATGCAAATAAGGATCTTTCTTCAGAGATAGTGTGAAACCACTGTCTTTGAGTTTCTTAGCAAAATTACTCAACCAATTATTCAGAGCAAATCCATGTTGTTACTCTTGATTGCAACATCTATATTAGATTTGAAATGGAAGCAATGGGTTGAACCTGGAGGATAATAAGGAGATGACCCAAGCTGATATTTTACTATTCAAGGTCATGACTAACTTCATTTTTCTTTGTGCCTAATAGGTCTGATCATAGAATTAAACTCAATATCATCTGTCACCTAGGTTACTAAATCAGTCACCTTAAGTACCTTTCTGATGTCAGTTTTGCTGTCTTATTAATTTACCACACAGCAGAGAGACATTTCTCCTATCACATATTTGCTTTTTTATTTTTAAAGATTTTATTTATTTATTTGTCAGAGAGAGGGAGATAGAGGGGGAGGGGCAGGCAGAGGGAGAAGCAGGCTCCTTGCTGAGCAGGGAGCCCAATGTGGGACTGGGTTATGAGCTGAGCTGAAGGCAGACACTTAACCAACTGAGCCACCCAGGCATTCCTCAAATATTTTCTTAAATGAAGACATAATTGAGATGCAATAAACTGTTGAGAATTTAGGTGTACAGTTAGAAGAAATTTTTTCAAATGTATGCAGTAGTATAACCACCACTCCTATATACATACAAGCACACACTAGTTTTCAATATATATTAGTATCCATTACACCTGCAGGTTTTCTAATATTCTTTTCCAGTTAACTACCTCTCTACTCTCCCTTTCCTCCCCTCTCCTGATGGTCTTGCTTGCGATTTTTTTCACAACAGACCATTTTTTTTTCTGTTCTAGAACTTTATATTGATGAAATTAACAGTTTACGTCTAGCTTTTTTTGCTAAACATGTTTTTGACACACAATGATGCTGCACATATCATGAGTTCCTTTTCATTTTTAGGAATCCCATAGTATGAATTATAACATGTTTACCCATTCTCCTCTTGATGTATACAATTTGAGACGGTTTGGATAAAGCTGGTATGAACATTACTGTACAAGTGTTTCTTTGGGCACTTATTTTTCTTGGTGAAATTGCTAGAATGTAGAATTATTTTTTATATTATGATAAATTATCAGAACAATTTTCTAATGTGTGACAGTTCAAGTTGCTGCAAATCCTTACACCTTTAGGTATTATCTGCCTTGGCATTAGTCATCTATTTCTATATAAGCAATTATCCAAAACAAAAAAACAAAACAAAAACAAAAAACCCAAAGCCAACTAACAAAAAAACCTCCCCCAAAAGCGAGCTATGTCTTACCTCACAAAGCTCTTGAGAATCAAGAATCCAGGAGTGACTTCGCTGGATGATTCTGGTTCGGGACCTCTCATGAGGTTGTAGTCAAGTTGTTGAACAGGGTTCCAGTTATTTGAAGGTGCTGGACTAGCCACCCTCAAGCTCACATCTATATTGGCAGGAATCTCCATTTCCTTTTCTGGTGATCTCTCCATGGTGATGGAAAGGTGGAGTGAAAAGAAAGATTTAAAGTGAGGGGCGCCTGGGTGGCTCAGTGTGTTAAAGCCTCTGCCTTCGGCTCGGGTCATGATCCCAGGGTCTTGGGATCGAGCCCCATGTCGGGCTCTCTGCTCAGCAGGGAGCCTGCTTCCTCCTCTCTCTCTCTGCCTGCCTCTCTGCCTACTTGTGATTTCTGACTGTCAAATAAATAAATAAAATTAAAAAAAAAAAGGAAAGATTTAAAGTGAGAGGGAGAGAGAGAAGACTCAATATAGAAGCCGTAAACTTCTGTAATAAAATCTTATAATTATGTACCATCACTACTGCCATGTGGTATTAGTAACACAGAACAATCCTGGTACATAATGGGAAAGGTTTAGGTGAATACCAGAAAGATAAAGATAACTGGGGACACTGCAGAGACTGGTAACTGAAGTCTTTTGGATTTAAATCATTACAGTGGAAGTAAAATTGTGCCTTTTCAGTTTTTGGTGTTTTTGTTTGGTTGTGGTTTTTTTGAAAGAGAGAGAGCTCTTGCGTGTGGATGGGTGCGGGGGAGGGGCAGAGTGAGAGGGAGAGAGAATCTTAAGCAGCCTCCATGCCTAGCATCGACGTGGGGCTCAATTTCACAACCCTGAGATCATGACCTGAGCCGAAATCAGGAGTGGGATGCTTAACAACTGAACCACCCAGGTCCCTCTCAGGTTTTTTTGTTTTAATTGATTTTATTATTAGATTTGTAGGAGTACTTTATGAATTTTATATAAAAACACTTCATCAGATGTAATAAAAATATTTTTTCAGTTTTTGGATTTATTATTTACTATTTTTAAAAATTATTTATTTACTTGAGTGGGGAGGGGCAGAAGGAGAGGGAGAGAATCTCAAGCAGACGCCCCACCAAGCACAGAGAGCCTGATATCAGGCTTGACATCATGACCTGAGCTGAAATCAAGAGTCAGACACTCAACAGACTGAACCACCCAGGTGCCCCTACTATTTACTAATTTATTTAGGTGAGCAAGATGTTTAAAGTATAATTTGTCATTGTTTCTATGGTTAATGTTTTTTCTGTCCTAGGAGATTTGCCTTCTCCAAATTTGCAAAAACATTTTTCATATTTTTTCTAGAGGCTTTATATTTACAGCTTTCTCTTTTAGCTCTTATATCTGTCTCAGTGTTTTCTTATTTTCATTTAATCTGTTAGAGAATGAGATTCATTCCCCCTACATTTACCCAGTTGCTTCATTTCCATTTTTTGAGGACATTTTCTTTTTCCTAGTGACATTCCTTTGAATTTTGTCAAAATATTAACATATATATCTAGGGCTATTTCTGAAATCTGTATTCCATTCCATTGATCTAGATTGTTTGTTTGTCAGGACTATGTGACTTTGATCATTGTAGCCTTACAGTAAATCCTGAAACAAGGCAACAAATATGAAACACAAACCATAGGTGCTCTTCTTTTTGCAAGACCTGATGTGTCTATTTTACATTTTTTATATCCTTACATACTTTTAGTCAATTTGTCAACTTCCACAAACACAAAACAAAAATGTCCTGCTGTGTCTCTGTTGAAATAGTATTGATTATAGATCAAATTGGAAATTATTGACATTTTGACAATATTAAGTCTTCTGATCCATGGACATGGTTTATCTTTCCATATGTTTAGGTTTTCTTAAATTTTTCTTACTAATTTATTGTATATTTCAGTGTAAGCATTTTCTACATTTTTCTTAAGTTTATTAAGTATTTTGTGTCCTATTTCAAATTATGTATTTTTAAATTATTTTCCAAATGTTTATTACTATTATCTAGAAAAGCAATTTATTTTGTATATTAATTTTATATCCCGTGGTATTTGTTCTAGAATGTATTCTGGTAGATCCCTTATGATTTTTCATATACCATCTTGTTATCTGCAAATAAAGGTAGTTTTACTTCAGAATGACTTCTTACAATACAAATATGGTTGTTATTTGCCATATTAAAATTTGTAATAATTCCCCTTCTGCCATAAGATCCAGTTTGAGCTAGGTTGTAGGTAATATGCCATATATTTGTTATGCAAAATGGAGACATTTTTATAGTGAAAGAGGGTATAATTATTGATAATTGTGTCAGTATCACAGGTGCCAGTTGGAACTTCCCAGGCAAACTGGGCATGATTACCCAGTATGGTCCTTCATGATCTGATTGATCCCTGACAACTTCTCCAATGTCAGTTCCTGATTCTTCATTGGACCTAACCAAACTGTCATACCGTATTTTATTAGATTCCTTATGGTGGCTTCCTTGTCCTACCTCCTTTAGAGGTACTACTCTCAGAGGTCTTACCTCTCCTCCATTTTCTTTTGAAAATTTTCAGATTCTTTTGAAATCCTTTAATATAGAATTTTCAGAGAGATGTTTTAGGATTGAGAGATATTTTTATTATAAATCTATTCTATTTCATGACTAAAAAGGAGTATATGGATAATATTTAACTAGGCTAATCATTATATGTGAAAGCATGAGAAAATATTCAGTAATAAAATCCTACTGACAGGGAAAAGCAAATCAAAACTTCCCAGTCAAAATGATGTCACATCACCGAAATCTTTTATATAATAAAATAAGCAGCAAATAAAATCAACTCAGTGCCATAAAACCAGGGCTATGTTAGCCATCAGATACTCCTTGAAACATGTGATTTTTTTTCAAGTACCCTTGTGGTCAGCAGGCCATTAGCAGTTTCCAAGGTCCATGATGGGAGCTCCTTTTTGTAGATCTATCATTTCCATATGCAGGTCAATTTCTGTGATGAATGAGTATCAGAGTGAACTTTTTAGAGAATCACATAAGGAGGGAGAGAATTTCTAGGTAATTTTATTCTCTTGGACTTCAGATTCCAAGTAATCTCATAAACAGATGCTTAGTAGATGCTCAAGTATCAATGAAGTTTATCAGAAAAATGCACATAAAGCAAGAGTTTGGACATAGTGGTTACATACTCTGATTTAGGTGATCTGAATAGTGCCCTTCTTAATTCCTATTTATTTTGGGAATCCTGTTTAGTTTCTAGCTACTCTCTTCCTGGCACTTCAGCCTTAAAGCTGAAAAGCAATGAATGAGGCAAACCTAGTCATTGCTCTTATAGAAGTTATTTTCTAGAATAAAGATGTGCTTTTAAAAGCAAAACACTACACTACATATAATCATTCTTTTATAAATTTATTTATAGACAGTGTTCTACTTTATATTGATTTGTTTTACTTATTGCGTCTGATTTAAAGAAATTGTGTAACCAGATGTACATTTCACACTCAATCATTTTTTAAACTCATGGACCCATGTGATTCTTTGTTTTCTCCTTGACATAGGCTAACGTGGGATGTCATTCGACTCTTGTTGAGCTTTAAAGTGCTATGTTGAGTGTGGAATAAAAATAAATGCACAGTGGACAACTTTCTGCCTCCTTGTCTCCTGCCTTCCTGCCATAATTAAATATTTGGTGCACTCCTTTTTTTTTTTTAAAGATATTGTTTATTTATTTGGCAAACAGAGATCACAAGTAGGCAGAGAGGCAGGCAGAGAGATAGGAGGAAGCAGGCTCCCCGCCGAGCAGAGAGCCCGACTCGGGGCTCGATCCCAGGACCCTGAGATCATGACCCAAGCTGAAGGCAGAGGCTTAACCCACTGTGCCACCCAGGTGCCCCTGCACTCCTGATACTTGTTTGGCACCGTGGGGGTTGGTGATAAAATAGTGAGAGAAATGTACATCTTCTTAATCCTCTTACACCTTGCAGTCTAGGGACATAGAGTAAACAGACTTTAAATAAAGGTAAAAGTTGAAGAAAAAATTGAAAGTGTGATGTGATGGAGAGAAGAAAAGAATTATTGTAGATAGAATGGTCAGGAAAGGCCATTCTGACTAATGGATAAAAAGTTGAGGTTATATGAATATTTTTAAAAAGTCAGCCATGAAAAGATTTAAGGGAAGACCATTCTCATCATAGGTAGCAGCAGGTGCAAGGGCTCTGAATGGAGTAAGAACTTGGTGTGATTTAGGAACTAAAACAAAGCCCAGAAGGCAGGAGAGTGGACAAGGATCAAAAGTCAGAGCATAGTAAGTGTGCTTGGGTGGCTCCAATGGCTAGATCATGATCCCAGGGGGTCATAATCCCATGATCAGGTTCCCTGCTAGGTGGGGGGCCTGCTTCTTTCTGTCCCTTTGCTATTCCCTCCACTTGAGCTCTCTGGCTCTCTCTCTGTCAAATAAATAAAATCTTTTTTAAAATTTTATTTTATTTATTTATTTGACAGAGACAGAGAGAGAGGGAACACAAGCATGGGGAGTGGACGAGGGAGAAGCAGGCCTTCTGCTGAGCAAGGAGCCTGATGTGGGACTCAATCCCAGGACCCCAAGATCACTACCGGAGCCAAAGGCAGACGCTTAAGAAGTCAGCCACCCAAGCACTCCTAAATAAATAAAATTTTTAAAAAAATCAGGTTGTAGGATTTGGGAGGCAGAAAGCTGCTTTCTGTTACATCACCTTGAAGCCTTAGTGAAGAATTTGAATATTATTCCAGATAAGGGGTTTGTGTCAGGAGAAATGCCTCACTTAATAATACCGTCAATTTTTTTCTTAAGGAAGACATGTGCCTCTATGATTTGGGGAATGGTGAGGGTTGCAATTTACCTACCAACTCTCAATTGCTTACAATTAACTAAATTTTTGCCTTTAAGCTTCCTTAGAGTTATATATAGTATTGTTCTACATTTTGCTATAAAATCTTAGTGGGATCAAGAATCAGTCTGCTATTATGTCAATTATTTGAAGCGTAGTAATTATTTTATGGCATTGTTATGAAATTATTGCACTACATTTAACTAATATGTTTAAACAGATATGTTTTTTATAGGGATGAGTACTTTATATTTAAGAACTGGCAAAGATAGTCTCTTATTTACAGATTAATGTGATTTAGGAGCAGTTATTTGGATGACTGAGTTTTAGATATTAAGGGATTCTCAGAGAGCATTAACAAAAGTATAGTTATTTCCTATCCATAAAATATGTTGTTGAACTTAATCTCTGACAACAAAGCCATGAAAGGTAATATTCCATCTAAAAGGCTGAAAGAGATCCAAACATCATTGTAGCAAAATAAAAGGAAACCACAGTACCATTTCAGTGATAAGTATCTCCTGGGGAGAAGCAAATTTATTTATTTATTTATTTATTTATTCATTCATTCATTCATTCATTCATTTATTTATTTTTAAAGATTTCATTCATCTGATAGAGCACAGGTGCACAAGCAGGAGGGAGGGCCAGAGGGAGAGGGTGAAGCAGACTCTGTCCAGCAGAGAGCCAGACACAGTGCTTGATCCCAGGACCTGGAGATCATGACCTGAGCTGAAGGCAGATGCTAGCCCCCCCAAGTGTCCCCCTCAGGAGATTTTTAAATGTTTAGGCTCAATTACCTCATGCTTTAGTATCAGGAAATTTTACAAAAATATTATATCAAAGAATATTTCCAAAAGTTCAGTGATTTAAGTTTACAGCATAGTAACTCTTTATTCTTTATGTAGAACAAAACTGACATTTATTAGTAGGCAGTTGTATGAATTTTAACACACACATACATTCTTGTCATTCAGTATTCCTAATCAGGATACTGAATTGTTCTATCATACCTCGTGCCACCCTTCCTCCTCTCCCCCCAAAAAACCTCCCTCCTACTGCCCTTTGTAGTCATATCTTTCCCCCAGCAGGCAACAACTGCTCTGTTATTCATCAGTGTAGCTATTTTTCTTTTCAAGAATATTTAAGTAGAATCATCTAGTTTACTCATCTAGTTTACTCAGTATAGTGCCTTTGAGGTTCATCCAAGTTGTTGAGGTGTTAGTAAGCGCACAAAACAAGGTTCAAAGTTATTAACCCTAAATGTAAATGTGCTTTATGATACCGGTATACATTTATCAGAATGGGCAAAATAAAAAATAGCGGCAAGATTAAGTGTTAGTAAGGATGTGGAGCAACTAGACTTCTCCATTGCTAACAGGAATAAAAACGGGGAGAAACTTGGCAATTTTGTATAAAGTTAAACATACTCTCCTGCATACATACTACTTGGCAATCTCACTTGTGTTTGCATTGGAGAATTAAATATTTTCTGGAATAATAACTTTTAAAAACTGATTATCTAGGTTTGTTTGTTTTTTTCTTTTTCTGGAATGCTTATACAAAATGATCATACTAAGTTTTTCCAAACAAATGGAAGTTTCTTCTATTTTGACTTGAGATTGTACTCTTGGTTGAATTAGGACCATTTCATTAGTAGTGATACAATTGAAATGGTAATCAGTAATGTGATCTGTTTGACACCAGTGGTAATTAGGTACCTGAGGATACTGGAAAGGGTGGAAAGAATACTGATAGGGAACTTGTAGGAAGAACCATAGATTCTGTGGGAGCCTCTTTTTGCAATCTGTGCATTAGATTTGCAGTACCTTGAAAAAAGTAATGATGTATTACCTAGAAAAGGTAGTAAGGGACCTTGTTATTCTGAAATTAAGGCACTCTCTACATGGCATGAATTCCTTGTCCTTTAAAGCTTTTAAACTTAATGGCATTGTACAGGATCTACGTTTATAAATATATAAATCATACAAAATGGCCTTTTTCTATTAAAAATTTTGATTTGCCTAAAAATCAACATGATTTAAAATGCACTTAAACTGGGGTGACGTTAGGATGACTTCAAAGTCCGCTGGGTCTTTTTTTTTTTTTTTCAATATTATTTATTAATCTTACAGCATGAGTATAAGCAGGGGGGGTTGGCAGGGAGAGAGAGAAGCAGGCTCCCTGCTGAGCAAGGAGACAGATGCAGGGCTCCATCCCAGGACCCTGGGATCATGACCTGAGCTGAAGGCAGATGCTTAACGCAGGTGCCCTCCACCTTTTTAACATTGTTCCAGGATTCTAAGCACAAAACTAATTTTGGACTCACTAAAACATATCCATAGAGCACTTATTTATGCTCATTTTCAATACAGAATTTTTTTTTGTTAACATCTACCATATTTTCATAAGCAAAATGTACTGAGGATAGTGTTTAATTCATAGAAGATGCCTGTGAATAGAAATGAATAAACACGAATTTCTGTGAAGTATTTATAATTCTTAGTTATATACATTTACATTATGTTGAGATAAAAATGGACTATTCATAAAACAGTAGTAGGGAAACTGAGGAGGAAGAAATCTGAAAGATGAGATAGGACTCATCCCTCAAACTGAGCAACCCTCAGTTTGTTTTGTGAGATTAAGAGTCTCTTACGGTTTGTCTCCCTCCCGATCCCATCTTGTTTCATTTATTCTTTTCCTACCCCCCAAGCCCCCCAACTTTGCATCTCAACTTCCTCATATCAGGGAGATCATATGATAATTGTCTTTCTCTGATTGACTTATTTCGTTAAGTATAATACCCTCCAGTTCCATCCACATCGTCATAAATGGCAAGATTTCATTTCTTTTGATGGCTGCATAGTATCCATTGTACAGATATACCACATCTTCTTTATCCATTCATCTGTTGATGGACATCTAGGTTCTTTCCATAGTTTGGCTATTGTGGACATTGCTGCTATAAACATTTGGGTGCACATGCCCCTTTGGATCACTACATTTGTATCTTTAGGGTAAATACCCAGTAGTGCAATTGCTGGGTCATAGGGTAGCTCTATTTTCAGCTTTTTTTTTTTTTTTTAAGATTTTATTTATTTATTTGACAGAGAGAGAGAGAGAGAGATCACAAGCAGGCAGATAGGCAAGCAGGGAGAGAGGGGGAAGCAGGCTCCCTGCCGAGCAGAGAGCCTGATGTGGGGCTCAATCCCAGGACCCTGAGATTGTGACCCAAGCTGAAGGCAGAGGCTTAACCCACTGAGCCACCCAGGTGCCCCTATTTCCAATTTTGAGGAACCTCCATGCTGCTTTCCAGAGTGGTTGCACCAGCTTGCATTCCCACCAACAGGACTTGATTAACTTTTTAAAGTGATTAATAGTGATTTTGAGAACGTGTTTTAGGCAGGAAGAGCCAAGTAATGAAAATGTTAAGAGTAGTCTAGAACTAGCCACGACCACAGGGCAGATTTGAAATTTGTGTTGACTTGAAGTTAAAGATTATAGTGCAATTTTAGAAAATAAACAAAGAAGAGGAAAAAAATTTCCTAGAATCATGGTCACTCAGAGGTATGTATACATGAGGGTAAAATTCCACATAAAAGTCAAAATTCAATCAGCCACCTGATTAAATTAGCTCTATGTTTCTGAACATTTGAATCTTAAAAGAAAACTGAAATATTTCACTTTTTGCTCTCACAGAACAGACTCCAAAGATTTGAATTTTTAATATATTTTGAATACATTTGAATAAACATCTGAATATATACAGATATTACATGCAATAGAATCAGCCTTTTTTTTTTGTACACTGCTTTTCAGTGTACTGAACTGAAAATGATCCTAAACCTGGGACAGTTTAACCTCTGGGAGTAAGTACACAAAGTTTTTCTTATTCACATGTGTGGCCTCCTTGCAAATATGAGAACAATTTTGCATGTTTATATGTGTGACCTTTTATTTTGCTAGAAGAGGGATGAAAAGTTGTGTCAGTTCTTCAAAATGTTTTATGTTCTAGAGAAAACTATCCTTCTCACTATGGAAATTGAGATTTCATAGTAAATGTAGAGGCACGATGATGGAAATAAACTTAACATCAAGTTGGAGTTACTGCAGACAGATTAGTCATGGTCTACCATGTGGCAATGTTCTTATTATTGTCTTACATTGTTAGTTTAGTGTTTCTTGCTTCTAGCTGCTCAGGTGTTTGTTTCCTCAAGTAGATGAAAGGTGTTTTAATATCAGCATTGAACTTCCTACTTCCTTCCAACTGCAACTGTGCTTTGCACAAAAGAATCTCAAGTAATTAATTGAAGGACCAAAAAATCTAAACCTATAAGGCATTATTTCCCAAATCTGGCCACCTTCATGGTTTTTGCCACATCAAAATGATACCTGATCATTTATTTTACTTAAATTTTTCATAAAACCAGTATCTTTTAAAAGTAATTATTTAATTTACTACCTTTAATAATTAAAGTAATAAAATCTGGAAAATTAGGTTTACTTTTCATAATACAAGACAACCACAAAGTAAATACAATGAAACCAGTACAATGCTATCATATCTTAATATCAAATTTTCTACTGGAAGTACTGAGCTTGATGGTCTCCTTAGAAAGTAGACTAGCAAGTTGGAGAATGTGATTAAAAACAAATTATAAATAAACCGAGATGTTGTCCTTAATATAATTGAATGTGTTAAAAAGGGAAACATTTTCAAATTATGTGCTTCAATGTCTTACTGCTCTTCTTATGTGACACTTAAATCTGTCTCGGTTACCAGGGACAGGTGTCCTAAGTTCCAGGGACCACTGATATGGGATATTTTATTTTATTTGTTTTATTTTTTTAAAGATTTTATTTATTTATTTGACAGGGATCACAAGTAGGCAGAGAGGCAGGCAGAGAAAGAGGAAGGGAAGCAGGCTCCCTGCTGAGCAGATAGCCCAAAGTGGTGCTCTATCCCAGGACCCTGGGATCAGGACCTGAGCCAAAGGCAGAGGCTTTAACCCACTGAGCCACCCAGATGCCCCATGAGATAATTTTAATAGGACATAAATTTTGAGGGTGATGCTATTTTGAACATCCAGTGCACAATGAAACACTACTAAGTGACATTTGACTTTCTTGAGAGTAGTCACCAAAGTGATAATTATTTTAGGAAAAAGTCTGAGAGCTCTATCACACTCTCTTGCACTAGCTCTTAATTCTGGCTGCATCTTAGAATTCCTTGAATACCAATGTCTTGGTCCCATCCTAGATCAATGACTTCAGTATCTTAAGAGGCAGGCCTTCAGCACTGGTATTTTTTTTTTTTTTTTTTTTAAAGCTCTCTAGGTAATTATAACATGCAGTCAGGGTAAGGACGACTGGTCTATACAATGCATCGAGCATTCAGTATATGCTCAACATTGTGCATTCCTAGTAAATGATTAGTTATTAGATAAAGGAAGAAATATAAAATATTTCCTTCTTAGAGTATTTCTTGACAGTATAAAATTACAAACTTCTCTGACATTAGCTTATAGTTTACATGTTTCTGTGGTTAAAGTTGGTCTTGGATTCCCATAGTCAGAACTTAGCAACTCTGTGTGAACTCCATGTATGTTTCTAGAATGGGGGAGAGCAATCCTCCAAATTGTATTGGTCTAGTATATCATCACTGTGTTGTCACAGTCCAATAATAACACAAGTGTAGTGGCTAAGTTCTGCTACCTCATAGAAAAAAAAATGTTGCATGGGACCAACATAGTTATGGCTCCACTTCCTTTTAAAAATTCCACAGTAATATATAGTGTGTAAGATGAGTTGTCTCAGTTTCCCAAGATCATTGAGGTTTTGAAGCCATAGCTTCTACCCTGTGGCAAAGTGTATACAAACAAGAAACCAAACGTTACTTTTATCACTTAGTAAAAAAATCACATAAAAGAATTTTATATATAAAGTGATACATTAGGAATTTGTCAGCCTAATGATTATAATTATAATTATTTATACCATAAGAATTCTTGTATTCATTGACATTCTTACCACAATTTAGCATCAATACTTTTATTTCTATTTTATCCAACAGTTACAGACAGTTGCTTTCTGGGGCTAAACTTGGCCTTGTTTTATTTTTAACTCTCAAAAATATCTTCGGTGTATGTAACCTGAGTTTTTACACAAGGGATTATAGCACAGGTGATGGTAGTCATGTGATGGCATGTTATATAGGCAGCTCATTTTAATATTAGCTATAATTGTTACACACGTACACCTTTAAAGAGTGAATTTTTCCATGTAAATTTCCACAAACACTAAATTTTTAAAAATAACCCATACTCTCATTGATTGACCCAGTATTTCGGAAAGTATTCACTGTGTGTCTTGGTATGTGCCAGGCACTTGGCAAATTTTCAGAAAACGATACTGTTGGAGACAGAAATATTTCTTGTTCTTAGGAACCTAATGTTCTACTGGTAACACTCACACCTAAACCTAATTTTTTAAAGTGCTTTGTTGTTGTTGTTGTTGTTGTGAAGTAAAACATAGAAAAGTACAAAAGACCTAAATATGGCTCAATGACTCATCACAAAATCCATATAGCCCCCAACCACAACTGGAAATAAAACATGGCTAGCACTCTAGTAAACCTCCTCCCTTCCTTCCTCATTTTCTTTTTTCTCTTCCCCCAAAGAAACCATTGTCCTGACTTTCAGCTCTATAGTTTAATTTTGCCTTTTATTAAATTTTATATAAGCAGAATAGCATGTATGTGTGCGTGTGGGTGTATGCGTAGCATCTTTTGCTCAATTTTTTTTTTCAGATTCATGTTGCTGAATTTAGCAGTAGCTCACCAGTTTGTATTCTGTGATATTTTATTATGCAAATATACCATCTTTTATTAATCTGTTGTACTGGGTTATATTCACATCTGTTTGGGTTATGTTTTGTTTTATGTTCATATCTATCACTAATACTAATAAAGCAACTAAACATTCTTATACATGTGTTAGAGTAGAAATGCACACGTGTTTCTTTTTGAAATCTAAAGATGGACTTTTCGGGATATGAAATAGAGGGTGATTATCCTCACCAGATAATACCAAAATGTTTTCCTTCCAGCAGTGAAATGAGTCCTAGATGCTCCTCATTCTCCCACTTTTATTAAGAAAGATTAAAACGAACAACACAAGAATGTTGAGGTGGATAATCCAAGGAAAATGGACTTCAGGGATAATCCCAGACCTCACACTGATGGATTTTTTCTATGTATACCGCTTGACCCCAGTGAATATTGTGGTTGCCTTTTCCACATTTCCTCTCCTTGCTTTATTAATTATCCCAGTTTTCATTGGGTGTCTGTGAAGTCCAGATGCTTTTGGTGAAGCTGTTCCATCTTGGATACTGATGGTAGGATAGATAATCAGAGGAAAATAGTTAACATAATCTCACCCTCTAGCCATAGATTTCAGTTTCATTTGTATGAATTCGTATGTATTTGGCTAGTGATGAGCAAAATTAGACTCTCTGAGGACTTTTCTTTATGAGGGAACTTCTGGAAGAGTTTATCTTCTGTGTTCGTAGATGTAAATAAGGAGGCATAGAGGTGTGAGGAGTTGTTAGCGTCTCTTGACTGCATAGTCAAGCCATGTTTGGGTTGAAGTTGACCCTCTGAAGGATAGAAGGGCAAGCTGGAAAGAATCTGAGTTTTCAAATACATAGTTGTGAAGCCATCTAGAGCACTGTGAAGCTGATCCCACATTAAGCTTTATGATTATATATGTCAGTGCCTCCCAGTTTGGTTTGAATGTTCTGATACTTGCAATGAAACTTAGGTAATAAAACTCCACGGACAGTTACTTGATATGGGTCATTGGTGACTGCTAATAAAATAAACAGTTTGCATTTATACATCGGATATATATGTCTCATAACTGACTTGGTCAAATAAACATATTTACCAATAACTGTGAATCTAATATTAAAAAACTGACCTGGTAAGAGCTAAGGAAGTCATCATAAGTAGGACAATTCATAATCAGAATTGATGCTTGGGGATTTATTTCCTTGCTGTATCTCTCCTCTTTTTGGATATTCATACCCATGTGTACATACACAAGCAGAGAGCACCTTTCCCAACAGGTTCTGCATTGATTGCTTACATGTCCTTACTGGGAGGTAGAGAATCCCAGAGGCCACTAAAGACCCTGTGAAAGAGTAATTGGTGCTCCAGTGTTCTTGTTCACAGAATACCACAGTATCCTTCAAGAGTTCCCAGTACTCCTGGATGATATAGAGTGGAGTCCCCTCCTCCCATGGTTGGATTATGAGTTCCCTGTGTCTTCTGAGACATATACTCACTTTTCATACCTGTTTTGACACTTTCTACCAAAATCTACTTTTTGCAGTGGCTAGAGGACGTCCTTTAAAATTAACTGGTTGATACGTATGCCTTGCCCCTGCAGTGTACAGCTCTCCAAGGTGAGAAGGAGTGTGAGACAGTTTATCACATGCATGAAGTTAAACTGTGAGCTCTGCTTTTATTCCTCAGTATGGGGAGATCAAATTATTGGTCTCTGTAACAGAAAACTTACAATATTTGAATGTTACTAACTTTGTGCTGGAGGTGCCATACTTTTATTGAGCTTGGGCATAAACTAATTTATTGTCCTAAAGGAAAATGAGCTTGAGCAAGATTTATTTTGGATGATATTATTTTTTGATGAATGTACAGTAGCAGATTCTTTGGATCCAATTTCTTTTTCAAAACTTTGCAGCATAATGGTTAAACATTTTGGTTTTGGCAAACTGAAGTGACTGTTGGTTAGTATCACTGTTTTTCTCCATTGGCAAAATGCAGATAATTACAGGAATATCAGTGTTTTAAGGATTGAGTGGGAGGATGTATGTGAAGTCCTTAAAGCTATTCCTAGGACATAGTGAATATTGAAAAGTAGCTATCATTGGTATTATTATTTACCTTAGGAAAACTGGTTAGCAAGAACACTTATTCTTTCCACATCTTAATTAGGCATGCATTCGTGGAATTTATAGTCTAGTAATGGAGACATACAATAAACAAGTCAATACATGGACGTGGTAACAAATGCTATGAAACAAGGGACTGGCTAGAGCAATATGAAAGGTGGGGTGGGTGACAAAGTTAGATAAAACAGTAAGGGGTGACCTCTATGTGAAGGTGATATTTGTGTTGAAACGTAAGAAGGAATAAGCCATGTCAAATATTGGTGTGGAAGGTGAAGAGAAGAGAAGATTGTAGTCAGGAAAGACAAGCCATGCAATTAGACTGGAGTTCGGCCAAGTTTCTGGAACTTAGCAAACTTAGGTAACATGACAACATAAGGAACAACACATTCTTCTCTTACTGATGCTTTTGAAGTGTGAGGATTCTCACTGGAATCTATGGTCTGATGAAAATGTGGGGTAGAAGGGTAGCTCTGTGAAAGTAGTAAAAGGAAGGAATAGAGATTTAGGTTATATAAGCAGTGGAGATTTAAAGTAGAGGTAATACTAACAAAGCAGAAAATCTAATGCTTAGGAATTTTTAATAGAAAAGATCCGAAAGTTTTCATTTTACTGACCTATATATCTTGACTTATTTTGACATATAAAATACCCTGCATTTAACTCATTGCACCTATAAAATAAAACTAAAACTTGTACCAACAAAATATTACTAAAACTGTGAAAGAATGAAACACTAATTATTTAAAAACAGTTTAAGGATAAATGATTTTTTTCTTTTTTTAATTCTACTTACCTATGTCAGAGAAAGAAAATAATATATATATACATATATATGTGTGTGTGTATGTGTGTGTGTATATATATATATATATATATTCTGTCTTTATGATGCCAAGTACTAATGGATTTTAAAATACCTGAACAAAAAGACAAATGTTTTTATATCTCACCCAAATGTTTGCTGTTAAACTATTCTGATGGTAAGGTAGCTAGGTTTTTTTCCCCCACAAAACTTTGATCTTTATTTATCGAATTTGTGGGAATCTGAGATACATGGATTAAAACTTAAAATTCTATAAACTGCATGATTAGTCTTCAGTGTCAAACATACAAAATATGTACCAAAATTCAAATATTTAGACTCTTCTATGTAATTGAGAACAACATCTCACTGGGCAACTATCAAATTTTTTTTTTTTTGTTTTTCTGAGCCATATTTTTTCTAAATAAAATCAGCTTTTGTTTCTGATTTTGAACATGAGCTTATTACATGTTTGTAATCATGCATAAATTCAAATCATGCTTGAAACTGGAAACATGAAAATAAAAATCTAATTTACAACATGGAAAAATCTAATTTAGAACATGGAGACTCAGGATTTAAAGTGGGAACCTGGGAATATGTATTTTCAAAAACCTCCTCCCTCCTCCCTACCCCCGCACTCACCTCCACCCATTCTGCCACATACACACAGACAACACTGGTTTAAACACTTTGTGACTGAGATTCTCAAATGTTAATATGCATATGAATCACTTGAAGATTTGTTAAAAATTTTGATTCAGATGTCTCAGGGGGCCCAAAGTCCTGCATTTCTAGCAATATGGTAGCAGTGCTCATGCTGCAGGTCCAAGGATCCCAGGCAGATGTCTTTCTAGCATTTCTAAAAAAGCTTTCAAAGATGAAAACTTTACAAACTTTTCTGGCACTGTCTTTGACAAACTTTCACTCAGACTATGAAAACATGTTTTTCATTATGGTAAGGTATTTTAAGACCAATTTCAATTTTAGTTCTCTTTTTATAAGATTACTTTGTTAAACGAAAGGGCACAAGAAATAACTACTTGTAAAGGCTGTTCAATTCAGATAGGTGGCTATAGCTAGAAAATCAACTTTATGTTTGCACTTGGTGTACTCAGCTGTCCGTTTTCTTGCATCATTATCAATCTGTTTCTGCCCAGGCCTTCTTGTGGGGTTGACAATGCTACAGAATGCTTTGTCTAATGATCAGACTTCATTATTCCTAAACAGTCTACCTACAAATGAGGAGGTCTTGACTCCAAGGAATTCTAGAGAAAACAGCCAATGTTAAATGAGAAAGGCTTTTTTTTTTTCTTTTTAAGACAAATCTGGAAACAATCCCAGATTATGCATCAGCCCCATTAATTTAGAACCCAACTGGGAAAACTCCGGAGAATAAAAACTTTATGTATTTGTAATGTAGGGGTTCATTATTTTTCTTTCTGGAAAACATCTGTTTTTAGTTTTTCTCAGCACGTATTAGATAAAAGCCTGAAAGCAGAATCTGTAGGTTTTAGTTGCATGGTTGGACCTGTTATAAATCTAGCAGTGGTCACTTTATAACAATAATTATAAAGGACCTATTTTCAGGGCTATGTGTCAGGCATTGTGTGAAGCACTAAGTAACCATTATCTTAACCATACACAAAAATAAGGTAAAAAAAAATAAGATAACCATACACACACACACACACACACACAATAACCATACACACACACAAAAAACCCCCCAAAAACATTAAAATTAAAGCATTAACTCTATTTTAAAGATGAAAACTTTGTGAAGTTTGGCAAGGTTAAATAACTTGCCCCAGGTCATAAAATAGTAAATGATAGAGGTAAGACATGATGAATCCAGAAAGCAAACCTAGTACTTTCTAACTCCAAAGTATATACTCTTAATTTCTCAACTCTCTTTTTTTTTTTTTTTTTTTTTTTAATTATCTCTCTCAGGCTAAGTAGGCAACCCCAATTATGACAAAATCTACCATGGATACTTTTATATGAAATAGTCCATTTGTTTATTGTTTTGGCCTCTAATAGATGATGAGTCTTAAAGATTTATTGATGCAGTTCTGGAAAGTAGTATTACTTCTATGCAAGTATCTCTTCTGTTTTCACTTAATGTATTTTCCCTCCTAGTTTGCCAGATGATGGTAACAACAGTAAAACAGAACCATCATGCTGGGATGATTTACTTGGTAGTCTGAGGAGTTGTTATAAGTGATTGAACCAAATGATTTAGTATCTATTCCCTTCCCTTGAAGAAACTTTAATAGGGTGCATTTGTCTGAGGGAGAGAGAGAAAGACCGATACAGAGAGAGACACAGAGGGAGGGAGGGAAAGGAAGAGGGAAAGATTATTTTAAGGACACTTTTGCATGAACAAATTAAATGGTGGTAAAGTTCTGTAATGATGGTATCCAGTGGGCCAACCACATTCTTTTCTCTGTTATTGGAGGGATTTGAAAATCTCTTGGTCAGAGAGCTGGTTTTTTTTTTTTTCCCCCCCTTCTTCTTGAACTAGTGAGATTTAGGTCATAGAATGAGAATTCTATTAGGCAGTGTTCAGCAGTGCTCTAGAGAAACGATGAATTGAGGCCCAAGAAGGATTTTCCTAGAAGAGAACTGGCCTCTGCCGACACCAGCGCCTTTGTCTTGGAGAGCTTCTTGAAGTTTTGACTGGCCCATCATACCCTGAATGGGTGGTTTACGAAATTTAAATGCTGTTTAAAGTCATTCTGCTAATTGAAGTGCCAGATGTTAGACTGGCCCTGTGAGGTTTGATGCAGATGTGTGGCTCAGTTTTTATAACGGTTCTTCTGTATAAAGCTTTAAAGGAATAAAAGAGGAGATTACTTGCTTACTAAATTGATCCATGCCAGTGATTACTCTTAAAACTTCATCTCCTGTGCTCATTCTCAAGCCAGATTAACCATGCAATCGGCTTTCTTCTACCATATGGAGTCATCTACTTATCTATACACGCATACATATATGTACATATACTTTATATATATAAAATGAATGAGTGTGATTGAAGAAAGATGATAAATATGGTTTGTGCATGTGTGTGTATATATATATGTGTATATATATATGTGTGTATATGTATTTAGGGTAATATGGCAGTGGTTTGATTTCTGATAAGATCCATTCTATAACATGTATTTATGTAAATAAACTGAAATGGAGATAGGAAACTTCATATTTTAAGTTTTTTTTTTTTTTAATTTTACCATAAGCCACAGAAGTAACCAATATTCACTGAATGCTGATAAAAATGGCAGCTGTTGCAAGGTTTGCATTGCCCCTAGATCTGGAAAATATACTCCTATAATCCTCTTGAGTGGGGGTGGGGTGAGAAGAGGGGAGTTGGAATTTGGAGCAAGGGGGAGAGGCAATATACAGGAATTCCCGTATCTTTCCAAAGTCAGCCTTAACTTCTGGCCCTAGTTGTGGAAGTTTTCAGACAGGTTTGGGCATGGAAAACTGAGTCACAGGATATTATGCAGTTTTTCACTCAAAGTAGGCAATTTCAATTACACAATGATAGTATATTAACTATTAGCATGAGTTTCTGGGTTAGGAACTTTTGCTATAATAAAGAGTGGTTTAAAGTCTACAACTACATTTTTCTTCATAGTACCAGGTTCTTAACAATCAAAGATAAATGAACCGCCCTTGCTTTCAGTGCAAGTGAGGGGAAAAAAATACACATACACACACCCTGGGGGAAGAAAAAGCAGCGAGACTAAGTTCTCCTTAGTAGTTCAATTGAGAGGGGAAAGGCTTGTCTGGCGGTTTGTGGGAGTGAATCTAATTATCAGTCTCTTACTTTCATTAATAGGTTGAAGCAAGTTAAGTTCTTAAGGGAGGAAGAAGTAGACATTATGTCTGAATTCTGAGACTACATTATGATCATTTAAGCATCACTTTCACAAAAATATTTTTTTCTTAATAAGTCCTTCATGAGATTGGCTAGGTGGACAGGAAGAACATCAACAATGGAAAAGGCAAAAATCACTTGTAAAACATAGTATACTGACAGATGGGAAGACAGAGCATTCTGGAAAACTGTAGAGTACACTTTGATAAATTTAAATCTACATCTGTGTGGTTTAATTAGCTAGATGGAGCCTCAGTGAAAAATTTCACTGTCATCCGTTGTAATACATTCCTGTAATCCTATTTCATTTCTCCTTTCTCCCCGGTGGTCTGTGCGTAAAAAATCCTTTTGGATGTAGTCTGTTTGCTTCCTGACCAACATTTTTTGTTTTCTTAGCCTCACTAGCCAAAAATCTGATGATGACTATGAAGATTATGCTTCTAACAAAACATGGGTCTTGACTCCAAAAGTTCCTGAAGGTGATGTCACTGTCATTTTAAATAATCTCCTGGAAGGATATGACAATAAACTTCGGCCTGATATAGGAGGTATGTTCAAGTAATTTGTGATATAGTAGAGATAGAAACAAACATGCCTACCACACTAGAAGAAAACATTAGTATGTTTTCAATAACCAGAAATACTTAAAATGATCATTATATGCTGTAAAAATAAAGAATGTGTAAATAGCATTCAGACATGGGGGTGGGAGGGGCCTTGATAAATGCAAAATGAGGAAAGAGGATCGATAATCTTCAAGTGAGGTGTGAGAGGTGGAAATTCAAATTCTCCTAGATATCTTAGACAAAGTCTGTGGAAGGAATGTGACAACCTCTTTATAAAGTAACATCAAAAACAAACAAGTAAATAATGGTAAAGAAAGGATATATTAGTTACCTACTTCGGTGTCACAAAACATCACAAATCTCAGTGGCATATAAGAATATGCATTTATTTAACACTTTGCCAGGGGCAGTTCATCTAAATTAAGCCAGGTTTGGGCTGCTCATTTAAGAAACCTGTATTCTCATTCTACTCCTGGGACCAGCAGACTCGCTAGGAGTATCCTTCTCATGAAAATAACAAAGAGCAAGACAGAAAGTGGAGGCTCATACATAAGAGTTAATTCTTGGGATTAGAACTACCATACTCACTTGTGCGTGTTAGCCAACACAAGTTAGATGGTCAAGCCTGAAGTTCAGAGGCAGTGAAGCAGCCTCACTGGGGTGAAGGCAGAGGCATAGATGCCCGGACTAGTGAAGAATTCAATCCAACACAGAAAATTAGGGCATGGCACTTTAAGGGAGAGTGAATAAAGACAAGAAAAACATACTTGTTGAATTGAAGCACAGAATGGTGTTAGGAATTCTTGTTCATTAAATCTTAAATGAAAACATCCATTTGGTCATGGATGGCATACTACATGATTTTTAATATCAGTCCTCTTTGACAAATAGGTGTGTATTGGGTTTCCATATGGTTTCCTCATATTATTTGATGAGTCACACAATTGAGTAAGTCATTGAGGAAGATTGATTTTGTGTGGGTTGAGGTGTATGCTGATTAAGTGGTCATGACAGGAATCAACAGAGGGCAATGTTTCAAAAACAATTCATAATATTTGTTGCTCTTCACGTTTGTAATGAATATTTTTTCTAGATCACTAAATAGTTTTTTTTTCTACATGGGTCAGTTCAGGTTACCATGCCCAAACAGATTCTAGGGCTTAAAGATCTATCAGAGCTATCTGAGAGAAGGTGGAAGAAAATCTGAGCAGTGTTTTCTTATTTGTTCATTTTAATGCAATTGTAAAGAATAATCAGTTTCAAACTCTAATATGCTTAGTTACTGCATTTACATGCTTAAAAGAGATTTTTTTTGGAAAACAAATAGTTATTTAAAGGTAGTAAATTAGTTACACCAAATTAGTTGTGAGTAAATCACTTCTTTTTTTTTTTTTTTTTTTTTTGACAGAGAGAGAGATAGAATCACAAGTAGGCAGAGCAGCAGGCAGAGAGAGAGGGAGAAGCAGGCTCCCCGCTGAGCGGAGAGCCCGATGTGGGGCTCGATCCCAGGACTCTGGGATCATGACCTGAGCCGAAGGCAGAGGCTTAACCCACTGAGCCACCCAGGCGCCCCTGAGTAAATCACTTCTAATGTAGCAAAATAAATTTATTTCTCGAATAACACAGACAAAAACTTTAAAATGTTGTGCTTCTCCACATGCACATTTCTGTTATTCTCTTTACAGTGAAACCAACATTAATTCATACAGACATGTACGTGAATAGCATCGGTCCAGTGAATGCTATCAATATGGTAAGTTTCTAATAGTCTCTCTATTTTATTAACATATTAGAAGATGTGGCATCATAAAAATAGCAAAGAATATGCCAATAAGAAAATTCATAAGGGAGAAATAATCTTTCAGATTCTTTTTTCTCTACTGTAATATGAAGATAATTATTTTTTATAATTTGTTATGAGAATTAAATGTGATCATATGTATACTACTTTTTGTAAAAACGCTATACTTTTAAAATTCAACAATCATTGCTTACTTGGTAAGTATAGCTAATTAGAAAATAAAATATAGTACTCCACTAATTTTTAGAATTTGATGGTGTGATGAGGGCATAGTTTGCTTCAAACTGGAATTATTTATCAGGGGAAATAGTGGATTAGATGTAACAAATGTAGTTTTGTTCTTGTATGGCTCTTTCTGTCTAAATCTGAAATAAGAAACTAGATTGGAGTCTAGAATAGAGTAGAACATACTATAACATAACCACATTAACAAGCATAACATAGTCATAGTATAATTTTGAAATAGTGTTGAGCCTGGAAGATGAGAAGCTTTTTCTTCTTGCGCAATGTAAATCAGAATCAGAAGTTACTTAATTACTTTATCTACTGGCACATCACTAACTGACGAAGAATTTCATAAAATAGCTTCCCTTCTTACTCTTTGTAGACTATAAATACGAAACTAAGTGGTGAACAAAGTGGTAAGGCTTACCCTAGTGGAAATGTAGTTAGTTATAATAAGATAACACAGCGGGAGGTGCCAAGAAATAACACAAAACAATGCAAATGAGGAAGAGGAAGAAGATTCTAGTCTGATCCTGTGACAGGCTGTGTATGCTGGATATATAATATGTGTAATATGGATGATTCCCATTGCCCAGATCTCATACTCTAAGTACACGGAGTTTTTTCTTCAATTTTCTCATTTATAGACATCATTAAAATCAAGTTACAAAATAATGTTAAATAATACCTAAATATAACAAATCAGAGCTTGGCTATTCTGACTCCATATCTAATGGTCTGAATTCACATCAAACTTAGTTCTCTTTAATTAAAGTCAGTCACTCGCCATTGTAGTGATATATATTTGAGGGTAATCATTACAAAGTCATTTCTCATCACAGCACTTTGTGAATGTGCTTTGTGATACAGTTAGTAGAGTATTAAAGATTATTTTTTAAGGGGTTCATTTCTTCTTACTTGGAGAAAAGGACAACTATAATAGTAACAAATTTTGAAAAGTTACCCTACATTTGGTGTTTGTTATCTGCCAGACGCAGCACACACTATTTGATGTGCATTCTCCTTCTACTCCATCTTCACACTACTAACAAGACAGGTGTTTGCTTGTTTGTTTGTTTGTTTTTCTGTTGTCAGAAAGAGAGAACTCAAGCAGGGGGGAGCAGCAGGCAGAGGGGGAAGCAGGCTCCCTGTTGATCTCAGGACCCCGGGATCATGACCTGAGCCAAAGACAGACCCTTAACTTACTGAGCCGCCCAGGCATACAAACAAGACAGGTTCTTCAAGATCCCAATTTTATGATGACGCAACTGAGCCTCCAGAACTCCAGTTCAGGACTTTCTTCACTCTTTAGCAGTGAATTCTGAACCTGGGTGATTGTTTTCCCTAAAGATACATGTGGCAATGTCTGGAGATATTTTTAGTTGTCACAGTGTGCAGGGGGCTTGGGGCTGGTGGTGGTGGTGTTGGTGCTACTGGCATCTAGTGGGTAGAAGCTAAGAATGCTACTAAGCATTCTAAAGTACACAACACAGTCCCCACAACAGAGAATGAGCTGGCCCAAAGTAACAGGAGAAACTGCTCTAAAGACACTGAATGCAAATGATGCTATCACAACTATGGTCTTTTGCTAGAATTCATCTAAACGGATATATTTTTTCATAAAAATATTAATTTGTCTAGAAAAGGTGGGTGTGTCTCCTTAGCAAAATTTTTGCTTTCTTTTGGATTGTTCAAAACTAAAGTAGTAGCTTTGCTTTGTGTTGGCAGTGAGAATACAAATGATAAATAGAAACAAATGCTCTGTAATACAATTGTGTTAAATATGTTCTATTTCACCTTTTTTTAAAAAATAAAAACAGGAATACACAATTGACATATTTTTTGCTCAAACATGGTATGACAGACGTCTGAAATTTAACAGCACCATTAAAGTCCTCAGATTGAATAGCAACATGGTAGGGAAAATCTGGATTCCAGACACTTTCTTCAGAAACTCCAAAAAGGCTGATGCACACTGGATAACCACCCCTAATAGGATGCTGAGAATTTGGAACGATGGTCGAGTGCTCTACACCTTAAGGTATGCTTTTGAAAAAGGCAAGTTTTGTTCTCTGGGAATAAACCAAAGATCAACTACATGCTCTTAAAACAAGACGAATGAAAGCAATTTCAAACCTACATCAGGGTGGGCATGTGTGATCAAAATAGTATGTGATCATACAAAATTAGTTTTTCTTTCTCTTAACAACGAGCTTTTTCAAAATCATAGGTAGAACTTTATTTTCTGTGACTGATGTGAGAACTCTGTTTTCTCATAGGGACATGAAATTTCACTTGCCTTTATAAGGTTACCTGATTTTTGCACCAACCTTGGTTTTTGCGTGTATCTCCTGCTACTTTAAAATAAGGAAATGAAAACACAGTCAGTTGTCCTTGGGACCACTGGTTGTTATGCTTGGAAATGTCTCTGTTTCCAAGGAAATCATTGCTAAAGGAGAAATTTTGGTGTGGGGTCGCCTGTACCTCCTTTTCTTTTAGCTGCACAATAGCAAGTACAATGATTTCTATCTCCCAGCACCCACTCTACACTACATTGATAGGCCATTTGACTTAATTTACTGGCTATTTTGGGAATAGACTTCTTTAGGGATAATTTGAAGGAAGTTATCTTATTTTATGAGCTTAAATGATAGGTAACAGTTGGGAGATTTTCTACTTAATGTATGCCATTATCTTAGCACTTAATAATATTTACATGCATTTAAAATATTTTGTTGTTGAGGTTTCTCATGGGTGAGAGTATATTATTAAACAACATGGTAGCTAAGTACAAAGTCTTAAGAACCAGACAAATCTGGCTTTGGTTCTTAGACCTGTTTCTTACTATCTACATGAATTAAGGCAACTTTCAAGAATTTGTATGTAGAGGACTTAGGGGCAGCTATCTGGTTTCAGGGATCTTGGTGCTAGAAGATGTATCTCAAAGTTTTATTAGTAAGTTTGATGTTTTTACTCAGTTACATCTTTATTTAAAGAAATTAGGTAGGCATTGATGGAGATTATTGGAAAGGAGGCACCCACCAACCCCATGGTTCATGCCCCCACCCAAGAGAATCTGAGCAAACTCTTTTCATTTCTTTAATTTCTATAAAAAATAAAATCAAATAGAGATAGTGATTCTTACAGTATTATTATAAGGACCAAATGGGCTGGTATATAAAGTGCTTCACATGCAGCCTGTTATATAGTAAGTGCAACAGATATTAAAGTTATTTATATATATTTTCAGTAAAAATTATGGATAATATGATTCTTCTAGATATTAGTATCCTGGAGCTTCTAGCTTCAAAACGATTCCTTTTAAAAACTCTTATAGCATATACTTTAGTCCTTATATAACATTTGGCATGCAAAATAAAATACTTTAAAATGGCTCCAAAACCTTTATCAGAGTTATGCCAGTAACTAGGAAAAAATGGCCATAATTACAAAAGAAATTCATGGCCTATAGTTTGTATTCATCATGGGTTTCATTAACTGTGAGAGATAAGGTAATGACTGAAATTAGAATCTAGTGGAAATCAAAGTTTGATAAATCAGAGTCAGTCTTGCTTTTGAAATATTAAGTCACTCACACTGTCCCAAGTTCCTTGATTGTTCTCATAACTACACTCATTTTTTCACTTCTATTAATTTGTAGAATCTCTATATAATATTTAATTAGAGAAACCACCTCAAAAATCCCACTCATGAGACTCAAAGTTTAAATGAGTTGCAAACCTTTACAGAGTGAAGATTTTATTCTTGTTGCTAATCTATAAAAAGTTATGAATAGTTGTGTGTACAGAGATAATATATATGTGTACCTTTGTATCTGCAATCTATCTAAATTATTTTCAATTTAATAGTTCCAGTTTAATTTGAAAAAATAAAATATCAAATTTAATTATAATTTCACTTATGAATGGAACTAACCTTTTCTTTGGAAGAGCGTATAATTATTAAGTGACCCTGATTAAAACCTTTGGCTTCAGAGACAAATAATCTTGTGTTCAAACTCAACTGTGCTGTTACCTTTGTGACTTTGGACAAGTTCAAGTACAATAAAGTCATAATAACGCTTGATTAAATTAGATAACAATTTACCATACCCAGTACCCCATAGATGATTAAAGGCTCAATATCATTACTTATATTTAAGATCGGTAATTTTCCTATTATACCATAGAAAAATGACATCTCTCCCATTAAAAATTATGCTGAATTGTAAAATCTTTTAAAATAAATAAATGTTCATAAGATAGTTTTTTATTTCAAGATTAATACCTATAAGGTATATAGCTAACAAATAAGAAATCTTTAAAAATCATTGGCCCATCCCATTATAATTCTAGAATATGTTTATACTTCTTCAAAGATAGTCAAAACATCTGGAACTCCATTAAATTTCCCCCTCCTAGAGTCCCAGCCCATACTGAGATCCAGAAAATCTGTATCTTTAGTAAGCACCCAGATGCAAACTAATTGAGATTCACTGGCAAACATTTTTCTAATATGTCTGTGTATGTGTATTTAATATTTCTTGTTTGCCATTAAATATTCTTTTACTCCATAACATCCTATTTATGGCTTCATAGTGTTCCATTATAAGAATGCATATACTCCGTTGTGGAAATGTAAGTATTTTAAGTCACATGGAGTAATTTAAATCTCACAGCTAACATATACTTAAAAACAGAAGGTTCTGCTTTAATTAATTAATCAGATAAGGTCTGAGAATTTATCAGCATTCATTTACATGCAAATAGTAAATGAACTTAAGTTCTTAAAACTGTTCTGTTAAGTTAAATATACTCACCAAACAATCTCATGTGTGCAATTAATTTGCCAAAAAAATTACGTGATCATAAATTTTGGAAAAAATGCAATTGCCGTCCATGAGGTCCTATTGCTTGGTCTGTGAAAATGGTCTACATTAAGCCTTAAGTAATTTCTCCTGGACTTGGTGGGTTTCTTCAGGGAGAAACAGCTTGTGTTATCAATAAGAATATGAGATGTTTTCTCCAGGAACAAAGATGAAGAACAGTCATTAAAAATTTTACTAATGTATATTCTTAAAACTCTGTCTAAAGGATTTCTATTTTGGTTTCATATCTTTCTATTTAGGTTGACAATTGATGCAGAGTGCCAACTGCAGTTACACAATTTTCCGATGGATGAACATTCCTGCCCCTTGGAGTTCTCCAGCTGTAAGTAATCTCATTCTGTATTCTGTATCCTCTCTCGCCAACGGTTTTCTAATTGCAGTGCCAACTAATTGGGAGACTCAGAGAATGCAGAATCTAGCAACTTTGTTGACTTTGAAGATTTTGACAGTTACTTTCATCATAATACCAGTTTATCCATATTAGAGTGATTCCTGCAAAAAGATCTTTATTTTATCAGAAATTACAAGTAGGTTTCACTGGTGTATAAACATTTAATAAATTCACAGTGGCTTCATGAAGACATTTTTCAAGAAGGGTTGTAAAGCCAGGTCTGGCCACAATGGAAAGGTATAAAGTGGATTTTACATCTTTATTCCCTGCCCCTACCCCCCCCCCCCAGTACCCCCATCAGCGTAGGAAAAGAGAGTAGCAAAATGTTTGCTACTTATTTTCTCCCTTACACATCAGGAGGTACATAGAATCAACAGTGTCATTTGCTTATTTCAATTTTGGTATACCTGTTAAAGATAGCAAAATTGAAACTTACCTTCTCCACCTGGAGTTCAAGCAATATCTAGAACAAATTATTTACCAGTGAGTAAAAGACCAATTTTTGGTGTCTTATGGGTCTAGTTCAAATCCCCACTCCATCACTGTGGACTTGAACAAATTACTAAATCTTGCAGTGAGTCCACATTCTCAGATAGAGATGACAAGACCTGCTTCCCCACAATATTGCTTTGTTGCTGTAATATATGTAAAATGCTTGGTATGCTACCTTACACACAATAAGATTTAGTAAAAAGCTCTATTATTTTTATTAATTATTATTATTACCAGATAATAGACTACATACCAAGATGATCCATGATGATTTTGAAACAAATTAAGCTTTAGTAACTTTTGTAGATATCTCCTTCCTGAACCAAAGCCAAGCTTTAGTTTCCCCCAGATGTGTGCCTCACTGTTTGTTCAGCACTCATGTTAGGTTGCTCACCTCTTCCTTATTTTTGGTCTGCCAAACTATGCATACTAGGCAGAATGAAAAACTGATTATGAGTTTTAAAGTTTATATTTCTATAAGTAGAATTTCTCAAGCAGGGCATGACAGAGACTCTTAAGAGCCAAGTAAGTCATAATAACTATACTTAAAAAAACAATGATGAGAGAAACAATCATCTGTTCATCATTACATCAATTCCAGATTGAGGAAAAAATATCAATGTATATCATTTCTATTTACAAAAGTTCCCATTATAAATCTTATTTCATATGTTTTACTTTATCCAAGAATACAATATTTTTAAGTAAAGTCTTTCCTAAGCTTTAGGAGATTAGACCTTCTTTCTTTTAATTTCCAGCTGGGACTACTCCATTTCTGAGACTGCTAAAATTTAAGAACTCTTGATTTCTGTGTTGTTAGGTCACTGATGGACAAATGTCTTCTGAACCCAGACACAACTTACTGTTACTTATTGCTCTCAAAAAAGTTAAATCACCAGACATGTTCTCCATAGGAAGTTCCCTAACATCATCATTTTTTTCCTCAGTTTTCAGCACATTCCGCCCCCCTACTCCTGCTCCATGCCAATCTGGAGATTATATTTTCTTTTTTTCTTTCACCTTTGTTAATTAACATGTAACACAATTACCTGGACCAAAAGAAAAGAAAAGGAAGACACATGGGGATTTTATTCCAAGTAGTCAATCAGCCTCCATAATTAAGACTTAGGTTTATATAGCATTATTAGTAGATACAGAGTTGAGATGGTGTTTAGTTTTGTCTGTCTATCTATCATCTACCTATTTTTACTTGAGTTTTTTTTTTTTTTTAAGATTTTATTTTTAAATAATCTCTACCCACAATGTGGGACTTGAATTTACAATCCCAAGATCAAGAGTCACATGCTCTACTGACTGAACCAGCCTGGCACCCATATTTGAGTTTATTCTACAATTAACTTAATAGCATTTATCCATTCACAAATATACATTGACCATCAGTTCATGAAATAAGTACTACCATGATCCTCATAAGGAAACAAATAATTTAGGGGAAAAAATGAAGACACTTTTCTAGGGTACCAACAAATGGTACTGATAATCACTACATTGTCAGTATAATACCTCTTTCATGAAGGCTTTCTGTTCTCTTGGCTGAACATGATTGACTTCTTCAGACTCTACATAGTGCTCATGGGTATCTTCCACTGGGCATTTCTACTTACTATACTAGTCTTAATTGTAGTAAGTAAAATTTCTCTATTAAAATGAAGTCCTAACAAATTGAGAAAGGGAGAATAACATAAGTAGTTGAGGTTATTTTTCCTAGGCACCTTCCACTCCAAGTGCATGCCCTAGAGAGGCATTTGAATCTGCTTCTCTCTAATTATTTTCTATTTCTGCCTGACTCTCAATACCTTGCCCTGTTAACTCCCCTTCATCATGAAATAATACCTTGCATATGTACTGTTGCTTTTAGACTGGCTACTTTTTATGTCTTACCCTAGACAGTGTAGAGTATGCATATAGCATACATAAAACCATGTCTAGTATACCTTCTACGCAAATTAAGTGACTTTCAAGGGTAATTTTGACCTCATTGTTTTTAAACTTCTGTTGGGAGAAGATGTCATTGTATTTATTTCTTCTATTGTGATGCTCTTTAGTTCAGGATCTTCTTCTAATAACTCAGTCTCTCTCACACCTACCTCAGTGTCTTGTTCATGGAAGGTGGTTGCTACATATGTTCATTTATAAATAATTTTAAATGTGTGCTTTCCCATATCATGGCAGATGGCTATCCACGTGAAGAAATTGTCTACCAATGGAAGCGTAGTTCTGTTGAAGTGGGTGACACAAGATCTTGGAGGCTTTATCAATTTTCATTTGTTGGACTGAGAAATACCACTGAAGTAGTGAAGACAACTTCTGGTAAGATGTGCTTGAATTTTAAGTGACCCCTTCCAGAGTTAAAATTCTGGGATATATATAATTTAGAAGGCTTTTGAATACCTGTCTATAAATGATATGCAGAAAATTAAATGAAGTGTTTTAATTTACCAGAGAAAATTATAATTGATATTTTAGCATAATAGATAAATATAAATGGATTCTACCAATTTGAAGCAAAATGGATTAAAATTGGATTAGTACATTATTTGTGTAATTTCCTTAAGCAAAAATGAGTAGCAATTATTTTAAAAACAGAAAATATTTATGAGATGTAGGTGTAATGTTTCTTTTAGGAAATAGGTTTCATGGTATATTGAAATAGCAGCATTTAAAGTAATCACACAGGGAAAATTAACTTTCTACAAATGCAGAAATATGATCATAATGAATATGGACTGATTCACCATTCAGTAATTTAATATTTTGAATTGCCTACATCATGGATATGGGACAGGCCTTGTTTCAAATACCAACTCTATCAGTTACCACCTATAGATATTGAGAAAATTACTGTATTTCTCAGGGATCAACACTCCCAGATATCTAATGTGGACAAAAAGACCTGTATCACAGGCATACTATGTGTATGAGGGAAAAAAAAAAAAAAAAGAAAATGCTTAGAATGGTACCTGGCACTTAATGAACATTCAATAAATAGTAGCTTTTATTAGTATTAATTATAATTCTTAGATGTGCATGGGACCTAATGTGGTAAGGACTTCAGATTTCTTAAAAGAAGCTAAAAATTTTTTTTTGAGATTTTATTTATTGGTGGGGGGGAGGGTCAGAGAGAGAAGCAGACCTCCTGCTGAGCAGGGAGCCTGATGTGGTACTCCATCCTAGGACTCCAGTATGATGACCTAAGCTGAAGGCAGTGGCTTAACCAACTGAGCCACCCATCACCCAAGAAGCTAAAAATCTTTATTTTTATATCAAATATCATGATTTTTAATAGTATTAATTGAATTGATTTTAAAAAAAGACCCATGTGGTGTGATTTAAATGTATTTCCAAAACTGATCTATGTCATGGGTAGCCAGTATAAACCCTCTGCAAAACCCTTCATACAGATTATTCCAGCTACCCCTTTTAAAATTATGTGAATCTAATTATGTCCCTGTTTCAAACATAAACATTGTGCTCTCAGCTTACTATCAAGACATGTATTTTGATTATATTTCTGTGAGTTGAGCTGTTTTCCGTTGACTTATTTGCACATACCTGATTTTTTTTCCCTGAAATTCATAAGACATATTTTTATGTTGACTGATTTAGAATAGGGCCTTGGTCTACTGTACATAGAGAAGCAAATTAAGGATCTACACAAAAATAGAAATTTAAGATTATCTGTTCATTACCATCATCCTTCAAATCAGACCTATCTGATCCTAATACTGAGGGTTTCTCAGCTATCTTAATTTGCAAAAAGAATGTAAAAGAAGGTCAAAGAAATGCTTGAGTATATTTTTGAAAAGTGGCCTTCTGTTCCCTCATTCACTGCAAATCCTGAACATCAAGTACTAGAACAGTCTTTTATTTGGTCCCCAAAAAAGATGCAGGATTGCCTTAGAACTAGTTTTCCATCTGTGAAAGGAAGAACATGTGTAAAAATAATCTCTAAGTCTGTATGCTTCCAGAAAGAGAAATTGGGCATTAAATTGTGTGGTATATTCATATTTTTGTAATTATTCCAGCACCCTAAAACAGAACCCAAAAATTGATGACTAGCTGGACTTTTTAGTCATTTGAGCCCTGAGGGGCAATAAAATCAAATGGCAGTGAGGGATGTGTTGGCTTTATATTACAGGACTTAATGTCATTCCCTCCCCAATAACTCATACTGAGAATGATCTAGAATATTTACTGTCTAAGAGATAGTTCCAGAAGAAAATGATTTACTTACTTAAAGCATGGCAAGAAAAAATGCCAAGATGTCATGAAGCTATTAATCTTCTGAGGAAATCAAAGCAAAACTTCACTGATACCAGATTTGATATTGAGTAGCATCTTTTAATTGATTGCATCAATTCTTTGCGAATTTTATTATGGTGGTTAGCCTCCCTGTTGGTCTTCTTGGGCACTCCCTGCTCTTGCTGTTTTTTTTTTTTTTTTTAAATTTTTGTGTGTGTGCAGTACCATTTTAATTGTATCTGTGAAAAGAAAGGACTGAACGGAAACTTAACACCAATGCTAAGTAAGAGGCAGCTGATTTTGTAATGAGTGGGAGGAGTTTCTCCATGACCTTTTGTTTAATTTCTGATGGCATTCTTACCTTCAAAGCGGAGCTCCATAACTAGTTATTACCTATTAGGAAGTTAGTAAAACAACTTTCTTGGGAAATTATCAGAAGATCAAATTTATACTCCTTTTAAATCATAGCCTTATTACAATGGGATTTTTCTCCTAGACTTAGAGTAAATGTGTAACCTTTTAAAAAGCCTTGGTCAAAACTGAGTGAGAATATTGCCTAAAATCTGACCTGGATTACTGCAGGGATTTCTAACCTTCATTCATTTAAGCCTACCTCTTAGGATTTTGTTATATCCAAGTGGTGACTCTACTGCTGGTTCCTTATCTTAGGACCATAATTAGAAAAGCAGAAGCATCTGACACAATAGAAGTTGATACAAAAATATAATGAAAAGCAAACAAATGTTCTTAAATTTTAAGTGCATATATTTTTGCTCTGCAGATGGGATATATTGAAAAAGAGTGAAAGAAAAGTATTAAGAGAAATGGGAAAGTGCAGCTGCCACCAAACCAAAACATTTCACTAATGTAAACAGAAGAGTAGAATGATAATTTCACAGGGAAGAATCTTCTCACCATGTAAATCAGTGCTGTTTGACAATCTTTGCTTCCACCCCCTGAACCATCTTGTTTACCACTAGTCATATCTGTATCATATTTGAGAAAAATATTGCCTTGAGGGTACATTGATAAGACTTGAAGAATACCTTTAGTTCATAGTCAATATCCAAACAAATTCTGGATCCATGATTTCTCCTCCAAACCACCGTGTCTTTATAATTGGTCAGTATCTGGGAATAGCACCATCATTGTCCCGGTGAGCCAGGCGTGAACACTCAGAGTCATGTCTCTACCTCCCACCTCTAATGAATCACAAAGGCGCTCATGCCTCTGAAGCATCTTGCGTAACTGTCCTCTTTTCACTTGCCGTCGCCTCTGTCCTAGTTGAGGATTTTGTCTGTTCTCATCTGGACTGTGCTGGTAGCCTATTAAGGTTATATGCCTGCTGTCAGTCTCTCTCTTCCACAGTCTGATTTTACACATTAATCATAAAGGCTAGCGCTTACTGATCACTAACTACACACACTGTAGCAAACCTTTTATCTAAACAACCTACTTGAATTCTCGTAGCCCCGGTCCTGTTTACTACACATCAGTACCCAATGTGTCATTGTGGATGAGGAAACAGACTTCTGGAGGCTCATTTACTGCAGGGATCAGTTATCAAAGCTGGGCTGTAGGTTCACATGCCTTGTTCCTAGACTTGTGCTCTTAATTATTACACTATTTTGTTCCCACTGTGGCCCAGTGGGTCTTCTGAGCACACAGGTTTTACCATGTTTCAAGAATTTATTAGGTCAGTTACCACATTGTTCCTAAAATGCAAGCACCTGGCCTCAGAAACTTTCCAGCTTTGTTTTCCATAATTTCCCACCTGGTAACAGAACTAATCCATCTATGTTTTCCTGAATATAACAAGCCAGTCCTAGTCTTTCTCTTTTGAATGGCTTCTCAACGCATCCCTACCTTCTTTATGATTTTAAGGCTTAAAAGCACAGCACTTCTTCACAAGGCCATTACTTACCTTACCACTGAAATAATTTGGAGCAATTTTTCAATTATGTGTACTCTTGGAGTCATGCTGCTCGAGTTTGAATTTTGGTTTGTATTTATTTGATATATCTAAGTTCAATATCACCAGTATTGCAGGGTTGCTCTGAGGACTGAGTAAAATACTCCATTAAAAATACTTAAGATTATGTCTTCACATAGAAAGGACTCTGTAATTGGAAAGCATTATTATTAATAATAATAATTATCATCATCACAATTTTATTAATTCTCCCTCAGAGCATTTTCACCCACCTTATAAAAACATAATTTCTGCCTTGTGTTGCTTAGGCATTTTTTTTTTAATTTCTGCCCCCTCATTCCAATAAATCACAAATTTCATAACAGAAGACTTGTTTTAATCATATTTGTATCCATGACATTAGAATGGTGGCTTGCTTGAAGTTGTTGATTAGTAGCAATTATAGAATTGATTGCTTGTGATAATTATATTGCTAGAACTGTAAAATTTCTCTCAATTTAATAAGCAATGCAGAATTCTATTACACATATTCCCATTACTCATTGTTTACCCTCAAGTAGAAGATTGTTCTTTCTGATCATGTTGCCATTGCCAGTTCACCAAATTATCTACAAGATTTTTAGTATAGGAACTTTGTTGCTTCATGTTCTCATCCTGAAATGTGGGCTAGAAAAGTGGCAAGTAAATTTTGTAGGGGGGGCCTATGATCCAATGCCATCATCCTGCATCGAAAAGAACATATTACATTCTTCTTCTGTCAGGATACTTGTAAAGCTTCCATATTTTCTTTTGGAGTGTAAATATCAGCGTTTCATGAAATATCCCCATAAATTTTTGGTAAACCCATGAACATTAAATATTATTTACTTTTTTTTGTCTTTAGCTTATCTTTTAGGCTAGGATTCCATATGCTAGTTATATTTTTCTGATTTTTATTATAAGAAACACACAAATATTAAAAAGTCCACATACCACTGAATTTGCCTTAATTTCCCATAGTACTGGGCAGACTGCTGTTTTAGAAATACTAGGTCTGTGGGATCAAGTCCATGCTCATTGCTTCATTTCTAAAGTATTTATAATCTACCTTGTGTCTTTAAACCTTGTCCAGGGTTCTCTCACCATACTCCTTACCCCCTTGAGGTTTTCTGGGTACATTGTACTAATTCATGGTTTTGTATCCTATATTCCTTATTTGATACCAAGCTCAACTCCAACTTTCTCTATGTATATCTGTGTATATGTACTGGTCAAATAACTCTCCAAATAGAAAAAAGAAATAGCTCCTACCTTCCAGGCTGTGTTTTAATTTAGATGTCTTTGGCAAACCAGGGAGACCCTTTAAAACCTTCCTCATCATGGAGGTGAACTCTTTTAAGGGCAAGAAAAGGGAAAATAATAATTTTTTTTTAAGATTTTATTTATTTATTTGACAGAGAGAGAGAGAGAGAGAGATCGATCGATCACAAGTAGGCAGAGCAGCAGGCAAGGAGAGAGGGGGAAGCAGGCTTCCTGCTGAGCAGAGAGCCCGATGTGGGGCTCGATCCCAGGACCCTGAGATCACGACCTGAGCTGAAGGCAGAGACTTAACCCGCTGAGCCACCCAGGTGCCCCGAAAATAATAATTTTTTAAAAAGATACAAGCTAACAATAATTTTTTTTCACTGAAGAGGGTGAAACAAAAAATACTAAGGAAACTAGGTGTGAGGAGAGAAATAAGCAACCTGGCACTCATCCCAGGTCTCCTGTGACTTTGGAGTCACAGTAAGTAAGTAAGTTGTGAGCTCATTTTCATCAATAAATTTCCAAACTACTTGAAGCAATGCAGTGTGTTTAAATAAATCAGTGGATGACTTTACAGTAACTGATTTTTATTTTATTTTTAAAATTCAATTCGGAAAAAAAATTAAGTTTGGTTTCAAGAGAAGAAAATGTAGGAACAACATAAGAGTGCTTGACCAGGAGTAGTCATGGGGAAGTCTTTTGCCTTCCTTGTTTATAAAATGAATGCACTTGACTAGATGTTTCTTTGAAGTCCTTGTTAGACCTGTCCAGAACTTCTGATGTAACCACAGTCACACTACGGATGTTCTAATGTAGGAGTGGCATTCTTGGTAATGTTTTCCTCCATCACGTTTTCAATATGTTTCCAAAGCAAGTCAAATGCAAAAACAAGCTCCTTTAGATTTTTAATTTTAAGGGGAATGATAGTCCCACCCATATATTTGTTTTTAGTGATACATGATGTTATATGGAATGTTAGCCCAAGATTTTATGTGTTATTTTCTTTCAGTTGCGGTACTAGAATATTTATATATTACATTTAAAAATCCCACATCAGAATTTTAAATTCCAAAGTTGCTCTGACATTACCTAGTGGGGAAATAGGGCTAGAGACACAGAGCAATCGCATAGAGAAGTCATATGAAATGTAAGGAAAATTGTTTGGCTTTAAGGTGACATGCTTTGTTTCTGCTTATATTCCATTGGCAAAAATATTGTATGTTCCCATGGAGATAAAATGAGACTGGGAAGTGTAGCTCAGTTGTGTGCTAGGAAGGGACAGTGGGTTTTATGGCTTTCTAGGGTCTGTGCAACATGCATGATCTCATTTTATTTCTCACAAGTCTATGAGAAATACATTCTTTTGCTATTTGACAAACGAAGCAACTTAAGTTTAGAGGGGCTAAGTAATTTGTTCAAGGATAGTCAATAGAGTTGTTTCTCCAAATACCAAATTTATACCCTATTGCTTCTCATAAACATATTAGGTAAATAAATGAATTAATTAAAAGTAAAAGTTAATTCTTAAGCTTCATAATAAGTACTATTACACAATGCAATGAAGTAATATCACTTAATATAACCCTATATATGCATCAACAAAATGTTAACATGTAGGAATAGCAATTATATGTAGTAATAACAAGTGAAAAACAATTTAACAATGATATCCCTTTCTTTTTCAAAAACATACTTACTGCCTATGAGATAATACTATTCACTTGCTAAGTGGACCTATTGGTCACCCTCCAAATATGGCCTTAATTAAGAAACTGTCAGATCCAGTGCATTTGCATAAATTGGTTCCTCACACAAAACTCTCATCAGAAAGAAAACCAAGTAAAAGGTTAGCATGACTACTATTTACAGTAATTTTGGAGATTAATACCTTATTTTGACAGTCTATCAAAACCAACCAGGTCAAGATGTTAATTTTTATCCAAGTCTTTGGTGTTTCCTAATTCAATTGAAAATCCTATTTTGCTGTATTTAAAAGACACGTTCATCCGTGTGACTGATATGACTAATGGAGCCCTCCTGTAGAGCTGCTGCCCCAAATAAATGTAAAACATCAAATAATTTTTAAAAATAAAAAAATGTGAGATAATAAAGACTGAGTCCACAGATATCATGCTCTAAACACAAACTCATTGACAGTTCCTTTCACCCTGATGCAATTGAATAATTTCTTCACCTTGTTTTTGCATTTTCAGAAAATAATGCTATTCAGTGTGGCAGATATGTAAATTTAAGTTTGTCAGAGACTGAAAAGGGAAACAAACAGCAATGAGGAAAAAAGATTTCTTTTAATTATTTAACTTTCCCTTTTTTTTTTTTTTTTCCCTCCAAATGAAGTTATTATGAAGGTCACAGTACACTGCAGCGCATTACAGCCTAGGAAAGAATTTGCTGGGCATACGAGCTGGGGCTGACCAGAATTTGTTTACCATTCTCACCTGTATCTCATATAATCTCATTTAGAAAAAAGTCAAGAACAGCTAGTGTTACTAGTCCATTCCAAAAGGGCAGAAAAGCCCAAGGAAAAGAGAATTGACAAATAGGCTAAATATGACTTAATTAGTTTTTGTTTACTTTTATATATGGATATCTCTGCTGTTTAAGAAATTGACAGTGCTTCTCATTAGCATATGAGTCACATCATAAATGTTTAATTTTTCATATTTGTCTTCCAATTTGCCTACTCCTAAATTAACTTCTCCTTGCTATGTCTTAGCTCTCAGAATGACAAAAAGAAATATTTAAAAAATAGTATTTCTTAGAATTAAATTACAGTTGTTCTCCCATCCCCATCACAAACCTAATTGTATTGCCCGTAAATGCTTCTCTCTCAGCTCTGTAAGAACACTGAAGTACAGTAAGTGACATTGCTGAGAAGATAAAGGCTTCAGCTGAGACAACTGAGTTTATTGAAATAGTTCCCAAACATGACTTCTGGTATGCTTATACTCACATGACTTACAGCACCATGCACCTTGATTTTGAGCACTAAGTGGTGAAAAGCTATGTAATATAAGAGCCAGTGTGTAATTCATGAGCTGTGTAATAGCTCCTTGTTAAAGAGACAATGCAATCATGGATATGAATTATAACCATCTAAGGATTACATTTACATTTTCTCAGCTGGTAATTTCTTGTTACCAGTATCAGTGCCTGAGAGTGAAAATAGATTGAGAGAAAAATAAAATTTTAGGGCTAAATGTTGAAGATCAAGTCCAATTGTAATTTTACTTATAGGGAAATTACTCTGAAGAGGTGAAGTCAGTGGTTGTAACTTGGTAGCCAGTAGAGCATGGGTCATTAGACATGGATGAGTTTCATTCTATTTATTTTAGTCAGTACTGAACAATTGAAAATTTCCATATGAAAATCTTAAATATCTTTACATCATGGACATCTGGGTCTTCATTCGTATTTGAAAATGACTGGGTAAATCTGAATTTCAGGGGGCGCCTGGGTGGCTCAGTGGGTTAAGCCTCTACCTTTGGCTCTGGTCATGATCTCAGGGTCCTGGGGTCAAGCCCTACATCAGGGTCTCTGCCTGCCTCTCTGTCTACTTGTAATCTCTCTCTCTCTCTGCCAAATAAATAAATAAAATCTTTTATAATAAAAAAAATCTGAATTACGATATTTCTGAATAGGTGAGGCACATAATCTCCAGTTTACTGAAGTCCCTACCACTTCCTGTTTTTTTGGGAGGGAACTATATGTCTTTCTTTGTGAATTACTGTTTCCTTATTTTGAAAAGTTAAATACACCTATATCTTTGCAGAAAATTGGGGAAAATAAAAGATAATCCCCGAATGAGAGCACATATGTATGTGTGGAAATGAATATATTTATTTTTTTACTTTTTTATAGGCAAAAAGCAATGAATGTGAATATTACTCAACCAAGGTTTGTTTGAAAAACAAACAATCGAGGTTTTGTTTGAAAACAGATAATGAGTTGCAGGGAAGTGCCAGAATGAGGCCAACCGATGCTTCACTTGCATTTTTACATCTTGCATTTTTACGTTCTACAACTGGGTTTATTTGTTATAAATATCTAGCATATGCAAGGCGAATTGATTTTAAGTTTATTCAGTTTATCTCTATGATCCACTTTCATGGAAGATGGATTTTCAACGAACTTAAAATTATGAAGTTATATCTGCAGACATCTGTGGAGCCACCCTTGTATTTGTCTTTTCCAGCTCACATCTAAGCAGACAAAAGCTTGGTTGCAATTGTCCTGCACTTTACTTATTAGCAGTCTGACATAGCCAGTCGACACTTTCCCTGGTGTACTTCTCTGAAGATTGATACAATTCTTGCTCTGCAATAAAGCTCCGCTCTTTATTTTCTTTGATGAGGTGGGACAGCTGGTTATAGAGCAAAAACTGATTCCTACGTGAGTTCCCTTTGTGGTTATGCTACCATACAGTTGAATGGCCTTGGACAAGTCATATTTTGACTTGACCCTTGATTTCTTTGTCTCAAAAAAGAAAAAAAAATCAGACTAGATTGAATTTGAAGCTCCTTTCACCTCTAAAATGCTGTGCTATGTTTCCTGATACCTGGCAAATTGGTTATAAAGCAAACTTCTGGTGGGCATTTAGGTTTCCTAGATCCCCACAAGTTCCCAAAAGAAGCTTCTTCACGTTACCTTATTCTATAAAATTTAGAACTTAACCGGTCTATTTTATTTGTCATATATGGAGAACTTCGGTGGCAACTGTGGGGGCAAGAGGTCCAGAGTGTTGCCATAGAGATGGCTGGTTAGTTAGTTAAGGTCTGAGAAAATGAATCTGGCATGGGAAAAATAGGCCCATGGTGGGTGTGAGGAACGAGGGTGGATGCTAACCCTGTTTATACTAAATGAGAAATTAGGAGAGGGCAAAGATAGGACAGTGGCTTTGACATGGCTTTCAGAGAGGAGAAAGGACACACAATCTATATCCTCAAATAGAAAGAACATTTGAAATCAAGAGTGCCTAGTATGACCTCAATTTATTGTTTTATTTTTAATAGACTAATTATATAAATTTAGCTGATGGATAGTGCTGAGAATTGACAGTCCATTAAAATAGTACTGATCTAGCACCTCTACAATAATAATATGACATACTAGCATTTGAAAACTCTTTATATATGAATTGTCTCATTTACTTTTTACAGTATTTCTATAATACGATACTCATTTTCTAGTTAAGATGATCATGTACAACCAGTCTTGTAGAAAAGTATCTAGAGAGGGTAAAAGCCTTGTCCAAGATCATGGAGTAAGTCACTTAACAGACACTCATGTGTCCTGACACGCTCATTTTCTAGTGTAACAGTGACTCAAATACCAGGACTGTTTTTGAATTTGTGTTTGCAGAAAGACTTGCTCCTGGCCATATTTCTTTATCTCGTATGTAATTTGTTTTCTCTTTAGTGTGGTGGCATCAGTCTACCTTGCTGTCTAGCTATCTGTCCAGCTATCCTCTGTCTACCTAAAGATAGTTGCGTACTAGTATGGCAGAATCAGACTATATTGGCCAGTTTAAGCTAGACTGTGCTATGGTGGTAAAGAGCTCTTAAATATCAGTGGCTTAAAACTTAATAAAAATTGTATTGCATTCCATGGCATGCTATTCTCATGGCTGAAGGAGAAATAGTAAAGAATAAAATGATTCTTAAAATTTCTGCTTTGATAGGCATAACTCATTTGGCTCACATTCCATTTGCCAAAGCAAACCACATAGAGAACCCTGTTGCCCATGGGGTGGGCTGCATGCTTCTCTTACACGAAGGGCCACTGGGCCTTTGTAGGGATGGACTTGGTAGAAAGAGATACAAGTATTTGGAACTTCAAAATCATAATCAAAACTTACCATTAATATAATCCTTTATGGTGTACATGGCCCATCTACTTGGCCAAATAAGTGAGTATAGCTTGAGATAACAGGTCAGGAAAAACCACCACTAGCAAGAGAAAGAACGACTTACTCTCAAAGAAAACAGAAACCAGTCATTAAAATGTCTCTGACTCTGAGAATTATTCTCTTTAAGAGCGACTGTTTCGGGTCAAGCTTGCTTGCTTTGTCAATGACCTATAGCCATGATTTCCTATTTATGTAAAAGTGGCTTCAGAAGGAGCAGATGAAAAGACACAATATTAACATGAAAATGATTGTAGGGTGATAGGAACTGTCACATTTTATAAACGTGGGCAAGATTTTCCCTGATATACTTCTGGGACAGCTTTATTAATTACATTGAGAAACAAGTCTGTAAATATTGGTCCCGTACTAAATTGAATTTTACAGATATTAGGCAGTGTAACTTCTAAGAAACAATAAACCAGCATCATCCTCTTGTCACTAGGAGGAAGTAATTGAACATGATTTAATAAAGCAAGGCCACAAAATAATGAAAAGGTCAGGCTATCTTGATTGCTGTTACTTATTCATGAGAAAAAAAAAATGTCTCTATTAGTCTTGTGTAAGAAAAAAGTATAGTTTCCAGTAAAGTTTAAACCCTTTCTTTTAATCTTAACAATAAGCTATAATTTTAACCCTTTCCTCTATGAAACATTCTTAAAATTCTATCTCTCTGTTTTACAGGTGAAGTACATGAAATATATGGTTACCAATAATTTCAAATATTTTTGCATGGCTAGTTATTAGTAGAATTAGAACTAATCAACAGACATCTGCGTCCCCAGTCTACTGTTCCCTCCTGGCCACTTGCCTGTATAAGACTAAGCTAATATGAAAAGGAATTTTCATTCTATTGGCTGAAGCTGAATAAGTTAGGAGTAGGAGATATTTTGGTCCTGAAAATCTGCTCCTATTCATCTGTACACAGATAAGTGGTGTTGATAACGATGAGCTGATGGTGATGGTGGTGGTGGTGAGGTTGAGGAAGATGACGAGATGCTGAAGTCAGGTTTTCTTGGACATTTTATGTATACCAGCCACAACGTTAAGTATTTTACAAGGTTTATTTCTATAAACCTGCAACAGCTTTAAAAGGTAGATAGTGTTTTTATTTCCATGATCATGTAGCTGGTAAGGGGCAGAGCCAGGATTTGAATGTGTGCTCCAAGACTAAGCCATAGCATTTTTGTTAGGTCTTATTTGTAGGCAATGGTGATTTTCTTTTCATTAAGGTAAAAGACTATTCACATGAACAGATGTATGTGTGTGTGTGTGTGTGTGTGTGTGTGTGTGTAGTACACAATAAAGTGCACATGTTTTCAAGAGACTTCATGCCACTAGAAGACCGTAACAATCTAATACATTATGTCATTCAAGTCAATGGCACAATTTAGAGTGTTGATAACTGGATATATCAAGTAGAGTCAGTTTTCTTTTAAAAGATAAGAATGAGTAAATAACAGAAGCATCTTGAACAAGGCTAACTAAAATGCTTTCTATTACTGGAAGAATTATCTATGACTCAAAATTTTGGATAAAATTACATGTGTAGTATATTAGTAAGACATGACTTCTGGTAAAATTTGAAAGAAAGAATACTTGACTAGGGGTGAGATGAGCTGGCCTTAAGTCTTAGTGGATCTCATAAAAAGGTGTATACATCTGGGCAAGTCATTTAACCTCTCAGACCTCACTATACCTGTAAAATGGAAGAATTTTACAATTACCCTACTGGAGTTAACTATGAATATCTGAAAATGCTTAGGAAATTGTGAATAACTATGGAAATAGATAGCAATGTGATCATAAAGTAATTGTATTTTCCTTTCTTTCTCATTCCTTTCCTTAACCCTTGAAATTAAAACACACACACACATGCCCACACACAGACACAGTAGATTTCAGGCATATTTAATGACTCTGAGAAAAGAAAAGTGATTTATAATTGATTGAAAGTTCATAGAAGATAGTAACTGATTCTGCTTGCTTTGTAACCTTTCATTTAGACTAAAAAGGGAGAAGAAACCTGAAATTTGTTCCAAAAGGGCAGATGTGTGCGTGGGAACACTCTTTTAATAGCTGTCCCATAAAGTGACTTTGGAAGAATTTGAGAAAAGGGTATTAAGTTGACTTGTTGATTGACCATGACCAGCTCGGGGTCTCTAACACACACACACACACACACACACATCTGCTAGATGTGTCAGAGCAATTAATTACTTTTCTATTCTATACTACTAACAATACTCAATGCAGCAGTTATGTAATAAAGACAAAAACTTGCAAGTCAAAGAGACTTCAGACTTGCCTAGTCAAGGGCCTTTATTTCCCAGATTAAAAAATAATAATAAAGCCCAAGGAAGTGAAATGACTAGTGTAAGCTCTCCTAACTAGTTTTGCAGGAAATGAAGCATCTAATAATGAGTTTCCAGATTGCATTGCGACAGACCTCTCTCAAGCCTCTCTGTAAAGTTCTATAACTCAAAGTGTAGACAGGTCCTTTCCTTTTTTATCAGATCCTGAAGTAAAATAAAATGAAGAAAAATAAAAATGAAGAGGGAGAGAATGACTGAGTTGACCAAATGAGTAATTTCTGCTTGTATGTTGGCTAGAAGATGTTGCAGTCAGGGCTGAGGAGCGAGTCACACGTGGCTTAGCATTGCTGAGCGTGGTTATAACTGTACATTATTAGTTGGAATATCATGGAGTGGGGACAGAAAAAATGAGAATAAGAACCTTAAAACCCAGGTTCCACTTGCAGGCTTGCCTCTAACTTGCTGCGTGCCTGTGATCAAATCCTTTTATCCCTTTGTGCTCTAGTTTCTGTCAGTAAGGAGTGCATGGTTTTATCAGGAGTCCTTCCTCAGAGAGGTGTGGGGAGAATCAAATGAGATAATGGATGTGGAAATGCTTTGTAACTTGTGGGAGGGCAGCACAGATCCAAAGCATCATTGTCATTATTTTAACAATTACCCCTAAGGCTCCCTTTAGATCTGAAGTTCCAAAGTCATGGCTTGAAGGCAAGGCTTAAAGGTATATAAAATCTCAGTGCCAGTAAAGAAACGGAAACATTAAAAAAAAAAAAAAAAGAATCATTGATCTCAGCTCCAGATGGAGCAGGCTGGGAGTGTGACTCAAGTTCTCCATCACTTCTGGGTCCCTGTGATCAGATTTTGTCATCAGGACTTAATGAGGATGATAAGCTGATCAAAAAATAAGGGTATTGTTGAAACAACACAAAAGGCAAAATTCTGACTTTTTTTTTTTTTTTTTTTTTTTTGGCTACTCCTGGGGGGAACCTGCCATTAAAAGATCAAGGCTAAATGTAGAAATGAAAGTTATACTCACTGGAAGACCCAGGAAAATGGAATTTGGCTGTTGCCTAGGATTAATGTATTTTCACCTAAAGTCAGTAAGAGACCTGCCGCATTTGACAATCTTGGGAGTTGCTGGGGGTTTGAAGAGGGCTGAGCGGATTAAGTTCAGTGTTTTCACTTTTCTGGGGATTGAAAGTTAAACTTTTAGATAGGAAATGTAGGATGGGAAACATTTTGAAGTTAAAATTCATGTAGAAATTTAGAAACATATTTCAAAAGAATTACCTTTTTATTTCAAAACATTGCATGCAGTCTCTTGACTCTTAAGTGCTGATGCAAGAAAAATGACGAAGTCAGCAGTAGTGCTCGTCTCCATTCTCTTTGGACTCAGAAAAACAGAAACTTACTTCTTCTTAACAGCTAGTATCCTCACTGAACACTTCTCTCGGGATAATTGCTGTTTATTTTAAGACATCACAGTTATCCAGTGTGATAATTAATAACATGATTTATTTATTGAAAACATACTATGTACAACAAATTGCCCGTGGCAATTTTTGTGAGATTTCTCTTTTAATCTCCATAAAAACCTCCAAGTAGCTGTGATTACTACCATGCTTTCAGAGAGAGGAAACCTGTAACTCAGGGAAGTTAAGTAACTAGTCCAAGCCCTCAGCCAGTAAGAGAAATAGGGGATTTGAAATCAGATTGAAAAGGCCACATATCCCAGGTTCTTAAACATTCTGCTCTGTAGAATTCCTTAGAAGGTTACTTTTTGAGAGTGGTAGGGGATAGAAAAAGGAAAACTAATTCCGTAGTTAAAATTTACTTTAGAAATCAGTGTAAATTTGAGACCAGCATGCCTCTGGGGCACTTGCCAAAAAAATGCTAGTAGAATTTGCCAAAGGCAAGTTCAACAGTGCTGCTTTAGTTTCTCAGTAGCATAGCTCATCCTGTCATAAGGGATGAAAAGAAAAAAGGTTAAAGGTCAGCAGACAGCCCCCCCCCCCCCAATATGTTAGCTTCCTTTTTTCTTAAATGCTCTTTACTAGTGAGTTTCACCAACACTAGGAACAGTCAGAAACTCAATGTAGATGAGGGATTCATGGAAATTAGTGAGGAAACCCACTCAAGACATACTGCCTAGAAAGGTGGTTTCTTTACCGTTTTGTTTTGTTTTGAATTGGCCCAGAATGTTCAAACCTGTATAGAAACTGTACATCATTTTTTCTGGGAAATTTTTTTTTTAAATCTAAAAAGACTTTTTTTTTTTTTTTTTTGCTATTGAAATAATTGATTCCTAGTACCAGTGTTATTTAACTCTCAATTACCAAATGCAGTGGATACATTAATAAAGTCATTTTATGAATGGAAAAATTGAGGCTCAGAAAGGATAAGTAAATTAAAGAGGTTACCCAGGTAGTAAGTGGAAGAACTGGCACTCAGACTCAATTGAGACTGTACAGCCTGCCCATGTACATCTGTGTGATGCTGCTAACCTCTACCAAGAGGTCGCTCCTTGTTAGCTCTGTCTGGTTAGTGCCTCTCTTTGAGGTCAGCTAAGTTCTGTGTATTGGTTATTTATTCAGGACCTCCTATGTTCCCAGCACCATTAATAGGGTTCAAGATGATAAATTAGGCGTGGTCCTTGCCCTTGGGGAGCCCACAGTCCAATGGACTGACAATGAGCTGGATCTAACTGAATTTTAAGTATTTTTACATGAAATTCTATGTGACAAGACTAATGAAATATCACACACAAGAATCCATACTTTTTAATACATCAGAGCACATTAACGCATACATGCTTCAATAGCATGTCATCCTTAGTTTTTTTATTCCCCCCCCAATAAAGAAACCATTATCCTAAAAATATTTCAGATTCTTAAAATACCTTAGTATATGTTTGGAATATAATTTGAAAGTACCAGTAGTCATTATCTCATTTAAGAGCTATTGTAGTTCTTAATTGTGACTGCTCCAGGGGCTTAATTTAGCGAGCTGCTTATCTCCACCCACCACTCTTTCTGGCGGTGGGGATGCTTGCCCCCATGCCTACGATGCTCAGTGCCTCCCAGACAGAGGCTGGTGGGAGAGAGGTGTCTGCGGAAGCTAGCTGTCAGCCTTGCACTACTATTGAGAACTGGAGTTTTCTTGGGGAGCCATTGCTAGCACATCAGCCAGTCCGGTATTTCGATAGCTATGCTGGCTTAAGGATGAGTGAAATGCCGTTTGGTTTTATTTGCTTTTCCTTGTCTTTTACGTTCAGTTTTTGGCCCACGTGAGTACCAGTCATGAACTTTGCAACCAGAAAAATCTGATCTGTCTGCAGCTTCAGATATGATAGTCATTTAATGTTGTATCTAACCTTTCAATCCACATTCAGTCCCTCAGGATTCCTTTTAGTGGCTGAGGAGAATATAATAGATCTTAGCAAGACTGTATCAAGCTCTCTTTGAGACCCATAGCCCTAACATTGCAATTTCATGTCTGAACATGATATCATCTCTACTAGAATTCTCTGTACGGTCGTGATATATATTAGGAAGTTGCAGTCAGCACTTCAGATTGTAGCTTTCACGTGAATAATGCATCTTTCTAGTGCATTACTAGTGCATTCAGTTGGGTGAATTCTGGAAGAGAAGTCAGATAACCTGAGCTCTGGCACTGTCTCTGCAGGCTGCATGGACTTGGGCAAGTTTCTAGCCTATCTGAGCCACAGTTTCCATGCCTGTAAAGAAGGATTAAGATATGCTATTTAGTCAACCATGCAGAATCTAATAATTAAATGAGATTAAAGTATATAAAAATGACTTTGTAATTCAAAGCACTGTGTACTTGTATAGGGTCATTTGTACAGTATGTTACAAATTCACTTAGTTTTTTGTTCATTATTCATTTGGTATTTCCTGAGCACATATGTAAACAAAACATTTTACTGAGGGATACTAGGTTCAAAATTACATGAGGCATTGATCTCACTGTCAAGAAACTTAAAATCTAGTTATTTTAGTTATTCTAATAATTCTAAAACTATAGAGGAACTTTTTACTCTCATTGAAGTCACTTCAAACTAGTCTTCAGAGCTACTTTTTCTTTTTTAAATTAAATTAAATTAAAATTTTTTTCAGTGTTCCAAAATTCATTGTTTATGCACCACACCCAGTCAGAGCTACTTTTTCTATTCCCTCTTGTCCTTGTCAACTTGAATGCTTGAGACTCACGGATTGTTCTATGACATGTCCCTGTAATTCTTCTGAATTTAATATTTACCCAGAGTTTTGTTCTGCCACAATATGTTTATGAATGTCAAACTACTATTTTCATGATATATAAGACATCATATGAAGTCATATATTTAGGGGTGGGCTAATTGTGAAAGATTATAAAAATGAGAGATATTAAAACAAATTTTACACTTCAAATTTTTAAAGTAGAGGAATTTAGATTTATGACCTATAAATTTAGAGTTTATTTATGTGTGAAAAGTGACACATTGATAAATAATTGGCAGAATCTTGTTGAAAGAAAAAAGAGGCTTGGGTCTATTTTTTTTAAGTGGTGGATAAAGTGTACTTTTTGGAGATTTTTTAGGTTAAAATGCATTTTAAGACAGCCTACCATAAGCTTTTTATATTTGATGAGAGGGCTTCTTCTTTATAAGCATGAATACAGGGGTGCCTGGATGGCTCAGCTGGTTAAGCATCTGCCTTCATCTTAGGTCATGATCCTGATGTCGAGGGATCTGCCCCTCTCCCTGTTCATGCTCTCTGTCTTCCTTTCACTCTGCACTCTGTCTCTCAAATAAATAAATCTTTTTTATTTATTTATTTATTTATTTTTTTTAAAAGAGTGAGTGAATACAGATAAAATGTCATGAAAGTCCGACTTCATTGTCATCTTCTTAACAACTAGCCCTGGGCCTGACATAGACTAGATTCTTCATAAATGTTGTACAATTGAAGGAAGACAGCTAGAAGAATGAATCATGGAGACAGAGCATTTGAACTGAAACTTGAAAACAGGAAGAAATTAGGTTTGACAAAGATGTGGACAGAACAGAAAGACTAAAAATCTATCTTCTTGAAAGTAAAGGATTGTGGTTTAATGTAATTTAAGATTTATAGGCACATTTTAGAAAATGATTCAGAATTCTGGGCTTGTACTCAGAATTATTGGTCTTCAGCAGAGACTGAGAGTATGACATCAGGAAAATTAATTCCTGTTTTTGCTGAAAGATCTTGGTTTGGCATTTGAATGTCTGTGTTTGAAAATGTGGAAGAGCTAGAAATCAAAGGGTCATGTAGGAACATGCATGCTTGCATGGATAAATTAATGTTCTCGCTAACTTTACAGTATCTTAGTGTTACCGAAGGCAAAAGTCAGATTTTAAAAAGTTTTAAAATTCTGTAAAGAAGCATAATAGAATTTGTGGAGTTGAATGGGTTGAGTTTAATATGCATCTTTCCTTATTCCACTAGATTAGAGCTTGAAGTATTCTGACTTTATAAGGAACGTAAAGACACAATCACACTGATGTGTATGCTTATTTTAAAATCTGACAAAGTATGTACTTACATATTTTGAATTAATTTTGAATTATTTAGAGTTAAGAGAAAGTTGAACTGGTTAACATTAAGGGGGAAGTTGAATATTTAAGTATAATTCATAGACCCTATATCCTAATAACTACAAGTTAGATCTCTGCTACAGTGTGCCTCTAAGAATCAAGACAAACCAAACCCAAACTAAACTAACTGGACAACTCTTCTATAAAATGGAGCTAATATTGTCTACATCCATGATAATCATAAGATGCAAAGGGCTATGATACAGGAAATGGGCCTTGCCCCATAACTGACCGAGCAAATGGTGAGGAGTATCCGTTTTTTTCCACTCTCCTTCCACAACAATCCTAGTCCCTTTCTTGAAATACTGAGCCCCTTTCTCTATGGCCAAACCACTACAACCTTCAAACCCAACATCTAGTGATACTTTGTGCATGATGTTTTCCCTGATTATTGCTGCACATACTGCTATATTCAATAATTTCATCGTACTTCTCACCATGCAGCCAAGCACTTTGTGCTTAATTATTACATGCATTTCCTGGCTCTCCAAAAGGATTGTAAATCCATGGAAAACACAGATATATTAAATGACCTCCCCTTGTGGCACAATTTTCAGAGGATATTTGGGGAATGTCTAAAGCCTAGTTGGATATTGGTTCTATTCAAGAAAGAGCAATCCATATTTCCAAGTTATGAAATGACACCCCTGTTTCCTTTGTCTCAACATAGCCTAAGTAAAATTTAGTTTTATAGTCAAAATACATGTCATGCAGGATTATTTAAGTCTTGAGTATCAAATACAATTACTCAAAAAAAAAGTTTGCCAAAGATCTGGGTTATTTTCATGTCTTCTATCTTCTGTCCATGGCATTGGCTTTATCCTCAGACTTAACTAGTGCCACGATAGAGATCTGACTCTTCACTTTGTAGTAGTAAATGGCTGCATTGAGACCAGACTTCATATCTTTCTACCATTGTCAAAGACAAAATCTCTCCTTGGACTTCCTGATATTTTTCTTCTATTGACTTTAAATTTGGTCAAGCTAACATGGCTGAACCAATTGCTCTAGCCATGAGGATTGGATCATCACACTAATCCCCACCTAAGGATCCAGAATGGGATGAGTACCACCCAAATTCAGAGGCTGAAAAAGAAGAGCAAATTCCCAAAGGGAAAGTAAGGTACTTTGGTCAAAGAAGAAGGGAGGGAGGAGATAGTAAAAGATTAGTAAACATCCATCACAATGATGTTCTTTTTCTTAAACCTAGAGAATATTAAAATAAAATCCCAGTCATAAGAAAAATGGATGAAAAGAAAAATCAGTATAAAAAATCAGCATAAAAATCAGTGTAAAAAACATCAAATTTATTAATTCTCATTTAATGCTAAACCTAGAGGTTAAGAACAATCTTTGGTATCAGACCTTAAACAGAATGTATTTGCTTGTATTCCTTCAAAAATGCATTGTTGGTGAAACGGTCCAAGGTGGGAAAGAGTGGTATTGTCAGTAGCAAAATTATTACATAGCATTATCAATGTTTACTTTGGTTCTTGTCTAAAGAAGGAATGACAACTGAAGCCAATAATATAGATACAAAGCAATAAAGCTGGGTAAGAGCAGGTTCTGAGTGCTGTATCAATCCAGAGAGGTTAGATTATACTAGAGTAAAAATCACATGGCCATGTCTAGCTTCAAAGCAGGTGAATGAGTGGTTTTCTACCCTGGTTCAGAAGGAAAGGAAAATAGGAATATTTGTAAAGTACGTAAAAACTACACAAACACATAATAGACACTTAGTAAATCATTTTAGGAATTAATGAAAAAGGATTTCAAAGTTGTATTTATATAGTCACTGAAGGACATTTGTCTTTTTTAATTTAGTTGTGAATGAGAGAATTTTTGAGAAAAGCAATATAGGATGGCATAAAGAATACTATCATTAGAGTGTCAGCCATGTTCCTCTCCTGGCTCTGCTGCTCACTAGCCTGTCTTTGAGCTGATCACATTAACCCTCTGGGCCTCAGTTTCCTCACCGTTACAATAAGACCACTAAGATGTTTTTCATAGGAAAATAGTGAAAACAACAACAAAATCATATGTAATACACCAGATACAATGGCAGGCAAATATTAAGTATTCAATGAAGTCTAGCTTTTAAAGTTCACAGGGTCTTGGGCGCCTGGGTGGCTCAGTGGGTTAAAGCCTCTGCCTTCGGCTCAGGTCATGATCCCAGAGTCCTGGGATCGAGTCCCACGTTGGGCTCTGTTCCTCGGTGAGCCTGCTTCCTCCTCTCTCTCTGCCTGCCTCTCTGCCTACTTGTGATCTCTGTCTGTCAAATAAATAAATAAAAAATCTTTAAAAAAAAGAAAAATAAAGTTCACAGGGTCTTATTCACAGTATTTGATCTCATGTCCCGGTATTAATTTGACAGTTGACGTTTTCATTTCATTATCGCAAAAGTAATACAACTTGATCTCAACTCATTTGGCTTGAAAGAACTGACGAGAAAAGACATGGAGCTTGGTATAGACCAAGTCCCATTTAGCATGAATATTCGTACATTTTCCTGCAGAAACATAAACATGTTTGATCCTGGCTACTGCCCCAGTCCCTTCTGAATTGTTGCACAACCCACGTCATCTACATAGTGTTCATTTTGTAAAATCTTTTCAGAAAATGGCTTCAGAAATACATTTCTCCCCAAGAGCTGTGGAGGATTTTATGTCTTTACTTAAATCTCTCCTGTTGATCCAGATGATTGTGCTTCTCATATGTCAGTCATTAAAATGACTTACAAAGACAACTGGCTCTTTCCCCTTTTACAGCAAAGAAAGGGCTCTGAAATAAAACAAAGTAGAATTGTCTTGTTAACTTGTCCTTCACCCCTCGGATCTTTTTAGAGCATGATTTCTCATACTACATTATTGGTATCCCAGCATTGCTCCTCACTCAAAAAGAAATAGAAATAGAAATAAATACAAATACTCACTCAAAATACAAACTTCCAGACTCCCTCCCCACATTTGTGGAACTAGAATCTCCAGAGGTGTGGACCTAGACTCAGCACTGTAAACAGAATCCCAAGGTGATTCTTGGGCATAGTAAAGTTTGAGAAGTGCTGCCTCAGATGTGAAGGATGAGTTGCCCTTTTTCTTTCCTATTGCTTAAGTGATTCAGTCCAACCCTAACACATTTCTTCCCTTATTACATTGATTGTGTAATGCATTCTGTAGTCCTACCTCCCATTTGCTATCATTTGAAGTCCCTTCTATCATATTTGATGGGCTCTTTAGTCCCCTGGCATACTTAGCTGTACCTTTATTATTGCCTATGGTTGCCACCAGGGCTTTCTAAGTAGAGGTCTTGGAACAGCTCCTAGAAAAGGAGAGTACATTGACCTTCTTCAGAAAATTAAGCCAAAGAGAGAAAGGATGCTGGGGAAACTCTTGTTCCTTTTTTAGAAATGGCAGGAATGTGACAAAAGGTATGGCTTCTTTCTCACTACAACATCTGACCGAAGTTATTAAGAGCTGTGTGATGATGTGGGAATCCCAATGGTCAAATAATACTATAAAGCTTCAAGTATTTTAAAGACCAATATCTAGGGAGACATTAATTTAACTTAGAATTATAACTTCAAACTGGCCTTGCTTCTTCAGACAAGCATGGGGAAAATGTGGGCTCAATAGTTGGATAAATGGAGGTTTAAGCCTAAAACCCAAGTTGGTGGTTTAGTGAATCACTCATGTTGGCTATTTTAAATGGCCATTTCTTCATCTATAAAATGGAAAAAAAAAAATTTACCTCAAAGTTTATTTGGGCAAAATTAGTAATAGGGCAAACTATAGTGTTTGGCATTTTGTATTTCATTTAATGGAAAACTCTCTTCAACCCACTCTAGGATTGGATTATTTTCTTAGGAAAATAGCTGTAGATAGGAAATCAGGATACACTCGTGAGCACTGTCATACACAGCTCAAGGGGAAGTTTCTACCCCAAGAGTGAAATTCTTGAACAATTTATGAGTAACCTCTGTGGGTGTCAGTGACAGCATGAAATGTGGAGTGGAGATGAATGTGGGCTAAAGAAGAAGGAAACTGTTTATCCAACCGGTTATTCGTAAACTGTTGAAATCAGCAACATGAATGATAAAATAACAAACGGCTAAGCTAAGAAGTGTAAAACAGAATTCCTTAAAAAGAAATTCTGAAGAGTCCAATTTCAAAAGTTGCTCATTTGTCATAACATTTTTTCATAACCGTGTTACATACATATTTTGAATTCTTAGACTTGAAGCCCGGTCTGTTCAGTAGCCATGGGGAAATTGAGGCCTAATGAACACTGGGGTAATAGTGGCAGAGGTAGAATTAAAACAACATGACCTTATTGTTGTATGTGGTGTTCTATTCACTACAGGGACCCTATCACTTGATGGAACTTGCATCATAAATGTAAAGACTTCTAAAATATTTTATGAGCTTAGTCTTTGCTTCCCCATCTGCAACTCATGATCATATATTTTAAGCTTCATTTCCATTAGTGGTGTTAAAGGCCCCACAAATGAAACTGAGAAAAATACTGAAAGTTCATTTTGGGGTCTGTGAAATTCCATGAAATGGCATGCCATTTTATGATCTCTTAGGATATAAATTAGATAAGCCAAATAACAGTCAGAAAGATCTTCCTAGACAATATCTACAGGCTAAAACTTTGCTTACTGTGGCTTTTTCAGGGGCAACAATATTTTGCTTTTTTATGAACATTTTTTATTGAGATATAGTTGACATAAAATATTAGTTTTAGGTGTCCAACACAGTGATTTGACAATTATATACATTACAAAGTGCTCACCAAGAGAAACGTAGTTACCATCTGTCACCATGCAAAATTATTATAATATTACTATATACCCTATGCTGTACTTTTCATCCCCTTGGCTTATTTATTCTATAACAAGAAGTTTGTACCTCTTAATTCCCTTCACCTATTTTACCCATCTTCCTACAACTACCAGTTTGTTCTTGGCATTTATGAGTCTGTTTCTGTTTTTGTTGTTATTGTTGTTCATTTGTTTTGTTTTTTTAGATTGCATGTATAAGTAATGTTGAATATCTGTTCATGTATCTCTTGTCTATCTGTATGTCTTCTTTGGAAAAATGCCTATGCTGCCTGCCCACTTTTAATAGGATTATTTGTAGGGGTTTTTTTGGTGTTGATTTTTAAAAATATATGATTTTTTAAAATATATATATTTAGGATATTAACTCCTTATGGGCTATATCATCTGGAAATAGCTTCTCCCATTTAGTAGGTTGCCTTTTTGTTTTGTTGTTGGCTTCCTTTGCTGTGTAAAAGCTCTTTAGTTTGATTTAGTTCCAATAGTTTAGCTTTTATTTCCCTTGTCTAGGGAGATAGATCCAGAAAAATATTGTTAAGGTAAATATCTAAGAGATTACTGTCTATCTTTTCTCTTAGGAGTTTTATGGTGTTAGGTCTTACATTTAAGTTTTCTAATCCATTTTGAGTTTATTTTTGTGTAGGGTATAAAAAAGTGGTCCAGTTTCAATCTTGGAGGTATTGACACATCTACTTCAGTGTTACTTAAGAATGTTAGTTCATGACCAAGTCACGTTTTGTTCTAAGAATGCAAGGTTGGCTTAAAAATATAAAATCAATTAATATATGCTAAACTTACCATGGTCCTAAAATAAAAAGAGAAAGACATGATCATTTCTCTGTGGATGCAAAACATTCATTTGGAAGACTTAACATTAATAATAAAAACTATTAGTAAACTAAGAATAAAAAGGAATTTCCCCTATACAATAAAAAAACCTACAACAAACATGTAGTGGTCAAATAGTGAAAGACTCCCCCCTGGAATAAAAATTTAGTAAAATCACTAATTCAAATGCCAATAGAAAATCATTTTTAGTTCTCGATATTAGAAATAATAATTACAAGCTTAAATGGAAGCTAAGGTTGTTTTCCAGGGAATACAACCTTCTTTCTGGTCTGTCCAGAAGTCCATTTTTACTGTCCTACCAATATAAAAGTGCTGAATTGCAACAAATGCAAATGACTGCAGTTTTCTTTTCTCTTGAATTTTGAGAGGGGTCCTGGATGCCTCCTTTGTTACCTAATGTTTTCAAGCAATGTGCTTTCATTTCCTCTCAAAAAATTTTATCCATTTCCTTTTTAAAAACCAGTTTTATACTTTTGTCTCAATAGAAGGTTTAGGGTGATATAAATTTCTTCCTTACAGTTTGAAATGGACATCTGATTATTTTTTTCTTACTCTTCCCATTACTAACATACCTTAAATGTTTATTTTTGAATTTTTTTTCAATTGCAGTTAAGTCAAAATTAGCTTTGAATAATAATTTGTCCTCAATCTTTGGTGCTTTTAAGCCTTACCTTTAGGATTTTTCATACATTTCCCTTATAATTTTTGTTGACTTTCTTTAAGATAGGAACATTTTCTTTCTTAGTCTGTGTTTTATACCCTCACATATAATCTGAATATGTTTTCAATAAGTCTTTCTGAAAAAAATGAACTTATTTGATTGATCCGTTTTATATCTTAATTTCTCTAAAATCAAGGCCTCTTCTAAAATCAATGTTATTTTTCAATACCTGTAAGACAAGTAGATTTTGGTATAATCAAGAAAGTATAAATATTAAAGCACTTTAGAACATATTAAACTTGATAATCATTATATATTTTAAAACGAAGTGCTTAGTCCTTTTAGTCCAAAGATGACAGGTTTCATATTTGGATATTCTTCAAGGACTGAGCAATCATTGTTATGGCATTACTCATTTGATCATTACAGCAGCTAATGGTAACTGAGTTTTTATTACTCTGCAGATTGTCATCTGAGAAATAACAAATAACTAATTTATATTATTAAGTAATAAATTTTATATATAAAATGTAATTTATATTAACTACAAATTAATTTATAATAATTAAATAATTTATTAATAATAATAATAAATGACTGAGACTTGGAGAAATTAAGAAACTTGCTTGGGTAACTTAGTATAGGGCAAAGCCAAGACTTGAAAACAGGTGTATCAAGCTCCAAAGAATATACTCATAATCATTGTGTTAATACTTCCATTTGTGTATGAGATATTTAAAATAATTCCCACTATAGGGGTAACACCTTTAAACTATAAGTCATCACAAAACCTGGGAGAAAAGTGAATCTCTTCTGTTCACATGAGCAAAACATGGCAGTAAGCAACAAGTTAAGATTAGGACGGTTAACTAGAGTTAAAGCAGGGCCAGTATAGGCACAGAGAGATGCATGATAAATCAGAGTAGGATCCCTGGAAGATACAGTGCTTGAGCTGGGTCTTGATGTGAGATTTTGATAGGCTGAAGAGAGAGGAGAGGCATTTAAGCAAGGATGATAGCATAAATAAAGGCTCAGATGTAGGAAGCACTGAGTTTATTCAAATGATTGTGAATGTTGAGTATTTAAGGATTCCAATTAGTAATATCACATTTTTGTCTCACCTGTTATAAAATAACTGAAAAATTCAAGGAGTCAATTGAAACTGACCAAAGCATCCTCTTCATTACTGGCAAAGCCGATCTTGAAAATCTTGGTTATACCTGTGTGAGAGTGAGATTTACAATACTAAATTCCAGAACTAGAATTTTGCATTCAGAAGAATTAAGATTACCATGTGTGGAATAACAGCGTGAAACATGTATGTCCTTTAAGCACTTGCTCCCAAGAAGAACAGGAAGGAACTGGGCAATGAATGTCCAATTTCTCTTAAAGCTCATCACTCATCTAAGCAAGTTCATCTTCCCTGGGATGGACGGAAAGGAAGTAGAGTGGCCAATAGAGTTACTCTAATTAAGTTCCTTCACAGGTCAGGAAACACTGGGAGTGGAGATGAAGCATACCACCAACTTGGCCAAACTTGAAAATCTATATCTAAAAATCATAAGAATTGACTCCTTTTTAAAATTTTCTACCTGGCACACAATGCTAGAGTTCCAGGCCTTCATTCCTAGTTTCCCGTAAATATTCCCAATAACAATGAAATAGAACTGAAACACTCCTGTACAAAGTAGCTCAAGGGATATCATAAAGCATGCAGAAAAGGCATGTTTGAAATGTAAAAACAATCTTGAAATAAACAAGGTATGCTGTTCTCAGTTCCTTTTGGAATGGAGGGACACATTCTTTTTGGAATAGAGGGACATGTTTTTACCTAAGCATATGAAAAACTAAATGGAAGACAAGGTTTCTCAGATTGGATCATGGTATCGTTTCAACTGTACCTCATATGTGTTCAATAGTTGAAATAATTAACTCTGAAAAAAATAAGACCTTGGGATAAATATGCTATATTCTAAGACTTTTACTTTCTGGTAGAGAAACAACTAGAGGAATCTATTGATTATATGTATTTTTTTAAATTCCTAGAATTTATACATTTTTTTGGTTTCCATTTGAATCTTTGCCCAACTCTGGTGCTAGAATGCTTTTTAATCATCTGGATATCCAGTATTATCTCATTGTCTTCTCCTGTATCCTTTCTATCGTTAACTTCTGATTTTATGAACAAATGTAAATTTTATTATTAAGGTAAAATAATAGGCATCTGGGTTCTAGTAATCACCATTTCACACAAAGATTGTGGGTGATATAGGCATTGAAGTGCAGACGTACATAGCAACTACACTTTAAGACCTGATATATAAGGTTTGTTGGGGTCCTATACACCATTCTGGAGTTAGGATTTTCAGGTTTCTAGATACTACTACCTAATAACTACAGACTTACTAAGGCAAGAAGATGCTTGGACTGTCTCAAACATCAAGATCAGTTAAACTGGAAATAGGCATAAAGAACAGGAATTTGAGTTTCACCAAGGTGGGGGTTTTGACAGCTGAATATGATGAATGGCAACAAAGCTGAGAGAGTATGAGTGGCCAAAGAATTCATAGAGAGAAAGGGAGAGAGAGGATATGAGGGGGCAGGGGAAAATAAAATGCTTATAGGAACAATGGATTGAAGGTCCCTGTCGAGTCAAAAGATTTTGGAGACCAGAGTACCAGAGGAAGTTAGCTAGAAACAAGAGATGTTAGTCACATAATAAGATTTGTAAAATAGAAATTATGAAAGAGTTGAAGTTAATTTTAAAGAAGTAATGTTGCATATACCACACAAGTGGGTGAGTAAAGTAATGATGAAGTCAATGTCAGCAGACTAGAAGAATTCAAGGAACTCCCAGAACTGAGTTTTGTGAAGATCATACAGTGATTCTTGAAAATTCTGAGAATTTATATAAGGGATGTCAGAGAGTATAATAGTGAACCAAGAGTTAACATTTTTAATTAGTGGAAAATGATCTGAGCACATGGATTCAACATGTAACATTCTAGGCAGCTACTGCTGGGGTTGTTGAGAGTATGCCTGGGGAGGAGGGTATGTTGAGGGTATCTGTGGCTCTATCTTCACCCTCATAGATGAGAAAAACCATTCTGCAGAATCAGATGTTTACCCAGTCTGTGGTCCAGGCCCCTTTCCAGTTGCTCCCTGATGACTGGAAAAGCCTAGGGAAATTATTGTCTTAGACTAGTATGTGGATTCACTGTTGACCTCTGTTATGGGTGGATGAGATTATACCAAGTGTGAAAGTTTACCTGACATCTTTAAATAGAGTTGAAACTTTGGAGGAAGGCAAATGTTATCATGAGGTTTCCTTATTCACTCTGATAATCATGGTAGAATGCCTAGGGAACACTTTGCATTGCTCCCAGGTTGCATCCCAAATTCCTTAGCATTATATCCATGAACCTCAATGTCTACTTCTCCAAGCGTTCCTTCTCTATCTTTTCCTTCACTTAGTTCTGACACTCTACATTATACCCACAGAACTGTTTGTGATTTCCCAAATATTTCAGGCTCTTACATGCCTCAGGGAATTTGTACCTGCTGTTTCTTCTACATATCATTTACTTTCATTCTTCACCTGATAACTCCTTCCGTCCTTCATGATTCAGTTGAGATGAAGCAACCTCTGAGAATGTTTGCATCTCTCTTCCTTTATTCTCTTCCATGGCACTTGTAAGAGTGGTATGAATTGCCAATTTACCTCTCTTTGTACATGAGTGGCACTTCGTGAGCTAAGAATTTCTCATTTACCCTTGTATCTTCAGTTCCCACTGGGAATGGCTTATAGCAGATGATTAATAAACATTGGTTACTATAAATCTATTTAGTTTTTTATAGTAACCAATCTTCCTTAACTTTTTAAAAACTTACAATTCTAAAATTTCAGAGGAAATTCCCAGATATCATTACCTCTGCAAACCTGCTGTCATTAGAATTCAGCAGTTGCACTATTAAGGGATGATAAGAGAGAGAGAAAAAAAAAGTTAAGTACAGACACATAAATAATGGAGATTAAGAGACCATGATTGCCTGAAGCTCCTTGATTGCTGTTAAGGATTATTTTTTAACAGTTATCAAATCTCCAACAGTGACAAGGTGTGTATTTTAAATAGAAATCATTTCTTTTGGCATGAAAATCTTCACTATTGCCTGCACTTTAGATATTTGTTGGGGGGGGGGTAAATGGATTTTCCTCCAAAATTAAAACTATGCTCAAAAAAATTAAGATTATTCTAGGTTGGTATTAGAATGTTTTAGTCTATCTTCTCTATCTTATCATCTGTATGATCTGCTGTAGGGTTTACGACTTAATCTAAAATTTTTGTAAGAGTCTAGTATTGGGAGCACCCTCATTTATCATGTAATCCAATTCCAATCCATTGGAAGCTCACATCACCAAACATGAGCAATACTGAAGATTGGCCTTAATGGTGGATTAGACCATCCATCTTCTCAGTGTAGTTTTAGTTTACGATGCTAGACTCATAAATGCCACAACACCAGAAACAATATTGCATAAACAATATTGAGAATCTTGTCCACTGAATTAAAGCAGTAACTACAGGATTTCCCTATATAATGCAATGCTGTTAGGAAAGATAATCATTAGATACCTGGTCTATCATGTTGTCTTCCTTTCTACCAGATCAGTCAGAAGGGAGGAAATGTGACACAGAAGACAATTGAGGGTAGATGTAGAAATATGTTCCAAGGAGTTAAGTAGCTTGCCTTAAATTGACTACCTAGTAAGAACTAAAGTTAAGGTGCAGGTCCAGATCGAATCTCAATGCTCACGCCATGTTCGTTGCATAAACTTGTTTAGAGCAAAGAGTGTTGTTGCTTAGGGCAAGCAGGTAAGGCAGAGGCTCTATATGAAGTTGGGCAGGGGGCAGGAAGGAGATCTTTGGTCACACAGGAGAGAGAGCATCAGGAGGAAAAAACCATAGAAATGGAAAACATGAGCTGTAATTTCAGCCTTTACCATGCTTTTGCTTAGATCCTCATAATTAACGAGAAAAAGGGGGAGGGAATTGTGTTTTCCTAGTACTGCTGGTCCAGCTTTCTGAAAGCTCTTCCTTTCCTGAGAATTAGAGAACATGGCTACATGCCAAACCAACTATCTCTCCTGCTTAGTTATCCCAAGTTTTCTTCCCTGGCAGAGAATACAGTGAGGCGGTGTATTGATTTCGCCTCAGATTTTCATCTCGGTCATTCAACCTACGTTCAGGAAGTGGCATTATTTTACTCCTGGAGGCAGAGAGACACTGTCAGTCTCTCCCTGGAGGACAGTTGACTAAGTGCAGAGAGACTGTTTGTTGGCATCCCTTCCCTTGTCTGCGTTTGTTTTACATAACAGCATGCCACAACTCTTCAAGGAACAATGCTAGACACTGCCCTGGTTTCCCTTCTTGTGACATGTAGGGAGGAAACATCAGTACTTGCAAAATGCTGTTGCTCCAAGCTTAGCTCCCAGCTGGCAGATAATCAATTTTCTCCAATGCACAGTTACTTTCTCTCCTCTCCTCTCCCTCTTAGACCTTATTACACAGGGTAATGTGTGCTGATAGCTTCCAGTTCTCTGGGAGGAAGACTGAGGAGTAAGGGCTTCATTTTCTTCATTTCTAAGATGCAGGTATTGGACAAGCTGATATTTAGAATTGAAAATTTCTGTGGTTTTCGTTATTGAGTTACTATGTCAGTGCATGTAGCAAAAAATAGGTATAAAAGTTTTAGTGAAAATTCACCATGAGAGAATTTCAAATTGAGAATCAAACCACTGGAATTCTCTATTTTAGATCCATGCTAACTAATTGTGTGACCCTGGATGTATCATTTTAACTCTGAACTTCAGTTACAGCTGGACTAGATGACCCTTGAGATTTCTTCTAAATCTAAAGTCTAAACTATATGCATTCTCTTTTTCTATTAATATACCTTTCACTTACTTTAACATGATAGTTTTTTTAAAGGAATTAGTTTAGAACCAGGAGCAAAGGGAATTTGTTTATAGTCTATTCTTTATCACTGTCTTTTCTTAATAAGAATAATGCTCAAACTACATAGAGGAGTGATGAGGGAATGTGGGAAGGTTTATGTCACCACAGTTAAGGTCTTTCTACAAAAGATGAGCTATAGAAGACACCTTTGGAACTGTAGTAATCTGTTATTTTCTTTCAGAAATATTAATTTGGTAACTTTGTGTTAACAGCTAAAAATAAGTGAAGGAATAGCCCTAAATGCCTAAAAGACGTTTAAAGTGTACTCATAGACAAATTTTCACTTTGTCTCTGTATTGCCCAATAATTAAAATCCTTTGGTATGTCTTTCCTACTAGAAATGTTCTAGGTTCATTGGATAGTGAAGTCATTGTGCAATCAGGGTTTTCAGGCAGTCACTGAGCTCCTTCCATTACATATCCAGGTCCAGGCAACTGGGGTCTCTCTCAGTGCAGGTCTTTGGTAGCTCATTTTGGTCAAGTCATTTTAGGATTGCTATTCTGTACCAGAATTTTAGGGTGCTCATAAAATCTTGAACAGCTTTTAAATCCAAGGACTGGCTCATATATGCCACTGGGAAATCAAGGCTCTTAGGCCCTTTAGACATATCCCATACCAGGCTCTACTTCATTTTTAATTTCAGTTTTGAAAGTTAAATGTCAACATTTCCTTTACAAGTATCCATGTTCTTTGAAAACAGATCTTCCCCTATCTTTCATTTCAAGCAATGTTTTCTTCAGCTTTTGCAGAGATGGATCATACGGCTAATCTTTGAGCACTGTGTGTGCTTATAGGGCACTGAACTATTCACACACATGATGGGTTTCTCACATGGGTTATTTTGCTCTTCAAAACAATCAAATCAACCTTGATTGAGTGACTGTTAGGGCATGATGCTTCCTATTTTCACTCTGCTCTAGTTCCTTGTGCTTGATTATTCTACTCCCATAATGAGCCCCAGTGACACCAAATTTAGCTTTTCTCATCCCCTCATTGGAGCTATCTGTGTTAATAGGGGCTGCCTCACGTAATTCCTAAATGGGGCTCATCGCATTGTATTGCATTTTTATGATCTTCATGAAGAGAATCTATACTGGAAGTAAAACATACCCACTAAAAATCTTTGGCTGCATTAAATGGTAGAATCCATGTTCATGCAAAAAAAAAAAAAAATGGCTGGGGATGTTTGCTTTCCTCACCTTACATTCAGTCAGGATAGCTTTCAGATCATTCTTTATTCAAGTAGATTAAAGTCAATCAATCTGTAATGAAGTAGCTATGAAGATAAATGTCTATGTCTACTAAGTACAGCTTAATGCTTTATTTTGTTAAAATGCCTTGGTATAATATATTTGATATAATTTAGTATGTTTGAGAAGTTTAACCAGTTTTTCTCATTTGTTTTATTTTGCCAATTTTTATCTGGTTTTTGAGGGCCTAAACTTACCTTATACACATAGGGTTTAAAAAAAAAAACAAAAAACAAACAAACAAACAAAAATACTTCTAACTTGTCTGGCATTTTAAAAAAAAATTTTTAAATTATTTTTTTATTTTTTATTTTTTTGCTTCTAACTTGTCTGGCATTTTTCTTTTAAGAAGAATTGGGGAGGGGCAGCTGGGTGGCTCAGTGGGTTAAAGCTTCTGCCTTCAGCTCGGGTCATGATCCCAGGGTCCTCGGATTGAGCCCCGCATCGGGCTCTCTGCTCCGTGGAGAGCCTGCTTTCTCCTCTCTCTCTGCCTGCCTCTCTGCCTACTTGTGATCTCTGTCTGTAAAATAAATAAATAAAATCTTAAAAAAAAAAAATTGGGGAAATAATTGCCATTGATGTTGACGTATAATACAGATGTGTTAGTCCAGCGGGCTAGTTCCTGTTCCCTATTAACTGTATGACTACAATAGGAGTATGTCTTAAATAATTAAGTTTATTTGAGATATGCGTATTAGTATACCCTTAATTAGTAATAAAAGTAAACTCCTTTAACTTAAAAAAAAAAAAAAGATGAGCTACATGTAGGGTTGGTGAATTTGACATCGGGGTAGATTGCAGATGGTTCACCAAAGACACAAGTCTTAAAACATGATGGAGTTTCTTCCCTAACATTGTGAAGATTAGATATACTAAATATTTAGCTTAAAGCAGCTATTTTCAGTTCTTTTATATCATTGGAAATTTATAACCTTGAAACCCAGGTTTTTCCTGGTTTTTATATACAAATTTTTCCAATTACTCTTTCATGCCACCAAATCCAATATGTTATCAAAGAACTGGTTGGGCCAAAGGGGCTATAGATTCACGTTAATAACTTCTGCAAAGTGAATGTCTTTTAGAAATGGCTTGAAAAAAAAAGTGAGGTTTGTTTTTTTTTCCTCCCTGCCAAGAAGGCTGTAGAGGGGAAGCAAGGCACTTCAATTTACTATTATTTAAACACCAGATTCCAAGTGGCTTTAATTTTAACAATGTTAACATCAAATTCTCCTTGAGAGATCTCTTGTGATCAGCTGCTAAGAGGCTGTTGCCTCAATGCTAACAGAACAATAGTGCTTAGCAAATAACAGCTCTCTACAGTTAGTGTAATTTTCCCCTTCTTATGTGCAAATCATAAATGCAGTTATTCTGCAGAAAGAATTGGTTAACTCAAGTTTATTTAGGAACTCAAGCATGGGAAAGGAGACAGAATATCTAATTAAATCTTTAATGCATAAAACCATACTTCAATTTTATAACTCAGAGTTTAGTTATTCAAATGACAGTATTAATGAAAACAAAAAAGCTCTCAGGCGTAAATTGAAAGACCTAGCTTCTGGTGAAGGTTCTGTGGTGTGACCTTTGGCAAGCTCCAGTATTCCTCAGAGCTTTACTTCCTCATCAGGAAAATGAAGAAACTGGCCTGATCTCTAAATTCTCTTTCAGCTATGACACCCTAGGATCAAATCCAAATTCAGCAGTGAAAGTACTGAAAATTCCCTATATAATGAGGCCAGAGACACTTTCAGTTTTGGTGAGCAGAGCATTAAACCATTGTTCTTGATGCTGATTAGACATGGAATACCATCTGTGAAAATAAAGCAAGTGCCAATCCAAAAAAAAAAAAAAGAAAAGAAAAGGATTCGGAGGGCCTTTAATAATCTCCTGTATCAATCATGCAATAGCAGAGCCAGATATGAGGCAGATACCTACCTACCTTGGTTCACATGATCCTTCTCCCAGAACGCTTATTCCAAGAGGTCTGTTTAGCTCAAAAGCACAAGTCCTTATCTTCCCTGTGGGCAGAGAATGCTGAGCATTAGCCCCCGATCTAGACTGTCCTTCATAAAATGAAAGAAACACAAGACTCCATGTGGCAGCTTGATGCTAGAACTCATTCTCTGATACAGAAATTGAAAAGCCTTGAGGTGTGAATCCCAAACATAATGAGCAAATGGATGTGGTTGCATGCTTTTCTCAAATCTTTATATTATTTTCCTTTACTATTCAAGTCACAGCAAGGGCTTTTTGGTGGGTAAAAAGAGGTGTTTGTGTCTAATAGTTGAGTAGAGGCAGGACACATGTCACCTCACAAGCCCTGAGGTGTTCTTGAGTGGGCAGTATCCTGTATTGAGTACAAGGCCTGCTGAGCCCCGGGAGGGGGCATTCTTAACATGTTTTGTTTGTTTGTTTGTTAAGATTTTATTTATTTATTTGAGAGAGACAGTGAGAGAGAGCATGAGAAGGGAGAAGGTCAGAGAGAGAAGCAAGACTCCCCATGGAGCAGGGAGCCCGATGGGGGACTCAATCCCAGGACTCCGGGATCATGACCTGAGCCGAAGATAGTCGCCCAACCAACTGAGCCACCCAGGTGCCCGGGAGGGGGCATTCTTACAACCCCCCGATGCTGTGGTCTTCTCATGTTTTTATGTCTGTAATGGAGTCTTGTCAGGAGAAGGAAAAGGATTGATTGTTGTGCTCTCTTGTCTTTGACTGCAAGGCCATTCCAGTATAATAAAAGAGGTCCTGTCAGGTGTACAGCTATAGAATTCTTAGTCTTAAAACCAAAGGAGAAAGGAACGGTACTAAGCTCTGACTTCCTGACAGGTGGAGAAAAATGGATGTTTATTGTAGATACAAATCAAAATGAACAAGCTCTGACATAAACTAGTTTCTCAAGGTCACAAGAGCCTCTGAGTTATGTGGAAACATTAGGAAAAGGAAAAAATAATGGTAATAATTTTCAGTGACATTTATTAAGCACCTATTGTGTCTCACTCCCTGTTCTAAACACGCAACAGGAATCCTTCCACTTCACCAGAATTCTAGTAAGGAGGGATGACTATTAGCCCTATTTTTCTGTGTGCTAAAACTGAGACTAGACAAGTTAAGCAAGCTGCTTAAGGTCATAGAGCAAATTAATGTCAAACTAAGAAATCTCCGTGGTTTTTTTGGTCATATATCTCATTTCTTCATTTTTCATAAACTTTAGAGCTGTTGGCAAAATTTGGATATGTTTCAAATATGCAGATTTAAATAATATCACTAATAATAAATTTAATATTAAAATCATATTTAACATTTTATGTAGGGTCCCCACAAAATCCACTATCTAAGTGAAGTAGTTTTATTTTATAAAAAAGACAAAAAGAACCAGAAAGGAAATTGGATTTACCCAAGATTACACAAGAAGATCATAAACAGGCAGGAATTAGAGCACAGGTCTGCTGACTTTGAGTCCAGTGCTTTCCCTACCAAAAAAGATAGCTTCCTTTTTCAGAGAAGTTGAGCTTTTTAGAACCAACTCTATGTAGTTTGATATAATTTACGGAGTTTAAAAAAATATATTAGTAACAATTTTTAACAGACACGTTAAAGATTATCTTTAATATCACAAAGTGCAAAACTTCCCGGGTGAGAGAATTCCAGCAGGGGGAAGAAAGCTTTAAAATTGAGTGGTTGGGCATAGAGCAAAGAGCAAGTGAGGTCAAGATTTTAAGTTTATAATTTTGCAGAGTATCCCCAGGAGTGATTTGACATCGTGGGGAACATTTTGTTATTTGACCTTTTCCAACCATTGCCTGCAGTTGCCTGAATTTGGATGTTCTTTTTCCAGCTGCTTTCAAAACTGTTTTAGAAAGCTTGGTATTCTGATAACATTAGGTTTCTCAACTTCTGTGGAGTCTTTTCTTTAAGAAAATGTCAGTGCCTGGGTTAGATTAATCAGGTCTGGCTTCAAACACAAAATTATGCCAGGCCCATCAAATGAATAAAATAAGAAATTACAGTGTTTCTACTGACATGGTTATTTCTCTAGGAAAGTTTTCTGGGTTTGAATTAAAATCACTAATAACATTTTTCTCTTTGCCTCCTGATTTTGAAACCATCTGTAAGATACATTCATAAATCCAACAGCTAGAATTCAAATACTATCTTTATTGCTGGTAGCAGTGATTTGGAAGATTGGTACTATTTCTCATCAAAATCTGATTTTTGGTATTACCCAACTCAGAGGAGAATTTGGTGTACAAGACCATCTAGTTGCTTGGAGTAGCAGGCTGGCAACAATCAAGTACCTGAAGTAGGGACTGGGTGAGAAAAACTTCTAGATTAACCTCCGAAAATCAGTCCATGGCTTGATGTGAGAGATGTTACCAAGTGGAGAACAGATGTAAGAAATTATTAGATCTATCCAGTAAGTAAACACATAAGTGGGCAAGCATCTCAGTTTTGCCTATCAGATAACAGAATGAAGTGGGAGAAAGTCAGAGCGCAATCTTCTTTTTTCAGGTACTTTATAAAAGGGTGGAAATTCCTGTATAATAGGTAGGGAAAATAGAGGGAACCATGGCTGCCCATGGCCAAAGACTCCATTTTTCATGGACACAACTATGGACATGCCTTTTCATGCTGGGAGGTCTTGTTTCTTTCTACAAGTCTCAAATAAGATTTCTATTCTTTTCCTCTGGGAAGGGCAATCTCATCATGTATATGTCAGAATGGCAAAATGTAACATATTGACCCGTTTTCTGTGGCTCTGGGATTACAACTGTGACAAATCAGTTGTAATCTGTAATTATAAAGAGCAAAATAAATAAATAAATACTTCCTTATCTAGCACTTACCTATGGTTGACTGGAAGTAAAAAACTACTATTTTTCTTGGGATTTCTGAAATATACAGCCATACCTCTACTAAGCCAGTTTAGTTTTCTTATCAAAGGTGACAGATTTAACTATACTATGGTATGTGCTTCTTATTGGTCTCCCTCTCCTGAGCTGTTGAAAATACTTCCAGTCAGCAACTTAGAGCCAAGAGAGCAAAGAGTGGAATATGAATTCACATTTTAAAATTTCCCCTGAAATGGGACTTCTCAAAGAGATAAATTGGAAGATCTGGTGGTGTTGTAGTAATACTCTACACGAGGAGTAACCATACATAAAAGGATATTTTGTCACCTTTGACTACCAAGCCATGTTGATATGTAACAGCCCATGCTTCAGGGTCATGTTGAACAGAAGAGATGATTTTTGTGACACACATCTGTGAACTATGCTAAAATGATGGTATTAATGATGTTCATGGATACAGTGATGTTCATATAAGTAAGATTGAATGCTTGACTATTGTTCCTTATGGTTGCAGGTAGCCTTTTAACAAAGGATAAAAACATTTCACTGGAATGAAAGCTTACTTACCAATACCGTAGAATACCAATACCAATCTTCTTTGATGGGTCTTTAAGAGGATAAAATTGGTTGATAGGGATACATTTTAGGACCTTTCTATCCAATTCTCTTTTGGATGTGGAGTACTATTTCTTCTATGCTTATATGGGCCAGAATAGAGTTAATAATATTACAAAGAACCATGCTATTTTGTAATATATGACATGTATACATTCTCTTTTAAAAAATTAAAAACACTTTTCTACCATTAGCAAATGTGGTTTTCACAGCAACCTTAGTAATAGGTGTGTTTATCCCTATTTTCCTGGAAGAACTTAAACAACTTACCCTACTTGCTGGACCTTGTTTGTGTCATTACTAGTACTTGAATTCTGGAACTGCATTCTGTGTATTTTCTGCTACTACAACCTATTCTGCACTGATATAAAACATGTTTGGTATCTAGTCAGATGTTTGTAGGAGTTAGATTTAATTATGCTGAGAAATTGCAATCCTTTTGGATGGATCAAAGTGGCAAATGCATTCATTCGTGTCTTCAGCTTTAGATTTCTGAGACAGAGTTGTTTTGCTTGTATAAATCTCAAGGTGAATTTATTTGCTACACTGTTGGAATTTGGTAATGGACCCAAAATAATGAATTGTATTACAAAAGGTCACAATAAGCTATGAAACTTGTTGTTTCTAAAGCAAGGGAAAAAGAGAAGTGATTTACACTAGTATATCTAGTAAAGAGAATTTTCTAGTATAGAAATGCAGAAAACTAAAATATTAGCAAACAGTTAGGTTCACTGTGTAAACCTAGAGGAAACCACTACTCTCTGGAGGCTTTACAAATATTAAGCTTCCTTCTATCTAAAGCTATTCTCCAGGAGGACAACTCTAGTAGAGTTGAGTTTCCATCTTCCTAAAAGTAATATGCTTATCACATAAGGTTCAAGAGCAAATGAAAAGAATTTTTCTCTTTATGGTTGGGGCCCCCAGTTATCCAAACCAGCTTTCTATACTAACTATATTCAGTAATCGCTCTGCTTTCTGCTTTCCTTACCCCACCTCTGCCCCCGCCTTTATTTCCATGATCCTAACCACTGGCTTAAAATTAACAGGCTATTTACTACAAAAGGAGTACTGCTTTGGGAGGCAAGAGTCAGGGGTCTGCCACTAGGTAGCTCTGTGTCCTTAGATAAAATACCAATCATCCTTGATGGTCTTTAAGAGGATAAAATTGGTTGGTATGGATAAATTCTAGGACCCTTCTAATGGATTCTCCTTTGGATGTGGAGTACTATTTCTTCCATGGTTATATATGCCAGAATGGTCTTAATAATATTACAAAGATTATGCTACTTTTTAATAATATATGACATTAATGGGGCTTTTATTATGGGCCAGGAATTATACTATGCACTTCAAATATATTAATTCACATATATTAATTCTTTTTAGTTTAGTTTCACAATAATCCTGTGAGGTGGGTTTTTTTATTATCCCTGTTTACAGATAGGGAAGTTGAGACTCAGAGAATTAAACACTTTCTCCAAATCACACAACCAATTAGTGCTAGAAATAAGACTTTGAACCTAGCCAGTCTGACATCACAGTCCTTATAGTGGACATTTTTAAGATTTTATTTATTTATTTGTCAGAGAGAGCACACACAAGCAAAGGGAGTGACTGGCAGAGCAGTCAGAGGGAGAAGCAGGCTCCCTGTAGAGCAAGGAGCCTGTGGGACCCCATCCTAGGACCCTGGGATCATGACCTGAGCAGAAGGCAGATGCTTAACCACCCAGGTGTTCCCGTACTGGGCATTTTTGATGACCCCACCTTCCTGTCTTCTCTGAGCTGGAGTACCCATCCTCCAGGTGCTATAAGAGGTGGCTACTGACAGCCCGCCACTGTCCCCTTCTCTACAGCGTTGCCTTTGACCAAAATAGAACCATCTCAACGAAGAGATTAAGAGCGCTCCACCGCAGCCTACAGAGCGTAACTGACTGCTGCTCTTGCCTCAACGTGGCACGCACTCTGTGGTACAGTTTGTTCCAGAACCTCCTACTAGTTCCCCTACTTTTGCTTAGCTTTTTTTCCACTGCCGGTTCTTGCTTCCTTCCCTCACTCTCTTTCTTCTAACAGTTAAACCCCAATAAGTCACTCACCCTTGCAGGAATTCTTAACTCCACCTCTGCTTCTAGGAAACCTAACTAACTGTAGCTCCTGGTCTTCACCACAATTCTATGCTCTCTTTGCTCAAGGGAGAAGTCAGAGGAAATCTTTAAAAGATAGAATTAGCCTAGAAAAAATTATAAATGACACTTTTAACTTTCCATTGTAATTTTTCCAGTTGCTATTTTTTTCAACTTACAAGCTTAAAGAAATAACAGATGAAATAAAAATGGTGAAGTTTTGAAACAAAATCACACCTACCTATTAGACATATGATGAAAGACTGATTGATCTCTTTCAGCAGTCAAGCCCCTTTGTTCTATCCTCTCATTAATTGGATCTGGCTGAGAAACTCAAATTACCAATCGATTCTTTAATAAACATAATGTGATCACTCTGATATAGCTGATTTCCCTTCCCTTTTTTTTTTTTTTTTCTTGGCAAGCAGTTAAGATTGCTAACAGCTCACTGTGACCTTATATTCACATCTCTGGGGATAAAGTTCAGCAAGGTATCCAATAAAAATATTTCCAGAAGCAATAATTTCTAAAGTGAAGTTTTAATATTTCATAAGCTCATGTTGATCTCTGCCTTGGTCTTTAAAGTTTTTAGTATAGGGTTCTCCCAGGGTTTTCTTCATTGCTTTCTAAGCTAAAACATTTATTCATTTAACAAATAATTGCTGGACTCCTTCTGCATACCAGGCACTGTTCTAGATGCTGAGACTAAAATAGCTAACTAAGTATAGCTACTTCCCTCATGGAACTCATGAACTAGTTGTAGATTATAATCTAATATTCACACCAGTCATATTCTTTAAACTGTGATCAGCTCTCTAATTGTCATACCGTACTATGAGGTTTTACTGAAGACATTAGATCTACTCAAGGACTTCTTTGATGATGGAATAAATTGACATCTGAAAAAAGAATGGAGTTAAAAGTAAAGATGGGGGTATTAGATTTTCAGCCAAGGGAATCAGCATGTGAAACGATCCTAATGCAAGAAGCAGCAGGGACATTTAAAGAACTAGAAGAATACCGGTTGGAGTGTGAGGAAATACTATTTAAGATGAGGCTAGAGATGTAATTAGGAGAGACTGTACAAAGTCTTAAAGGAAAAGTTAAAGGGTTTTAGTGTATCCCTATATCAATGGACACTTATTGAAGGGTTTGGAGGAGTGTATCTGTGTGTGACACGAACATAGGAACAGGATATTCCTGAAATTGGAGATAACATGGCAAATGAGACAAAAAAATAAGCAGTACCCCTTAGGAGAATAGAGAGTAAATCAGGTTGAATGGGCATTAAAGTGGGGAGATCATAAACAGTGTGAGATAGAGTGGGGATGGATCAAGGTAAAATGGACCAGAAAAAACATGGTTAGCAGTATGGATTTTATACTGAGAAACTTGAAGGGAATGGCATGAGCAGAAGTACACTTCAGAAAGATTGGTCTAAACTAGCACTGTCCAATTGAGCTTTCTATGGTGAAGTAACTTTTCTGTAATCTGTACTATCACAATATAGTACTCACTAGCCATATGTAGATACTGAGCACTTGAAGTGCCCTTGATGAACTGGAGGGATAGATTTTTAAATTTTATTTAATTTTGTATTTTAGTTAAGGTAACTACCATCTTAGCGCAAATCTAGTAATGGTACAGAGTATGTATGTGTGATAGTGTGGTGGTGCTGGGGACATTTGGAAGTTGGAATGAGGAAAAGGAGATGAGCTAGGAATCTGGGAGAGAGAGGAGGTCAGGAAGAATAAAGACAGAAAAATCATATAAGTGTGAAGTGAAAATATTTAATTTACTTTGTCTACATGAAAGGAATAATGAGAAAGGTCTAGGTTAAATTCAGATTATAGACCACCTCCCATGCCAGACTAAGGGGCTTGGACTTTCTGTGAAGAGGAACATGGATCTCTTTAAGATTTACAAAGATTGGAATTATTTAAGCAGAATTTTCAGAAACGTGCTTGTCAGAAACTTCATTTAATTATGGTACATAAGATAAATTAGCATCTATATTTTTTGTTAGAGCCCTTGTGCCATTGAGTAGTGATGCTATAGCCCTGTGCTTTTCCTTAGTCTGAGGACACCTTGATGGCAAGAATTAGAGTTTGGCTGATTTCCCTTCTGACATCCCAGGACCTAGTTGCTGGAACAATGTTGAATGTAATTCTAGAAAAGTTAATAGGAGCCTCAGACACTGTTGGGAATGGGGGACAGGTGACGGATGCAGAAACACATGGGAGTGGCATGTATAGAAGTTAGCAACTGATTAAACTTGAAAGTCATTACTTACCCATAATTCTCTAGACTCCATAAACTCAGGAACTGTGATTCTGCCCAAGGACTAGGTATTCTACACATTCTTTTGGGAACACAGCAAACTTGGAGAAAAGTGTGGTGCCAATTAAAAGGTATTTATAAAGCATTTTGGGGGCAGTGTTTATTCCAGATACCTTGAAGTTAAATATATCTTTAAAAAGATATTTCTAAGGGCAGCTGGGGGACTCCATTGGTTAAGTGTCTGCCTTCAGCTCAGGTCATGATCCCAGGACTCTGGGATCAAGTCCCGTGTTGGGCTCCCTACTCAATGGTAAGCCTGCTCCCCCCTCTCCTTCTCCTGCTTCCCCCTGTGCACTTGCTCATTCTCAAATAAATAAAATCTTTAAAAAAAAAAACCAAAACAGATTTCCAGATTATCTTTCAAAAAGTCAGTGTATGACCCTACCAAGAGTGTATAGTTCTTCATTCACATCTTGTCTGTACTTATTTATAATGATTTTTATATATTTTGTAGATATTTGTATTTTCCTTTTAAAATTATCCAAAGCAGTCTCTTTCTTTTAACATTTTAAAAAGCTGTATGTTTATTTATTTATTTAGTAAACTCTTTTCCCAATATGGGGCTCAAATTCACAACCCCAAGATCAAAAGTTGCATGCTCTACCAACTAAGCCAGATAGGCACTCCTAAAGTATATAGGAGTTCTAAGTTTTACATGCTAAATGTGTAAATATTTTTCCTTTATGCTTTTTATGTTTCTCCAAATGAAGATGTAGCCAATCAACTCTTCTACATTCCTGTGGTCCAAAGCAACCTCATAGAAGTACACCACAGATTCAAGTATTTCTATTAAGTGTTGACAGAGTTAGATCTAATGAATTGTCTCAACACATGTCTCTGTCTGAATTGTAGTCAGAAAATTATCTTGTTCCCTCTTAATTTATTTAATCTAGAATCAATTGTGAGATTCCATAGGTCTTAATCTCATACTCCCTAAACTAGAGGGCTGTACGCAGAGCAGTGATTCAGAATATTTGTTGACTTAAATAAAGAGACTAGACAAAGAAATGTAAAGAAGGGCATAACACTAACACTATTATGAGCGTGAGGAGAGCATAAACAATATTTTGCCTTCAAGTCAACCTAGTAGAATAATACGTACTCTAGTTTATAGTTAAGTAGAATAAGAATCATGAGTGAGGAACAAAGTGAAATCTGTTTTCTTTTTTTTTTTTCCACCAACCTGACAGGTATTGATGATAAGGGATAATATATGCATACATACATTTAGCCCTAGTCTCTTTATATAGTAGTTCTCATTCTAGGTAACCAGAAAATTCTTCTTGTCATTATGTCAGGTGTTCACAGGGTAGAAGACTTTTCTACCATTGGAATCTCTAAGTTTTTAGGAAATAGTTTCACACCACAGTTAAAAAAAAAATTGGAATTCATTGGTCATTAATATTGACAGTTTGTTTCTTCCTAAAACCACACATGAGAAGCTTATAAAAGATAAAAATGGACATTAGTGGGTGTTATTCAAATTATATGTCTTCTCTTTTCAATCATAGCCTGTGTCTATGACATTCTAAATTAAAACACAAAAAGGGACCCAACTAATTTATTAAATGCTATGACTTTAAATATCATATGTTAGACTAAATCAATAGAAGGAATATATTTGAAGTGGTTAGAATAACCACTTTTGACTTGGTTGGCATTTAAACCTTTTGGGCTTAGGAATCACTGATGTGGTACTTTCAGGGGATTTGATTTTATAGGCTCCTTGGCCCAGAGTTTTTAAAAATACAAAAAGGGATGTGGCCTTAGAGATAAGACAGGCATCAGGCTGTCACAGTGAAGCTGCTTTGCTTTTAAATGGCCTTCCCAAGTTTGAATTCATAATCTAGTGGTAGAAAAGCTTTGGATTTGCTGGCAAAGATGAAAGATGCTTGGAAGCTATTACCTTAAAATAGAAATTGATGGGTAAATAGGCTATGGAAGTTTAGAATCTGACCTGAAGGGAAGTGGAGTATTGAATTGAGATAATTATCTTGTTAACTTGAGAGAAAATTCAAGTTCACCTTTAAAAGAGTCAGATCATTAATGCCAAAGTATAGATTCTCATTCACTTATGTGATAAGAAGTAAAAAGAAGTTACTAAAATTATCTAGATTGAAAATATTATAATTTGTAAAGTCTCAAACACATGTTAAAAATATGCAGAAAACTCTCAAGGACTCTGAAAATAGGGAGAAAAAGCTCACTGAATATTATTATTTAAAAAAGAAAACTGCTCGTTTTTTCCTATCTAGAATTTGAGAACTTGAATTTGTAGTATTCTGATCAAAGGAACAGGAAAGAAACAGACAGACATTAATAGGGATCATCTCAAATTAAATGTCTTTATTCTATAATTATAACCTGTGCCTATTCTAAACTAGAAGAAAAGCAGAAACCAAACTAATTTATGAACTGCCATGATTTTAAGTAGCTTAAGTCCAGCTAAATCAACACAGAGAAGCATAATATCAGAGAACCAATCAAAACCTCCTTAATCCCAGCAAGCAATTCCCACCTTTAAATTTTCAGGGGTTGTTGCTCAATAATGGGCACTTACTGTCACATTAAATTGTTCTCATGCATAGCCATATGGTTATTCTTTGTTTCCTTTATCACTCTCCTATCAGGGATTATATACATAAACTCCTTTTTTAACCCAGTGTTCTAGAACACATCTTCTTGATTTTTTTGTTTTTTGTTTTTTTCCCCCCATGTTTAAATTTATAAATGGTGGGTATTAAGGAGGACACATATTGCATGGAGCACTGGGTGTGGTGCAAAAACAATGAATACTGGTCCGCTGAAAAGAAATTTTAAAAAAAATTTCAAAAAAAAATATAAATGCATTCTTCTGATTATTTACTTAACAACTGTTACTGAATACCTATTGGGAGTCAAAGAGGATGTTAAGTACTGGTTGTGGAATGGTATGCTAAAATGGGCACTGTTTGTGAACTCAAGTAGACAAATCCTAATGGGAGAGAGATTATGAAAATAGCCACACAAATGAGAAATTAAGAATTGTAGTTAAGTGCCATGAAGGAAAACCGTATGATTCAATGAAAACATTAGAAAAATGTCTCAGCATAGGAATTTGGTTATAAATGGAGTAAAAGAGACATTTACTACTGTTAGGCACCAGTATATTCCTCTGTGGCTTGTATGGAGAAAGGTCCTGAGAACAGGAGGAAATTGTTACGAACTTTAAGGTCATTGCAGGTAAGAGAGCCACAGTGTAGAAACACTGTCTCCCTCTATTCCCACCAGACAAAAGTTTTATATTGTGTATATTAAGTAGGCAAAGAAGGCACCCTCCAGAAACATATGAAAGAAGAAAATATCATCAATATACTCAAAGTGTTTTCCTCCCATCTGGTAGTCACATTACTTATAAAAGCATCAGAATTCAGTTTAGTTTGGGTTTTTGTTTGTTTTTTTTTAACCCAAAGGGGTAGAAGATAGCTTTCAACATATCCCTTGTATGAACTCTCAATTTAAATGTGTGAACACAAGAATTGAATATATGCTTATTTTCAAATGCTTTGCAGTTTTTTACTGAAGTATAATTGATATATTGAAGCATAAACCTATTGGTTTTAGGTATATGTCAGGTGATTTGATGTTTTTATACATTACAAAACGATCCCCACAATGTCTAGTAACCATCTGTTACCATACAAAATTATTATGATATTATTGACTACATCCCTATGGCTTATTTATAACTAGAAGTTTGTACCTCTTAATCACCTTTACCTATTTCACTTACCCCTAGCCCTTTCCCCCTCTGGTAATCAGTAATTTGTTTCCTGTATCTATGAATCTGTTTCCATTTTGTTTTTTAGCTTGCACATGTAAGTGAAGATAGTATTTGTCTTTCTCAGTTTTACTTAGCGTTATACCCTCTGTGTTCATCCATGCTGTCACAAGTGGCAAGATTTCATTCTTTGTTTTATAGCAGAGTAATATTTCTTTTTTTTTAAGATTATATTTATTTATTTGACAGACAGAGATCACAAATAGGCAGAGAGGCAGGCAGAGAGAGAGAGTGGGAAGCAGGCTCCCTGCTGAGCAGAAAGCCCGATTCGGGGCTCGATCCCAGGACCCTGGGATCATGACCTGAGCCGAAGGCAGAGGCTTTAACCCACTGAGCCACCCAGGAGCACCCCCAAATCTTTTTTATTAAGTCATATGTAAGAGAGATTCGCAAAAATATAAAACAATGTTACTTTTCTCATTACTTACTTTTCGGTGTTAGAAAACATGTTTTTGATTTGAGATAAAATTCCCATAACCAAAATTCACCATTTTTTTTTCTTTTTTCTTTTTTTCTTTTTTTTTTAATTTTTTATTTATTTTCAGCGTAACAGTATTCAGAATAATATTTCATTGTATATATCTTACATCTTTATCTATGGGTGGACACGTAGGTTGCTTCCATATCTTAGCTATTGTAAATAATCCTGTAATGAACACAGGGATTGCATATCTCTCTTCAAACTGGTCTTTTTGTTTTCTTCAGGTAAACATCTACAAGTAGAATTGCTGGATTGTATGGTATTTCTATTAATAATTTTTTTGAGGAATCTCCATAGTGTTTCCCATAGTGGTTATGCCAGTTTACTTTCTCAGCAACAGTGCATGTGGATGGTTATCTTTTTTCCATATCCTTGTCAACACTTGTTATTTTTTGTGTTTTTGATAATAGAAAATGTGACAGGTATAAGGTGATATATTACTGTGGTTTTAATTTGCATTTCCCTGATGATTAATGATGTTGACCATCTTTTCTTGTGCCTATTGGCCATATGTATGTCTTCTTTGGAAAATGTCTTTTCAGTTCCTCTGTTCTTTTTTTTTTTTTTTTTTTTTTTTAAGATTTTACTTATTCAGAGAGAGAGAGAGAGAGAGAGAGAGAGACAGCACAAGCAGGGGGAGAGGCAAGCAGAGAGAGAAGCAGACTGCCCACTGAGAAGTGAGCCCAATGGAGGTCTAGATCCCAGGACCCTGGGATTGTGACTTGAGCTGAACACAGACGCTTAACCTACCGAGCCACCCAGACGCCCTCCTCTGTTCATTTTTAATGGATTTTTAAATATTAAGTTATGCAAGTTCTTTATATATATTTTGGATATTAACCCTTTATCAAAGACATCATTTGCAAATATCTTCTCCTATTTCAATAGGTTGCCTTTTCATTTTGTTAATGGTTTCCATCACTATGCAAAAGCTTTTCAGTTTGATATAAATGCCATTTGTGTATTTTAGCTTTTGTTCCCCTTGCCTGACACGGGTCCAAAAATATATTACTAAGACTGATGTTGAAGAGCTTACTGCCTATATTTTCTTCTAGGAGTTTCCTGGTTTCAGGTCTTTTGTTCAAGTCTTTAATACATTTCGAATTTATTTTTGTATATAGTTAAAAGTAGTCATCCAGTTTCATTCTTTTGCATATGGCTGTCAAAGTTTTCCAACACCATTTATTGGAGACTGTCTCTTCCTCATTGTATATTCTTGCCTTCTTTGTCATTGATTGACCATATAAGCATGGGTTTATATCTGGGCTCCCTATTCTAAATGCTTTCCAAGTTTGATAAGGGTATGTATGGTGCTATCTTTGTTCTGTTCCAGGAGATTATGTGGTCATGTCTGTCTACTTTGACCTGAGCAGAAGGATGGGATACTTCACGATCCAGACCTACATCCCCTGCACACTCATTGTTGTCCTATCCTGGGTATCTTTCTGGATCAATAAGGATGCTGTTCCAGCCAGAACTTCTTTAGGTAAGACACATTTCTTTTTGTTTAAGTATTCCAAGATAAGTATCCAGTATCAGGAATCTTCATGCACCTTTCTAAGTTGATTTGCTTTTAATTCAGTCAGCAATTATGTAGAAATGCTATTATTTCATTTTAAAGAAAACTAGTATATTAAAAAAAGTATTTAAAAGTTTTCCAGTTCTAGTTTTCCTTAATTAACTCAATTTGCTTTCATTAGTAAATTCTCTTAATAAATTTAAGTTTGATTAAGTAGAAAAAAAAAAACAAACTTCTCATTTCAGTAGATTTTGTGTTTTGGTCTCTGGGTAGTTATATGCAGAGCAGCTCACACAAGCTCATGAGAGCTATTGTTGTTTATACTTTCCAAATGTATTGAGAGATGTCACATCGATAGATTGAAATCTGCCAAGGTGAAAGTATTAACATCATGGAAATAGGCAAACACTAAAAACCAAGACTGCCTTTTCTTTCCTTAGAGTCAACTGTTACACATTTACCAGCACATGACTAGCTGTTGATTAATTCCAACATCCGTAATTATCATAATGACATTTGGAAACATACATACACAGCAATTGGCTCTAACCACTGAAAATATTTTTGGAAAAATACCTGTGATGCTTTGGAAACACCAGCCCTCTCCACCACAAACATACATACTTTTAAGATTATTTGCATATTTCTTGATGTATATAGAGACACTTATCTTAGATTTTCACATCTTTTTCCTCAGGTGAGGAAGAAGATCCCCAGAAAGTATGAAAAAGTTATAGACTCAGAGGGACATGGGAGTATAGGTCCATGAATGTTAAATACTTAAAAACAAAGCTGTTGAAAGTTGAATTATATAATCACAGTCCTCTTTTATCAACTATTGTGAAAACTAGAACCACATCTCTTGCTCGCTTTTTGGCTAGTGAGTAAATATAACTGCAGTAGTGAAGAGCTCAGGTTTTGAAATCCAATAAATCTGGATTTCATCCTCCATGTATAGTATGGCCTTGGAAATGCTCTTTAATTTATGTAAATCATATTTTCCTCAAATGTGAAACATATCATTTTCTGTAAAATGCTTTATGAGTTAAGTATAGAAAATACTTAGAAGGTATTCCATGCAACATGCACGAAACATAGTAAAGCATTAGAAATGTTAGCAACTGCAGTTGACCCTTGAAATATGTGGGGCTTAGGGGGCTCTAACTCCACCTGAGCAGTCAAAAGTCCACATATAACTTTGAACTCCCCCAAACTAGTAGCCACTGTTGACTGGAAGCCTTACTAGTAACATATATATTGTATGTCACATGTATTATGTACTGTATTCTTACAATAAAGTAAGGTAGAGAAAAGCAAATGTTATTAAAAAACTCATAAGGAAGAGAAAATACATTTATTGTGCTGTGTTTTATTTATTGAAAAAATCTGCATATAAGTGGATCCATGTAATTCAAACCATATAGTTCAAGGGTCAACTATGTATCATTTTCTGACAAAATGCTTTGAACCAGGTTATTAAAACTGAGGGCAAAAGAGATTGCTGGGAAGAAGGCATCATTTGCATGTTTGTCCTCTTCCAAACCTAATTTAGTCTCCCATCTGTTTCAAAATAATTTTGTTTGGATTTTTCTGTTATTTGCAGTACATTGTTACAAGTCCTATTCAACAATTAGAATATCTAGTTTAATGCTACCAGCTGAAACAAACCCAAAGTATGTCGAGCCTATTACTTTAGGACAATTGTCACTGTGAGTAGAATGTATTGCATTATAAGCTTATATGTCTGTCTCTCACATCATAATGTAGATTTTTTTTCATTCCCAGTATAGTGCCTGGCACATAGCTGGTACCTCATTGATTATTCAAGTAATGTATGCTCTTATGAATGGGTGGAACAAATGCATTAACACATTCCAATCTCCCCATACCAAAAATATTTTAAGGAAAAGATTTCAAATCAGTCCCTTCTCTTGAAGTCCAGAATTCTGCTGGTCAAAACCCCTCTTAAGGCTACTTTGGTAATTCATTTCAACCAGTCATTAAGTGAGGGCACTGCAAGAGACTGCTGTAGGAGAGAGGATCAAGGTGAGTGAGCTAGAGAATGAGGAATGAGGGAGAGGCCCCTGAACAAGTAACAGGTAGGCGCTCCTGTTTGTTGATCTTTTACTATACATCACACATGTTTAATATAGTCCCCATGCCTTTTCCACTCTTCACAACTACATATAGAAGTTGTAGTGATAATAAAAAAATGTTACCACATTCTTTTTGTAGGGCTAAGGAAGCAGAGGTGCTACAAGGTTAAATGACATTCACGAGGTCACACACCCAACCGGTAGTCCATCTGCACCTTGGTTAATGGGGCCTAGATTTGCTGTATGTGTGAGGCCTTGTTGAAGGCCAGTTGTGGGAAAAGGTAGGCAGCTGAGATTGCTTCTCTGTGTTAACTTTGCTGTCTCCCTTCTCTAGACCAGTGCGTCTTAAATTCAACTGCACATTTATATAGCTGCCTCAGTCCAATCCCAATAGATGTTTATTTAAATTTTGAGAGCTTGGCTTGCATGTCAGGTTTTAAAAAAAAAAAAAAAAATCCCCAGATGATTCTAATGTGTGATCACATTACCTATTCCGGTGTTTACAATCAAGTGTTAAACCAGATGACCCTAAACACCTGTGGACCTAAAGTTTATTGTCACAGAATAAAGCCAAGTTGTTGGATGAGTGAGATAAATATACCTATATGGCTCAGACTCTGCTTTCTGAGCTCAGATCACAAGAGCATGGGAAGCAGTCATCGTGGGGCTTCTAACGCTTGAATGTAGTTTGGCACACAGGTGGTAGCTGGTAAGCCTTAATCATGGTTCAATGTTGATGGATGAAACAATAAAAACACCAGTTGGTATTTTTCACCTGAGTAATCTGAGTAAAGGCTAGTATGCCTGAAAGCTTACTTGATGCTAAGACTGGAGGAATTGATAAAAGCTATGCATATTTTTCATCTACCCCAGGTAAGTCTAATTCTTTCCTTAGCAAAACTGGACTTAAAAACCACCCCCAGCTATCATGTTGTTGGTGGGTGGATCAGTTATAACTATCACTCGTCTGCCACCCACTTTTCACTCCCTGCGGCTCCAGCCAGAAACCTGAAAATACCATGAAGCAGTTTTTCATGAGTCTTCTTTTACATGGCTGTGATGAACTTCCATTGTCCCAACTTGCTAGATAAATGTTTAAGTTACATGTTAGACGTGTCAGATTTCCTTAGTGAACTTGTCTATGGTATCTGCTGTAAATGATGACATTTTCACTCCTCCATAGCTCAAGTGTGGCTTGAGGCCTGAATGTGAAGTGAAGGCCAAGGGGCCAGTTTAGTTTTTAAATTCTCCCCCCAAAATATTATCAAGTATAATTACAAATAGTTAATAACTTCTCCATGAATTATTGCGTGGACAACTTGAGTGAAGTTTTTTTTAGTTCGAGAAACAGACTGTTCTTCTCTAAATATCTTACACTTATTGATATTTTACTAGGAAATGACATTTAATGAACATTACATAATTTAATCTTCATAAGAACATGCTGAGGTATGCCCCTCCCCACGCCACTCCCAGTTTGTAGATGAGAAACTTGACCATTGCTAAGGTTCTACAATGACAATATGGAAGACCCACAGTCCGTATTATCCTGAATCAGGAAAATATACTAGCTTCCAAGTGGCTGGTGCTTCATGCTGCATATTAGGTACATATTCAGAGAGAGGGAATATAAAGGTGTGGGTCAGAATGTAGCATTTTTAAGTCAGACTTTGTAGGCTTGTATCTCATCTTTTTCACTTTCTATCTTGGACAAATTCCTTATTTTTTCTGTGTTCAGATTTTTTTCACCTGCAAAAAAAGGATAACAGTGATAACCCTCATTGTAAGGACTTTGTGGGATAATATATAAAGTACTTGAGGCAGTACCTGGTCAAAGAAAGAGATCCATAAATGTCAGCTATTGTTACATACAGTTAAAACTCTCTCCCACAAGTCACCAATATGGATTCCTATTTTCAAATGCAGGATGAGTCTCTTTGACCTATCATATATACACTATTCATTGATTGCTTCATTTCTGCATTCGAAAGGGTATTTGTGGAGTCCCAGCACTATACTTATCTATGAAGTCACAAAGGATACTAAGATAGAGGTCTTTCCTGTTGTCACAGTTTACAGATTAGAAAGAGAGATGAGCTCTTCCCTAATAATAATATAGGAAAGAGGCTATGATTATAATTTACAGCTGGAGTTTCCTTGATCATCCCTCTCCTCAATGAAAGGCTACTTTTTTCTGTGAAGTTATTTCAACCAACACCAATCTTTCCTCTCGGGAGTTTCATAACAGGAAAAACACTGAGGAAACTTGATAATAAACTAAGATACAACGACCCAAATAGCCAAATGGTTCTTGGAGCTTATTTATTCTGTAACTGGAAGTTTGTACCTCTTCATACCCTTCACCTATTTTGCCTCTACCCTTAACTGTCTCCCCTCAGGCAAACACCAGTTAGTTCTCATGAGTCTATTTTTATTGTTTGCTCATTTGCACATTTTATTTTTTAGATTCATTTGTCTTTGATCTGTTTTACTTAGCAGAATGCCCTCTAGGGCCATCCATGTTGTCACAAAAGGCAAGATTTTTATTTTTTTTCTTATGGCTAAGAAATAGTCCATTGTGTGTATGTGTGTGTGTGTGTGTGTTTGTATACCATATTTATCCATTCATCTATCAGTGGACATGTGGGTTCCTTCCATAACTTGTCTATTCTATTTATTTATTTGACAGATAGAGATCGCAAGTAGGCAGAGAGGCAGGCAGAGAGAGGGGAGGAAGCAGACTCCCTGCTGAGCAGAGAGCCCGATGCGGGGCTCCGATCCCAGAACTCCGGGATCATGACCTGAGGCGAAGGCAGAGGCTTTAACCCACTGAGCCACCCAGGTGCCCCCATAACTTGTCTATTCTAAATGTTACTTCAGTAATCATAGGGGTGCATATCACTTTTGAATTAGTGTTCTCATTTTCTTCAGGTAAATACTCAGAAGTGAAATGATCATATAGTATTTGTATTTTTAAAAAAATATTTTATTTATTTATTTGACAGAGAGAGAGATCACAAGCAGGCAGAGAAGCAGGCAGAGAGAGAGGGGAAACAGGTTCCCTGCTGAGCAGAGAGCCCGATGTGGGGCTCAATCCCAGGACCTGGAGATCGTGACCTGAGCTGAAGGCAGAGGCTTAACCTACTGAGCTACCAAGGCACCACCAGTATTTGTATTTTTTTAAAGATTTTTTAATTGATTTATTTGACAGACAGAGATCACAAGTAGGCAGAGAGGCAGGCAGAAAGAGAAAGGGGGAAACAGGCTCTCTGCTGAGCAGAGAGCCCCATGCAGTGCTTGATGCAGGGCTCAATCCCAGGACCCCGAGGTCATGACCTGAGCCAAAGACAGAGGCTTAATGGACTGAACCACCTAGGCTCCCCTGTATTTTTTGTTTTTTTTAAGAACCTCCATGCTCTTTTCCAGAGTGCCTACACCCATTTACATTTTAAACAACAGTGTACCAGAGCTCCCTTATCTCCACATCCTTGCCACAACTGTAATTTCTCATCTTTTTGATACTAGCCATTCTGATGGGTGTGAGGTAATATCTTACTGTTGTTTTGATTTGTATTTCCCTAATTATGAGTGATGCTGAGATCTTTTCATGAGTCTCTTGGCTATTTTTGTGAGTCTTCTTTGGAAAAATGTCTATTCAGGTGTTCTGCCTATTTTTAGTTGAGTTATTTATTTTGGTGTTGAGTTGTAGGAGTTCTTTATCTATTTTGGATAGTAACGCCTATCAGTTAAGTCATTTGCAAATATCCTATTCAGTAGCTTGTCTTTTTTGTTGTTGGTAGTGGTCTCCTTTGCTATACAAAAAGCTCTTTAGTTTGATATAGTACCAGTTATTTATTTTTGCTTATGTTTTCCTTGTCTGGAAAGTCATATTCAGAAAAAATATTGCAAAGGCCAAGGTCCATGAGTTTACTAGCTATGTTTACTTTTAGGAGTTTTATAGTTTCAGGTTTTAAATTTAGGTCTCTAATCCATTTTGAGTTTATTTTTGTATATGATGTAAGAAAGTGATCTGGTTGCATTCTTCCACATGTAGTTGTCTAGTTTTTCCAACATCCATTTATTGAAGAGACTATCTTTTTCCCATTGCATATTCTTGCCTCTTTTCTTATAATTTACCATAAAAGCATGGATTTATTTATTTTTTTTTAAAATTCTGATCCATTGATTTATGTGTCTATTTTAATGCCAGTACCATACCGTTTTGGTTACTATAGCTTTCTGGTATAGTTTCAAATCTGGGACTTTGTCCCAGCTTTGTCCCAAGATTGCTTTGGCAATTAAGGGTCTTTTATGGATCCATACAAATTTTAGGATTGCAATAAATGCTATTGGTATTTTGATAGAGACTGTACCGAATTTGTAGATTGTTTTGGATAATATGGATATTTTAACAATATTCTTCCAAATCATGTTCATGGAATATATTTCAATTTATTTGTGTTGTCTTCCATTTCTTGTTGTTTTCAGAGTATAGGTCTTTTACTTCCTTGGTTAAATTTTGTGCTTTTTGATGAAATTGGAGATAGGATTGTTTTCTTAATCTCTTTTTCTGCTATTTCATTGTTAATGCATAGAAACACAACAAATTCTGTATATTAATTTTGCATCCTACAATTTAACTGAATTCATTTATTCGTTCCAATAGTTTTTTGGTGGAGTCTTAGGTTTTTTATATATTAATATCAAATCATCTGCAAATAGCATTTTTACCTATTGCTTACCAGTTCGGATGTCATTTATTGTGTAATTGCTGCAGCTAGGACCTCTGATACTATGTTGAACAAACATGGTAAGAGTGGACATCCTTGTCTTGTTCTTGATCTGAGAGGAAAAACTTTTAGCTTTTCACCACTGAGTATGATGTTGGCTGTGAGTTTTTAAAAAATGGCCTTTATTTTGTTGAGGTACGTTCCTTCCATACCCACTTTGTTGAGAGGTTATATCATGAATGGATTTTGAATTCTGTCTAATGCCTTTCTGCATCTATAGAGATGTTCATATGAATTTTATCTTTCATTTTGTTAATGTAATGTATCACACTGATTGATTTACACATATTGAACCATCCTTGCATCCCTGGAATAAAGCTCACTTAATAGTGTTGAATGATCCTTTTAATGTATTGTTGAACTCAGTTTGCTAATATTTTGTTGAGAATTTTTACATCTATATTCATCAGAGATATTGGTCTACAATTCTCTGTGTCCCTCTCTTTGTAGTATCTTTTTCTGACTTTGGTATGAGGGTAATGCTGACCTCATAAAATGAATTTGGAAGCATTCCTTTCTCTTCCATTTTCTGAATAGTTTGAGAAAGATAGGTATTAACTGTTCATTCAGAGTGTTTGGTAGAATTCATCTGGTCTTGGACTTTGTTGGTAGATTTTTGAATACCACTTCAATTTTATTACTAGTAATTGGTCTGTTCAGTTTTTAATTTCTTCCTGATTTAGTCTTTGATGATGTATATTTCTAGGAATTTATCCATTTCTTCTAGGTTGTCCAATTTGTTGGCATATAATTTTTTATACTGTTATATAATTTTTATATTGTTATTTTTTATATTTGTCTTGTCACAACTTTTTTCATTTCTGATTTTGAGTCCTTTTTTTTTTATTTTTCCAGATTTTATTTATTTATTTGAGAGAGAGACCACAAGTAGAGCAGAAGGCAGAGGGAGAGGGAGAAGCAGGCGCTCTCTTTGCTGAGCAGGGACCCCAAAGCAGGTCCCTGGGATCCTGACCTGAGCCAAAGGCAGCCGCTTAACCAACTGAGCCACCCAGGTGCCCCCCTCCCCCCACTTTATTTTTTTCTTGATTAGTCTTACCAAAGATTTATCAATTTTATTTTAAAAGAATAAGCTTTTAGTTTAATCTTTTCTTTTTTAGTCTATTTCATTGATTTCCAATCTGATCTTTATTATTCCTTCCTTCTAACCTTAGGCTTTGTTCTTTTTCTAGTTCCTTGAGGTGTAAGGTTAGATTTGAGATTATTAGGTTTGAGATTTTTGTTTGTTTGTTTCTTAAGGTGGACCTAAATTGTTATAAACTTCCTGTATCCCAAAGATTCTGAACCATAGTATTTCTATTTTCTTTTGTCTCCACATTTTTAAAAAAGATTTTATTTATTAAAGAGAGAGAGAGAAAATGAGGTGGGAGGAGGGAGAAGCAGACTCCCCACTGAGCGGGGAGCCCAAGACCCCTGAGATCATGACGTAAGATGAAGGCAGACACTTAAATGACAGAACTATCCAGGCACCCCACCACATATTTTTTTATTTGCTCTTTGATTTTTTCCTTGACCCATTTGTTCTTTAGTAGTTTGCCTTTTAGACTCCATATCTGTTTCTTCCAGTTTTTTTTTTTTCTTCTTGTAATTGATTCCTAGTTTCATACTGTTGTGGTTGGAAATGATGATTTCAGTCTTGTTAAATTTATTGAGACTTGTTTTGTGGCCTAACATGTGCTCTATCCTAGAGAATGTTCCATATGCACTTGAAAAAGGATATGTATTCTTCTAGTTTTAAATGGAATTTTCTGTATATATCTTTTAAGTCCATCTGGTCTAATACGTCATTTAAAGTCACTGTTTCTCTACTGATTTTCTGTCTGGATATTCTATTCATTGATGTAAATGGGCTGACAAAATCCCCTACTATTATTGTATTACTGACAATTTCTCCCTTTTTGTTTGTTAATATTTGCCTTGTATGTTTAGGTGCTCCTATGTTGGGTGTAGAGATATTTACAAATGTTATGTCTTTTTTTTTTAAGATTTTATTTATTTGACAGACAAGTAGGCAGAGAGGCAGGCAGAGACAGAGCGAGGAGGAAGCAGGCTCCCTGCTGAGCAGAGAGCCCAATGTGGGGCTCGATCCCAGGACCCTGGGATCATAACCTGAGTGGAAGGCAGAGGCTTTAACCCACTGAGCCACCCAGGCACCCCATGTTATGTCTTCTTGTTGCAGTGGTCTTTTTATCATTATATAATGCCCTTCTTTGTCTCTTGTTACAGTCTTTGTTTTAAAGTCTATTTTGTCTGTTAAAAGTATTGCTACCACAGCTTTTTTTCTTACTTTCATTTGCATGGAATATATTTTTCCATCCCTTTACTTTGAGTCTGTATGTGTCTTTAGGTCTCAAGTATTCTCTTGTAGGATAGCATATAGATGTGTCTTATTTTTTATTCTATTCACTTTCTTTTAATTGAAGCATTTATTCCATTTATAAAGTAATTATCAGTAGATACGAACTTATTGCCATTTTTTTTTTTTTTTTTTTTTACTTATTGCCATTTTTTAAAATTGTTCTCTGGTTGTTTTATAGTTCTTTCTTCCTACATTCTTTTGTTCTCTTTGCTTATAGTTTGAGGACTCTCTAGTGTCATGCTTCAATTACTCTCACTTTATTTTGGGGGGGTAATGTATTGGAAGTTTTTGGTTTGTGGTTACCATGTTGTTCATATAGAACATTCTAAGTATATAGCAGTCTAGATTAAGTTGGTGGTTGCTTAAGTTCAAACACAGTCTAAAAGCACTACATTTTTACTCTCCTTTCCATGTTTTTATATATGATGTCATATTTTAATCTTTTTTTTATGTATTCCTTGACTAATTTCTGTGGATATAATCAACTATACTATTCTTGCATTTTGCCCTTCATACTAACTAAATAAGTGATTAATTTGACATTAATGTATGTTTGCTTTTACCATTATTTTTTTTCCTGCCATAATTTTCTTATTTCTAGTTATGACCTTTTATTTTCCACTTAAAGAAGTCCCTTTCACATTTCTTGTAAGGCCAGTTTAATGGTGATGAACTCCTGTAACTTTTGTTTGTCTGGGAAAGTTTTTTTCTTTCAATTCTGAATGACAGCCTTGCCAGGTGAAGTATTTTTGCTTGTAGGTTTTTTCCTTTCAGCAGCCAATCCTTCTGGCCTGCAAACTCTCTGCTACAAAAGGAAAAAAAAAAAAAAAATCAGCTGATAGCCTTAGAGGCTTTTCCCTTTTATGCAATCGTTGATCCCACTCCTGCTACTTTTAAGATTGTTTACTTATTTTTAAATATTTCCATTTTAATTATGTGTCTTAGTGTGGACCTCCTTGGGTTTAACTCGTTAGGGGCTTCCTGACCTGGATGTCTGTTTCCTTTCTCAGATTAGGGACATTTTTAACCATCATTTCTTCAAGTAAGTTTCTGCCCTCTTCTTTCTCTCTTCTCCTTCTGGAGAAGAAAATATGAATGTCAGTATGCTTGATGTGGTCTCAGAGATCCCTTAACTTATTCTCATTGTTAAAATTTCTTTTTCTTTTTGCTGTTCAGCATATGTGCTCTCCATTACCCTGTCTTCCAGTTCAGTTATCCATTCTGCATCCTCTAATCTTCTGTTGATTTCCTCTAGTGTAGTTTTTTTTTTTTTTTTAAAGATTTATTTATTTATTTATTTGTCAGAGAGAGAGAGAGAGGAGCGAGAGTGAGCACAAGCAGACAGAGTGGCAGGCAGAGGGAGAAGCTTGCTCCTGCCGAGCAAGGAGCCCGATGTGGGACTCATCCCAGGACGCTGGGATCATGACCTGAGCCGAAGGCAGCTGCTTAACCAACTAAGCCACCCAGGCGTCCCATCCTCTAGTGTAGTTTTAATTTCAGTTTTTGTATTTTGGTCCTGACTGGTTCTTTATTATATTTTCTGTTTCTTTGTTCTGAGTTCATTCACTTACCTCTCAAGTTCTGTGAGTATCTTTCTGACCAGCACTTTCAACTCTTTGTCAGATAGTTTGCTTATCTCCATTTTGTTAGCTCTTTTTCTGTGGTTTTGTCTTGTTTCTTTGTGGGGACATACTCTTATGTCTCCTCATTTTGTCTCTGTGTTTTTATCAAGTGGATCAACTACATCTCCTGATCTTGAAAGTAGTGGGCGTAAGTTGAAGGCATCCTGTGGTGCCCTATAGCACAATCCACTCCTGGTCACCAGAACCAGGTGCTCTAGGAATTTCCCCCGTGTAGGCTGTGTGCACCCTCCTATTGTGGCTGTGACTGCTGTGGGCACAGTGGTGGGTAGGGTCTGCCCCTAGTGCAGTTAGCTGAGAGGCCTGGTTATAGCACCTCTGGGCATGCTGATGTGTGGGGTTAGCTCCCCAGTCCCTGTGGCAGGGTTTGCTTTGGAGGGACACTGATTCCAGCAAAGGCCACCTGCCAGGTATTGTGGGGGCAGTAGTCTCTTTGAGGGGTTGCTGTTCCCAACTGAGGTAACCTGGCCAGTTATGGCAAGACAGGAGTCCTTTGGAGGGGGCTGGGTAGGCCAGAGTATGTAAGATGGATCTGTTGAAGAATGATGAAGTGAGGCAAGTACTGCTAGCAAGTGGAGAGATTCAGAACTGGCTTTTGCAAGCATGTAGCCATCCAGGCTGAAATAGGGTAAGAAAAAGGGTGCCCTTCAGGACTTCTGTTCCTAGAGAAAGCTTTTGCAGATTCTTGCCCCTCTGACACATGTTCAAAAATCAGTCAACAAATCTCCTTGTATAACCCAGGCACTTACCAAACTGGTTCTTCTGTGCTGGCATACACAATGAGTAATATGGCATGCTGGCTCTTCAATTAAAAGTGGAGACTTGGTTTCCTACGACCTTCTGGCTCTCCTGAAGTAGGTCCTGCTGATTTTTAAAGCCAGACATTATGGGAGTTCATCTCAGTGCAGGCACCCAGGGATGGGGGTGCCCACCCCCTTGTGCCTCCATGCTTGTCCTATCCCTCCCACTTCTGGGTAGTCACAGCAGTACTTTGGTTCCTAACCATGACTTTTCCCTCCTACCCTTCTTGATGTGGCTTTCTTTTTATGACGTTACCTGTTACAGAAGATATGTTCTGCCAATCTTCAGGTCATTTTCAGAGTTGTAATATATGTAGTTGTTACACCTCGGTATAGCTGTGGGGGTGGTGAGCTCAGGATCCTTCTACAACACCATCTTCTCTTTCTGTAATAGTCTTCAAAAAGTTCATTAATCAGAACATGTCACTTAGCTCGTCTCCTCTATTTAATATCCTTAATGGATTCTCCTTTTAAAGTGTAAACTCCTTTGCATGCTCTGCATGATATAACTTCTGTTATCTCAGCATCCCCTTGATACCCTGGTCTACCCCCAGATGCTAGGTATTCCAATTTTTTTTAAAGAAGATAATGTGTCCCTTCCTCAGTGTCTTCCTTTATATACTCTGGAATTAGTCAGAAGTTGGTGCCTTCTAATTTTTAAACTTCTCCTTAAATATTACCTCCTCAAAGATCTAATTAGGTTTCACTGTCCCTGCTGTTCTCCATCACATAAACCATAATTTGTGATTATACTTTTCTTGGCTCACTTGATTTATAGTGTTCTCTGTCACTAAAATATAAGGTGTGTAAGGTCAGGGAATATGTCTATCTTAGTTTTCAACATACATTCAGTGTTTGTCATAGTAACTGATAGTTGGTAAGCAGGCAATAATTATTTTCGGACGGAGTGAATGGATTTCAGTTATGTCTCCTTCTTCATTACTGAGGTTGCTTATCAGAAGTCACAAAATAAAGTTGGTCTCAGTAGTGACTCGGTTACCCAACTTGCTGATGAGGTCACATGATCTGTTTTACCGTCCCTTTCTTCAGGTATCACCACTGTCCTGACAATGACCACCCTCAGCACTATTGCCCGGAAGTCACTCCCCAAGGTCTCCTATGTTACAGCAATGGATCTCTTTGTATCTGTTTGCTTCATCTTTGTCTTCTCTGCTTTGGTGGAATACGGCACCCTGCATTATTTTGTCAGCAACCGGAAACCAAGCAAGGATAAAGACAAAAAGAAGAAAAACCCTGTATGTATCATTTCCCATTGGGACCACTGAAATTTTTATGTAAAAGGGCTCCTGGTTTTGTTTTTGTTTGGTCTTAGCCTGTCTGCAGGCTAAGGCTCAACACTTTGGGCTCCAAAATGAAAACAATGTATGAGTTTGGCCAGGCCATAAGAATTAATTTTGGTTATTTTTTACTTGGAAGAGGCCTGATTCACTAAGGCAGACACTTAACTCTCTTCATTTCATAGGGGTTACAAACACTGTTGAGACATGCATTTATTTTCTAGTTGTTGTTATTTTAGGTTTCATTGATTGTCCTCTTTCTACTCCTTACTGTAACATTCTTAAATGATTGATGTTTTAAATTAACATTTTCATTCAAGGCTTTCCATTAGGAAGCCACAATGTTCTTGAAGTTTCAAAAGATCACCACACTTTTGCAAGTAATTGTGTGTGTGTGTGTGTGTGTGTGTGTGTGTGTATGTGTTTTACCGCCAGAGGACTAAGATTGGTTTCATGCTCAAAATGTATTCTTTTGTTTTTAAGTGAAATGGGTCATCTATTGTTTGGGCAAGTTACTTAGCCTCCTTATGTCTTTATGTTCTCATATATAAGACTAGTATTATAAAAAATACACATCTTAAAGGGCTGCTGTGGTAATGAAGGTAAAAAGCATTACCTGGCACCTTAGAAATCAAAGTCCTTACCATTAATAGTTGATGATGATGGTTGATGTTGATGATTTTTGGATTGATTTCAGTGATTTGGGAAAAGGTAAGATGACTTCATCTTGCCACCAAACTTCAAGTAGAGATGATAAGGCACAAATATACAAGCCTCATGCAATTATCCTTTAAAGTGGATGTTGAAGAGAACAAGTAGCTACCCATTTACACACGTGAGTGTAGTGGCTGTCTGGCTTCTAGGAAGCTCCATGGAAGTTAAGGTCCATTCCTTTCTAAGAGAGGGGCAAAGGAAGTCACCCTAGCATCCTGAATTTATAGATCTTCCCAGTCTGTCATAAAGGCCATGAGGTCCTTGATAGTGGATAGCTCTCTGACCCACCAATTTTGGTGGGGACTATATTTTAACAAGGAAATACAGATGATTCTAGGTTGTATCCTGATGGATCTCCAAGAACCCTGGTGAAATTCTACAAATGGCATATATTTATCTGAATGTAAGAATCTGTAACAGGTAAAGAAAAAAAGCATCATTAATTTTGATGATTAATACAAAAAGAAATGCTTATCCTTAATTTCCCAAATATTCATTATGCTTTATGCAGTCCTTTCCTTCCCTGTTTGCCTATCTTTGCATTTTTTCTATCCTTATTTTATTTTCCTTATTGTGTTTTTTAAAAATTATTATTTCTCCTCATCCTTCACTTTCCATCACACTTTTCCCCAAAAAGAGGGTTCTGTGACACTCAGCATTATTACATGCCAGTATTAACAAGAATGTGAGGGTGAGCTTTTAAACAAGAGTCCTTTGGAAAAATCCCTATGCCCTAATAGCTATATCATTGCAGAGGGGATTAAAGAAACTGAAAAAATCAAATTACCTAAAAATTTTTTGGATTTTCCTCTTGTAAGCCAATTAGATGATTTATCACAACTAGAAAGAGCCTAACCTATGAATGAGAAGCTGAAATCTCATTTTTCCATTAAATATGCCTTTTGGTTCATTGTGTTAAGACTTACCTAGTAAGGCTTCCTTGATGTTAATTAGAAAATAAAATCAAAGTACTTTCATACAGGGAAGTCAGGCAATGGAAAGAGAGCTTCCTCACAAATGGACAACACTGGCTTTGCATTTAGAGAATTGTGGGTGAATTTATTGAAATCTCCAAATTCTATTTTCCAACTTTAGGCACGTACTTTGTTCCAAGCCCAGAATTGTCCTTCTGTGTTTATAATTTCAGTTCATTTTACTATGTTTTTAAACTGTGTTTTTAATTTATCTTATTTTGTCTTTTTCTTTTCTTTTTTTCTTCTTTTAATTAAAAAAAAATGCAATTCTCTTTTCTGTCTACAAACCCAAAGCTTCTTCGGATGTTTTCCTTCAAGGTATAATGTTTTTGGAATGAAAATTCACTGCATGCAACTGCTGAATTTAATTATTAACGCTTACATGGTGTTTCGATTTTTTTTGTTGTTGTTTTTTAGTGAGTAGATATTTAAGCATTCTATGAGAGGTAAGATGAAGAAAGTTCTATAGTTTTTTAGAGTTGAGTCATCAACCCTACACTAATTCTCAGAGGTTTGATCTTATAAAGCTATAAGCTCTCGGACATGTCATTAGGAAAAAAGTCTTCTTTAAACATCAAAGTAAAAACTTATCCTCCCTTCTCAGATAAAATTCACTGACTGCACCTACCATATATACCATAAATGCTCTTAAAATGTAATTTGGTAAATCCTAATGCAAAATGGGATTATTTTTTGATAAGTAACTTTAATAATCTCCATTGTTCTGAATTCTGAACCTATCAATTCTATAAAAGTAATATTCTCTTTGAAACACTTTAAGTTAAAATACCCATCCCTCCCTCATAGGGTAATCCAGGGGCCTTTTGGCTCTATCATGCAATAATGTATTGATATTTCTTTTCCCAGTTGAATTGGGATAACTTACTCAGAGACACTAGGGTTCATATTTATAATATCCTAAAATTAACTCTTCCAAATTAAATTAATCATTGAGATTTATAGTACTTTCATAATTAATGTGGCAGCAAAGATTAAATTATCATTCAATTAATTGGTATTTGTTTCTTCTCACATAGTAAAAAGGTGGTAGCATTTTTTTCTGAATAAACATTGCTGACATTCTGAAGCTTCTAGCTGCTGAATGATAGACAAAACACTACATTTCTTTAAAACATAAGCCATACTACTTGTGGTATAAACTCAGAAAACTCCTATATTTATATATATTTTAACATTTTCTTTTAATAGCATTTAGTGCATTTTCTCAGTGTAATGGGGTTTACTATTTGCCTATAGGTAAGCATGACACAAAATTTGAGTTCAAAATTGATGCATTTTATTTCTCTGTTCTACTCACATGCAGCACCATTAAATGCCTTCATGTAACCAACCTCACATCTAATATTTACTAGACTAAGATTCCATGTAGTTGTTTGATTTAAATCTTTAAACTTTGAGTTCTTTTGGTGTTCAATCTTCTTGCTATAGCTATTAGCTTATGGTATTATTTTCAGCTGCACTGCTTAAGCTCAAAATTTGAAATCTGCAAATGTGTTATCCTTCTAAGTTCAATTTTACCATTGTAGATCACGATTTCATAGCAATTCCTGAGTACTCATTTTCAGATTCATCATTCACCTTGGTGACATTGTGGAGACCTAATCTAGGATTTATCAAGTATAACTAACTCTTATTCCCGACCCTTGTCTCAGGCACCTACCATTGATATCCGCCCAAGATCAGCAACCATTCAAATGAACAATGCCACTCACCTTCAAGAGAGGGATGAAGAATATGGGTATGAGTGTCTGGATGGCAAGGACTGTGCCAGTTTCTTCTGCTGTTTTGAAGACTGCCGAACAGGAGCTTGGAGACATGGGAGGATACATATTCGTATCGCCAAAATGGACTCATATGCACGGATCTTCTTCCCCACTGCCTTCTGCTTATTCAATCTGGTTTATTGGGTTTCCTACCTTTACCTGTGAAAGAGGTATGGGTTTTATTGATGTGGGTCTTATTCACTAAATCTCATGGAGAGAAGATGTCCTTTCTAAGTCCACTTAAAGAATCCCCTGTGTGGTTTATGATAATTTGAATTTGTTTCTATGTTCTAACCTGCTAAACTGTATTGATGTCATATTGTTTGCGCCCAACTCTCCTGTGGTAAGTGTAATTTGAACTTTAATGTTTGCTGTGTTTCAAACCTGCAAGGCAAAGTGAAAATAGAGCAAGAACACTGAAACCCAACAAGATATTTTTCAGCTACAATGATTGAAATCGTGGAAGCCATGACTACTTATAGTGGTGGTGTCCTTAATCAAGTCAAGACACAATTAGATGCAAAAGGTCCAAAACCGTACCCTATGTTCATTTGGGGGCAGGTTGTAGTAAATTTGGTCCCAGTAGGATATGTCCCTCATTTGAGAAAAATCACAAGTCACTTTAAATATAAGAGTCTAGACTAGTAATCTATTACACCTCTATCTCAAGATAGGAAGAAAATTTCCTCCACCTCACATGTACAATGATGTAAATATTTCAATAACGTAGACTGCTTCAAGTTTAATGCATGCATCTCTTTAGAGCCAAAATAAATGGAATGAAGTTAACATCATAAAGCATTGTCTTTTATTCTGTGTCTTTGGGCTATAAAAGAATCATGAATGTAATTATAAGGGTTTGGGTTTGGAACTGGAGGGAGGAATTTTCTCTATCTTCTCCCTCACGCATGAAGATTCAAAGAGCTTATTTTTTTTCCATGTAGGACATATTAAAACACTTTAAGTAACATATAGACTGAATAATTGACATTTGCCACCTCTAAATATGCCCAATTTCATAGAGTATAAAGTAATTGTATGTGCTTGCAGCTATTTTTTCTTCCTTTTAGGATGACTGATAGATTTTAACGGAATTTATTCTCCATCTCAAGATCTGCTTCTAGTGATTGTGAGTGCCTTGTGGGCAGAATCCTTGTCATTTCCTCTTTGGATCCTCAGCACCTTATATAGTGCCTGGCACGTAGTTGGTGCTCAACAGATGTGGTTTGAAGTGAACTGGCTTCATATGCTTCTGTGAATCTCTCTGAGCCAGCGAGAACCAGTGATTCATCTTTTCACATAGGCATTGTCAAATGTTATCTGGTCTTGTGAAAATTAACAGAAGGATCCAAAGATCTCGGCCTAAAATAAATTTATGATAATTAACGAGAATAGCCAAATACTGAAGTCCTATGTTTATGCACAGAAATGGGCCTACTAAGGCATTATTTAGGGTTTATTTTTTTCCAGGTTTGGAGACGAGTTAGCTTTGGCCCATCCACAATTCCACTTGAAGACATGATAGGCAAGAGCAGGATTTATACCTGGCTGATGTTCAGAATGTTGTATTCTATGCTCTGTTAAAAGAAAAAAGTACTGAAGATTAATTTTTAAAAATTGAAAGAATAAACGACTTACATGGAGGTTGATCGTATGACTGTGGCCTCATTCAACTATGTGATAATTACATGAAGTGGTTGTCCCAGACTTCAAACACAATGAGTTGAGCTCCACCTCCATGTACTCATCCTGAATCCTTATTTTTTCTAAAACAGCACCCGTTGTCAGTTCTTTCTTATGGCAATCATTTCTCTAAGTTAGAACTCAATCATAGCCAGTATTAACTAGATAGATAATCTGAAAAGAGTAGAAAAGAAAGAGTGGCTTTGTTATAAAACTATGTAAGGTCCTCATTGAGTCATCTGGATGAATCTTGAAACACATTTAGCTGCCAATTTTACAAACCTTTAATATATCAGTGCTCTAGTATATAACCTCAAACACATGTAAATAGGATTAATTTTTTCATGTTTTGAATTGTTAACATATTTAATGTTGACTCTGGGAGAGTTGTTGGCAAATTTTCAATGGTAAGAAACACATTATTGTCAACTTGAAATGTATTCTGTAATGGGGACACTCAAAAAAAGCTAGCTTTCCAATGTGTGCATAGTACTGGCAATATGAATATATATTATATGTAATCTAATTCTTAATTATTAGCTGCTCCCCATCTATGTATTTGAAAAACCTTTTCACAAAGGGAATTACCTAATATGTGGACTTTTACAATAAAAATGCTGCATTCTATTTGATGGTGGCATGTCAGTGGTCTGGCTGGACTTGTTTGTTGTAAAGATTGTGACTCCTCTTTCTTGCAGCATTCCTCAATGCTGCCTTCCCTTTATGTGAGCTTTATTTGTGAGCAGTGTGATTGTATTATGCAGTGACGTTCCTCACTTCGAAGAAATTGAGAGATATATTTGGGGTATGGAATGGAAATGGAAGGAAGAAATGTCACCGAGTAAGTAAAGCTCAAACCCCAAAACTTGTGTGGTTAAGAACATGGACACTAGTGTCAGACATAATGGGGACTCCAAATCTACCATTTACCTGTTGTTTGACTATTGTCAATTCATCCTTTAAAAGCCTCCATTTTACCAGCTAAAAGGTATAATTATGCCACCCCATGTAGTGGCACTCAGCAAGTGGTCAGAGGTGTCTTCCTTCACTTCTAGGGCGTCTAATATTCTGCTGCCATGATCCTCCCACCTCCAACAGATCAGCTTTCCTTAAAAAAACCCAGCAATACTCATATATGTCTTAATGTGATTCCACAGCATGAGGTTTCATTTTAAGGAGTATTTGTATTGCAAATATTCCATTAAACTATAGGTTGAAGATCTGAGACTCTCTTGTTGAGGAAATCTTACATATTAGTTACTTTTAAGGCCAAAAAGAACCTTTCTCTGTACCACCTAAACTTAAAAACATAGGGAGACATGCTCCAGAGATGGTGTCATATTTTATTGAAGTCCTTTGAAATTCTCCAAAGAAAGTACCATAATCCTTTACAAGCACAGCTGCCCTAACCCTCCTCTGCCTGTCATTCTCTTGGCTCTTCATGGCTGCCTGCATCCAATTTAAACATCTTTCTCACCTTCTAGACACGTTAAAAAAAATAGCTTTCACTTAGGTTTTGACTTCTGTCTAACCCAATGCCCTTATCTTTGGCTGAGTGCATATTCATTGTATGGCCTTGGTCCCCCTTTTTAAGTCTCAATATTATTCTGACTAGTAGCAACAATTTTTGTCTGTGATGAAGGTCAAATTAAATTAACCAAATGGTGCGGTCTTTGGGGATTATGTCAAAAATTGCTATCTCTATGCTTTGTCACTATGAATTTTTGTCAAATGTGTAGGAGAAAGGGAGAATGACCTAGACCAAAAGCTCTGCTGTATTTTTTAGTGCTGGTTAAATTGCCCAAAGGTCACATAGCAAGTTGATGGAACAACTGGGAGAGGTATCTGACCGTTGCTTTTTCTGTTGGGTCTTACAGTGTTCCAGGGTTTGGAAGTAAAATTCTGGAATACTTTTTCTGTTAATGTTTTAGGATCTGCCAAACTTGAAGATGCTTTCTTTCTTTGATCTCGTCCTCACTTTATCGCAAGGAGACAGAAATTTTAGAATACCCAGCAAAAGAGATTATAAATTTTGCATTTCTTTTATTCTCTACCTAAAGTAATGATCAATCCATAGTCAGTGTTACCTACTGCTTTTAGAATTCTGTTTGAAAAAAGAGATCTCCAGCTGAAAAATTCCAGACACAGAGTTGGCCTTTGCCCCTTGGGGTTTGAGATAATAGACAACAAAAGGGTTTCCCATGACTAGTCTCTATACACTCATTATTTCTACTATACCAAGAAAATGGTAGGATTTATTATTACTTGTTCTGACTAAATCATAGACCAATTGTAAATTCACTTGTAACTTTCTTCTGCCATATTTGGGGTATAAAGGTTTTCCCTTATTATTTGTATAACAAAATGGCAAAGAAGAGGTTCTTGTTCCAGTTTACCTAGGTTCAAATCCAGGCCCTGTCAAGACCTATTATACCTGAGAATGGGAATAATAATGGTTTATAACTCACAGTTTTATTATAAGGAGTAACTGTGTTAATACCAAAGGAGTGGATATTAATAATTTCCCTTAGTACATATATGAAAGGTCAGAAAAGAAAAATCACAGGGTCATAATTTACTTTGCTTAAGAATAATGATTATCAGGACACCTGGGTGGCTCAGTCAGTTAAGCATCACCTTTGGCTCAGGTCATAACCCCAGGGTCCTGGCATTGAGTCCTGCATCAGGCTCCCTGCTCAGCAGGGGAGCCTACTTCTTCCTCTGCCTCCTGCTACCCCTACTTGTGCTCTCTCTGTCTGACAAATAAATAATGTTTTTAAAAAAGAATTATCATTTATGAAGTGAATTACTATATATTCCCACTTTCTGAGAATAATAAACATTAATAATAAACAAATATATTTTTAAAGATTTCATCTATTTATTTATTTGATGGAGAGAAAGAAAGAGAGAGCACAAACAGGGGAGGGGCAGGCAGAGGGTGAGGGAGAAGCAGACTTTCTGCTGAGCAGAGCCCAACGTGGGGCTCGAACCCAGGACCCTAGGATCATGACCTGAGCCTAAGGCAGATGCTTAAGTGACTGCCACCCAGGTGTCCCTAAACAATAAATATCTTTACTGATATACCATGCTTGTTTCATGTACATAAAGAAAATTACAGAGGCAAGTATTGGTGAGTAACTATTTCCAATTGGAACAGCGTCACTTAAATTGCCATAGATGATACATATAAAGATACACATGTAGATATCTTTTAAAAACTAAAAAATAATTTTCATTTAAAAATATGGAAATGCAAAAAAATATGGAAATGCTTAATTGGACTGCTAAATAGACTAAGTGACTATTATCAATAGCTGTATAGTTACATTTTAATATAGTATGTTTTTCCAACCTAACTAAGGTAATAAATTACTTTGTAGCTAAATTTATAAGATCCTTCATGAAATGAACAGGAGGACTCCCATTCATAATTGAGGGCCCTTGCCATAAAAAAGAAAAAAAATGTCATTGGGCCAGGGATAGAAAATTCAAGTCACATCTGGGGATTCTTTTTTTTTTTTTTAGATTTATTTATTTATTTTAGAAAGAGAGAGAGAGGGTGAGAACTTGATGGGGAGGGCCAGTGGGAGAGGGAGAAAGAATCTTAAGTAGACTCTGCACTGAGAGCAGAGCCCTAAGCAGGACTCAATCTCACAAGCCTGGAATCACTACCTAAGCCAAAACCAAGAGTCTAATGGTTAACTGACTGTGCCACCCAGGTCTTCCACATCTGGGGGTCTTCCTGACTCTTCCAATTTTGTTCCCCCCAACCCATCTTAATTCTATTACTCTGCTAATGTTATTGATACCATCTAACATTCAGACTCTCTTAAACTGTGTCATTTCTCCACACAGTTGTCTTGATTCATTTGTCTATTTCCTCCTTGAGTCTTTTCCAAAATAGTGCCATAATACTAGAATGCCTTTCTCTGTTCACACAATGAACAGTTCCTAATTAAAACTTCTACCTAGTCCATGAAGCCTTTCCAATCTGACTAAAGTATGATAGGCTATTTTATTTCTTGTAGTACTTAATGGGATTGTTGAGTAGCCTCATCCTAATGTTCAGCTCAGCTAACTACTTATGTTTATTCAATCCTCTTAGTAAACAAATTTTATATGAAAAATTCTGTGACAAGAATCTGATACAAATAATTCAGCACCATTTGCATCTCAACTCAGGTTGTTTATCTTCTATCTCCCTGCCATATAAATTTGCCTTTTAATTTTTTCTGTTACTTGTATTTTTTTATGGGTCCCTCATCAAAGAAGTTTTGATTAAGCATCTCTAAAATCAATTTAATATAAAGCTTTCAGTAAACACATATCAAGAGCCTTGCAAAGGGGACTGTGAGTATAGGAAGAAATAAATTTTAAGGCATTCTCTGCTTCAAAATGCCCATAGTATGATAGAGGAATCAGATAAGAATACAAGTAACTATAATGGAGCTGCACTAAATAGTTACAGGTAGAAGAAATTGTTATTCTAATTAGGTGAAAACTAGAAAAGATTTTCTCTGTAATACAAAGCATTCCACCATATGTGAGGAGGACCCATTACTGCTTTAAAACTTTCTGAACACTAATGAAAACTTTTTAGAAATTCTGAAAAATATTAAAAACTGCAAAAAAAAATACCCTTTATCTACTAGCAAGAGTTAACCACTAAAAGCATCATTTGCCTTTTTCTTTATATAGTGAGATAGATAGATAATAGAAGTATAAACATGATATGGATATAGGTAATAGATACAGATCTGTTTTATATATAGCCTGGTATTTTCACACAATCATACATTTATGTATGTACATATGTAACAAACATTTTCTGGCATTCTGTTATATCATACAGCTGTACCATAATTTATTTAGCCAGCTCCTATTCTAAAAATTTACATTATCTCTTATTTTTATTGTTAACAAATAATGATACAATGAATATCTCTATTTACCTCAGGCACCGTGTATATCGCCCACTATTTAAAAATAATAACTCTCTAGAAGTGGTTTACTACATAAAATAAACACATTTAATAGAGTCTTGGCACAAATAGATGGTACACTCAAAGGGGATAAATGAAGAAAAATTAATGAAGGGGTTATTCACAAAGATGCAGGCAATATTAAAGTTCATCAATGAAAGGAGTGTGTAGTACCATGGAAAAACCATTTTCTTCTGCTTTAGTTTCCTATTGCCACTGTACCAAATTACCACAAATTCAGTTATTTAGAACAACACAAACTCATGATCATACCTCAAAGTCGGTAGTCTGACTGGCTAAACTAAAGATTTTCTCTGGGCTAAGTTTCTTTTGGAGACTTTAAGGGAGAATCTGTTCTCTTCTTTTTCCAGGTTCTAGAAGCGTCCTTCATTCCTTGGCCAGTGGCCCTTTCCCACCTTCAAAGTCAGCGATTAAATCACTCCAACCTCTGCTTCCTGCATCATACCTCTAGTTCTGACCTCCTGCCCTCCCACTTACAAGGATATTGTGACTATACTGGGCCCACCTATATAATCCAAGATATCCTCTCATCTCCAGACTCTAAACCTAATCACATTGTCAAAGTCCTTCGATGTACTTCAAAGTCCTTTGAAGTAAGACATCATATTCACAAGTTCCAGGGATTAGAACATAAACATCTTTGGGCTGTCATTATTCTGCCACTCTAGTCCTGAAAGTGCAAGAGGAAGGAGTATTGGAACCTAGAAAATGCCATAGAATAGAAGCCACCCAACGGGAGCTGTGATTTTAGATAGATGATACAGCCACTGCCCTTAACGAGGCAGGGAGGGAGGGTGGGAACAAACACCCAGAAATCTCTCCTACCTAAAGCATCCCACTGGTCAAACTAAATGGAAACAAGAGGGCAAGGACACCCAGACAGTGTGGCTTAGAGAGATTAGCCTCATGGGATATACCTCAAGATAAGGAAGGCTAGAGAACAGGTCTAGAGAAAAAGAAGTTATCCAGCAAATCTCCAAAAATTAATGCATGTAATGCATGACAAAGCCTCTTTGTTTGCATCACAGTCATCAAAACTCTGATTATAAAGGTTAAATTTAGGTCTTTTCAATTGATACCTAATCCATGAAAAAAAGTAGACTCTAAAGGGAATCACATTGGAATACTAAAAACTGATGTGTTTTACACTGTGTATTCTGCTCACCATGAACAACTTTCCAGTTGGCTTTATAACAGTTAAGGAAATGGCTTTCAGGAAACTGCTTTTGGGGAGTTAATGTGGGCTAATAGCTATGGCCCTCTTGTGAGCCCCATGGCAAATGTCCAAGTCAGTAAATGATTTATAGGGTAAAGCAGCCTGGAGCTATTTTAACAAAATGTGGACCTTCTGAGGCAATATTTCTCATCTGCTATTGCTCGCTTTAAAAAGAGACATGGCTTCTGATTTAGGGGTACCCCAAGGGTACAATTCTATATTGGATTGAAGCTAAAATTAGCAAACCCAGAGTCCTATTTCTGTAAATAAAATAACTATAGGGACAAGTGAGACTTTATTGGATACAATTTAACTGAAAGTGACTGCAAATAAAACCACATGGAAAATGGATCAATTTATAGACTCTCTGAACCCAGTGTCCACAGGGTACAAGACTACGACTTCCTTAGTGAACAGTGCTCTGGCTCTCTTGAAAATGAGAAGGAACTGAGTCCTCATGAAGGCCAGATTTGAACCTTGCTGTATAGTAGTGCCATTAAACTTCGTACTTAAATTTAGTTCCTTTTCTCTTTAAAGCCTCTATTGACTCTGTCTCTACTCTTTTAATCTTTCACTTTTTCCCCCCCAAACACTTGATGCCTTTGTAAAGGAATGCAGATATGATTCGATTCAAAACACATGTTGAGTACTTGCCATTCGCCAAGCATTGCACTGTGCTTTGGAGATACCGTGGTGAAAACTATTGGCAAGGCTTTGTCCTTATAGAGTTTACACTGCATTGCCAAACAAACAAACAAACAAACAAAACTGCTTTATATTTGAAATTCAGTAAGTGTTGAGAATTATTAATGTAAAAGAAAAGAGCTAATAAAAAATCCCCATATATATATGGGGAGGAGGACTTAAGCTGGTTTCTTTCATTAATTTTAATATACAGTTGACCCCTGAAAATTCAGGGGTTTAGGTACTGACTCTCTGTGCAGATAAAAATAAACATATAACTTTGGACCCCCACAGAATTTAACTACCAACAGTCTCCTAATGTTGAATAAGTCTTACAGATAATGTAAACATTAATATATTTTGCATATGTATTTTATATTGTATTTTTACTGTAAAGCTAGAAAAATGTTATTTTAAAAATCATAAGACAGGGGCGCCTAGGTGGCTCAGTGGGTTAAAGCCTCTGTCTTCGGCTCAGGTCATGGTCCCAGGGTCCTGGGATTGAGCCCCGCATTGGGCTCTCTGCTCAGCGAGGAGCCTGCTTCCCCCTCTCTCTCTGTCTGCCTCTCTGCCTACTTGTGATCTCTCTCTATCAAATAAATAAATAAAATCTTTAAAAAATAAAAAAATAAAAAATCACAAGACAACATTTACAGAACTGTCTCAAAAAAATCTGTGTATAAGTGGACGTGGACAGGACCAACTTGTGTTACTCAAATTTCAACTGTATTTATATCTTTTCTGTCTATATCTATTTGTATTTATAACATATAGACAGAAAATAAGACTAGAAGGTGGTGGATCATTGGGTCTCCCCAGGATAATACATTTTTCATTTAAAAATCCCCACTAGAATATAATTATTCAGGACACTTGTTAACAACATTATGAAAGTCTATTCAAGAGAGACTATTGCAGTGGAAGCTGTGCATGGAGGAAAAGATTGGGTTCAACCATAAATAAAAGGGCAAGTGGGAACTTATGGCCATGGAGTACAGTAGGAAAACTACAAAAAGGACACATTAAGGCTTAGAGGAATCTTTTGCTAGACTGACTCAACAGGATTCTTTTGAAACTGGGCACTGCAAAGATGAATACACAAGTCCAAAACTATTTGAGATAAAGGGCTCAGAGAAGCTGAACTAAAGCTTGGTTAAGGAGAGAATCTTTATTAGTACCTAATAGAGTAGTAAATCAGTTTTTCTTTCAAAATTGTCATTTCTGTCATTTATATGAAGTTACATAGCCAACATGCATTTCTTTTGAACACGTGTTGGTTTTTAAGCACAGTGACATTACCTAGCAACTAAACAGTAGAGAATCTTAAAGCGTTCTGAAAGATGTTTTATATTAAATTATTGACCTCCGGTGCTCACTTTGGCAGCACATATACTAAAATTGGAACAATACAGAGAAGATTAGCATGGCCCCTATGCAAGGATTACACACAAATTTGTTAAACATTCCATATTTTTATGATTTCTCTCATAGGTGGAATTTAAGAAACCAAATAGATAATCATTGGAGGAAGAAAGGGAGAGGCAAACCAGGAAGCAGAATGTTAACTACAGAGAACAAATTGATGGTTGTTAGGGTCCGTGATCAAAGGAGCGAGACTGATACAAAGCGAAGGTCAAGTAAAGCTTTATTCTGCGCCAAGCATCGAGAATCAAACCAACCGGTCGGGGCTGCCCCTTACAAAGAAGGCGACCCCTCCCAGCCTTACAGACTAACTTTTATAGGGCAAAGGCCATGTGGTTGAGCCTGGCCACACACAGGTGGCCACTGAGACACAGACACACAGAGAAAGTTGCCCAGTCATGCTAGGTCACACACGGGTGGCCAATTGAATTACAATTTACCCTATAGTAGATATTTGAACTAGCCTATCACCTTGGTCAGAACTGGTGCCCAAAAGGCACCCAAAAGGTGGGGCCCACACTCCTTGGTAGCTAGGGAGACAGTATGCACGCTTCACTGATTGGATGTCTCCACCTGGCCAGACTCATTCCTGCATTCGGCTCTGTTATCTCCACCTGACCTGACCCGCCCTTGTATTTGGGCTCTGTTATCAGGACTCTGTTATCATATTTTACTGGTTTCCCGGACTTGATTTTAAGTAAGTCCCGGGGCGGGGGTGGGGGGAGGGGTTGCGTGCAGGGTCAGTTTAAGTTTTACTGCATAAACAACAAAATGGCTGTTCAACCGAGATGGAGCCGCTCTGGCTAAATAGGCCCTTGCAATGGTTACTGGAGAGGAAGTGAGCAGGGCATGGATTAACTGGATGATGGATATTAAGGAGAGAATTTGTTGTGATGAACACCTGGTATTGTATGTAAGTGCTGACTCACTAAATTGTACACCTGAAACTAATATTACAGTGTATGTGCGCTAACTAGAATTTAAATGAAAACTAGAAAAAAACTGAATAAACACAAAAATATATTGTTCACCTCCCTAGTTTGGCAGTAGAGAATTGGCACTATTTATTAAAGCAAAAAAATTCCTGCTACTGCCATGAAAGTTATGGCTTTCAGGCTTGCAATGAGTTATGCTAAAAATTATTTTACATTACAAACAAATGCACATGGTCCACATATAAAATAATGGCAAAAAGGTATTAAATTGGAAATTTACTATGCAAGTGAAAACCATTAATTCAGAAGTAAAGATCTGGTAGCAAAATCCTTACCCCTCCCAAATTTACAAAATGTATACATGATATGGCCTTCCTTGTAAAACTATAAACATCTTAAAAGTGGGGGCTACAGTTTTTACCTCCAAATTTTTATTAAAGCGAAAGAAGTCCTCACCCTTAATAATCAGTTGAGAGATAAAGGAGAATTTTCAAAATAAAACCTGTAAAATGAATGCCACTCACTATGATTTGTGAAATTTTCATTTAAAATACCCATATATGTATATATATGTATATTTTTATTTTTGAAAGAGAATAGTCAGAGCACTATTTTTTTTTTTTTAAGATTTGTTTACTTATTAGAGAGAGAGAGAGCATGCACACACACAAGAATGGGAAGTGGGAGAGGGAGAAGCAGACTTCCTGCTGAGCAGGAGTCCTGCATGGGGCTCAAACCCAGGACCCTGAGTTCATGACCCAAGCCAAAAGCAGATGCTTAACTGACTGAGCCACCCAAGCACCCCTCAGAGCACTGTTTTTTAATAGCTTACGTCTTAAAACCACTCAAATGCCTATCAACTACAGAATGAGTAAAAAAAGCTGTAGAATATTCACACAACAGCATATTCTACACTACATAATTTATGAAAACCAGATCAATTACAAATAACAACATGAATGAATCCACATGTATAATCATGTATAATATAGAGCAAAATGCCAAACTCAAAGAGAATATTTTGTTTCACTTACATAAAATTCAAAAAGAATTCAAACTAATCTATGGTAATGAAGGAAAATTCTTATGGGGATGGGAAAGGAGAGGATTCCTGAGCTCAAGAGAGGCTTCTGGGAACTGATAATACCATTTTCTGCTCTGTATTCTGGGTACATGGGTAGGTCATTTTGTGAAAATTACTTGATCAGTGTTCTTTCCAGTTTATGTAGTTATTTTAGAAAAGACTCAAAAATACTTAAAGGGATATAACTACATATATACATTTTCTATATTCATTTATATCTATAGATATTAATATACCATCAAAATAAAATGTAACTGTTGGATTTTAAGCCAGAGGCACAATATAAAGACTCTTCAAAGAAAATCAAATCAGTTTTATTCTAACTCTGTTTTTGCAACTAACCAGCATTGTGACTTCAAGGAAAAGAGAAAAGACTCAGAATATTCTCAGGAGAAATTTGGACCACATTAATTCCAGGTTTACTTTCTATAACTTATATAAGATGTGAGTAGAATTTCACATAACGTCCCAAGTACAAACACTGCCTTTAAAAAAAAAAAATGAAGGGAATGGATAAACTTTCTGGAGTATCAGTAGACCCATTGTTATGTTTATTTAGGTTTATATTGGTTACTTTACAAAATCCATTTTTAAAGTGCATTTTAACTATGTAATTGCAAATAGAAAAACTGACATGTTAATAGTTGGAAAATATTCCGTAAGATGTATGAACAGAATAATCCTATTGTTGTAGAAAATATACCTATATGTATATCTGTACTCATACAGTAGCCTTCATTTCTTGATTTAAGAGAATCGGGTATGTCTGTGTGGCTTGGTTGAGCTCCTGACTCTTGATTTTGGCTCTGGGCACGATCTCAGTGTCCTGAGATTGAGTCTTGCTTCAAGGCTCCATTGGGCTTCACACTGGGCATGGAGTCTGCTTCTTTCTCCCTTTGTCACTACCCACCCCAGCTCATGTGTATATGCATGAGGCATGTGCATTCTATCTTAAAAAAAAAAAGAAAAGAAAAGAAAAGAAAAAGAATCACGAACCCTCACCAAATGAAATTCTTTTTTTAAAAATTTTTTTAAAAATTGGGGTAAGTACACATAACTCTTGCCACTTTAACTACTTTATTACTTTAAGTAATCTTTACCCCAAATGTGGGGTTTGAACTCATGACCCTGAGATCAGGAGTCATCCCAACTGATCCAGCCAAGCGCCACCAAATGAGGGAATTCTAAATGCTATTTTCCCTCGTGCGTGCTATATACATTTGCTGACAGAGAACTTGGCACATAATAATTAACTGCCTTTGTGACGTGTGACCTGAAATTGTTTTCTCTATTCACTGTTCTAGTAGCCATGGGTCCATGTCCTCTGACCAGAGTCACCTGACCCTCTAGCTGTGCCTAGATCTCAGATGCTTTGAAAGCCAGCTCCCAAAGTGTTATCCAATAAGAATCAAGTGCTTTGCCACCCATCTAAGAAGGAGCTACGAAGTCACTACATTTAAAGGAAATCACAACCAGCAATTTCTCTGGGATCCTAACTCTTGGCCCCCAAAATAAATTTTTAGTATGTACCGTAGTGTATTTTAAGTCAGAAAATCCTGAAGATAACTTCCAAATTTGGTAGATAGAATATATAATTATGAAGTGATGGATGGATAGGTAGATGATAGATATAAGAAAAAAATGCTAATAAAATCACCCTCTGAGTTTTCTAAAATCCTTAGCTATGCACATGAGTTAATAATCAGGAAAGGGATATGTTATTAAACTAGAAAATTGCTATGATAAAAATCAGGACTTTTAGAATACATTATATGTGGTCAGGGTAAGAAAGAGCTTTCTTAGAGAACAAGAAATTCTACCTAAAAAATCCCTACCAGTAATGCACAGGACAGTGGTACATAGACAATAAGCCAGAACAAACAAACAAATAAACAAAAAGTATTTTTAAAATGCTAAATTTTCTAAAGAACAGAAATAGAGTGCACCCACTTTCCACTGTTGTTTAAACACATTCCCACAGTCCTTTCCTCAAAGCCCTTCCTGTTCAGATGGCATTTCAGAAAGCTATTTGAAGACTCAGCTTCTTCCACACCCACCCCTCCCTTTCAATTCCATTTTTTTTTTTTTTTTAAAATACAGAAAATGCTCACAGGAAGCACCAGAATAGTAGCTCTGGAGACTGGAATTCTCTTTATACTTCTGTCATTAGTGGAGCTCAGGTGGCAACAGTCGATCTATGTTCCACCATCCCACAGTGTGTCTTAAATATTTCTGAAGTGGCAGGATCCAACAATTGGGTCATGGTGGCCGTTGTCCAGTCAGTCACAGTCACTCCGCTATGAGGCTGATGAAAGAACATTGCAACATTCCACTTCCCTAATGTGAACTGGTTAAGGATGATTAAATAGTGTGCTTTGCTCTCCATAGTACCCACACAGATAACATGATGTGTTTGAAGAAGGTACTGTGGAAGGTACATATTGGTTTTTTAAACATTATAGAATCTCACAGCTTACGAGGACCTTAAGGATCATCTGCTTCATTCAGTAAGACCTTTATTTAATTACTCATTCATTCAAAAGATTAATCATTTGCTAAGAGCTAGAATTAATGCTGTACACTGAGGACAGAACAATAAACAAATCACAGAAATTTGCTTCCTTGTTAAATTTATACACACACACACACACATATATATGTAACTTATTTATATATAAACCTATTTAATAAATATTTTTGAGTACCTGCTATGTGCCAGACACTGGGAGGCATTAAGTCTAGAACAGTAAACAAGGCTGAAGCAATTGCTATGGAGACTCATATTCATCACCCATATCCAGTGTGTAATGGTTCTACCTTCAATTGCCAGCTCCTAAATTTCTTTGATTGAGGGCTTTTGGATCAGTGGAATTAATTTTGTTGTCTACACAAGCTAGAAGTGTCAGGGAGTTAATATTCGCTCCTCCACTCACCTGCCATTCCCTTAGATACCTTCAGCAAATATCTGGTAGGAGCTGGTGGTCAGGGTGATTAACCACTCTGGGTTGTCTAGGATTGAGGGGTAGTCAGTGTTACCACTTCACATTCAGGGCAACTATGAAAGAATGTAAATACACAAACTCTCTCCTAGGTTGGGATAACTCTGAGATGCAGATTTTACAATGGCTCCCAGAGGACCTCAGCATATTAAGCTCCACTAACCTACAGCAGTAATGCACTTGAACTTTTCATCGGCTACCTTCCCTTCCCTCTCTCACTTCTTTACTCGGCCTCCAATTTGTCCAGAGATCACCTCCAAAATTTGTACTTGATTCCTTCCCTCAGACTCTGCTTCTGGGGAAAACTAAACTAAACTACTGTCCCAATGCCACCCTTGAAGGGATGTAAAGTTCAGTGACAGAGTCAGGTAAGAAAATGAGTAATGATAAGGCGGTGTGATGAATTCTGTAAGGAAACAACCATGCACTCTGGGAGAATGTAGTAGGATCTTGGTAGGAGAGAGAAGGCTTACAAGAGGAAGCTCCATTAAAGTTGAATTGTGAAGGGCCCACTGAATGGGGGAAGAAGGATATAGTTTTTAGGTGGGAGAAAAAAATCTGCTAAAATTTTAGAATTGAAATGAAGCACAACCTGCTTAGGTTGGCGTTGAGAATAAAGTGAGTAGTTTGCATGGAAGAAGCCATAGACGTAAGGAGATGCTAGTTCTCGAATGACCTTGCATTGCCCTGGTAAGGAGTTTATCCTGAGGACAGTGGAATGGCAGTGACAGGCTTCAAGTAGGCAAGGAAGTGACATGATCGGATTTGACTTCAGAAAATCATTCAGACTGCCTTGTGAAAAATAGATTGGAGGGGTCATGACCTGAAGCAGGGACACCAGTTAGGAAGCTACTCCCCTGATTCAGGAGAGTGGTGATTGTGTTTTAAACAGTGAGGAGAGAGAGATAGAAATTCCTGCATTTTTAAGATATTAAGAAAGCAGAAGTTACAAAATCTGTGATTTATTAGAGATGCTCTATAAGCCAAAAAGTCCAGTTTCTTGCTTGTATGAGTTGATGGAGAAGTGGAAAATCATTGTAATAGTAAGCCAAATGGAAGATTTCAGGTTGGGACCTGCTGGATTTGAGTTTTTGTGGAGAATCTCTTGCGTATTTAACCTTATGGTATAAAAAATGATTAGTAGAGCGGGATTAGGAATTAAACACACCTGGATTCTAGGATTCTAGTAGTACATGTTGAATAATTTACTAAATAACTCTAAGCCTTGGTTTGCTCATCTTTAAATGGGGACATTATTTTAAACCTACTTTATAAGGCTGTGATAATTCATGAGATGGGTTTAATGGAGGCCCTGATTTGCGGTTATTTCTCAATTATTATGATTCTTATATTTAGTAGCAGTATTACCATTCAGGTGTGATTTGCAATAGATACTCAGATATTTAGATTGGAATCAAAGAGAGAGATATAGACTGGAAATATTGTCTACATTATTAGAAAACCGTACAGGAAGATCCGGGACTGGACAGGATTACTGAGGGATGACATTCAGAATAAAAAAAAGAAAAAAAAAGTGGATATAAATAGAGGAAAACAAAAGGAAAATCCAATAAAAAAGGCTGAGAAGGACTCAGCAAGAAGTGTGTGGTGTCACAGCACCTACCTCCTCTGAAATAGAGTGCAATGCAAGGAGAGGGTAATGAACAGATCAAGTTCCACACAGAGTTTACCTAAACCTGGGACTGGGAAGTTTCCATTGAATTTAGTAGCAAAGAAGTCAATGGTGATTTTATCTACAACAGTCTCAGCTGAGTAGAGGTGGCAGAAGTCAGATTGTAGTTGTCTAAAGCACAAATAGAAGGTGAAAGAATGGAGACAGCAATTGCAGACAACTCCTTTAAGACACTTGGTTGTGAATGGAGAGATAAGAAAAAGCTCCAGGGGGGTCTAAAAGAGGCGAAGGGAAGTTTTTATCTTTTAAAGATGGGAGAGAGTATTACATGTTTAAATACTGTTGGAAAGGAGTCATAAAGAAAAAGTTGAAGACAAAGAAAATAAACTGTATCACTAATGATCCAGACTTTTTTGTTTGTTTGTTTGTTTATTTGACACACAGAGAGAGATCACAAGTAGGCAGAGAGGCAGGCAGAGAGAAAGAGGGGCAGAGAGGGGGAAGCAGGCTCCCCACCAAGCAGAGAGCCGGATGTGGGGCTCGATCCCAGGACCCTGAGATCGTGACTCGAGCTGAAGGCAGAGGCTTAACCCACTGAGCCACCCAGGCACCCCATGATCCAGACTCTTAATGATACTAACTGCAATGGGATCCATAGGTGAAGGAAAAACATCTTTAATATCATAACGATGTGGTGAGATGTGAAGGTGGTCCATCATGAAGACTATAATGTTCCTGATGGACCAAAAGTTCTACAGAGGGGTAAGTCCTGATGGAGATGGTTATAGTGAAAGGTCACAGAATACATCTAAATTATACAGATTACCAGATACCAGTCCAGATCTGTAGAATCAGAATCTTTGAATTTTGGGCCCAAGATTATAATCTTCTAAGTAATTAGCATGAAAAAGAAGATCTAATTTATGAAGCATTTGAGAAGCAATGACCTAGTTAGCATTAAAGAATAGGTGTTAACACACACACACACACGCATGCACGCACAAACCTAATACCTTTATAAAGGCATTAATCCCATTCATAAGGGCTCCATCCTCATGATCTAGCCACCTCCCAAATGTCCCACTTACAATTACCATCACATTTGGGATTAGGTTTCAACATATGAACTTTGGAGAGGCACGAACACCAGGGATAGCAGTCAGTCATCGACCTCTCAGCTAGAATTCCACCAAGGACGAAATTTTAACAGAGAAAGCCCCATTTCTTGCTCTACAAGTAGCTCTGAGATGTCTAAGTTGTTCTCAGTCTCTTATAAAGGCTCTGTTAGTCACTGGATAGTAATTACATGATGTTAGTTTGCAAACAAGGAAGTTCTACACCAGAGGTCATTGCTGCAGACATTAATGGACAACCTAGAATATTAATGAAGAGATTTGGGGGATTCTATAAATCCTCTGAACTGATGTGTATTTTTTTTCCAACTCAAATAAATCAAAGAAGAACCTGCTTGCAGTGTATATAATCAGAAACCAGTGCTGGGTAGTTGTGTTCATCCTATTCCTATTCTTAGTTTTCCTATCTACTAACATTTGTCTCCAAAGTGGCTACATCAATTCAGGCTCCCACCAGAAAAATATGAGAGAAAAATGTTTTTCTTATTCCTGCTGATACATATTACTTTAAGACTTTTAATACTTTTTCTAATCTTCTAGGTGTGAAATTGTGCTGCTATTCTTTAAACTGCATTTTTCTTTATGTTCATGAGGTTCAGTATCTCTCCTTACCTATGTGATCATTCAAATTTCTTTTGTAAATTGACTACTCATATCCTCTGTATATTTTTTCACCCTTTATCTCTTTCATTCTTTCTGTTTTCTTTTTCAGTCTTACTCAGTTGTAAGTGTTTATTTTGCGGTGATCATATTTAGCCTCTGTTGTCGATGCACAGATGTTGTATTTACCTTCTTTCAGTTTACCCACTGTTTTTTAAACTTCATGATTTCTAAAGCATACAGAAGTTTTTAATTCATAATTGTTGTTTATGTACTTTTCCTTCAAAAAGTCTTCCTTAAACAGTAATTAAAAACCACATTTGTATATCTTACTATAATACTTTTATACTTTTCTTTTTACTTTAAAGTGATTATTCTAGTTGGAATTTAACTTCCTATGATTTAAAGTAGGACCTAACTTATTTCATATGCTTAAAATTAACCCAACAAAAATGATTTCCTAATCAGTTATTTGTCACATTAAAGTGCCTTCTACTTCTGCCATAAAATAATCTATCATCTACCCATCTATCTTCCTATCTGATCTTTCCAGAAATCTCTATTCTGATCCATTTATTGTAGTACTGCAACATAATATAATGTCTGCACAATTTGTAAAGGATCTGTAAAATTATATAATGTATGTACTGCTGCATTTTTTAATATAAGATTGGGTATATATGTATCATCTATACATGATATATATATAAGATTGGAGATATATATATAGATAGATATTTTACATATCTATCTATCTATATATGATAACCTAATTGAAAGCAACCTTAAATAAACTGATTATTATAAGCCTGGTATATCCATGTAATAGATTACCATGGAGCAGCTGAAATAATGAAACAGATCTAAGCTCATTGATATATAAAAAAAAATTTAAAAATCCATAAAATACTGTTGAGTTAGAAAAGCACATTACAAAATTATATGGACATATAGATTTAGTCACCAAGTTGCATTTGGTGTATATATTCCTTATGTAAAAAAAGCATACATATAAGAGCCATATATATACAGATACATAATAAATTTAAATTTTAAAACATGGAAGGGTTTACACAAATTCTTGAGAATGCTAATTTCAGCACTACATGTCATCTTTGAGGTATGAGGAAGAAAGAGAGGAAGGGCAAATAGGAGAGGAAAAAAAAAAGAGGGAGGAAGGACGGGAGGGCTGATAGACGGGTGTGAAGGAGGATGTTCAGTGAGAAGAGGAATGCTCACTTTGTTCTTTCTATTAGTACATGTGCCTTTAGTAGTATACAACAAGCATGATTTATTTGTACCATAAGAAAGACAGGAACCATCTATATAATCAGATGGGTATATCTCAATTTCCATAATCACACACATGGCCATAGCAATTATCAAGTAAAAACCAAAAAAGATGAGTTCTTCTCTTCTCATGTTAATAGAACCCATGCTGATGCATTGACTGCATTAGTTTTGGAGAACTGTACTGAAAGGCAAGGGAGATGTTATTTAAGCTGGTGTGATCAGAATGTCCCCTTTGATGAGGTGACATCTGAGTAAAAACTTTTATTGAGTGGGTGTGAGGGTCTTGCAGTAAATCCATGGGAGGAGTATTAAGGGCAGAGGGAGCAGAAAGAGCAAGGTCTACGACTAAGGCTAGTCCAGGAACAGTATGGCTGAGGACAGTAGGCAAAGCAGGGAGGGAACCATTAGTTATATGAAGAAGGGACTTGAACCTATTAGGATTTTGGACCTTAATTTTTGTTGACACGTTTGGACAAGTATGATGGGATGGGAAAAAAAGATAATAAAAATATTTAAGACACTGGTAGGAAATTCAAGAGGCATAAAATAGGAGACTAAAATATGAGAACAAGTAACTCATAGAGGCAGGTGGTATGGAGCTGCCAACTTTGATTCGTAGCCTATAAAAGACCAGCCACTCAAAAGAACCAGCCATTTGCTTGTACTCTCATTTACCTCATTCTTGTGGTTATAAGGATTTCAATATTCTGTCCAGCCTTCTTTTTCTTTTCTCTCCCTAAGCTTTCTTGAGTTTACTCCTGATTATTCTAGGACTACCTACCAAATCTAGTACATTTCTATCCTCAACATAAGAGATTCCACTCTTGATAAAAACTGCCTAACAATTGGTAACTACAACATCTGTTTTGTGAATAAGGAAATTGGGAGACTCAGAAAGGGAAAATAAGCATGTCTAAGATCATTCAGGGACTTACACATTTTCCACAGAGTATCCCAAGCAGCCAGGAAAAATAGTCCATCCTGTGATGTGACTTCAAGCAGGGGTCTTAGTTCCTACTTAGACCAATGACTTCTTTCTTATTCCTGGGTCATTTGTTAATTCTAAAGTTTTGGATTAAAATGATAGGTAACTCTGGTCCCCATTCCCCTCTTGCTGTGTAGCTACTGTTTACTCTTTATTTATGTCACCTATAGATTTTTTTTTTTTAATTCCAACTTTGCCTCCAAAATAATTAATGTTGTTCAGAATTTCAAGATGTTTGTAGCTATGATCATGTCAGAATTAGAAGTCAGTGGGTTTGTACAACTGAAAAATAGTATGTTCTTGTATACAAGGGACTTAAAAATCTAGGTTCATTTGCAATGTTACAATGTTAAAATCAAATTATAAGTAAGCATGCAAGGACAACACAGGCTTTTTGTTTGTTTTTTTTGTTTTAAACTAGTGCTACAAAGACCAGTTATTTTATTGTAACACTGTGATAATATCCTTTCTTCTCAATTTATCTTTATAATAGAGAATCTCACCAAAATTCTTGAGAATATCTGAATTTTCTCCTAGCATACTTAACTATTCATTTTTTGCTGGTTTTAAACTAATAGTTCCCAGTTTTTTTGTATCAAACTCTTGGCCCATGTTTCTGGTTAAAAATACAATTTTAAGTTACTGTACTTTAATTTTAATTTGATATTAAGATCACAATAGACAGAAGTTTTAGTAATGTTTCTAAGTAATTTCATGTTGAAAACTATTTTAAAGTCTTACCCCTTCTTTCCCTTTCCCCTTCAATTAACGTACATTAATATGACATATATTTTTGTATTTACTTCTCAACCTATAATTCATCTATCCATCACTATCTTAATCCATACACATTTTCAGGAGTAAAATTTATAAACAGGGAAATGCATAAATCATGAGTGTGCCATTATATCACAAATGCATACACTTGTGTAATGCAAACCAATTTCAAGAGATACAACATTGTCACCCCTAGAGAGTTCCCTCATGTCCCTGCCAAGGGAAATCTATCCATCATCTCCCCACAGACAATCACTTTGGTGACTTTTTTCACCATAGTTGAGTTCCACCACTACTAGAATATTATATAAAAGAAAATATACAATGTATCTTATTTTGTGTAAGGCTTCTGTCACTTGGATAATGTTTCTAAGATTCATCCATGTTATTGTATACATCAGTTGTTCCTTCATATTTCTGAATAGTACCTTCTTATAAAAATATACCTAAGTTTGTTAATCTACTTTTTGATGAAAAGTTAATTTTTTTCCAGTTTAAGTATTCTACAAATAAAGTTTATGTGAACACTGTCTTTCAAATCACTTGTGGGCATATGCTTTCATACATTTTGGGTATATTTCTAGTAGTGGAATTGCTAGATCATAGGGTAGATATATGTTTAACTTTATAAAAAAAAATCAGAACTTTTTCCAAATATGTTATAAGACTTAACAGTCCCATAAAAATGTATGAGGATTCCGGTTGTTCCATATCCATAAAACATTTGTTGTCATTTAATTTTAGCCATTCTAGTGAATGTATCTCCTCGTGGTTCTTTTTCCAAAACTGAATGGAATTGGAACTTCCAGGAAGATATGGCAAGATTACTTTGGGATTTTGCATACCACCTGCAAGAAACCACCTACTTCAGAAGACTACACCAGTTTAGAAGTAGAGCACTGAGAGTTAACTTCCTTGAAGAAAATGGTTTTCATTTCAGTCCAAGTAATGTGACACCAGATGGCTTAATCAAATTGATGGATTAGATGTAATTTCATTGAGAAAAGCAATTTCAGAGATGAAGAGTTCAAGAAAGCAAGGCATATTTTCATTTGCCAGATTGCAATGTTCTTGGTTTTTAATTTAACCATATATCCAATAATTTTGTATATCTCTGTTACAATTAAAACAAAGTATATTAACTAAATTGGAGAAATAAATATAAAAATACTGTTATTCTTATAATATTTTTCCTGCTTATCTGGTTGTTTTCCTGGCTTTTTAAAACTATAAAGCATGAAATAAACAGTTGACCCTTAAACATGGGTTTGAACTGTGTATGTCCACTGTATGTGGATTTATTTTTATAAACAGAGTACAGTAAATGTATTTTTCTTATGATTTTCTTAATATTTTTTCTCTAGCTTACTTTACTGTAAGAATATAATACATAATTATATAATATATAAAATATGTGTTAACTGTTTATGTTATTGGTAAGATTTTTGAGCAATAGCAGGCTATTAGTAGTTAAGTTTCAGAGTATTAAAAAGTCATACATGGATTTTTTTTTTCTTTTTTGAGAGAGAAAGCACAATTGGGGCAGAGGAAGAGAGAAAATCCCAAGCATGTTCCATGCTCAGTGTGGAGCCCGACATGGGGCTTGATCCCACAACCCTGAGATCAAGACCTGAGGTGAAATCAAGAGTCAGACAGTCAACAGACTGAGCCACCCAGGATCACTCATACATGGATTTTTCATTGCATGGTGTGTTGGGGGGGGGGCAGTTGAGTCCATGTCCCTAACCTCTGTGTTGTTCAAGGGTGAACTATATTGCCTGGCATTATGAACTATACAGTAACAGGTGAGCCACTGGGTAAAATTTGTAAGGATTACCAAATTGCTTCTTGTAAAATCACAAGCCCACTTTTTAAAAAAAAATTTTATTTTATTTATTTGACAGAGATCACAAGTAGGCAGAGAGGCAGGCAGAGAGAGAGAGAGGAAGGGAAGCAGGCTCCCTGCTGAGCAGAAAGCCTGATGCGGGGCTCCATCCCAGGACCCTGAGATAATGACCGGAGCCGAAGGCAGAGGCTTTAACCCACTGAGCCACCCAGGCACCCCCACAAACCCACTTTTTTAAATTGTTAAGTTTCTTCACTTACTTCAACTATGTTGCCTCACTAGTACGTGTCTTACACTATTAGTGCATAAATTCTAAAGAGATAACTGTTAAAAGACATTGTATAATTTAGCAGTTTATGATACTTTTCCCAAGGGTGTTAGGAAGGTGGTATGCAAAACAAAACCAGATAAAGACACCACAAAAAAGAAAAAAAAAGAGGGAGAGAACTACAGGTCACTATCTTTGATGAACACAGATGTGGGAATACTCAACAAAATTCTAGCAAACATAATCCAGCAATACATTAAAAAAACATCATTTACCACGATCAAGTGGGATTTATTCCTAGGATGCAAACATGGTTTAATATTCACCAATCAATGTGATACATCATATCAATAAAAGAAAAGATAAAAACCATATGATCATTTCAGTAGACTAGAAAAGCACCTGACAAAGTTCAAAATCCATTTATGATAAAAACCCTCAACAAAGTAGGTTTCGAGGAAACATACCTCAACAATAAAGGCTATCTATGAAAAACTCAGTGAATATCATACTCAATGGTGAAGAACTGGTGAAGAATAGCTTTCCCCTAAGGTCTGGAATAAGACAAAGATGTACACTCTCACCACTTTTGTTCAACATAGCATCAGAAATCCTAGCCAAAACAATTAGACAACAAAAATAAATAAAAGTTATCCAAATTGGTAATGAAGAAGTAAAACTTTCAGCATTTGCAGATGACATGACACTCTATATAGAAAACCCTAAAAACTCCATCAAAGAACCATGAGAACTGATAAATGAATTCAGTAAATTCACAAGATACACAATTTCTACACAATGTGTAGAAATCTGTTGCATTTCCTTACACTACTAATAAAGCATCAGAAAGAGAAATGAGGACAATAATCCCATTTACAATTGCACCAAAACTAATAAGATACCTAGGAATAAACTTAACCAAAGTGGAAAAAACCTGTACCCTGAAAACTATACAACACTGGTGAAAGAAATTGTAAATGGTGTGAAGAAATGGAAAGACATTCCATGCTCATGGATTATAGAACAAATATTGTGTAAATGCCTATACTACCCAAAGCCATTTACACGTTTAATGAAATCTCTATTGAAAATACTAGCAGCATTTTTCACAGAATTAGAACAAAAAATCCTAAAATTAATACAGAACCACTAAAGATCCTGAATTGCCAAAGCAATTTTGAAAGAGAAAAGAAAGCTGGAAGTATCATAATTCTAGACTTCAAGTTATATTACAAAGTTGTAATAATCAGAACAGTGTGGTACTGACACAAAAATAGACACACAGATCAATGGAATAGAATAGAAAACCCAGAAAGAGCCCACAAATATATGGATCGATTAATTTCCAAAGCAGGAAAAGAATGTCCAAGAGGAAAAAGACAGTCTCTTCAACAAATGATATTGGGAAAACTAGTCATCTAATGAAAAGAATGATACTTGGCACTTTCTTATACCATACATAAAAACAAATTCAAAATGGATCAAAGGCCTAGATGTGAGACAGAACACCAACAAAATCCTGGAAGAGAACATAGGCAATCATCTCTGACATCAGCCATAGCAATACTTTTCTACATATGTCTCCTGGGGCAAGGGAAATAAAAGAAAAAAATAAACTACCGAGATTACAACAAAATAAAATCTTCTGTACAAGCAAAGGAAACTAAAAGACAACCTCTTGAATGGGAGAAGATATTTGTAATCCAATAAAGGATTAGCATCCAAAGTATATAAAGAACTTATATAAATCAATACCCCAAACTCAAATAATCCAGTTAAAAAATGGACAGAAGACATGAACAACATTTCTCCAAAGAAGACATCCAGATGGCCAACAAACACATGAAAAGATGTTCAACATCACTCATCATCAGGAAAATGCAAATCAAAGCTGCAATGAGATATCACTTCACATCTGTCAAAATGGCTAAAATCAAAAACATAGGAAACAAGTGAGTTGTTTTTTTTTTAATATTTTATTTATTTGACAGAGTGAAAGACTGCAAGAGAAGGAACACAAGCAGAGGGAGTGGGAGAAGGAGAAGCAGGTTTCCCACCAATCAGTGAGCCAGACGTAGAGCTCAATCCTAGGACCCTGGCATCACAACCTGAGCCAAAGGCAGATGCTTAATGACTGAGCCACCAAGGCACCCTCCAGAAACAAGTATTGATGAGGATGTGGAGAAAAAGGAATCCTCTTACACTGTTCGTCGGAGTGCAAACTGATGCAACCACTGTGAAAACAATATGGAGATTCCTCAAAAAGTTAAAAGTAGAACTACCCTAGGATCCAGTATTTGCACTACTATGTATTTACCAAAAAAATACAAAAACACTAATTTGAAGGGATACATGCACCCCTATGATTACAACAATATTCTTTATAATACCTAAGGCATGGAAGCAGCCCAAGGGTCCCTCAATTGATGAATAGATAAAGAAGATGTGGTATATTTATATATGCAATGGAATATTATTCAGCTGTAAAAAGAATGGTATCTTGCCATTTGCAACAACATGGATGGAGCTAGAGAGTATTATGCTAAGAGAAATAAGTCAGTCAGAAAAAGGCAGATACGATATGATTTCACTCATATGTGGAATTTAAGAAATAAAACAATCGTGCAAAGGAAAAAAAAGAGAGAGAGAGAAAGGCCAAGAAACAGACTCTTCAGTGAGAACAAATTTGTGGTACCAGAATGGAAGTGGATGGGAGGGTGGGTGAAACGGGTGATAGGGATAAAGGGAGAGCACTTATGATGAGCACTAAGTGTTGTATGGAAGTGCTGAATCACTGTATCATACACCTGCAAGTAATATAACACTGTAGGTTAACTATACTTAAAAAAATAATAAAATATAAAATAAGTAAAACAATGCAATAAAAAGGAGGTATGAGGATTTAATTTTTTAACTATGTAAAATCTGGTTGTTATGTTTCCTTCATACCATTCTAGTGCTTTTCTTAACAAGAGAGTTTTTCCATGAAGATTTTTAATTAAATCAGTGGAAAAAACAATGGAATACACACATACTTTAATGAAAAGCCAAAATCAACCACTAGAGTTTAAGGCTTCACAAATGGTGGATATGGAGACGTAATTTGGAAATTTGCTCATTATTTTTACTTTGCTTCTATTCTGTGGCATTAAAGTAGAACTAGCAATAGTCTACAACTATTCTATTGTTAATCTTTTCAGTTAATGTTTTTATAAATATTCAATTTCCTTTATTATTTCTTTGTAATTTACTTTTAGGAGACTATTATCTGAAAGCCCAAAGATCTTGCATGTGTCCATGCCACTTTGCAGTAAGAAATGGGACTTTTTAGACAATGTGTTAATCTCTTCTGAATTTCTACTCCCCTTCTTAATAACTCTAAAAAAATATTATTGTACCATTTTAGAAATAAAACCTATAAGATGTTCTGATTATCTCACAGAGATAGGATGGACCCCCCATCTCCACCCCAGACTTTGGTTTGGATCTTGAGACTGATAATGTTACACATGCACCATGACGGCATGAAAAGCTTTACTACACATAATGGGTCTTTCTGAGAACAGGAGTAGATTTCCAACTGGTCCAAAAATGAGAGTAGGGAAAGACTGGCTTAATGCTGGCTAGTGAATGAGGCTGGGGTATGTGGGTTAAGATGCAGAGGCCAAGTATTATATGATTCTAACTCTCTCTGGCCCCAAAGGAGGGAGTACCCAAGCTTTATCCCCACATTTCCCAGATGTGGTGCAGAAAGAGAACTGGCTTAAAAGCCCTCAGCAGTCATGCATCAAAAATGGAGTTAGACTCTTTCTTAAACAAAATATTCCCTATGTTTGGCAGAACACAATGTACATAAGGAGTGCCATGATATTACACTCAATGGATGAGTGGGCATTAATTCTCAGGTTGAAAAGTCTAAAAGTAATAATTTAAAATGCCAGAGAAAAATAGTATTTGAACATATGCTATCGTTGGCTATGGATATTCCCGATCCCCTTCCCATCTCTTCCTGAGACCTTATTTCCAGAACACCCATATTCCAAATGAATGTGAAGCCCATGTAGTAGGACATAATTCTAAGTCAAGAAGCTAATTTTTTAATAGCTTTTTGTTTTCACTTTGCCATGATGCAGACAACTGGCAAGGTCTTAATGGAACTTCAGCTTCCATGGGCACATTTTTATATGGAAGAGTATGTGTTATGTTATTATCATTATTGTTGCCAACCCTCATATAGAACCCTGACTACTGTCCATGTCTTCTTTTATAGTCACACTTTTCTTACACAGAAGGGATTGTGGCCATCAACTCAACTCTCAAACATACTCAGGCACACAGAGAGGAAAAAAATATCATTTATGGATCATTATAACAATGATCTTAGAGAACTAAGTTGTGAAGAGAAATTCACATATTTATCTCATCTAACTCCCTCATTTGACAAATTGGAGAAATGGGATAGAATCTTATTCTAACCAGCAAATTACAGAAAGCAGAAAAGCAGGAGAAATATTGCAAGTCCACTGTTTATATAAACTTGGAGAATGTCAGTGTTAGCCAAATCTAATGATTTTTATTTTCCTAGAAGTTTGGGTAGATCCACTGAGAGTATTTCAGTAACATGAAGAGTTAATTATTAATTTCTCACATATTAAAAGTTATCTTACCTCATTGGGTTGATGGATGTTAGAATTTAAAAATATAATTTCCATGTTGTACTTTGCAGTGTCTGGAACTTAGGAGATATTCTTTGGCTGCTGCCAATACTTCCAATACTAAGAACTACCATTACTAACTCTAACATTATTAGGCATACCTTGTTTTAAATTTAAAATAAAAATTACTTTGGTACAATATTACTGACTAAACTACAGGTCTTACCAGAATTCCATCAATGTATTCAATAATGTTCTTTTCTGAAACTGCTTTGGTCTGGAACTGACACAGGTCGCTTCTCAGACCCAGAACTCATTATACAGCTCTAACCAAATGCAAGGAGGACTAGGTCGTGAGGAGAGAACATGGATATTTTATGAGAACAAATAACTTCTGCTTATCATTTTCTTTAGACTGTTATGTGCCCAAATAAAATACACCTCTCCAAAGATTCCAGGCATGCCTTTAGCCAGAGGACTCTGATTCTAACAACCTGTGCAAACTGGGTGTTGCCACACCTGCGAAATCACTTATTTTTCACTCTCCTTACCTACTGAGAGTCTCAACAGACGTTGTGACTTTTTGAAAAGGCTGATAGTCAAAGTCCATTTATATCATTTTCCCCCTCATCAGTTCTCTAGCTCACTCTGAGGCACAAGTTTGTGCTCTCACATATCCTAAAAATAATTTGGAGTTACCTAATTGTCTTACAAAAAATTCATAGATGGCCTTTTCCCTGAATTGATCTCTTTAGGATGACTTTGAATGAGATGCTTGCCTACCACGAGACTCCTCTTCTCCTCTTCTGCAAAAAGATATAATGCCTTAGAGGGCTGATATAGGGTTGTATGAAATAATGTATACATAGCAAAAAGAATGCTTAGGCCATAATACACATTCAAGAAATGAGAAATGCTAATAGTATTATTGTGACAGTTTTTCATGCAGTACCAATTAAGCAGATTATTCTGTAATGTCCTTCTCTGACCTTTAATCTTTTTTTTTGACCTTTAATCTTTTTAAGGTTAGCATGTTAGATGTGGCTAGAAGGTACAGTTTTCATGTCATTATTAACATTAATAATTAAAATTAAAAATTCATTTTAAGATGTTTCGCAATCCCACAAAACTAACTCCATGATGGTCTTCTTTTCCTTTGAGAGAAGGAAAAAAATTAAAAAATGAAAAAAAATAAAAAGTTCAGGATTCAATTCCCTGTGAATATTCTATTTTAATGCTACTTTCCACTGGCTTTGTGCTGTTCTCCTAACAAATAAATTGTGTTTGTTTCTATAATATGACTTCTCACACTGTCTATAGAGAACTGGAAAACTGTTATGTTTTTAATATAGGCTTTTTTGCTCCCCAGAAATTGGGCTAAAAGAAGGTGAGAATCTATCAGAGTTGCCAAAAGAGAAATGTTTGGTGATAAATCATCTATCTGAGCATGTACAATGGATATGCAAGATATCTGAAACTGTCAAATTGAATGTGAGTATGATTAGAATAAAGTTGCTCTATGTCAGGGCCTTGCTTAAATAAATGTGACAAGTTCTGACAGAATTTCTGCCTAGTGTGGATGAGTGACTGAGCGAGCAGCATTGAGTTGGTTTCTGAGATAGTCTTTTCATCAGGAAAATATTAAAAAGTCAAAGTTTCTCTATACTGTCTGAAGACAACAATTCGGAAATGAAAAATATACTTTTCCAGAAGCCACACTTTTTGCAAACTCCAATGGTGTGGTCCACCTGTCATCTTCATTCATTTCCAACGGACCTGGTCCTTCATCAGCTTTAGATAAAACGAAACTGTGGTTTTCACAACTACAAGAGAAGGCTAGGCTTGAAGGAAAACTGCACTCTGGTCTTCAGTATCTGGTCATTCTCTCCACCCATCCATTTCCCAAGAGGGCAGTTTTGCCTTCCCAAGATGGCCATGTATCTTCTTACAGAAGAGAAAGTTGTACTGCCATTATAGTGGCTCTTTATTCCAAATCTATTGAGAACCAACCATGTAACTTGAGTAAGCCTTTTGCTGTCTCTTTGAGTCATTTTACACCATACAAAATAGAATAATGTCAACAATTATTAGATCCATGCTCCATTTTAGGCACCATGATAGACATGGAAAATATTCAAGGTACCCTCTCCGTCCCTAACAACTTCACAGTCCATCTACTTACTGAGCAACTGGATCCTATTTAAGCAAAAATTTTAAATGTCAAGGATTATGTCAATATAAGGATTCTGCATATATACTTACATATACATAACACAGACACACACATTAAGAATGAGAAGACACAGAGATACCGGTTAGAAATTGCCTTATAATTATTCTCATTTTTGGCATGATTATGTATGAAAACTGATTTTGTACTTATCATGTTTTTCAGGAGCAACATACATTGCTTTTGTAATAAAATAAGCATGGAATCATTATTTCATTTGCATTCAGAAAAAAGTCATTCTTTTACAATTTCTCTTATTATTTGAGGCTCATATTCCCTAGTTAATAGAAATATTACCCCTTTCCTCTCTTAAGACTATTTTCCTATAAAGCAAGGGTAAAAGAAATGGAGGAAGGATGTGGCAGAGATTTTATTTTAAAATTGTTTTGGAATTTCTAGAAATTCAGTGAGCAGGTAAGGGCAATTCGGACCTGATGGCTGATGTGAATGAATGGTAGAAGCTGTCTTATTCCTTCTGATCCTTAAGTCTACACGCATGCCCACCACATAATATGTGCTCAGAAAAATCTTTGCTGCAGCAATGTAACTATGAACTCCAGGACCCACATTTTGGCTTTGACTAGTCAGCAGAATGTTTTTTGAAGTCTTAGTTATCAAGAAAATAGGAAGCCACAGACTGGGAGAAAATAGTTGCAAAAGATAAATCTGAAAGGACTGTATCCAAAATACACAAAGAATGCTTAACCTTCATCAATAAGAAACAACCCAATTTAAAATTCGGCCAAAGGCCTTAATGGATACCTCACCAAAGTTTTACAGATGACAAGCATATGAAAAATGTTTCACATAATAGGTCATCACGGAAATGTGAATTAACAATGAGATACTACTATATGCCTATTACAATGTCCAAAATCCAAAACACTGAAAACACCAAATTCTGAGCAAGAAATGGAGCAATGGGAAATTTCATTCATCATTGATAGGAATGCAAAATAATATAGTTACTTTGGAAGACAGTACAATGGTTTCTTAAAAAACTAAATGTATTCTTATCATACAATTTAGTGATCATTCTCCTTGGGATTTACACCAAACAGATGAAAGCTTATGTCCATACAAAACCTGCACATAGATGTTTATAGCAGCTTTATCTATAATTGCCAAAACTTGGAAGTAACTAAGATATTCTTCAGTAGATGAATGGGTAAATAAACCCTAGTACACCCAGACAATGGAATACTATTCAATGCTAAAAAAAAAAAAAAAAGGAGCTTCAAGTCACAAAAAGATATTGAAGGGATTTAAATGCATATTATCAAGTGAAAAGAAGCCAATCTGAAAAGGCTACACATTGAATGATTCCAATTATATGACATTCTGGAAAAGACAAAACTACAGAGATCATAAAAAGATCAGTAGTTACAAGGGTTGAGGGGGTAGGGAGGGATGAAAAGGCAGATCACAAAGGCCTTTTAGGGCAGTGAAACTACGTGGTATGATTATATAATGACAGATACATGTCATTATATATTTGTATAAATTCATAGAATGTACAACAGTGAACTCCAGTAGAAAGTATGGACTTTGTGCAATTATGCCACATCAAAACAGGTTCACCAACTGTAATAAATTTAGCTCTCTGGTGGGGGGTGTTGATAATGCAGGCAACTATGCATGTTTGAAGGTAGAGGGTATATGTGAGATCTCTCAGTTTTGCTATGAACCTAAAATTGATCTAAAAATAGTCCTAAGCTAGTTTTGAAGGTTCGAATCTTTACAATCAAATCAATACAAACACTTTATAGAAAAAGCCCCTGAACTGGACAAGAACAAGTTTCCATCTCTATTTTCTTTATGAAATATCTCCCCAGTCGTCTGGGGATCCACTGAAAGCAAAAGACAAACAATCCTTTGGTTGTGACAGATAAATTATATTAGCTATCTGTGGCTGTGTAACAAATTTCCCCAGACCTTAGTAGCTTAAAGCAACACACTTTTAAAATCTCACAGCTCAACAGGCTATTAGCAGGCCTCAGTTCCTCATTGGCTGTTTGCCGGAGACTTTGGTTCCATGTCACGTGGGCTCTTCTACAAGGCTGGTTACAGCATGATAGCTTGCTTCCCCAGAGAAAGTGACCCAAGAAAGTAGTCCTAAAGCCTTTGTGGGTAACCTCAGAGTCACACACCAGTAACTATTCTATTCGAGAGAAGCAAAATACTAAGTCAAGACCAATTCAAGGACAAGTATCAGACAATTAATGGACATATTTTTAAAACCATTACAGATGGACTTAATCCTGGGGCAGGAGTCAGGATCCTAAGTTTGGCTTTGGCGGTAACTAACTTACCCATTCTCTTGCCAGGGCCAGGATCAGTTATATTCTAACTCAATTAATGTTGCTGAAATATATGTCCCAGCAGCCAACAGCTAAGTCTGCCTTTTGTGAAGGGCCTGGTGAGTACTGACATGGATTCAAGAGTCCAAAGAGACGAGTTTTCATTTTCTTGGGTGATTTCACTAGCACTCATACAATCCAAAAATATGATGAGATTGTTTTTCAGTCCTTTATTTGCTCATCCTTGCCTTTCCCAAGTGGCATTTTTTGAATCCCCCAGAGGAAACGATGTGCCCAGGAAGAAAGAGAAACCAGAGATAACACTGTAGCTCCTGGTCTCAAAGGCAGAAGGAAAACGAGACTTATTACATAAGAATGCCTTTAAAAAAAAAAAAAAAGAATGCCTTTTTAAATTATATTTATTTCTATCTCAGTATGTGAAAACATTTGCAGTAAAAACTCTTGTTTTAATAAGATCTTACAAAAATTGCACATGGATTGATCAGGTAAATACTGTGCTTTCTGGGAGGTAAAAGTCTAGCTAAGTATCATACTATTACTATTCCCATTTTATGACTGCATAGCACTTCATAGTTTATAGATAACTTTGCACGCATGATTTTATTTCAGCTTCATGAAAGATCTGTGGGAGAGATAAAATATTAATCTTTTCTCTCTATACATATATAATATACATATGTATGTATATATTACTCCTTCTAGTATACATATCCATTACATAATGAGAGAGACAGACAGACCAACAGGCTATACCAGAAAGCAGGCTTCTTAGGCTACACATCTGAGTCTCAAAGTTAAAACAAAGCTCCTATGTGAAATGAGAGGAAAATCCTGTGAAGAATGTTAGGCTTGAAGTCACACCAGTGTGGAAAGTTTTTAGCTTTAAAATCAGCATTTCTTCCTGGAATTTCTCCTCTCTTTGCTGGGAAACTAATCCTTCTTGGCTACACTCAAAAGCATTGCAAAATAAAAAGAAAGACCAGACTATGAATTTATCCCAGTGATTCTTAAATTCTGAAAAGCATCAGAATTACATGAAGTGTTCCCTGAAACTATATGTGGTGGAAAGGTACCCTGTACCAGCTTGTTTGACTGAATAGCCATGGGGTGAAAGCCAATAATTTGCATTTCTAACAAGTTCCCAGGATATGCTGATGTTTCTGACTGAAGGGATTTGACTTTAAGAATCCCCAGTCTGTTCTATTAATTTCTACTCTCACCCTCCTTGAGTCCTCTTCTGGCCTAGGCCTCTGACCCTACCTTGCCATTGAGCTTTGGTGAATTGCCCTCTGGTATCTTCAGTGCTGCCCTACTTAGAGTGACCTTTTATTTTATCATCTCAACTGGACACTCTTGAGAGTGAAGGAGACACGAGTAATAAATATGTTGAGATTATCTGGGTAAATTGGAACACTTATCCACACCCTAAAATTTATTTATAAAAATGAATCATGCTGTGTTTCCTGAGAAAGTTATGAAATCTCTTTAGGCCTTATCTTCCGTATGTATGGTTGGGATAATAACACCCAACCTCTTGGTATGTTGTAAAAACTTAAGAAAATGCACACTAGTTTCTTGTACATTGTGGTAGTTTCCCTGAGCTTTTCAAGATGGAAGAATGGATTTAGTCTTTGAGCTGCTGGCTGAAGACAACTGGCAAAGCTTCCAGGCCTTGGGAGAATGCCTCAGTTGAAGCAGGCTGCTCATCCAAGGTCATGCTTCCCTAGGGTAGTCTGCATCAGTGATGGATCAACAAGGGTATAGGGGCAACTTCCAAAGGCCATTTCAGGGCTAAACAGGCCTCCTACTTTGATGGAGGCATATGCGGAAACTGCATCATACCTCAAATTTTTTCTCTACCCCCAATCTGCTTTCTTCCTTTCCATAAGTACTAATCCAAATTGATGTTTGGCCTCCTAAACTCCATCTCAGAGTTGCTTTCTAGAACTTAAACTGTAGCGTACATAATAAGCATTCAGTGAGTATGAGTTATTAGTATTACCACTAGTAGTGGTACAACAACCACAACTACTACTTTCCCCATTAACTGTCCATGCCAATGGCTCCCTTAGGCCTTATTCGATATTATACTACCATTCCATCTACAACAACTACTGAAATTACTACTCTAAATTCTATAGCTAAAAAACCATTATTCATAGAGTTTATATACTAACCTTATACTTTATAAGTAGTGATAAATGCTTCATATTAAAGTATAATTAGAGCATGCCCTCACTAGGAGGCTGTGCCCACACAGTGACACCACAAGACTGACACAGTAGTTAACAGTTGGGCAGTTCTTTAACCTGTATCTAATTAATACTCACTGTTACTCCTGGAAGTGACTACTACTAGTTTCCACATTCTGCATTTTAGAATAACATATATATTCAGCGTGGACTATAGTGTATGTATGTGTGCAGGTTTGTGTATGTGTGTACACACATATATAAACACTATGTCATATGTTGAACAACTTTCAGCACCTCCAGTTATAATAGCAAAAGTGTCTCCAGATATTGCAAAATGTTCCATGGAGGTAGGGGTAAATTTATTCCAAATCGGAATCATTGATTGGGATGGTAAAGGGAAAAATGAGCATTTCCAATGATGCAAACATAGCACCAATAATCCAAATAATTTCTTTCTATCCCAAGCAGTAGAGTAAGGCCAGAAATCTGGTGATCTAGCTCCCATTTAATCATTAACAACTATGTATCAAATTAATGCCCAGTGTATTTCCTGGCACCACGCAATGCCTGCAAAACATGGTTCCTAACTTCAAGGAGCATCCAGTCAAATGGGAAGGATGGACACTGATGTTATAATCAGACAAATCAAGATATAATTACAAACTAGGGGGAACCTTAGGAAAGAAAATGAAGGCTTCTGTGAGAGGGGAGGAGATGGGGGTCTGTCCTAGAGTTGTAATCAAAGAAGGACTCCCTACAATAGCAGTGTTGTAACCAATATCCGAAGACCTAATATTTAGCCAGAGACTTCACTCTCCACCTGTTTAATGTCTATACATTGTTCTAAATTGTTCTGTCCACAAGGCATTCTAATCCTTCCTTCTTCAATTCTTTCTTTAGCCATTTCTGAGTGAGCCTTTCTCAGTCTGTTTTATTTCATTTTTAGAATTTTTTTAAACACATGCCCTGGCTTCTTTAGAATCATTAAAATGTCATGCTTTCTTTTATTGTTACTGAATATATACTAATACTATTTCTAAAAAGCAAGTCAAAGCAATAATATAGTATTTACTCTGCCTATGAAAACTATATTCCTCCCCTTCCCTCTGACTATAATTCTACCCAGGACTTTTCTCTATAAAATTTCCTGTTTTTCCCTCTTTCTTACTATACATATAGCTATATAATAGAAAACAGGCATGGAATAGAGGAAGGTACTCCTCTCTCCCTCTATGGATGGGAGAAAAAAAATTTCTTACCGGTTTGTAACTAGACCTAAAATGTACCACATTAGTACTTTAGTTTAGTCCTAAGGGCCCTAATGAGGCACAAATTTGACAGATGGGGTGACACATTGGAATTGTTAACATTCATTACCAAGAAAATTGCCATGAATTAAGTCAACTCACCAGGGAGCAAAGAATTGTACCCTGAGATAATAGGACAGAGGAGACATTCACCTCAGTGGGGGTGGTAGGAGTATCAGAAGCAGGCCCCGGCCATCAGGAAAGGCAGATGGGGTCAAGGAGTATACCTGCAAATTTCTCATCTGAGAGGGATAGGGCAGAGGAGAATCATACAAATGGAGGAGAAAGGCACAGAGAATAAAGGTATTGGTACAGATTCCAAAGTTGAGATGGTCACATTTAAGAGTAACTGACAACATTTTTGTGTAGCTGTGAAGCTATTTAATTTTTGTTTTACTATAATATATATATAATTATTTACCATAAATAACAAACTATTTAATTTTTGCTTTACTTCTTTCCCAGACATACTGTATTCATTTAATAATAGACGCTTATTGGGCAGTACCCTTTTTATTACTACTTTCATTGTGAGCCATCTCAGGACAGGGATGTCAGGACATAAATTTACTGCTGCTTACTAACTCAGTGCTGCCAACACCCAGTTAATGAACCAGTGATTGCAACTCAAATGAGGTACACCAGGCAACAGAGTCGGGTAAATGTCGTGTCTAAAAACTGAGAGCACCGTGGCCTTAGCGGCAACAACTTTTTGCCATAGGTTCCAATCTACATAATTGCTAGTCACTGATGCTTTTATCTCAAAGGCTCCTTAGAGTGTGTACAGCTTGGTAGATAGATCCTAAGTCCTGCGGTGGCCCATACCTCCTCTCAAAAGTGACTTCCTATTCAATGTTCTTATGCAACTGACTAATATCCCCATATGAAGTACCAACTAATTCTAATACCAAATAGGCCTATTAAATGTGCGGATGCATCTTTCAGTTTGTTGCAATATTTAAGCTTAATCACAAACTTTAACTGGTTTGGGAATTTTCCTCTGAGCGCTAGCCCATATGGTTCCAAGAACTTCACTTAAGTGACTGGTTCCTCTAACTTGTCAGTATTAATCTTCCAGACCTAGTTACTCCAATTTGAAACATTTTCGCTAAGGCAGTCTGGACTCTGTCTTTAACCCTTCCTGGACACTTCTGGTAGGATCTTAATCTTTTCTACACTTGTGCCTAACTTTTGGAGACAAGTCATGGGGGAGTAGATGGCTGTGAGGGAGCACAGTAAAATTATGTCATAACAGAAGCCATGAAAAGGTAAATTGATTTTGATCATCTGGATGCACTGGGTGCTTAAGAAGGCATTAGGAATGCCCACAACTGTGTACCAATACCTTCAGTCTGTATAAAGGACTCAGATTGTTCTATCTGGAACTTCAACAGCAAGAGGGATTACAGCCACATTGAGCTTACTACAGTAACCCAAAGAGAAGCAAGTACTAGTCTTCACTGGTCATGCAAGGCTATTATAAGTTGACAATGTTTCTTTAAGCAGCTCTTCCTCAACTAGCACCTTAATAAATGCCATGATTTCCTCCCACTCATGCCCCTCTGGTTATCCTATACTGTTTCACAACAACCAGATGACTAGACAGGGGAAGACTTATGGGCCCCCAGTTATGAAACCTCCTACTACCCCTGCTCTCATTTTGTTATTTCCCCATTGAGAACACTTCTTATAATCAAGAATAGACTGCACATCCTTAACATGTCTAAATGCCACAATATATTCAACGTTAACAGTTACTAATTGTGTACTGCCGCAAAGGGATCCACCCACAAAGTTAATGAGCTTACTATCCAATCAGAGTTTTCTCAAATTAAGTATTGTTATTATTTATTAATCACACCATAGGTGCTTCCCAGCACCACAGGACTAAGGGTTTGGCCACCTTTGTTGCCATAAAATCCCCAACACATCTTAAGCAGTGAGCAAGGACTCTAGTCCTCTTTTGGTAACCTTAGTCTCTATCCTAGTCCTGTTTGCTTTTGAAAAGAATAAAATCTAGGTAGAGAGGTGACACCAAAAGTATCAGGTCGATGCTGGTCTGAATAGCACATATCTCAGTCAAAGGGGTTCAAGATCTTCCTGGCTCACCTCCTGTTTGCCCACAGGAAATGGCAAATCTAGCTAGGGATTTTCTTTTGCTATTTCCCAGATCTTCAAGTTGTGTGTCCTTTTCATGGCTTGAAATTGAGGAATAATATAATCTATTAGGTGACTATTTCATTATCGAGAGGTTCATGGTCTCTATTTTTAGTCCAGGCTAAAGCTATAGTGGTTATAAGGGAGGTTATATCTTCTCTTACAAGTTTCTATGGGTACTTATCACAGAATGAAAACACATCCTGGGCAGGCCACTGTTTCATACACATGTGAAAACTCATTCTAATAAGTCCTGATTTGTCTTTACAGATTCCTCCTCTGTGTCCATGTCACTGAGTAAGGCAGCTGCGTCCAGGGTGGCTTGGAACATAGGGCTGATCATTAACTAAGAGAATTCTATTTCTTCTTATCCAGCAAACTTAGTGTAGCTCCAACATCTGCTAACCAGAAAGAGTCACATTTCTGTAGTCTCATGAGGCTTTTGCCCAGATTGATCTGTAGTTTCTCTCCTTTAGTACTAAAAGCACAGAGAGTAACTAACTCTCTGAAAAACTAATTGCTTTAACATACTCCAGGAAGTATCTCATCTTTAGACAACCACTACTTGGAGGAAAGTGCCCCTGATTTGCCAGTGGTGCAGAAGAGTGAGCAACAATGACCATACTCTCTCATTGGCATCAGAGTCTTCTACCTACTTTATTTCTAATTCTAAACACCAAGGCAACTCATCAGTCATCTCAGGGATGATTATTCAGAACAGGTTGTCTCCATTGTTACTGAACACTTCAGCAATCAAATCCACTTCTACCCAACACAGTACCATACCTGACCAATGAACACAAAGGACTCCAGTTGTCATTCTTCCAAAAGAGCATTGTGACTTTACTAGCCAAGGCTGGGAACAAATTTTTCAAGAATACTGACAAATTGAACTAGTAAAGAAAATATAAGTCGAGATTCACAATTTATTACTTGTAAATAAGTAAAACCAAGCAAAAACAAGATCAGTAATGATGTGAGCTCCCCATGTCACAGGATGACACTGAAGCAAAAGGGACCAGATGACATGCAAATGAGTTATGAGACACCTTGTTTCTGAGGAGCCAATTACATACTTCAATTAAGCAATTTCATAATCTGCAGCTATAACCTAAGAGGGGACAAGGCAGAAAGCTCCCTATCCTATCAGTATTAGACAGATGAGAAACTGCCCCACAAAAACATCTCTTAAGATAAGGAATTAAGTGACAAATTGCCTTGCAGTAGCTCCTCACAAAACTGTTTATCTTTACTGATGTTGGAAGCTCACAGGGCATTCTGATAAGGCTTATGTCAGTTGTGGCTGAGTCTTGCCTATGTGGCTTATATTGTACAAGGTCATGAGAGCACCAGCATAAAATAGTTCTCCTCTACCTAAGACTAAGTCAGTCAGTCCAGGTTCTAGGAAACCCATCATGAAACCACACCTGACTCAGTTTTTCTTTGTAAGGGCTCATAGCTGCATGCCCAGAGTGTGTCTAGTGAGATGAAAGGCTAAGTATGATCTGGTAATAGAATGTTTCAGTCTCCAGTTTCTAATCAGAACAGTATATTCCACAGGTGATTTCTCAAAGTATCCCAATCACGTAGCATGTTAGATATTAATGTGTATTACAAACATAGAAAGGCAGAAGAGTAATATATTGGAAAATGTTGTCTTATGTTCTCATGATTCTTATCAGAAATAAATTAGTTTCAGCTATTTTAATTACAATGTGTTCTGAGAAGAGTTTTAAAAAGGTATCTGCTCCAACCATTTTGCCATCTGGAAAAAGTTTCCTGTCCTACTGTTATTCAAGAAGATAAATTATGAACCAAGTCATCATCATGTTCTTTATTTGTCTGTATTTTCACAAAGAAACTTTGCTGACAGGCATATTTTTCCCTCTAGAAATGTAATTTATTTGAAGAGAATATCTGGTGTCTTCACAGAATTCAACAATGAACTAATGACAATCTAGCATTTGAGACAGCTCATGCCTGGGGTAGTATAATGACTTTATTAACTAATTCTTCTTCATGATTTTCTAAGCTGTAGCCCAGGATTATGCTGAATTGTGGCCAAGAATTAGTTATGAATAATCCAGTAAACAGAACACTTACATCAGTATTTACCACTCTCTGATTTTCTAATAGATTAAGAGTTTCTCAAGTAGTATATCACAAATGCTACCCCAAATAATAGTGTTAATATGGAATCATATGATAAATATTGATATACATTTATTTCATGGTCTTTATGGTGTTGAAATTCTTTTCAAAACAGGTTAAAATACTAAGTATAAAACAACTTATCAACCTATGCAGATAAAAAAAAAATCCCATAAGTGTGTTAAGATGTGATTGGTGTTTGAAGACACCGAGATACAAAGACAAACCAACCTGGTGTGGTAGATTGCACATTTGGCCACCACTATTCCCCTTTCCCTGTATTCACACTCTTACTTGTGATTTTGCAATTCTTCCCACTTGTCTAACTCTTGACATTTTTCTTACGGGATTTCTTTGTCCAACAGAAATAGACACAAGGGCAGGGTACATGCACTGAGACTAAGGCTCATGAGAACTTGCATGTTTTCACTCACTCTGCATGCTTACCGTCAACATGAGAAAAAAACATGTATTAGTTAGTGTGATGGTCTAAGAGAGTTAGAGTCACACAGAAGAAAGCCACCTCAGCTGAAACAGTCTAGATCTCCCTAACCACAGACAAGATACAGATGCACGAGAAATAATAAATATATTTTGAACCACTGAGTTTGGAGATGGTTTGGAAATCAGCAATAGCTTAACTAATCACGTAGTAAAGTGTAAAAACAAAAACAAAAACAAAAACCTGTGTTTCTCCTAGTCATTTTGGTATAATCTGTAATTACTTCCCAACACAGTTTCATATCTATTTTTCCAATGCTTCTTCTCAATAATGCTTTGAAGGCAGCAGATCCAATAGCACAGCCATTCTACAGATGAGGAAATTGAAGTTTTTGCCAAATTCATTGCATTTCTTTTGATTACTCTTATGACTCCATTATAGAAGAAAAAAATGGTTTAAACCTAAATTAGGACCCTGAATTAATCCATTATCATTAGGAATATATTATTGGGAAGTAAACGTTAAGTATGATATTTTCCCTCATCAAATGATTTTTTTTTTCCCAGAAATCCCATTTAGAGAGACGAGTCCATCTTGGTCTGGAAAGTAATAGAAAATACTTATTCATTACCCTAGTTATAAGCATTTAAATTCTTCCCACTAAAAAAATTTCATATAATAATGTACTGTTGTAAATAGCTAAAAAGAACCTGTATGAATATAGAGCAATTTCCAAGAGGCTGTGTTAAATTAAAAAAAAAATTTCAGGACAGTATGTTGACTGGTAACATTTATATGAAAAGTACTATATATTTACTAGGTTTATTTATATACATGAATATAATGCATGAGTATAAATATAAACAAAAAAATAGCTAAAAGTTTTTCACCAAATGACTGACAAGTAGTTACCTCAAGGTGAAGAGAGGTGCTTAATATTGTAAATAAGGGGGGAAGTAAAATGTAGCCCTGGAAACAAATTAAAATTCTTATAAGGAGAAACTATTTATCATTTACTTGTGAAACAAAATATTAACACAGAATGGAAAACTATTTGGAGGATCACTAAACTATCTGAAGTCAAATGAATGGTTCTACATTTGGATCTAAACTGCTTCTATAACACTGCAGATTCACTGTGTTAAAACAGTTGAAAATCATGTGCCAAAAGGGGGAACAGAAAAATCTGAAAAATTTCCTGTATTAATGGTTATTAAGAGACAAGAAGTCTCCATTATTTAGACAAACGCACCCTTTGCTTCCTCAGACACAGAGATGCAAATTTATTGTCTTTTCTGATTGGATATTTTCATTCTCTCTCACATAATGACTTCAACACTAGGGGAAATATGCAAAATTAATGTTAATTTTTAAAAAATACTCTAGTGATATTTTGTATATCACTTGTGTCAAAGAAAGCCTATAGTAATATCTCACTTTTCTGCAAAGATTATTTATTTATTTATTTGAGAGTGAGAAAGAGAGAGTATGAGAGAGAGCACACTGGTGGGGAGGAGCAGAGGAAGAAGGAAAAGCAGACTCCCCACTGAACAGGGAGCCAGATGTGGGGCTCAATCCCAGGACTCTGGGATCATGACCTGAGCCAAAGGCAGAGGTTTACCTACTGAAACACCCAGGCACCCCTCTAATATCTCACTTATAATTAACAAAATATGAGCTTTTGTAAGCAGATCAACTCGGCTGCATCATTGTCTTCTCCTTGCCATGCACATTCCATTGATGATTCATGAATGAGGGCAGCAAAGGGAGAAGTGGAGAGATTTAATACAATTGCTAGATGAATATCTCAAGCAATTTTGAAAAGGCTACTATAATCATTTTTCTTCTCTGTTCTAGTTTTTAGTCTTTTTTTTTTTTTTTCTTTTCTTAAAGAGAGATCACAAGTAGGCAGAGAGGCAGGCAGAGAGAGGGGGCGAAGCAGGCTTCCCACCGAGCAGAGAGCCCGATGCGAGCCTCCAGGCTCGCTGAGACCAGGACCCTGAGATCATGACCTGAGCCAAAGGCAGAAGCTTAACCCACTGAGCCACCCAGGCACCCAGTTTTCTTTCTTTCTTTCTTTTTTTTTTTTGGTCTCCAATTCCCCACTTCCACTATATTTGTCTCCGACCATATCTAATGAATAATTTAATAAATAAGGAAGGTGACACTGGGAGCATGAAATAGCCAAAACTAACTCTTGAAGTCAGAGAATTAAAAAAGCAAGGACAACGGAAACCAATGAGATAGGGAGGTGGCTCAATGGAAAATACAATACTATTCTCCTTTGCTTCTGTATTATTCTGAATAACTTATTCCTGTTGTTATCTATCTACTTGCTTAATTTGTTGAATAGGCTACGCTCCTTTCATAACCTTAGGCTCCTCCCCCTATAGTCCCAAGTTTTTTTCCTAATACATCTATTTTTTTTAAATCACACTCTTACTTAAACTATTTCTCATAAAAGACCCTATTTGTTCCTTATTCAGTGAAGCTGTTATCTCCATTTGATAGCTGAAGATGCCAATTAAAGGGCTGCCTCATGGTCACAGAACAGGCTTACAACATGCCCTCCCCTCAGTTGCCAAAATGACTTTTTAAAATACATACCTGATCTTATAGGTTTTCTTTTTTTTTTTTAAGTTTGAAAAAGAAAGTTTATCCAAAACAGGAATTTAAATCATGATGCTTAGTTCATGTAGTTCATGTGCACGGTTAGTTAAATGGACATTTTAATCCATTTTAATCCATTTTGAATTTGTTCAAACAAGCCGAGGGTTATAGCTATCATTTGAAGATACTACATGTCATTTAATCATGAAAATTCTCTTATTCTAAGTTTTTTTTTTTTGATGTGTAGTTGACATACAATATTATATTAGTCTTAGGTGTGCAACATAGTGGTTCAATAGTTATATACATTACTTGATGTTCACCTGTACTCCTGGGGCTAATAACACATTATATGTTTATTAAAAAATTTTAAAAAAAGATTAAAATACAGAACATAAATAAATAAATAAGTCATTGCAATGGAAAGTACAGCAGAGGGAATATTATCAATAATATTGTAATAACTGTATGGTGACAGATGGTAACTACCCTGATCTTATGGGTTTTCTAGTTGAAGTCTTCCAGTAGTTTTCAGTACTTGTAACATCAAAAAACTCATAACAACAACAGCAACAAAAACACAAAAAACACTGTGCATCCTGTTGGGGTCTCATCCTGCAAACTTCTTTCACCTCATCACCACCAGTCCCCTACCATTCATTACATAATTTACCACTATGTCTTCGGTTGCTCAAAACTGCAAATTCCATTCCTGCCTCAGAGCCTTTGCCCTTGCCTTTTTGTCTGCATGGAATGCACTCCTTAAATCTCCAGAGAACTTACTGTTTGTATCATTCAGGTCTCAAACTAAATATTACTTCTTCTAGGGTTTCTTTCTGGATCACCACATTTGGTTACCAGAACTATATGGATTGAGAACAGTGAATTGTTCAGCTCCACACTAGCAATCAGAATATGGATTTTCCAAGAAAGGCAGAGAATTCTAAGCTATTGAAACGAGCCTGCTGCAAAGGTTAGTCAAAAAATTCATCTCAAATTGGGCAAGTTTTTAGCCAGGTGTCAAAATAAACAGTGAGCATGTAATCCGGTAGAGGAAGAAGACTATATGAACAAAATGTGAAGTTAGGTGTAAATAAACTTTGTGGGAATAAAGGATGTTGAAAGACATGAGAATAAGTTGAGAAATAGAGGGTATTTGAAGAAGTACTCTGAATCTTTAATGCTGGGCATACGATATGGGATGATCTGATATGTTAAGCAACCAAGTTTTTTTTGTTTGTTTTTGTTTTTTTTATTAAAGATTTTATTTATTTATTTGACAGACAAAGACCACAAGTAGGCAGAGAAGCAGGCAGAGAGAGGAGGAAGCAGGCTCCCTGCTGAGCAGAGAGCCCAATGTAGGGCTCAATCCCAGGACCCTAGGGTCATGACCTGAGCCGAAGGCAGAGGCTTTAACCCACTGAGCCACCCAGGCGGCCCAGGCAACCATGTTTTTGAAGACAGTGTGTCACTGAATGCTTCTGAGAAGAGTAATGAGTTAGCAAAAACCATTTTGAAGAACATTTGCCTTCTCTTTGTTGAAATATAGCAGTTATACTAATTATGGAACACATGTAACAGAAATAATAAATATGTATTTATTAAAACAATGAACCTAGAGTTCAATAATGTTTAGTTTGGCTATTCTAAAATGCCACATACTGTGCTTACGTTTTTTATGAGCATCCTAAATAATGTAATTTTCAAATCAGTTTCTATTTTTGTGTTTCTTTTTCATTTTAAGAATTAATATAACCTTATGAGATATTGTAGGAAATTAATTAAAATTTCAATGAATAATTTCCTTTTGAGAAAAATCTGAACTTTTTAAATTAATTTTCATTCTTCTTTACATATAACTTTGGAAAGAAAATTCAGTATATAATCAGAAGATCTATTTTTACATCTCGGTTTTCCCATTTACTAATCTATCTCATTGAACAAAATACATTATTATTTTTTTAAACCCACAAGCAAATAGGGGCAAATATGTGATAACTCATCATGTTTCTCAAAATCATTTTTCCCATATTATGGGGTATCCCTCAGATGTTTAATATATAGAACAAGTGAAGCATACCAAAGGAAATTACACTGTCTGAAGTTTATATAACAAAAGTTAAGGAGAGTCTATACCATACTGACACCTCATTAAATCTTGAGATAAAGTTGGGATTAAGAATATGCCTAGCCATCAAGAAAATTGTAGTCGAATAAAAATATTTTCTTTAGTCCAGTGCTGGACTAAAGCTATCCACTCTCTATGCCATCCACTCTATAGTTATTAACATACTATTTATTTCTGACTACTTAAAGCTATTTTTTAAAGTCATAGAATGAGCTTCACATAAATTAGCTGTTGATAATGTTGTTAAAGTATTTAAACAAGGAGGCTATTAGACTGGGATGATTCTAATGCTTTGGTAACTAACCTATGTAAACAAACTAAACCCTAAGCCAGAATCAATGCACTTAAATCTGAGAAAATAAAACTCAAGAACAAATAATCACAAACAGCATATAGGCTTTACCAAAGCAGGCACTGTTCAAGCTTAACCAATCAACTAATTTATTTGCCTTGCTGCAGTGTCTACTCTACCAAAACCTTATTCCTAACTCCTATCAGTGGAGCAAGCACGTCTAGCCACCCTTATTTTTGGAGCTGCTTAATTCAAATCAGTGCAGGTTCAAATAAGGTCTTGAAAAATTTAATGTGCCTCACCTTATCTTTTAAGAATGGTAACAGAGACCAGAATTGTACTTCTGGAAAGTCAGATGTTTTCTTTTCATTCTAGATTAATTGTTCTATTATAAACACCATATTTGACAAGAATAAGACATACTCCAATCCTTTGCTTCCTGGGTTTTGAACTTGTATTTTTTTTCTTGACCCACTTAATTATATTCTCAGAAATCATCCCATTCTCCTTTTGTCTATAATATATTTTCTGGGGACTCAAATGGTACAAAGTAGTCTTTCTTTCCCCACTATCATGGTGATCAATGATAAATCATAGAGCTAGGTTCACCAAATTCTGAAAGCGATTTCACAATTCATAGGAGAGTGATAAATGAAACTTTTATAAAAGGTTAGTCAATACCTCAATTCAGCTGTACGTTGGTCATCATGGATACTTGCCAGATATAATCATGCTCATGACTCTGTTTTTTTTTCTTTTTTTTTTAATTCCTCAGCAAGGGAAAAGTGTTGTGAGTTGTGCTTGACACACGTCTATAGGTACCAGATAGTTTTTCTCTTTATAGGGACAGGTTGGTTCAGCTTAAAACCCCAGAGAATTTCTATAATATTTAAATATGTGAGGTAGGGAGAAAATAATTCCCCTTTTATCCCACATGACATACACTGGTAGTTATTTTGCAAAGGTTATTTTTTCTTAGAAATGTTTTAAATAGATGACAGTCCAGGGCTCTTTCTGGAAGGAAGCAATATCACTGGGAAATAACTCAAGTTGGGTTCTAAAACACAAAGTGACTTTACATGCCTTAAAACCTGTCAGTTCATGTTTCATTACTGAGGGGCGGGGGTGGAGCATATTCTGGATCAGTGGTTCTCAAAGTGTAATGGAGAAAGCAGCATCAGAATCACATAGTATGTTCTTAGAACTGCAACTTATCCGCCGGGAGCCTGCTTCCTCCTCTCTCTCTGCCTGCCTCTCTGCCTGATTGTGATCTCTGTCTGTCAAATAAATAAATAAAATCTTAAAAAAAAAAAAAAAAAGAAAGAAAGAAATGCAACTTATCCGGCTCCACCGCAGATTTAGTGAGTCAGAAGCTCTGTGGGTGGCCAGTCTGGGTTTTAACAGGACCACTGTTCAGTCTAGCTCCATGATACTCAAGTGTTGCCAGAAAACTAACAACATCAGAATCCCATGGTAACTTGTCAGATCAATAGAATTTGGTTTTCCTCCCAATCCTACTGATTCAGAATCTACATTTTAATACGATCGCCAAGTTACCTACTTGTATATATGTGTTGGAAAAGCATTACTTCACAAATTTGACAAATGTGTGGGGTGCATATTTCACTCTTTCTGCATTGGTAACAAGGTAAGTTCACTCTTTTACACTGATACTAGAGGATAGCCAAAAAAAAAAAAAAAAAAAGATCTTTCTCAAGACAATTCTGTCTTAAGCACTATTCATCCATCCATTCATTCATTTGACAAGTATTTCTTGAGCACATACCGTGTACTCGGCATGTTAATAAATACTGCTTTTAGGAACAGCGCACAAGAGAAAATAAGCTTACAATTTCAAAGTAATCAGCACCGAAATAGGAATTGAAGTCCATTTGCTATCCTTGCTGTAAATGAAATTAAGAAATCCTGAGGAATAAATTGTCAACTAAATAGTCATTATTATAGTTTTATTGACTAATGCTCATTAATGCATATTTGTACTTTCACATCTATGGCACAAAATATTCTAAATATCAATCTTGCATGCTATGGACTACAATTATAATTTTAGTATCTAATTTGCATCATGGTAATATATGAGGTAGAAAGAAAATGCAAGCTAGGGCACCTGGGTGGCTGTTAAGTGACTACCTTTGGCTCAGGTCATGATCTTGGAGTCCTGGTGATGAGGGAGCAGGAGGCTGGCTGAGGACAAAGCAAAAGCTGGCACCTTGCACCCCCTCTCCACCCACTCCCCTGGGAAATGTGTGTGACATTCTTCAGGCACCCCTGACTGCCATAAACGAGAAACAAATAGTTAACTTGCAGAGATCACAATCCTGTAAGACAGGAGTCTCCCTTGGTTTACCAATGTCCTAGAGATCTACAAACAAAGAAGTTACCTTATCAATAGCACAATTTCCAGAGGCAAATAACTCAGTTCCTCAAGCCCTAAATAAAGTTAAATTTCTTCTAAACCCAAATCTCACTAACAAGGACACTTGATAGGAGAGATGTGAAACTTTATCTCTGGATCTCCAAGATAGTGTCAAGAATCATTCCCAAGCATATGGCCCACTGATATACATCTAAAGGGTCTCATAAGAAGATTTTTACTACTAGTAATAAATAATTTTTCTCCCAACAATAGCTAGCTGCTTAAAGTCCTGGAGACCTTGCTTCCAAAATTCCTTAGAGACTAACATCATCCCCTTTGTTCTCACCTACCCAACTCCTGTGTATATAACCAGCCACTCCTCACATCCCCGGGGCAGCAGCTCTTCCTGCCCACGGGTCCTGTCCCTGTGCTTTAATAAACCACCATTTTGCACCAAAGATGTCTCAAGAATTCATTCTTGGTCATTGGCTCCGGACCTCAGCCCACCGAACCTCACTTAGGTTCTAGAACTTCATCACTGGGATCTAGCCCTGCATTGGGCTCTCTGCTCAGCGGGGAGCCTGCTTCTTCCTCTCCCACTCCCCCTGCTTGTGTTCCCTCTCTCGCTGTCTCTCTCTCTCTCTCTGTCAAATAAATAAATAAAATCTTAAAAAAAAATGCAAGCTAGTACTGTATACATATGGAGAGGCTCCAAGAGAAGCAGCACCAAAAATTATTGACTAACACCTTACTTAGGGGTAGGGAATGAGTTTTATGGATTCATGTTTCTGTGACTCTTTAACAAAAAAAAATCTACTTATTAAATTTTAACTTAAAGCCAATCTAAATTAAGTATTCGGCACTATATGTGTGTTGTAGCAAGAGTCTCTATGATAAAAATAAGTCACAGCAAAAATTCTATAAATTCATTTTATGTATATACCTATAATTATATTATTTTTACATTTAAGTTATATTTAAGTTTAGTTGTATAGATTTAATATTTAAATAATTTATTTACCTTATAATGAGGGAGAAATCACTATGAAAGAATGATGGGACATCTCAGTAAAAGGATTTGAATGTAACTTCTTATGGGGTTTGGGATTGTGCTGGTTGATTCTATGACAAAATTAAAGTTAAATTGGTAAATTTATTCCTAGGTGTTTTATTCTTTTTGATGCAACTGTAATTTAAATTTTTTTAAAATTTTTAAAATTTTTTTTCTTTCTGATAGTTGTCAGTATACAGAAACAAAACAGATTTTGTATGTTGATTTTGTACTCTGCAACTTTATTGAATTCAGTTATTAGTTCTAACAGGTTTTTGGTGGAGTCTAGAATTTTCTATACATAAACTCATGTCATCCACAAATGCAGATTTTTAATAATATGAATTTTTAAAAAAAATTCTTGTTAACAAATATTTTACCATAAGATGTATTAGGAAAATACATAACTAGTATTTATATGACAGTGAATAAAGCTTCTTTTTAGAAATAAATGTATGCACAGTGAATTTAGTTAAGAAAAGTATTCAGTAATTTGATAATACTAAATAATAATATTGTATAATATTTGAGAACTTAAATCCTGAGGTCAGATTCTAGTATAAATTCTGGCTCTGCCATTTAATTTCTTTGGGTCTTAACTTGTAAAAAGTAGGGATGCTAATATTTACCTATAGGACTACTGGACAATTAAATTTATTAATACAGATAATGCTCAGAATATTGATAGAAATAGTGTAGCCAAGGTATATTAGTGTTAACTATTTGCAGTATTAATGATACCTACATAAAGTATGAAGGTTGTACACAAACAAATGAAGTCGGAGAGAAAATGAAGCCAAGCCCATTGCTGCTATAGGAGAGAGTTGCCCCAAGAAACCTAGAGAGTAAGCATTACAGCATAAAAAATATGATGATGCACTTTGGTGGTTGAGGTTTTAAGACTAATCTGCCATTTACGAATGATTTATCATGGACTAGTACTTAATTTTCCTAAACATGGATTGTCTTATCACATGTTTAGATACAACAGAACATTCCTCATATAGTTGTTTGAAAATAAAAGGAGACTCTGCAGATAAAGAGATTAATAGATTATACAACATGGTTAACAGTAAGGGTTCAATAAATGTTAAGAAGTTATAGGTAGGGCACCTGGGTGGCTCAGTGGGTTAAGCCTCTGCCTTTGGCTCAGGTCATGATCTCAGGGTCCTGGGATCGAGTCCTGCATCGAGCTCTCTGCTCGGCAGGGAGCCTGCTTCCTCCTCTCTCTTTCTGCCTGCCTCTCTGCCTACTTGTGATCTCTGTCAAATAAATAAATAAAATCTTAAAAAAAAAAAGAAGAAGAAGTTATAGGTAGAAGAGGAGGAGGATTAAAAATAGCACCATCCTCCTCAGAACAGAATCCAAAACAATTAAACACTACATAAGGCATTTATTGGGGGCTTAGCTTACTCCATGCTGAACATTGTGTAAGGCTTTGAGGAGCAAATAATGAGAAATCATTCTCTATCTTTTAAAGCTCACAGTGTGGTGATTTCAAGTAAATCTTAAATTACTTCTCCTGAAAAAAATAATTTTGAAAAACCCTACAAGTCAGGCATTGTCATATTTTCAAGAAGAAAGAGGGCATCTTCCAACCTAATAACTACTGACCTTAGCACATTTTCAAAAGATGAATTTAATGGCAACAGAACTTATTTAAATTATAATCAGTATATATTTGGCACTTAAAAAAGGCACTTCCTGATAAATAAAATCAGCATATATATTCACTGACGTCATTGTCAAGTTCTATCAACCACACTGTTAACCCAATTTTCTTGTCCACAATTTCTTTGCCACATCTCCCCGGCTGCATCATCTTAATCCTGGGTCTACTGTGAGAGGAAGTCCCAGCCAGTAGGCATGCCTCCAAATGTATTTATACTCAATTGCTGGTTCTTATTAGTGCTAATTTTTTCACAAGATATCCAAATGCTGTTCCAGCCCAGCAATAATTTTCAATTCCTTAACTCATGCTGGGCAACCAACCAAGATTCCTAAGTTATTCCTTAGCCAGCTGTACTCAAAATTGTCTCAGATGTCATTGATACTTAGGCAGTGTGGTTCATTTTTTCCAGAGGTGATTGTGATATTCTGTCTTTTAACCTACTCAACTGCTTCCAGCAAAAAGTTTAAACTTTCCCAGCTAAATAATATCATCTTGGGGCCCAGCACAGACATCTGCTGATTGCCACTTACCTCCCACCCTACAGCCACTCTAAATTCCCTGTGCAACACCTGACTCTATGGCTTCTTACACACTTTGTTATGGAAGGAAGAGATGTTTCTGGTAAGATGAGTGAAGAAACATTAAAATTAATGTCATTTTTCTTCCTTTCAACCTCAATCTCCTGTGCTATAATCAGCTGGAAGAGTATGGGTAACATTGATTATTGTAATTAGTTCTATTTTTATACCTCTAATCAAGTTGGATTCTTATCAAAGAATCTAACATCCTGGAGATAGTAAGATAATGAGAAGAAATCAGCTGTTTTCATCATTACTCTTGTTTTTAAACCTCTGAAATCTGACGTCTTATTCCACCAAATCTACTAAATAGCAACAAATCTACCCTTTGGGTAACAACTACTTTTACCTATTGTTTGGATAGGTATCAGGACCTCTCCATTTGCATATAGGCCCTTTCTGGCCCTCTAGGGGTGATTTAGAATATGGAAAAAAAGACACAGGCTTTGAGCTCAGATGGAAAGGAATTCAAACCATGATACTATGGCTCCCAATCAGTATTCCTTGAAAAGAATTATTAGCTTCCTTAATTCTAGTTTTCTAATTAGTGAAACTGAAGTAATAATAACTGCTTTATAAAGTTCTAAGAATAAAAATAAAACAAATACATGTATAATGCAAGACATATAGGTGTAATTAACATGTTTCATTATTAATGATATTTCTTTGCTTTTTTATTCATTCAAAGAGTAATTATTAAAACACTTATTTGTCAGATGGCATTTTCCATTTTAAGGGTAGTACTATGCATTCTTATCTCTGGACCACATGATATTTACTAAAGTGTTTTTTCTTTACTAAATGTTTGTAAATGTGAATCTCACATTATTATAATATCTATTATGTTAGAGAACACTATAAAAATTGCAAGCTTTTTCCATGGATTCTTTTCAGCTGGAGATATTTAGAGGGTATAGAATTATCATAATTGATACTGTAGCAGACTCAAGAGGTGTCTAAACATTCATCCAACACAATATCAATGTCTCACTCTGTTCCTACATAACCTGGCAAATTAATACTTGCTAGGAATCTGCTGTTGCAAATTTTCATCTATAAACTTCATTCATTCATTCATTCATTCACTCATTCCACTTATATGTTTTTATTCATATATTTAGGTAGGTTTTAAATAATTCCTTAGGTACATAAGGACTTATGAGATAATTTCAAGATCCAAAGTATTATAAGCCATTTCTTAAAATCATCTAAATGCAAAATATTATTGTTCTTAGAACACATAGCTTTACCCGAAGTGAATTAAATAATAGGGATCTTACAAGTATATGTCAGAATGAACTGTTGAGCTACTGAAAGAAGAAATTCCATTAAGGATTAAATATATTTTAATATATTGTGTGGAGATTTGAAATAAAACAGGTCTAGGAGTCCTGATATACTTTTTGGAATAGCAGCAATAAAATTACCATCTTATTTTAAAATCATTTAAACTTTATACTTTCCCTGTTGCTTTACTAGTTCAATAAACTATATTCATAATATTATCCTTGACCCTCAACACATAGACATTGACTATTATTTGATTATTATACAAGTCATGAGGAGTCTGAGAGATTACTTCATAGAGAACTGGGCTGTTTTATAATCCCCATTGTGTCTTCTCAAATCTGGGGAAATAATTTGGGTTGTAGGCACAATGCTAGGTGAACCTATTCCTACCTTATCATATGATGTCCATGGTGCTTTCCCACAACAGTGAGTGCCAACTATGTGTGAGGCACTGGGGTGCCATCCATTATATCTATAATGGATATATCTATATGATAGATATAGCTATAATGGATGATCAAACAAGATAAAGTTCTTATTTTCAAGGATATCATTTTAAATATGTGGGTATAGATAGCAATTAGATAGGCAATTTCTTTTTTTTCTTTTTAAGAGTTTTTAATTATTTGAGAGAGAGAGAGAGTGAATGAGCACAGGGAGGAACAGAGGGACTGGGACTAGCAGGTTCCATGCTAAGCCCCACACTGGGTTCAATCCCAGGACCCAGAGATCAAGACTTGACCTGAAGCCAAGAGTTGGATGCTTAACTAACTGAGCCACCCTGGGGTGCTCCTAAATAGACAATTTCAACATTTTGTAGTATACTCTGTGTTGGGGTTAATGTAAGGTATTAAAGAAACACAGAAAAGTGGCACAGCTCTCAATACCATGCTACCTGGCATGGTTTTTCAAAGGTGGAAAAATTGAAACTGACCATGAAGAAGGAAGAGAAAGAAGAGTGAAGGATGGGTGTAGGGCCTATGTATTGTGTAAGAAGACATGAAGTAGGCTATTCAATTCTTTTTCATTTCAAAGGGAGCTGCTTTCACAAAATCTATAAAAACCAAAATAAGGAGAACATGAAGATACTATCTAATTGGAAAAACAATCCAGGAAGGCTAACAGATACTTGCTGTACTGGTTGTGACATGAAATAGAAGTAACCTTTTACAATTAGTTTCTGAATTAGTCAAACAAAGCTATTCAATTGTCAGAAGCTACTTAGTGTTACTAATTTTTGAGATCTGGTCATGTATATTTTAGTCTGGGTGCCAGCAAGAAACAGATGGCACATTCAAATTAGGATAACTCAAGGGAGTTTAATAAAGGAACTACAAAGATGTGGCCAGGTCAACACCAGGACTGTTTGCACCCCTGAAGGGGTGAGTGGACAGAGCAATTATAGAAATTCTTAAAGAGAGTCATGTGGAGATGGCCACCTGGAGAGGAGATGTGACCTTTAGTTAAACGATGCAGCCAGGCCAAGGAGAAACCACAGACTTGGGAAAATAAATACCCTGAATACATTTCTCTCTTTTGCTAGTTGTCAACCCAATGGAAGAGAGCAAAGGGTCCATAATGGTCAGCCTTTGGGAAGCAGAGAGCAGGCTAATAGGGAAAGATAATCTAGAGGGCCTGAGAAAGCTATTCAGCAGTAATTCATGAATCAAAAGGAGGACCAATTCACAAGCATCCACTTAGTTATTTTTCAACCTTTAAAATAGCACTGCCTATGAAAATCTTTCCAAAAAACATTTATGAAGGTCTGCAGTTAAGAATTTTCTCTTCTTCCCTCCTCCTGCCATGTGTGTGCGCATGCACAGTGAAGGGTGTTCCATTATACTTTTCTCATTCTCCTGAATCTATATTGTAGATATTTAAAGCTACTCATCACCACCAGGGATATCACTGGATGAACAGAGTCAATTTTACTCACCTCTTCTGTAGAATTATCACGTTAGAGCAAAAATACCATAGACCTCACCAAACAATAAAATTAACCATCAGGAAACATTTTATAGCCCTATAAAACTGATCTAGCACAGCTAGTATTATCACTAGATATTATATGTTCAAGGACTAAAGCCAGGTAGTTTTAAATGGAGACTTTCAATGGTTGAAGAATAATAGATGCCAAGAAAAATACTAGGACTGGAGCCAGGAAAAATTTTCTATTGGCTAACCCTGAGATCCTACATTTGGTCTTCATCCACTGGTTCCTCGTCCAATTTCATGGTACATAATGCCAGTCTCACATTTGATGGTCAGTGGTAGATTTCAATAAAAAGTCAGACACTCTCCCATTGGTTCTAGAAAATATTAACACTATGAACTGACTTTAAAGGGATACTATACTGGATGAGAAGGTGGTCAATATTTCCCATTCACACACTGATGATTTAGTTTCCACTCAGACTATAAGCTGATTTCAGTGTATTGTTCCTGGCATACAATAAATACAAAATAAATGCTACTATTATTACATAGCAGGTGTTTGTCTCTTTTTAACAACTATCCTTTTTGTTTTATATTTTATATCTTTACCCTGGGTTATCATATTTTTTATCATAATAAAGTACTTATAGCTTAACCGTTAGTGTAAACCAGAGATGTTATTTCTATTTATTGAGGAGCCACTACCTCATTCAGGAAATTCAAATAAGGTCAGCTCTACCTCCCACTAAAACATTTCTTATATTTTATTTTATTTAGGTTTAATACAAAGTTTTAGAAAATACTCAATGAACAAGTCATTGAAAGCACTGAGGATGGGAAACATTGGGAAAATTTTGAGACGGCGAAGTTTGCTATCATGTGTTTTTTATAACTTTACTTTCCAGTTCTTTGTAGGAATATTATAACTATAAATTTGAAGCAAAACTTTGGTTTTATAGTTTATTTCCTCTGCCTAATACTTTCATCTGAATCATTAACTTCCGGGTTGTGAATTTCCTCAGAAGTATTAATGGAAGTCTATTGCCTGTCTTAACAGCCCGGTCTGTCTGCAAGACCTGAGGCGCACAGGTCCCTTAGATGTTTACGTGACTACTCCATGATATTATTCTAAATAACTCTACCTTAGGAAAATGTATTTCTGGATGATGGAATTGGTTGCTGGTGTGTGTGTGGGGGGTTTGTGTGTGTGTGTGTGTGTGTGTGTGTATGTGTGTTTCATAGATTTCCTGTTGAGATGGGAGAGGGTGGGGAATAGGTTCTAGTGCAAGACCAAATCCCATGGATGGATGCTCAGCTCTGTAAAGAATGGTGAGGACTGGGGTGCCTGGGTGGCTCAGTGAGTTAAGCCTCTGCCTTCAACTCAGGTCATGGTCTCAGGGTCATGGGATCGAGTCCCGCATCGGGCTACCTGCTCTGCAGGGAGCCTGCTTCCCTCCCTCTCTCTGCCTGCCTCTCTGTCAACTTGTGTTATCTTTCTCTGTCAAATAAATAAATAAAATCTTAAAAGAAAGAAAGAAAGAAAGTCAGGCGAAGAAGTAAAAAAAAAAAAAAAAAAAGAATGGTGAGGATTAACCATTTGAATACATGGAAAATACTTAGAAAAGTACCTAGCATGTAGCAAGTAAAAGTATTATAATAATAATTACAGTACTCATCAATAACATCCTCAGTTGTAGTACAATAATATAAAAAAGAGTATGTCTCCCACAAGGGAAAAGAAAGCAAAAAGGTAGGTAAGAATATTGGGGGAGATACTTATGGGAAAATACCCTACAAAATTTTTCATTTGTATTGTGTTTTTCCCTTGGACCTTAGCAAACTATTGTTAGCACTGGGTTTTCACCCACTGTCAGTTTCTACTTTTGATTGCCCTGACCTTGAAGTAGTAGAATTTTGTCACATCCTTGTAAAGCTGAGACATAAAGGAGACTGCAAGAGTCATGATTTTCCTCTATCAGAGCAGTCTTTCTTTGGATGTCAGCTTTAAACCCCCCATGACAGTGCCTACAGAGTTGAAAAAGGTTTATTAAGGAGATGACCTAAAAGACTCATGTTATATTTTTGACCACTTACTAAAAATATGGTTTAGATATGTTTGTTCACTTTGTAATTTTTTTCTTTGCCCTCAGCCACAATGGTCTCACTCTCCTTGTCAACCCTTCTCATACAGCCAATAAACCTCCTCTGCGAGCATGTCTTCTCTGGCCCCTGATGACCTACCCTGCTCAGCAAAGTTAAATCTCTGTAGTTAACCATTCACCCTCTTAAAAGGGCAGTTTAGTGACCATCCATCATTACTTGAGCAAACCCCTTCAGGGACTTTCCTCTCATACAAGCAGCTTGACAAACTATTGTCCCCTTAAAAATTATTTGTTCTATGGGAAAACAAGAGAAGGGAGTTCCATTACTAAGAGTCTCCATTTCAGATTTCATAAAAACATGACAATTTATTAAAGGGAAAAACATTGTTAAAAAACTCCAGAAGTATTTTAAAATACTTTGAAATTCTTTAATTTATTTTTAAAATACTTTAAAACTCTTTAAAATCCCAAAATATATTCTTAACTCTATTGATTTTCTTTAACCATACATTTAAATGAGGCTGTAGTGGTGCATTTAGTCCGTGGGGTAGTTTGACAGAATGGGAAAGAAAGCCTAGTCTTCTAGATTACACCTTCTTGACACAACTGTTTTAATACAAAAGCAGTCTCACCATTTGCTTTTCTGTTTCTTTTTATATAAAGTCCATCATGCAAACAGAAGAGTTACTTTTTTCTAGTTCTAGTTCTTTTTCTTCCCCCCAAGACCTACCTTTCTAAAGAAAATGCCATTACTCTTTTCTCATTTAGCTTTTAATCTGCAAATGCACTTAACTGCCAAGAACCCAATTTACCCAGCAATAAAATACATGAATTAGTATCTTTGTTCATTGAGGGAGAGTTCAAGAACCAGAAGTTTCTGTGCACGTACTGGACTAGAGGCAATACATAAATGTAAATATAACACAATTTCAAAGAACAATAATGTGAGAAAAAATAAAAAAATAAAAGATCATTTAGATTAAGTAGTTTGCCAAAGATCACATAATTATAAGTGGTAGAGATTAAGTTCAAATCCAGGGTACGAATATAGTTCTGTTGAGTTAATGGGAGGTCAGTTAATTGTTAAATTATGATACCTGCAACTAAGAGATAAGAGAATGTAAAAGTCCCTGTGGGATAAAGTAGGAGACAGCTTCATGGAGGAATAGTTACTTGAAATGAACCTTAAAAAATGGCTACTGTTTGGTCAAATGGAGGAAGAACAGGGTCACTCCCAGAGTGTCACGACGACAAGGTGCTGGGTGAACAATGAAGACACCCATCCGGTTAAAGCAGCTGAGCAATTCAATCAGTGATCTCACATTGAAGAGTATCAGTATCATTTGTCAATGAGTTCAGCATTGCTCAACCATAATTAAATTTAGCAGATGCCAAGAAACATTACTAGAAAGAGGTAACCTTCTGGTTTATTAAAAGACTCATGCAGAAGCATCTCAGGATTCCCTTTAAAACTAGAAAGATTAATTATATGAAACAAAATGTAATTTTTCTCCATCCACATTTTGTTTAGGGTACGCTGTTCAGTAAGTTTTGGTTTTCATAGAGTTAAATGAAACCCAGCTTTCAAGTACTTATTTTGGATTTGGGTCAAGCATAGCCTGGTAATAAACTGAAGGTATATATACCTTTACCAATGGGACCCTTCTCCCCGCCACTCCCTCTCCTTCTCTTTCTTTCTAAAAAGCCATTCTTTTAAAACACAGAAGCCTTGCAGTAATTGCTTTCTCAGGATTCCAAAATTAGTATACCTCTCCCTATTTATTTAGCTCTTCAAAAATAACCCCAAATTTCTTTACATGACCAAGGAAGATTGAAATCTCACACTCTGTAGGCTGGTATGGTGTTGCCATGCATGCAAAACATTTGGAAAAGTTGCTAGGCTGTTTTGTAAGCTCTTACAAATGTCCCAGTTAAGGAGTACAATGAAAAAGCTTTCTCACGGCAATCTTTTACTTTAAATACATCTAAAAGCCCCTTTTCACAGAGCTGCCAAAGCATGGTCAAGATGGCATTTTTAAGCCTCCTACCCTTCTAAGGAGCTCTACTTATGACAAGACCCCTAAAGGTTTCAGGGAGGCTGAGGAAATTGTATTTTTAAAATGCGTAACTTAAAAATCTATTTTACAAAAATGTTGATGATTTATTCTTAACATTGGAAATGAAACGGAGGAAATGGAGAGAGGTTTCACTCGATAATGACAGTGGACCTAGTATTCCAAAAGAACAGTCCCATTTTAATTGAATATTAGCAGTTAAGTGGGTCACCACTCAATCCTTCTGTCCTCTGGGCCTGTAAGACTAGGTAAACATATAATCAAGAATAAATATCCAAATGGGCAATAGAGTTTTACTTTATGCGGCACCCTGGGTGGCTCTGCTGGTTGAGCATGGGCTCTTGATTTTGGCTCAGGTCATGATCTCAAGGTCCTGAGACTGAGCCCTGCCTCAGGCTCTGCCCTGGTTGTGGAACCTGCCTAAGATTCTCCCTCTCCCTCTGCCTGCCCCACCTTCCTCTCAAAGAAAATAAAATAAAAATAAAGAATTTTACTTTATTAATCTAGAGCAGCCCTCTCTGATTTGATAAATGAAGGGCTTCTGAATGTTGGAGAAGTTGGCTTAAGCCCAAAGTTGAAATGAACCTTTCTCCTTCATTCCCTCGAATTTCAAACAGTTTTATTCAGAGAAGATTCAGTTTTATAACATTGCACTTCAGATAATTAGCTTCATTGGGCATTATGAATTGTTTGTACTGTCATTACCTAATTTTGAATTTTTTAAATTAATTTTTAAAATTACTCATTTTTAAAAAGATTTATTTGTTTTGGAGGCAGTGGAGAGGGGGAGAGGGAGAGGGAAACCCACGCAGTCTCCATGCAGAGAGCAGAGCCTGCAGTGGGGTTCCACCTCATGACCCTTAGATCACGAGCTGAGCCAAAACCAAGAGTCTGATGCTTAACCAACGGCACCACCCAGGCATCCCTTAAATTAATTTTTTAGAAAGCTGTGTATGCGTATGTGTATTTCCATCATAAAGGATTTACAACAGATACAGAGCTTTCCTCAAAAAACTTTTGTTTATCCCGAAGATTTCTGCAAATAAACACACATATTTCTGCAAGTAAACACATGTTTTCTGTATGCCCATATTTGCATATGACAACTTAAACCCCCTACAGACATCCTGAGCTACAATTGTTTTTCTTCAAAACTGTCAGCATGATTTCATTCTTTCCAGTGTTTCATACTAGAGCCTCAAAGGTTAAGAGAGTGATTTTTCCCCTATCCATATATCCTTGATATCTAAAGGTTATAGTTTCTTTGAGTTAAGCAAAATTGAAATAACTTACGTAGTTCTGAATTGTTTTAACTTTGTGAATTTTTTTGACCTGCATGTTCAAACCTTGCTTTCAGGAACATTTTAAATATATTCTGTTACTTCACTGAATATTTCTCCCCTGTCCATTCTTTACAACACTGTAGACCTTCTCCCAAAATCAAGTAATCCTCATACGTGGAAACTGAAACTCCTGAATTTATCCATGTCTTTAAACTAGGATAATACTTTATCCTTATCTTGTGAGACCTCAGTGAATATCCCAATTTTGTCTTCTTGGAGCACCTGGGTGGCTCAGTCGGTTAAGTATCTGCATTCAGCTCAGGTCATGATCCCAATGTCCTGGGAGAGCCCAGCATCAGGCTCCCTGCTTAGCAGGGTGTCTGCTTCTCTTTCTCTGTGCTCTCCTTCTCTCTCAAGTAAATAAATCTAAAAAATTTAAATTTTGTCTTCTATATTTGCTTGATTTTTTTCTATCTTCATTTGTAATTTAGTCATTGTATTTCTCATCAAATGTATTTTTCTCATTTTAGTTTTCCCCCACTTCACACATGCTTCCTTTACTATACTAGATTAGACACGTTTTATAATCTCCTCTTGTTTTTAACAAAATCTTTTTCAGATACAAAGTCTTCCTCTGATTCTTCAGGATGGAAGGATTTATTTTATTTATTGTTTATTAGTTTGTTTGCTTGTGGACTGTAATATATAATTTGCACAGGTCCCCTACTTTTTTCCGTATTGGAATCTGACAGAAAGTTCCAGGCAGTAACCTTGATTTTACTATGAACAGAAACTATTGGAGTCCATCTGGAACAGGTTTCCTGCTTTTTGCAGCATCTGTTTTGAGACAAAGCACTGCTATTTCACTCATTCATTTATTCAATAAATATTGCATTCTTACTAGGACCTAGACATGAGCAATGGAAATATAACTGAGAACCAGGTAGGCCGTATTTTGTTTTTTGTTTTTGTTCTTTTTTTGCCTACCTACCCCAATAAAAGAAAGAAAAGAAATCCAAAGGATCAAAACACCTCACAGGAATAATAATTCCATTATTATTAACACTGAAAAATTTCTCCCTGACAGGCTGTGATATTCTTTAAAAAGGATGGAACAAGAGGAGCCACCCTCTCTACCCACAGAAGGGGACATAGTTTTACTTCCTGACATCATTTTCTTTGTTATGGTTGCCTTTTATCATTCTTTTCTACAGCCTGATGTTTGCCAGGATCTTCCCTGAAATCAATGCATATTAAGAGAAAGAAGTGCGGAGTGGACAGGGAAGACTTATCTACATTGCAAATTTGGCACTGTGTCTTCAGGGGCGAGGAAAAAGACAGTCTCCCCATCTTTTGGAAACTACGAACGCAACAAGCCACCTCATTAGCTCACTGTGCATCTAAGAAGTCATTTAATCATTTATTGACCAAATTAAAAAACAGCAACAGAATACTTAGTGTCTTAGTGATGTCTGGAAAGAATAGTTAAGGTAATAGTACATTACCTCGTCTCTAATGAAATGAAAAAAAAAAAAAAAAGCTGGGGTTTTGAAGGACTTAAACCAACTACTGCTACAAATGATATGCGCTGCTGCTAAAACTGCAGATTCAAGCGTTAACAGTTACTTTCCAAACACTTTTTATATGCCTGGCTCTGTGCTAAATGTTTTCACATTACTGACATTCATAACCGTTATTAAAATTCAGTAAGGTAACACCTAATATCTACTTATTATAGGTTAGAAAATTAAGGTCCAGAAACAGTAGGGGATTTGCCCAACATCACAGAGTAGCAGGATTAGGATTGGAGGGCACTTCTCCTAATGCAAACCCTGACAAGCTCAACTTAAAAGAAGGAACAAGAACAATCACACATATATAACTTTGAGGTATATCTCATGTACGCTGTACAGAACACATTCATGAGCTGACTTGATATTCCAAACAATCATCATTATCTTTTGCACTCTTTATATTTAGCAATAACTTGTATTTACAGGAAGTTTTCCCAAATATACTGGCTTATATAAACATCAAAACTACTCACTAAAAATCAGGGCAGAAACAATCACATGGCACAGAGAAAGAAACTGAAGTTTAGAAAATTGAAGTTGCTGACACTAAATTTGCTCAGATAGCTAGGGTCAGGACTCTCTCTTGAATCTATCACTCTCTATTTTGTCAACTGTCTCAAACTTGTCCCCTATTAGCAGCTAATGTCTGGTAAGATTCCACTGTGACCAGGCTCAAAAACTTTTATGAGATAGCCTAGAATGTGTCTAAATATAAAATTGAGTAATATCAGGCATGGGGAAAAGGAATCTGTGAATTTCTCTGGAAGAACCAGTAACAGTTATAAGAGCAAAATTGTTGTGGTCTGGGTGGACTGAGAAGGGAAAAGTCAGCTTATCCCAGAGTAAGTAGAATAACTTCTGGGCTCTAAATTTGTCTCAAAGTTTTCTGATGCATGCAGAACCAACGTTGAGTCTGAAAATTTGGTAACAATGGCTGGAACTAAGCATCATAAAACACAGAGTCTTGGGATTGGACTGGTCTTCAAATTTATTCCACATCTGTAATATCCCTAAGATTTGATAGTCCAACTTCTGTTTGAATCTCTCTGATGAGTAGGTTTATTACAGTGCTGGATAGCACTTATTTTTATACGTTCATCTGTTCTTAAATTATATCCATGGTTCTCAACTACCTCTCAGGAGTCTTGTTGAATAAGTATCATCAAGTTTTATTCAATAAGAACCTCTTCAAGATCGTTATATCATCTTGGGTCTTTTCTTCTTCAAGTTAAATATCTGCTATTCTATCAACTTCATGTCATGATACAAGCTCCTGATTACTCTAAGTGCTTTGCTTTTTTGCTTTTTAATTTATTAACACTCTACTTAATGTTCTACCTGTGTGTTCTCGTCAGGATAGGGAACATGAGACCATCCCTCAACAAACTCAATCAGCAGAAGAATTTGCAGGTGAGGTAGAGAAGCTGAAGGGACTCCATTTCAGAAAGGCTCAGTCTCAAAAAAAAAAAAGAAAGAAAGGCTCAGTCTCTGCTGCTTTTCTGCTATGCCCCATTTACTCATGTTCCACAGTTTGCCTCTGAATGAGCCCAAGAAGCCATGTTCCCCTTTCAAGGGGGAATCAAGAAAAATTAGTCACTCTCTGAGTTTTGTCCTAAGCCCCAAACACCTGGTAACACCTAAGAAGAGCCAGATCCCAAACATGATCCAGGATATTAGCTGCCAACAAACGTTGGCTGACATTGGCATCAATACCTCTTATCCTCCACGATTTATAAAATAATACCTATTGTTCACCTGACACTTGCTATTGATTAGACCCTACCCTGGATTCCTAAAGGAACACATACTCTAGACCCCTTTCCAATATAAACCTCTAACCTCAACAACGATGAGACTCATTCTGCTTTCCTTTCCAGTCTCCCAGACACTCCCATCTTCAGACCCAGCCTGCCTGCACGGCAGGTCACTGTTAACCCTTCCAGCTTTAAAGTATAGGACTCATTTACCTAATAGACTTATTTATTTTTGCTCTAAGTGAAGTCCATAAAAATTTATTTAGCCATTTTCTGTTTATCATTTCACCCAGAAAATAGAAATACTTTGTATTTCATTCCTTGTTTTCTCTTTTACCCACTTCTTGCTCACATTTTTATCTTGTCTCTGAAAGGACTCCTGACACATGTAATCATCCTGAGGTAATAAATAACGGGAAAATCAACCTCCAGCCCCAACGCAAACCTATAGGTTTGTTTTTCATACCTGGATTTAGTCTCATTTTCTCTTTACTTCTTCTTTTAATGTTATCATCATTGATTAAGCCTCTTGTACTCAGGAATGGAATTCATTCTTATGTTCAGGAACGGAATAAATCATTCAGCCAAGAAATACTATTGATTGTTCTACTGTGTGCAAGGCACTGTACTTGGCATTAGAAATCAATGGATATACCTAATCAGAGACTTCAGTTCAAGCTCTGAAATTTTCATTAATACATCAAACAAAAATAGTTGGTGTTTATTGTATATTCTGTATATGTCAACACCACGGTAAGCATTTTCATGCCTTATGTAAGTTCACCCTCATAAAACTTCGTGAATATCATTATCTTAATTTTACAGATGAAGAATCTAATACTTGAAGTAGTAAGAAACTGGTCTGTATCTCACAGCTAGTAAGTTCAAGGTGTATAAACGAAATCTAAGATTATCTAATGTCAGAGTCCTCTATCTCCCAACCAGCATATAGGAAATAAATCACATTATTTGGGATTTCATTTTGGCAGTTGCCAGTACATCTCCCTCTTAGCCTGCTCAGATTTAAATTTACTTCAATTATTTTAGTCTATTTAAGACAAACACTTGCCTTACTTTAGAGAAATGTGGTTTATTCTGCCCAGAGGTTGCTGTCTAGTTCATTGCTCATTTAACCAGCCTAAGACAGAGATATTTGTCAGTGTTCCAGGCAGTCAGTCACCTCTGATTTGAAATTGTTTAGAACAGATTTTGAATTTCATTGAACAAATAATGCACCACTTCATAAAGCATTAATGATCGTCATAGGCACTCACAAGCACAATTGAGTGGAATACAACAGCAGTTTAAAAGACTCCATAAAAAGCAGAAACAAAAGCCATGATGTTCCATTTCTAAAGCTCATATGCTGGAGAAATTGATTTGGTAATTGTTGCCTTACGTGCTTAAGTGTGAGGGTACTGTGCACAAAACAATGCAATGCATTTTTTTTTTTTTTAGACTGGAAAGTCTAAATGCAAGGTAATTGTAGAAATTGTTCAAATGGTTGGAAGGAAGTGGTTCAAGAAGCACCAAAAAAACTGCTACAGTCTGGGAAGGAAGCTGTAGGGGCTCAGCTCCAGGGAGTCACTTGAAAAGAAACTATGGAAGAAATAATTAAGTTCTCTTGGAGGAATGAGGAAAAGCTTTACTATCTAGTACTAGAAAATACTCCTGAGCTGAGCCTTAGGAGAAGCCAAGCGTCTATCAAATTAGCCCTTTAGATAGGTAGGAGTTCCAGAGGTGATACCTTTGCTATTTATCTAAACCCTCCCCCTCCCCCACCCCAGGGATGTTGTTTTGTTTTGTTTTTGTAGAGTACTAGTATTTAAAGGTAACATTTTCAAAAGAGGGTGTAATCATGTAGATATAAAAGGAGCATAGGTCAAAACTTGTATTTAACTAATTACCAAGAGAGACCAGTAAGATGTCACGTTAGATTCTCTAAAGAAAATCTAAAGGGAAGCTGACCATCAGCCCATTGGGAATATTGAAATAAATGTGCTTGAGAGATGCAGAACTGGCTCAACTGGTCAATATCCCCAGGGCAACAATCAACTGACTCTCCACTGGAAACTATTCACACTGTTATGGACAAGAGTCTTTGCATAATTATTCATTTTCTGTAACTCCAAGACTTGTAAAATAGCTCAAAAACAATGAAAAACAAAGGAGTACTAGACAGCCCAGTCAGTAATCTTTTAGTCCATTTCAAAGTCTTTCATAATTCTTCCCTATATTAGAATCTGTTTTTAAATGAAGCTCATAGTTTTATGGAAATGTCCTGATGTACATGTGAGATTTAAAAAAAAAAATAATATAAGTTTGGCTTCTTTAGAAAAATTCCAACATTTTAGCAAGAAAAGGTTAATGGATTGGGTATTCCTTGGAGACTTTAGCAGAAAAGATGCATCTAAACACAGACTCATGTGTTAAACGCATATATTTTTTTAAACATATTTATTGAATTCAGTTTGTAAATAAAGCACTTTAAGGCAGAGACAGAGTTAGGCTGGGTAAAGTAAGTTCATTTAATATTATTTTTCAGCCTGCCAGAGCAGATGTTAGGCAAAGCAGAAAGACATATTGGATTTAGTCTTTAATATTTCCAAGGGTCGCCTGTTGTGGTCATTTCCCCAAACTAGAATTTGGGTTATTTCCATACTGTTTGCTATTCCAGAAAGGCAAGATCCACCCTCGCTCTAAATCCTTGGTACTCCCTGAGCCAAGGATTCATCTGAAATGCTTGTCTCTTGCCAAAGAGGCTGCCTAATAGCATGCAAATTGTTAAAGAAAAAAAAAATCACATCTTAGTAAGAAAGAAGCCTCAGGACGCTTGCCAACAGCATTAGGTAGCGGATGGAATATGATGTATCTTCTGTCCTCCATCAAAAAGATAAGGACACCTAACCTTGAACCCCTTCTTTAACCTATTTGGGCAGTATTCCAGAGTCCTAAAAGGACTGTCCTTTTACTCTGGGTCATGTTTTTCCCACTGGTATATCAAATTAGCATATTTATATGCATTTAAGTAACCAAACGAATTCCTGTTAGGAAACAAGCTAGGAGACATACAATATGAGAGTATATATTCATTCAACTTTTAACAATGCACACAATTTCTCTAAATATACATAAAAGCGCATGTTAGAGATGCAATAAATTATTCATTCAACAAATAATTACCGAGCATCACGTGGTTGGTGCAGACATGGTCTCTGTTCTCAGGGCCTCTACAGTCAAATGAAAAAGAGCTGTATTTGTTAACTCGGTTTGGAATTACTAATTGTTTTAAAATATGGGTTTTAGTGTTATTTAGGTATGGTAAAGCCAACAATCAGAAGATGACTGCCATTGAAAAGCAATCTCTGGGGACGCCTGGGTGGCTCAGTTGATTAAGCGGCTGCCTTTGGCTTGGGTCATGATCCCAGGGTCCTGGGATCGAGTCCCACATCGGGCTCCTTGCTCAGCAGGGAGCCTCCTTCTCCCTCTGCCTCTGCCTGTCTCTCTGTCTGCCTGTGCTCACTCTCTCTGACAAATAAATAAATAAAATCTTTAAAAAAAAAAAAAAAGAAAGAAATCAATCTCTGAAACACAGAGACCCCATGAGGAGGAGGATGTCACACCATGGGTAGCACATAAGGAATCACTGGGATCAGTCAGGAGGCATAGGGAGTGGGGAGAGAAATACGGGCAAAGGCCTTTGTAATGGTTTCTATGGGGAGGAAAGGTGAGGCAGAGTATGCATGCTTAGGAATGGCTACTTTGAATAACTTCAGTGGTCTCCAGGGTATAGGGGCAGTCTTTAGTTGTCTGGTCCCTGGCTCTGGCATGATTAGGGCAGGGGGATAGACACAGTGTGAGAGTCCCATCAAGGAGATGGTTAAAGGTGCCAGCTCTGGATTGGTTGTTATGCATTTGAAACAGGTGATAGTTTTTTACTATCTTGGGAATTGGCTAACCCTGGGAGAGGCACTCCCTCCAAGGTCAGCAAGGCCCCTGATGTCAAAGCCTCAGAATACAAAAAAAATCAGAGATATGATTAATACACTCATACCTAATTTGCCTTTTCCTTTATGCTCAATACCAAAACTCATTACCATTACAGGTAGAGAACTGGCAATAATTTAAATGATGATGAAGGAAAAAAAGAGGAGTGATACCATCCCTCCTGAAACTGAATACCATTACTCTTGAAATTTCAAAAAAAAGTTCAGAAAGCCTTGTAATCCTTTCCAGCTTCTTATACATAAGATGGAGAAGTTGAGCAAGCTGTGATTCCAGAGGAGACTTATAAGAGCAGCAACTACACAGGGTTTGCTTATCATAAGCCAGGCGGTATGCTTAGTGCTTTGCATGCAGTTATTTTGTTTGATCCTTCCAACAGCTCTAACAGATATTGGAAATTGAGGCCTGGAGAGTGTAAGGAATTTTCCCAAGTTTACATGGCAAGTAAGTAGGGTTTATGCTGAGATCTGATGGTCTCGAATTGAGGCTGTTAATTATTATGCACATAGATGTACTTCTTTATACATGCACACATTTTGTATGCACACAAATGTATGTATTCACACACATTTTGAGCAAAGATGAAGGATTTTTTTTTTTTTTTGAAGATTTTGTTTGTTTATATGACAGAGAGAGAGAGAGTGCATAGGCAGGGGGAGCAGCATGCAGAGGGAGAGGGAGAAGCAGACTTTCTCTTGTGCAAAGAGCTCCATGTAGAGCATGATCCCAGAACCCAGGGATCATGAACTGGGCCAAAGGCAGACGCCAAACTGACTGAGCCACCCAGGCACCCAATGATGAAAGACTTTTAAACACATCAGGAATTATGTGCAGAAGACTCTAATTTTCTAGAATGGTTTAGGAATGGAGTGTGGGAATTAGACTGTAAGAGTATTGAAGATAAAATGATAAATGTCTTTTTTTCAATAATTATAATTGAAAATCTTCATAAACCATATAGTCTTATCATAATGAATTTCTTCTAAGAAATCTAGTACTTTGATGATTGAATATTTGGGAGAGCCTCATCATTATGTAGGTGAGTTTGAATTGGATTATTCTGAAGAAGAGGTGTGAAATGAAATGAACTAGCTTTCTGCTTATCGTGAAAATTATGTTTGTTGTTGTTACTGCCATTTTCTCACCTCTTTTTTTTTTTTTTAAGATTTTTATTTATTTATTGGAGAGAGAGAAAACAGAGAGGGAGAGGGAGAAGCAGACTCCCTGCTGAGCAAGGAGCCTGACATGGGTTCGACCCGAGGACCCTGGGATCATGACCTGAGCTGAAGGTACACATTTAACTGACTGAACCACTCAGGTGCCCCCATTTTCTCACCTCTTAATCCTAAAAATGTATTGACTGGAAAAAAAATTATGTATAAAAAATATATATATATATATAAAACTTACATAATATATAATTTACATAATACATAACAATGTACGTAGTAAATTTCTTTATATATAGAAAATAAATAAAAACAAATATATAGAGAGAGAGCCTTGATAGAGTAGGCTTACTAGTTTTTGAATATCAGCTATTTATTAACTAGAAACTGAAAGGGAGAAAAGGAGCCATACCTCTGAGATGAAAGAAAACTGGGAGAAAAGTAGTTTAACACATAATTATTCCAAGATCACATACTGTAATGGATAGAGCACTGGCTCTGGGCTCAGTCTGATTTGAGTTTGAGTTCAGGCTACAACTTCCTAGCTCTGTGAACTTGTTTCTACTCTGTGAAATTGTGGAAATGCCTATCTTGTGGGGTGGTTACGAGGGTCATATAAAATAATAAATGTAAAGTAGTGTTTAATTCCTATTAATTAAACATTCAATCAACTTGATTTTTATTATTATTATTGCCATTGAAGGCTTAGGTGGTCTCCCAGAATTAAACATCAAATTTGCCCTTTATCTCCCTTCTTGCCCCATTCTCAATTGAATTTCTGAATCTCCGGTGGAATGAGCACCCTTAGGAAAGGATTTCCTCACATAAATTTCTCGGCACTACAGGAACCTGTCTCAGCCCATTAATTTCAAGGAGGAAAGTGAGTCCTAGCTGAAGAGAGGCCGAGTGTGAGTGTAAAGCACAACCTTCAGCCTCAGGCTCAACAGGCGCATGGTTCTGAGACAGAAGGGTGCTGAGGCAGAAGGCAGCAAGCATGGCTTAATTAGCTGTGGTAGAAAATGAGGTGCTAATTGGTCTGCTCCTGCTAGCCTAAGGGACTTGCATTCTCCACTTCTTATCAGATGGTCCCTTGGCTCTAATTTCTTTGGAGGAAGAATATTACTGCTGATAACTTTCTCACACCAACAGGAAGGCTACTGCTCAGAATCCTGGAGTTTGGTGCTGAGTTGGCTCAGTTCTCAACTGTGAAGTAAGCAAAATCCTTTATATGAATGTCAACACTTCAACTTCTGTCCTTCTTTTGGATACCCCAACCCTTTCCAATGTATTCTTATCCCTCCACACTGATCCTGCCCTGGAAACCTCTTAATTAAACTTCTAATTACATATCATTGTCTATTAATAAATACAGGGATAAGCCCCAATTTCTCATGGTCTGACATTTTCCTATGAGACTCAAATTTTAATAGCAAAATCTAGCACAAGATGTGATGATTTCTAGGGTCATGAGTTTTCCAATCACTTGGCTATAGTAGGCCATATTAAGAAAAACACACTGTAAACCTCAAATACCCACCATTTTCTCCCCACAAGCATCCCCTTTTTGAAGACCTGCCTGTCCACTGCCTAGAAAGAGTAACCTTATGCTGTAATTTCCCATATTCTCAGGCCATTCCTGATAGAAACAGAAGAGTTTATTGTATATTTAAAAATACATCATTGTGCATTTTCCTTTCACATTTCTATGCGTTTGACACTTTCCTTGGTGAGTCCAAAGCATCCAGTTACCTCAGAATAGGGTCAAGGTGATGGTAAGGAATTAAACTGTTATAGAAATATTCATGGTAAAAAAAAAGGAGAAATAGCTAATATTTTTCTTCTGACATTTAGACAGAAGGACAGATGGAATTCCAAGCCTATCGTTTCTTAGAGATAATGTTTCTGATCACATACCATAGTCATCCTAAAAAAAATGGCGATCTCTGTAGGCAACTAAAGATAAAAAAGGCTTTACTGGTGATGACCACTACAGAGTGATGGCTTTTGAGTAACACATGTAGGACCTCTTTACAATTGGGGGCCAAATGAAATAATTAAAAATGTATAACTTGAGGACATGCTAACATTCTTAAGATCCAGAATATTTATATTATTTGTTGTATTATTTATTCGAAGAGTTGGGGAAGGGGAAGTGTTACAAATTGTTGAGGAATATCCTAAATAATTATTCTGGCCAAGTGTTTAATCTGAATCAGGCTGAATATATGTGAATATACATATATTCACTTCGCAATTTCCCTGAGGCCAGCTTCTTGTAATTCCATCCCTTAAATTCCCCTCTGTCCTTAGTTTTATTTTGCCTCTGCCCTTTCCAATCAAATGATGCCTCAATAAGTGCCTGTCTTTCTGTAGCCTCAGTTTTTTTTTTTTTCCTTTTTAAAAGTCAAGTCTTTTATTTTGCAAGGAAGACAAACTGATAAAGGGTGCTTCAATCACTTTGTCATGCCTACAGAAACGGGGTGGCCTCAGGACTCCAGAGTCAGTTTGTTTCACCTCCCAACCTACCTTCCTCCAAGGTTCCCAGCATTTCCATTTCAAAGGTGGGGAGGTGACCTGCTCAAAGCCATACACCAGCAGGCTGCAAAGTCCCTTGGGACTCCTAGTTTAGCATTTTCATATCTCATCTTACTGCCTCCCATTCTTATTGAATTATAATGAGCCCTATTCTATTTTAATGAGTATGTTAATGTGTTAGTGTTGGTCTCAGCCTGACCTTGTATATGTTTGTCTTTGCTGCTCAGTTTCTATTTAAACTGCAAGCTCTTGGGAAGAGGAAAAGATGCCAATTTAACCAACCCACTGCCTCGTGCTCCTGGAGGCTTAGCAAACACTATTTGGTGATGATAATGATGACAGACTAGGCATAATAAAATTCCCCTTTCTCTTTAGGGAACAGTGCACTTGTTTCATTTTGCATTTTTGTTGCTCAAGAGATAGGTACTTCAGGAGTCTTCTAAAGGTCAGAAAATGGAAGCAGCATTTTCCATCAACAATTTTTCTCACAAGAATTCTGAATTTTCCCCAAATTTGCAAAGGGAAACAGAAGTGTGAAGCCCAGAGATAGCGTGGAGTTGAGCTGTCATTTTATATTTGTTTTCCAGGACACTGCTGAGCATAGCAAATATAAATGGCAAATGCCACGTTTCATTTTCAGGAGAGCAGGTGGCACTTGAAGCAAGGGAATTGAAAGGATGTAGGATATGCAGGGAAAAAAAACACCAACAGAGGAATGGAAGCTGAAGAGGTAGTTGAATCCTGTTCCTAACACATGCTATGTATTCACTACAGAAAATGCAGGCTTTGTCTAACTGGGAGAAAAGTTAAGTTCAGCCGAGTTCCCATAGGCCATTGAATGAAATTAGAAGTAGCAGAGTATAGTGACTAGGTTCTTGAGCTCAACTACACTGACTGGTGTTCCAGCACCAACAATTCCTAGGTAATACCTATTATTTAGGGTTGTTGTCAGTATTAAATGAAACCATGCCTGCACAACCCTTCATTTAATGCCTTTTCCATAGTAGGCACTAAATAAATGGTCGTTATTACTGTATTTCTTACATTTAAGAGGTTTCATTCTTATGAGCAGAATGATGGGGTCATCCTCAACAGAGTGATTACGAAATTTGGGTGGCCCAAACACTGACCTTGCAGCCATCCTTTAATGAGGTGGGACAGTTAGACACTAGTCTCCAAAGTCCTCCCTGCTGGTAGCTGTATGTCTAAAAATGTTCATTTCTATGAGTTGAGACATTAGGATATTACAAATGTGCAATATATGAATGAGACACAATCATCAATTAAAACATAACTATTAATCTATTTATCATATTAACCACTGATAGCCTGGTGAGTCCGAGAAGACTGGAGAAGACAAAATACGAATGTGTGAGGCAGACAGTGACTAGCTGTTCCCACATCTATTACTTTTTTCCCCTGGGCACACAGACATACTTTATGCCCCAGACTACTTTCCATTTAGGTATGAACACAGGTTTAAGTTCTACTCAGTGTTGTGTGATCAGAAGTCATAAGTGGTCCTTCCAGGCCCCAACCACTAAAAATTTCCCACGTGCTATCCCCCCTACACTTGACTTGTTTAAAGAGTGCAGGGATACTGGAAGTTACAGAACACTGATACCATTTTGAAATTTTAAAAAAATAAGAAGTAAACTCGTACATACATACATATACATTTGCACATATATGTATGCACACACACATATACCTTTTACACATGCTTATATGCATATAAAATTTAGAGCATACAACATCATAGGAGATAAGCAAGGGAAGGGAAGGACTAGAGCAAATAAACCATAAAAAGTATTTGGTTCCATTTTCTAAGTAAAAACTTGCGAAGCTAGAGGGAGCATAATCCATAAGACTCATATCATTTTTTGACACTATTTACAAGTTTGAGGGTCCCAAAGATGACCCTCAGGTTCAAAACTTAGCTACAACGGCTCACAGAACTCATTAAAGTTGTTATGATCACAGTTACAGTGTATCACAGTGAAAAGATACAGATTAAAATTAGCAAGAGAGGACACCCAGAGCTCAAGAGCCCCAAAACTCTCCAAATGCAGAACTTCCAGTTCTATGCCCATGGAGTCATGGACAGTATTACTTTCCAAGTACTGACATGTGACAATATGTGTATCATATTGCCATCCAGGGATGGTCACCCAAGCCGTGAGCCCAGAATTTTTTTCTTTTTAATTTTATTTATTTATTTGGCAGAGAGATCACAAGTAGGCAGAGAGGAAGGCAGAGAGAGCGAGGGAAGCAAGCCCCCTGCTGAGCAGAGAGCCTGATGCAGGACTCGATCCCAGGATCCTGGGATCATGACCTGAGCCCAAGGCAGAGACCTAACCCACTGAGCCACCCAGGCGCCCGAGCCCAGAATTTTTATTGGGGCCCCATCATGTAAGTAGGATTGACCACCCGTGTGGCTGGTCTCAGTCTCCAGCCCCTTTGGAGGTTGAACTGATACAACATGACCTTTAGCCTCCACCCTCAATCACAACTTTAAACTCTCTGGAGTGACCCAGGCCTCCAGGGAAACAAAAATCTATCAATCATGATACTTCCCAGAAACCTAGGGCAAAGTCCAGATTTCTCCTTGGGTAAGATTAAATTGTTTACAGCACAAATCCTTTCTGCTATTCCTAAGACATCTAGGAGGGCAAATAAGTATAGATCCTTTGCATAAAAAAACCTAACTCATGGATTTCAATAAATCCCTTCTCTCTCTGATGTCATTCTCTTTACTCCCTTCAGTTTCCCTTGGACTCTTGCCCCAGGTCTTGGCCTGGAAAGGCGGAAGTACATCTCTAACCTCCATAGGATGAAGTAAAAGTCTTGTAGAGTTTCCAGGGTAACTATATACAAGAAAAATGAAGCATTTTCTATCTTCTTTGACTTCATCTCAAAGTATAATTTCAATGTGTTTGTATACTCACAAATTATTTTTGCCTTTACTTAGTCTCACGTAAGTCCAATCGAGTGAGGACACAAAAAATAAATACGGGTTAGAAATTCAATCTTGCCACAGCAGAATATCTTTTAAATTCTTAAAAGGAATTAAAGGAAATGTTTTTTTAAAGGAACTTACTATCATTTCACATTTATGTAATACTTTGCAGTTCCAAAAGAGAAACCTAGGACAAAAGTAAAGCATATATGGTTACTTCCATTTTACGGATGAGAAAATGGTAGTTTATAATGTTATGTGACCTGTTCAAGATCACACAGACAACAAGGAAAAGATGTGTTTCTTTCTGAGAAGGGGTAAAGTAAGAATATTATGGCTACTTTAACCATGATCTCAGACTTCTTTTGTAAAAATGAGTCTGAATCTTTGCGAAATACCTACTATTTACCAGGTGATGCTAGAGATATCTGTAGGGGTGTGTGTGTGTGTGTACATGTATGTGTAAATGGATATATGTATATAACCCACACACTCACAAAAGTATTTATTTATTTTCAACTAGGAAATGGTCCTCTTTCAAAACACCTTTGAAAATGAAACAAGATGGGATTGGGAGGGAGTCAAACCATAAGAGACTCTTAATCTCACAAAACAAACTGAGGGTTGCTGGGGGGAGGGGGGATATGGAGAGGGTGGTTGGGTTATGGACATTGGGGAGGGTAGTAATATGGTGAGTGCTGTGAAATGTGTAAGCCTGATGATTCACAGATCTGTACCCCTGGACAAATGATACATTATATGTTAATAAAAATAATTAATTACAAAAAAACCTTTGAAAGTTGCCGTAGCCAGAAGTAATGTTATAACTACTCAAATTAAAACTCCTATTAAAATCTTTTTTATTTTATTTACCCTAGTCTGCATGGATTGTTCTCTGGATTTTTATTCTCCATAAGTATGTTTTCAGCTAGGTACATAGTTCTGGCTTACAGAGAGCTTGAGCCCTCTGGCCACAATTATAGCTTCTAGGATGGCTGTAGGTCCCATAGTGGACCAATCAGAGTTCTTCTTGAAACTTTTGCCACAGCTGTCAGTGAAGATGGTATCTTTTTCAGATAAAGAACTGTCTAGATAATGGAGGTTTGTGGCTATCTGTAGTCCTGTTAATGACAAATGAAAAGAATGTATCTGAGAAAAAAGAAAGACAAGCAGAAAAGAAGAGTTAAGAGACAAAGAGAGAACCCTGTTGGCACTATTGTTTCACTACTTGAACTCATTAATTCGAGTATGTCAAAAGCACTTGCCTTTGACCTGTCTGTTCAATGGGCACACACATTTCCTTTTTGGTTTAAACTGCTTTGAGGTAGATTAGTGTAACTAAAAATGGAAAGACTCCTGAGTAATGAAGCAAAACATTAAAAATGATCAAAAGTATAGGAATAGAAGCTAAAACCCTCCACTTCTGAAATAACCACAGAATTGACTGGAAGTCAATGGCAGTATTCCTCTCTCAACTGACCACTCAACATTTTTTTTTTTTTTTCTAAGTGGAGCCTAATGTGGGGCTTGAAATCATGACCCAGAGATCAAGACCTGAATGGAGATCAAGAGTCCCATGCTTAACTGACTGAGCTACGTAGGTACCCTTGACCACTTGACTTTATTGTGTTCTTGTCATTGGCTATGCTACCATGGGTTGTTCATATTTCTTTAGTTGATCCCCTGTCTCAGGATATTGTAGCTGTAATCAGAGGCCCTATGTATATAAGAATGATTGAGTTAGCTTAGACAGGAACACACCCATCCACTGAAAGTATAATGATTAATGAGCTCATTTCTCTCATAATTCAAAAGTGATTCAATAGGGTGGCCTATATGGTTATAGGGTTATAGGCCACCCTATAGGTTATATAACCTATAAAACCACATAGGTTATATAGGTTATAGGTTATAGGCTACCCTATTGAATCATTTTCAACTCAGCCAGTCCCACAGGACAGAGACTTAACCTGCCCTTCAATTTTAGGGAGATATCAAGTAGTTTGTTTTTAATTTGTTACATGGCAGATTTAAACAGATGGAGAAACTGTTCTCACAACTAAAATAAAATTTGCTCTGAGAGACCATGGAATAAGAATGTTATAGTTACTTTAACCACTACCCCATAATTTTAAAAAACCTAATACATGCAAAATATCTACTACGTACAGGCACCAGGTAGTGATAGGTGTGCGTATGAAATGTAATAACACTGCTGTCTGGCCCTATGTGATCTAGAAGCAGGAGAATTTTTATCTATATTACCTACCTAAGACCAGAAATCTGAAAAAACAGACCCTTCAGCATACTAAATTCATATCCAAAAATAGTAACAATTTTAAAAAATCATGCTTAACCTTTCTATCACAGCTTCTCCAAGTGAATGTGAGATTATAAACACAGAGACTATGTCTTTTACATGAACTGCTTAGATTTTTTGAAAAACTTTATGTACTCTACCACAATGTCTAAAGATATTAGATATTGATTTTCAAATTGCTAAATACATAAATTTCATACAAATGAAGACTAAGCATATACCAAAATTTTCTCTGAGTCACTAAGAGGCGAATCAACAGAAAAGAAAAGATAATGTGGAAAGGATTTGAGAAAGTGGCATATACGTTTAGTGGGGAAAACATTGCTCAGATATGATTGCTATAATGGAAAATAATTGATATCCTACAAAACAATAAACCATGATTTTGGGATAATCATCTCTACTGGACATGAAAAAAATCATTATGTGATATCAGTTTCTACAAGTTAATGGCTAACTTAAGAGGGTTGTAAAACATCCAAGCTCCATTCATTAGCCAAAGCTATATTTTCTGAGCATCAGATATTATCCAGATAAGCTTACTGGAAAATTATCTAGTACCATATTGAAGTCACATAAGCAACATTTTGTTTTATTTTCAAATTTTGGTTGTTTTTCCCATAAAGAGGTAACTCAGCAAAAGGGTAATCCAAATTAATTGATCTTACCTAACTACAAATGGAGTTTGTGAAATAATTGAAGGGACTCATTGATTTCTTATTATTCCATGGTAATAAACAATAAAATTGTAAATTTTCAATTATTCTTAAGAAAAATATAGCTCAGATATTTGTACATTTGCCACTGGATACCAAACAAACAAGTTAGAAGCTCAGACACATGTATCAAGGAAAAGATACAAATTAAATTGCTTATAGTATATAAATAGAGGGAAGGCAGAGTTTAGTTCAGAAAATTAAACGGAAACATATAGTCAGTGTTTCTAAAGGAACAAATCATCAGAAGATACATCAGTAATAATTATATATATAGTAATTTTACTGTGAAGAATTTTTAAGATCTTCAGGGTTGTTTCCCCTTGAATGGAAAATTTATTTTTAAGATTCCTTTTTTCTCCTTTTTCCATACAGTGAAATGTCACACACCTCTAGAATTTAAAATGAAAGGAAAGCAGCAGCAAGGAAGAAGGGAAAGAAACAAAAAAACCTTGAATAGAATCATCCATCTCAGTATTTAATTTGGATCACCCTCACCATCATCTTAGCCTGCTCTCATTTACCTCCCCAAAGGACTTTTTGCCCCCTTCAAATGATAATTAATATTTGGTTAAAAATGCAAATTACAGATAAAATTTTATATTTCATTAAATGAGAAGATTTTCCATTCTTTGAATATTCTGCCTCCTCTAAATCCTTTTCTGCTTCTTTTCTCGGAAACAGTCATTGACACTATTGCTACCACATTTAACAAGTCACCACAAATTCTACCATAGTTAACAAGTCACCTGACAGTCAACCATAACTGTTGAGTTTTAAGGTTTCAGAGACAGCCAGGATATTAAGTTGTTCCTAGAAAGGTAAAGATTATGCAAGACCCAGTTCATCTTCCCTGGTTGAAATCAGTAACACACGCAGTTGCATAAGAAGTTGATAACTAAATTCAGAGGCTAGAAAAGCTAAGTTTAGGAAGACATAAGAAAAATGAAACCAGCCTAGATCTATGTAACTATGAACACTGAGTTGCATAAATTTGGAGCATGCAGGATTAGGTGAGTTTGAGCTTGGGTTGATGGTTATTTTGAGGTTCAGTGGAAGATCTTCAGGACATGGATTCTCATCCTTGTGACTCTGGGCAAGCAACTTCCTTCTACTATCCTCAATGGGGAAAAACAAAATCCAAGAGCGCTTGGTATTGCATAACTTGAAATTTACATAATGCTAAAAGTACAAATGAGTAGCTGTTTGAGGGTTTTTGTTGAAAATTCTTAGGAGAGAAACTTTTTGTAACCATGGTTAATGAAGGCAAATTTTGTACTCAAGGTTTTCTTTTATAATCATAGTACGTGCTTATCAGTAAGAATATGAGGGAATTAAAGTTTAGAATGTCAATGATTATGAGACTCAGAAAATAAATCAAAGACAACTGAATGTATAAATGTCTAAAGTAGAAAGACGTTCCTTGAGAAAGGGGCAGGCTTCCAAGTCATCTACTTGAGGAAAAGGACTGGATGTGGGAACAGCAGCATCCCTAAACATAAATCATCCTAACCATAAAGCCTCAGGTGGTTGACAACTTAGCAAGTCCAACTCCTGAAGAAGGAGACTGAATAATTGATCCCACTACCTATTGCTAAATGCATCCTGGAGCCTAGAGAAATTGATTCCTAATAAACTGAGATTAAACTCCTATTCCTAGTGGCAAAATGAAAATTTACAATTTAAATTACAGCTAACCAAGAAGAAAGACTATAGTAGTAGATAACGAAACCAACAATCTGGGCTACATGAAGACAATTAATAACTGATCTTTAATATTATCAGTAAAGAATGTAATGATTTAGAAGTCTTAAATACTACTATTTCATAAAGACGAAGTTCAAAGGAGAAAGAGCCTAAGTCTTAAATACTACTATTTTATAAAGATGTAGTTCAAAGGAGAAAGAGCCACATTCAATAACATATTTAGGGACTGGCATTATGTCTTTTTCTTATATTATGCTCAACTCACCACTTAGAGACGAAGCAAAAAATACAAAGCCAATTGAGCACTATTTTTAGCGTACCCACTGAATGCTTGCTGACCCACCAGGCCCAGGTGAAACATCACCTCCCCTGTGAATTCTTTCCTAACTCAGACAGAGTTAGTCATTCCTCGCTTTGGTTTTGTTGTTTAATTATATCTTTATTTATATTCATGCATCAAAAATTGTTACACATCTACAATGTGTCAGACATTTAATAAGTGTAAGAAATAAATAGCAATGAACATGTGAGTTATTGTGGCACTTGGGTGGCTCAGTCAGTTAAATGGCTGCCTTCAGCTCAAGCCCTGATCCCAGGGTCCTGGGATTGAGCCCCTTATCGGTCTCTCTGCTAAGTGGGGAGTCTGCTTCTCCCTCTTCATCTTCCCTTCTCCCCGTTCATACTCTCATGCATGCACACTCTCAAATAAATAAATAAAATCTTAAAAAAAAGAACATGTGCATTATTAAACTGATCCTTTATATTTTCAATTTTTGTTTTTACGTCTGTCTCTCTAGGCAACTAAAGGGCAGAGATTGCTGTGCAACATACTTATAGATACCCCATAGCTATCAGAGTTTGGGATGCAATAAATTATCACAATAATCTCTTATTATAATTTTTATACCACTTCACACCTAGTTCAAATCTTATATTTTTGAATGACCCATTCTTTTTTTTTTTTTAAAGATTTTATTTATTTATTTGACAGACAGAGATCACAAGTAGGCAGAGAGGCAGACAGAGAGAGCAGGAAGCAGGCCCCCCGCTGAGCAGAGAGCCAGATGCGGGGCTCGATCCCAGGACCCTGGGATCATGACCTGAGATGAAGGCAGAGGCTTTAACCCACTGAGCCACCCAGGTGCCCCTGAATGACCCATTCTTATTACCCCCTAGCTCAACCCAACATTATATACTTTGTTATTTGTATCCTTCTGTTGATTATCTATATCTTTTTGGGGATTGGTTATATGTGTGTCTGCGTGCATGTGTGTGTGTGTATTAGTCTGCATCTTTATTATATGTAACTTTGTATATTCATTTGATAAATGTTTATTGAGCATTGACTTTGTTGTGGGTCTAATATTAGGATGCCCACATTGAGAATAGGGGTTATCCTCTTCATACTTAATATTGCTCCTTCTCCAACTCAACTCTTGGTTCATAAACTTATTAGTTTTTATTATATTTAGTTTTTATTTTGCATTTCCTCCTCTCCCCCATACTCATAGAGCTTACACTTGGAACATATATAAGCATATGGTAGGACTGCAAATAAGAGCTAATGTTTATTAAGTGCTTTAGATATGTTAGACAAAAAGCTAAAGTCTCTGGAGATACAAGATCATTTAATTTTCCTAAAATTTTATAAGGTTATTATTAGGATCCCATTTTGTACCTGAATAAATGATGGGAAGGCGGTGTTAAGGAGACTTAAGTGAGAGATAACTGGTAGATCTGTGACTCACGTGGATCTTGTATTATTGTGTTCTAATACACAGTGTCAGATTGCTTGACTGATTGTGAAAATATAAAGTGATGCCTTACTTCTAAGGCTATTATATAAATTGGTTCAATATCTACTCATAAGCAAAATGCCCTCATGGGTGGGAACAAAAAATATGGATGTAAGTATTCCTTGGTGTCCTGTTTCCTCCACTTTGTTAGTTCTCTCAAACCCACATCTAACCTTGGCTATCCTGGTTTGCAGATTCCTGGACATCAACTTCTGTTGGCTGTTTACCTTGATTTGGTAACTTCGATTTCCTGACATTTGCTTTATCTTTAGACCATTTTCTAACCCTGTTTTCAGCCACAGTCTGCCTGGGGAGCTAAATTTTGAGGCTGACACCAGGACTCCTTCCTTTACCCTTAAGGAGTTAAAGAAAAATACACTCAAAAAGGAAAACATAAGGGGACTCAACACTTCCTCCAATTTAATGATTACATAATTTCATGAATGGTTCACATGAATCTTAAAAGAAACTCTGAGACAAAAACAATGTTGTCCAAATAATATTAGGTTATACTGTGCCTACTTCTCTTTATCTTATTTTCTTACTTTCTTCTGAAGAATTGCAGAAGATAAAAATCTTGATAAAAATCACCTGCCACTCTCAGTTAGCAATCTCTCTCTCTCTTTTTTTCCAAGAAATGAAGACTCTACTGAAGTCTTAATGATTCCCTAGGTTATATTAAGTAGTGTTTTATTACAGTGAACCTTATCTTACCATAAATATTTCAGTAATTTTAGCAGAAAAAAAGAACAAAGCAAAGAATTTATGTAAGCAATCATCTTTGCTTTAATTTTTGTTATATCTTATCTCACCTCCTTCTCTACCTTATTTTAAGCCTCCTTCCTCACTCAAAATTACAGTCTAAGACATTTTTATGGTCAATATTTTAATGGCATAACACATTAAACTAATTAAAGCTGCAATTTGCACCTTAAAAATCCACACTATTCTAAAAAATTAAAAAAAAACAACAGCCATATTATGTCCATCTTGAAAAGGGAGAACAAAGTTGGAAGACACAATTCCTGATTTCAAACTTACCACAAAGCTATAGTATCGAAATAGTGTGGCATCAAGATAATGACAAGATAAGCCATATACTGAAAGAAATATTTGCAAAAGACACACATGATAAAGGACTGCTGTCAAAAATACACAACAAATGCTTCGATTTCAACAATTAAAAAACAACCCAATAAAAAAGTGGACAAGGATCATAATAGTCACATCAACAAAGAAGATATACATAAGGCAAATAAGTACATGAAAAGACTCTTTACATGGCATTCACACAAAAATCTGCACACAGATGTTTATAGCAGCTTTTATCATAATTCCCAAAACCTGGAAGCAATCAAAATGTCCTTCAGTAGGTGAATATATAAATAGTGATCTATCCTGAGAATGAGATATTATTCAGGGTTATAAAATAGTGAGTTATTAAGCCATGAAAAGGCATGGAGGAAACTTACAAGCATATTGTTAAGTAAAAGAAGCCAATGAAAAGACTGTGTACTATATGATTCCAACTCTATGACACACTAGTTAAGAGAAAAACCATACAGAGAGTAAAAGTGATCAGTAGTTACCAGGGGTTAGGAGGGAGAGAGAGACAAACAGGTCAAGGACAAGTATTTTTAGGGCAGTGAAACTACTGAGTGTGATACTATAATGATGGATACATATCATTTTACATTTGTCCAGACCCATAGAATGCACAACACCAAGAGTGAAGTCTACTGAAAACTATGGACTTTGGGTAACAATAATGTGTCAGTGTAGGTTCATCAATTGTAGCAACTGTGGGGCGTGCTGGCCATGTGGGGAGGCTATGCTTGACTGGGAGCAAGGGATGTAAGGGAAAACTCTGTACCTCTGATTTAATTTTATTCTGAACCTAAAACTTCTCTAAAAAATAGTCTTTAGAAAAAATATTACATTCCTTGTGATTTCAACTTAATCTCTATTTTCAGAATCTTCAAGGTGGTGGTTTACACCATTAATTTAAGAAATCATACCTCTTAATTTGTCCTTCTCTTCGAGAATTGTGAACAGTTCATAATGGAATATAATTAATGAAGTGCCAACTGGCAAAGGACACAAAACTAGGCACAAAGCAGAAAATTTAGAGCAACAAAACTGTTGCCCACTGAGAGATTTCAGTCATAAAAAGAGTACAGTAAAATAATGAATATAAACCCTGGACTGCTGAAATAAATATGTAGAGATTATTTTAAAAAGCCAATAAGGAATAGCAATCAGATCCTGAAAGTATAATAGTTAGATTAGAATGCAATAGAAAAAGGAAAAGTAAGTGTAAAAATGAAACAAAAACTCTAGGATGATCCAGGACAATCTAGGTCTTAGTCACAAATCTAGCAAGAATAAGACTGGTCCTGTGACATCAAGTAAAGAAAATGAATAAAATACACTGATAAATACCACTCAGAGTCATTTTGCAGTTTCCCTTGTTTTGAAAAAGAATTTGCATCCTTGAGACTCAATGCATTTGTACCTTCCATTCATGGCTAGAAGGAATACAGTTCTGACCTTTATCCCTAACTTCCTTAGTACGTTTGATTTGGATTGATAAATTTGTCAATGGATTTATAAAATTGGGACTAAACTCAGTCATCAAACACTATCAAATATTTGAGTCAGAGGAGAGGAAAAAAGATAGCAGTCTTGTTTATCTTAGTTTAGTTTCCAGTAGATATACCTCCTACATACCAAACTGTGAAACTATTTTTATTAAAAACAAATCTTATAGTAAGCAACCATTAATGAAATTGGAAGTCAATTGTCAAATTGTACATCACTGATATTAGAAAAGAAAATACTTAATCACTAAATATTCTGCTTGCTATCTCTTAATATTCTGACATACATGAGGTGATTCATTTCCTCCTGCATGTTATCTGTGTAATTTGGTCAAGTTATCAACTGGAGAACACTGGTGCCCAGGGTAGGGCTTAATGGTTTGAATTTGAATACAATTCATATTCAAATAAGTGAATCTTAACTTGTAGTGTATGATTATAATTTATTACCTTTTTTCTACTTAACACCATTTAATGGAATAGTAAACAAAAATATCAGTACCTATTCAAAAAAAGCACAGCTTAGAACAAGATTTAAGGAAATGAAAACACAGTAGAAAACTTAGATACTACAAGATTTTAACATAAAAATTAAAACTACAAAAAGCCTCTCAGGGCCTTATGTTCTTTGTTATTATTATCCTATTAGACTTCAATTTTTCTCTCAGATCTAAAGAGAAAGAAACTAATTCTCAACTTTTTCTTTACTTCAGCCGCACACATTTGTTCCTTCTCTACTACCGTTAATGTTTTAACTAACTTAAGTGACAAAAATCCTATTTTTATCAACTTGACAATTCCTATCAAAATTTAATATGTATCCCATTTCACATATTGATTTCGCTATTACAAACTTATTCTATAAATATGTCTAATAAAAAATAAATGTAAAAGGTTGTTTAATGAGGTATTGTTTAAAATAGGAGAGACACAGTATATTAAAATGATATGCTCACGCTGTGATTAATTTATGATTAAATGATATAATTGCAATGTGAAAGTAAGATAGATGTATACATGCTGATATGAAAAAATCTCTAAGATGTATTAACTCAAAAAGGTTAAAAACATGTTTCTATAAGTACGAACCTGTTTTTGTAAAACAAATGTAATTTTTCAACTTGTAGACTATTAATTACCTAGAAATTCACTAGTGGCATATTTTATATTTTGTCCATCACATACATTATTTTTATTTTTTAAGTTAAAAGAAGCATGTTGGCAACAAAACCGTAATACCAAAAACAACAGAGGTATCAGAGACTAATTTTCTTCTTGAAATTTGTTGCTTATTTCAATTACTTTCAGAAAAAAAAAAAAAGACATGTTTAAGTGGAAATTGTACAGGCCAATAAAATAGCCTTGTACCAGTTATCCTAAACCTAACATTACAATTTGCATAGTAGAATAGAGTAATCCACTGCCAATTTGTGAATATTTACCCCGTCATAGCCTATAAACTCAGCAATATACTGAGAAGTGGCCTTGGCATGGTTACTCACAGTTCTTATCAGGAAAACAAATTCTCATTCCTCATCCAGGTAATGAAATCCTTTGAAACCAATCAGATTATAATAACTATAATTTTGTGGGAACTGTCCTGAAAATCAGAACTCAATCAAGAAGAAAGACATTTCACAATTTAGATACAAATAAAATTAAAACTACATATAAGTCAAGAACAAAATTTTCCAAATCTCAGAGTAAATGGCTCGCTCAAGCGAGGTAATTTAGAACACACAGAAAATTAAAATCTATTTGTGATTTTATTTCAACCCCACAATTTAGAATGATAATTATAGAATGTTATATATAAGAAAATGGAAGACTGCTTCTCTGTAGTGATAGACCAAGGTTTTCCAATGTTGGCACTAGTGACATTTGGGTTCTGACACTCCTTTGTTATGTGAGGCTTTCTGGTGCACAGTAGGTTTTTGGCAGCATTCTTAGCCTGTTTCCACTGGTTGTCAGTGACACTTCTCTCCATTTTCCCATCTCTAGTTGTGGTATACCAAAAATGTCTCCAAACATGGCCAAGTGTTCCCCTGGAGGGAAAATTCTTCCTGATTGAGAATCACTGATACAGACTATATTAACTAACATGGAGGATTTAAATTTTTTTTTTGCCATGATACTTAGTACACTATACATTTTAAGTCACAATTTGGTATCCAAAAGCACATATAGATGTAAATGAGGATATATATGAAATATTTTGGCACAGACACTGATGAATCAAAACAGACAGTAGTGGTATTGCTAGAAGACCTTAATACATCAGGAAAATCCTTTAGCTCTTAAATTCTGAAGGATTTTAATGGGGGGGGGCAGGGTTGTTACTGTGTCCAGGGGTCAAAGGGCACTAAAGGTCTTTGGAGTCCCTGACTTCTACCAACTATAGAAAAATACTTCATTATTGTAACAACTGGTTCAGCTGGTCTTGCTAAAGTGACTGAATATTAGTACTTAAAATAGAAACAAATATTTCATGAAACAGTAATGAGCTCTAATAATGCATACTGATATTTTCTATTCTCTCATTACTTTCTTTTCCTCTTTCCCTTCCTACATTTTAAAATATTGGTACAATTTACTAAATCACATTTACTGAACATATCGCTAAGTTAAAATTCCTATTTGATAAATTCTTGACTAAATGTGTATAATCTCACCCACACAAGTATGATTGATTTATATACATAGAAATAATCACATTGATTTGGGATAGATTTCCTGTGTAATATCACACAATTCTGGGGATTTGACACAGTATTAGTACCAAGCTGGAACCTATTCATAAACGTAATTGACAACTTTGTGATATTTATGATGTGAAAGCTACTGAAAAAAACCTCTAACTTAAATTGTATCAGCTACCAACCTGTTTGAAATTGCCTCAATAACCAGGCCATCTAGGCTTTCAGTATTGAGAACTTGGTATAAGCTTAAAGACATTTTATTGGTAGGTCAATAATTAAATTACTAGTCTAATTTCTTTATATTAATTCAAAGGAGGTACGCTATTGCAGTTAAAAGAGCATGAACACTGGAATCCTATAGAACTTTATGTACACCCTGGCTTTGCCGCTTTTTATCTATTAGTTTTTGGGCAATTAACTTCTCTAAGCTTCACATACTTTTCTTAAAAGTGGAATTAACAATAGTATACAATGTATGCAATTATTATGAGAACTAAATGTATATAAAGGATCTAGTTCTGTTCCCAGCATAATAGAAAGTGCTCCATAAGTGTTATTAACAAAAATGATAATACCGATAAGTTATTAACATAAGTGTCAAGCATGTCGTTCTGTGAATCTCAGAAAAATGAATATATACTATGAAGATTTGAAAAAAAATGTCAAGGTTTCTTCCTGCTCTAGACCAAAGTCTTTGGGATCATTTTTCCTATAAACTAATTTTTTTTTTTTTTTTGACACAGAGAGAGAGAGAGTGAGAGAGATCACAAGTAGGCAGAGAAGCAGGCAGAGAGAGAGGGGGAAGCAGCCTCCCTGCCAAGCAGAGAGCTCGATGTGGGGCTTGATCCCAAAACCCTGAGATCATGACCTGAGCCAAAGGCAGAGGGCTAACCCATTGAGCCACCCACGTGCCCCTCCTATAAACCTGAGATTTGTATGTGAAATCGCTTAAGATTCGTATGTGAAAATTTATTATTTAAATGAATTAATAACTAAAGATCTTTTACCTGAGTAGATAAGACATATCTTTATCTATATCTATATAGATATAGATATCATACTCTAAGGGAGATATGTTGTCTGAAAAGCATTTTTCAGTAAGATTTTCCAAATAAGCCTTCTGGAGGCTTTTAGAGAACAAATTGGGTTGCTATTTTTAGTGATTCAGTTTAACAATTGTTAGGGTGCTTTTTGTTTTTTGTTTTTTGGTTTTGGTTTTGTTTTTTTGCTTTTTTAAAAATTCATCTTTTTCACCCCTTGAAAAAAATTGTACAAATGTTCTACTGAATTGAGTCTCATATATACATACATCTGTTACATAGCAATTCACATATGCTGCCTCCTTAATAAATGCTAGATTGACACCAGCCTCCTGCAGCTCCTTCAAATGGGAATCTATTTGGGGATGTTCTCTGTATTGGAAACTGGCAATCCCCCACACAATCTCATCTGGAAAACCCAAGAAATGGGAAAAAACAGAGTTAAGCAGCTTCCATGGTAGGAAAATGGGCATTCCTGCTTAGAAAAGTAATTGGAACTGGTGCTCTCTTTCAGAATTAAACACAAAAGTGTCCAGTTTGTGTTTTTCCACCACAGTGGGGACTGAAACTGTTTGGGGAGGTAAGGTTATGCAAATGGCAAAACAAAAGGATATCTTTGAAATCCAGGTAGTGGAATTTTAATTAATTTTGTGATTGCAAATAACCCTGGTGAGCCCTCACCTCATTTAGCATTAATATGAAATATAATGTAAGAACCCAAAGATCATGGAGATCAATTAATTCCAGTTTTCTTCATATGGACGTGGTAACTGAATTAAGCATTGTCTGTCCCTGCTTATTTTGTTAGTTTTGAGTTAATTCTCAAAGTTTCTAGGAAAAGAAGATTGTTAAGATATATGTTTGAATATCAATACAGCAAGATTCTGCTAAGGTTAAGGTAGAGTAAACATCCTACCTCTTCCGTTTATTACAATTAAAGCTCTGGATGGAGTATATAAAACATAGATCCCAAAACCCTGAAAAGTAAATAATAGCTGGTAGATTGGAGGGGAAAATCAAAACTTGAAGAAAGACTGGCACAGTAGCCAGCTTATTTTTTTTCCCCCCTTCTACCCTTCTACCATCATTTTTGGACACAGAGCAGTCTGAATGAGTGACTGCATGAAGTATGGCTATTGAAACCCCTCTCTCTCTTTGGCTAGAGTGTTGGGAGAGTGAATTTCAGAAACAGAGAAAATGATGAGTATACTCTGTTTCATTTTTCTTTCCCAGCTCTGCCTGCCCTAGAGGCATAAAGTAGTCCCCAGTCTTCAATTCTGTGATGTAGGAACTGGTGCCAGCCACCAGGTTCACTTATTTGCCCTGGAGGAAAAATAAATACTTGTGGGAAATTTACAACAGTGTGGGGAACTTAAAATCCTGCCTCTGTGGTCAGAGAACAAGAACAGTAAGCTCTGAAAAGCAATGAAATTGGCAAATGATGGTGAAAGGAAATTTGGCCAAAAGATCAATAAGAACTACATATTAAGTTCTACCTATGCAACTGTGGAAATGATCACCAAACCAAATGCTTTGAGAACTAATGTATTGTGTAGGCCATCATCCAGGTCCCAGACAAGTCCTTGAATGACCCATAAGAAGAGTGAATTCAAACAGCAAACCAAACTCTTTTAAAAACTGAACAAACATAAGAACCACAGCTTATATAAGATAGAACAAGAGTTAAAACCTAAATGAAACAAGATTATCTGTTAAAACCAACAAATAAGTCAAAATTCTCTAGAGGATTTTAATGTGACTTTGAAAATATATTTCAAATGTCTGAGACACAATACAAAATTAATCTACATACAAAGAAACATGAACATTCCAACAATATTCAAGGTAAAAGGAAATCAACATATGCCAAACATACAAACTGATATGTTGGAATGATTGGACACAGATTTAAAACCACTTACTATAACCAACTTTCTTGAAATAAGGGTAAGAACTCTTGCAACAAATGGGAAACTTGAAAATTTTAGAAGTATAAGTTACTTAAAAAGTGAAAATTCTAAAACTGAAAAACACAACAACCAAAATAAAAACCTCACCTGATGGACTCAATAGCAGATTGTAAATTATAAAGCAAAGATTTTGTGAACTTGGGTGTAAACTAATGCAAATAGTCCAATTTAAACATCAGAGAGGAGAAAGACTGAAAAGCATAATGATCAAAGCCTTAGGGACTTATGGAACAATACCAAAAGACCTAATATATGTGTCATTGTAGTCATGTAGGACAGAAGAAGGTTTGTGCCCTACTCTCTGAAAATGGAGAAATAGTATCTTAAAACTTCCCAAATTTGATGAAAGATAAAAATCTGAAGATTTAAGAACCTCTGTAAACTATAAATAGTGTCTTAAAAAATTTTCCTTACACATCCTAATCAAATTATTTAAAACCAAAGATTTAAACAACAAGAACAACAAAAACCCTGCTAACAACTTTAAATAGCCATAAAAATGGTATGTGATATTGATGGGAAACAGTAATTTTAATGACTGCTGATTTCTTATCACAGACCATGGGAGCTAGCAGACAGTTGAACTATTTTAAGTGCTAAAAGCAAAAGATTCTTAACTAAGAATTCTATATCCAGCAAAAATATTCCTCAGAAATTAAGGTAAAATAAAAATATTCTCAGATGAGGAAAACTAAAACAATTTGTTTGTAGCAACACTGCTCTAAAGGAAATGCTGACAGTTTTTCAAGGTGAAAGAGAAATGATACCTGGAGAAAACTTGATAAATATAAAATAAAAGTTAAAAAAAAAAAAGTAAATATATTTGTAAATATAGTTGACCATCTTTCTCTTCTAAAATGTTTTAAGTATGTGTGACAGTTGAAAACACATAATTAAGACTAGCTGATGGATATTCAATTTATGCAGATACAACACATAGGACAATTATAACATAAGGAGGGTAAGGAGATGTAAAAGGTTGTAAGGGGTCCACATTTCACCTAAAGATGTAAAGTATTGATTCTGTATTAAGCATGAACAGTGGCAAGTGTATACATAAACCCCAATCAGTAAAATGAATACAAAAAATATATATAGTGAAATATTTGCTACATTAAAATGGAATTCTAAGTCATTCTCATAATGTGAAGAAGGCAAGAAAGAGAAAAAACAAGGAACAGATGAAATAGAAAATAATAAAAATGTAGTCTAAATTTAAATGTGTTATTATATTAAATATAAAAAATATAAGACCACTAATCTAGGGAGGTCTGACTGTCTGTCACTGGAGCAACTCTTAATCTTGGGGTCATGAGTTCAGGCCCCTCATTCTATGTGCAGCCTACTTAAAAAAAAAATTATTTAAGACCACCAATTTAGTTGGTTAAGCATCTGCCTTAGGTTCAGGTCATGATCCCAAGGATCATGGGATCGAGTCCCGCATTAGGATCCCCACTCAGTGGGGAGTCTGCTTCTCCCTCTACCCCTACCCCCTGCCTGTGATCTCTCTTGTCTTTCACTCTCTCACTCTCAAATAGAGTCTTAAAAAATAAATAAAAAAGACCACCAATTTAAAACAGAGATAATTAGGTTGAATTAAAAATATTCAAACATTTGCTGTTTATGCAAAACTCACTTTAAATATAATTATATTGACAGAATAAAGTAAAAAAAAAAAAAAAAAGTAGAAGTTATACCATGCAAGTACTAATCTAAAGAAAGCTGAAGTGGCTAGAGGAAAGGAAATTACCAGGATAAAGAGGGATATTATATAGTGATAAAAAGAATGTTCACCAAGAAGATATAATAAGTATAAATTGTATGTGTCTTACAAAAGAACTTAAAAATACCTGTGGGTACATTAGAGACATCAACATTCACATGAATATAGTTGATAGAACATGTAGATAGAAACTCATCAAGGAAGTAGAAGACTTGAACAATTCTTTTGTGATATTGTGAGTTATAATAAGAAATATGTATTTGGTTTTTATCCCTGTTTCTGTTACAGAGCTCCCCAAACTCTTAGAATTTCCTAGGAATTGAGAGCAATAAGGTGTCTTCTGTTACATTAATAAGTGACTTTTAGAGCACATCTAAGGGATAGGGGTTCATTGCCAGGAGAACCAAGAATATGATTAGAGGTTGGAACTTTCAATCCTACTGCCCTGAACTCCAGGGAGGTGAGAGGGGCTGAAGAGTCAATCAATCACAAGTTGCCATTGATTTAATCAATCATACTTATGTAATTGAGACCACCATAAAATCCAAAGGAGGAAATTCAAAGAGTTTCTGGATGGGTAAACACATGGAGATCTGTTAAGAGTGGTATATCCAGAGAGTGCACAGAATTTCCTCCTTTCTCCATACCTTGTCCTAGGTAGGCATCTCTTCCATTGTGCTGATCCTAATAATGCAATAATCTAATAAGTAAAATGTTTCAGAGTTCTATGAGTGGCCCTAGCAAGTTATTTGGATATAAGGAGGGGATTGTTAGAACTTCCAGTCTATAGCTTGTGGATCAGAAGCCCAGGTGAAAATCTGGACTTTCAGTTAGCATCTGATCACAGGGAAGAGGGGAGTGATGTTTGTGGGACTGATGCTATTTTAACCTGTGGGATCTGGTACTATCTTCAGGTAGATAGTGTCAGAATTCAGTTGAATTTCAGGATACCATGCTGGTTTCTGGAGAATTGCTTGGTGTAGAAAAAATGCCACTCCTACAAACATTGGAATTGGGTGCAGAACCTTTTAGTTGGTGATCAGACATAGAATCAGAGTCAGACACTTTAACCATCAACTCTGTTCACCCAAATGACATATAAAGAATCCTCAACCCTATAGCATGAGATACACACTCTTTTTATATGCATATGAAATAGTCACCAAAATACAACATATTCTAGGTCACAGGAAAAAAAATGACAGATTAACCAAAAAAATAAAGTCATACAAAATTTGTCTTGTCACCATAATAGAATTTAACTAGAAATCAACAACAGAAAAATATCTGGAAAACCTCTATATACTTGAAAATTAAACAACACACTTTTAATAATCACTGTGCCAAAAAGGAAGTCTCAAGACACATTCAAATATATTCTGAATTGAATGAAAATAAAATGTATCATATCAAAATTTGTAGGATGCACCAAAGTCAGGAGTTATAGAAATTTATAGCATTAAATGCATACATTAAAAAAAAAAAGAATAAAGACCTCAAATCACTAAGCTTGTGTCTTAAGAATCTTGGAAAAAAAGAGCAATAAAACCCAAAGCATACATGAAAATGAATTAAAGACATGAACAGATATCAAAGAAATTGAAAATGGAAAAACAATAAAGAAAACAAAATCAAAAGCTGGTTCTTTGTAAACATCAATAAAATTGATAAAACCAAGAAAATGAGTAAATATAAAGTTATAGTAACAGGAATAAAAGAGGACTATCTATAAACTGTAGATGTTAAAATTTAATAAGGGAATATTATGAACAGCACTACCTTAGCATGGGCTTCTATTAAAAAAAAAAATACTGAGTGGATGTTTATCAACAACATAGATTTACTTCTCACAGTTCTGAAGACTGTGAGAAATATCAGGTTCCACCATGGTTAGATTCTTGGTAAGGGCTCTCTTTCAGGTTTACAGATGACTGTTTTCTTATTGGATCATCCCATGATGAAGAAAGACCCAGTTACCTCTCTGGTCTTTTAAGAGCAATAATTTCATTCCTGGAGGCTCTACCCTTATCACCTAATTATTTCCCAAAGGCCCCATCTTCAAATACCAACACATTGGAATGAAAGTTTCAACATAAGAATCTGAAAGAGTCATAACCATGCAGTCTATCATAAACACGATGAACATAAATTTGCCCTAAAGAAAATGAACTATTTTCTTGTAAGATATAAACTGAGAAAACTCTCTCAAGAGATAGATAATCTAAATAGTCTTGTATCCAACAAAGAGATTGAATTCATAGATAAAAGCCTTACTGAAAAAAAAAAATGTCCAGTCTAGATGATTTCACTAAATTCTACCAGATGTTTAAAGAAAAAGTAATACAAATCTTGCATAGAATCTTTCAGAAAACAGAAGAAAAAGGAATGCTTACCAACTCATTTTATGATTTGAGAATTGTCCTCATACAGACAAAAGCAATGCAAAAAAATAAAACCATAGAACAATATGAAATATAAATACAGATTCTGAAATCCTCAATAAATTACTAGAAAATTAATCCAGCAATAAACAAAAAGCATAAAATATCAAGACCAAGTGAACTTAATCTCAGGAATGTAATATTAATATTTAATGTAATATTAAAAGTCATTATTAAAAAATAATCAATGTAATCTACATCAACAGGTTTAAAAAGAAAAACCATATGGATCACATAAGTAGATGAAAGAAAGTATTTGGCAAGGTATTTGACATTCATTCATGACTTAAAAAAATACATCTAGCAAACTTGGAATACAAGGGAATTTCCTTTACCTAATAAATGGCAGGCACATGAAATCTACGAGTAACTTCATGCTTAATAGTTGAAGATTAAATACTTCCCCTAAAAATAAAGACCAAGGCAAGGACATTTATTCTCACCACTCTTATTCAACATTGTACAGAAATTCTATTAATCACAATGAAGCAAGGAAAAATAAAAATCACTCAACTAGAAAGATAGAAATGTTAACTTCCCCTCTTTTTAAAAAACAGAAGAGCTGCAGAAGAGCTCCTAATACTTACAAATGAGTTTGCCAAGATCATAGAATACAATGTGAACACAATAAAATCAATACTATTTCTGTATACTATTAATAAACAACTAGATACAGATATTTTTTAAAGTGCCATTTATGAGTCCCCCAAAAAGGAATTACATAGGTATAAATCTAACAATATTTGCATAGTATGGGCATGTTGAAAACTACAAAATGCTGATGAAAGATATAAAATAATGTCCACTATATGAAGAAATATTTAATGTTCATTGAGTGGAAAGTCCAGTATAATTAAGATGTTAACCCCAACCAGAATCCTTGCGGTATGTTTTGTAGACATAGACTACCTAATTTTAATACTTATGTGGAAAGGCAAAAGAACCAACCAAAAAAATTTATGCTACAACAATCAAGAGTGTGTGTTATTGGAAAAAGGACTGACATATAACACAATGAAATAGAAGAGATAATATAGGAAAATAAAACAAAGCAAACCCCTACATAAATATGATTGATTTTTTTAAACAAAAATAACACTTCAATGTAAAAGTGATAGTTCTATTAACAAATGGTCCTTGAACACTTGGACATTTGTTTACCCTTCTGTCCTGGAAAAAAAAAAAAGTACCACAATCTATGCTTTACACAAAATTAACTCGAAATAGCTTGTATAATAAATTATAAAATGTCAAACTAAAAAACCCTTAGAAGAAAACATAGGGAGGGGCGCCTGGGTGGCTCAGTGGGTTAAAGCCTCTGCCTTCGGCTCAAGTCATGATCCCAGGGTCCTGGAACCGAGCCCCACATCAGGCTCTCTGCTCCTCGGAGAGCCTGCTTCCTCCTCTCTCTCTCTGCCTGCCTCTCTGCCTACTTGTGATCTCTGTCTGTCAAGCAAATAAATAAAATCTTAAAAAAAAAAAAGAATTTACTCAGAGGTTTAACTGGAAATTAAAAACAAAATGAGAAATCATAATATAGTTTAAAAAAAAAGAAAACATAGGGAAAAAACTTTAAGTTAGACAAAGACTTCTTAAACATATTCCAGTTGAATGTTCAACACAAGATTTGATATCCAGAATATATAAATAACTCTTACAATTCAAAAATAAGAAGACAAACAACCCAATGAATATACATGCAAAAGATTTGAATAGCCAGTTTAACAAAGAAGGTATATGAGTGGTCAATCAGCATGTGAAAAGACACTCAACATTATTAGTCTTAATCAAATGCAAATTAAAACCACATTGTCATACGACTACACACCAACTAGAATGGCTATAATGAAAAACACTGAAAATACTGAATGTTCGCTAGGAAGTAGAACAACTAGAAATGTATCCCTGGTAGGAAAATTGTAGAGCTACTCAGGAAAATAGTTTCACTGTTATTCCCAACATGAAATATTTCACTCCTCTCTCTTCTTGTTTAGTTTCTGAATAGTCAAGTGTAATTATCTTTTTTACTCTATAGGAAAGATTTTTTCCCCTCCATCTTATTTCAAGATTTTTTATTGTCTTTGGTTTTCCAAAGTTTGATTATGATATGTTTAAGTGTAGCATTTTGGGGCATTTTCTTGCTTTAGTGTTCTCTGAAATTCCTGGATCTGCAATTTGATGTCAGACATTAATTTGGGAAAATTCTCAGTCATTACTGCTTCAAATATTACTTCTGTTCTTTCTTTCTTCTGATATTCCTATCATGCATATGTCACACCTTTGTGGTCGTCACACAGTCCTTGGTTATTGTTTGTTTGTGTTTAAGTCTTATTTATCTGCCTTTCCATTTTGGAAGTTTCTACTTCCAAAAGTCATATCCTCAAGTTCAGATAGTCTTTCCTTAGCTGTGTCCAGTCTACTAATGAGTTCATCAAAAGCATTCTTTATTTTTGTTACATATATTTTTTTTAATCTCTAGCATTCCTTCGTGGTTCTTTCTTATAATTTGTCATTGCCCATCTATTTTTGCATGCTGTCTATTTTGTCCATTAGAAACCTTAGCGTATTAATCATAGTAGTTTCAATGCCCATTTGATAATTCCAACATCCTTGTCATTTCTGATTCTGGTTCTGATGCTTGCTCTGTCTCTTCTAGCTGCATTTTTAAGATAGTTAAATATTTTTTTCCCTTTTAGTATGTCTTGTAATTTCTGTTGAAAGATGGACAAGATACAAGTTCTAGATGTTCTAGATACAAGTAACTGTAGAAAATAGGTTTTTAGTAAGGTAGTGGTAAAGTGTCACAGGAGGGGAAGTGCTCTACAGTTCCATGATTAGGTCTCAGTCTTTGGGTGAGCCTGTGCCCCTGCACTGTGAATTCCACCAGTGAGTCTCAGTTTTCTCACCACCAACTCACTCAGGTGAGATAGGATGGCTGGAGCAGGCTGGTATATTGGGTATATTCCTAAACACAGGTAGGTTAGAGTGGTAAAACTCTAGCAGGTTAGAGCTTTTTTTCTGAAACTGGTTCAGAAAAACTGTTTTTTTCTGAAGTAGACCTTGTTATGAACAGAATGCTCTGGTGTATTTCAAAATGGTTAGATTTCTCCTACGCCTGCAGGAAGCATAAAAGTACAAGGGGATTTTTCTCCATATTCCTCATGAGAACCTAGAATTCCTGCATATAAAATTCACAAAAGCTTGGGGGTCCCACTATGATTGGATTCCCTGGAGCTTTTAATTCTGATTTGCCCACAGTGAGCCTCCAGAAATTCCTCAATTTTACTTTGAATTGGTTGGATCCCATGGAGATTTCAATTCCAGTGAGCTGCAATTCTCTGTATCTACCTGTCTGTCTCTCTAATTTTAGCGTAGCAGTCTGCCCTGTGACCTCACTTCTGTGAGGAATAAAAGTTGAGTTGTTGATTTTTCCATTTGTCCAGCTTTTTACTTGTTAGGACAGTGGCAATTGCTAAACTCCTTACATTCCTGACCAGAAAGCAGAAGTCTAATCATTTCTTAGGAAGTTACATTTGCACTTACCATATGACCCATCACAATCTCACAAAAGCCGTACATGAATATTTACAACAGTCGAGTCATAATTACCAAAAGACCAAACGCAACTCAAATGACCTTGAATGAGAGAACGGATAAAGAGACTCTGGCACAAACATATGACACAATACTACTCAAAAACAAAAGAAATTAACAATTGATACACATAATAACATGAAAGAGTTCCAAAGGCATACCAGTTAAAGAAAGCCACTCTCAAAGGTTACATTCTGAATGATTTCATTTATAGATAATTCGGGAAAGACAAAATAACCGCAGTGGAGAAGGTCATTGGTTAGGGTTAGGGTTGGAAAAAGTTTTGATAGCCAAGGGGCAGCTCAAGGGAATTCTTTGGGGTGTTGAAATTATTCTCTGTCCTGGTTGTATTGGTTGTTATGTAAGTTTACAGATGTATTAAAACTCAGAAATATATAATAAAAATGTGAATTTTACTTCATGTGAATTTTTAAAGCCACTGCAGTAATAGTCTTTTTTTCCTCTTGTTTAAAAGAAAAAGAATCCTCAAAAAGGTTTTCTATGCTATTTCCTCTAGCACATTCACAGCTCCAAAATTAGACATACATGCCAATCATATTTTTGACTACTTCATAATCTCTTGAATACCAGCACACCAGATGCAGCCATAGGAGGGAAAATACACCAACTTGCATTGATGTGAAGTCTAATGAAACAACACTTTGCAACCCAATGTTTTTAGCAAAAGGGACCATTAAACACAGCACATTATTTAATAAAGCAATGTAGAGAGGTAGTCTAGGCAGAAAAAAAAATAACAGAATAAGAGACAAATTCCCTTTGCTTTTGAGTACTGTTTAATGAATCTAATTAGTAAGCCTCAGTGGTCTTGTAGAGGCTTTGGGGATTTTTGCATGCATTTTGAAAATGAAATGAATGTTCTGGCAGCTCCTGAAACAGAATGTTAAGATAAGAAATGTAACACAAAAAGCAGTCACCTTGAATCAGAAACGAAGAGCTGACTGGAGGTGCTGCTGAGACTATAAAGAAGTTTGTCTCTTCTCTCAAGATCACCTTTCATTTCAAACCACCAGCTTCACAAAAAATGTGGGGATTAGGGAGAAAACCAACTGTCAGCTGGGGATGAAACTAGTGAGAGGTTAAAACTCTGAGGGTTTAGAAGAGAAATCAAACAGTATAAGGCTATAAATAAGTTTAAGAACAGTAAGTGGGCAATTAAGTTGGATGTTAATTAATCAGCAAAAATAAAATCAGTGACCACCCAGCAGAAAGTCAGTTGTGCAGGCTTTCATTTCCAGCCAGTCCTGCAAGGGAAGTTTAGTATTTGTACTTCTCCAGGGAATCTCTCCAGACTATGCCAAGACAGGTGCCAGCCTGCTTACCAAATCACAAAGGTCACACTTCTGTTCTTTGCCAGAACCTCTGGGCTCACGTCAAGATCACTAAGAAATGCTTTCTTTCAAGCTAGAGCTGGTTCTTACTCTTTACCCTATCTCCCACTATTATCTCTTTTTAAAAAAAAGTTTGCCCTGAGCTTTAGTCAGCCTCTGGAGTATGCTTGGGCTAACAGCTTTCAGCTCAGCGGCACAATACAGAAATAAGACACTGAGTTAACTTTCAGTTTGCCAAGATGGGCAGGCATAAGGTGACGGTCTCTGGGGTCCTGGTAGTCCTCCTGTATCCCAAAACCATGTGAAGTTCATCAGGTGAATACTCAAAATAAGACAAACAACAATAGGTCACTGTAGAATTCACATAGCATTTTTGGAACACTTCACAGATCTTTTAGAAGTGACTGTCCCTGAGGCACAACATAACTGCAGGAAGTGACAAGTGGAAAACTTAACCAAAGGCTTGGTTGGCTTTGTTACCTGCCTCGCTATATCTCACAGTTTGCTAAGGCAAATCTGTGTGACCAGAATGAGAAAATTAATAAACGAAAATAGAAGTGGATGCTAGTAAAATGCAAACCATGGCTCAGGATAAATAGAATCTCCAGTGGATTTTCTCCCAGGTCGTTCTGTCACAACACAAACCTTATATACTTAGAAACATGGAGGTGTACAGGTGCTGCATAGGAGGGGAAGGGTTGGCCTTCTAGTATCTGCTGTAAGGAAATTATCAGAAGGCAGTGATAATAGTAATAATAAAAAGAAAAACATGGCAGTTAGGAAAGAAAATATCTGTGTATGTTCATTTTTTATGAACTGAGGGGACCTTGGCTGTGTATGCACCACTTGACTTATTTTTATTTTCAAAGATTTATTTATTTTTTTAGGGAGATAGAGAGTGTGTGAGCAGGGGAAAGGGCAGAGAGAAAGGAAGAGAGAGAACCCTTAAGCTGGTTCTCCACGGAGCATGAAGCCCATCGCAGGGCTCATCCCAGGACCCTGAGATCACAAACTGAGCCAAAATCAAGAGCTATCAGCTTAACCGACTGAGCAACCCAGGCAGCCCCTTGACTGTTTAAAATGCATAAGTGGTTTAACACATGAAGAAATTTTAATGTATCCTGATATGTAAATCACTTGAAGAGTGAAATTGGTCTGTATGAAATTCATTCAAAGCAGATCAAACCTGAAATTCCATGAAATTAGGTATGTAATAAATATTTTGTGAAATTACAGTGAGGTTCATTTACTATTGTTTACTTGAGTGTTTGTATGAGTTAGAACTTGAATAGCCTCTTCTTGTGATGATAATCTGTTTCTGTTTATAATTGGTCATCATACTCTCCAATTTCCAGCTTTCATAGAACATATACTATTTAGATATCTGTGCTCCTGTTTATCCCAGAGTACCGACCCAGTGAAGAGTAAAAAAAAAAAAAAAAAATTCAATCATCTAAACAGCTTTTTCAGAATTACATGACACACACACACTTTAGAGGCATTTTTCATTTCCTTCTAAAAAGATAGCTAATTATGCATATAACCTTGGTCAACTTGTTGAAAAATGCATAAATAAAATAATTAATTATATGGCATATTATAAGTTGCAAGACCACAGAAGTTTGGTTGAAAATTTCACTTTTTGATTTTTTTTTAATAAGATCTATTTATTTATTTATTTATTTGAGAAAGAGAGAGAAAAAGTACAAGTGAGCAAGGGGAGGGGCAAAAGGAGAGGAAGAGAGCTCAAAGAGACTCCCTCCCTTGGAGCCAGAGGAGGGGCTCTATCCCAGGACCCCTAGATCATGACCTGAGCTGAAATCAAGAGTCAGCAGTATAACTGACTGAACCACCCAGACACCATTTCAATTGTTGTCATTTCAATTGTTGTGTCAAAAGACACACTTTTAATTGAACTGAATTGATAGAGCTGCATCAGAGATCCAATCTATGTTTGAAAATATATTTACAAAGAAAACCAACCAAAGAAGGAAACATCAAAGATACTGAATCTTTTTTACTTGATGCTGAGCTATAAACTTTAAGCCATGCCCTCAGAAGGTTCTGAGTGTTAAATAATATAATCAAAACACCATTCCTTCCCTCCAGGAAGAGAAGGCCTGAAATCAGTCTGGTTAGCTTAACATGGTCTATAAGTGGTCAGAACATCTGTTCTAAATCCAAATGCCTAAAGGCCAGGTAAGTAAACTAAATAATTGAAGTGATTCGGTTGAGCATGGTACTCACACATGAGCATCTGTCCTTAGACACAAGAGAGCCACAGGATTTTCTGTCTGCCTTTCTAAATGCCATAGTATGTGAGCACGATTTGCTAGACTAGGAGTAGAAGTTTAAAAACCAAGAAAAATTAAGCAATTTTTAACTTGTGCTAATACAAGTCATATGCAACTGGATCTTATCACTTTAAGAGAAAATAATTTAGCATGGTTATTTTTATTCTTTATTTAAACATACACACATGAATCGTACACACAAACACACATAACACACAGGTATATAGAATAATTCATGAACTCTATATATCTATGTTATAGGTTGAATTACTGTGGTCCCCCCGAATTAATATGTTGAAGTCATACCTCCCTAGTACCTTATTACCTCTGGATCTGGACATAAGGTCTTTAAAGAGATAAGTAAATTAAAATGGCTCTAATCCGGTATAACCAATGCCCTTGTAAGAAACTGACATTAAGATACAGATAGTCATAGAATGAAGACACAGGGAGAAGGCGGATATAGAGAGAGGCCAAGGAGGGAGGAATTGGAAGAAATCAAACCTGCCAACACCTTGATATCAAATTTTCAGCTTTCAGAATTAAGAGAAAATAAATTTCTGTTGGTTAAGCTACATTTCCTGTAGTATTTTGTTATGGCAGCCCTATCAAAATAATACAATTGCCTTTCAATTAAAATTGTGTTACTAAGTATAACAAAACTGAATGTATTTGAGTAGATAAGTCATCACTGAGTTAGAAATCATGGATGTTACTTACAATAGGGCAAACTTTCTATCATCCCTTCCCTATGGGCCTCAAAGTCAGATGACCTTGTTTTGGCAAGCTTTAATTTAGGAGATATACCTATTACCAAATAGAATGAGGAAATTAATTTTTGATATATGTCCATGGTCTCTACCACAGGACCACACTTACTTCCAACAACATTGAGGAGCTAACAAATTAAATAAAGCAAACAGGTGGTCTCCAAAAATAGTCATATGTAATCCTTCAGTCCAATGGAAGAGGTTAGAATTAGGGTATAAACGTTTTTATAATTAGGGTATAAACTTTTTACCCTGTGTTTTTTAACACAGCTGCTGAGTCTAGCCAATGTTTTGCTTTGTTTCAATTTGCTTTTTTAATTTGCTGTTTGCTTAAAAAAGGAAGAAAAAACCCCAGAAATTGTGCAGAACAAATAACACCACAGAACACTGTACAAAACTGCATGTTTCATGAAGTTAAATGATGACAGACTTAACTAGGTCCCAAATCAAGATCAGATTATCTGAAAATGTATTTATCTTTCCACTGTCTTTAAAATTATGTTAACCATTCATTTCTTGGGACGCCCTCAGGCATTTGCGAAGCAAAAAATTTCCTTGAGGAAATCTCAGATATTTTTCAAAATTCCAGATGATAAGTTTTTATTAGCTTTTACATATTGTATGTGTATATCAAGATTCCAGGCTATTAAAATGCCAGTAGCATTTCTTTAATATGCAACTATTGCAAAATAGTTGCATATTAAATATGCAACTATTACAAAAATCTAAGCTACCAGTGAAAAAAGCCAAAGAGCTATCAAGGAAGTATTTCATTGTTTTTTCCATCTCAATGTTCTCTTTATAAGTCTTTGTTGAGGATTTCTTATGACCTCAGACTTCTAGAGCTTTAAGAAGTTGTCAAGCATATTTTCTCAGGAAACCATAGTTCTGACCTTGGAAAGACTTTGGCTCTAGTAAGACTAGAGCCAAAATAAACAAATAATATTTTAAAAAAATAAATGAGAAGCAAATTAGTCTTCAGTATTCTTTAAGCAATTTCTTTGAGTTTTGCTTCTCAGAGCTTTCATACAAAATTCTCTATATCCAGAATCCCATTCTCAATTTGGGCTATTGCTCCAGATGAGGTTATTCCTGGAAAATGCTTTATGCTCTATAACTCAATAGGTCTAAAGTCTAAGCACAGAGTGCTCTAAGTAACAGTGTGACCATGAGCAAGTTACTTAGCCTCTCAAATACATAGTTTCATCATTTGTAAAGCTGAACCAACCTCAGTGGCTTATTGACAGTGATAAAGAGATCATCTAGATAAATCACTTATCATAGGGCCTGTCATAAGAAATCTACTCTATAAATATTTGTTATCAATGAAACTAGGCTCTGGTTCTATGTAAGATGAAATAAACACTCCATCCTGTTTCTTCCACTTAATATATCTATAAAACCTGGAGAGAATGCATAGAAGAGCTATTTAAGTTTTCTGAAAGTAAACAATAGCACAAAGATTGAGGAGGAAAATCAAAATTCAAAATACTACTGATATGTCCATGAGTTTACATTTTCTTTTTTCACTTCGGTAACCCCAGCCTTAACTCAATGCACCAGAAATGAGCACCAAGGCACAGTAAAATTTTCTAGCTCTGGTTCATCAGTGGAAAAGGAAGTCATTAGATTTCAGAAATATCACATATCTTTGTTTTCTTTCAGCTCTCAAGAATTCCCATGATATTGGTGACAGCTATAGGCAATAGGATACAACACCAACCAGAACTCTGGTTGAGGGGACTCTTTCTTTTGGATCAGTGGAGCTACAGTTACAAGAGACTGGGGTATATCCTTTAACTTGCTTTTACTTTCTCTCTCTTTTGCTGCTTGGCACCAGACATGGGATCATTTGGTGAAGTACACAAAAGAACAAGTTAAAGAGAGTTTCAGCTTTCTGCTTACAGGACCAAGAACAGGAGTCCCAGGGAAACAGAAATTACTTAGGTTAGCTAAAAAGAGGCAGGAGCTTGGAAAGTAGTCCAAGAAAAGTTTTTATGAACTCCTAGGCTCACCCTAAGCTGTGCATGTATAGTTCCAGCATTATTCAGCATACAAAAGATACTGAGAGCTAAATTAACAGATGCACAAACACCAAGGTCCCAGACTGGTGACTGGGTGATACATGTGTGGAACAGATTAGAATAGTACTGAAATGGCTTTGAAAACCACAGATTGGAAACTGTAGTTGAACCTAAACTGGTCTACTGCCTGTTAAAACAAACATATTAATTTTAGAAATTAGTCAAAACTCAATCTTGTGTGATAATATTCCAAATATTTAATATTCATTCCAGATTTAGTTGGCACAAAAAGAACAAGAAAATCATAGGGAAAGAGACAATTAACAGATTTCAATGATAATATATCAGAAGTGTTGGCATTCCTTGACAAATATTTTAAAGCCATTATTATTAAAGTGCTACAGCAAGCAATTATGGACACTATTGAAACATATTTTTAAAAATATAAAATCTGAGCAAAAATATAACCGAAGGTATAAATTAAACAAATGAAATTTTAGGAAGCTCAATATATAAAGTCTCCTGAATGGCTCAGTCAAAAATGGAGATGAAGTGGAAAGAATATATTTTAATATAAAGCAATAGAAATTACTCAACATTATTCAATCATTCTCTGGGCAACAGAGAAAAAAAATATAAGGACCTACTGGACAATAACAAGTGAGCTAAAACTTGTGTCATCAAACTCCCAGAAAGATAGAAGAATGTGGAACTAAAAATAATCTTTAAGAAAATAATATCTGAAAACTTCTTTGCAATTGTGAAAGATATAAACCTACAGATTCAAAGAAGCATGGATATTCAAAACAAGATAAACTCAAAGAAAAGAGTCATGGTGACTTCACAATCAAACTGCATGTAACCAAAGATAAAAAACATTTTTTTTTAAAGATTTTATTTATTTATTTGACAGACAGAAATCACAAGTAGGCAGAGAGGCAGGCAGAGAGAGAAGAGGAAGCAGGCTCCCCGCTGAGCAGAGAACCCGATGTGGGGCTTGATCCCAGGACCCTGGGATCATGACCTGAGCCAAAGGCAGAGGCTTTAACCCACTAAACCACCCAGGCACCCCAAAAACAATTCTTAAAGACAGAAAAAAACAGTTAAAATTCCTGTTATACTTTTTATATATAATGTATATAATATATACATTATATATATAAATATATATATGTGTGTATATATACACACATATATAATATGTATAATAATAATTATATGTACAATTATATGTATAATATATATACATATAATTTTATGTATATAATGTGTATGTTATATACATTATATATAATTTTATATATAATGTATATAAAATATACATTATATGTGTTTATATGTGTGTATACATATACAGTATATAATGTATATAAAAGTATAACAGGAATTTTAATGACAGATTTCTTGTCAGAATTTCTTGTCAGAGTTCAAAAGAAAGTGGCACATCATTTTTAAATTCCTGAAAGAAAATACCAATCCAAATTCTATATCCAGTAAAAATATCTTTGACAAATAAAGACATCTCAGATAAAGGAAAATTAAGATAATTTGTTTCCAATGAAACTGATGTAAAGGCATAATTCATTAAAAACCTTAAACTATAAAAGAAAAAGTACTGGGGGGGGGGAACTTGGAATACCATGAATGCAAAAAAGCATCAAAATGGTAAACTCTTGAGTAAATATATTAGCTTATTCTTCCCTTGAGATTTGTACATTTGATTATTGAAAAAAAGATTACAGATGTATAATAAAGAATTTATTTAGTCTTTGTCACAGGTTCCTGGCATGAAACTCCTAAAATCCTTATAATTTCCCGAGTAATAGAAGTGATTTATGATTCATGAGCCTCTTTGGATTTTACCTGATAGTTTATAAAAATGAGATGCTTCATGATAGGCCCCTAAATATTTCAGAATTGGAGATACAGTGCCTAAAAGGCTAACCATGTAGTTAGAAGTTTGGGTCTTGAGGTGGTCTTACCTATATAAATGGAAAGGGTGCTAGAGATTGAGTTCAGTCATGTGGCCATTGGCCACAGTCACATAGGCCATTGAATCAGCCACACCTATGTAATAAAATACCAGCAAAATCTCTGGACACCAAATGTTAGTGGAACACCCTGGTTAGAACATGTAGGGTGACTTTCCTTGATTCCATGTAGTTTGGGATCCTCCCAGACTTCACCCTTCATCTGGCTGCTGCTGATTTATATCGTTTATAATAACACTAATTTTAAATAAAGTACTTTCCTCAATACTGTGAGTCATTCTAGTGAGTTATTTAACCTGTGAAGGTCATGGAAACTCTTAAATTTGTAGCTAGTTAGTCAGAAGTGTGGATAGCCTGGGGCTTTCTGAAGTGTGGTGGTACCTGAATGGGGGCTGTCTTGTTGGTGACCATGTCCTTAAACCTGTGGAGTCTGGTGTTAAACTCCAGGTGGGCTTTCTGAAGTGTGGTGGTACCTGAATGGGGGCAGTCTTGTTGGTGACCATGTCCTTAAACCTGTGGAGTCTGGTGTTAAACTCCAGGTGGTTAGTGTCAGAATTGAATTACAGTATACCAGTTGGTGTCAGAATTTTCTTGGCAGGGGGATGATTTTAATGTACACAGATGTAATATATAAGAAAACTCTGAAACAAAGCAGTGTTAAAAAGACCTATCTGGTAATTTCTACATTCAACTTTAAGTTGTAAAATGTTGACTCTGAAAGACTATTAAGTATGTGTATTATAATCTTTAGACCAACTACTGTTAAAAAGTATAGAAAGAGATATAGTTAAAAACACAATGGATACATCAAAGTAGAATACAAAAAGACACAGACTGAGTAGCTTCAACAACAGACATTTATTTTCTCATAGTTTTCTTATAGGCTAGAAGTTCATGATCAAATGACAGCAAATTCAGTTTGTGTGGAGATATTTCTTCCTGCCGTGTAGATGTCTACCTCCTTGTTTTGTCCTCACATGACTTTTTTTGTACTCAAAAGAAGAGACAGAGGACAGAGAGATCTCTGGTGTCTCTTCCTCTTCCTTATCAGACTAAGGTCTCAGCCTTATGATCTCACTTAATCTTTATTACATTCTTCTAGGTCCTATCTTCAAATGCAGTCACATTGGGAGGTTATGCCTTCATGAATTTGGGGAAGGACACAATTTGGTTCATAACAATGTAAACCCTAATGTATCATTAATTTCATTAAATGCAAAATGTTGATTCATACCAATTAAGAGATACATGAATTAAAAATTATCAACCTGTATGCTATTTATTAGAAACCCATTCCACACATAATTATATAAGTGTGTTAAAATAAAAGAATGGGAAAAGATATAGCATGCAGATATTAATCAAAAGAAAGCTGGAATGGCTCTATTGATATCAAAGTTTAATTTTCAGAGCAAAGAAAATTAGCAGGGATAAAGAAGAATATTATATGAGGATAAGATGGTTAATTCATCATGAAGATGAAAAAATCCTTAAGTGTGTTTGCAGCTAACAAAAGAACTTTGAAACATATGAAGCAAAAACTCACTTAAAAAAAAAAAGAAATACACAAACATATAAAGAAGAGTTCAATACTCCCCTTCCAGTAATATATAGAATTAGCAGACATAAAATCAGGGAGGAGATAGAAGAATAAAACAGCACCATGGAAAAACTGGCCTTAGGTGATATTTACAGAATACTCCAGCAAGAGCAAATTGCATTTCTTTTCAAGAGCACATGGAAAAAATTAAGAAGATCAAGGATCAGCAAACTATGGCTATTAGTCACATAAGCCAATGTGCATTGCACACTGTGAGAGGTGACCACCTAAGTTTGTGAATATCACATGATGAGAATCGTTGGAGCCATTTTTGAAGCTAGTTATCATACTCTTCTAACAGTGTTCTCCACTGCAACTTTACTGTATGTGTCTCATGAAAAGGGGAAAAAGCAATTATAAAATGGTCCAAAGTCTTGAACAGACAGATCACCAAATTAAAAATACATAGACAAATAAGCACATAGAAAGCTGTCAAAATCATTAGGCACTAGGATAATCCAAATTAAAAACATGGTTATATTCTCCTACAAACCTACCATAAGGGCTAAAATAAAATAATATTGACTACATCAAATCCCAGCAGGGTACAAAGTAATGGAAATTTTCTTACATTGCTGGTAGGAATGTATAACAGTATAGATAATTTAAAAAACAGTTTGGAAGCTTTTTATTAACCTAAAAATATACTTAAATGATCTAGCAATCTCATTCCTAGGGATTTACCATACAGAAATAAAAACTAATGTTTATTCAACATCCTATACACAAATGTTTATAGCTCCTCTTTTACAATCATCAAAAACTGGAATAACCCAAATGCCATCAATCAAGTACAGGGTACAGAAATTGTGGGACATGCATACGATGGAATAATACTCAGCAACAAAAAGGAACTGTTGATACACACAGAAACTTGGGTGGATCTCAAAGATTATACTATGAAAGAAATCAATGCCAAATATTAAATTCTGCATTATTTCACTTATAACATTCTTGGAAACAAAACTTCCATGATCAAGAATAGATCAGAGACTTTCAGGGAGTAAGAGTGGGTTAGTGAGTGTAAAAGGATAGCCGAAGGACATTTTGGAGTTAGTGGAACTATTCTATTTCCTGATTTTGGTGGTGCCTGCATTATTTCATACATGTGTTAAAATAACGGTCAGTTTCACTGTGTGATAATTTATAAAATAAAAGCAAATAAATGAAAAAAAATGGTGGTGGTTATTATTATTAGTTTCCTGGCCTCACCAACTTAGTACATACTGTCCTCAGAAAACAGTAAAATATCTAATTCTGTTCATCAAATGTAATAAACATTTATTAAAAAGAAGAAATTATTATTGATATTATAATTATCTAATAAGCCACTTTCAAAGAATTCAGAAATGACCTCTAACTTAATCTAATAAACCATTTTTAAAGTTATCTATTGCTATGTAACAAACCTATGGTTTAAAACAACACTTCATTATTTTACATTTTGTTCATTAGCTTGATGGCTTCTCTGCTCATTTTTCCTGGGCTCATATATGTGACTACATGCAGCTCAAGAATTGGCTGCATTAGAAGACCCAAGATGGTATTGATGACTTCTCTGGCATTAACGCTGGCTGATGACCAGGGCAACTCAAGTCTTCTCTACATGTCTCTCACCATCTAATATTCTTTTTTTTTTTTTTAAGATATTATCTATTTCTTTGACAGACAGAGAGAGATCACAAGTAGGCAGAGAAGCAGGCAGAGAGGGAGGGGGAAGCAAGCCCTGTGCTGAGCAGAGAGCCTGATGCGGGGCTCAATCCCAGGACCCTGAGATCATGACCTGAGCTGAAAGCAGAGGCTTAATTCACGGAGCCACCCAGGCACCCCACCGTCTAATACTCTGGATCAACTTCCTTATGTGGTGGCTCTGAGCAGCACTCCAAGAAGGTGAAACGAAATGTTAAACCTCTTTAAATCTAAGCTCTGGACCCACGATGCCACTTTGCCAATACTCTATTGGTCAAAGCAAATTTTAATTTCAGCTCCGTTCAAGAGAAGGGGAAACTGACTTCACCACTTCATTGCAGAAGGCACCAAATATTTGAGCTGTTGTTTCATCTACCAAACCGTTTTATTGTTATATTGTGACAGAAGCTAATGACTAAGTGAATATTTTTGGGACGACCTGCAAAGATAGAAATTTCTGACTTTTTCTCAACCCAGTAAGAGGAAAGTTCTTTCATTTATGCTGTTAATACCATTTTTCATATGAATAGCCCTATATCCATGATGCCACTTACATGTATGGACATCTCTATTTGTTGTCTTTTTAAATTTTTCTTAAGAATTAACTAAAATGGCTGTTTATTTACTGCATGGCTCAGACCAGTACTTAGTTCCCTGCAAGACAGGCTTGATAATCTGTTAACACAGCTTCAGTTTCTCTGCGAGGAAAAACAAAATCACACTAACAGAGGAATGACATTAAATTCAGTCTGCCTTGGTTAGGAACTGTAAATACAGCACTCTTACTTGTCAGCTAAGAGAATTCTTATGATTAAAAAATTGGAGAACTGTATTTTGAAAAGACACGAAGTACTTTCCCAAGGAAATAATTTCTAGATTTCCATTTTTAGAACTGCTTCTCCCAAAATTGTCTCTGCAAATATGTTTTCAGTCCTCACTTACATTTCTATTGTCTTGGTCTTAATTTATTATTATTTTTTGTAGTCGGCTTATTCAACACATAGAAGTTTCATAACTATACATATATTGATATTGCAATTACACTGATATGTAAAACAATACAGATAAAGAGTCTTCCATATTTCCATAGCTGAATGTAAGTTTCCTGAATAACATACAGGTTTATTTTAGGACTTCTTTTCCAACCTAGCAACACTTTTAAAGGAGGGCTAACTTGCATTAAGAAATTGAGAAATAACAGCGCTTGTTAGGAAGGTGAAATGACCTTCTGTTCCCAAATGTATGCTGTGCCTAACATGTCAATCGTGTATTTCCTTGTTTTCATCCTAAAAGTAATACTCTGATTAATATCATCCTTGCACTTTGCTGTTAGGTGCAACAAATGGTTTGTAACCGGCCATAATGAAATGGTGAAAATCAGAAACTTCAGGACAGGTTACATATACAGAAAGATTTAATTTTCATAATGGCTGGATACAAGAATTAGATGTAGTGTTTCAAATACAAAAAAAAAAAAAAGTTTGACCAGCAATATATTTTTATTCAGAATCCTGAGCAAAATGATTTTTTCATTTAATTGCAGGCTCATACATCACTAAGTGGATGTACCATGGCTCCCACTTCTGATCAGAATCTAAAATCTGCCTTCTGTTTTAAGTACATTTAACGCTACCACCGGTTGGATAACCTATTCTTGGAAACCATACATTGTGCTTTTTCAATTAGCCAGAATTCAAGCTAGTCACCTGATCTAACAAAACAAGATAAAACATCAAGATGCAATTGGCTGGATGTCTGCTATTGCAAAGAAATGAGGACACTGAGGAATATATTTATCAGAGCCTAGGCAATAGAAGCAACTGGGGATAAGGTCTACAGAAGACCTCGAGGGATCTAGTTGAGATAGGGTTGTTCAGTATAAGACACTTTCCAAAATATTTGTAACGGTCATCTGCTAACAGTGATGGATCTCATTGATTTGTATGCCAAACTATACCATTCTATGACTAACAACATATGAAATTCTTAAACGTAAGCCAGATTTCTTATTACATTCCAATCTAATTTCTCTTATAGCAATGATTTGTGGAGTTTGTAGCCACTAAATGCCCCTCTGCTAGAAAAGACTTTATTCTTTACTAGAATATCTCCAGGTTTTCTCAGGAGTTTAGTTTATCAACATTCTTTCCAAAGAGCTCTCTAGAGAATTAGGCACTGTGTCCCCAGAGGCAATTTGATCCATATGAGGCACAAGGTGATAATCCTCTCTCTTGCTGTGTATTCATTCTAAAGTTTCATTAGAGGAGTCTTCAGAATCATTCCACACTGCCAATATCTATGGACTTGTCCTCAGCTAAAAGCTTATGCTTTGTTACTATGGATTTCTGTCAAGCCAAATTTCCTCCACCTGATGTTATATATGTGTTTTTGTGTAACATTCCTTTTTGTGTAGGTGTGGGTAAAAGAAAGAGATGGTCAATATTTTTCTTCAAGATTTCTGGAGTCTTCTGAATGCTCAGATTGTCAACAATGAAATTAATTATGCCTCAAGAGTTCGTATTATGAATAAAAGATTTTGTTTTCTCCTTCATGAATTATGGGATTAAGTGTATGAGGCACATATTAATAAAGGGAAAGATAGATTTCTAAAAATATCTTATTAGATATTAAGTCACTATTAATATTCAATAAAACGAGTCACAGAAAATGAAGTTGATTGGAAATTTGAGACAAAAGGTTGATTTTTTTGGCAGTCCATTTTTTTTTTAAAGATTTTATTTATTCATTTGAGAAAAAGAGAGAAAGAGAGAAAAAGAGCACAAGCAGTGGGGAGAGGCAGAAGCAAACTCTCCGCTGAGCAGGGAGCCTGATGTGGGGTTTGAGCCCAGGACCCTGAGATCATGACATGAGCCAAATGCAGGTGCTTAACCTTCTGAGCCACCCAGGTGCCCCTGGCAGTCTATTTTTAGAGGAAAGTCAGATAAGAGAAACAGTAAATATGGCATGAAAAACAAAGTGCACCTATGCGCAACTTACAAAGGACAACTTTCCTGACATCTTCACTTATGTTTTAATTTATTCTATGAATTCCTCTTTCTCTCTCTCTCTCTCTCTATATATATATATATAAAACCTAGTACTCCATTCTGTTGAAAATGAAGTTCATAATAATAAATCTGAGATTAAAGAATGGCCCAGTATAAAATATTAAATGAATTTGGTCTCACAATCAAAATCAGGAAACTCAACACAGATGTTTTGTCTTCTTTATTCTAAACTAAACAAAAATTCAATTCCTCGAATTTCCCCATTCAGGTTTCTTCTATTCATTTGGACTTATTGCGTGCCAAAGTTTTATTATTTCTTCTTTTTTACTAATTTCAAAATACGATATACTTAAAGAAATGTTATATATATGTACTCATCTCTGCTTTTCCCTTGGGAATTTATTTTGCTGAAAGAATTATAGAACTAACAAAATAGGTTGTTTATTTAGTATATAATAATCTTCAGAACAAGGACATGGTATGGAAAATCAACTCATTCAAATAATAGATATTAATTCAACATTTACTGTGGGTAAGCATTGAGCTGAGGATCAAAGTGATGCCATGTGTGACTGCAACTCATAAGTTCAAGCACAGAGTAGGTTCTCATTATGTTTTTTAAATCTTAACTGTATCCCAATTAGATGATTTTCATTTGACATTTGAATCAGCTAACTTCTAATTTCTACTTCTTCAGTTTTCCTTTTGAGGTTATTTGTACTCAAGTGGCTATTATGTAAGAATGGCAGAATCTAACATAATTCAAGAAGCTAATTCCAAATACTGGTAGAACAATCTAAGTGGAATCTAAATAGTCTAAGAAACAAAAATTAAACTAAGTTCATAAGTTGAAATGCACAAGTTAAAGTCACAAGTGTAGGTACTATTTTATAAGAAAAATATTCTTAATAATTTTAATACTAAAACCAAGAAACCCAAGTAAAATACATGAGTCAAAGTATGATCTTATTGATCCTTAGATAGAAAGCTAGTATATTCATTTTAGATAGTTCCTTAATATGACTATTCTCAGTGGCAATCACCTCTGGGACATTTCGCTACCATCAATAGAAAGCATTCTGTGTACATTGAAGTTTTTTGGTTTAGGAATCAAAAATGTGGGTGCTGGCCCCCAAATTTGTAACTATCTTAGTATGGGAAAAAATTATTTTGAGTTCTTTGGTCTCATATTTCCCATCTATTAAAGGAAAAAATTACACTTGTTTTCTCCATCAGGATACAGAGAGTCCCAATGTTCTATATTGATCATAGATCATTCCTTCCCTCAGTTGCCTATTGTCACTGGTAGGAAAGGAGTGCCCAGGTGAATTCCACATGTTCCTGGCAAGACTTCTACTTTTCTCTCCCCTTCTAGAATGTCATTAGTATTATTTACTTTGACATTTTTCAGGACTATTACTTCTTTTATCTTGTTGACATCAGTCACCACTAGAAAGTCTGGTATATCTAGGTTGTCTTAAATTCCAGTTCAATCCTCACAGAGTTCTGAGGATAAGTAATGAGGTAAACTCTTCACCTCCAATCCAGCCAATATTTTTCTATTCCTTGTCTGTCTTATTTTTTCCATTATATTTATCACCATCTCTCATATTTTTATTTATGTTTCTTTTTCTACAAACATGTAACCTTCACAGGGACAGAACTTAAAAAAAAACCCAAAATACTACATTCCGTTTTTTAGAACAATAGGGACTTGTACAGAGCATTCCCATGTATCCCACACCCAGTTTCCTTATTAACATGATATATTAACACAGCATATTTGTTATGACTAATGAGCAGATATTGATATATACTATTAACTAAAATCCATACTTTATTCAAATTGTCTTAGTTTTACCTAATGGACTTTTTCTGTTCCAGGATCCCACTCAGAATATCACATTACATTTAGTTGTCATTTGTCCTTTGGCTCCTCTTGGCCAGGAAGTTTCCCAAATCTCCCATATTTTTTATAATCTTGACAGTTTTGAGGAGTCCTGGCAATGTACTTGGTAGAATGCCCCTTGACTGATATTTGTCTGATTTTTTTTTTCATTAATGGACTAGAGTTATAGACTTTGGGAAGGAGGATCACGAGTAAAGTGCTATTCTCATCACAGCACATGAAGAGTACATACTATTAACATGACTTATCCCTGTTGATGTTGACCTTGATAAGATAGCTGAGTTTATGTCAGGTCTGTCTACTGCAAAATTACTCTTTTTCTTTCTTTCACTACTGTTCACTTTAAAAAGAAGTTACTATGCATATTCCGTATTTAAAGAGTGGGAAGTTGTGTTCCACTTCATTCAGGGTAAAATATGTATAAAATTATGAGATATTTCCTCACAAAAGATTTATCTATCCTCCTTCTTCTGTTTATTTATTCAATTTTTATGTCAATATGGACCTGTGAATATTCATTTTATACTTTGGTTTATAAACCAATTCTACATTTATTTTTTTTACTTAGCTTTTGCATTGAAAGCTCTTGTAGTTGGCTCCTACATTCCTTTGATTCATTCCCTTGATTTTTTAAAGTCATTTCTTTACTTCCTGGCTACATAAGATGTTTCAGACTCACCTGTGTTATTTCTTGCCTCAGTCTTAGAATCACCAATTTTTCTAAGGAGTGCTGGTTCCTTTTATTGAATAATGGCGGTAGAAATACAATCTGGGTATTAGGCTTTTTCTCTCCTACTGAAGCATCCTCTAATCTATTACCACATGTATTATTTTAACCTCTTCCCACTGCTTATCTGTAAACTTCCTTTCCAACAGTGAGAACCTGCCTTTCCATTTTTGCCATCCATTTATTTGTTAATTTCAGGATACATGAATCTGGGTGCCACCCAGGCATCCCAAGGGAGTTTTAATGTTAGGTGATAATATATGATGTATATCTGAAGCAAGGATACTACATTAATTACAGTAACATAGAAGAGTTTCTATTAGTTCCTTACACCCACCTTACTACTAAAGATAGCAGTGTACAACTTGTTCAAATTAAGGTCTCATGGTGGTGCTCAGATGAGCATGCAACTCTTGATCTCAGCGTGGGGAGTTTGAGCCCTCTCCCACTCTGCCTGCTTGCATTCATTCTCTCGCTGTGTCTCTATCAAATAAATAAATAATCTTTAAAAACAAACAAACAAAAACTCCCTTAGTTTCTCTAAAAACTAAAGTGTGCATGGGCTTTGTGAGTGAAAGGACTATAGACAAGTATCCATTACATTTGTTTTACCCAATTTTTAACTAAGAGCCTCATAAAAGTCAGGAAAGAACAAACACATTATTTTTGTATGCCATAATTTCTGTTCACTATCTGCTCATGGAAGCCCCTAATTATACACTCTATTTAAGTAAAGCAGTTTACTTCCCCTCTCTTATGCTTAATTTTCAGGGGTCATATGGAAAAATGTAAAGGTCATTTTTAATTTTATTGCTTTGGAAAATGCTGATTAATATGAAAATAGCATAAGAATAAAATCTCCTATGCTGTTACTTGTGCACTTTAAAATACTTAATTTATTCATATGCTACTTTTAATCAATACAAAAGTCACTATAAGTAACACATCTACAAATGCATTTCAAAAAACCTTTAGTAAAATAGTTATATCACAATCATAATTTAAAGCAATAACTAATTTCTTCCATGATTTCTTTGGAAGAGAGAGTAGGAAAAGGCAAATGGAAATAAAATCATAAAGCAACTTATTGTAGAGCTATGGCATTTTTTTGAAATGAACTGAAAAAGAACTCATGAGTAATCCTTCCATTCATTCAATTGAAAGTATATATTCAGGGCTGCCATAGTCATGTTGGCTGCTAAAAGAAAATACCATAGACTTGGTAGCTTAACCATTCAACCACTGTGGAATTCAGTATGGAGATTCCTGAAAAAATTAAAAATAGAACTACCCCTATAATCCAATAATCACACTACTGAGTATTTACATCCAAAATACAAAAACACTAATTGAAAGGGATAATGCACCCCTATGTTTCTTGCAGCATTATTTACAATGGCCAAAGTATGGAAGCAGCCCAAGTGTCCATCAATAGATGAATGCATAAAGAAGATGTGGTATATATATATATATACACACACACACATATATACACATATATATGTGTATATATATAGATATACATATATATATATACAAGGGAATATTATTTTTTTTTTTAAGATTTTATTTATTTACTTGTCAAGGAGAGAGACAGACAGAGAGCACAAGCACAAGCACAAGCATGGGGAGAAGCAGGCTCCCTGCTGAGCAAGAAGCCCAATGTAGGACTCGATCCCAGGACTCTGAGATCATGACCTGAGCTGAAGGCAGATGCTTATTGACAGAGCAACCCAGGTGCCCTAAGGGACTTTTAATGTTAGGTGATAATATATGATGTATATCTGAAGCAAAAGGATACTACATTAATTAAAGTACCATAGAAGAGTTTCTATTAGTTCCTTGCAAACATCTTATTACTAAAGATATCAGTGTACAACTTGTTTAAATTAAGGTCTCACGGCGGTGCTCTGTCTGATGAGCATGCAACTCTTGATCTCAGGGTGGTGAGTTTGAACCCCATGTTGGATACAGAGATTACTTAAATAAATATTTTAAAATGTTGATTCAAATTAAGGTATCATGTACAAGAGTAAACTTGACAGGGATGAAAAGCCTATGAGCTTTCCTAAATATACCAAAATAACTTTTTCAACATTCTGATTATTAATTCCAAGCCCTAATGTGAATTACTGACATAATTCTCAGAGTCCTAATTGCTCCAGAATTAATCCAATCAGAATTTGAGTCCACATAAAACACTGCAATCTTTCCAAGATCAAGCAAACAAAAGATCAGAGAACTTAATATTTATGTTGATTTTGATTTTGGTTGGTGCCATAGTTGGGATGGTTTTTTAAATCTATAGCAAAAAGATACATTTCCTGAAGTTTCTCAGAAACAGACCATTTTTATAAAGTGTGGCATAAAAATATCCCATTTTACTTATATTTTAAAAAATATCCTAATATCTTCAGGTATAAAATAATATTACTTTGAAGAAGAGATCTTCCTGCTACCTCTCCCACACATACATGTTGGTTAGTATTTTCCCTAAGTTTTGCTTTCTTCTCACGTTCAAAGGCTATTCTTTTTTTCTCCTCCAGGCTGACTGGGATTACCAGATGTACTAAAAAATACCTAGTTAAATTTGCATTTCAAATAAAAAATGAATATTTTCTTAGTATGAGTATATTCTAAACAGTATATAGGATACGGTTATACTAAATCAATTATTCATCATTTATCTAAAATTCAAATTTAACTAGATATCCTGTATTTTTATTTGCTAAAGCCCTTAAACTGAAAGTGGACCTGTACTTACCATTTTTTGAAGTCCTACTACCACATGTTTTAGTACTGGCTTTTTCAAAAAGTTGTATATAAAGTGAAGATCTGATGAATTATTCAAAGATTTTGAGTGATGAATTATTTTAACTGTTTAGTGTAAATACTCTAAGCTTAATTATACATGCAAAAATTTACATTGATTGCATGCAGACCAGGCTCCAGTCTAATATCCTTTAAAAATTGTCCACAGCACTGCCTCACAGGACATTTTTTTTCTCCTAAGTCCCCATTAAAAAATATTTTAAGCCTTACTAATCATTACATACCTTATATACATATACATATATTTAACCTGTAATAACCACTAGAGTATTTCTATTGCTATATTGTTATTTTCCTTTATTGTGTCTGTCTTGTTAAATTATAAGCTTCTTGGGGGATAACAGATATTTTACTATTGTATCTTAACACGTATCAGTTAATTGAACTAGTGAAAACATCAAGATATGAAAAAATGGCAGCTAAACAGTGACACTCCAGCCATTTGGGAATGATAGATAGTAATTTTATGTATTCTAAATCAGTGAAAAGCCTCATATCTGCTTGTTAGGTCAAGGCAGAAAATACACCAGATATTAGATACTAAAGTGAAACCTCCAATTTATAGTGCCTTTAGGGAAATATGTATGTTACTTTTTTTTTTTCCCTGAGCCACAGAAAGTAGTTGACATCATTAAAATAGAGGATACACTCACTATAACAATTTCAACTAGGAAACTGGTAAAAAAAAAAAAAAAAAAAAAAAAAAAGAAAGAAAGAAACTATTGAGAATTGTTATCTTCGCTTTTCACAGATGATAATCCCCAAATATTCTGGCCCCCTATTATTTGAATCTCAAGAATATAATAATGTGCAGTAATGAAAATGGCTGTTTCAAAAAGTTCCTAATGCTTTATAGGTATCTAGGATAAATTAGCTATACTGAAATTTTTTTCTCTATGCAGCTTTTCTTTCCACCTGCCCTCCCCCAAGCCCAACCCCCACACCTGTAATTACACCAGAGAATTTAGTTTGGCTTGTCGAAACCTAAAGCCATTAAAATGAAAAATTCAAACTACACACTTTTTTTTTTAATTATAGAAAATGTCATATTTTGGTCTATTCAACATAATATACCCTACATTATTAATGGTCTATGTTAAGCAACTAAACCCAAAGTAACATATACCTGCTATTTTGCCCCAACTCCTACTTCCCCTTCTTGTGGTAAGAAAATTCTTGTTTTATTTGGGTATAACACTTTCCTCATTAAATGAAATCTTGGTGGGGCTGTCAAAGACCTTGCACTTCTCTCTGGGGATAAATACTTCACGAAAGCCAGGACAAATACCTTCTCCTGAAGGAGGTACAGAAAACTAAAATAGTTGAGAGTCTCCATTAGTCCTGGCTTCCCCGGTCTAAAGAGCTTCTTTGTTTCTTCTCCTATTGGAGACCTCGTTCTGTAAATTTTTTCCTTTTTCCTTTCTTTTCTTTTCTTTGTAGATCTAGTTCATATCCTTCTGATAAATTCAATTTATTTAATTGAGCAGAACCAGTTGGGTTACTTGAAACTAAAGAACTTTAGCTAATATACAAGTTTATACATTCACTTAAAACATAAAAGGACAAATTAAAATGTGCAAGTAATATGGAGACTTTATTAGTTTGTAAGAGCTGCATTAACAAAGTACCATAGACTAGTACCTTGTCTTCAACTACAGAACTGTATTTTTTACGATTCTGGAGGCTAGAAGTCTGAAATCAAGGTGTCTGGGGCTTCTCTGTGGCTTGTAGGTGGTCTTTTTGTGTTTCTGTGTCTTAATATACTCTTCTTATAAGGATACCAGTCAAATTGTGTTATGGCCTACTTTAATGACCTTATTTTACTTTGTTATCTCTCTAAAGACCCTAACTACAAATACACTCATATTCTAAATACTAGGGCTTAGGACTTCCACCTATGAATTTGGGGGGCACACAATTCAGCCCATAACAGAGATTTATGTTGTTGGTTTGAGGGTGTAACTGCATTTCTTAATGGCCATGGAGATGAGAAAGAGAGAAATGGAGACTTTTAAAAAGTGTAGTAAGTAAAGTGATAAGGAAAGCTGTAGGATTCACTAGAACACACAAGTTAATGTCAGAGAAAAATTCAGTACGATTTGAGCTGTCTGATGGATTTCATAATTTATTGTGTGCAAGAAAAGACTTAAGAAATATCACAATTTTGATTTTCTCTACTAGTTTGTACAAATATATATGTCTAGATTAGAAATGTGAAAAAATAGCTCTAAAATCTTATTTCTTTGGAATAAGACACACTTTGCATCCTCTCTGAAAGCTGAAAACCAAAAATGCTACATTTATATTTGTGGACATGCTAACTTTGGTGGAATTTTCCATAACTGATTTCAAGCATATTAAAATACGAGCTAGAGTAAGCAATTATTTTACATCATGACTCAATGTTGTAAAACTAAAAAGAAGTTTAATGAAACAATGCTTTCCTTATCTATGTTTGATACATGCTTATTTTTCTTTGATGTAATTCTAGGTCATTTTCTTTAAAAAAACAAATTTCACCTAATGAAATGATTTCATAACTCACTAATCAATTACAATCTGCAGTCTGAAAAATACCATACTATAGAAATTGCAGGAATAGTACAATTTATATGTACCATTGTAGAGTGGGAAAGAACATTTTTTTTTTATTATCAGAATATTCCAATACAAATTACCCATTATTCTACATTATTTGTATAACTGTTATGTTCCCTATAACACCTTGGCTGAAAATAGTATTATAGTAAAAAAGATGAAAACCCCATTTTTATTGCAAAATCCCTATGTGCAAGTTATAAGAAAAGACATGGTAAAATGCCATTTTTCAAAATATCTATTTACAAATTCTATCGTCAGCATTTTCTGAAGACTTCTTACAGATGGTGATGAAAATATTGTATAATCTGCACTACTGAATATAGTAGCCACATATAGCTAGTGGGCATATGAAATATGTGTTATTAGACAGAGGAATTGTTTAATTTTATTTAACTAATGAAAATAGTTAAATAAATGTGGCCAATGGCTATCATATTAAGGAGCACAACCCAAGGACTTCCTCTACTAGTGGAGGTATTGACATCTAACATGCTGCAGGTAACCTTTTTTTTTTTTTTTTAACTTCTCAGAGCAAAATTATTGAAATGATATCTCCCTCTTTTTACCCTTCACAAATAGCGAGACGTATTTATTTAAAATTGAAACTATCAGGTAAGGGGTCTGCATAAGTGGTAAGTGAGAATTGGTGGCATAATTCATATCAGTGGCAAATTAGATCTTTTGTATATATAGATATCAATAGGAAAGGGTTAAAAGAAAGACAGAAATGTCAACCCCCCCCCTGCAGACATAAAATGTGGGATGCAAAGCTCATCACTCTTAGGTGAGTACATTAAGGAGTCTATAGAAGTTCAAAGGAGGGTCCAAAGCCAAGTAAGGAGATACAAATTGTTTGGCTTAATAAAGATCGGAAGGAACAAGTGTCAAAAGAGAGGATTTGAAAAAAATGTGAGTGGAGTCTTGAGGGTAGGAGAGGGCTGAGATCCAAAGCCAAAGGAAGGCTAGAACAGAGAAAATTGATCAGTGACAGAAATCCTAAATATAAGAATTTCTAGTTTCAACTTTAAAATCCTTTGCAAAATCAAAAAATATTTGTGGAAATATGACTGCACTAAACTTTCAGGGAATTTTGTTGTATTCAGGAAAAAAAGAATATCAAAGAAAAATGGTGGAGATTAAAGGTATAAAAGAGGGTAGAGAACCATCCTAGGGAGCTCTTAAGTAATTGGAAAAAAAAATATCGTCAGAAGCAGGAATTCATGACTAGATCTGTTCGTGTATATTAAACCTTCTGATGTTTTCATAAATAAGACTATGGGGATCATGAAATCTTTGCTACTTCTTCACTTTGGTATTGATTTAGAGTAAAATCTAATAAAATACATACAGGGTAACTTGATAAAAATTGACCTTTGTTTCTGGCTATTCTTATGGAATTTTCTTTCTGAAAAATACAGTTGTTTTTGGAACTTAATAAGAAAATGTTTAGAATTTTCTACAAGAACTCTTCTAATCACTTAAAAATATTCTATCTATAATTGTCACAATATACCCAGTTTTCAATTGTTGAGATGAAACCTAGTTTAAGCAACTCCTGCAAGATCTCACTACTAGTGAGCAGAGGAATCCCACAGTCTAACCTCAGCAGTTTATTCTGGAGTTCATGCTCCTCAGGTATAAAATCTTCTGTGCCAATAAAGTGAATAGAAGAATAAATAGAGTAGGTTCTGGAATTAAACATACCTGGGCTCAAATCATTGATTTTCTAGCTATGTGACCTGTTAAGTAATTTGTTATTCCCATGTTGTATTGAATTTCAGGATTGAGTTTGGATTGAGTATTAGGTTTCTGTTCATTTTTCACCAAATTAAATAGGACTTATAATTTGGACTGATTTAGAATTTTCTTTTACTTTATCTTGTAATCTATTTGTTCACCAATATTTTTGAGTGCTTATTATGTGCCAGTCACTATCATTTTAAGTACCTAAGTACAACCACGGGTAACACAAAGTTCCCTGATCTTATGAAGATTATAAATTATGTATCTACTAGTTCTCTTAACATCTTAATTAACAGCCCAAGCCATAATTTGATTGTGCCCCCATTTTGTTCCATTAGAATCCAGTCAGTACTCCCAAGGTATGCCTGAAGTTTATCCAATTGTCTTCTGAAGAAAAAAAATAAAAAGATCACTTCTGTCAACATCCCTTGGAATCAGGTGACACATTTTTCAAATAGCGTGACTGTCTTAACTAGACTATATATATCCAGGACAAAGACAAGTTTCATTACATATGAAAATGACTGGCTTCTTGCCACAAGGAGAATATCTCCTTGTCAAGAAACATTTGAGGCACATCAAAGAATGGTAATTAGTGTTAATAGGAAACCCAACAAAATCAATTCCTTTTCTGCATTTAGTCTCACAGGAGGAGTCTGGCTTCAGCTCACTATTGATGGATAAGCTCTTTGAATTTAGGAAAATGGCACTATGATTATTTGGGCTGTTTAAACTAGAAATGTTTCTCTTAGGATTGACGTACAATCATCATCACTCCTTCAGAGATACATTTAGATTTGGATTAATCATCACAGGTCCATAGAGAGTACAGTTAGAAAAAGACTAGCTGACAACGAGCTCTACAAATCATTGCAATTTCTAGACAAATCATTGCAATTTCTAGGGTCAAACATAGTGAGTATAAAGAAGAAATAACACTTTGACCACAGGGTAAGTTAGATATTCCTTGGGACTGGTTACTGAGAGAAGGATCCCATATAAGCCTAATAGAGTTTGGGTTTTCCATGTAGGAAGACAATGACTAAGTCCAATGGAGGAAAACCACAAAACAAAGAGAAAAAGAGTTTTTGCAGTGTTCAGATTATCACTTTGGTCTTCCTAGAAGATCACTCTATCTGACCTTATACTTTAAAATTCTACAAGTCACCAATTCTTCTTTTATCTATCTAGACAATCTTTGGCTTGTCTTTTGTCTCCAGGAGTCTTCTGGAATTGTTTAAACTTTCCTCCTTGAAAAATAGGGGCCTAGGTTAAGGTTCTATGAGTCAGGAATGGAGAAGGGTGCCCATGTGGACTAAGGCACAGAAAAAAGACCACATCATGGTCTATTCTGACTTAGAAAAGGTTATTCCACTAGATAAAATACAAGAAGTTGGCAGGTAAAGGAAACTGTAACTGCAGCTAGAATTTGGAAGTAATTCCAGGAAATAGTTGTTGGCAAGGCTGAAATGTGGAGATGAAGTGGATTCCCTGAAGACAGAGCCTTTAGGAGGGTGTCTTTCCACTCACCTTTGGCTAATGACTAATTCCAGTGAAATTCACTGAGGGTAGATGTCCTGAATAGAGAAACCTATAATCCCTCATAGTATACCTTTGATATGTAATATATCTAATATATGAATGAGTGATTTTGATGAGAAGAATGCTCCAAAGAACTTTAGCATAAAGTGTACTAATAACTGAAAATCAGTACTTTATATATAACAGTAAGAAGAATATCAGTTAACTGGGAAAACTTGTATCCCTGCTACATAGATTAGAACCTGTGATTTTACTGGAAGAGAACGCTTGGCATCACTCACAGTCAAGGTATTAGTGCTTCAATTTTGCTTTCTTATGTTTGAATCTGCGTGATACGTTATTCATTATCATTCTTTCTGTGAGCCAAGTTTGGCTTTCTGTAGAGCCTGTTATGGTATGGCCTAAGGCCCTGTACATTAGCCTTCAATCCTTCACAACTGCTGCCTGAGTCATAATTAAAGCTTAGCTAAAAATGCCTCAAAAATTGATCGAAATATTGTCCATTAGGCTTAGGTTCCAGGAGGCATATATTTTTGTTTTACAATATGTAGGTCATTAAAAAAATGGGAAAGAATGAAAGAAACTTTTGACTGTACTCATTTATATTTCATGGATCAAATGCCTCAGCACTTCTATTTTTCTGAGTTTTAATTAAAAGATGCATACAGTTTTATGTAACTATTAATAAATCCAAGAATTTCTAAGAAACATTGCTGTGCCTCAACAAATTTCATAAAATTCATTATCCTGATCCCAAACTTTTTCACTAATGGGACTTCATAAATGGGGAACATTCTCCCGAAGACCTAATTTTATACTTCAGTTTAACCCCCACTTAAGTGACAATCAACTTTACTTTTCTATGCCTAACTACAACCCCTGAGATCCCCTTCCTGATACATTGGGGCTCTGTAGAGCCTGTCATTGTTTTAGTGAGCATGCTTTCAATTAACACAGCTCAAACCAGCCTGAAGAAGAAGGAGGAGGAGGAGGAGGGGAGGGGGGAGGGGGAGGGGGAGGAAACAAGAAAGAGGAACAGGGAGAAGGAGAAAGAAGGGAATTAAGAATTAGGTAGTTTGCATTAGGTATAAATGGACCCTGGAGTTTAAACACTGCCATCATCTGGTTTATTCTCCTTATGCCCCCAACTCTCTGTTCCACTTCTCCTCTACGCTTTGGCCTCCTTCACATGGCAATCAACCAACAGTAAACCAGAACTCACAGCATTTCAGTTTAGTTACCCCACTGGAAGGAAGTCAACCATTTGTTTGTTTGTTTTTGTCCCAAAGTCTGTGTATAAATCCAAGGAAGTACCCACCTTAGCTTTGTTTGTGTATGAATGTTAGCAATAAATGGGAAGTCAAACAGGATTATGTTATATTTGTGTTAACTGACTTCCTGGCAGATTATATCATCTCAAGTGTCAGAAACCTTCCTTACATATGGTTATATGCCCTATTTCAGCAAGGAGTGAGCAATGTATGTAGTAACAGATCAGTACATGCTAGCTATTTACTGATTAAGTGGCAATATAGTGCTTATTCCATGGGACTACCATACTACTTGAATACACTTTGAATGACCACAAAATTCCAAAGCACCTAGCTTTTTCACACTTCTAGGACTTCTTGCATGCTGTTCTCTCTCATTTCCCTTCTCTATTACCCCGCTTTATCTGGCTCATAAATACATTTTTCTCAGAATTTTTACCTGATTCTGCCTCCCCTAGACTAGAATAAGATCTTGAGTTTACTTTATCATAGCTCATTTTGTTTTGTTTTGTTTTGTTTTTCCTTTATAGTACTTATTATAATTGTGATTAATTGGGTAATATTTGTTTTTCCTGTTAGACTGGAAGCAGATGCACTACCTAAATTATTTATTTATGCATCACTAGTGCTTTATCATCAAAGGCACTGAATATCATAGACAGATAATTTTTAAAAATGATTAAAAAGAATGTTATCTCTAGAATTGTGTTTGGTAAGACTTCTTTGTAGTATGCAATAAATTTGGCAACAAAACTATCAAAATGTGAATAGCAGCAGTACCATCTAGATCTCAAGACTAAGGTTAATGATCATAGGATGACTCTAGTTACCATGAAGATACATACTGCCACATTTCAGAAGCTTACTTCTAGAAGTTTACCGCTTGCTCACATAATTCCTGAGCAGATGTTCCTGGGCATTGAGTAGCTCTTTTCCTTTGGAAATTCAGGGACTCTTCTGGCTCAACCATCTCCAGTCTCTGCTGGATGCAAAGGCCTCAAGATACTTTGCATTCAGCAATCAGATGGGAAATGAACAAAAGTACAGAGAAGGCATACCCATTTTTGTTAACCAACTAGGTCCAGAATTGAAATACATCACTATAGTTCATATTCCATTGACAAGAACTGGTCATGTGGCTCAATTTAGATGCAGGGAACTGTAGCTTCTAGCTAATCAGCCACTTGTCAGCCATAGGTGTACATGATGGTAGAATAAGCAAGAATGTTTGGAGGACAGCTAGATCTCTTTTAGTGCACCATTTTAGATAATAGACAAAACCTCCCATAAGGTTATTTCTAAGATTCAAAAAGCTGTGGTTCATTTTATCAACAAAACTGGCAGAAAAATAAACAACACAGGCACTCTTATTTTTTTCTTTGGTGAAGACAAAACGCAGTAAATCATTTAAAAAAAAAAAACAAACAAACAAACCCAGAAACTGAAACCTGTTGACCTATTTTTTTTTCATAGTTCTGTTTCTGTTTTCTGTTTCTTATTGCTGGTGTTATTTGTTATTCTGAAAGTACATGTAAATAAAACCTCAGGTAGGGATAGTAAAAATGATACAACAGACTTCTGTGATTTCCCTCTCAAATTTCAATTTCTTCTTTTATTATTTCTTAGTATTTTTAAATGTTAAACTCAAAGTAATATTAGTAGCATGTATAATCACAATGCCTATGCTATAATGTATCAAGAAGATGTTCATCAATTGCTTTTTTAATTCCTCTGTTTGGTGTGTTTAACACAGCAGTACACTATTTATCATCTTCACAAAACATGAGGGCTAAAGGTTACAACAGTATTTTACTGACTGAAATATAAAAACAGGTGGCAATTATCACAATATTGTGTTCTGAGGTTAAAACACTGGCAAATCAAATAACAATTCATCAGCAGATGTTGCATTATGTTAATCCCTTCAATTCTGGATATAAAAGAAGTCTAAGCTCATGAAAAAAATGTGCAACTAAGAAATTGTGGAGACGTGCACAGAACACTGTATTTGTTGTATACAAAATTTTTTCCCTAAGATTCCCACCATAGTCAATTTTATTTTGGTTAAGAATTCATAGCAGGTTATCACTACTGATTTCTCTGAGCTACATTTATTAAAGATTCATAGCTTGACATTTCTTATAATCGGATTTTTAAATAACTTACCATAATTTGTTTTTCAACTGTTATAAAATAATCCCTTCCCATTTGCCATTATTATTTATTCAACAAGATTATTATTTTGTCACATATGCACTTATTCATTCAATTAATTATTTTATTTTAATTTAATTTTTTACCAACTACCAGTATGTAGACAGATCACTCTGATAGGTGTTTCAGGGGATACATGGAATTTTTGCCTTATAAGAACTTGCAACTGATTCTTTTCCTATCAGAACTGTTCATACCAGTTCATACCAGCTCATAAACTATACGACAAGACATCAGTGATGTTTTGGAGAAGTATATGGCAAGTGTTGGATAAATTAAATACATTATGTATGCTATGTGTTCTGAGAATTATTTCTTGTTACAGTGGAGAGCAGTAACCAGAGAAGGCTTCTTGGAGGTGGTATGAATTAAAGACTTTCGAGAATGCATAAAAGTTAAATAGTAAAAGAATGAGCTAGGGAATTCCAAAGAGGAAAATAGTATGAAAGAAGCATACAGAAAGAGACCTGTATAAAAAAACTAAAACATATAAAAGAACCAAAACAAAGAAAGAAAGAAACAAACAAACAAAAAAGAACCATCAGTAGAGTATTATGGTTGGAGAAAGGAGGGCTCAAGAAGGGAAAAGGGAAGAGATTTGGGAGCCAATAAAACCACCAGCCAATTTATCTTGGGAAGCAGAACAAATGTTTTATAAGTTAAGATCTCAATGATGAAGAGATGTTATCCACTTGCGCAGTGGAAGGTGAAAAAGTAAATGTTTCCATTAGAGAGAACATCATATGCAAAAGCCCAAAGGAGACAAAAATGTTGATTACGTAAAGAACAGCAAGAAATTCAAGATGAATAAACGATAGTGTTTATATGTGGGAAAGGAAAAGAGAAGACAATGGTGGAGATTGAAAAAGAGAAGTCTAGGGAGGTGGGTTGGCTGGGAAGTTATTTTCTATCATATTAAAAAGATTGGATTTTACCCTACCAGCACTGAAAGCCACTGAAAGGGAGAATAAGGTGAGAGTTTTATGGGTGATCACATGAAGCTGCAGTAGGAATTATTTTCACGAGAGAGGCACTATTGGAGCAGGAAGAACTATTGTTAGAAAATTGGAGTGATTCAGATGACAGAGTGTTAAAGTAGACTCTGGTGGCTTGGGAAAAGAAAGACATAAATGGATGAGTGACAAAGAAAAAGAACTCAATTTCCATGTGAACAGATGATAGTAGGCCATTTAGGACCTTTCTGGTCCATATATTTCTATGCTGGGAGTCTTACCCTATATTATATTAGGCATATTAAAATATAACCACAAACCCATACAAGTCATGATTTTAATAAATAAATCAAAGTAGAATGGTCTAATTTTTATAATTTTCACCTTATGAAGTACATCATTTTTAATAATTTTTACCTTATTAAGTTTGATTATACTTTATGATTTTTATATCTATGTAAGAATTGCATTGGAACTGTACTTGTCTAATTGCCAGAAAATGATTTATGAACCATTTAACAGTTACTAATTTTATTTTTTTGTTTTCATATGTGTATATATAAGTTTTATATATTATTTCAAACATTTTCAGAGCCCTCCAAAAGCTTTATGGTCCTAGGCATTGTACCTTACACGTAAAATTGGTTTGGATGGTATTGAAGGTATTGATACTCATTAATTTACCAGAAATAACAATAGGAAGAACAAATATCATTCCAAGTGCTTCCCACCATGCCCTTTGTAGTTTCAGGTACTGAAGTCATAAACCAATTCTTTAAATTTAGTAAACCTCTTAAGAGTGTTCCAGGTCATGGTCAATTTTGCCTACCTCTTTATGTAGATGATGATGGTGAACTTAATGAAAAAAAGAAAAAAGTGAAGTGAGAAATCTGCTTTCTACTCCGACCCCTCTCAAAAACACAGTCATCTATGTTCTTCTGACGGGAGGAAAAGAAGACAGCAGCTGCGCATCCCAGGCCATCCCAGACCACTCAGTGGAGCTATTTCCAGTAATCAAAGGGCCCAGTATGTTGCTGAAGGGCAGGTGCTGAACTGACGTCAGTCTCCTTCAGGGCCAATCTTCAGCATGCACATACTCATCTGCCCATGGAAAGTGCACCCCATGAATCTTCACTGACAACAACATGTCATGGCAACAATGCTGACTGAGACTTTCTCCTTGACCATTTGCCATTTTTAGAGAAATCACAATTGTCAGCTAAGCCTTCCAATGGAGCACAGTCAAGAGTAAGAAGGTAAGGAACTTTATGCTGCTGCACTAGTGAAGCGAACTTATATCGCCAAAGCTCTCAATTTCGTAACAAATTAAGAGACAAAGTGAATTTTCTTGAAAATGTTCTTTGAAAATATGTTTTTTTCAGTTATCAGTATGTTACATAGAGCACTCAAAATCTGATTTATCATTATGTCAAAGGAACATTAGATATCTTCCCCCTAAGTAATTTGATACAAATCTGTCATACAGACAATTGGCATTGATATTTGGCTCTTATATATTTTTACCCTGATCATCACTTTTCAGGAGAAAACAAAGTAAACCAGAAGAAGGATTGAGAGGATGGAGAAGAAGAGAAAAAAAAGAGAAAGAAAAGAAGAGGAAAAAGAAAAGAAAAATCAAAAGACAAAGAAAAAATACCTTTAAAAATCAGTTTTTTTTCTCCTTTCCACAAATGATTCAAACTTTTTTATTTCCCAGCCTAATTATATGGAGCCTCCACCCTAAATCAAATTCTACTAGTGAATATAAAAGTGCTATCTCCAGATTAAGTACAGTTGTTTTCTTCCTGTCCTTAAAAAACATTTAACTCTGCATTATTTATTCCAATCCTGTAGATTATAAATTAGCCTCACAGTACAACTGGACCCTCAACTCTAGTTAAAGATAGTTTCTCCAGGGACCCACATGCACCAAACACCCTGTCATCTCATTCTATAAAAGATTAGTTCATACCATCTTTTCTGAAAAAACTTTTATTTCTAGCGAATTTGGTCAGCCATCATGGTCAATGTAGAAAGTAGCAACATAATAAATGCTAACTTATTCTCTCATTCTCTTGTGTCCATTCATTTCCAGATTAAGAGTGAAATTATCCATGAATGTGAAAAAAGCATTATCCTTCCAGGGTAACTGAAAGACCTGGACCTCGGTCTAGACAAATAGAAAATGTTATACAAATGCGCACTAATTGATTTCTTTAACCCTTTACTTAATTTGTAGTACCTTGGTTCTAAATTTTGGTATTGAATCTAAGCTGCTAAACAGTGCCTTGTTAACCATGCAATGAAAAGGAATCATGTGGCGGGAAGTTACTTCCTTGTTCTGCTCTGAAGTTACTTTTCTCTCCAAACACATTTTTATTGCCTAAGAGAAATTAATCTGCATAATAAATGCTAGTGGCCAGTAAAACTGGCCCCAGTTAAAGTATCTGTTGAAATATCTATACAACATGTGTGTAGTCCAATTCCTCCCTCAATGAACTCAGTAAAGAGCCCCTGTTTAATTATTAGAACAGTGAATTCAAATTAGGTATCATTCCTATCAATTGTTACTCTCCCCAGTATCAAAGTCATTTCCTACTCGTTCAGTTACATTGCATGCAAATAACAATTATTATAACAACCTTCACTGATATTTGTTAAATCTCTTCTACCTTCTGTAATGAGACAGTCGCCTCAAGTCGCCTTCCTTCATGAAGTTTTTCTGCAGTAATTATAATCTCTTTTCTGAACTTCTGTAGCCAGAAAGTTAGTACCTGTTTTTCTCATCCTTTTATCGGCATTTTATCCTTGAATATGATAGAAACTCTTTGAAAATAAGAACTGTATCTTTACCACATAACCTCCACAGCCCCTCTTTGAGCTGCTATATAATGAGAGCACATCACATGCCAGACTTTGGCTAATGTTTGAGGATACGGAGAAGATGCATTTGAATCCATTGTCTAGGGAAACTCTCAATCAAGTGGAGGTGATGGATTAGTGAACTGATGAATTCAGGAAGATGTAAGAAGTTCTACGGATAGAGAGTTGTGAGTAGGGGCTCCAGGGTAGCTCAGTCATTAAGCCTCTGCCTTCAGCTTGGGTCATGATACTAGGGTCCTGGGATTGAGCCCCGCACTGGCTCCCTACTCAGTGGGAAGTCTGCTTCTCTCTCTCTCCTACTCCCCCTACTTGTATTCTCTCTCTCACTCTCTCTCCCTCTCTTTCAAATAAATAAATAATCTTAAAAAAAAAAAAAAGACAGTTCTGAGGACATAAAATATGGGCAATGAATTTTGCCCTAATAGATATTTAATCTGGGTTCTAAAGAATAAATAGCAGTTTATTAGGAAAAAATTAGAGAAGGGGTCAGGAAGAGAAATTTCTGAGCAGAAGTAACAGCACAGAATCATGAAAGAGTTTCCCCAACATTTAGCACAAAGCTATGCAAATATGAGGGGCTTTAATAACAGTTGCATTTTGATTAATGAAGTTCCCTTATATATTGGCTGGGAAAATCTAGATTAATATTTTTTTGCAGACTGCAGGCAGAAGCAAAGTCTCTTACTTTTTATTTAATGTGTTACCTTCAATGAAAGCTGAGCCAATTCACTTATAAAGAGAAACTTGCCAAATATTCAATTTGAAGTATTTTGGTGATGTAAACCTATAGAATATCTTAAGCCTTTAATATTCCTTACTGTTCTATTATAATTAAAAAAAAACCCACAAAAACAGAGCACTCTGTTTGAAGGACAAAGTTTAGTCTACAAAGGCACAGCCTGAAGTAATAGCATTTGCATCTTGGTTGATTTCCCTTATGAAAATAAGGAGGGCTTATGCTCAAGTGGGAAGGAGAATACTGCCCCTGTCATCTATTTTGGTACAAATACATGTCTTTGATTCTAAATTCTAATCACTTTAGTATTTGCCCCTTCATAGCGGAAATACAGTTTCACTAACATTGTGGAACCATATTTATATTCATTTAGACTCTACAGATGCTTAATCAGTGCTTGATGCTTTATATATGTGCCCTGCTAGATAAGAGGGTTCTAAGCAGTGAACAAGCCAGACGCCAACTGCTGACTGCACACTGTCTTTTAACAAAAAAGATGCAGAGAACAAGGAAATGGCTGACCATGACTCTGTGATCAAAAGACTCAAATGGCTCACTGTCCCTTTGTAAAATATGATTCAAATTCAGTATCATGATCTGACAGACCTTGTAAGATCTGCTGCTATATAATTCCCCAACATTATCACCAACTACTGTTTTTCTTCTACTTAACTTTAGAGACATCGGCTTCCTGTTTTATCTTCAGAAGTGTCAAGATTACTCCCATTCTGGAGCATTTTCATTTGTTGCTACCTTAGCAAGGATACCTTCACTTATTGCCTAAATTCAACCTAGAGTCTATTTAAATGTTAACTTCATGGAGGTCATTCCTGACCATGCTATTTCAAATACACACCAGCTACCTTTGTCATAATCTGATAGTCTTTGTGGGTCGTAACATTTTCTAAGATAATCTCTCTCTCTCTCTGTCTCTCTCTCTCTCTCACACACACACACACACACATACACACACACTTAAATGTCTCTTTTCTAGAGAGGAAAGGGAGTTTGACTCTCCTCCTTAAAACCGTATCTCCTATTTCTTGAACAGTGCTCTGCACATAATACTTATTTTTTGTTGGAGTTGACTCATGTATGCAGAAAGAAATGAAAGAAGAAGAAATATTTTTAAGTGTCTTTTCCCTCTAGAAATTTGTGCTTGATCATCCAAAATGGATTTTTAGCTCTATTTTTATCTCTACTGTGATGCTAGAAGAGAAAACCAAAAACCATACATCTCATAAGCACTTCACATGGGAAAATTAAAGTAATATCATGGTTAATATTGTCTTAAAGAAAAACATATTCACATTCAAATAATTCCCAATGTCAATTTCTTGAATGGTTGGTTGGAATATGGAATAGGTAATCTGGGGACTTGTTTCCTACCTATATATAGCTGCATAAATTTGGAAAAGTTAATTACCCATTCTATGCCTCAATTTTCTCACACAGATAAACATTTCACAAATTTTTTTGGACATTTATAAATGTTAAAAAAAGGAATTACTCAGTGACATAATCTTAAGTAATGGTGGGTTTGATATCAGATAAACAACTTTCTTCACTGCAGAATTCTCATTAATCATTGTCCATAGTGAATGTCCCCATGGGTTTTGAGTAGAGTGTTTCCAAAATTACTTGGCCTCAGATACCTTTTAACACAAAACCCATTGGAAGGGATGTTTTACCATATCTCCTTCAGGAAAGGCTACGCTAGATGATTCTAAGTTTTCTTCCAATGGGAAACACTATGGTTCTTTGGTATTTCAAGCCCTGATAGTGTCTGTTATTGATTCATGCTCAGTGGTAAGGAAGATGGCTATTGGGACCTGAGACTGACCCAAGTAAAAGGTCAACTATTTGAACACCAAATTAAACTGCCCACTTTTAGTGCAATATGTAGCTTCTACTAATTCCCACGCATATTTGGCTGAATAAAATGACTCTTATTGAATCTATCTCTTTTTTTAATCAGTCAAGGGGAAAAGCTCTAGGCATTCTGTTCTATAGCATGTGGGGAGAATAGTCTCTGATCTTACACTCAAACAGTTCTTTTCCATGCTTCAATATGGAACACTAACATCAAAATATTAATGAATATTTGGGTATCACATTCTACGCAGAAATTGTTTTCCATTCCATGCAAAAATATATATATATATATTTTGTTTTGCTCTAATAATATATCAGGCCAATAGCAGAACTATTCCAGATGAACAGCATCAGAGTATTCATTCCACTAATAATGGAGCTCCTAAAAATTGGTGTTGGGGCTGCAGCATTTAGTAAGATGGATCCTGGTCCTGTTGGCATGGAGTTTAAACTCCAGCTTGAGACAAACATAGTAAACCAATAAATGCATATATAATCATTTCATTTTGATTATGAAACATATCATGAAGGACTACAAGGTGCTATTATGCCATATAACATAGAGAGTCAAACTTGATGTGAAGCAGTAAAGATTTTCATGGGATTGGAGTATTTATGCTGAGACTTCACAAATTAGTAGGAGAAGACAAGGAAAGGTAAATGAAAAGAGAAAGGTTGCAGTGGGAGGGAAGAAGATTCTAGGAGGAGGGAAAGCTTATGGGCAGAGAAGATTGATTAAGGAATTCCAGGTAGGGTTGCCAGAACTGGCAAGTAAAAATATAGGATGAACAGTTATATTCAAATTTCAGATAAAACAATACTATTTCAAAGTAAGTATGTCTCAAATGTTGTGTAGGATAACAGTAAAATGTTTTTTAAAAACATGGTTTATCTGGAATTCAAATTTAACTGGGCATTGTAAATTTTATCTGACAACTTATGTTACAGATTCTCATCTGGAACTGATACCCAGAACCCTTCTAGTAGGTAAGAGAGGGACTAAAAAATGAACAAGAGAAATTCTTTTGCCTTTTACTTATTCATTCATGTATTGTACAAATACTTTTCATGTACTTAATGTGTCATGTACAGTCTTCAATGTGCCTTTGGATATAGTAAAAAAAGATACATAGATGAATCCCCTACCATGCTACTAATCAAAGATTTTGATGAAAATTTCTCTGTACTGATAATCTCTAGCACAATGCTTGGGACAGCGGTGACCTCTCTAGTAAGAGAAGTTCAGCAACTAAAAATAAACAAGTATAGGAACAATCATGCTAGGAATCCATTGGCCTTGGTTTCACAATGAAAAGTTAACATTTCATTTATACGTAGGATATACTTAAGGTTTAGCTCAGTTGCTTTCTAATGATCACCTAGCTTCCCATCCTCTAGGTCCTTCTGCTGAGCCAGTGGTTTTCAATTTGTGTTCTACAGAGGATCCCTCCAGTACCATGAAAGATGAAGATGGAAGGGGTTAAGCATGTGATACACATTGGACTCTCCCTTTCAATTTCAACCACAACAGTATCTCAAAGATGGGCAACTGCCTCCGCAGGTGTTTACTATCATATTACAATTCAGTAATTTTTTTTTATTTACTAGAAAATTTTAGTGCATACTCTTCTATGTGAATGAACAGATTCACGTGATCATCAAAATAATTTTAAAAATTTTAAAAATTTTAAAAATTCCTCAAAACGCTCTCCAAAAACCATCAACCAACCATTTGGTCTAGTTCAGTGGTTCTCAACTAATGGGCATTTGGCAATAGCTGGAGACATTTTTCATTATCATGATGGGAAGGGGATGGTAAGGAAGGAAGAAGTGTATTATGGGTATTGAGTGGGTAGAGGCCAGGGAGACTGGTAAACATTCTGCATTCTGTAACGCATAGGACAACACTCCAAAACAGGTAAGTATACAAAGTGTTAATGGTATCATTAATAAGAAATCTTGATGTAAATTAGCATTATCTGGTTTGAAACATAATGGTTTAGCTCACAGCAATAGAAATTGTAAAACATAAGACTTGAGTGAAAATAATTTGATTGTTTTAAGATAATAGGAGTTTACCATTCTGGACTACATATTATATGTTAAACCACTGTGTACATTTAAACTTTGCAAAAATACAAAGATTAGTTGCATTAGATTTCACTTTAAATTTTAGGGAATGGAGACTTGAGTTGACTAGCTAACTTGTTAATAACTAGTGGAGTTTGTATTCAAACGTAGGTACTTTGTTGCAAAAACCTACATACATATCCCCTCTACCATATATTCTTCTCCACTGAATATATTTTTCAGTGGAATTATCTTAGTACATAACTTATTGTGTAGCTCAATATTTCCTTAACTGAAATGATAGTAAACTCCCCCTGCCTCCATACTGCCAACATTTCAAATTAATATATACTTTTTCCTTCCAATAATTACAAGTATACTTATTTCTCATAATCCTAAATATATACTACCTTGATTAAACACCATCTGTTTTGTTTTGAGTTGAATCAGTCAATTTGTTTTATTTTAAAAGATTTATTGCTGTTGGAGACTCCCAGTACCCTCTGAGCATATCCACACACAACTTAATTAAAGATTTCCTTCTCTGCCTCCATTCCCAAGGAAGGGAATATCTTAATCTGTTCTCAACAACTGTCTTCAACTTCAATGTTAGTAACCACATCATCTTCATGCCTAAATACCTTCATTTTCTTTTGGCTAAACTCTTTCTTCTTTTACATTTAGATTTAACTCCAAACATAAATGGTATTATTCAAGCCCGTTAGACCCTAACAATCATTCCATTGGTTTCACAGGTAATTTGCTTCCTAATTACCACTTAAAATAATACATACCTTGTTATTTTTATGTTCATACATTCATTGCTGCTATATACAGTTAAATAAAGGAAGATACACAGAAAGAGGCAAAATTATATCTGCAAATCATTGCAATAAATTGGATGTTTATTCACAGAAACATCTAATTGATGATCACTTGCTGGCAAGATTGGACAGGTTTCAAAGTAACTCCAAAGGAGATCCAAGCATACTGTTAAAAAGAAAATCTCCACAGAGCATAATAAGGACATTTGTGTTTGCTGAGGGAACTATGTCCCCATCACAAAATGAATCTAATTTTGAGGTTGAGATTTCATTTATTCACTGTAGATTTCATTATTAACTGTAAGCCCAGAATTATTTACTTTCAATGAAAGAAGAGAGAATGTTGTTTCTGATCAAGCATATTCTAAATAAAACATTGTCAGTTGACATTTGTCATCTGGATTTTTTTTTTTTTTCGTTTCTTTCAAAATCCTGCCTGAACACTTTCATATACTAGTGATGGTAATGGAAGCTGGTTTGACCCTGTTGGAGAGAAGTTTAAAAACAAGAATGTTGTCCTTCAGAATCATTGTTTGAGGCATTAGAAACAGACTCAAACCAAAAGAGGCAGATAAGGATTTTAATCTTAGGATAGCTCAAACTTCATAGACCTGAAGGGACAAGGTTCAGCTAGAGCCAAAAAAGCACCCTGTGGAGGAGTAGGAAGCAGGGAATAATGAATGTGTCTTAGAGAACCTGACATGAAATATAAAATAAACCATGTCTAAGCAGCAGTATTTTTGACTCAACTATTCATTTTTACATTTCAAAGAGGTAGCATTTGATCGTCTTACCTTAGGTCACATGATCATTATTTTTCTAAAGCAAAGCAGGAAACCTTAACTGACATTTTCACAAGGATATATGCCAAAAGCAGAGAGATTGTTGCCAATAAATAGAGGCTCATCACTCGTATCAGACACATTAAAAATAAGCATTCCTTCAATCAAGAAACCAACCTTTGGTTCATAATCTAGGGAAATAGTGAAAGAAGTTTCCAAAATTTATATCTAATAGTTAATGTTATGAAAAAACTGAAAAAAACTCCATACTAAAGACAATTTAAAAAAATTATGGAGCACCTGGGTGGCTCTGTTGGTTAAGCACCTGATTCTTGGTTTTGGCTCAAGTCATGACATCAGGGTGGTGGGATTGAGTCTGGCCTCTGGCTCTGAACTTATCAGTGTCTGCTTGTCCCTTTCCCTCTTCTCCCCCTGCTTACATGATCTGTCTCTCTCTCTCTAAAAAATTAGTGAAATCCTTAAAACAATTTTTAAAAATCAGACTAAGTCTGAAAGTATAACCCAATTTTTGTTTAAATGACAATGCATGTATTTATGAGAAAGTACCATATGAAGATACAGTTTAAGCAATTTCTGCTATATATTTTTTCTCTTAACTTTATATCTATTTTGAACTTCATTGAAATATAATTGACATATAGCATTGTATATGTTTAAGGTGTACATGTGATATTTCATGCACATATATATGGCTAATTGATTACCACCATAAGGTTAGTTAACACTTCCATCATCAAATTAACATTATTTTTGAGTGTGTGGCCAGAACATTTAAGATTTACTCTCCTAGAAAATTTCAAATATGTAATATATATCACTAACAATTGTTACAATGCTATACATTAGATTTGTAGAACTTACTCATCTTATTACTGGATGTTTGTACACCTTGACCAACACTTTCCAGTCCTCCTATCCCCCAACCCATGACAACCAGCATTCTACTGTTTCTATGAATTTGGCTTATTTTAGCTTGCACATGAGTGGAATCATACGGCATTTGTCATTCTGTCTTATTTCATGTAACATAATGTTCTCAAGGTCTACCTATGTTACAAAATAACATTGCAATGAATATGGGAGTAAAGACATTTCTTCAAGATAGTGATTTCATTTCATTTGGATCTATACCCAGAAGCCAGATTGCTAGATCATATGGTGGTTCTCTTTTCAGTTTTTTGAGGGAACTTCATACTATTTCCCATAATGGTTATACCAATTTGCATTTCTCCCAATAGTGCACAAGGGTTCTCTTTTCTCAACATCCTCATCAATACTTGTTACCTCTTGTTTTTTTGTTTTTTTGGGGTTTTTTTGTTTTGTTTTATTTTTGGTAATAGCCATTCCAATTGGTGTGAGGTGCTATCTCATTGTGGTTTGATTTGCATTGCATTCCTTGATGATTAGTAATGTTCAACAACTTTTCATGTACCTGTTGGCATTCATGTATCTAGGTCCGTAAGACACTAGTCTAGGCACTGGGGAGGACCAAGTTCCACAGAAGCCCACCAGGACCCTGGGTTTATGGGAACTGCCTTGGTGCTGGGGTGGGTTAAAAACCTTGTTTCCTGGAAGCCCACCTAAAGTCTGGAGCCATGGGAGCCATTGGGAGTCACAACAGCTGACCTGGTGCTATAGTGAACTGGGTCCTGGAGCTGCAGAAGCCTGCCTGGCATTGATGTTGGTCTGCTGCTGGGGTCTGCAATGGTCAGGGGCTTACATCTCTCCCTCTGCAATGGGGAAGGTGTGTCTACACTAAGCTGCCCAGGCTTGGGGCAGGGGCAATGGGCATAATATTAAACTGTCTTTCTTACCCTCTCTAATGTCTTTCCTTACTTCTGTACTCTACCCAAGGCCTATGATCTTACCTGGAACTCTTAGTTTTTGTGCAGGTATTTTCATGAGAGATAGTTATTCAAATTGATCTTTTGGGGGGGGGGGGAGACAAGATGGCGGGGAAGTAAGAGAAGGTACCTTTTCAACCTGTACCCTAAAGTGAGCTGATTACCTACCAAAGAATTCTGATCACCCATGAAATCAGCCTGAGATTAGAATTATACACTTCTGAATCTATACGAGGGAAGAAGATGCCAGTGGGCAGGTAAAGCAGAGTGAGAACATCGGACTGATATCGGAAGATAAACAAAAGGGGGAGGGAGCCACCAGAAGCGACCCATTGGAAAGTAATACACCAATACTAGAGTGCCCTGCGACTAGGGATCAGCATTAACTTGGAGTCTGGTTGAGAGCACTCAAAAAGAGCAAAGGATCATGGGGGAAAATTGTGAGAATTGGGGTGGTTAGGGACAGGGGCTTAAGTCCCCAGACTTAAGTCCCCGGACCCCTGGTTCTGAGCCAGAGAGAGTGCGGCAAAGAAGCCAGGTCTTGGTCCCTGAGCCGCTAGTGCACCTGAGAGCCTCTGGGTGGCAGCTCCCATGGTGGTGAGGGAGCCAGCCAGCCAAACCGCAGCTTTTTGCACTCTCCATGTGTGCGCTGCTCAACCAGAGTCTGAGTCGCGCCCCACACCCTCTCCTGAGAGAGGTGTGTGCAGGCACAAGCCGGCGTTCTCTCGGACCCCGAGAGTCTGAGCACTCTTAGCCCAGGCCAGCGGGAAAATCTCAGTGTGCTATCACTGCTTGGGACCTCTCTGGCAGTCTGGAGCTGCCCGGACAGGCCCGGCTATTGTGGTGTGGGGTACAAGTGGGAGGTCCTGTGACCCCAGAGACTGTGACTGGGAAGGTGCTCTGCCAGTGGCAGAGGGGGAATTTATGTGCTCTGGAGCATCCAGAGGGGAACAGACTGAGGCTTCTCTCTGAGAGGGAGATCTGGGTGCAGTTTGCTTTTCTCTAAACCTCCAAAAACCATCAAAAGCTGCCAAGTGGAGAGAAAACAAATGAACAAACAAACAAAAAAACCCTCCAGAGAACAAAAGCCTGAAAAACCGGTTTCCTCAGAGCCCACCCCCTTGATGGGGGCAGGAGGACTTAACTCCAGCAAGACTCCCTGAAAACCCATGTGGCAGGCCCCTCCCCAAGAAAGCCAACCAAAAAAAAAAAAAAAAGAAAAAAAAAAAAAGAAAAGAGGACAACCACCACTACTTCATAGATACAACTTTTATTTTTAATTTCTTTCCACTATTCTGGCTCATTTTGTTTTTATATATATATAACTTTTTAACCTATTTACCATCACAGTGAGATGTCCAGTACATCAAATTCCATAATAACCTTCTAACCTGAACTTTTTGATACATATATCTGTGTTTTTCTTTTGCTTTTCTATTTTTTTTAAGATTTTATTTATTTATTTGACAGAGAGAGAGATCACAAGTAGGCAGAGAGGCAGGCAGAGAGAGAGGGGGAAGCAGGCTCCCCACTGAGCGGAGAGCCCAACGTGGGGCTCAATCCCAGGACCCTGAGATCATGAACTGAGCTGAAGGCCGAGGCTTAACTCACTTAGCCACCCAGGCGCCCCTGCTTTTCTATTTTTTAATTTAGTTTTATTTTAGTTTAGTTTATTCTTTTTTTTAATATTCATATAGAGTTAAGCTTCAAGGTAATCCCCTTTCCCCAATCAATTCTACGCCTATAGGTAAACCAGTTTTTAATCTCCCTTTATCTTAGGAAAGTTGAGTCCTTTAACAAAGATATCAAGATACATCCAGGAAGAATCAAAATAACCTTCCTCGCCCACACTGAGAATTTATAACCACTCTCCCATCTTTTTCTTCTGCCAGTGTTTCTGTGTATTTGTTTTTGTCCTGGTAGTATATAAATCTTATGCGTGGGGTTCTTTTTGATGAGGTTCTTTTTTTGTTTGTTTGTTTTTATATTCTTATTTATTTTTCTCTTGTCATCTATTTTTGTCAGTCTTTTTGTTTGTCTGTTTTTGTTTGTATACTTCATAAATCTTACCTTGGGGGCCCATTTGGGCTTAGGCTTCTCTTTTATTTTATCTTTCTTTTTTTTCCTCTCTCTCTCTCTTTTTTTTTTTTTTCTTTTTTCTTTCCTTTGGGTGGGGACTTTTGATTGCTCAGAAGTGTTCCAGGGTGCACCTTGCCTATACCATGGTCAATTCATTCAGCTACACATCCATTCAGCCATCTCTCACCAAAATGACTAGGAGGAGGAATGCTCAACAGAAATAAAATTCAAAGACTGGGCCTTCTGCAACAGAGCTAATGGATATGGACATAGACAATATGTCAGAAAGAGAATTCAGGCTAACAATTATCCAGGCAATAGCTAGGTTGGAGAAAGCCATGGATGACAACATGGAATTGATTAGGGCAGAAGTGAAAGCCACCAGGGATGATGTTCACAATGTTCTTGATGAGTTCCAGTTTAATCTAAATTCTCTAAAAGCTAGGGTAACTGAGACAGAAGATAGAATTAGTGATCTGGAGGACAAACAGATAGGGAAAAAGGATCAAGAGGAAGCCTGGAACAAACAGCTTAGAAGCCATGAAAACAGAATTAGGGAAATAAATGACACCATGAAATGTTCCAATGTCAGAATTATTGGAATCCCTGAGGGGGAGGAGAAAGAAAGAAGACTAGAAAATATAGTTGAACAAATTCTCCATGAAAATTTTCCCAATCATGCAAATGGAACCAGCGTTCATGTACTTAGAGGCAGAAAGGTCTGCCCCCAAGATCATAGAATCTAGAAAGACCTCAAGATACCTGATAGTGAAAATGATGAATCATAATTGTAGACAGGAGCTCTTGAAAGCAGCTAGGACAAAGAAATTCCTTATGTAGAGAGGAAAGCCCATCAGAATAATGTCAGAACTGTCCACAGAAACCTCGCAAGCCAGAAAGGGCTGGCAAGACATATTCAGGGCACTAAATGAGAAGAACATGCAGCCAATAATACTTTATGGAGCAAGACTGACATTCAAAATGGATGGAGAGATAAAGAGCTTTCAAGACTGGCAAAGCTTAAAAGAGTATGCGACCACCAAGCCGACACTGCAGGAAATATTAAGGGGGGTTCTATAAAAGAGGAAAAATCCTAACAATATCATTGAACAGAAATATATGGAGACAATCTATAGAAACAAAGAACATTCCACCCTAAAACAACAGAATACTCATTTTTCTCGAGTGCACATGGAACCTTCTCCAGAATAGACCACACACTGGGACACTAATCAGGGCTAGCTATACCAAAAGATTGAGATTATTCCCTGCATATTCTCAGACCACAATGCTTTGAAACTGGAGCTCAACCACAAGGAAAAGTTTGGAAGGAACTCAAACACCTGGAAGCTAAAGACCACTTTGCTTAAGAATGCTTGGATCAACCAGGAGATCAAAGAAGAACTTAAACAATTCATGGAAACCAATGAGAATGAAGACATTTCGGTTCAAAACCTATGGGATACAGCAAAGGTGGTCCTAAGGGGGAAATACATAGCCATCCAAGCCTCCCTCAAAAAAATTGAAAAATCCAGAATATACTAGCTGTCTCTACACCTTAAAGAACTGGAGAATCAACAACAAATTAAGCCAACTCCACACATAAGAAGGGAAATAACCAAGATTAGAGCAGAGATCAATGAGATAGAAACTAGAGACACAGTAGAACACATCAATGAAACTAGAAGCTGGTTTTTTGAAAGAATCAATAAGATCGATAAACCATTGGCCAAACTAATCCAAAAGAAAAGAGAGAAGGCCTACATTAATTATGAATGAAAGGGGAGAGATCACAACTAGCACCAAGGAAATAGAAACAATCATCAGAAGTTATTATCAACAGTTATATGCCAATACGTTAAGCAACCTAGATGAAATGGATGAATTCCTGGAAAACGATAAACTTCCAAAATTGAGCCAGGAAGAAATTGACAACCTGAATAGACTGATATCTAGTAATGAGATTGAAGCAGTGATCAAAAACCTCCCAAAAAACAAGAGCCCAGGACCTCATGGATTCTCTGGGGAATTCTACCAAACTTTCAAAGAAGAAATAACACCTATTCTCCTGAAGCTGTTTCAAAAAATTAAAGCAGAAGGAAAATTTCCAGACTCTTTTTATGAAGCCAACATTACCCTGATCCCCAAACTAGGCAAAGACCCCACCAGAAAGGAGAGTTTCAGAACAATATCATTGATGAATATGGATGCTAAGATTCTCAACAAGATCCTAGCAAATAGGATCCAACAGCACATTAAAAAGATTATCCACCATGACCAGGTGGGATTCATTCCTGGGTTGCAAGGATGGTTCAACATTCACAAATCAATCTATGTGATAGAACAAATCAATAAGAGAGAAGAATCACATGGTCCTCTCAATTGATGCAGAAAAAGCATTTGACAAAACCCAGCAACCGTTCCTGATTAAAACGCTTCAAAGTATAGGGATAGAGGGAACATTCCTGAATTTCATAAAATCTATCTATGAAAAACCCACAGCAAATATCATCCTCAATGGGAAAAAGCTCACAGCCTTTCCGCTGAGATCAGGAACAAGACAAGGATGCCCACTCTCACCACTCTTGTTCAACATAGTATTAGAAGCCCTAGCAACAGCAATCAGACAACAAAGAGAAATAAAAGGTATCCAAATTGACAATGAAGAAGTCAAACTCTTTCTCTTCGTAGATGACATGATACTTTATATGGAAAACCCAAAAGACTCCACCCCCAAACTACTAGAACTCATATAGAAATTCAGTAATGTGGCAGGATACAAAGTCAATGTACAGAAATCAGTTGCCTTCTTATACACAAACAATGAAAACACAGAAAGGGAAATTAGAGAATCAATTCCATTTACTATAGCACCAAGAACCATAAGATACCTCGGAATAAACCTAACCAAAGAGGTAAAGGATCTGTACTCGAGGAACTATAGAATGCTCATGAAAGAAATCGAAGACACAAAAAGATGGAAGACCATTCCATGCTCTTGGATCGGAAGAATAAACATTGTTAAAATGTCTATACTGCCTAGAGCAATCTATACTTTTAATGCCATTCCGATCAAAATTCCACCAGTATTTTTCAAAGAGCTGGAGCAAATAATCCTAAAATTTGTATGGAATCAGAAGAGACCCCAAATTGCTAAGGAAATGTTGAAAAAGAAAAACAAAACTGGCGGCATCACGTTGCCTGATTTCAAGCTGTACTACAAAGCTGTGATCATCAAGACAGCATGGTACTGGCATAAAAATAGACACATAGACCAGTGGAACAAAGTAGAGAGCCCAGATATGGACTCTCAACTCTATGGTCAAATAATCTTTAACAAAGCAGGAAAAAATATACAGTGGAAAAAAGACGGTCTCTTCAATAAATGGTGCTGGGAAAACTGGACAGCTATATGTAGAAGAATGAAACTCGACCATTCTCTTACACCGTACACAGAGATAAACTCAAAATGGATAAAAGACCTCAACATGACACAGGAATCCATGAGAATCATAGAGGAGAACATAGGCAGTAACCTCTTCGATATCAGCCACAGCAACTTCTTTCCAAATATGTTTCCAAAGGCAAAGGAAACAAAAGCAAAAATGAACTTTTCAGACTTCATCGAGATCAAAAGCTTCTGCACAGCAAAGGAAACAGTCAACAAAACAAAGAGGCAACCCACGGAATGGGAGAAGATATTTGCAAATGACAGTATAGACAAAAGGCTGATATCCAGGATCTATAAAGAACTCCTCAAACTCAACACACACAAAACAGATAATCATGTCAAAAATGGGCAGAAGACATGAACAGACACTTCTCCAATGAAGACATACAAATGGCTATCAGACACATGAAAAATGTTCATCATCACTATCCATCAGGGAGATTCAAATTAAAACCACATTGAGATTACCTTACACCTTACACCAGTTAGAGTGGCCAAAATTAGCAAGACAGGAAACAACGTGTGTTGGAGAGGATGTGGAGAAAGGGGAACTCTCTTATACTGTTGGTGGGAATGCAAGTTGGTGCAGCCACTTTGGAGAACAGTGTGGAGATTCCTTAAGAAATTAAAAATAGAGCTTCCCCATGACCCTGCAATTGCACTACTGGGTATTTATCCCAAAGATACAGATGTAGTGAAAAGAAGGGCCATCTGTACCCCAGTGTTCATAGCGGCAATGGCCATGGTTACCAAACTGTGGAAAGAACCAAGATGCCCTTCAATGGACGAATGGATAAGGAAGATGTGGTCCATATACACTATGGAGTATTATGCCTCCATCAGTAAGGATGAATACCCAACTTTTATATCAACATGGATGGGATTAGAAGAGATTATGCTGAGTGAAATAAGTCAAGCAGAGAGAATCAATTATCATATGGTTTCACTTATTTGTGGAGCATAAGAAATAACACGGAGGACATGGGGAGATGGAGAGGAGAAGGTAGTTGGGCGAAATTGGAGGGGGAGATGAACTATGAGAGACTGTGAACTCTGAAAACAATCTGAGGGTTCTGAAGGGGTTGGGGGTGGGAGGTTGGGGGAGCCTGGTGGTGGGTATTATGGAGGGCACGTATTGCATGGTGCACTGGGTGTGGTATATAAACAATGAATTCTCTTACACTGAAAAGAAATTAAATTTAAAAAATGGTAAAAAAAAAAAAAGTACATAAGATTTCAAAATTAAAAAAAATTGATATTTCTGGGAGGGGATGAACTCTAGAAATTCCTATCCCACCATCTTCCTGACATCATCCGTCTACCTGTATTTTCTGGCCAGTTAGGTATTTAAATTTTAGAAATGGAGAAATGGAACTTCCTTTTGTGGATGCAGGATTTATACAGCATAAAGCTGAGAATAATTATAACTTAAATAAAAAAGCACCTCAACTTAAATCTGACCCAACTTTAATTTGTGAAGTAGGATATAGCAGCTGCTTCTATGGATGAGAAAAAAGACTGAAATAAATATGTTATAGTGGTTATCCCCAGAAAGTGGTTTTTAAGTTTCTTGCAATATAAGAGATTTTTAAAGTTCTTTTAATTTTCTTATTATTTTTGTAATAAGGAAGAAAAAGGATGAAAGAGTTAAAATTTTTGAACTAAGCAGAGATATTTATAAATAGGCTCATGGGATCTTATCCTAACTTTTTAAAAGAAAGAAACAAATTATAGCCGAATTGTTACTGAAAATTTCCATACTCTTTAAATTTCTTCACTTACATATCTCAAGTTTTATAACCTATTGAAAACATAAGAAGTAACAAACTCAGTAGTTGAGAGCAGTCTTTAAAGTCTGTTATATCTGTACCTGAATCTTACTTCTGCCACTTATTAGCAATGGGAACTAATGCAAGTTTGCACATCTGTACCATGGTGATAATTATTTCTCTTTTTCTTTTTTTTTTTAAATATTTTATTTATTTATTTGACAGAGAGACAGATCACAAGTAGGCAGAGAGGCAGGCAGAGAGAGAGAGGAAGCAGGCTCCCTGCTGAGCAGAGAGCCTGATGTGGGACTCAATCCCAGGACCCTGGGATCATGACCTGAGTCGAAGGCAGAGGCTTTAACCCACTGAGCCACCCAGGTGTCCCTATTTCTCTTTCCTAAGATCACTTTGGGAGTGAAAATCATAAGGAAAAAAATCTGTTTTAGATCTACTGTCAAAATCTATAGTTTATATAAGGTTATCTGTTAGAAAATTAATAAAGAGGATTATTAAATTATAAAATGTTTTTATTTTGCACAGATCAGGAAAAACCATTAAGGTGGGACACAAATAGATGAAATGTGGAAAATAGTGCTCTAAAATGATTAATAGTCTGAGGAAGCTCCAATTCACTTAGAATCCAACATGTAGCCCAAGATGCTGTATTACCAGAAAAATCATATTCTTGTTCAAATGTTGGCCATCAGTTATCTGCTTTTTTATTCTGGGAAGCTACAGGTCTAGCAAAGGTTACAATGTTGTGATCCACGGATGCCTCTGGTGATCAGTGAAATCATACACATACTTTAAAAGTCTCAACAAGTATGTATTTCTTGGCATGAGAGTCAACAGCTTTCATCAGCTTTTTGGAGAGAAAGGGGACCCTTAAAGAAGCATAAAATTAAAATATCTAACATCTAGCCCTCCCAAAGTCCTGTATTTTGTCTTCCATCTTTATTTCCCACTATTGGAAGCATGAACTGGCTGCTCAAAAAGATGTTAGAAATTAGCTGAAGAAAGCCATGTATGTTCTCTCCTTTTGTCATCTGAGATAATGAGTATTCCCATGTGTGGTGGAGATGAAAATCAAAATTAACTTGGTTAGGGTAGGAACACATGAATAGTAATTTAGTATAAAATCTGTCTTACTCCCTTATTAGAGATATGAATAGGAAACCAAAATATTGGATGGCATATTTTAAAACATAAATGTTGCACGGTGGTACAGACTAGGATCTGGATATTGAAATAAGCTCTTCTTTTCTACATCATCTTTATATGTTAAGGCCAAAGTAAATTCTGACCTCACTCATAAGATCTCACCTAATTCTTCTATCTGTTACTAATACAACTTTTCTGATTTCCTATTCCTGGAATGACACATGGTTTTCAAGCCAACTCCAATCAGCTGTTTGGCTGCTTGAGAAGGGTTTGGAGGACGTGTCAAGGCTCAGCTGGAAAGAAAAACTGGATGATAAGCAGTGTGTGCCATGGACCCTGATGGGATGATGGTTGGCCTTAGGCTAGAACAGAACTGACGAAAAAATACGTGGTTTATGGCATAAAGATACTAAAAAAATTTTAAGAAACTAATCAAGACCAGGTGAAATTCCAAAGTTATACACTGGATTCATAGTCTGATAGATGTGAATAGAAAACAGGGTTATGACAACCTTGATTATTTTTACCTCGAGCATTAAAGTACTAGCAACCACATTGCTCAGGTGAACCTTTAACTATAATACTGAAACCTAAACTTATAAGCATAAGCCAAGAGAGCCATAGTATTGATGATCATTGATGATAATTTTTTTCCAACTTCCATTATGCAACTGACCATACATAAACCTAACTACAATTATTTTACAACAAGCACTTCTAAGTTGGTACAACCAGTAGCATGGAAACATTTTGGATGAGAGTGAAAAGATAAAATTGCCTTTTTTCTCTGTCAATTTCTTACTCTGTAACAAGTACCATACTTATTCATCTGTCAAGTAATCTCATAATTCAGATTTATCATCATCATCATTTCTGGTTACAAATGATAAAATAGGTTCAAATTTGTTTTGTCCAAAAATAGGTGGGAGTTGATCCCAAGTTGACCTCTGCTGGATCCCATGACTTTAATATCTATGTTATATAATGATAAAAGACATTGTTAAATCATTCATACTGACTGTAGAGTCCCTTGGTGAATAAAAGAAGGCAGACACAGCTAACAGGAGATCAGGGTCACTACTACGTGCCCATTCAGCTATTCATCTGATATAAGAGCAAATGGAAGGGAATCTACTTTTCATCAGGAAAAACACAAAACCATGTATGCTCTACTTTCTTAATTAAAAACAAAAATCCTGATGATGAGAAAATATTGTCCCATTATTTTGTGACTATGGATGGCAAACTAAAGTACAAAATGGTCTGATGGAATATTATTAAGAGCACTGGATTAGGAACCAGTTTCAAATGTTTGGCTCTAATACTTAAAAAGTATGCAAAATTAGGAAAGTTATTTAACCCTGTGTTGTTTAGTTCCTATGTCTGGAGAAATATAATGGATTGTTATATCCATTCCACATAAATGGATTGTTCTAGATTGTTGTGAGAATTAAAATAATATCTGGCATGGAATAAGTATCATTGAAGTGTTAACTATGATCATATTTATTTATAGTAAGTTACTCATATTCCAATTCTACCCCCAAAGTATCCATAATTTAGTTCTGTTATTCATATTTTAGCTCTCTTTTTAGAATCCTTTACCTTGTGCACTTCCTTGTGATCGATAACCCCACCATTAAAACTGTCCTTTCCCACGTGAAGCACTGAGGATACAGTGATGAACAAAACAGATGCCTCTCTGCCCTCATAAAATTTTCAGCTTCTCAGAGACTGTAAGAATTGAGATAAATAAATAATTTTGAGTATGATGAATGTTTTAAAAGGGAAAATATGGTTGTGATGAAGTACAATTGGGGTGTTAGGGTCATGGAACACTCCTTGAGGGGTTGGTATTTAAGTTGAAACCTGAGGAAGGGAGGAAGGGAGTTCAACTAAGTAAACTCGTATATGCAGAGCTGGGAGGAAGAGAGTGCCAGCTAAGCCCTTCCTGCAGCTGGGCTGGAATACAGACTGTGAGAAGGAGGGTGAAGACACACTATAAAGGCAGATGAAGGGTACAAAGCTACAGGATAATGTTCACCAGTCTTGAAAGTGGGGATTAGGTCTTGAAGATCATGAAAAATCACTGAAGAATTTTAAGCAAGAGAGTGACAATCCATTTGTTTCCTAGAGAAAGCTTGAATTCAACCTAGGCCTGCCATCAGACGTAAGAACTAAAAAAGAATTAAATGTCTACCTAAATCTCTTTTTAAACTTGCCCACAGAGGGGCATGTGGGTGGCTCAGTCATTAAGTGGCTGCCTTCAGCTCAGGTCATGATCCCAGTGTCCTGGGATCCAGCCCTGCATGGAGCAGCTCCTCCCAACCCCATGTCTCAGCCAGGAAGCCTGCTTCTACTCCCTCTTCCACTCCCCCTGCTTGTGTTCCCTCTCTTGTCATCCCTCTCTCTGTCAAATAAATAAAATCTTTTTTTTAAAATGCCCACAGAGGATTAAATTGAACAGAACATAGAACATCCTAGCATTTTGTTTCATCATCTATCTCCCCACCAATCACAGGCATTTCACCATAAATGCTACTGTTGCCGTTGCTCACACCCCTTTCCAAAATTGCTCCTGTATCTCCATTTTCAAAACCACTCCTGCCTTTCTTTCTATCCCTCTCATTTCATTCTACTGCTCTTTCTCAAGATGGACTTGGACAGGCATGACCCCGAGGCTTTGCAGGAAGTGCTTGCCAACATCCTGGCAGAATGTGGTCAGCAGGCAGCCTCCAGCTGTAGGCTCATTTCAGGAGCTGCCTCACCCAGAGAGCAATCTCTTCTTCCCATCACCTTGCCCAGGGCAGCTCACATTTGGTGTTTGAGAGAGGTGGAGATATACAGACCCTGCCCCAGCCATTTCAGCCCATGCTGGGTAACTCTGTGTGTCAATAAGCTCCTGGAGATCCTGGATGGGGGTGGAGGGCCAGGGTTCACTGCACCTTTATCTTACCTGCATGACAATTAGATTTCTGCCTTTGCCCAATCCTTTTGGTTCTTTTCTTCATTGTTTTGACCTTAATAAACCAGACAGTGAGTCTCAGCAACTGCTTCCAGAGAACCTAGTCCACAAGACTCCCCATATTTTGCTCTTCAGGAGACAGTTCAGTCAAATAAGATATAAATGAATCCAGTTTTCCAAACATAGTTTCTTTTATTTTTTTCTGCACATTGTTCTAATCAAAATGAAGGAATTTCAAGTCTTTTATTTTGAACAGTAAAAATCCCCTCTCTCACAAATTCATGTTGTCATGTATGTGTAGAGGACAGTTAGAAAGATAGTGAACTTGTGAATTTTCATATATTAATTTTGTGGTTCATACTATTCTTAGAATCTATGGATTGTTTTTTCCATGAGGTTGCTTTCCAGGCACTGAAATTCCTGGAGCTGAAAGAATGGCACCAAATCCAGCACATTCTGCATCAAAATATCTGCCTTTTGTCCGACCCTGAAGGCAAATCCATTTTTACTCTCTTGATTCTCCAGCATTTGTGAAGAACTATCATAGAACTGAGAGATAAAAATGGAAAGAACTTTTGGGAGAAGAATGCTACAAGGTTAACCCACATAACCAAGAATGGGAGTAGGTGGGGCTAGCATTTTTGTTTGGTGTGCTTTACGGATGGTAGGAGGTGTAGGCAATGAATGAAAGGAACAGAGTTGGATCGGGAATGACAGAGTTGGAAGAAAATGAATATTTGAGAAAATTGCAAGGAGTTTATGAACTTTATGAACTAAACTCCTTTTATGTGTATTGAGAATTAGGAAAAATATTCTAGTTTATTTTATATTTGTGTGTGTGTGTGTGTGTATTTGGACTAGAGCAGACTGCCTGTATCAGATTACCTGGACAGTATTAAATCCAATTCTGTGGTCCCACCTCTAGGGTTGTAGATAAAGTTTAGAGCAAGTTTTCCAATATCTTCCTCTTTAAATAAATAAACCAGTTATTTCTAGGGCACAGGATCCATATGCCATGTTATTTGAAGCACTGATGTAGGCCAGAGGCTGATCTTCAAATTGGGCAATTTTCACCCTGAACACACACACACACACACACACACACACACACGCACACACAGGCTTTCTTAGGGATATGCAGGCATGTATGATTTTAAGGAATATATATCAAGGTCCTCAACTTCTGAATACAGACTTTCCTAAAGGTAATCATCCTGAAAAATTCCATTGCCTACAAGTCTACAATTACTACCAATGCTTTCACAATTGCTTTTTTTTCACTCTCTAAACGAGTCGAGTGGCATTTCTCCTGCTGGATGAATCTTGCCAGAATGCATTGCCCTCAGGTATAAATCATACAGGCACTAAACGGAGGGACAATTCTGGAGCACATAATTGCTAAGGAAGAGACCCAGGAGAAAAAAACAGAAAGTCAGTAAGTCAGTGAGAAATACTGAAGTTTTAGTTGTATATGGAATCACGGCAGAATTCTGACTTTCAAAGGCTCTTGAAAGGCTCTTAGCTATTTCTGTTTTTCCTCTCCATCTGTCTACCTATTTCTCATCTATCCATAAATCTCTGTTTCTTTCTTATTTTCACATGTGAAAAAGTATTTATGATATGTGACATGTTCATTTGACAAAAAGATTCTCTGCTGCTCTACTGATATGAATTATAAACTATATTTATAAGTACTTCCATAAAGTGAATGAGTAAAATATGCAGGTCAAAAGTTTTAATTAAAATATACATTAAAAATCAATATACTATAAGCAATTAACCAGAAATCATATTTTGAAGCCATTAAAGTTAGGATGAAAAATCTTAGGTGACAACTTAAGATATGTTAGGAGTTAATCTTTTAAAATTATTTTAGTGAATACATGAGGCTATGCAAGGGTATATATACCTACTTGTATATGTATCTCTACAAATAATTTTTCTTTATCATGAAAAAGTCTAAGTGAAGTAGTACTAGTCCCAATAAAGGCTCTGCTTTATTTAGCCATTTGCAGGTGTTGATGTCTTGAAATCAACTTTGTTCCAGGATCCCCTATGATTCTGACCTCATCTTCCCAGTCTAGCTGGTCCTTGCCACGAAGTGCCTTGGGCCTATGATTTTAGCCCATATTCTACAAGCAAACACTCGGCCACATTTTAACTGCAAGGAGAGCTGGAAAATATAGTTTCCAGATAGGTTCCTATTTCCCAACTTATAAAAATTCAAGTCAGTGGAAGAGAGAAGTGATTTCAGGGAACATCTTAAAGCCTTGCCTCATAAAGTAAATTTACTAAAATATTTTTATGAGATAGTCAGCACTTTACACAGAATGTATTTTTTACATTGGCAAATACTGTTTATTAATGTTTTATTTTTGTGTTTCTTAATATGTTAAGTGACATTGCCCTATAATTTTTCTTTTGTACCACGCTTCTAGTTTTCATATAAAGACTATCGTAATTTCACAAATCAACTGGAATATTCCTTTTTATAGTAATTGGAATAGATTGTTAGCTCTTGAAAATATAAGCATGATCTGTTCTTAGGTATGATAAAACTCACCTATAAGATCTCTAGAAAAGGATTTTTTTTCAGTATTCTTAAATTTTTTTTTTAAACAAATGATTCCATTGATTTAATTAATTGTTCTATTTGGGGTTTTTTGTTTCTTCTGAAATTGGTTTTGGTAAATTATAAAATTTTCTAGGAAGTTAGGCATTTTGTTAAAATTTTCAAATATACTGGAATAACATTAATTGATCATATTTGCTTGTGATTCTCAACAAGTTTTTTGTTTGTTTGTCTGTTTGTTTTTTGTCTGACAAAAGCCCTGCAGCTGGTCTAGTCTATAGAACAAGTTTGTCTTCACCTTCGTTCATATGATCCACCAAATACAATGATGCCAGAAATAAAGGTGGTGAGTTGTGGACACTCTACTGATCCTCTGGCAAGTTCTAATAAGAAAAACACAGTACACACTGGTAGGTATTGAAGCAAAGTCATGAGTTCTGCAAATTTCTATTCTGTTTTTACCAAAAAAGATCCTAGTTTGCCATTGGACTTGGATAGAGTGAACTAGTAAGTGGAACATCAATGACTATGCAACCTGAGCTGCCTATCATAATAAGCCATAAGGTGGAAATTCACAGCAACACTTTTTCATCCAGTAGAAGTCGGATATTTAAAATTCATTTTGATCAGGTCCTTAGGGCATGATTAAGTTGGATGGGCCTGTGGTTCAGACCTATTTGCCAATGGGCTCTAGTTTAAGATCTGTCAATGAGAAACCCTCATATGAGACCTGGGTGACAGACGCGGGGGGTCTCTTTCTCCAGCCTTAAGGGACAGATATACAGTCTTCTAGGTATTCTCCAGCGAATCACCTGCCTCAGTACTGTACAGAGGTAAGTTCATCGGTGGCAGTTTCACTTGACTTCCGAAACCGCACAGAAAAACTGTAATAAAACAGTAAAAAAATATCCAAAATAGTCTAGGTGTTTTCAGGCGTTGATTATTCTTTTCTTACTTTTTCATTAAGTGCAGCTTCATGCATCAACAATAGCTCATTAATGGGAGTTATAATATTTAGCATCGTGGGTATCATGGGGTGCTGCAATGTGGGGTGAGCTCACTGCCCATTCCTAAACATGGTTATGACTTCCATCTTGTCAGAGTATGATCTTCAGAGATCACTTTTACATTTCAATATCCTTTTTTTTTTTTTAAGGATTTTATTTATTTATTTGACAGAGAGAGCGAACACAAGTAGGCAGAGAGGCAGGCAGAGAGAGGGGAGAAAGCAGGCTCCCTGCTGAGCAGAGAGCCAGATGCGGGGCTCGATCCCAGGACCCTGAGACCATGACCTGAGCCGAAGGCAGAGGCTTTACCCACTGACCCACCCAGGCGTCCCAACATTTCAATATCCTTTTAGAGAGTTCCTGGCATGGTCTTCAAATACTAGCAATAGAATTCATTGACAACAGTTTGTTCTATATTGAACTGATAGTCAGTGGCCACAAGTAAGAGTAGCAACAGCATTCTAAGGAGGAGTGAATGGTAACTTGCATGTATGTATGCCTGCAGTATGGGGCCTAAAGCATAGGTGTATTGTTCTGTTCATGCCTAGGACCCAGGCATACTGGCAGCAACAAGAGCTGATCATTAAACTCTTTTAATCTGTGGCTATCTGTCCAGACACAGGGAATTCATAGCTCTAGGTCTCACAAAGAAAAATTTGGAAACCACTGCCCTAGACAATACCTAGTAGGTACCTGAACTAGGGTGTAATGTGGTAGATCTAAGTATGGGCCCACATACAAGTAAAGGGGGCAGAAGAGCTGGCAACAGAGAAAAAAGAATGATTCAAATGCAGGGAGCAGAGTAGACATGACAATGATCAGAAAGAGAGAGAGATGAAAAATTACAGATGACTTTCCAGGTATAATCCCAATCATTAAGATATGGCAGCACTTCCTTGCCTGGAAGTCTATGTGCTAACACGACTTCTTCAGATATATATATTTTTTAGGTTAAACCCATTCAAACAGACATTTCACACTTATCCAAAGTTATCCCATGCCTAAGACACATGCCACAGTACTGAGAGAAAAACATTTAAATCTGTTAAGGGAGGATGAAAATGACCTCTTCAAACTACTCTTAAAGTCCGAAATTCTAAACCAACAGCATCCATCTGATTAGGATACTGAAACATCATCTCATCCAACAATTTCATGTTATAGATAAGGAAACCCTTTGTACAGTTACATTTTATGTAATTCAATAGCAATCTCAAGAAGGAATATTATAGCTCTAGATGAAAGGAAAGGACCCAAACCTTCATACAGACAGTATGAAAGAGAAGTCACTGCTCAGTGCAGTATGGTGTTAATTCTGATTCTGTTTACAACTGATGATGATTTAGATTTGGGAGAGATTTTTTTCTTAAATATACTTGTTTTTCTCACATGCTGTCTCAACAATTCAGCTATCCAATTACTTGCATGTGTTCATCCCAAAAGAGGAGCCTAGGTTAAAACCCACCTTGTGAATCTCAAATCTGGTTGCCATGGTAATGATATCCATTTTCCACCAATTGTGCACTCCTAGCTATCTTATGTGAGTATCACAGATTGTCTCTCATGTCAAAGCACTATGATAGACTATTATAGAATTTTATGTATGTTATGGTATAGCTTATAATTCCTCTCCAGAGGTCATTTGATGGCTTGCATCTTATATTATGCATCAACATATCCCCCAATTTTTCTTTTCATTTGAAAAATGTTATAAATCTTATACTTTGATTTTGGTATAAGCTGACAATCATTTAATGCTTTAAAACTCCTCATTTTGGCCCAGTGAAGAAAAATCCAGAGAATAATTTAAATTCTGAGAACACAGTTTTACTCCCCATTAATATATGCAATAATTTTCCTGATGTTTATAACTAGCCTATAAGCTCCCAGTGGGCAGAGAACATGTTCATATTCTTTGCTTCATCCTGAGAAACTAGAACACTATCTCAATACATATTTACTGAGAATGGACATGTCATATCTCAAGGCAATATTGATGAATACCTGCATGACATTCTCCTAATTCCAAAGTATCTCTCCTTACTACTTGCTTTAATGGCTTAAAATCCCCTCTGTCACTTGCATGTTTTGGAAGGACATCAAGTTTCAAGGAAGACAAGGACAGCAAGCCTGAGTAAAAATGTAATCTAATTCCAACCCCTCAGCAGCATAATACTAATACGCTCTATTTTTTTTTTTTCTGAGCATGCTAATGACAGTGTTCTATCATTCTAAGCATTTACCCTAAGTTGTTCCCTACGACCCTTCAGAGCAACTGCATTTTACACATGAGGACAGTAAGATGTATGGAGGATGGAACTACTTAATTGAACACATATAACTATATACAATTCACACTCAGGTGTGCTGAATATCTTGCATTAGGTTATTTCTGGCTACAAGTTAAAAATCCACATTCATTCTCATTGTCAGGGCTAGGACAATGATGGAGTTAGAAAGGCAACCAGAGCACACATTTAATAAGGCGCTCACCCTCAGGTCTTCACTCCAAGTCCTGCCTCATCCTTTACAACCTGCTCTCTGCCCCCAGGCAGCTGCCCTATATGGACTGCATCAGAGTTCTCTTTCTTTCTCACTTCCCTATAGACTGAGCTTTTCCTACTGGATTTTAGCAGGAAATCAGAGTACAGAGACCTGTCTTTAAAGTAGCTTTGGATTCTCTCCTTCACAAATTTTCCAGAAGTTTATCAAGTTGTATTACATGAGGGCCACAGAACAGAGTGTGTTTTAAGAGGGTTGGGTGGAAACCAGCTACAGTTGCTGTGTTGACTCAAAGCTGAGCTACCATCTTAAAGCAATGGAGGGAACATCACAGTCACACTGAGGGAGAGGGCTATAGTACAGGAGTCTGGGTGATTGATGGCACTCTGAGCCAAAAAAACAACCTTGTTTTCTTGGAAAATAGTAAATATCCTTAGGGATTAGGCCGGTGTTGTTTGACTTCTCATTATTTGCAGCTGAAAAAATCCTAATTGATAATACTTTTTAATATCAACCTGTACTTTCCCTCACATAAGACACTTTGTACTTTTAACCCCATTAATACAAATCTCACAAGATACTGGAGGATTTTCAGTGACTAGCAAGGGAGGTAAGAAGTCCACACTAAATAAATATCTGTTAAATGACTGTCTGAAAGGTGGTGAAAAGCATATAATCTGGAATTAGACTTTCTGGGTTTCAGTTCTGATTCCTCCTTTTAAGGGCTGTGGTCCCTGGACTGATAAATTTTACCTCATTATACCTCAAATTCGACATTTGCAAAACAGAGATAAATACAGTAGCTATTTTGTGGTGTTTTAAGAGTCAAATGAATAATAGTGAATATTTAGTTCTTGGAACACAATAACATTCAATAAATGCTTGCTATTATAAATCGCCAAACTCTGTGAAAATTGCAGGTCATTTCAAGATTAAGAATATTAGCCCTCTGCCCAAAAAGGACTCATAATCTAGTAGAGGAAACTCATATGAAACCATGAGTTAATTGGCATTTTAGAGGTCTCCGTAATAGTTTATTAATGAGAAGAATGTCCACCAATTTCTGCCTAGGCGCTATTGAAAAGTTTTCCCAATTGGAGGAGAAACCTCATGTTGTACTCACAGCCTTAGTCCATACTTCTACATGCAACTTCAGAAAATGAAATAAAGGGAGGTAGAATATCTTGAAAGTCCCATCAGAAACCAATGTGTCTTAAGAGTAAGTCCTAATATTTCCAGCTGAAAAACATGTTAAGGAAGATAATGTGGGTACAGGGTAAGGCCTGATCAGGGAATTTTACCCTGTTCTTGGTTGCTCTTATATTTAGCATTTTCCAGCTGGAGAGACATCTTTATGAAGATTGTTAACCTTCTTCAAAAAGACTACAATGAGAGGCATTATATAAACAGGGAAAGATACTCAGACAGCTGAGCCCCTCCAGATCTCAGGAATGTGAAAATGGGAGATTACAGACAAAGCAAAGCAGAAGGGTGGGGGGAGGAGGAGAAATTCAAGGGCCATCTGTCAGCTAAAAGGCTAGAAAAACAATGCAATACCAAGACATGCAACCTGAGTCTTGTCTTTTCCTTTGACTGAGTCTCTGAATGCAGCTTTTAAATTTGGAAGAAAGAACTAATCTCTCTCATTGTCTCAAGTGCTTCTAAAAACAAAACATTTACTCAGTGAACAATTAGAACCAACAGTACCTAACTGCTTGCCTTAGTACTTTGCCTTTGCTGCATTATATCTTACTGGGGGAGGTACCCCCTGTAAATTTCAAGACGATTATTCACATAAATAATTTTTTTTTACGTGAAATCATACTCTCACTATGATTATTTTGAAACCTTAAGCTATAGAAAATGTCCTTGTGTTTTCCACATCTCTGTGAATCACTTCTTTTATTTATTAAAGGTAATACCATCTCACACAGGTTTCTCCCACCGAGTGTGCCAATGGGGAAGGATGATGCCAACATGCACACATATAACATTTACAGCACACTTGTCAGTTCCATTACTTCCTTCCCTCTGATCATATTTTCTCAACCTCCATGATCCACATTCATGACTATAGCCCGAGTCTTTTCATTCCTAAAGTTACTCTATACCCCAAATTATTAATTCTGTTAGCCTAACATAAATTCTTTTAGCTCAACGGCTCCACCACTATTAAAAGCAATTACACCTCCAATCTTGTGACATCTCTGTTTACTTCTCCTCCATCATCCCCCCGTTTTTATTACCGTCTATTTTCAGTTTGTATTTTAGATGTTCTCTAATCAACAGCATTAATTGCATTGCACCTCTGCCTTTTGTCATCTGGGAAAACTTGGAAAAACAAATAAAAACCAAATAAACAACAATATGTCTTCTCTTTTCTGTACCCTGGTGCTATGGACTGTATCATTTTCCCTCCCAATTCATATGGTTAAGCCCTAACACCTAATATGATTTATTTGGAAACAGAGCTTCTAGGAGATAGTTAAGGTTAAATGAGATTATGAGTGGGGTCCTAATCTAAAAGGATCTTAGTATCCTTTTCAGAAGAGGAAGAGATACTCCCCTTTTCCTCCATGTGAACACGCTGAAAAATGGTCATGTGGCTACACAGTGAGAGGGTGGCCATCCACAAGTGAGGAAGAGGGCTCCTCACCTTCACTCAACCACATTGGTACTTGGACTTCCAGACTCCAGAACTGTGAGAAAAAAAATTTCTGTTATCTAAGCCACCTAGTCTATCATATTTTGTTACGCTAGTTGCAGCTGACTAATACACCTGGTAATTTAACATTCCTGGGAAAAAATCATACTACAAAGTTGATTAATGTGACTCATCACAGACTAAAACTAGTAATGTATTGCTCGTGTCAATAAGTTTTTCCATCATCCGCAGTGGGTACATTAAACTCTGTCCCTTTCCCTCAAACATTCAAATCCACTTTCCTTTCTTTGATGGATTTGCTTTAAAATGGGCTCCAATGAATGCCCGCCCTGGAAATCTGGAGATTTTTCCCACTCATAATGTGGAGGTGGATATATGACTTGTTTTAGACAATGGGGTAATAGCACACTAGATACAAGCAGAGCTTGAAAAGGATATATGTAGGGTTGTTTGTTTCCCTCAATATTAGTCTGCTTGGGTTGCCATAACAAAGTACCATAGACTGGGTAACTTAAACAAAGGAATTTAAGTTTCTCACAGTATTGGAGTCTGGAGATATGAAATCACAGTATTTCATGCTAGCATGATCGGGTTCTGGTGAAGGCTTTCTTCCTGGCCTGAAGACAGCCTCCTTCTCAATGTGTCCTTACACTAACTCTCTGGTGTCTATTCTTATAAGGACACTAATCCTTACCCTTAAGATTCATTGAATCTTAGGGGCGCCTGGGTGGCTCAGTGGGTTGAGCCTCTGCCTTCGACTTGGGTCATGGTCTCAGGGTTCTCGGATCGAGTCCCACATGGGCTCCCTGCTCGGTGGGGAGCCTGCTTCCCCCTCTCTCTCTGCCTGCCTCTCTGCCTGCCTCTCTGCCTACTTGTGATCTCTGTCTGTCAAATAAATAAATAAAATCTTAAAAAAAAGAAAAGATTCATTGACTCTTAATTACTTCCATAATCTACAAATATAGTCATATTGGATGGGGTAAGGCTTCAACATATATATTTAGGGCAGGGGAGTGACACAGATATTACTACATAACAGTTTCTTCTCCTAGAATATTGCTACCAACATTAGAACAAGCCTGAACCAACCTACTATAGGATGAGAGACAATATGGAGAGGCAATACATTGAATCAGCTAAAGTTATCCTAGATTAACCAGCCCTCAGCCAATCTGACAGATGATTGCAAACACATGAGCAAGTCCAGCCACAATCAATGGAACCCAGCTGCATCAGCTGAATGAACTGCCTTGCCCTTCCAAAGACTGATAAGGAATAATAAATGGTTGCCATTTTAAGCTCCCAAAATTTGATATTAGCTGTTACTCAGCAATAACTGGCTGATAATATATCACCATTCTCCGAAGATCGTATGACCTTTCATGCAGAGTAAAAAGAAGCCACCGGACAGAAACTTTCTTTTCCTTTTGTCCCCAGACTTACAAATTACTGGAAATGATTCTGGCATTTCTCAATTTTTCCTCCTACATAAAAGAGGGTGTCTTTGTCTAAAGCCAAACATTCCATCTGCATTCTGAACTTTGCCTTTAGTCAGCAAGCCACAATGGCCCTTGCAAAGATTGCTAAAGAACACCTATATCACTTTTCAATTCTCACTTGCTCGACCTCTTAGAACACAGAGAAAAATTCTCACCTCCCTAAAAAAAAAAAAACTCTCTGTTGTGTTCCATAATACCACGAACCTTTTATGTTCATCTTCCCTCCTCTCTGTTTATTCTTTCAATAGCTTCCTCGGTCTTCCTCTTCCATCCAGCTTTTTAATACAGGACTTCTTGAAGCCTTGGTCTTAAGATTTCTACTCCGGTCATTCAGCTTTCTGCCTTTAGATGAGCTTTACATCTTCTGTCACTTCATATTGACCATGTCTGCATTTATATAGCCAGATCCCTTCTCTAAGCTTCTAGGTCATGAACTCCAGAATTCTATTCATATTCTTACCTGGCTATCTCAAAGACATCCCAAACTCAATATGTACACATCTCTCCTTGACATTTTCTCCATTTTACCAAGCACACATGGCATTCTTCAATTGTTACCCAGGTCAGTAAATGGCACCATCATCTACACGCAGTTGGGCACAAGAACCACGATAATACTTTGATAACTTTTCTTTCTTCCTCTCATTTCCAGCTCCTCTCCAAGCTATATGAAGTGAATAGCTCATAGATACAGTACTGATTCCCTAGAATTGCCATATAATTTTTGGCACCCTCTATCTCTTTGCAGGATTCCTATGATTTTATTTAAATGCACATCTGTCTTTCTACTATAATACTAATTCCATTTAAGGGGTGTGCCAATGTGATCTTATTCATCATTTTATCTTCAGCAGTTAGTATACTATCTTGAAATTTATAAATATTCAAAAACAAATATTGAAGGAATAAAGGAATATAAATTTGAACCTTTGAATACTTGTTTGAATATTTTAATCAGCTAAAAATTGCTTTATGTCTTGTCATGGAAAATTGAATTTATGAATATTTAAGCATATAAAGCAAAAGTTATTAACCAGGGTTTATCTAGATGTCCATAGAATACAGAGATTCTGTGTAGTCAAGAATCACTGCAAAAACCTATTTGCCTATTTAAGATTCTATAAGACTTTAAGAATTGGTTATAACGTGAAACTAATGGGCACTTTGACATCAATTTTTACAGGGAAGAGGAAATACAGAGTGCTATAGTATGAGTAAAGAAAAAAAATAGATGGGCTTTGGAGGCTGACGCTCAAGGGCCAGATTTACCATTTATCATAGTAATCTTAGATGGTTTAACCTCTAATAACCTCTTTTGTTTATATATGGAAGAATATTTTAAGCTTAATTATACCTTGAAACACTTGTTGAACATCAAAAAATAGAGCTACTGATTCTCAGACTCAGAGCTTATGAAATGGAAGACAGGATATACGTGCATGATTTAAAACTTCACCGGCTAATGCATTACTCAGCCAAAAGTGAAAGACAAGATGTAGAAAAGGAGAATAACTGTACCTTTTTCATAGGTCTGCTGGAAGAAACAAACAACATAATGTGGGCAACTACTGGTAGAGCACCAAAAAATGTTAGTTTCCTGTTCTTTCAATCTTTCTCAGGATATTGGGAATAGTAAGCAAAATACTTCTGGAATAATGATACTAAAAAAATTACTGGGTTCAGTTCTAACTTTATCCCTTAACAGCTGAAAGAATGTAGGCAAGCCATAGAATTTTTTTTACATGTTAGCTTTCTGTTTAACAAGAATAATAACTAATATATGTTCATTTGGTCAGATGATAACCAATATTCTTGAAGAAACAGACAATGGAATCAAATAATCAATTCATTCAATATTTTTTGAGCACCTACTTATGCTTGGTACTCTGATAGGAATTACAGATATAAAAAGAAAAAAAAATGAACATGGTTCTACCCTTCTGATACAAAAGATTTTTTTAAAAAAAGATAGGAAAAAAGTAACCAATTGTAATATATACCACAATGTATAAATATACAAGTAGTTGAAACAGAAAATAATTGTGCAAAGGGGGCACTTAGGTGAGATAGTCATCAAGAACAGGCTCTTTAGGAAAGTTACTTCTTGCTATGAGATCTAGATAAGAGCTAGAAGAAAGCACAGTGTGCTCAGGTGGAAAACAGGGCTTTGGACTGAGATTACTTTTTTCAGTTGAAACCTAGAAGATGAGAAGGACTCAAACAATGGACAGATTCAAATGTTTGGCCTTTTGTTAACCCTGATGCGATCAAGGCAACTGCCTCAGCCAAATTTGAAAAAAGCAGCAGATTTTGCCCTTTCAAGCAGTAAGATATGCCAATGCCACCCACTGGTATTTGATTTTCACCTTTTAACAAGGATGTCTTAGATTCCTTTATCATCAGTGGTATCCAGAGACCTCTCACATTGTGTTCATTTTATTCACCAAATGGAAATCAACAATGTTGAGTGGGATCCAACTAATCTCTGGGAAGACTAATATTGTGGATTCTGTCATAAAAGTTACAAATGCCAAGATTTTCTAGAAAATTAGGTTAGCTTTGTCCAGGCAATACCACGCAAGTCATGGTGCTGTCCTTCTTCTCTATTTTTTTTTTTCATTTCAAATAATATGTAAATATTTATGCAAGTAAACATTTTCATTTTTTTTTCTTGATCCTCATCCCTATCGATTGGTTCATAAAAGGACAGAAGGGAGGTCCTTACGGAAAGGGTCTATTATACAATCTCACCAGTTCTGCTGCATGCTAACAGAAAAAGAAGGAATTTGGAATTCATCTTGGAAGGTTTCAGGTCCCCAAGTGCTCTGAGTCATCTTTTTCTGATTAGTGGAAAGACAGCATTTTAATAAGAGAGTCTCTGTAGATGCAGCATCTTTGCCATAGCCAGAGAGCTTGCCTTTGTTATGCCACCCTGCCCTGGGGAGAAGATTGAAGAATGGTCTCATTTATAGGAAAAAAAAAATGTATAGACATCGCTCTTATCTCAGGAGTTCATAAAGCTCCAGGTGTTCCTTCAAAATTCAATCAAACATGAGGCATTAAAATATAAAGCCACATTTACATTATCACAACAAAATTATTTGCAGTGTTGTATCTGTAGGTTCTATTAAGCCCAAAAGAAATGTTTCTAGAATTTTCATGTCCATAAAATACAGTTTGTTCCTTGGTTCATTCATTCATTTAGTCATTCAACAAACATATTTTTGTGCCTACTGAGTGCCAGGCACTATGCTAGGCACTGGGGATCCATTGAATGATGTGGACATGTTGAATGTCCTGGAGGAGGAGGCAGTTCTTAAATAACTCAATAAAATAGTTATGGATTCTTTAAATCCTCTGAAACAGCACAGAATTTTTGTGAGACTAGCTGAGAGTAAGGAGTGGCTGTCAGAAAAGTCATTCTCTAAGGAAAGGACATTTAAACACCTACACAAGGGATCAATAGGAACTTGTGAGGCAAATAGGAGTAGCACTGGGGACAAGGGAAGCATTTTTTATAAGCCAGGTGAATGACCAACTTTGTGCAGATGTCCCTGTGAAGAGAGAAAGAACTTGGGAAATCTAAGAATTTGAAAGGAGTATTTTGCAGAGGTCTGGTAAGCAAACAATGATTGTCTGGAAGTAGGCTGAACCATAGAAGGCATACATGTTAAGGAATTTGTATCCTATCATAAGGGCAGTCGGAAGCCACTGAATATTTTTGAGTAGCGGAGCTACATATTTTGAAAATACGTTATGCATTTTAAAGAAAGATCACTCTGAGGGTTAGGTGAAGAGTACACGTAGATATGTGATCTGTGCTGGGAAAAAATATATTATTACTGAAGTTTAATTACTTAACCATGTGGTAAAAAGCCTTTGGTTAGAAGTCAGCTAAGTTAGCTTAGAAAACAAGCTCTTCCATCACATAAGATATTTAAAAAATTGTAAATTTTTAAATAACACCAAGAAATGGGCATTCATTCCGAAAATTTTTAATAAAAACACGTTTCCTAAATCAATCCCAAACAGGTCATTCATATAACAAATATGTATCACTTAAAATGGTAAACACACATTTCACCTGTTTTCTTGCCATACATTTATACCAGCACTTCCCAAAGTGAGTGTCCAGTCCAGCAGCATCAGCATCAAGTAGGAACTTGTTAGAAATGTAAATTCTCAGGCCCCTTTCCACACTTCCAGAATGAGCCTTCCAAGTGACAGTTTGAGAAATGCTAAAGTTGAAGAATAATCAATATATACAAATGATGTTCACAAGCAAATATTGTTGAATTTTCTAAGATAGAGATGTTTGGTTATAGTCTATGGATTAGTATACTTTTAACATTCATAGACATAAATGCTAGAGGATTTCATATCTATTTAGGATAACTCATTCTACAGAATGAAACCATTCTACTAACTGAAACCCAGAGAGGGTAAAAGTCTTGCTCTGGTCATAAAGTGTTTAAAGGAAAAGACTGAGATCAAACAAACTTGGGTTTGAGTTTCTATCTGTCACCTATCAAGTGTATGACCTTTAATTTTTCTGGACTCAGTTTCTTCACTAAAACTTAAAGTTAAAAAGAGAATTTATTTCATACTGGTGCTATGAGGATTAAATGAAATAATATTGATGAAGCATATTACCCACTACTTTGTACATAAGAAGTACTTGATAAAGGATAACAATTCATTGGTTCAAGGAAATTTATTTCCCTCACGTTTTCCTGTTTCTCTGAGTGGAATGTCTTAAAAATGCATATGCACATTTGTTGTAGCCATGATTCTACTCTTTTTCGGAAAAGCTGTCACTGTATCAATGGTGTCTTGCACAATTGATGACAGCATGGAATTGTGTAAATATGTCATTACCACTATTGCTGTTGTTTTATCAATTCCAATGCTCAAAACTCTTGATGACTAGTTAAAATCTCATTTTTATGGAAGAGATCAAATGACAGCATTTTGGGGGAATGATGACCAGGTCTCTGTCTTTGTTGTCTTAAGTTTTTTATACCAGCTACTCCTGTCTGGTAAGCTCATCCCCTTAATACTTGTATAGCTGGTTTCTTCTAGTTATCTTTACTCCTAATTAAATATTCATTTCCTTGTAAAGGATTTTTCTGACCAGCCATTCTTAAATAGCCACTATAGACATTCTTTATTCTTTTCTTTTCTTTCTTTTCCTTTTCTCCCCTTTCTTGCTTGTTTTGCTTTGCTGGTCTCCCCTATTAAAAAGTAAGGACCTTGAGAATTCAAAGGTATAATCTGAGTGTCTAAAATAAAAGGAGGTTAATAAATATTTGTCAAATGGCTGGGCTGAGGTTGGAATGGGGGCTTAGCGAGATATTGATAAATGCACCACATAGTGAAGAAGTTGGTCTGGGTTATGGTTACTAGTGAGTCTCCAGCAAGAGTGATAAGAGCTTTTATTGAATGTTCCGTCTGTCACATATTATGGCAAACATTTTACATACCCAAAGCATTTAAACAGTCTTATGAAGTCATTAATTCCATTTTATAGGTAAAGAATCTAAGGCTTAGCAAAGAGCAGTTTCCCAAATTTACAGAACCAAGAGGATGCAGATCCTCATCTTCAACCAAGATAGTCATCCCCCCTCCAAGAGCCTATGCCATTGCATTCCAGTTCTCCCAAAATACCAAGAGCAGAATAATGATTAAGATGACTGGTGAAAGGAGAAGAGTTAAAAGTTTGTTTTGAAAATGAATAAGTCCTGTCCAGAATTATGAGACAGAAAACAGGTATCTGGGAAACTGTTTGATGCTCAGAGGGAGGTTTCAGTGTCATTACTAGTGGGCCAGATATTCAAAGCTAGACCGTGTTTCTCTCCTATGGAACATAAAAAAAAAATATCAAAGAAATCAGCATTAGATAAGGTCATTCTGAGGCCATCATAAAGTAGCACAAAAACTTGGTCACTGTACAATTCACACAATACCAAACACCCCTTACTCTTGGCCAAATGAGGGATTGCTACTTCTTTTCAATTAAAGATTTATCCTCATTCTAGTCCCCCTTATCAATAAATAGAATTTATTGAAATATTTAGTCAAAAATATTCTCCCACTTCTTAACAGATAATATCTAGAGCAAACCTGTGCTTCCTTAGACAATCCCCCTAAATTAACCTATCAAAGCCCAAATCCTCTAATATGTTATTTCCAGTATCATCTTAGACACCTTATACTACATTTCCCTTGGTTACAATGAGTAATAAACCCACTTGTTCAACAATAGGCACATTTCTGGTAGTCTTTGGCCAGAGGGGATTGACAATTATGATAGCTGACAGGGGAATAGGAAGCTAAGGAAAGTGAGTTATTTTTATGTGGTTAGACACTTGGATAGTTTTGGAATATCTTCCTTTTTGAAGAGACTGTTCATTCTAAAATCCCACATCTCTTATGTTTTTGTCAGACTCTTTAAATAGGGATGTTAAGTTTTTCTTCTTGATCAAGAGTCACATTATCTGCTAATGAATATCAAACTATTTTCCAGATGGGTTTGGAAAGGCCATTTTTAAGCTCTTTAGAGACCTTCCTGAAAACCAAGTGAAAGCTATGAAAATACACCTTCATCCCATATTAAATATATTTTTTTTGCCCTGAACATCTAAAAGAATTTTTGTTATTTTACTTTTGAAATTACTTAGTGCTGAGAACCTAATTTCATTTATGGTTGACTGATATTTTTTTTAACAATTATTTCACAAACCTGAGAGATCATTCACTATGAGAAATTGAATGTTACTTTAAAATGTATTGAATATCTTATAAATACTAAATCTAGAAGTTAATGAAATTGGCACAATAATATCTTTACTTACATGTTTATTCATTTTTATTTTGTGGTTTAGATTTCAATTCAATAATTTTGTCTATTTTTCAGGTCTCAGATTATTTTCCTACACCTTAGACTTCCTCTTTTTTTTTTTTTTTAAGATTTTATTTATTTATTTGACAGACATAGATCACAAGTAGGCTGAGAGGCAGGCAGAGAGAGAGGGGGAAGCAGGCTCCCTGCCAAGCAGAGAGCCAGATGCGGGGCTTGATCCCAGGAACCTGGGATCATGACCTGAGCTGAAGGCAGAGGCTTTAACCCACTGAGCCACCCAGGCGTCCCTAGACCTCTTTTTTATCTAATGGTTAAAGTGACCCTTTGTCTAGGTACACTTTAGAAAGTTCTTGCTATTTGTCCTTACTTACTGTGACACTTATTTAGCTACTTTATTCATTCATTCATCCATTCATTTATATTTAAAACCTCAAATGTTAGAAAAGTTACAAGTAGAATATAAGATATATTTTTGACCCTGAATAATTTTGAGATCAAATGTTCAACTTGATGTACTATCACTCCAGCATTCTTTCAATGGTATTAACTACAAACCATACACAACCTACATAACCCCAATATACCCATCAGCCTCAGGAGATCAACACTGATAAATTACTACCATCTATTCCTTAGATCCCATTCAAGTTTTTCCAGTGTCCCAATAGAGTCTTCGGTAGCACAAACATTCAGTCCAGAATCATGCAGTGCCTTTTGTTAGGTCTCTTTTGTCTCCTTTAGTTTAAACTAGCTTCTAGGTCTTTCATTAATTTTTATGAATTGCATGGTTAGAGATTACAGACGAGTTGTTCTGTGGTACTTCTCTTGATTTGTGGCTATGTGATGCTTCCTATTTAACAATATTAAGTCTACCTCTTTGTGAAGAGTAGCACAGAAGTGACACTATGTTGTAATGTAATGTATCAGGTAACACACAGACTCAAGTTGTCCCATAACTGATGATGTACACTTCAATTATGTGACTAAGATGTTGTGTGCCAGGCTTTTTCATTATAAAAGCTATAATTTATCCACTGTAAAATCACTCTATATTTGTTTTATTATATATTTTGTAGGAAGCTACTTTAAAACTCTCTAACTATTTCACTCCTTATTATAATTACTGCCAGTTTATTTATTAAAACCATGAATTCATAGATACCTCCAATTCCAATTCAATACCATAGAGTTTGTTCCACTTTTACCCTTTCATATTTGTAATTCCATTCTCTAACAGTGAGAACCCTGGCTCCCATTATCCTTAATATGTATATTTATTCAGTCAATCACCCTGTATTTAACTTTCTCCAATCATTTTCACTGTCTCTGACTGGCCTAGGTGGTCTCCTAACCCTCTGTGGGCTCTATATCTTCATGTTGCGTAGAACTCCTGTATGAACAGCCTCCTTCCCCTGTTCAATAGCCTACTCTGTCTCAACAAATGGCTTTAAAGCTAATTTGTCTTACAATGATAACTTCAGGAATGAAAGGGGAGAAACAGGACTGAAGAGAAGAAAAATAATTTTCTCTTTCTAAGGAAAGGCTTGAAGAAGGCCTATCTGGCATGTTTGTGTTTACGTTTGTGTTTACATCAACAGGAAGGTTTCTTTTCTAGAATTTTCTTACTCCTTTCTCGCTCCCCTCCCCCACAATTAAATTAATGGTCAGGCATGCATACTACCTCATCAGAGTGTCCTTACCTCATTAGAGGCTTCTGATATTTCACATATATATCAATAAATTACAACCACATATGCACCTAACTAATAATGGTTCTATGTTATTATATTTTACACCTCTTTACTCACTGGGGGAGGGTCTTATTTATAGAGTTACAACTCACAGATATACCATACTCATTTTTAATGTATTCCAGAGAGAATATGCTACTTCTTATCACATAATGCATTTTTGTGAATGATTTAATTAGAGTAGATTTAAATTATCTTTATAAGAAAGTCACTTTCAATTACTTATATTATGATATCCCTTCTTGAATAGGAGAGGATGGGAGACTTTAAGCTTGGTCAATGTAAACTGTCACTAAGCTTTTATTACCTTTATAGCAACTAGTTATCTCTATGTTCTCATAGGAGTATGTCTTCTAACTTGTGTATTGTGATAAGTTAAGAGACTGAGACCTTCTTTTGCACAGAAAAAGAAACTATCAACAAAACAAAAAGGCAAACTGGTGAAAGAAAGAAGATATTTGCAAATGATATATCTGGTAATGAGTTAATATCCATAACACATAAAGAACTTATACAACTCAACACCAAAAACAAACAATCTGATTAAAAAGGGCAGAGGACCTAAAGAGACATATTTTCCAAAGAAGACATACAAGTATCCAACAGACTCATGAAAAGATGCTAAATATTACTAATCATCAGGAAAATCCAAAGCAAAACCACAATGAGACATCACCTCACATCAGTCAAATGTCTAGTATCAAAAAGACAAGAAATAACAAGTGTTGGTGAGGATGTGGGAAAAAAGGGAACCCTCATATACTGCTGGATGAGAATATAAATTGGCACAGCTACTGAGGAAAACAGTTTGAATATTCCTAAAAAATTTAAAAATAGAATTACCATATGATCTAAGAAGTTCACTACTGGGTATTTACCCAAAGAAAACAAAATCTCTACTCCTAACAGACATCTGCATCTCTATGTTTATTGCAGCATTATTTATAATAGTCAAGATATGGAAGCAACTGAAGTGTCCACTGAGAGATGAATGGATAAAGACAATGTGGTATATTCTTACAATGGAACATTGCTCAGCAATGAAAAAGAATGAGATCTTACCTTTTGTAACAGCATGGATGGACCTAGAGGGTATTATGCTAAATGAAATAAGTCAAACAGAAAAAGACAAATAATATATGACTTCACTCACTTGTGGAATATACAAAACAAACTAACCACCAAAAAGCAAACTCTTAAATATATAGAACAAACTGGTGGTTGCCAAAGGGCAGGCGGTTGGGAAGGATGAGCTAAAGGGGAATGAAAGGTATGAACTTCTAGTTATAAAACAAGTAAGTCACAGGGCTGGAAAGTACAGCATGGGGAGTATAGTCAATAAGGTTGTATGGTGATAGATGGTAACTATACTCATTGTGGTGATCACTGAGTATAGAATTGTTGAGTCAGTGTATTGTACACAAGAAGTTAATAAAATATTATATATTAATTATACTTCAACATGTTTAAAAAAGAGGTGGAAAGGGGGCGTGCCTGAGTAGCTCTGTTGTTTAAGTGCCCAACTTCATTTTGACTCAGGTCATGATCTCAAGATGTAAGATGGAGCCCCATCTTGGGCTCTACTAGCATGGAACCTGCTTAAGATTCTCTCTCTCCCTCTCCCTTTGCCCCTTCACCACAACTTGTGCTCACACACACATACTCATTCTCTCAAAAAAAAAAAAAAAGAGGTGGAAAGGAAAGGAAAATAAAATTGCATGTGATGCTGGAAAAAAAAAAAAGATCAAGACCTTTACAAATATTCATAAAATATTAATAGTGTATTTAATCTCTGAACTCAACCTACTGTTAAGTTTAAATACAGATCAAATATTGTATGGCATGTCTTATGATTATTGTACTAAGTTACATAGTGCCTATAAATGCCTACCTAGTGGATGTGAATACTCACCAAATTGGAGTATTTTCATTATTAGCATTATCAATCTCACTACTGAAGGTAGAATTGTGGATGACAGAACTTAGATTTATTGAATTATAGTTGTATTCTTCTCTTCAGCTCATTGTTACCCTGAGTTTAACAATGCCCGTCTTTCTTATAATACTGCATTAACATAATAATGTAGCAACTCATATATAATAAGTAAGCTATAGAAATAACTAATATATTATCTTTAACAGAAAAGACACTAAAGCTTACAATTTTTTGTCAGGTAAAACTTTCCTGCATCTCTTGGATTACTGTGAAGAACTGACAGCTTCCATTCCAGACTATCTTTTCAAGTGTATCTGTCCAGCAAATAGCATTGGAAGAAGCTATCTCCTTGTAGAGCAGAGGACAGATTTATTTCCAGATGAGGATAATAAAAATAATGTCTTCTTTACAGCAAACGTTGGGAAGTTTGTCAGCAACCCGTTCATATGACGGGGATTTCCTAAACTTGGTTTCTCAGCAGTGACACATACACCCTGTATACGCTGCATCCATCTGGGTCCTCCTCTGCATCACATTCATGGAACTAGAGACATGGGGGCAAAGGGAACTAATGCCAATACTGAAATTCATACTTCTGCTTGCCTCTGGAGTCTTCTGTCCTCTGTCATAATCTACAAAAATGCGACAAGCTTACGTGTTAAATTTCAAGTAGGGTAAAAATCTAATATCCTCCATAGTTATCAACCCTTTTTAATACTATTTTTGGTCTCTGGTCCCATTCTCAATTCTCGCACTGTAAATTTATGAATTTTGTTGTACAAAATCACGGAAAAATATCTTTAGATGCTTTGCTAAGTCTCTGTGATTTTGATTTTTCAAAGATTAATCTAATAAACCAATAATCCAGTTGATAGATATCTGAGGCAACCATTATGAATCTGGTATGATTCAAGGAGAAACATACATAAATAATGTCAGAGAGAGAGAAGAAAAACTCCTTTTAAGTCAGGATTCTTGTAGCCTCCCTACATTTATGGCAGCTTTGCTCCTCCTCATAATGTTGAGATGATTAACCGCCCATTCTAGATGCCTCACGTGCTTGCTTTACAGGAATGCTTATGGTAGCTAAATAGCCACATTTCTATGAGACTCACATTTTTCAGTAAGTTCTGTAGAGTCCAAAAGCAAACATTCTTCAGAACTTTCAGGTTCATCTTAATCTGTAATTAAGAACTGTAATGTCACCTTCAGAAGGTTTCCCCCTTCTATCAAGATCAGAGAGTTTATAACCCATAATTCCTATTAGAGACCCTATGATTTCTATTGAGTGAAAAGACAGGTCATCATGAACTTAAGGCTGTTTTAATAAAATATTATAGCCAGACATGGGCCCTCAAAACATAGACTCACTTCATTAACCCAAGACCTTTGATAGACTAATTCTGAGCTTCTAAAATTCTTAATAACATAACTATTCTGGTGCCTCTCAGGGACAAGTGAAAAATATAACGACACAATGATTTTTATGAAGGCATATTCACTGACAAAATGGAATTTGATTGCTTTAATGAAGACATAGAATAGTATTTGGTTTCATTGATCTTGATGGGTCACATGCTTTAAATCCCCAAGAGTGCAGTCCCACACCCTTGGCAAGAGGGATTTCTTTCCAAAATTATAGGCTGCCCTTGGCTAGGTGATGGCTAACATTCACTTCATGATTGAACAAATTTGTATTGAACTCTTTCTGCATGCCTAATACTGTGCTGAGCCCTGAGGACCATAGTGGTGTACAGATTCATACCCTGTTCCCACTGAGTTCACAGTTGGATAAACTAACAATTAGCAACTGTAAAACTCTAATTTGGTAAGAGCTATACATGACAAGGATATACAATATGAAATGAAAAAGCAAGGTTATGGAGAGGATTTTTGTCACATGTCAAAGAACTCATCGTCTATCCATATCCCTCCTTAACCAATTCCAGCATTCTTCTTCCTGTGAAAAATGGAATAATAACACTTTCCACCTAGGGTGGTAATGTATCTGTTACAGAATAGATGCCAAACAGATTTTGGCATCTTTTCCTTTTCTTTATGAGTGCAAGAAGGATAATGTCCAAAGTGTCTTCTCTAATGTTATGAGTCTATTTGAAGATAACACAGAGAAATGATACATTGTCAAACAAGACCTATTAAGAAGTTAATGTAGCAGAGGCCTGATACATGTGAGGTCTGCTACTAATTAGAAATCAGCAACAACTTTAATGGGCTGAAGTGACAAAATTAGAAGGAATATGGGGGGAAATATTATAATGTCAAGTTTTACATAATTTGTATAGTCTCTTCTCCTGGGTCCAGGTAATACTGGGATATTTCTTGCCTTTTATGACATGAGGAACACCATTTAGTTCATAAAATATTTTAAGATTTTTGAATCAAAAGTTTTTTCTTGCTTTCTTCCTCTGTATGTCACTAAGCAGGGGAAGTGGAAGAACATGGCTACTGGAGGAAGGTGGGTTCTGGTCTGGGATAATTTAACTTGTAGTCTCTGTCACTATTCTGCCTCTTCATGCCTTAGGTTAGGAATAGCCTCTTCTACATCTTGTACTTAAAACTTGCCTGGGGATGCCACCGTTTTCTAGAATTTCATAGCTGGATCTCAGCCAGTTTCACTGGATGTCAGTAAATGACAAAAATAAGTCTCTTCCTTTTCTTGCTTGTAGTTGTTGTGCTTCAGCTCTCTTCAGAATGGCTTTCCTCAGGCTCTAAGACCATCCATTCTCTGCACATGCCCAGTACAAAAGATGAATAGTGGAGCAGCTCTCCAACCAGTGAGGCTGACTACATTCTGGACTTTGGATGCGACTCATCTTTCTTTCTCTTCAAGGACCAAGGAGTATTGTGTGTGATGGTAATGAGGCTGCTCATGGAACCAGATGCAGTTTGAGATCTGGAGGGCTCCTGTGTATTAAGCTATCCATGAACCTTCCCTGAATGCCCCAGTCCCTGGTGATCTCCCTTCCGGCAAACTTATCAGTGTTGTCTCTTCATCTTCCTTTGCATATAATTATATGATTTTGGGATAATTTTTAATAAGCTAACTACAGAATAAAATAAAAAGCTTTAGACTGACAATTCAGAGTCTTAAAAAAAAAAGTCTGACTTCAACTTACCCTTCAAATTGTGTCCACAATCTCCAATCCTCTCAATTCAAGGCCCAATGACCCTTTATTCCTCACATTGTATGTCTTATTCTTAATTCCTGACCATCTACTTTCAGCATGGCGCCAAAGTGTTTTTTAACAAATTACAAGCCATACCATGCCACTCCTCTGTGCAAACCCTCTAATAGCTTTCTTTGCCACTCAGAAAAAACCCTATTACCTTTATCATAGCTCATGGGGCCCTTTACAATCAGCCCCATCCTTTACCCTCTCCGAGACTTCACTTTTATCTTCCTACACTAACCACACTGGCATTTTTTTTTTCCTCAATATACTAAATATATTTCTTCCTCAGGTTCTTTCCATTTATTGATGTTTGGACCGGGTTTTGTTTGTTTGCTTGTTTTTAGTATCAACCTTACTCTTATTCATTTCAATCCCTTCTGGTCTCAACTCAAAATGTTGCCTGATGGAACAGTTTTCATTAACAAGCCATCTAAACTACTATGCTTCACTCTGCCTCCCACCACTTATCTAAACCTTCTAGCTCCCTGCCCTCTTTTATCTTTCTCGTGACACTTAGCACCATCTTATACAATATATATTTTGTAATTTGTGTACATGCATATTTAGCTTCTCTTTAAAGCCAAGAAGTTTGAGACCAGGAACAGTGTCTTACTCATTTTTCTATTTCCATCTCTAGCATAAAATAATATACTTGGCATATAGTTTGGCCTGATGTAATCTTGTGGAATGATTATATAAATGAATAAATAAATGTCAAATGTTTTCCTTTCCCATTCATTTGCTTAGGCTTTTCATTCTCCATGCATGCCACTCTCTCTCCTTTTTACTCTCTTAGTGTGACCTTTTCTTCTAATTTTGCCCAAGTCCCATGCTTTCTGCATTACCTATAGTAAAATAATATTATGCATTGTGAGCTTTCCCTTCTATGAGTTCTTACAGAAAGAATTTTGAATGTCAAATGTATTTGGCAATTATAAAACAATATTATTTTCCTAAAAGTAAAGTCTAAGATTTTTGAAGCCAAGTATTCTTTTTTTTTTGTATCTCCACTTTTTTCTTTGCTTCTAAAATTTGAGAATATTTTATTGAATCTGATTATTTCCACATACATTCATAAGATCTACAACCCTAATTAGTCATTCCCAAAATAGTACTTTAGATATTATCAGCCATGGATTATTCTATCTTAGGCACAATGAACTTTGTGTCTATCTGTGTGTGAACATAGCATATTCAACATAAAATAATCAATTAATATTTGTGGTTATTCTGGTCCTTGATCAGTTGCAATGACTACAGAATTCAGACAGACTGGAATTTAAAGGTTTAAAGGTTTTCTTATTTCTGATCCATTTGTAATAATGATCTAGGCAACTCTATAAACTTGAAGTAACTAGATACCATAATGCCACTATTGATTTTTAAAATATTTTCTTTAAAGAGCAGTAATTTTTATTTGAAAACATTAATGTAACCTCTTTCTAGTCCTAATTACCATTACATTTCAATAACTTCTCTTTGTCTTTGTTTTATTATTACCCATTATAGTTCATATTAGTGTAAAAATCTGTTGTGTTTCATATTGAAAATTCTTTCATTGAAGGACTAAACCTTGAAGATGGAACATAAGGAAAATAATAGGGTAGTTGTACAAATTAAATGAAAAATTCATATAACACATTCAGTTCAAGTTCTGATATATAATGGAATTTTAATAAAAATGAGATACTCTTAATACTATTATTTATCATCAATAAAAATGGTGTGCTAAATAGATATCTATAGATGTAGAATGATGGGTGGATGGTTGGATGGAATTGATGGGTGGACCCAAAATAGAAGACCTCTCATGCCAGCTTTTAAAAATTCAGTATTCCTATGGAGGAGATACAGGTAAACATACATATGTTTTTGTTTTTGTTCATCCTATTAAATCTTGTCTAGATGATGCATGGTTGATGAAGAGTTTGTAAAGACTGATGAGCAATGGACAGGGATTTATAATAATTGAGCCCTTGTGAACATGTCATATATCTTTTAATCTTCATAGTGGTCTATTCAGTAGACCAGGTTTTTTAAATTTTTAATTATAAATGAAGATTCTGATGGTTTAGGGACATGAAAACAATTTGCCTAAGGTTTCATGTAAGTGGGAAAGATAAGACTGTCTCTAGCACTCTTTCTACTTCATCTTAATGCCTCTCATTAAGCTCTGCCAAAGGGTGGTTTGCTTTCTTGAATCATTTTCAAACTGGTTAAGTTTTGTGTGAAACACATGGTTCAAAACATAGGGCACATCTTGGTTTTCTCTGGGAGTTTGGACTAAGGTAACTTTCTAATCTGTTAAGTCCTCATATTAAGGTATAGTAAATGCTAGAGACTGAATGTTTGAATCACCCCAAAATTCATAAGTTGAAATACAAATTTCAATGTGACTATACTTGGAAGTGTGGCCTTTGGGAGGTGCTTAGGTCATGAGGGGAGAGCTCTCATGAATGCCATTAGTGCTCTCAAAAAGGAGACCAGAGAGTTTCCTTGTTCCTTCTATATTGTGAGGACACAAAGAAAAGATAGCGTTCTCTTTGTCTTTGTTTTATTATTACCCATTATAGTTCACTTATGACCAGTACCAGGTCCTTCACTTATGAAGGAACCTTCATTAGATATGAAATCTTCATCAGATATGAAATCTTTCAATGCCTAGATTTTGGACTTCTCAGCCTCCAGAATTGTGAGAAATAAAGGTATGTTGTTTGTAAGCCACCTAGTTCATGGTATTATGTTATAGCAGCTTGAGCTAAGACAGGGATGTGAAAGAATTAGACCCATTTGTGAAAAGCCTCTGAAAATATCAGGTAGGCAAGAGTAACTATACTGTGGACAATTCATTATAATTTTTGTATTATAAATATTCAAGCAATTTGCCCTTCACTGACATATTCTGATCTTGGTGTTGGTCATACCTTAACAGAGAAAAAAGATTATAATTTTTAAATGTCAAAAATGACAAGTCAGGTTTATTGTACTTTTTTTCTATTAACTCTACACTGTATGTTTACTCTATGAGATGAAATCCAAGTTTGTTTTATAATACTTAAAACCAAACATCTAAATGAATTTGGTCATGAAAATCTCATCATTCTTAAGGGTCGGAACTAGTTTGCTATAGGCTTTACCTCAGATAAACTGCTTCTGGAAACACTAACCTGACCATGGAGATGCAAGCCTATCACACTTCTTTAAAGTGTTAAAACATTTACTTTTGTCATAACAACAACAACAAAAGAATGAGATGTTAAAGAAAGACACAATTTGATTACAAGATGGCATCATATTGACCAGCTGAGTTAACTGAAAATGATGATAATAAATGCTAACAGTTATTGTATATTCACTATGTGCTGAATATTTTGATAGGAACATGGGTTACTTCATTTAACTCTTCACAGTAAGTCTGGGAGAAAAGAACTATATAATCCATATGTGAAACACAGGACTTTGTAAGCCATTTCCATTTGAGAAAAGTAAGACTTAAAGGGGTCAAATACATGAGCAAGGTCATACAATGTGGGTAGGGGAGCTCTGTATCCCATGTCTAGTGCATCAAAAACCATGTTCTTAAATAACTGTGTTTCACATTAATAGGTAAAGGAAGAAAGCAACATAGTACTTATATACCAGGGCCAAGGAAGATTAGAAACCACTATTTTCAAGGATATCAAATAACGTGAACTAAACCGAAGGTAGGAGAATAATTGAAGACAACAGAAAATAGATTCATTTGCTCCCAAATCTGTTATAAATTAGTAGCTTCTTTGGGAGAAAATTACCCCTCTCTTTTTTTTTCATTAAATATAAAATACAATTAAGCACATATCAAGAATGATAATATATAATGCTTGGCCATGTAGCAAATTAGTGACTTCTCCACATTTTTAAGGATCATATTATAGTACAATTTGGAAGAAGATAATAAGATAACTGTATAACATATTTTTGTTTTTTTAATGGTTCTCGCTGCTTCTTCGTGACCCTGTTTTGATTTGTGGGGCTCTTAGCAGTGATAGTCATAGCAGCTGGATTATGGACACTTAGGGCCCAGATTTTCTACTTTACAGTGTGAGGAGTGACCCACGCTATACTCTCTTAATAAAATTGTGGGGACTGAAAGCAACATTGTGGAACAAGTTAACTATTTTACAGGCATTACATTAAAATAAATGATTCCCTTAGCTGAGTAGTAATACATTTCCTACTCATTATTACTTCACTAAATGCCACAGCCCAATAGAGGATGGGTGAAATCATGATTACCTGCATTTAAAGGAAGGAGAACAAGAAACAGAGGGACATTAAAAAGGAATTATGCGACCAAGCATCTGTCTTTAACCTAGGAAGGTTATTATGACTCAGATGGTATTATCTATAGTCATGGAAATCTTATTCAGAGAAAAATGCATTCAAATTCCAAAAGAAAGATTTATTTCATACAGAATGTGGAACTTCAGGACCCTGAGGAATGGGAGGATAGTGGGGGATATGAAGGAACTATGTAGCTCTCTTAAGTTATTTAATTCTTGAGGGCAAGTTATTGGATGGAATCAGACATCACAAACTGAAATGTGAGGGAAGCCAGGCAGGAACATAAGTGAGCAAAGGCAGAGTGGTAAGGGCAGCTGACATTCAGCCTTGGCCAACAGCAGCCATGCAGAAACAGGCCTAGGGCAGGAGACATTTCAATTCAATGAGAGAAACCACAAATCTATAGTTTTATATCAAAAACCAATTTGAAACAAACCAAAAGCAGAAACAGACACACAAATACAGAGAACTGGTGGTTTCCAGAGGGGAGAGTAGTGAGGGATGGGCAAAATGAGGGAAGTGGAGAGGGAGGAACAGATTTTGAACTATGAAATAAATAAATCACAGGGATAAAAGGCACAGCATAGAGAATATGATCAATGATATTTTAATTGTGTTGTAAGTGACAGATGGGAGCTACACTGTGGTGAGCATAGTCTGATGTAGAGAGTTGTCAAATCACTATGGTATATACCAGAAACTAATGTAACATTGTACACCAACTATATTTCAATTTCACTTTTTAAAAATGTCAATTTGAAATTTTTGAGTTACTTAAAGGAAGGAAGAGAGATTTTTGGGTAAATATCATGGGTCCAGATCACAAGCCTCCTCCATTGACCTCTAGGCATAATAAATACTAAAAGAAACTTCTAATCATTGGGGTTCTAGCATATCACCATATACTTATATCACAGCAGGAGAACATCTTTTCCTTTGCCTTGTCCTGAGTTTGGTAATAACATCTGTATCATAGTCAACATGGAAAGTAGAGAATATATAGAAACTGTCTCCATTTTCTGAAGACATCGTTTTCAAAAACAAATTATTGTTTGTTCAAAATCCAAGAGTCATAATTATTATTCCTAGTACAGCCCATTAAACTAAGACTTTGACTTATCAGCAAAAATAAATATGATTTGGAGTAAAATGTATATTGGCTTTCTGTGGAAGGCAAGGCATTTTATTTAAATTTATTCTTTCCTGGATAAAGCTAATGAGTAGAGCTGATGGTTACAATACAGAGCACTGTGACTAGAATCTGAAGCCACAATCAGCACGTTAGTTACCCAAGACTGTCTTCACCCAACCCACTTATTTTCTTGTTATTATAAATCATGTAATAAGTCCTGGCTTTTATTTATCTTGCTATACCTAATTACAATTGGGACAAAATAAAATTTGAACAAATTTTAAGAATATTTAATTGTTTGATAGGATATATATATTTTCTTAAGATTTCCTTTATTTGAGAGAGACTAAGTGAGAGTACACAAGTGAATGAGCAGGGGGAGGGGAGAGAGAGAGAAAGAATCTCACGCAGACTCCCTGCTGCACATGGAGCTGGGGATGGATCTCAGGACCCTGAGATCATGACCTGAACCAAAATCAAGAGTCAGGTGCTTTCAGTCTACCTCGGAATAAACCTAACCAAAGAGGTTAAAGATCTGTACTCGAGGAACTACAGAACACTCCTAAAAGAAATTGAAGAAGACACAAAAAGATGGAAGACCATTCCATGCTCTTGGATCGGAAGAATAAACATCGTTAAAATGTCTATACTGCCCAGAGCAATCTATACTTTTAATGCCATTCCGATCAAAATTCCACCAGTATTTTTCAAAGAGCTGGAGCAAATAATACTAAAATTTGTATGGAATCAGAAGAGACCCCGAGTTGCTAAGGAAATGTTGAAAAACAAAAATAAAACTGGTGGCATCACGTTACCTGATTTCAAGCTTTACTACAAAGCTGTGATCACCAAGACAGCATGGTACTGGCATAAAAACAGACACATGGACCAGTGGAACAGAGTAGAGAGCCCAGATATGGACCCTCAACTCTATGGTCAAATAATCTTTGACAAAACAGGAAAAAATATCCAGTGGAAAAAAGACAGTCTCTTCAATAAATGATGCTGGGAAAACTGGACAGCTATATGTAGAAGAATGAAACTTGACCATTCTCTTACACTGTACACAAAGATAAACTCAAAATGGATAAAAGACCTCAACGTGAGACAGGAATCCATCAGAATCCTCGAGGAGAACATAGGGAGTAACCTCTTTGATATCAGCCACAGCAACTTCTTTCAAGATATGTCTCCAAAGGCAAAGGAAACAAAGGCAAAGATGAACTTTTGGGACTTCATCAAGATCAAAAGCTTCTGCATAGCAAAAGAAACAGTCACCAAAACAAAGAGGCAACCCACGGAATGGGAGAAGATATTTGCAAATGACAGTACAGATAAAAGGTTGATATCCAAGATCTATAAAGAACTCCTCAAACTCAACACACACAAAACAGATAATCATATTAAAAAATGGGCAGAAGATATGAACAGACACTTCTCCAATGAAGACATACAAATGGCTACCAGACACATGAAAAAATGTTCATCCTCACTAGCCATCAGGGAGATTCAAATCAAAACCACATTGAGATACCACCTTACACCAGTTAGAATGGCCAAAATTAGCAAGACAGGAAACAACGTGTGTTGGAGAGGATGTGGAGAAAGGGGAACCCTCTTACACTGTTGGTGGGAATGCAAGCTGGTGCAGCCACTTTGGAGAACAGTGTGGAGATTCCTCAGGAAATTAAAAATAGAGCTTCCCTATGACCCTGCAATTGCACTGCTGGGTATTTACCCCCAAAGATACAGATGTAGTGAAAAGAAGGGCCATCTGTACCCCCAATGTTCATAGCAGCAATGGCCACGGTCGCCAAACTGTGGAAAGAACCAAGATGCCCTTCAACGGATGAATGGATAAGGAAGATGTGGTCCATATACACTATGGAGTATTATGCCTCCATCAGAAAGGACGAATACCCAACTTTTGTAGCAACATGGACAGGACTGGAAGAGATTATGCTGAGTGAAATAAGTCAAACAGAGAAAGTCAAGTATCATATGGTTTCACTTATTGGTGGAGCATAACAAATAATATAGAGGACAAGGGTAGAGGGAAAGGAGAAGGGAGTTGAGGGAAAGTGGAAGGGGAGGTGAACCATGAGAGACTATGGACTCTGAAAAACAACCTGAGGGTTTTGAAGGGGCGGGGTGGGAGGGTGGGGGAACCAGGTGGTGGGTATTAGGGAGGGCACAGATTGCATGGAGCACTGGGTGTGGTGAAAAAACAATGAATACTGTTACGCTGAAAATAAATAAAAAATTTAATTAAAAAAAAAAAAAGAGTCAGGTGCTTAAATGACTGAGCCACGCAAGTCCCCTGACTGATAGGATATTTATAAGAAATGAAACAAAATATTATTGAATCCCTGCTGAGTGCTCTTCTCTCAAAAGGAAGCAGTCATATTTTAATTACCATATTAACAAAATTGTCCACGTATTTTTACCTATGGGCTTGATTCTAATCATTTAGTTTAATTTAAAAGTCAGATTTTGGAAAAAAAAAAAAGTCAGATTTTGGGAGGATTATATGTTTTTCCCATAGCTACTAACTACTATGACAGTGGAAAATTGATGAATTTTTGCTACTATTTGTCTGGCTAATTTTGGTTTATGCTGTTGAGGAATATAATCCATATTTGATATGCTGTTAATAATGTAAATTTTAAAATGCTGATGACACACAATTTTTACTTAGTATGCTCTTTGTAAATACATTGACTGTAAAACAGCACTGAAACTTGCTTAACAGTCACAGAATAGTAAATAATTTAATGTATACACAGACTCTGAACCCCATAAAGAAAGGGGTCTTATTTTAGTCACTGAATACCTAGCACTTAGGACACAATAGGCCACACCTTGATTTAATGAGAGTTTAAGAACCCAAGGAAATGTGACTTCTTTTGTCGTCATCTAATCACTTTCTTTGATATATAGATATTTTAAGAAACTATAAAACTGATAAGGCTATTTTATAAATTATGAGTGTGTGTGTAGCCACTAGATCCCTTTGTATTTAATCATAGTGCTAGCAGACAGTGGATACTGTTTTGACCATTTTTATGCAACACTTGCCTATGTGACTGGTGTCCTCAGAATACTGGGACTATCCTTGATAATGATAATGATGAAAAGGCAAAGAAAAAAAGCAGCTCGTGACATTCATAAGTTGGCCTGACACTCACAGCTATGCCGTCTCATTCTATTAAACACAAACCATCTCCCAAAATACCATCCACAGCCAAGGTTATTTTGGGACTATAATCAAATAAGGTTAAATACTACTACTTAATAGTTTTGTCTAATCACAAACAAAAACAATGTCAATATGCCACCCATAAATAAATGAGTGATTGTTACCTCTTTACCAACTACAACTTTGTTCTCATTCTCAGTGGATAATATTTATTGAGATATGTAACCATAGAATTCCTTTCCCTTTCTGGCAGCATCCAATCTAGAGAAAACTGTGACTTCTTTAGACCCACCTCCAATTACCTAACCAAAACCCAGACCCATATGGGCTCTTTTTAACATCTTCTTAATACAAATCTCCATGGTTTCCGATGATGTGTGGTCTCTCACGCTGCAGCAACTAATAAACCCAGCTTGCTCAACTATAGATAGGTTCCTAGAACTGTTTGGCTAGAAAGCACTGACGATATGAACAGCAGCTATGACAGTAATAATCCATCGTTCACTTTACTGTAGCCACAATGCTAACTACTTGGAATGTGACACACACACTCAGAACATTTGCTTTGCTGCTCCTTCTGCCTGGGCGACTATTAACTAGACATCTGCATTACTTCTCTCCAATTTCTTCCATATCTGATAAAAACGACTGCTGAATAATAAGCTGTTTCAAAACTCAGAGGTTTAAACAGCAAGATTGTACTCTCACTCGTGAGTGTGTGGACTGTTTGGGAGTCAAATAAACTAGACTGCTTGTCCGATGATCTCGGGTTCAAGGTGAAGACCCAGCAGGACTGGGCTTCTCACTGTGGGTTGAGGTCATGTTTGTACCATTTATTTCATTCTGTGGCACCAGGTGAGGGGACAACAGCTACCCATAAGGAATGCTGTCAAGCAAATGGCAGAGACACAAAAACAGTATGCCTCACTGCACAAGCACATTTTATGCCTTTGTTTTTTCCATATCTGCTAACATCCCACTGACCAAAACAAGCTATGTCACTGAGTCTGAAGTCAAGAAGCATGGCAGTGAATGCCTGTGTTAGTGGTAGTTACATGCAAAGTTATATGACAAAGGATATGGATATAAAGATGGTGAAGAACTGGGACCAGTAATTCCATCAACCACAAGATCTCTCCATAAATGTCATTGTTATAGAGAGACTTTCCTAAATTATCCTGTCTAAAATCACAACCCCCTCCTCCCCTACTGCTTCCTTCTATCAGGTTTTATTTTTATTTAAAGTACTTAGCCAGTCTGTTCTTTGTGAGTAAAAGAGTATGTCTGACAGGGTGTCTTTATTATAGGATTTGCACTTCACCTCTATACTCACACAAATGTATACTCTAAGGAGTGGAGAATTTAGTCTGGTTTGTTTATTGCTGCATCCTCAATACTTAGAATGCTCATGTACTGATTAATAATGAGGACACTGGGATCCTACTGCCAACATTAGATCCTATGAAGATAGAAACATCTATGACTCAATTCTGACTCTTCAGTAGGTAGACAATCCTATTCCTTTGCTGGCCAAAAGTGGAGATAATTGGGATTCTATAAAACAATATTTGTCAAGCTAAATGTGAAATGAGATTATGTTAAAAGATTATATCCTGATGAATTATCATTCAGTTGAAATGTGTATTTTAAGATGGTAGGGAGAGAAAGGTTTAGTGGTATTTATTAATTAAAAGATAGCTTGTATTTTATCTAAATTGGCTTCTTCCTATTCAGAAATTATCATATAGAAACAATAGAGGATTGACTTAAATCTACCAGAGGACTAGAATAAATAAATAAACATAAATTTTCAATATAACTATCTAAGAACTTTGCTATACATAATGTTTATTCTGTTTTTTTCTTATAGTGTTCAACAATTTTTCTCTTCTTAATAACTATAAGGGCCATTTGTTTCTGGAGACTTCATCAAAAAATAATTATGACTCACATGCTGATAACACCTTGGAATGTGAACAAGCATGGTGAACTGGATGACTCATCTTTTCCCCCTTAAATTTGCTGAAATATTTTTCTAAATATAGTAAGGATTCAGATCTAGCTACACTGAAGAAGTTGTAGTAATATTTTGTAGTCAAGCTGAAAAATTTTAAATTTATTATGAAACCTTTAATTAGGTTTAAAAAAGAAAACAACTATAATAAAGGTGGGCAATTTATTTTTTTAAAAGCCCAATGAGGGTGCACCTGGGTGGCTCAATTGGTTAAATGTCTGACACTTGATTTTTGCTCAGGTTATAATCTCAGTGTCCTGGGTTTGAGTCCTGGGATTAAGTCCCGCATCATTTCTGCATTCTGCAGAGAATCTGCTTGGCATTCTCTCTCCCCCTTTCCCTCTGCCCCTCCCTTCGCTCATGCTTTCATTCTCTCTCTCTCTCTTTCAAATACATAAATAAATCTTTTAAAAAACAATTAGTATCAAATGTGCATTCAATATATTGAAACTATTTTGGAACTGAAATTTTGCTAATATGTCAGAGAAAAGACTAGATGCATTTTAAGAAAAAACACTTGATCATAAATGGCTCTTTTTAATCATGTACAATGCTAAACATCCACAATCTTGAAAATATACTCATATAATATAAATAAGAGATAGGTTCATTATTCCATTTTTAGATCCAGATTTCTTAGTACCAAGAAATTTCTAAAATTGACTTTGGATTGTATAGAAGTTATTGAAATGTAAGATCAGAGTTGGAAGGATTTTTAACAATCAATTCACTGAATAGTTTCAAAACCTCCATTACAGAATCTGTCTCAGTTGTTCATCCATCTTCTATTTGAGTACTCTAAGGATGGTGATCTCATTGTTACCCAAGATACTATATGCTAGTATATTGATAATCCCATTTATAAAAAGAGTCTTCCTATGTTATGCCCCTGGGAAGTGAGAATACATAAAATGCAAGAAATTATCCTCTACAGCAGAAGTATATAACCAAAATCAAGACTTAATTTCCAAAACTTGACCTTTAAAAGTCTTCTTAGGTCATTTAACTACAATTATTTGAAAAATTTTACTCCAGAATTTTTAAAATAATAGATTTAACCCCCTTTTTAAAACTGTAGAAACAAGATCCAGATGGAAAAATTATATATGTTGGGAAAATTATGATCAATAAAAAGAGCTTAGACGAGAATCTAGAATTTTAAACCATAGATGAGGACTCTAATTCAGCTGCCATTTTAAAGCAGAATCCTCATTTGGGTGTCTACATCTATAAACTGAAGAATATAATTTATGAAGTAGATAAATGAAGGATAATCATTTTCTTTGTGTCATTCATTCATATAATACATAACTCTTTATTGAGCATTTATTAGGTGCCAAATGCTGTGTTAGGCACTGAAGAGCTCATGGATACGTAAGTTTTTACAAAATCATTATGGAAGTACAGCAACAGAGACCTATATACAACGATCTTGTTACCAACCTAGTCAAAGAAACAGGTACAAAGTTGACATTTACCAGTAGGCAATGTTGATGCTTGTTTTGGCATCTCGGATAGAGAATGAGGTTCACTCGTTTGTGCAATAAATTGCTAAAGACAGTGGTATGGAAAATAACTGCACAGCCATGTAAAGCCCTGAGGATTGAACCATAGCACTAGGTCCTACTCAACTGAGATAATGAGCACAGACTCCAGCACTCTTGCTAAAACCTGTCATTTTCATCTACTTAAATGTAAACCAGACAAACAGGGTCTGAAAAATGTACCTCAGTGTAATCTGCAGGTACTAATATCTGCTAAATTTAGAGGTATGAAAGGAGATGGATAGCCCATTGCTTTTTGCCTCTGGCATGAATTTATTTTGCGTAATATGATATTATCTGTTACTTTATTGGGAGATACAAATTTAGGTGGCAAATATTTATAATGACCATGTCAGTTGGTCTCAATACATTGGTAGATAATCTGTGTTAAGGTAATACCCTTAGATACCAGGAAGAGATGAATAATTTTGTAAATGTATTGTCCCTCATGGGGTATCTCTTTGCATATTTCTTAGGCTAGAGATACATTAGTATTAGTCATCTACTTCTTTTAAAGTATTAACTATTTGTAGATAAGCTAAACAAAAGCTTATTTACCTAACAATAATTGCTAGACAATGAATTTTTCCATACCTTGCTGTCTAGGAACCACATTATCCACCTATCCTATAACATTTACTTCATATTGGGGATCCGGAATAAGATGATATCCATAATTCTGTCCTCTGAAACTTGAAATTTTAAATTGCAATGATTCCACCCAAATAGCCACAAAACTAGCAAACCACTGATAGTTATAAACCAATCATTATTGTCTAGTAAGTTGGCAGAAATCAAGACCTAAAATTTTTAGACTAGAAGTCAGCAAACTACTCCAGCAAGTGAAATCCAGCTTGCTGCATGTTTTGTTAAATAAAGCTTTACTGAAATACAGACACACCCATACCTTTACTTATTGTCTATTATTTCTTTCATGTACAATGGGAGAGTTGAGTACTTGCAGCAGAGAGGGTGTACTCACAAAGCCTAAAATATTTACCATCTAGTCCTATACAGGAAAAATGTGCTGATCCTTGCTCAAGGTTGTTTACTATGTTCCCAATATCACATTCTTATTCATCAAATCTTGTCAATCCCACCTCCTAAATAAATTAATCTCTATTTCACTCCCCCCTCTTTATTATCACTGCTACAAACCTAATTCACGTTCTTACTGAATCTACCTGAAGAAATCCAACATCTTAACTGATCTCCAGTAGTCTCAGCATAATTGATTGGCCTTCAGTACACGTAATGCATAGAGACATAGATCTACTAGACTTCTTTCTGAAAGCATAGGAAAATCACCCAAATACATTAATATCTTACATAAAACTTGCATATAACTGTTTTAGTTTTACACAGTATCTTGCATGAATTCAAGGTACTAATCCACTATCCAGCTACCCTATATTATTTTCCTTACCAGAATCTTGTTTTTGCATTTATTGGTTCCTCTATCCCAGATGCCTATCACCTCCTTAATCCATCTGACAAACTCTTATTCATATTTTAAGCCCCTTCTTAAATGTCATATACATAGGCAAGACTTTTCTGAATATCTATGGTATAACTGGCAGTGTTTTCCAATGAACTCTAATAGTTCCTTGAACATCATACCTCCTACCACCTTGTATTATACTCATTTTTATCTGATCTTTATGTATGTTATTTTCTGTGACATTACTGTGAGCTATTCAAGGACTAGGACCATAACTTAGTCTCATATCTCTGATTACAAAGTCTTCAAGTCTTGAACAAAACTTGGCAGGCTAAATTAGCATTGGCTTAATGGATAACTGACATAAAGTAGCATTCAGAACATCCTAAAATAGTGAGAATCTTTCTATGAGGTGATTACTGCAATTAAAATACTGTTTCAGTTTAGTATGACTCCCATTTGTTTAATAATACCCTTGAAATTAAAAAGTCAATACATTATTTTAATATTATGAATAGGTGGTGAATATGTATGTGAATATACATATATTCATATTTGTAGAATAATTATCTTTAACAGCCATCATAAAGACAGTGGTGACATGTACATACATTCATTTATTTACTCAACTAATTATCCACCGAATAATTATTATAATCCAGAAACTATACTAAACTTTGGAAATACAATGGTAATGAAAGCAGACAGTCTCTTCCTTCATAAAGCTAATCAATTAACCAGTGGGGTAGACAAACAATAAAACTAAAGAAATGTCTCTATCTTTTGATTATGGTAATGTCAGAAATGAACATTACACCATAATAGAAGATAGGAGTTGGGGCTACTTAAGGAGGTCAGAAAGTTTCTGAAAAGAGGCAGCAATTAAGCTGAGGCAAGGAGATACAGCCAGTAGCCATGGTAATTGTGTTTAGTAAGACTATTCTAGGCAGAGGAAATAGATTGAACCTAGTCCCTGAGTCATGGAAAATGTTTAGTATTTTTATGAATGAAGACAGAACTCTATGGTTACAACACAGTATAATAGGGAGGTAGAATCTCATGGGGCTGAGAATAATAATCACTAGCCTGACCTCTAATACACAGTATTTGTCTGATTTAAAATGTATGTAAATGAGATCATACCGAATGTATGCTTTCGTGATTTTCATCATGCTATAGTACATAGATATAATTTCTTTAATTCCCATTACTGTACAGTATTTCACTACATGTATTTATCAGAGCTGCTCTTCTTGGTGGACATTAGGGCTATTTCCATCTTTATGATTCCTAATGGGAACATACCTAGGAGTAGAGCAGCAGGGTTCAAGGCTTCAAATGCCTCTGTGCTATATGTACCATATTTAATAAGATTTTGCCAGAGCACTTGTACTAATTTTACTAGTTTATAGTCCCTCTGTGTCAAAGAGTTCCCATTGCTTCACATTCTCAGCAAGACTTGCAGTTGTCTATCTTCAGTTTGCAAATTCTGGTGACATCATGGTATCTCATCATGCTTTTATGTGAATTTCCTGAGGACGAATGTTATTGAGCACAATTTCATATGTCTATTGGCAACTTGGGCATTTACTTTTGTGATATATTTGTCAAGTCTGTTCAGACAGTCTACTGCATTATTTCCCTTCTTAGTATTGATTATGTGAATTTTATGTGTAATAAATACATAAATGTGATGTGTATATACACACCCATATACATACAAATATATACATACATGTTCCAACAATGTGCCTTTCCCTGCATAAAAGTATTGCAAATACTTCTCCTCACTATGTGTCACGATTTTTCACTTTTTTAGTAATTTCACTTAATTAACAAGTTCTTTGTTTTAAGGTAGTGCAACTATAATTTTTTTTTCATGGTTAGTGACTTTTAGAGTCCTGTTTAAGAAATATTTAAGAAATATTGTTTAGGTAATTAAAATAATCTGCTATGCTTCCTTCTAGGAATATTTTAAATTCAATGCACAATCCATCTAAAATTGATTTTTATGTATCAATATCCATTTTTCCCATACGTGTATCAAATTTATTCTGTGAAATTTATACAAGTAAAATACTTTATTTCTCCTTTTGTGCTGACATTTTGCACTCCATCTAATGTCTATGAGATTTATTCACAGTATTTATGTCATCATAATTCATTCTCTTATTTGGATACTATCCCAGCATATGTGTATAATATTATTTATTCATTCTACTTAGAAATACAGTTAGGTCATTCCTTGTTATTTGCTTATTACAAATGTTGCTTCTATGATCATTTTTTTCTTTGGTGAGCATATATATACATTTTATTGGGTACATATTTTGGAATCAAAGAGATGGGTTAGATGTTCAGATTTGGTAGATACTGCAGGAGAATTTCTAAAATTGTTGAATAATTTTATAGTCCAAACAGAAGTGTATGAGCATTTGAGCTTCTCTAATTCACAAAATCACTTGGTATTTGTCCTGCCTTTAAATTTTTTGCTCTTCTAGTGATGTGTTGTGGTATTTCTTACCATTTTAATTTGCATTTCCCTTATAACTAGTGGAGTTTAAGGACTTTTTACACATTTACTGCCATTTGGATATCTTCTTTTGAGATGTGTCCATTCAAGATACTTACCCAGCTTTCTATTAAGTTATCTGCTTTTTCTTATTCACTTTTTAGATTTTTAAATATATTCTAGATGTAAATGCTTTGTTTGGTAGATTCTCTCACTGAATAGCTTACCTTTTTTTCCTCCCTTGGGGTGTGTATTAATAAAATTTCTATATTTAATGAAGTCTAAAGTTATAGCTCTTTTGTCCAATTATAAAAAAGGTCTTTGCTAACAAACTTTAAGTCATGCAAATATTCTCCTTGTCTTTCCTTCTAAATATTCTACATATTTATAATGAATAAAATATCCTACCTTATACTTTTTAAGAGTCAGAGTATGTTATAATAATACAGATTTGATCTGAGCAATTTTTTAAAAGATTTTATTTATTAATTTTTGAGAGAGAGCGAGAGAGAGAGATTATAAGTCAGTGGGGTGTGGGGGTCAGGCAGGGGGAGAAGCAGACTACCCTCTGAGCAGGAAGCCTGATGTGGGACTCCATTCCAGGACTCCAAGATCTTGACCTGAGCCAAAGACAGATATTTAACTGACTGAGCCATCCAGGTCCCTGGTCTGAGTAATTTTGAAAACACACCAAATGTGTATGTGAATCTGTACTAAACTCCCCAATTATCTTCTTTTTACCAGTAAAATATCTTGAAATTACCCATTTCTGTAAAGTTTTTGGAGGTGGCTATCTTATGTTTAGTATTTAATCAAATTTTCTGATGACCTAAAAATCTGAAGAAGTTAGAATGGCTAGTTCTGTAATTGGCTTTTTATTTCTTTTTATTTATTGTGCCAAGGATAAGGTAAAGATCCAAAGCCATTGTCAGTATAGTGAGGAGAATTGAGAAATGAAAATTAAACATGATTCCTAAAGGTTTTGGAACTGTCTAAATGCTGCCAAGGTGTTTCATTCTCACTGATTAAAAATCCACTCTGAAAAATGTAAACTGTATCCAAGTGTGACTTTGACAGAAATTAAAAGAATGCTCCTCTTCTAAATGACAGATGCACAAGAGATTCACATACAACAGATGCCTGGTCACTCACACAAACTCCTGATCTTCTTCCAACAGTTCAGACTGAGTGATTTTGACTGCCATTTGTTCCAGACCAAAGACTTTAAGGCCAGACACAAATATCTTTTAAATTTCATCTGATTAATATCCCTCAACAGCATATTTGTCACTTCCAAAGGCTCCACATGTTGTTCTCCAAGGCAAACCTACACTCAGCTGATCTGGGGAAGAAATGAGGCGTGTTAAATAAGTACTATTAGATTCTAGTGTGACTGAAACTCAGTAATCCTCACTGCTGGAAATTAAACATTAAGTTCCTAAAGCAGAGACATGAAAAAAAAAAAAAAAAGGAGGTAAAATTTTAGTTTAAGTCTGGGTTCACTAAGTAAGATGATAACACCAATGTATAGATTTGATCAGTGAATAATAAATAATATGTTATGTCATGTAGACAGTACACAGAACGAACCCTATTTGACCCAAGTTTTCATAAAATTCTAAAACAAACAAGAGCAGGTTGCTAATTTGGCAATGTTCTGAGAAAGGCAACTCCTTGGTTTTTTCCTTAGTATTTCAAGGTCTCAATTCTATCCTTCTCAGCAAAATGAGTTTTATAAGATCTTAAGCTCGAGAACTCTTCCAACCTTAGAAATTATGTTTTCTCTTTCATGAGTGATCTTTGACCTTGAAGTGAAAATGGAAGCTATTCATTCACCTTTAAAAACCATAAAGATTCATCTTTATAAAACTCATTTTTGTCTCATGATACTACTAAAATACAACTTGCTTAGTGTCATGGGAAATGAAGGAAATAAGAATCAATCCCCTGAAATACCTTAAGCACTTTTGCTTCTTAAGCTCTCCTATTAAATATCTCCTCTTTGAAGAGATAACAGAAAAGCATTTTTTTCTTTTGATACTATCAGATTCTCAGTCTCTGGAGGGAAAAAAGAAATCCTCTAGCCCAGCACCAGGCTACAGAAATCTAATGCCAGCCACAAATGTGAGCAACTTATGTCATCTTATATTTTCTAGTGACCACATTAAGTAAAATAAACGGGTAAAATTTATTTAATAATATATCTTAACTAGCCCAGTATATAATATGATCATTCTAATATGTAATCAATATAAAGTATTAGTAAGATATTTACTTTAATACTATTTGAAATCCAGTTATTTTTTGCTTCCAGCACATGTCAACTTGGACTAGCCACGTAGTAAGTGTCCAGTAGCCACATTTGACTAATGGCTATCACATCAGGCAGTGCGGATATAGCATATTTGCAGAAATACTTGGAATAAATCTTTTATTTCTAGCTTTATTCCTTCTGATTGTTCTTTTGCCTTTCTTTTCTTTTTTAGTCATCAGATTATACACCAAACTGAACTCTACTTTCTTTCAAACTAGTAAAACAGGTTACTGGAGTTACACAGTTTTGTTTTTGCTGTTGTTGTTGTTATTTTTAAAGATTTTATTTATTTATTTCAGAGAAGGAGAGCACACACAAACAGGGGAACAACAGGCAGAGAGAGAAGCAGGCTACCTGGTGAGCAAGGAGCCCAAAGAGGGCCTCCATCCTAGGACCCTGGGATCATGACCTGAACCAAAGGCAGATGCTTATCCAACTGAGCCACCCAGGTATCCCATGGAATTATACAGTTTTGATAGACATGAGTTCCAAGACAGGTATCAAATTGTTTATAATTACCAACAATTAGTTTATTTTAAGGTTTTTTTTGGGGTGGGGGAGATGTCAAAAAAATAAAGGTTTTTTTTAATAGCAATTTTTGTTTTTAACTGTTCTCCTTGGGATAAAGCTATGTTTCTCACTCCAAACTATGTCAACTTTAACAAATAAATCTGACTCAGTAAATTTCAGGTTTCCATTCCTAATATGGGGAAACAATATTTTCTCACATACCTGTTCTAAGAATTTCATGAAGTCATGCTTATATAACCAAACAAGGCCTGATATATTGTAAACACTATTAGACATAGATACACAGACTTGCTGTTTTCTAGGTATTTTTCATTAATCAGATAACACAGGTGTCTCCTTTGTAAGACTTTTCATTACCATAAGAAGCAGAAAAAAATGTAATAAGCTTCTCAGATCTGACAAACAGAAATCACATTTATTCAAAGTATTCCTCTGCTCAAATAGCAAGGCTTCACCGATCTTTTTAACATAATAATTCAATTCACATTCAGAAAACTAGCATTTTTTCCCAACTCTCTCCCAATTTTTTTTGCTGTTTTATACAAGAAATTCAACTACAAGACAAGGTTTTATTGTAACTTCTGACCCAACATCTGCTATTTTCTAATGCTAAATGTAATTCCACTCTTTAATTTTTAGTAAAAGAGAAATAACTTACTTACAAATATCTGTAAGTTCACAATTAGTCAATTTCAACTACTTTGGAATGTTTTCCCGATTATGCTCCAGGAATGGGAATATACAGTGCAATCCATCTCATTTTTATCTCATGAAGATTATGTCTGCTATTTTTATCTAATTTCACTTTCATTGTCCTTCAACCCACTCACCTAATCCATTCCCCACACAGCACCCAGAATAATTTTTTCCAAAACACAAATTGGATTCTATCACTCATATATCAAAGAACTCACATTATTTTCATTCAGCTCCCTAGAAGTCCCCCACGGCCAGACTCTGTCCTCTGGACTCCTCTCTTATCAGCCACTATTACATCCATTTGTACTGGACTTCTTTCTTTCTTCTGAAATCCTATGTTTGATATATAGTTGAGACATTTGCATTTGGCTATTTCTTTTTCTTTTTTGGCCTGGAAAATTCTTCCCTCTCTTAATTAGCGTACTCATTTCAAATGTCATCTCCTCAGAGAATTTTCTCTGACCAAACAACTTAAAAACAAACCCACCTAATTAAAATCCAAATTATCCTCTCCCCACATCCCATCATTCTCTATGCATACTATTACTGTTTTCTTTATTGCTGCTTCCAGAATCTGAAAATCTGATGCATTGTTGACCTATTTAAGGGATTTCTCTCTCTCCCTGTTCAACTAAATGTAAAACCTTGAGGGGAAAGACCACATCTATTCTCTTCATGACTGATTCTCCATACTTATGAGATTTGGCTGAGTAATTAATAAGACCCTTACAGAAGAACTATGATGATTCTGGTTGGTCTCATTTTCAGACATTGTAATGGGTCACACTCCAGGGATGGTAGATTTTCAAGGCAATGGAAGACCTGGCAAAGATGGAAATAGCAGTAGCCACATCCTGCTCTTGCTTCCATGTGGCCTGAGGAATAAGAATCCTAGGACTCCAGTAGTCTGGGATACCTCTTTACCTTATGAAATGCTCTCTTCTTCCCTCTCTCAGGGGTGTCTGCTGGTCTGGGACTACTTGCCCCTAAATGGGAACTGGGTTGTAAAGAGAAGGAACAGATTAAAATATAGTTGGAGAAAGACAGGTGACAAGTAAACCTAAACAAATCCTGTAATCCTTAGAGTTTGGGTTTCCTTGCCTATAACATAAAGGTAATAGTCATCTTTGCTTCATAGGGTCACTGAAATGATTAAATAACACAGTCCATGTGAAGTTTCCATCACTCATTAGCAGTCAGTCAGAGGCAAATATTTGACCTTGTTTTATATTTTTCTGACTCCTTTTAGTCAGATTCTAGTAGGTGTAACCTAAAAACCTTATCTCAATGGATTTGGGTATTGGAGGAAGAGAAATGAAGGCAATAGAATCATCTGTACAACCTAGATAACCTTAAACCAGCAAATCCCCAGTTGAATATATAAAGCAGCTTTATTTTTCTTTGCCTGTTTTTTTCCATAATTCTCTTTTAGGTTTTTGTATAGAGGAGCAATGACTTAAGCCAAAGTAGAATCTGGATATTCCACAGTTCCCTTCCAAAACCAAATTATAATCCATAAACACTACATTATTATAATTCCTAATAGACATTTCTTTATGGAAGACCTGTAAAATAAATGCATACCATTAAATTTATATGTGTAAATACATATAAATATGTTTTTGACATACATAAGCAAAAGGCAGAGAGAGCAGATCTCTGGTGAAGAGTGAAGTAAAAGGTACCTTCCTTAAAAAATGTAGAAAATTATAAATTTAGGTGCTATTGCAGGAGAATTACAAGACTCAAAATATTTCCCAAGTACAGAAATAAATCATTTGTCTTTAAAATACCTCTCCCCCTGGGGCACCTGGGTGGCTCAGTGGGTTAAAGCCTCTGCCTTCGGCTCAGGTCATGGTCCCATGGTCCTGGGATCAAGCCCCGCGTTGGGCTCTCTGCTCAGTGGGTAGCCTGCTTTCTCCTCTCTCTCTGCCTGCCTCTCTGCCTACTTGTGATCTCTGCCTGTCAAACAAATAAATAAAAATCTTAAAAAAATAAAATAAAATAAAATAAAATACCTCTCCCCCAAAGCAAACCATTTTTAATTATTGGCAGCTCTTCAGATGTGGCTTGGGAAGTAAGAAGATGCCATATTAGTTTATCATTTTGTAACAGGCAATACGGTAAAAATCTCTCTGGGGCTGGAGTCTCTATTTGTCCTTTTTCTTTTTCCTAAATTCATTCTCCAAAGACATTTACAGGGTGATAGCTGCAGAGCCAAGGGACAGATTAGCTAAAGGTTTCCGTATAAAACTTTCTCCCTTTGTGTATGTAAATTGAGGGAGAGAACTAATCATTCAAGCAGTCATTTCTATCATAAGAAAGAAAGAATGGGTTGGAAGTATAAACAATGATTAATGAGAATGCTATCAGCCAAGAAAGTAAAGATTCCATTTTAATATGAAAGTGCTGGAAACTTACAAAATAAAAGTATATCAATTTTAAAAAGACATTCTGTTAGTGCACATGAAGTTGCTAGAATTCTTTTTTTTTTTTTTAAGACTTTATTTATTTATTTGACAGACAGAGATCACAAGTAGGCAGAGAGGCAGGCAAAGAGAGCGCAAGGGAAGCAGGCTCCCTGCTGAGCAGAGAGCCCGATGCGGGGCTGGATCCCAGGGCCTGGGACCATGACCAGAGCCGAAAGCAGAGGCTTTAACCCACTGAGCCACCCAGGCGCCCTAATTCTTCTTTTTAAGCTTATTCTAATTTATCTTTTTTTTTTTTTTTTTAAGATTTTATTTATTTATTTATTTAACAGAGAGAGATCACAAGCAGGCTGAGAGGCAGGCAGAGGGAGAGAGGGGGAAGCAGACTCTCCGCTGAGCAGAGAGCCCCATGCGGGGCTTGATTCTAGGACCCTGAGATCATGACCTGAGCCAAAGGCAGAGGCTTAACCCATTGAGCCACCCAGGTGCCCCTATTTATTTATTTTTGAAAGAAAGAGACTGAGAGAGGGAGAGAGAGAATGTGCACCCAAGTGGGGGGAGGGGAAGAGGGAGAAGCAGACTCCCCGATAAACGGGGAGCCTGACACGGGGCTCGATCCCGGGACCCCAGATCATGACCAGAGTCCAAGGCAGATGCTTAACTGACTGAGCCACCTAGGCGCCCCATGATGTTTCTATCCTTCTTAAAAGTGGACCCAAAATACCCTGCTCCATAGTTGTGCATATAGAACACAGATAATAGTTTGTAGAATATTTACTAAAATCACATTTCAGGAAAATGACACATTAAAAGTTATTTTTGTTTCTATTATTACAAGCAATTAAGGCAATTACCTTTTAACTATCCTTTAGTCCAGAATTCAGGACTCCACCTGAATTCTGTTGAAGTTCTTAAGGTCTCTACTCTTGGACTAATTATCAATTCATACCTGTCCATTATTTTAAACACAAACCACCACTAGAATGTGTTGATTAATCTAAAATTTTGTATCACTCTGCAGAGGCATTTTGAGCTGTAGCAATGCAGTACAGTAGTTGAGCACATAGGACTTCAGGTCACACAAATTCTAGAACTGGATAATCACAGCTCTGCTGCAAAATACCTGTATGGTCTTGCTCAGCAGAGTTAAAGTTATCAGTTACTTAAACAAAAAATAGGGATAAAAATAGAAACTAACTGAAAGTTGTTCTAAGGTTTTAAGAGATACATACTTGAGGTATTGAGAACTACTAACCATACAGACAGAAACCCATCACCAGGCTCTCACCCCCTCCCTTCTAAAGCCCTCAGTTTGTTTCCTGGAGTCCATAGTCTCCAGGAAAGGAAGGAAAAATGGGAAGGGGAAAATCATTTTTTTTTTCTTCCTTTTTTTCCCTTCCTTTCCCTAATGCCCTCCATGCTATTCCTTATGCTCCACATGTGAGTGACACCATATGATAATTATCTTTCTCTGCTTCACTTATTTCACTTAGCATAATCCCCTCCAGTTCCATCCATGTTGATGCAAATGGTGGGTATTCACCCTTTCTGATGGCTCAGTAATATTCCATCGTATATATGAACCACATCTTCTTTATCCATTCATCTGTTGAAGGGCATCTTGGTTCCTTCCACACTTTGGCTATTGTGGACATTGCTGCCATGAATATTGGGGTGTATGTGCCCCTTCTTTTCACCACATCTGTATCTTTGGGGTAAATACCCAGTAGTGCAATTGCTGGGTCATAGGGTAACTCTATTTTTAGCTTCAAATCAAAACCACATTGAGATAACATCTTATACCAGTTAGGATGGCAAAAATTAACAAGGCAGGAAACAAATGTTGTTGAGCATGTGGAGAAAGGGAACCCTATTACATTGTTGGTGGGGATGCAAGCTGGTGCAACCACTTTGGAAAACAGTATGGAGGTTCCTCAAGAAGTTAAAAATAGATTTTCAATTTTATTACCATAAAAGGCACTTCTATTAACATATTTATGTCTTTTGGTGAACCTCTGTATACATTCCTATCAGGTATATAGTTAAAAATGGAATTGCTGGATCATTGGGTATGTCTATGTTAAGCACTGATAGATACTTCAGAAAAGTTTTCCCAAGTGATTGTACCAATTGGTTGTACCTATTTATACTTCCACCAACAGAGTAGGGAAGTTCTAGTTGCTCCACATACTCACCAATACGTAGTATCAGCAACCTTTTCCATTTTAGACATTCTCCTAAGTATAACTGATGTACAGTAACTTTATATATTAAAAGTACACTTTGATGTACTTTGACATATATACATATATGTAACTATCACAATGGAGACAGAGAATATCACCATCTCTCCTATATTGCCTTGTGCTCCTTGGTAATCCATGCCCACCTTTCTACTTACTCCTGTCCCCAACACTGCAGCAAATATTGATCTGCATCCTGTCACAGATTAGTTTGCATTCAAAAATATTTACACACATGGAATCAGACAGTATGAACCCTATTCTATCAACATCATTGTTTTGAGTTTTATTCATGTTATTGTGGGTATCGATCATTCATTCCGTGTTATTGCTGACTAGGATATGCCACACTTTCTTCACCGATTTACCTCCTGATGGATATAGGACTTTTTTCTAATGTTTAGCTACATAGCTGCCATGAATATTTACATACAAGTTATTATATGAGCACATGCTTTCATTCTGCTAGGGTAATACCAAGGAGTTTCTCCAAACAACTTTTTCCAAAGTTGTTTACCATTTTACAACCCAAGCAAAAATACACAAGAATATCAATGACTCCACATCCTGACCAATACTTGGTATGACCGTTTTTTTAAATTTTAGCTATTCTAATGGGTAGGGTACCTCATTGTGGTAATATTATATATTATTACTACTATTCTATAATTCAAATACAATAAACATCACACTTTTAAATAATTGAAGTATTTTTAGTACATTAACAGAATTGTACAATCATCACCACTGATTATAGAATATGTTTATCACCTACAAAATAAACCGTCTGACCTTTAGCAGTCGCTGACAATTTCCCCATTCCCAGACACTAGAAACCACTAATCTACTTTTCATTTCTATGGATTGGTCTATTGTGAGATCTTCATAAAAAATGAAACATGTACATTTTTGTGAATGGTTTCTTTCCCTTAGCCTCATGTTTTGAAGGTTCATCCCTGCCATACCTCCCTTATTCTAAGTCAGGTCAAATAAAGACGAGGTCTGTGAATGAAACTTTTTCAAGGACCTTCCAGAAAGGTAAAACAGTGAAAACTCCCTGTGCGTGGGATTTCTTAGAAAGCTCTACAGGTGGCCTGACCTTTCCAGTGACTTTTGGGCTGCCGGTTTTCATAGTGTTGGTTTTCAAAGCTACATTAGAGAGAGAGAGTGGTGAAAATAAGTTTAAAACCCAAAAAGTTCACTGCTCTTGCCAAGAAACAGTTACTTCTGGGGGCTGCTCAGATGGCTCCAAGCATTTGGTTAATTCCCAGAGCTCTGAAAAGTTGATTTTGATAATTTTACCAATGTTCTCATTGCTTTTATGGAGTAACAAGTTTTTGGATGCCCTTCCTAACCAATCGATTTTATGGTGTGAAAGCAGTCTCGCAAGTCCTAAGTGAGCTGTTCTTTTGCTGGTCAAGTCACAGAGCTATAAAAACTATTTTTTAAAATGCACATGAAAACAGTTGTTTCATATTCTAACATGTATGTTGGCAGTATAGTGGACATAAAATGTATGAAGAGATACTCAATTTTACCACAATCTCTTTCTGATAAATTTGAACACTGTTGCCACATATCTTTGAAGACAAGCAAGTTTTAAACCACTTAGAGCAGCTCTTTGAACTGTGAGCTAAGATTTTATTAATGTTCTACATATGGCATCTTATTTCCTGGTAAAGTCCTGGTGACCATCATCAGTCTACTACATAAGTTAAATGTACAAGTTTTGGCGGGGGGGGGGGTGTATGTATGTATGTGTGTATTTTGGCCAATTCCAAATACCTGGTACGATGTTGTATGCCAGGAATAGTTTAATTTTTTGTTTTCTTCTTTAAGATAAAGTGAAATAGTTTTATTTCCCATTTCTTAGGAAAAGAGACTTTTTTCCCTTTCCTTTTCTTCAGTCGTAGAAAAAATAGAAAGTAAGTTCAACTATAAAATCTATGTACTTTAAATTTCTTATCTGATGTAAAATTAGACTAATCTCACTGCCAGTTTCAGAATTTAAAGGATTATCTACTCCTTTAATGAAGAAAGGACAAAGCTTTGCTCTTCCTTCTTTCAGAGAGTTCTGATTACAGGTCTTACTTGCTCTCTGGTGCTTGTGATGAAAATAAATGGAATGGAATCCCATTTATTTAACACCAGTGGACGTGAAAAAGGATCAAACATATTCTAGACTCAGGTGTTTCTTTCTATATATAATATGCGGATATCAGACGATAAACTTAGATAATTAGAGCCTATTAACAATGTAGAGCTGTGTAGTATTCTAATTTTTATAAGACATTTGTATTATTTGGCAATGTTATAATAATTTTTCACATTTTTAGTACCAAAACATTTCATAGAGAACAACTGTATTAGGGGAATGAAATTATTCCATAGTTTCATTAATGTTATTAATACTTCAGCAAATTTTTCTGAACCTTTTTTCCCCCTCTTAAATGGATATTGGAAATGACAGAAGAAGGTGGTTGAGAAGGATGGAAGTCATCTTTTAGTACTGTAATCCTTTTCTAGGCCTTGTCTTTTTGCCTCAATAAATGTAATAATATGATTATCATTTTAACTTACAAAAGCCATTAAATTATACAGAAGTACAAGGGTGAAATGACAAACATTACATAAAACCACTATCAAATGTACGTATTTTCTCCCATTTACTTTACACTCATCTCTTTCTATCTACCTGCCTATCCATCTGAAATAAAATATTAAGGCATCCCCTTTACACTCCTTGTCACCTTATTATCCTTCCCATCTTCCCAGGGACAAGCATGGTCATGAATTTAGTACTCATCCATGTTTGCATTCTTTGCCACATTTGTTTCTAGGAACAATATATAGTGTTGTTTCTTGTTTTGTAATTTGCCAAAAGGTTATCATACTATACGTATCTTTTTGTAATTTGCTTTTCATTGTTCTCAACTCAATATTAGAAATGAGAGAGGGGAAGATCTCTCTCTATATATATATATGTATATATAGAGAGAAATAAATGGATTATATATATATACACACACATATACATATATATACATATATACACACACATATATATATAAATATTTTATTCTGTGTGAAAAGTAGTAGAACTGGGGGGTCTGATTTCAAATTAACACTTAGAAACAATGCAGAGAAGCACTTTAAGGCAATGCAAGCCAAACAAAAGTCAGGGAGTAGAGAAATGAATAAACAAAGCACATCGTTTGTATTTACCATCTCAGAAAAGCAAAGAACATACCTGACTCCAGGCAGAAATATTCCACATTACAAAAGAAGTTAATTTGTTACTCCAGCACAAAAACTGGGAGAACACCAAAAAGCATAATCTTTTAGTCTCCAGTACATGCTTGTTATTAATATTTTTAGGGAATTTATTGGAAGAAATTTTCTCCATTAATAGTGGCTAAATAAATAGTTTATCTACATTATTCTCCAATTAATTAGAAGATATTTTGAATGATGATGTCATTTATTTGAAAGCAGACCATATGATAATATTTGGTTTTTCAAAATCAGGGAGACTAATGAATATTTTTTGAGCACCTATTCCTTGCTCGTAACTAAGCAATAGGGATTTAACAGTGAACAAAAACAGGCAAAGTATTTCCTTTGAAACAGTTGCTATTTTAGCAGAGTAAGAGCAATGATAAATAAACATATAATTTCTCAGTTGATGGCATTTATCTAAAGTAAAATAAATCAGAATGAGGGGTCTAGAAAGTTGAATGCCCTGTTGAAGGTGGGGATGGTCAACCAAGGAAGGTCATTCAGATAAGAGGACTTTGCAGCCAAGACTTTAAGGAACTAAAGGATTAAGCCATGTGTATAACTGCACATATAAATATGCATATAAATTATAACAAAAGAATTCCTAAGATTGGAATATACGTATCTTACAGCAACAAGTAGACCTTCTAAGATAAACTTTATGTTCTAATCCGTAACAAAAATTATTAGTTCATGTTTTCTATTTCATTCTGAATGCTACTGACTTTGTTTCTCTTCCTATAAGTAAACTTATAAAAAAAAATAATTGGGGGTTATATTTGAATTGTCGTGGATCATAAAACAGTGTCTCTATTTTACAAATGAAGTTTCAGTTAGGTTTGCCCAAATTCTCAGAATGAGTAAGAGACAGAGCAGGAACACAAACCAACATCTGCTCGTCTTCAGTAGTAATCCTCTCACCTGAAGCAAAGTTTACCTCAGTTCGATATGACTTCCTTCTTGATGGTTGCAGAAAGTGCTGCCTTAATTCCTAACTCAGTGCTTTTCTCTCTGAGATGCCCTTTGCTTCCTTGGCCTGCCTCTTCACTACCAGTGAACTCGTCTATGATCCCTCTCTGTAGCAAGTCTTTCCTATAGGAATGGGTTTGAATACTCTCCTAAATCCTGCTCTGTTTATAATCTTACACTTCATGTGTGGGTCTAAGACAACTAAAAAGTCGATGTTAGAATTCTTAATTTTTCCTGTTTTTATAATATTGGCCTTAGCTCTAGATCCTGGAATTTTGAATAGCACTTAATTATTCTGAGTTGTAACCCAACAAAGGTCACTCAAAACCATTATGACTATTCCCATTCCTTTTTTTCATGACCATAGCAACAGTATTCTGTATTACCAAATTTGGCAAAGACAAAGACAGTTGTCGAAATGTGCACGTTATTTAAGTTATATGAAACCTCTATGTTTATTTCCAGTGGAAAAAATCCAACCCTTTATTTATGCTCTGCTTTTATTTTAGCTGTTGCAATATTTTGTGGGTCATTATTTAACACTTAAAATGCTAGGTCCTCATTATAATAACTGGCTAATCTCTTAGTCATTTTTCCCACAGAATGAAAGTTTAACTTTTATTTGCACTAAGAGTTTGTGACCAGTTAACTGGTCACTAATGATTTGAGTTCATATATTAAGTAAGTTTAATTTGTTGATGGTAATTCAAAAGGAAAGCAGCACTGTGACAGCTTAAGGGGTGGATCTAGAAAGGGGTCTGCATATAATTATTTGATGCCACATATTTGTAACCAATTTTCATTAGATCATTACTCTTATTAATAATAATCTGACATACTGAATAAAATCATAAATCTCATTGTCTTAAACAAAAGCATACATCACTTCTGTCTGGAAGCAAATTTAGTAGACCTTAATTATTGAAAGCTACAGAGCTTCTCACCTAAGTTAATTCATAATAATCTGGATTTTATTTTTTTTCATAATAATCTGGATTTTAAAATGAAAATATCCACTACCATAACGTTTTCTAATAGTTAGATAAAGTTTTATCAAACTTTGCATAGTAACTACAGAGCTCATGCTCATTATGTGCTAGTTTTCTTTCCTCTTTTATCCACAGAATAGGTAACATGAAGATGGAAACACATGGTCCAATTGTTCTATTTAGAATCCAGACTCTAGAAAGTACCTGGGTGGCTCAGTTGGTTAAGTGACTGACTCTTGATTTGGGCTCTGGTCATGACCTCCGTGTCCTGTGTTAGGCTCAGTACCCAGTGCGGAGTCTGCTTCAGGATTCTCTCTCCCTTTGGTCCTTACCTCTCACTCTCTCTTTCTCTTTCTCTCAAATAGATAAATAAATAAATAAATCTTAAAAAGAATTTAAAAAGAATCCATGCTCTGGAATCTCAACACCACCACTTTCTGGCTCAAAACATTAGAGAAATCTGGAAATAGTTGTGAGCCAATCGTTATGGTTATTATTTAGAAACAGAACTCCAGAACTTATAAAGGGATTATACACAGAACAAAGCAGGTCCACAGATCAGGAAGATCTGGAATAGAAGATAGGGAACCACACTAGGGCTTCACACTCATAATACAAGCAACACAGGTCCTTAAACTGAACTACAAGGAAAACCAAACCTTAGCAAAAATTTAATTAGAACCACTGTTACTTTTCTAGATAGGATAGGAGTTATGGTAGGTTAATGAAGATATTAAAATGAAGCCAGGATGTGCCACACTGTCCCCAACTTATCTACTCCCTCAGCATGAAGACAGACAATATATCAGGGAGCTCCAGAGACTGTTTATGGGCACCCTCACACCAACTTTACCTCTTTTATTGGTAACTCCCACCCCTTTCAACGCTTCTTTGTCAGTGTTCAGGTTCTTCAATAGCTTTGTCCCAGGTAATATGTATGAAAATGAGAAAACACATGGTGCCTTTGATAGCTCTAGTTCAAAGGTCTGAGCAGGAGTCCAAGGCAAGCCTCGTAGCCAGCCTTTATGCTGTACCTTCCTCTCGTAGTGTTTTACTCCAGTCATGCTTGTGTTTAGATATCAATACCTTCCAAAAATATAACCTCATTCAATATCACCCAGCTCTGCATCTGGGGATTCTGGCAACTTTTTCTAACATGGAAAAAAAAAAAAAAAACACCTATTTTCAGGAAATAAAAAGTATAAAAGTGTCCTTTTTTTCTGAATCACTTAACATCTGGATTATCCTTCAAAGGGTAAGACATTCAGAGACCTAGTCCAAGCCAGAGTTAGTTTCCTTGACCTTAGCTTTGAATCTAGTTTATTCCATGCCTGGAGAGTAACCTGAGTGCTACCTGAATATACTATAGGGAAAAAAATTGTGTTCCAGTGGAAAACTGTACTTCCTGAATCTGGTTCCATGGGACCTATTTTACAACTCTGGAAGTTGCAGATACTACCAAGTATAAAATAAATCTTGTCTACAGACATGCAAATAAATTATTTAGAATGGAGAGGCCACTCCCCCCTTTCTCTCCCCAGCCCCCACATCCTTGTGAAAAAGATTGTATTGTGTCCATTTGCTCATTTATGTTTATAAATATTTCTGTTCTTTTGAATTCACCTTCAAACATACTATAACATGTCTGATTACTATACTGTGAGTATAAAATAAAATGTTTAACATGTTCATTTTACAATTGTATGAGCCATGGTTTTATCCTTTTTTAATTTGAAAATTACTTTTAACATTGAAGGTCTTCCACTGAGATGTCTAATGGATATCTGACAGAGCCACGTAAACTGGATCACCTGGAAAGTGCCCAGACATATTCCAGAAGTCAATGTAAAGCAGAACTCTGCTGATTCTGTTATTCTAATTTTAATTTTCCTCTCAACTATTTTTGTGTTTTTTGTTTTTATTTTTGATTTCATTTTGATTAATGAGTTATTTGATGTTCCTGTAAATAAATTATAAGAAATCTATTTTCTGTTCAGTGGGACTTTATTTTTTATTTGGTTTTAGTTAATGGGTTATTTGATATTCTCTGTAAATTAATTATAAGATCTATTCTCTTTTGGGTGGGTAACAGAATATCTACTTAGTTGGTCTTTTTATATTTATTTGTTTGTCATTTTCGAGCTCAGATCAATTAAGAATTTCATGCCCATTGGAAAGAGAACAGTTCTTTAGTATCTGAACCAGTGAGTTTTTGTGTGTCAGTGTTTATTGTTGATCCGTGGCTGAAATTTTAGAAATGAAAATGTAAGTTCTATATCATTATGTCTATATGTCAGTGTTTCAGGAAAAAATTATCCCTCATTCTGTATTTAATATTTCCTATTTTATACATACATAGAAATATACAATATAATCTACTTACTGCTAGCTAGTAATGATAGATTATAAGGTGTATTAAAGTAAAGGGGCACTGTTAGGACTGGCTTATGGAGGTTAATAAGGACGTATATATATACATATATGCACGCGCACGTGTGTGTGTGTATAGTATTCCTAAACGCCCAAGAAAATAAGGAAGTTTGATTTCTAATACTTCAAATATACTAGACTAAGAAATTATTTTTAAAAAACACCAACTCAAGGGCGCCTGAGTGGCTCAGTGGGTTGGGGCCTCTGCCTTCGGCTCAGGTCATGGTCCCAGGGTCCTGGGATCCAGCCCCGCATCGGGCTCTCTGCTCAGTGGGGCGCCTGCTTCACTTCCTCTCTCTCTGCCTACCTGTGATCTGTCTCTCTGTCAAATAAATAAATAAAATGTTAAAAAAATTAAAAAAAAAAACACCAACTCAGAAACTTTTAAAGAATCTAAGCATAGATAATTTAGGTAAATCTTTATCAAAAATTAATTAATAATTTTGGTTTAATAAAACAGCTATGTCAGGGTGCCTGGGTGGCTCAGTCAGTTGAGTGTCTGTCTTTGGCTCAGGTCATGATCCAGGGTCCTGAGATCAAGCCCTGCACTGGCCTCCCTGCTCAGCGGGGAGGCTGCTTCTCCCTCTCCCTCTGCCCCTCCACCTTGCTTGTGCTGTATCTCTCTCTCTCTCTCTCAAATAAATAAGTAAAATCCTTTAAAAAATAAAACAGCTATGTCTTCTCTGATTTACCAGTGTTAACTATAGTATAAGCTTAAAATTGGAGTAAAGCTAAAATAATTCATACTTCATATTCTAGAAAATGAATGGTATAAATTTGTGTTAACTAAATTGAATCATTATTATGGCAAATTTTATTTCAATAGTAATTATGTTTTACTGTATGTCCACTTGAACATAATTTTCGGGATCTTAAGGTAATTTACAACTTTGAACTGGTATTAAGTTAATAGATATTCATAAAATGACTCAATCATTTCTAATTGAGAATAAAATACAAAAACAGTGATCACTGCATTTAGTTTAGATGGTTTTGTATCTCATTTTTATATGCTACATAGAGGCATTTTTGACTGTGTTAGTGAATATATTGTGTTCCCTCCCTCCCCATTTTACCATTTCTGTTATTTTAAAAAGTTGTATAACAGCTGTTACTAGCTATAGAAAATTGTGTCATGTATTAATCAGCTCTGCAAATCTGCTAAAATAGAGAGTATGAGACGACAGCTCTTAATTATCCACATCACCTGTTCCCTGACAATGCAATCATAAACAAGATTTGAACTTTGTTTTTGCTCTCTAAATTTCTTTATACTCTTTAAACTTACTGAGGATTCCAAAGAACATTTCTTTATATGTAGGTAAGTTATAACTAGTGATATTTACTATATTAGAAATTGAAATTATAAAATGTATTAAATGCTTACTGATTCATATGAAGATAGCAATGATATGTGATCAATGTTTATAACATCTTAGTAATTTTACAAAGTTAGTTCTGAGCTCACAGATACCCTGAGATCTGGCCTAAGTATCAGTTTGTTCCAGACTATGAAAGAGCATAATGACAGACAAAATTGGAAAATTAAATTTGCCTTGATTTACTGCATGAGTCCAGAAAGCTATAAAATGCATTAAAATCTGAGCAAATTTATTCAATTTTTGTTCCTTGGTTTGTTTCTTATTGCCCTCACCTACAACATGAAGGGTCATTCTCTTTTCTGTGCAACCTGATGAGATAGCACAGATTCTATATCTTATTGAAATAATTGTCGTTATATTGACTTTAAGTCCTTGTTTATTTAAGTAAATAAAGCTTCCTCAATTAGGAAGCAGCTAAGTTTAATTACCTCCTATGTTAAAATATTTTACTTTTACTTTCAAATGTGTAGTCAATTATAATTTTTCAGGTACTTATGATTTTAAATTAAATTTTTAAATTACCAGACAAATTTGATTTGGGCTTCCTGAATACAAATCTTAAATCTAAAATGAAAGAAAATAAAAATTTTATGCTTAAACTATCTTTGAGATTTCCCAGAATTACCCTGGAAAGTCATATTTATTTTTTTCACCTTATACAAAGACATAGAAACAGAAATATTTAGCGTATTTGAAATATGCAAGAAATAATTAGCATATTTGATATATTACTATTTATGAGTTTTGGTGGAAGAATTATCAAATGGAAAAGCTACTCAGTCTTCCATAGGTTAAATTTATGTAGTTAAAGTGTTACTAATATTTTAGAGATGGATATAACTATTTTAGAGATGGCATATTCCATGGGAGGTCTCCATAAATTGTTCAGTGCCCTTGCTTTCTATAGTATGTTTAAACCTCAGAAACACTAAAATATATAGTAAGAAATAGTTCTGTAAAGGTTTTCTATACTTATGAGAATCTTCATGGTGGTTTGACTAATGACATTAGACAAAAGCAATCTGGTGTTAGCAGCCATAAATTATTATTTAAAGTAGAACCACCCTACAATCCAGCAATTGCACTACTAGGTATTTATGCAAAGAATACAAAATTACTAATTCAAAGAGATACATGCACCCTGATGTTTATAGCAGCATTATCTACAATAGACAAATTATGGAAATGACTCCAATATTCATGACTGATTAATGGATAAACAAGTGGTAGATATAAACAAGGGGATATGACTCAGCCATAAAAAAGAATGAAATCTTGCCATTTGCAAAGATGTGGATGGAGATTATTGTGCTAAGCAAAATAAGTCAGTCAGAGGAAGACAAATACCATATGGTTTCACTCATATGTGGAATTGAAGAAACAAAACACATGCGCATGGTGGGGGGAGAAGAAAATGAAGAAAGAGACTCCTAGAGAGAACAAACTGATGTTATCATAACAGAGGTGGTAGGGAAATGGGTTAAATAGGTGGTGGGAATTAAGGAGTGCACTTGCTATAATTAGCGCTGGGTGTTGTAGAGAAGTGTTTTATCACTAAATTCTACACCTGAAACTAATATTGCATTGTATGCTAACTGGAATTTAAATAAAAACTTAAATGTTTTTATGGCTGTAACCTTACTTTTTAAATTTGGATTTAGCATCTTCTAGACCATTAATGTTTAAGTTTACCATGCATAGCAATACTAAAAATGGAGTTTGCCATTGTTATTTTAATACAAATATTTAAGACTCACTTCAGACACACTGAGTCTCTTTATAGTCTCTATATGTTATATGTTCTTGCTGTACTCTTGCTGAAAACTTGGTATATTTTGTGTGTGTGCATGTGTATCTATATATATATAATGTTACCTCAATAATTTTTTCCTTTTTAAAAATTGTTCATTTTAGGGGCACCTGGGTGGCTCATTTGTTAAGCATCTGCCTTCAGCTCAGGTCATGATCCCACGGTTCTGGGATCAAGCCCCAACTTGGGCTCCCTGCTCAGCGGGGAATCTGCTTCTCCTTCTCCCACTCCCCCTGCTTGTGTTCTCTCTCTCACTGTGTCTCTGTCAAATAAATAAATAAAATCTTTAAAAAACATACATGTACTATTCATTGTATTCTTTGAGAATAACCTTAATCATTATACTTATAGGCATTTTGTCTAAAACTTTTCTGGGGGACTGACATTATCTTTTTATTGCCCCACATGCCACAGCATCAACCTAATTTTCTTGTCGATTGTATTAGTCTTGTTATGAATTCTCATCAGATTTTTCACTTTTGGAAACTATCAGTAATAATTTGGCCACAGCCATTTTGAATCTCTGCATCTACAGACAGTTTTTGTTTTACTTTGATCCTTCCCCGATTGTTTTGCAGCTGTAGCCTGAGTTCTTGTTTTACTCAAAGAAGGACAATCTCAGAGCTCTGTGAAAAAGGACTGTGCTATGTATCTCAAACAATTGATACTTCAAAGAACAGACTCTTGGATACAGACTTCTAATGTACTTTAGACAACTTTAATACCCTCCAGGGCTACTGAGTAAGAGTTTCCAGAACTTTGTCATTGGAATGCAGAGGCACTCATGAGACTGCTGATCCAAGATCCAGTGAAACAAGAATTAAATAGGACTGGATGAATTGTTGAGAGATGGTTGATATATAGATATGTGTGTGTGTGTGTGTGTGTGTATCTCAATCATATACACACATATGTGTATATATAATAAATTATCTATGCATATGTATTTATATTGCATATTTTACCTATATTACATATGCATAAATATGTGTTGTACATACACACAAATACATAAACTCTTTGTTTTTGAATGATCTGTCAATCCCAACAAATAATTTAATAGACTGTACTGGTAGGCTGAACTGAAACTTTCCAAAAAATGATGTGTTTTCACTGACACCCAGAAATTCAGCAACTTTATTTATATCTCTTTACTTTTCATGACAGTATAGTTATTTCCATAGGTTCTTTAAAAATCTGTCCTCCTTTTTTCCAGGACATATTGGAAATGTTGGTTATGTAACCAAAGACCCGCCCAAAATGTCATGTCAAAGAATGATGTTCCTATAACTGGAGCTGATCAGCCATTTTTTAAGGCACTTTATGGAACCAATTCTTGCAAAGATTTCCCAGAAAAAGTGGTCTGGTATCTGGCTAAAGGGTCCAGCCCTACAGGAGGAAAGCAAGCTCATTCCCAGGCAAGCTAGGAACCTTGGGACATTTTAGAGACCTTGGGAAGAAAGGAACTTCTCAAGTATCTATAAATTGGGGGTAAAATCTGGTGGAGAGAATTTCTTGGATTTGTCTTCCTAGCTTCAGAATAGCAAATAATAAGGGACTTAAAAGGCCCAAACTGAGATTTATTATGAAAACATCCAGTGTAACAAATTTAAGAAGGCCTATATGGTAAGTTAGTACTCTTTCCGCTCTTATGTAAATAACCAGGTCAAACCTAGTAAGATTAGTCATCTTACTTTGTGACCAAATAAAATCATATTTTTATGAGTTTTTTTTTAATAAGGGAGGAAACTGTAAGGAAAAATCTATTCTTCGTAGAAATTATATACTGCTTAAAGCAAATCTTTCTGTTATCTGATTCTGTTTCTATGGGAGCTATTATACAGCTCTGTAAGTTGTAAATTACTGATAGCAATGCAGAATAATTTTTCAGGAAGGAAAAGATGCCTTGGGTGCAGATGCCAGCTACTCACACAAAGAGAATCAGGAATATAGATTTTTTTCCCTGTCTTCAGAACTCAAGTCTTAGCCTCCCTACACTTCTGATACATGAGGCTATGTTCTTAGGTTTCCTGGAGCTCTGATGGGGTATGCTTCTTCCTGTTTAAGTCAGTTTAACCCTGTCTACCTGAAGCTGTATAGAGTTCAGGAGTGTGGAGAACAGGAAAAAGAATTCTTGATCCAGAGTATGAGACTAAACTTGACTAATTTTTCTTTTTTAATTTCAAAAGATCTGAAGGTTTTAATAGTAATTGTCCCTTTGTATTCTTCCCTAGGGACAAATTATGTACTATGAATACACTTTGTATTTTTAAAAACAGTATATCAGAGCAGGAAAAAATAATAGAACTCAGGATGGTAGTGAGTGTGTAAATCCCTGTCACTGTCCCTCCATAAGAAGGGTCTCCGTTTAGAAGCCAAAGAAGAACTTTCATAGGAGCTGAATCTAGCACCTTTCTTCTTTATGACTGAACTACTTGGATACTTTAAACCTTGACTTCAGAGCATGGCAGAGATAGAAGGCACCATTCATCTATTAGAAGAAAGAAATATATTGGAAAGGAAAATATTTGGGATTACTGAAAACAAAGACCACTCTTCACAGAACTTGCCAGCATAACATGTTTTGTTTCTAAGGCCTGAAATATTTCTTTGAAATAACTTCTTTCTTTTAGAGGGTAGAGGGATGAGAACTTACAGGCAGAGAGATTGTAAGTGATATAACCTAAAAGACACTGCCCAGGGCAGTGGCATAGGAAGCTCGAGGAATCTGACATATGAGGGTCATGTATGTGCAAGGAAACAAGCTCTCTGAGAGGCATGGAAGGAGGATGCCGTGGACACAGTTGTTGGTTCTTGACTTCAGTGTTTCCAGGAAGTCTGGACTTGTATCTGACATGCTTACTCCTACCTCAGGAATTTCAGACACAGGATTGGCCTTTGATGCTCTGCTTTGCCGAAGGAAGGAAAGGGACCTGTAATCACAGCAAATTTATCTGTTGGGTTCTGCCTAGACCTAAAGAACCTCTTTGTGCTGACTGTCTTCTCTTTCATGAAGTCCACACCTTAGATCCAGACCACTCTATAGGGTCAGATTCATAACAGACATTGGTCCTGACCTTTAGTATCTTTACTATCAAAAGAACAGACTACTTGCATCCAGGCCTGGGCCCTGCTTAGAGGCTGACACTAGTTTGTTTCAAAGGAACCTGCTGATTTTCCTTTCTTCTGGGACGAATCTGTAACATATGGCTTGTCCTTTTTCTAGGTTTACTTTTTTGAAGAGACTCTCCCTTCTGGGGCAGGCTCAGAAGTGTTTCTTTCTCAACAGGGTCTCTGTCCTTAGCAGAGTGGCTTGCTTTCACTGTCAAGGGGGATCCCCAAACTTCATTTTCTGAATTCTATTCTGAATGAAATCTTGTTCCCTTATTTTGGGTCTAAATAATGTCATGGTTCTTTCCCAGGAACTGAAACTTAGAAATTCATACTCAGGCCACTTTGATGTACCCTCTTTCTCTTCTCCAATTCTCCAGTTCAGTTGCATTATGCCAGTTTACAGGGAATCTGGATGTTTCTATAAATTTTCTTGGACTGATAATATTGGTATAGCAACAACTTAGCGCTCCAGGCCCCAGAGGCCTTGATGAGGTGAGCAGTAAATCAACCCTAGCTGCTTGCTATCAGTCAAGACTCTTACGGACAAGGGAGCCTCCTGTTGAGAAGTGCTGGGTCTTTTTCCAACCTGGCAGGGAACCCTAGTTCCAGTTTACAGTTAAAAAGACACAAAAACACGGGAATTTTTTCTTAATAATCTCAAAGTGGGAAAGCTTTTCAAGTATGGATCAAAAAATAATTTTCAAAAATGATTGGTAAACTCAAATATATGGGGAAAACATTTCCGTATCTGGGAAAAGACACATATACATATGTATACACATACTAAAAAAGCCAAAGACACTGACAGACTGGGAGAAACTATTTTCCACCAAATACAAATGAGCTTGTTTTCTTAATATATAAATGACTCTTATAAAGAAAAAATATTAAAAGATTCAGTAGATGGGGCACCTGGGTGGCTCAGTGGGTTAAAGCCTCTGCCTTTGGCTCAGGTCATGATCCCAGTGTCCTGGGATGGAGGCCCGCATCAGGCTCTCTGCTCAGCGGGGAGTCTTCTCCACCCCCCCACCCCCACCCCGGCCTGCTTGCCTCTCTGCCTGCTTGTGATCTCTGTCTGTCAAATAAATAAATAAATAAATAATCTTAAAAAAAATTTCAGTAGGAAAAAAATGAGTAAATGATAAGAATATAGCTGAAAGAAAAGTAATACAAGTAAAAGTCCTTACTCATAATATATAAACTGCAAATTAAAACCATAAGTTGTCATTTTTTAAACTGCTTGATTGGAAAAGATGGAAAAGTTCAATAAATCTTCACATCAGTTACAGTTAAAAAGGCAAACTTGCCTTTGATTACAGTTAACAGTTAAAAAGGCAAACTCGCCTTTGATTACTGTGAAGGATAAATGGTTCCAACTACCACAGAAGACAATTCCATGGTATCAAATTTGAAATTCATGTGCCTTCACTAACAATTCCATTCTTAGAAATGTATCTAAAAAATTTACCCACAGATTTATAATAAAGAATTTCATCACAATATCTAAATGACAGAAAAGGCTTAGAAATAACAAAAATATTCATCAGCAAAGAGCTAGTTAAATAAATAATGCACATTCATACAGTGTTAAGCTACCCACTGCTTGAAAAGAATGAGCAATTTCCATGGTATGATGTACAACATCCAAGATACATGAGAAGAACGAGGTGAGAAAAATAGTATAGTATGTTAACAGGTGTGTTACCTGATAAAGGCCACTTACCTCTATCTACTTGTATATTCATAGACACTTCTGGGGTAGAAAAAATAAAACCTAGAAACATTAGTGGTCAATTGATAATGATACTGGAGGGCCAAGGAGCAGGTTGTGAGAGGAATTTTTGTTTATTGAATGGTATTTTCAAATTATAGATCATGAATATCTATTACTTGTTCAAAGAATGAATAAAACAATTGATAATAAACAATAAAGTGATAAATTGGTCATCTATGATAATTTAAGCATAGAGGAAAATGTCAAGAAATGTCTGGGTGCTTTTGTATCTATTTAAAATATATACACATTGATTCAAAATGTGTCTATTGTGCGTGTATAAATTTATCTCTGCTTAAAGAATATTTTTTGAAGGTACTATTTTCTTTTTTTTTTTAAGATTTTATTTATTTATCTGACAGAGAGAGAGAGAGATCACAAGTAGGCAGAGAGGCAGGTAGAGAGAATGGGGGAAGCAGGCTCCCCGCTGAGCAGAGAGCCTGATGTAGGGCTCCATCCCAGGACCCTGGGATCAGGGCCTGAGCCAAAGGCAGAGGCTTAATCCACTGAGCCACCCAGGCACCCCTGAAGGTACTATTTTCTTATATATTACTTATCTTAGTAAATTACAATTCAGGCAGTAAAATCAAATATCATCAAATGGAACAAAAGTTATGTTTTGAAAAAAAATGTTAAAGGATAACTAAATCAAAAACTATATTCAGCTCTTAAAATATTTTACTAGTGTTTTATTAAAATATGTTTCATTACAATTAGTAAGATGTTTGGATTTTTTTTATCAGAGTTGCTTATTTTCTGAATAATACTTAAATTTAAGGAGCAAATGACTAACTATATGTTTATATTCTAGATTTTATACCATTGCTTATAAAAAACAAATTAACCTGACAAACAGAAATATTCAAAACTGTCTACCAATTTTTTATCTTTTTATTTAGCTCATTTTATAAACATTTTGTCCACTTGGAGAATAAAATGATCCACCTGGAAGTTATGATTATGATTTCAGTACTAGTCAGTGTTCTCAATTAGCAAAGACCTCTTGTGACCAAAACAGTATCATTTAAACTCACTTGTATGAATTACCAGTTATTTTATTAAAAAGTATTCAGGGATAGAACTATTGTTTGCAGCAGAGTTTAAAGAAACTTACTTGACTTATTTATAGTACCCAGGTCTACGTCAAAATCTTTGTGATTTCTCTTTCATTCTCCCTCTTTTTTCCCCCTCTCATTATATTCTCCTTTTCATAGGAGGAATCACAGTAATCAACTGTGAGTAGAAGACAGGATCAGAAACTCAATTTTTAAATTTTTAACTGGTTATACTATTTAAATTTTCTATCTATAGAATACAGAATAATAAAGGTAGTGTTTGCATTAACTATAAAAACATGCTGTCTAGATCCCTGGGAATTAGGAATTTCTCTCCCCCTTATTTATACTTTAAAAAAATGATTATGACGATGGAAGGTAAACATTTTGGTAGAACTTATTTAAAAACCTAGGTCCTATGTGACCACTGACTATACAATCATTTTCAGATCCCAAGATGATAGTGTGAGGAGAAGCAGTTCATCTGGGAGGTGACTCTGATAGGCATTAAGAGAGGAGCAGGCTCGTGAGACAGAGAAGGGAAGACAGCCTACAAAGAGCACATTCTCATGTCAGCTAACTGGATCTTAGCTCTGCTGGGATGAAGCTCTGGGTCAGGATGGCATACATATCTCGGGCTCATCCCTCCAAGGGATTGCAGGCTGAGCATTAATTCTCTGGCCTTTCAAGCCTGCAGAGGCCTCGGGAGAGCCAGGAGAATCTTGGACTGACAGAATCCTCAGGGAGCAAGAAGTAAAGGCAGTTGTACTTCATTCACCACCATAATAGCTGAGAGGGGATGGGGTGGGAAGCTCTAGGTCTGACTTAAATACCTTGACAATTAGTTGAAGTGACAGTACATTTGATTACAACTTCTACAGTCCCCAAGTTCCAGGGTGTCTTCTCTCTCTACTGCTCTGATTTGGTCACTCCTGAGTACCGAGAGCTGGTAAAAACTTCCAGAGTGGGACGCCTGGGTGGCTCAGTTGATTAAGCCGCTGCCTTTGGCTCAGGTAATGATCCCAGACTCCTGGGATCGAGTCACGCATCGGGCTCCTTGCTCAGCAGGGAGCCTGCTTCTCTCGCTGCCTCTGCCTGCCTCTCTGCCTACTTGTGTGTACTCTCTCTCTCTCTCTCTGAAAAATAAATAAATAAAATCTTAAAAAAAAAACTTCCAGAGTGGACTTCTCTGGAAGGGGAATGAGGTCAGCTGGAAAGCAAATGAGCCTCAAATACACTATGGGTATGGTGCTCATTTATGCTTGCCTATAAAGAAGGTATTCTGCTTCTATGAACATCCTCAGTTTTTGTTAGGAATGCTCCTCCCCCATGCACACACTCTCAGATCACATGAAGCAGAATAACATGCCAGTTCAAGAGGCAGGTTAAATCCTAGGATCTGTGCTAAGAATACCAAAAAGACACCACTTTTTTGCTCTAGAACTGACATTGGAAAGATTTTGGCTCTGGTACCTCTGTCTGACATGAGATCATGGGGAAGAGACTCTTTCTGGGAATGAGTCAGCATGATGAAAGAGAACTGAGCTCAAGAGAGAAATTAGATTCAGGGGCATCATTTAGGAGTGCAGACCCTTTTTCATCCATGCCCAAAGATCAACACTGGGTTCCTGGAACTTCCTAAAATAAATCAATTGGAGTGAGACTTAGATTTTTAATCCATAGGTGGTTTTCCCCCCCACCACCACCACAAAGATTTATTTATTTATTTATTTGAGGGAGAGAGAGAGAAAGGGGGCAGGGTGGACAGAGAAAGAGAGAGTACATGAGCAGGCCAAGGGACAGAGGGAGAGGGAGAAACAGAATCCCAAGCAGACTCCCTGCTGAGCGGGGAGTCCAAAGGGGCTCAATCTCATGTCCCCAAGATCATGACCTGAGCAGAAATCAGGAGTCAGATGCTAATCAACTGAGTCACCTAGGCACCCCAAATTCATAAGATTTCTAAATGCAACATGGATTATCAGATTATTATAATATAGGAAGAAACTTTAATGTACTATTTAAGGCATTCTCAGCAATAGGCAAGACTTTAATAAATAGAAACTAGTGTGACCTTAGGTAAATGCCTTAGTATCCTTAATAGTAAATTGAAGTAAATCACCATGCTGACATAGAGGTGTTGTGAAGGCTAAAAAAGTTAATGAATGCAAAGTCTTTTGTATAGCTCTCAGCACATCCTATTGTGATCTCATGAAAGCTAGGGTTATATCAAGTACCTATTTTTTCGAACACTATAAATCCAGCACCAGTTATACTATTTGCACAAAGTAAACCATCAACAAACAAGTGTTGCACTAATGCATGGATGAAAGGAAGTAGAAATGATATTCAAAATACTGAGCAATTACTATGGTATCAGTACCATCAGTAGATACTGAGAAACCATAAACAAATACAGCCCTATTGGCATGCATGCCTACTGAAAATAAGCTGAGATGAGTGAGAAAACAAATATTAAAATGCAAATTATATGTAAATATTTCCATATATACAGTATATAGTACTTTGCAAAATTCCAAAGCTTTGGATATCTTTGGTTTTGCCTTCAGAGAAGACTATATCTGGTGATACTGCCCAGTGGCTATTATTTTATAGAAAAGAACATTACCAGAATACAGTGCCTTGATTATAGAACTCTTGTATATAGAATACTTTACACTTGAGAAAAGAATCACGAATGTACATCCCTCCCATGTTTTCCCTTACAAGCAATGTCTGGCCTGTGCTGTATATTTCTGTTGCTAAGAGGATACTTTGAGATTATTTGCTTAGTATATGCATGCCACTCCCATGGAAGTAACTTCATTTTAAAAGATTTTCAATATGTGTTGGGGCTGACTTTACTATCCTGAATCCTGATCCCCTTTGATAAATATCATTTTTAATGTTTCCCTCCACCCAACATATCTTAGAATATTACTGAGAATAAGAGAGTTTAAGGTCAGGCCTGTGTCACATGGAAAGGTCAGAGTAGAGCCAGAATGCAAACACAGCTTTTCTTACTCTTAGTTCTTTAAAACATACAAAGCCTAGGTCTGCCCTAGGACAGAATCCCATGGTAAAACTAAAAACCATATTCAGCTCAAGTAACCTATTCAAGAACTCAAGAATATATCTGTCAAGTTGCATGCTATCTTTTTTTTTTTTTTTTTTTTTTTTTTTTTTTTTAACCATCTCACTTTACAAGGGTAACTTTCCCATAGTCTCCACCTGCTCCAGGAACACCTCTTCCTTTTACCTCTTGCTCCTCTTTATATGTCTTCAGAAAATAGTAACTGATTTCAATATACATCCATTAATTCACCGAAAAAATGTTTGCTTAGAGCTTTGTGATTTCAAGCACAAGCCACTGCACTAAAAACAATTCAGGTAAAACATAATAAGGATCCTAAATTCCCTGAACCAAAAATAAAATTATAATATTCAGGTTTCCTATTTGCCAAAGTCAATGGAATATTTCACAATCAACTGGTGATTCAAATGATCTATTCCCAGAGTAAACATTGTTTTATCCATGGTAGGCTGTTGCTTGAGCAGAACTAAATTGTATTTGACATTCATTGGATTTGGCAAGTGCCATCACTGTTTAATCAGTTACTCATCAGCATTGTTTGTCATTATTGTTTCTAAATCACAAACAAGTCAAAGATCAACAATTACTTGGTACTTTGGGTTTCAATCAAAATAAACCCAATAGAGTATATCAGTCATATCCCATCCCACAACCTACCATTTCATTGTAGTCTCAGGAATAATTGCTCCAACATAGCAGATGAGATCTCCCAAGATAATTTTCCTTTCTTATTTATCAACAATCACAAAAGCTACATTTCACTGCAGATAAACCATCCATCTTCAATTTATGATTTTTTCCCCTTTGTGTACAAAGGAATTGAATAGGAATCAGGAAATAAAAGGTAAGCATTCCAGTTAAAAGAACAAGTTCTCTATTGATTTTCTACTTCATCCTGTAAAATCTCTTTCTTTTCTAGAACTGTTCCCTTCTTGCAAATGTCAAAAAGGAAATGACCTTTGCAGTATTTCAAACTAAAATATGTATCCTAGTATGGTAATTATTTTATAAAAGGTCAAAAAACATTTTACAATGTAAACATTGCTGGTCCAGAAAGCAACATAAATTTTTTAAATTATACTATTTAAAATCAATGAGGGTATATATATGTATATACATTATATTAATGTCTGTACATATATATATATACACACTCACACATATACCTACACATTTTATATGTTCATATGCAAGATGTTCTCTTTTTTCTGAAACATGACCTGCTATGACTTTCGAATAACTGAAAAACACTTACATTCTTCAAGAATATTTATTGCCTATGCAATAAATTTCATTTTGTATTCTTTCTAATGCACACAAATTATAGGCAAGCACTACAAGGGAAGTTCATCATATACACATAAGTATATCAATACAAGTGAGGTAGTCAATAGTTGCTTACTAACTTTTTATGATGAACTAAATTCTAACTCTGATGTCTACAGAACACAACTCTTTAATAGTGACAATCCTTACAAGCGTACACTATAATGTTAATATAGAATAGCTTCATATGTTTATACTAAATAATATGTATATAAATTCATCATAAATTACTATATGATATATAGTATATTATAAATACTGGTACTATATGACATAATATAAAATCTAAGTAAGTACTAGGATAATACTAAGAAATTGTCAAAATATTTTTTATTCATCCATACGTACATTTCCCTTACAAATAGTTTAAAAGCTAAAGATGTAGAAATAATCTAGTTACTTCTCGGACAAATCTACAAATGTCTATTTTCTTAACTATAGATCATAGAAAGAAGAGCATGGCATTACTACATCATGACCTTTTAGGGAAATGAACTATGTCTCCAAGATCCCACGCCAAAACTCCCTGTTATGTGAACTATCTTTCTTAGTAACTCAGTTCTTAAAGGTGGCAAAAGTATGTGCTTTGGATCGAATATCTGGGCTTTCAACGGAGAGACAAGTATATGATATACAACAGAGTAATTCCAATCATCAGAGCATCAGAAGTCTACTTGGATAAGAGATACATTTTAAATGGTAAGAGTACCTGACCTAGTACTTTGATACTTTTACTGACAAGTAACAGAAAACAACTCTGGCAGCTTCAGGCAAATGGAAGAATATCTATTTAAGCAATACTATGAGTTTATAGAGCATTTGGAGTTTAGAGACCCAGGCTTAGCAAAACAAAGACACATGTTAGGGTAGACAGCTACTGAAAACACAGACTTTTTCTTTCTAAAAGGAAAAGTTCAGGTACCACTGCTGTAACTGATGCAGTGAATGACTTCTAAAAGTTCCTATCACATCATTTAATCAACATTAAAAATTCTAGATAGGCTGATTAAATTTAAATTAAAAAAAAATTCTAGATAGGGGTATGCAATTAGTTAACCTAACTCAGAAACTAAGTTAAATCTAAGCTATGACCTGGGTCTCAGGTTGGAGAGAGGGAGGATCTGATTGCTGAAGCTTCAATTTTAGAACATGCAGTATAACCTCTCACTAAAGCTACCTAAAATACAGAATTCCTCTTCAATAGGAAGAAGGGGGTGAGTACAGATTTTTTTTTTAGAAGCAAGTATTCACTATACTTATACATAACAGTAAGACAAACTTTCCTCCATTCTATGACATCTCATAATAATCTTCTGAAGTTAATGCCATTCATTTATCTATTCATTTCACTTGCTTATTATCATTTGCAATGACTAAAATAATAGATCCCCTAAGAACTGGGAGTTGCCTCTATTGTTCAATGTTTTATCCCCCTGATCTAGGCCAGATATTGCTAATCAACACGTAGGTAGCCAGTAAATATTTGTTGAATTAATTGATAAAGGAATGGATGTAGTAACAAATGGAAAGCACTACTTCCGCAAGGTCTTTGCTCAATTCAATGCTTTTGAGTCACTTGTGACCCAACTTTGAAGGCTATTTGCAACTAATTATTATCATATAAAAGCCTTGACTAAAGGAAAGATGAGTAGCTTGCCACTGTCTTTTAGAGCTTTAGCAGTTTTATCTCCACATCCCCTTGTAGAATGCAATTTTTGACCTACTTTCTGTGATGGGCAGTGTGCTGGAGTTAATAATGAACTTGTGATGACAATGAATCAAGTGTGAAGCAGCTGCTTCTGCCTGGTCCTTCCGAAATTGTTTCAAGCTTCAAAAAGACATTTTCTAAATTCCAATGGAATTTGGAAGATAAATGTAAGCTAGACTTCTTGCAGGAGATTTCACACTGAATAGTTTCTAACATATAGTTCAGGACTAAGAATCAAAGAAAACAAGATAGATGTAAAATAACTGATGACAATTTTTATGACAAAAATGTAAGAAAGATATTGAATGTTTGCTTTTCTGTGGGTGGATGTGGGGAAGATAATTACACATCAAGATCTAGGCTAAGTGTCCAGCAATTCTGGATGATGTTTTCTGTCTAAAACTTGCTAGTCTTCTAACACCCAGTTCTAGGTACATGTATGCAAAAAAGCTTACCTGAACTTACAAGATATTTTTTCCCTTTGATGCTTCCATTACAACCTATTTTATTTTAAAATTTGCTACATGTTTTTACATTTAGTTCATTTAGTTTATTTATCTGTATGTCCCTACTCAAATGTTATTCCAAACATAGAAAACCCATTTACCAATCCTGTGTCCCTATAACCTAGCTTAGCTTTGTGCAGCACACAGTTTCATACATTTTCTTTGAAATATTAATTGATGTAGGATGAATATTGTTCTGTAACTTGCTGAAAATCAATGATAAATTTGATTTCTGGGTTAAATGAAGAAAGGTAACGTATTAAAATAACAGAACAATTTCTATCCCTGAATGTGGAATAAAATTCTCTTTTATTTGTTAAATAGCATACATTTGCAAGTTAAAAGGAAAAAATCACCAGTAAGTAACTAAGAAGTGAAGACCATTTCCTGAATATGAGAATACAGTTTAGAGACAATAATTACCACCTTTCTTCCCTTAAAAGGTTAATAGAGAGTGGCAACCAAGATTGTTGTCAAGTAACAGGAAAAAAAAAAAAAAAAGGAGATGAGACAGAGAGAGACAGAAGAGGGTATTAAAATACTGAATAAGATAAAGTTTCTTATCTTTACCGGTCTGCCTGGGATTACTTAGGGAAAAAAGTGGATAAAGACTGAAAATTCCAGTGATACATTGTTTATGCCATGGTATTTCTAGGTCCATTTCAATGGAGATTTCAGAGTTCCCTCAAAAATAAAAGGCCCATCTAAAAGTTCTTATGTTTTCCAGTGCCTCTGGACATCCAGTAATTTCTGCAAAGATTCTGGCCATTAGTGATTTCCAGATTTCACAGAGTTTACCAACAGGAAGTACAAAAAAAGAATTTCTCTCATCTTTATAGATAACAGCTCTTGCTGCAATAGGGCCTTTTTATACTTTATTATTTTTATTAACATATAATGTATTATTTGCCTGAGGGGTAGAGGTCTGTGAATCGTCAGGCTTACACATTTCACAGCACTCTCCATAGCACATACCCTCCCCAATGTCCATAATCCAACCATCCTCTCCCTAACACCCCTCCCCCAGCAATCCTCAGTTTGTTTTGTGAGAATAAGAGTCTCTTATGGTTTGTCTCCCACCCGATTTTGCAGATGACATGGTGTAAGTTTTGCTAGACGCTGTTAAAAAAAGAAAAGAAAAAGAAAACAACAACAACAAAAAACCCTCTAAATTTTTACTTCTTTCTAAGGGACATTTGCCTGAAAACCAAGACAATCAAACTTCTTCCTCAAAATTTCAATGAGGGGCAAAACCCTTGAGGGGGATAAGAAAGGCCTCATAAACCTGTGGTACACCATATTCAGTGTACCACACATACCCAGCATAATGCAAAAGTGTCGGATCATCCTCTAAAATACTTTTTTTTAATTATGAAAATAAATATACAGAAGAAAGAGTATTCATAATGTAAATCTTCACATAACTTTTGTATTTAATCTTTGCTGAATGCTTGAGAAAATATTCTTTTTAATTACATTGTAATTGTATGCATTCTTTGTTAAATGGCATACTAAACAAAACTATATAGTTGAAAAGTGAACATTTCCCTTAACTCCAGCCCTCAATGCCCTGGGTCCTATAGTGAAGAAAATAGTACATATGGTTCCCTTCCACTCTTCGATGGACCTGAAGTGTGAGGGAAAACTAAACTATGGTTGTTTTCATCTATTGAGATTTTGAGGTTGTTGATTTCTAAAGCATTATCCAGCCTACTTCTTAGCCATAGGACTAATATTAATTATTTTATATTAGTCATATTCATACTACATTTTTTTCTATAACTTCCTTTTTTTAACTTGGAAAATATATTGACATTAGTCCACGTTAATCTACTTTATTCTTTTTAACTGATGCATTTTATTTTACAGAATTTGTGTAATACCATTCATACGTCAAATTGGTTGAAAGGATAAGTTTAGCAGAGAACTCCAGGTCGACTTAAGCTTCCATAAGGAATAAAAGTGAGTGAACAAAGCAGAAATAATAAACATGGTGAATTGATAAATAGCCAAGGATGAAATGAAGATCAAAAGGGGAATTGGTAAGAGATAGAAGTTTGCTAAAATGTAAATTACCAGGAAAGGAAGAAGCAAAAGGAAATTACTAATCACTTGTCTTTTTGATATTTATATTTATATTTATTTTGGAACCAAGAATACTAATACATTCCCCTATTTAGAATTTAATACAGCTTGTGGAACAATGATAATAAAAATAACCCTTACCACTTGCTGGAAATTTAATATGAACCAGACACTGTACTCTGTATCTAGTCCTTATACTAAACCTTGAAAAGTTCTCTTCAGCAAGTTTTCATTTGATTTATTACTTAGTGAACACTTTCTAGATTCCTCTTTCCTTCACAACTACATATAATCCATCAGCAAGCTCTATGGTCTCTTCTTTCAGAATATATCCCAAATGTGACCATTTCTCATCACTCTCACACCTTCCCTCTAGTCTATGTCATCTACATTTTTAGGAAAGGTATAATATGAAAATTATACACACTTGCCCTCATATAGTTATATATTCAGCAACAAAATAATGTTTTTGGCAGTAAATCAGATTATATCATCCCTCTTATTCATAACCCTCCAGTAGAACAATGAAGTTTCAACTGTGGTTTATTTTACAAAAACACTTATTTCCCCAACCTTGTCTTCTTCCCCCCAGCTCACTGGTTCCAGGCACACTGGCTTTGTTTTTACTCGAAGCACCAAGTTCATTCCTCCTCAGGACTCTTCACTCTCTGGCTTTCCTCTGCCTTGAATGATCCTCTCCCAGAAATTTCCACAGCAACTCCCTCACTTCATTTAATCTTGATCAAAGGGAGGATCTCTCTGACTACTTTGTTTAAAATCATCCAACCACGTAACCACTTCATAATATTATGGTTTTCTTCTTAGAACTAATCATTGTTAGTTATTAGTAATAGATTTTTTTTGTTGTTTATTATCCATCTGCTCTATGGAAATATAAGTTGCGTGAAGGCAGAAACTTCATCTGACCTGTTCTGTATCTCAAGGACCTAATAGCAATGTTGGCTGAATAGGGGCTCCCATAAATATTCATAGAATAAATACTGATCAATAATGCTTTGTTTAAGCATGACCATTTTGGGTTTCAAGCTCAGAATATTATCATTTCCATTTTTTGTTAATAGAAACCCCCTAAAGCTAAATATTTTGGATGTTATATAAGCTGAAATTGTTAGGATTTTGTAGCCTTTTTCACAATAATTAATAGCATCAATACAACTGTTTAAGTTGTAAAAGCTCAACCTAGCTTCTGTTAGCAACTGATGATGGTAGTATAATGTTTTCTTTCCTGAGTTCACTAGTTCTTTACAAATCATACAAGAAGCTTGTGTACTCTTGTTAAACAAGCTCAGAATTCAAGACATTTGACACACAGCATAGCTTGCCAATTCCATCACCTTTAGAAATGACATTGGTTTTGTCCTTTCCTCTTTGCTTTGTGTACTTGTAATTACTCAATGATTTCTTGAGAAAATGTAACTTCTGGGGGCATCTGGGTGGCTCAGTGGGTTAAAGCCTCTGCCTTCTGCTCAGGTCATGATCCCAGGGTCCTAGGATGGAGCCCCGCATCGGGCTCTCTGCTCAGCAGGGAGCCTGCTTCCCCCCCCCCTCTGCCTGCCTCTCTGCCTACTTGTGATCTCTCTCTCTCTCAAACAAATAAATAAAATCTTTAAAAAAAAAAAAAAAGAATAGGTAACTTCTGTACAATTTGAAAGTGCAATCCAAACAAATCAGAAAGGCTTTAACCATATGATTCCACTGAATCATCCCAGCCAGTGATCAGGTAATGAAAATAATGTTCCCATTGTGTAGATTAAGACATTAACTCTTCTCTCAGATTCCAGAATCTGTTGTACCACTGTATTCAAATCCTAGCTCAAATACTTCCTAGATATAGGACATTAAACAGGTTGAATAACCTTTCAAAATATTAATTTTTTATTATAAAAATAAATAATAACATCATTTACATGATAAAGATATGGTGTGACTTAAAAAATGAATGTCCTTAGAAGCCATCAAACTCACAAGAACAGCAGGGAATCTTAGTGAGAAGTAAATACCAGAATCATCTAAAGAGGCCCACATCTTTTTTTTTTTTTTTTAAGATTTTATTTATTTATTTGACAGAGAGAGATCACAAGTAGGCAGAGAGGCAGGCAGAGAGAGAGGAGGAAGCAGGATCCCTGCTGGGCAGAGAGCCCGATGCAGGGCTAGATCCCAGAACTCTGGGATCATGACCTGAGCAGAAGGCAGAGGCTTTAACCCACTGATGCACCCAGATGCCCCAAGAGGCCCACATCTTAACTGTCATAGCTTGAACTGAGAATTTTGGGGCCACATTTTAGATTATAATAATGAATAGGTTTTTTTTTATCCATCTGCAAGAGGATTAATTATTTAAACACCAACAGACTGTAATTATGATTAATATCTTCACATAATAACCATTCACAATGCTTCTTTTGCCATATGCATTTACGAGATTAAATTTTTATCAATTTAAAGAACATGTTCACAGAATAATTTCATAGAACCCAGATGAAATTCTTGAGTCATAACAACCTAGGTTCAAATCTCAGCTTACCTCCTTCATAGTTGAGGAACCTTGAATAAGTCCTTTAAAATATTCAAATTGTCAAGCTAGATGACTTCCCAGTTAGAAGAGAAGCAGCACAACTATTCTGGATCAAGTCAATCTCAAACTAACAGTGGTTGGAGAGGTTAGTATTTACCGAATGTTTTTTTACCACAAGTGTAGTAACCATCTGAGATGGTAGCCTAACGTATACAGAAGTTGCATCATATGTTGTATACCTGACACTAATATAACATTGCATGCCAATTACACTTAAATTTATACCTATATCTACATATATAGATATTTACTACTGAGTGTATGCTATGGGATTAGCACTCTGTTAAATACTCTATTTAGTGTTATCTCACTTAATCAACACAAGTGACCTATAAAGTTGACCTTATTATTTGTATCTCCCTTTACAGGTAAGGAAACCAAAGTAGTGTATTGCCTTCTATCTATGTCCCTGTCTGGGCTGCTACAGTAAAATATCAGAGACAAGCTGGATGATAAATGACAGAAGTATATTTCTCATAGTTCTAGAAGCTGGGAGGCCACAGATGAAGGCAATGGCAGATTTAGTGTCTAGTGAAGGCTTGGTTCATAGATGGTGTCTCTTCATTGTGTCCACAAGTGGTGAAAAGGATGAGCTAGGTCTCTGGGATCTCTTTTATAAAGAAAGTAATTCCAATCATAAGGGCCCCACTCTCATGACCTAATAACCTGCCCCAAACCCCAATGCCTAATACTATCACCTTGAGGGTGATTTTATCATGAATTTTGGAGAGATGCATTTAGACCATAGCAACCAGTCAGCAAGTGGTATAGCTAGCACTCAAATTCATTTCCTTTGACTTCAGTGGTGGTGTTAATCTACTCTTGAATGATTTCTGAAATTTTTAAGCAGCCTATCCTTTTCCAAATGCAATTTCTTGAAAGACCCAAATGCAGTTTCTTTAAAGAGAAGATAAAAACAGTTTATATTATTTAACAGGAAAATGAGAGGACCCTAAACCCAACTCTGTTAGACTCCTTGCTCCTGTGAGGTGGGTCCTACATGGACCAAAAGAGATCTGAGGTACAGATTAGAAAATTCTTTATCTAAGCCAACCCTCATCTGTCTATAGCACCCATTATATCTATTCACATGTAGCCATTTAAATGTAAAATAATTAAAACTAAAATAAAAAATAAAATATCAGGGTGCCTGGGTGGCTTAGTTGGTTAAGCACTGGACTCTTGATTTCAGCTCAGATGGTGATCTCAGGGTCCTGGAATGGAGCCCCATGGTGGGCTCTGCACTTAGCAGGGAGTCTGCTTGAGATTCTCTTGCTCCCTCTCCCTCTGCCCCCACCCCCACTCTCTTGCACTCTCTCTAAAATAAATAAATAAAAATCTTTAAGTGATAATAAAATATCCAGTTCCTTAGGCACATTGGCTCCACTTTGAATGCCCAGTGGCCACATATGACTAGTAGTTATAATATCAGCACAAATATAAAACACTTTTATCAACACACAAATATCCATTTAACAGCTATGGTCAAGAGGAAACCTCTAATGACTGTCCATTACAATTACAATAAAATTCAACATCCTAGCATAGTTTTCCTTATCTGATAAAATCTGGACCTTGCCTATAACTTTGATTTTACTTCATATAAATCTCTGCAGTGCACTGTGTTCCAGACAAACTGAGTATCTTTATATTCCTCTATTTGCCAAGCTTTTTCTGTAGTTTTGCACTTGTTTTCTCTGCTCATTGCATTCTTCTCCACCTCCCCCACACCGATCATTATACAGCTGCTTTCTCTCATCGTTCAGTATTAGCTCAAATATTGCTTTCTGAAGATCCCTTTCCTAATTATCTAATCTAAATTAGCTCTTCCATCCCAAGTTTTTGTTTTCTATTCTATTCCCTATTTTACTTTCTTGAAGCATTTGCCACTTTTGGAGTTTTTCTTATTTGTTTGCTTATGTCTATTGCTTCCATTCTTGAATATAAATTCTAGATATTCAAAGACCTTGAATGTCTTGTTCACAGATGCATCCTCAGCTCTAAGCTCAGTGACTTCCCATAGTAGTTACTCATTAGTTATTAGTTGAATAAATAAATGAAGGAATGGTAGAGATGAAGAAGTAAGTACCAGAGAGGTTAAGCACTTATCTAAGGTCACATCGGTAAATGCTAAAAATATAAAATATATTTTTATATTTATTTATTTATTTATTTATATAAAATATAAAATGCTAAAAATATAAAAATATGGAATTTGAATCCAGAGAGTTTATTGGTTTGAAATTGTGACTATAATAAAGAAGTGTTACTCAGAGGGAAAATGAAATGGAAAATGATCCTCAGGAAACAACCCAAAACCTAGTCACAATAAGCTAGAAGTCAGACTGTCCCAGGACAAAGGCAGCTCACTAAATATAAAGAGACCACAACACCAGCTACTGCGATTTGAGAGACACTGTGAAGTGGGCAGTGGAACTCTGCACTGAAATGTTATTACTTGCCAAGGGTAGCCTCTGAGATTACCCCATCCTGAAAGGCTAGTGAAAAAGTACCTGCCACAGGATCAAAATAGTACAATTAACAGCCAGAGAATCTTGTAGGAGACAGAAAGGGAAGATGTCAGGAGGCTCATCAGAGGACATGGCATAGGGAGACAATAGCCGATCAGAGCACTGCTGAGAAAAAATATAAAGTCAATCAGCCAGCAGCACTAATGGAGGGTCACGACGCATTGATGGTGAGTACTAGAAGGCCCTGAGCACAGCTGGTAGCAGCAGGAAGAGCTGGCTGTGTGAGAAGGAGCAGCTAATCAAACTGTCTACCAGGCTGATTAGATAAGCAGTGGGATCAGGCAGCAGGGGTAGGAGATTCAGCTGCAGGAGGATCAGAAGAATGGGAAAGGCAAAGACAGAACAAGGTCAGTGAGGGGTCTGTCTAAGAGGAGCTGCTGATTGGGTAGCAGTCTGATCAACCAGCTGTGACAGCTCATCACACAGTAAAGGGAGCCAGCAATTGGAGGAACAAGGAGGGCTGAGGGGATGGAGGGATTTATAGAATGGGGGAGTTTCAGAGTTGCAAAAGCTAATCACAGTTGACAGCAGCTCCACAGAGCTGGGGGCTGGGCTAGTTGGAAGTTTGCAGCCTGTGCCTTTGGCCAAGGGTTTATTTTACACACCACAAGCAGAGCACGATGCTCAGCTGCTTTCTCTACTATCCCGAAGCTCAGGGGACTGTTATTTGAAGTCTCCTTGACAAAGCAGGGCAGAGGCTAAGCCTCAGCTCCTAACAATATGGCAACTCAAGACCTGCTTGGCAACTCTAGCCAGACTGGCTCAGCAAGCAAATAAATAAGCAAACACACCTCTTTTTTTTTCTTTTTATTTCTCTCCCTCTTTTTTTGACCATTTTTTCTTTTAAACTAATACTTGCATGCTTGGAGAATTTGCACAAAAGAATTTAAAGGTATAGGTCAAAATATGACTATCAAGATTCTCAGAAATGTCTGCTTCTTGTTCTTTTAACTTTATTGTACAGTCACTCTCTACACTTAAGCATTCTCTTTCCCCATTAATACACTGTAATTTTTTTTCTCTCATAACACACAGAGACACACATTTAATACTTTAAAACTGCATTCTTATCAAATGGTTTATACAATGGATTTTGTAAAGGCAGAAAACACATGTAAAGCTTAAAATAAAAAATTTCCATATTTTCTCAATGTTAATTAATTTTGGACTTTCTCCCAGTATAAGTCTATCGGTGCCAAACCCACCTTAAATATTTAGAAGTCTAGTTGCTTATTTCTAACTTATGTTCTCCTTGCTTGTGACAACTTGGGAATCCAACGGCACATAACAGTAACAATAATATTTACCTTTTTTGAGTGCTTCCTTGAAAAAATTATCTAAGAACTATTCCTATCCCTGACTTTACTGGGAGTTGAGACTCATAACATTAAAAAGACTAAACAAAGTTACACACTAGGAGGTGGGTAAGTTGAAACTCTACTCATCTGTATGTCACACATTCCATGTATTGCCAACAAAATTAAAAGATACCAGATGAAAACCAGGATAGGTTTTTACTACTCATCCCACTTTTGTTGTCTTCAAGAAATAGACTAAAGGACCTTTTTGCCAAGGCTTAAAATTTCTGTGCATTATGAAAAGTAGTCTGCATACATTTAGAATAGTAGGTGACATATTTTCAAGACGGAGATTGCTATATTTGGAAGGTGTTATACCCGGTGTGAATTAAGCATGTCCTTATCATATCCCTTTATGACCTTCTGCATCATCTGGATAAGAATCTGGACCAAAAAAAGAAATTGAAAATGTGATTTTAATGTATGAAGTAATTTGTTTAATATTAACTGGGCTCAAAACTGCAATAATTAAAATAATGTGGTACTAGAACAAGAAGAGACAAGATGATTAATGAAACAGAATAGAAAATTTAGATTCAAGTAAGTATAGGATTTAAGTTAATATAAAGGTGACATTTCAGATTGCCAATAGAAAGATGGACTCCCTAACAGTTTTGGGTTAATTTCCTGACTACTTAAAAAACAGTATGATCCTTCTGTTACAAACAACATGAGATGAATTCCAGATGGATTAAGTTTAAAGTTGGTAGAATCTACTTTGGATGTACTTTAGTCACCTTGTACAAAAATTTTTATAATATGCTTGCCTTTTGACCCAACACTTTCAGTAGATGTCCATCACTTTCATTATCTATTCTTTTTTTTTTAATTTTTTTTTTAGGATTTTATTTATTTATTTGACAGAGAGAGATCACAAGCAGATGAAGAGGCAGGCAGAGAGAGAGGAGGAAGCAGGCTCCCTGCTGAGCAGAGAGCCTGATGCAGGGGCTCAATCCCAGGACCCTGGGATCATGACCTGAGCCGAAGGCAGAGGCTTTAACCCACTGAGCCACCCAGGTGCCCCTCATTATCTATTCTAACAAAAAAGAAACATTCATGATGAAATAAATATCAAATAATAGGAGAATCATAGAAATAAAATACAATGTATACTTATATAAATGGGCTACAATATTATTATTACTAAGAATTTGTGTTACAAAACTCATACATTACTTTTGTAATGTAATGTAATTACTTTTGTAACTAGACAACCAATGACTATTATTTTAATTAATCATAGAAAACATATGGAATATATATCCAAAGTAAACTACCATAAACTACTTGAAACAAAAAAAGGGCGCTTTTGGTACTAGTGCCATTTTATTTCAGCTGGGACCTAGAGTGGTCAGCACTGTAGTGCTGAAGTTCCTACCTACTTAGCAGGCACATAATAAGTATGTGATGTCACCAAATATCACACTCCTAAAATCACCCCATAATTTTCCAAAGTTAATTTAAAAACACTTTTTATCCTCACAATCCTCACGGACAATACCTTGCTTAAAAGCTAACCCTTGAGTAAAATACTACTTTCCCTAATTATTATTTAAACCTTAATTTATTATATAATTTTTAATACTGTATTATGAAGTGCTTCCAGTTCAACTGTAAACCAATGATTAAGAATAACCAAGGAGAAGTTAGAAAAACTGGGTAATTCTCTCATCTCTGCAAACCCCCACTTCCCCAACAAACTTAGTTCGAGGAGAATTTCTCTCCATGAGAACTTTTGAAGGATCTGTTATAATTCCAAGCTTAGCTGTAAGAGGAAGAATCAGATTCAGTGTTATTCTATTCTATTATACATGAGTCTTTCAAAGAAGTAGTACATTTTTATCTTCCTGCCCTCTCTCTAGAAGATGGAGAAAAAACAGAAATAATCATTCCTTACTAGTTCATGGCATGAATCATGATTATTTTAGCCAATGATTCAAAACCAAAGGCATTATATACATAAGAGTCATATACACCTTGGAGATTTTGAACAACAACAAGAAAAACAAGAATACGGAGCACTGGACTAAAGAACACATTGATTTAATGGCTTTGAAACATAAAAAGTATCACACTAATTAAGAATAATAACTCACAATCAAGCCAAAGGAAACTTGGTCAAACCCATTTAACTCTAAGAAGTACACTCATTGCTAAGGAATGTTGAGCATTAGCAGTAATATGATTCAGTAATCCAGTCTTGGGTATATTTACTCAGGGAAGAATTAATTTCTAACAGTATGATGGCAGTTCTACAGAAAGGACGTCACTATCAAATATGGCAAATACTGTCAGTTAATTTTTTTTTTTTGCTTTTTTTTTTTTTTTTGGTCATTGTTACTATTTTTCCCTATTAAGGATGGTATTCTGTTGAAGAAATGTATATGTTCATAATACTAATGGTTTAGGAACATAATGCAAGGACAGGGATCAAATAAAATATAACTGATTCTGGGACTGAATCCAAGTTCTCATTAAACCAAATGGGCTAACCCATTAGATGTATAATATACAAATTCATAGTTAGGTTAATGAAGGGATATCTAGAGCAGAAGTAACAGACTCAAATGCTGACAGGGGCTAGGAAGGCATCACAGATGGGCATACTGGGCTGTAATAATTTAGAATGGTAAAGATTATTAGAACCTACTTAAATCTTCAAAATTCAATTAAAATAACTGTGTTAGGAGGCGAGGGAGGGCACTAACGTCTACTTCCAGCTCAGAGGTTGCCAGTTCTGATCTACCAAAATGACGAATATATAAGTAAGTACCTCTCCAATCTGAGAAACCTAACTACTAGAATCACTGTGTCTGAGACAATCAAGTCTGTTACCAGTTCTCATTTGTTCTTTACTCAAGAGGTAAGACATTCACCACTTGCTGAGCAGAGAGGTAACATACAGTCCCAGTTCCCCAGGAGTTGATAGTTTAGGGAGTTTATAATGTTAATTAACATATAACACATGGCAATTAATTATGGTAGGTAATATAGTAAATAAAAGTACAGCAAAGAGGGTCATCTACTGAAAATAGAGCCAGTGATATCTGCATTGAGTTATTAAGTATAAAAAGAAATTACTCAGCAATGAATGAATGAATTCTCACACGCAAGAAAATGGCATATTACACATATTCGTGATTACATTCTTTACCATTTCCTTCCCATCTTCATTTCTCAATGTACAGTATTTACGTAGATATATAGACAGATAAATAAAAGATGCTCACCCAGTAGTAAACTGTCATTATTATAGTAGGCAGTGTAAATTGATGTATAAACTCAACCAGACCTGGACTTAATTTTGCTTTCTGAAGTTTATTAGCCTTGTAAAGTGGATTATGTCACTTTAACTTACTAGGCAAGTTTCTTTGTGTTGTGGAGATAGTAATACTGACCCATATTGCTATTGTGTGGATTAAATGAAACAACATACAGAAAGTCCAGTTCCTACTACATCGAAGTTATAAAAATTTTAAAATTTTAATTAACAAGGGAAATAAAACTCAATATCCAGAGTTAGACAAAAGAGAGAAGAAAGCTAACAGTAAATGAAGTGATACTAACTCATCTAAGTTATTACATCAGACCAAATGTGGTAATATTTCTTTCTTCAGAGAAAGTCTTGGGATGTTCAGATGTGACTTAGATGCCAGCACTGGGTCTAGTGAGAGGGCTTCAGGAGAGGAATATGGGTGAGTTGTTAGCAGGAGCCTAAGTGAGACTGTTCCTGAGTTTTGGTGAGCTTGGAGGTCATAAACAGAGCCAGCTGTTTTGTTGCTATGGTTTTCATTTACTAAATGTGGGCTGAGATGATAGTGATGTGGGTTTCCTGTGTTATCTTTCATCAGAGCACTGATACACTTCCTTATCACCTGGGCTGTATCTCACATGTGGTCATTTTTTTTCTGTTGCAATTACAGCCTTGATTCTGTCCCTTGGAAGAATGATTTAGAATACTACAGGTTTTTGTTTCTTTTATTACAGATTACCTTCCATCAGGGTCATTTAAAATAACTCTAGGAAATTTTAAAACTCTAAAATAGAGAAAATTTTCCAGGCAACCAATTTATGTTTATTTTTCAGGTAGCTTAAGCTAGGAATGTCAATCTGAGACTTCCAGCAGAACAGTTCACTTTTCTAGACTGTGACTATTCTTTAAAATCTAAAAGCTGATGCTAGCTAGACAGAGTCAGTGTTCAATAAATAACATTCTGTGTTAATTACCATGGAATCTAAGGTGTTTCTTTGCTTCTTACCCTCAGCATCCACTGAACTAAACTGTGCCAACCTGGTGGTAAAACAAATTATTCAGTCATTCCTGTAGAATTGGGGCTAGTAATAAAAATTGTAGGAAAATCATGCTACCCATGTCATATCTGACAACTCTAGCATTTTTTCACATATCTAGAATACATTTACATCTTTAATGCTTCTGTAAGTAGCAGAAAAAAATATTACTAATCATTAATATAACTATGCTTACATGAGGAGATTACAATTCCAAGGACTACACAGAAGATTTACATTTATATCCCAACTCTGACAAATGTGTTTATATAATATGACCCTGAGTATTCAAAGTTTATAGATAGTCATTTCTCGAATATTTATTGAACACATATTATGTTCCAGATCTTGATCTAAGTATTGCTCTCATGTACATTACCTCTTTTTAAAATGGGTGTAAAACATTATCAGGGCAAGTGTGGTTCACTAAGACAAAAACATTTATGTTTTAAAATATAAATTTATACAGAAAATGATAAATTTGCCCACACTTATTGTATCTGTCCATTTTCTGAGCTGTGCACTTTATAAAGCAAAAACTGTCTCCTGCCCTTATGAAAGACAAAGCGTTGGATAGTTATTTTCTGAAGCCTCCTTTGTAACCATGAGTGAGGCACAGGAACTAAACTCTGTCAGTAAGATGAACAGGCCCTAGGGTCATAAGGACCAAGAAGGATTTTAGTATTTTAGTATTCTGGTTGTATGTAAGAAGACTGCATTCCTGAAGAATCAGTGACAGCAGAGTTGTAGGCAATGTAGAGTGTGCTGAGTCTTAGCACCAGTGTGATAACACCTAGAGCAAAATATGTACTATATTTTTGCACATTGTTGAGTAAATGTCCTGTCTTTATCAACTTCACAGAACATAGAATCAAGATTCTTCCTTGTATACTTTACAGAAATACCATAAAAATGAAATATCATAAACAGCTCATTTTCTAAAATTTCTACAATACTCAACTGGGTTCCAAATTTATTTATCAACTCAAACTCCCAATGATTACCAAAAGACAAAGAAATAAGAAGATCTCACTTCTGATTGAGTTAAGGTAACATCTATTGGCATCTCAACAAGGGTGTAGATTGAAAACTTGATTCTGAAACATTTGAGGACTCTCCAATTAGGCAATTTTCCACTCTCAAATCCATATATACTAAATTGCTATTGACTGCAGGGCAGAACAGCCTAACCAATTTCACAGAATTACTTTTTGGTATATGGATTACAAGCACACAGAGAACAGCAGATTGATCAAAATGGCTGACTTCTAGGGCAAAGGGAAAACAGCGGCTGAGACAATAGATCCATGTCAAAAATCCAGAATGTTTGATAGTTTGCATTTTGCAAAATGCCAGATTTACTTTTTCATATTTGGTCTCCTCAACATTCTTGGGAGGATAGTAACAACAGCTATAATTCTTATTCTACATTAACAAAAATCTCTTAACCTCACTTTCCTCATCATTCCCTAAAATATTTAATAAAGAATGATTTTTTTTTTCCAAAGAAAAGTATCTGATGATTTCTTCTCTTTTTAAGACAGTTCAATACTCTCCTAGTGGTCTCAGAAAACTCATCTGAATTATTTGGATTGTAAGGCCCTGGGTAGTCTGACATCATCTGTAATAGTCAGGGTAAGCTATGCCGTGCTGCAGTAATAAACAATCCCAAAATATCAGGGGCCAACCACAGCAAATTTTTATTTTTTATTTACACAATGTCTGCCACAGAGTTATCTAATATTCCTAATCAACTGTGCTTCAAATGATGACTTATATCCAAGCTGTTTAGCTTATACAGTATAAGGTGTCTTTGCCAATACAATGAAAGGTGTCCTCATTCATCACAGGAGAGGAAGAGAGACTAGATAATTGTGCATGGTCTTTAATTCCCTCACCGCAAATGTGACATTATTCACAAAATCCACCCAAATGAAAGGGAGTGAGGAATGCACATGAGTAAATGAACATTTGAGGAGCACCACTGTCTCTTCCTAACCTCCTTATCTGTCATCCCTAATTGTACCATTCCTCTCCCCACTCTGAGTTCTCAGCTATACACAATTGCTTTGATAGGCCATGCTCCCCCCTCCCACAGGGCATTTGCACACCTTTCACCTACGTGGGGAATATTCTTTTCTGCCTTTCTCCCTTCCCCTCTCCCCCAGCCCTTCTACCTAGTTGATTTTCATTTTCTTACAGTCTTAGCCAAGCATCACTTTCTCAGGAACTCTTTCCAAAATACTGCACTCCTGCAAATAACATTATAGGAAAGTTCCCTTTGGAAGACTTACCAGATTTGTTTTTCTCAGTGTGACTCTTTAACAAAGGCTTTAACAAAGGCTTCCCTATCTCACCAGAATGAAGACTATAAAAGATCATGGGCCTTACTGATTTATAACCAGCTTTCTACCGAAAGCATATAGAAAAATAATTAGCATGTAATGTAAATTCAGTAAGTATTTGTTAAATGCATAAATAAATAATGGAGACTTTGATGTTCGGAGAGATTATAACATATGACTAAATGCACAACCAATTGGTGACAAAGACAGGACTCATACCTGGGTCTTCTGACTCTAAATTCCATTTTCTTCTCACTGGTCTCCAGTAGGCTAAATTTGGAAATGGGCAGTTTCTTGGAAGGAGGTCACTGGAGACATCTCACAGAGAGCCTTTACTGTCAATAAGAAAAAGAGACAAACATATTTTCATCATTTGCTTTCATGGGGACCACAATTCTTTGGACCTGGAGATCTTTGGGTATGTAAGCTAATTATAAAACAATCTCTGTCAACTTAAAAAAGAAAAAGAAACTACTGTTAATGTTAGCCAAGAGAGTTTTCTAATTTAAGGCAAAACAAGTGTTTGCTTTGTGGGTTTTTTCTATGGTCCCTCCACGTTTATTTCTGACTACAGAGACAGACAAATCATATTACCTTGTAATGAGTTATCCTTTCTAAAAACAGCACTTTATTCACCTGAGCAATAGTTACTGGTCAACTTTGATAGTCATAAAAGCTGAAAACCTGCCTCAATTGAGTTTTTTAGTTTTTTTAGTTCCTATGGATCACCTGAAAGTACATGAAATTTTACTATGAGCTAGTCAGTTAAAAAGTGCTATTTTCTAAAAATAGATGCATACTAGAAAATGCATCAAAAATATTTTTAAAAGCTTCTGCACAGCAAAGAAACAGTTAACAAGACAAAGAGGCAACCCACAGAATGGGAGAAGATATTTGCAAATGACACTGCAGACAAAGGGCTGATATCCAAGCTCTATAAAGAACTTCTCAAACTCAACACCCAAAAAACAAATAATGAAGTAAAAAAATGGGCATGATCATGAAAAGACATTTGTCAAAAGAAGACATACAAATGGCTAACAGACACAAGAAGAAATGTTCATCATCATTAGCTATCAGGCAAATTCAAATCAAGACCACACTGAGATACCACCTTACACCAGTTACAATGGCGAAAATCAACAAGGCAAGAAACAACAAGTGTTGGAAAGGTTGTGGGGAAAGGGGAACCCTCTTACACTGCTGGGGGGAATGCAGTCACTTTGGAAAACGGTGTGGAAGTTCCTCAAAAAATTAAAAATAGAGCTACCCTATGACCCAGTAATTGTACTACTAGGTATTTACCCCAAAGATACAGATGTAGTGAAAAGAAGGGCCATATGCACCCCACCATTCATAACAGCAATGTCCGCAGTAGCCAAATTGTGGAAGGAGTCAAGATGCCCTTTAGCAGATGAATGGATAAAGAGGATGTGGTCCATATACAAAATGGAATATTACTCAGCCATCAGAAGGATGAATACCCAACTTTTGCATCAACATGGGTGGGACTGGAGGAGATTTTAAGTGAAGTCAAGTGGAGAAAGCCAATTATCATATGGTTTCACTTATTTGTGGAACACAAAGACTAGCATGCAGAACATTAGGAGAAGGAAGGGAAAAATTAAGGGGGGTAAACTGAAGGGGAGATGAACCATTAGAGACTATGGACTCCAGGAAGCAAACTGAGGGTTTTAGAAGGGAGGGGGATGAGCCTGCTGATGCGTATTAAGGAGTGCATGGATTGCATAGACCACTGGTGTTATATGCAAACAATGAATCATGGAACACTACATCAAAAACTTATGATGTACTATATGGTGACTAACATATCATAATAAAAAAAAAGTGAAGCTAGGCTTGAAAATACATAAAAAAATTTTTTTAAATAAAAGGAATAAACCAAATTTGATTTGAAATCCTGCTTCCCTAATAGCATAATTAGAATTAACATTTAGACAGACATCTACCCAAATAGCTGTCTCTCAAAAACTTGTATCTTTAAGGAATTGCCTGTTTTCAAATGCATGACCAGAAACAAATTGTATATCAGAGTACAGAGTACAGAGCATCAGAGTAAAGAGACTTGGGTCTGAATAGTAACTCTGCCGAACTATCAGTTGTGACCTTGCACAATTACCTAATGTCTTTCATATTTACTTCTCCATTTGTAAAACTATAGCAAGCATTTGCTTTGCAGGGTGGTTGTAAAGGTAAAATGAGATAAATTATGCAAAGTACCAAGGACAATGCCCAACATATTAGGGTAAGCTAAGGGAATCTAAGGGAGTCTAAGGGAAACTAAGGGAAAATGCATAATTATATTCACTCAGTAGAATACAGAGTGATGATCTAATGCGAGACCTGATGCACATAAAAAATGAAAAAGTGGGAGGTGCAAATCCACAAACATCCTACAGTGAGAACTGCAAAGCCAAGGCCTTCAATCTACTTTTTGATCCGTACTAATGAGTGTTGAGGCTTAACTGGCTTTTAGACAACTCTGAGGGTTAAGACTACTGAAATCATCTGAAAAGTGATTGTCTGCAAAAATAAAATGTCTGTTTTATGTGGAGATAGAACTATAATTTATTGAGTAAAATATAAGGGAAGGTGTTACACTGGGTCCTTTACATTCATGGTTTTACTGAATTCTCTCAAATAGTACTTTGAAGTAGTTGGCATTCCTAGTCACAGATTAGGAAACTTAACCCTAAAATTTAGGTGGTTTTCCCAAGGGTTTATATGTAATAATAGAGGAACTCAGATCCTAAATCATCAGACAGTATTATCACACCAGGCACTGGGACATCTGTATTTTTTTTTAATACTATAAAAATATTTTTATAAGATATTAAATTTAAAAAGAAAAATATTTTCTACTTAAAAGACTATGAACTTACAGTCTGAAAAGATCCATCATTTGTTTATTGTGTTATAACATGCAAACAGTGAAATGATAGAGCTGGATATAATCTTGAACTCCTAAATTGCTCCAAAAAAACCCTGATTTTTGGGAGAATCAAAGAAGCTCATCACATAAGAATTGTTGCCCATTAGAAAAAATAACTACAATAATTAGTTAAGGGATACACAAAGAAAAAGATGTAAAATTTGACATAAAAAAAACATAAAACAGGGAGTGCAAAAGCAGATTTTTAGAATGCTTTCTAACTTAACTAGCTATCAGCTTAAAATAGGCTGTTATATGGGAGCCTCACTGTAGTGACAATGCAAAAACGTGTAATATATATGTAAAAGATAATAAGAAAGGAATATAAACACAACATGGTAGAAAGTCATCACAACTATAAGGGAAGAAAGGAACAAAGAAGAACTACAAAATAGACAGAAAACAATTAACAAAAGAGAAATAAGTACATACCTATCAATAATTGTTTTAAGTGTAAATGGACTAAATTTTCCAATCAAAGAACAGGAGTTTCTGAACAAAAAAGAAAACAAGACCCATCTACAGACTGCCTATAGCCTCAATTGTAAAGACACACATAAACTGAAAATGAAGGGATAAAAAAAGATTTTCATGTAAATGGAAACCAAAAGAAAGCTGGGGTAGCTGTATTTATATCAGAAAAAAAATAGACTTCTAAATATAAAAAGTAAATACCAACAAACCTAAAGGGAGAAATTAACAGTGATACAATAATAATACGGGACTTCAGTATTCCACTTACATCAATGGATAGGTCATCTAGACAAAAAAATCAGTAAGGAAACACTGGCTTTAAAAGACACATTAGAGCATTTGTTTTAAAGTCATTTAAAGCCAATGTTTCCTGCATCCAACAGCAGCAGAACACATCTTCTCAAGTGCATGTGGAACATTCTCCAGGATAGACCATGTACCAGGCTGCAAATCAAGTCTCAATAAATTTAAAAAGACATAAATCAAATGAAGCATCTTTTACAACCACAATGTAGGAAATTAGAAAACAATTACGAGAAGAAAACTGAAAAAAAAAAAAAAAAAAAACCCGCACACATGTGGAAATTAAACAACTTGCTCCTGAACAACCAATGGCTAAATGAAGAAATCAAATGATAGATCAAAAAATACTGTGACAAATGAAAATGGAAATATATCAAAATCTATGGGTTGTAACAAAAGCAGTTCCAAGAGGGAAGTTTATAGCAATATAGTCCTACTAAAAAACAAGAAAATCTAAAAAAAATTTTTTTCAAGTAAGTCTAACTTTACATTTAAATGAACTAGAAAAAGAAAAAATGAAAACCAAAGTTAGTAAAAAGAAGGAAATAATAAATATCAGAGTGGAAAAAGAAATAGAGACAAAAGAGACAAGAGGAAAAAAATCAATGAAATTAAGAGCTGGTCCTTTGAAAACAAAATAGACAAAACTTCAGCTAGATTTGCTAGAAAAAAAGAGGGCTCAAAGTCAGAAATTAAAGAGAAGAAACTACAACTGATACCAAGGAAATATAAAGGGTCATAAGAGACTATTATGAACAATTATATATTAACAAATTAGACAACTTAGAAGAAATGGATAAATTCCTAGAAACATAACAGTTTTCTAAGGCAATAGAAAATCTGAGCAGACCCATCACTAGTAAGAAGACTGAATCAATAATCAAAAAAACTCCTAAAAAAAAAACAAAAGTCTAGGATCAAACAGCTTAACTGGTGAATTCCACTAAACATTCAAAGGTGATTTAATACGTATCCTTCTCAAACACTTCCATAAACTTCAAGAGAGAATACTCCTAAACTTATTTTACAGGGCCAGCATTACTCTGATACCAAAACAGACAAAAATACCAAACTGAAAAATTACAAGCCAATACACCTGATGAACATAGGTACAAATATCTTCAACAAAATATTAAACTGAATTCATCAATACATTAAAAAGATCATACACCATGATCAAGTGGGATTTACTCCAGGGATGGAAGGATGGTTCAATATCCTCACATCAATCCCCATGATATACCACATTAACAAAATGAAGGACAGAAATCATATGATCATCTCAACACAGGATTAAAAAGCAAGTTCAACATTTATTTATGATTTTAAAAAAACCTCTCATCAAAGTAAGTATAGACAGAATGTACTTTAACAGGATAAAGGCCATATATGAAACATTTATCATAATGACATGTAAGCTCAGAGATAACATCATACATAATGGCAAGAAGCTGAGACTTTTCTCTCAAGATCAAGAATGAGACAAGGATGCCCACTCTTACTACTTTAATTCAGCATAACATCAGAAGTTCTAGCCAGAATAATTAGACAAGAAAAAGAAATAAAATGCTCCAAAGGGAGAAAATAAAAAGAAAAACAATTGAGAAGAGAGGAGTTAAGATGTCAGAGTAGTATGGGGACTCTGGGCTTTTCTCATCCCTTAAACACAGCTATATCAGCATCAAAACATTTTCAACAACTAGGAAATCGATCTGAGAGTTAAGAGAACAGTCTGCACAATTAGAGGAAGAGAACATGGTGGCTGTGAGGTTCAGAGTTGTGAATTAAAGGAAAGAAAACCACCATGCTTTGGAGGGGGTAGGCGCCCTTTTCATGGAGAGGGGAGAGAGGGAGAGGGATAGACAGGGAGAGAACAGCACATTGAGTTTGTGGGGAAAAAAAAAAAAATTCCCCCAGGACTTTTGGGGAACCAAGAGGAACTAACTATGGCAAGTTTTTTGCAAACAGTGGAATTCAAATTCTAAGGTTTTAGAAGTCTGCACCATTTGCTGGAGTCAAGCTGGGCATGCAGCTATGCTCTTGGGGAGAGGGAGGTCAGAGGCCTGAGAGAAGACCACAGCCAGCATGGTGTGGGGATCCCCTGGGTCACACTGAGAGAGAATATTCCCCTTCATGGATTATACTTGGAAGAGTATATTGCCTCTCCAATATGAGGGACCTGGCAGGCACCACTGAACAACCATTTAATAGCAGGGAACAGAGGTGTATGCAAAGGGCAGATAACCTGGTTGCAACATTTTTGTTGTTCTTCACCAGGGACTCCAGGAAACTGCACAACCATGTGACAGCTCTTCTGGGACAGAGTAGCACTGGGCACAGTGCTATAAGGCTCTCCTCTGGGGGAAGGAAGCAAATCCCTGTCTTGTTGAGGCCTTTAAGACTTGATTTGGAATCCCAGCTGTGTGCCAGGGATAAAACACAGAACTGTGGAACTGGGTGTGCAGAGGGCCCAGGCACCGACAGGCTGAGGGCAAGGATCTGATGGAGGTCTGGGCCACAGGAGGGGACACTGTTTGCTCTTCTTTGAGGGTTTCCTGAACACCAATGGCCACCAGTTCCCCTCCCCAGAGATGAGAGGGCGGAGTGATCCCATCTTCCACTCCCACCCCCGAAAAGCACAGTCGGACTTCAGTGAGCAACAGAGCACCCCCAATGGAGGCAGGAGCCGCTTACACCAAACCTTGCTGCCCCTGTGCTCTGTAAGGGCATCTTTATTGGGGCAGGTCTGATTGTTCCAGTACAGCGGGACTCCCCCCCAGAGGACCATCAGAAGCCCCCCACATGTACAAGTCTACTGATCACAGAGTGCTCCAAAGCATCAGCTTCAGCTCTGGTGGAAAGAGGATGAGGCTTTCCTTTTTTTTTTCTCCCCTTTGAAATTACGCTTACAGATTTTATCTGTTGGTTTGCCTCTTTTGTTCCTTTTCTTTTTTTCCCTTTTTGGACTAGGTTTTTGTTTGCTTGTTTATCAGGCTAATCTGAACAAACAAATAAAAGCACACCTATTTAAAGCCCCAAACACTCCCCATTGTAAGCAAGGAGGAACTCTATAAAAGACTGACCTGTGGGAAAGTGGAGCCAAAACACAACAGCAGAGTGCACACAGCATACACCAGAAATACTTCCTAAAGTGCCAGGCCCTAGACAGGGTATGACACCTTTTCAATATAGTATCACCCCCAGGAGAAGGAAACATAACAAGCTTTTGTAACTCACAAAAGACAGAAACTTAGCCAAAACGACAAGATGAAGGAATTCTCCTCAAAATAAAGATCAAGAAGAAATCACAGCCAGGTATTTGCTCAAAACAGACAAAAGCAATATATCTACACAAGAACTCAGACAACAGTCATAAGAATGGTAACTGGGCTTGAAAAAAGCAACGACACCACACCAGGGAAACCCTGGCTGGTAAGATTAAAGACCTAAAAACTAGTTAGGCTAAAATAAAAAATGCTGTAGCTCAGATGCAAAATTGACTGGATATAATCGAGGATAGAAGAAACAGGAGTGAATAGATGATATAGAAGATAAAATTACAAAAAATAATTAAGGTGTAAAGAAGAGGAAAAGAAAACTATTAGATCACAAATATAGACTTAGGGAACTCAGTGATTCTATAAAGCACAATAATAGCTGTATCACAAGAGTCCCAGAAGAAAAGTGGGAAAAAAGGAGAAGGCTTATTTGAACAAAGTATAGATGAGCACTTCCCTATTCTAGGGAAGGAAATAGGTATTCAAGTCTCAGAGGCACAGAGATATCTCCTCAAAATCAACAAAAACAGGTCTACACCAAGATACCTTCATTGTGAAACTTGCCAAATACAAAGATAAAGAGAATTCTAAAAGCAGAGAGGGACAAATGGTCCTTAACCTGTAAGGGTAGAGGGGCGCCTGGGTGGCTCAGTGGTTTAAGCCTCTGCCTTCGGCTCAGGTCATGATCTCAGGGTCCTGGGATCAAGCCCCGCATCGGGCTCTCTGCTCAGCGGGAGCCTGTTTCCCCCTCTCTCTGTCTACCTCTCTGCCTAGCTCTGATTTCTCTCTGTCAAATTAAAAAAAAAAAAAAAAAAAAACCTGTAAGGGTAGATATGTAAGGTTAATAGCAGACTCATCCACAGAAACATGGCAGGCCAGAATAACGTGGTAGGATATATTCAGAATATTAAATAGGAAAAATATACAGCTAAGAATACTTTATCCAGCAAGGCTGTCATTCAGAATCGAAGGAAAAAGTAAAACTTTTACTATCTGCAGATGATGATTTTATATATAGAAAACCCTGAAGACTCCACCAAAAAACTGTTAAAACTAATAAAAGAATTCAATAAAGTTGAAAAATATAAAATCAATATACAAAAATCTGTTGCATGTTTATACACTAATAGCAAACTATCAGAAAGAGAAATTAGGAAAATGCTTCCATTTATAATTTCAACAAAAAGAATAAAATATCGAGGAATAAACTTTACCAAGGATGTGAAAGACCTGTACACTGAAAACTCTAAAACACTAATGAAAAAAGTGAGGAAGACGAACAAATGGAAAGATATTTCATGCTTATAGACTAAAAGAATTAATGTTGTAAAAATGTCCATATTATCCAATCTATGGATTCAACGCAATCTCTATTATAATTCCAATGACATTTTTCACAGAAATAGAACCAAAAATCCACAATTTGTATAAAACCATGGAAGATTCCTAATAGCCCAATCTTACAAAAGAGGAACATAGCTGGAGGCATCATGTTTGTTGGTTTAAAGCTGTATTACAAACCTATGATAATCAAAACACCGTGGTATTAGTACAAAAACAGAGAGATCAATGGAACAGAATAGAGAGCCCAGAAAGAAACCCATGCATGGTTAGTCAATCAATCACCAATAAAGAAGGCAACAATATATACTGGGGAAAGGAGTGTTTCTTTAATAAATGTTGATGGGAAAACTGGCTAGTTACATGCAAAAGAATAAAACTGGGCCATTATTTCACACCATACACAAAAATTAAATGAAAATGGATTAAAGAACTGGATTTCAGACCAGAAACCATAAAAGTTCTATTAAAAAACATTGGTGGTAAGTTCCTTGACATTGTTCTTGGTGATTTATTTCTTTTTAATCTGACTCTAAATGCAAGGGCAACAAAAGCAAAAATAAACAAATGAAACTAAATATAACTAAAAAGCATCTGCACAGTGAATGAAGCCATCAACAAAATCAAAATACAAACTAATGAATGGGAAAAATATTGGCAAATATTCTATAAGGGGTTAATATCCAAAATATATAAAGAACTCATATAGGTCAATAACAAAAAAATTCCAATCAAAAAATGGGTAGAGGATCTGAATAAATACCGTTCCAAAGACACACATGTGGCCAACATGCACATGAAAAGATGTACAACATCACTAAACATCAGGGAAATGCAAATCAAAACCACAATGAGTTGTCACCTCACACCTGTCAGAATGGCTAGCATCAAAAAGATAAGAAATAATGACTGCTGGTGAGGATGTGGAGAAAAGGGAACTCTTGTGCACTATTGGTGTGAATGCAAATTGGTTCAGCCCCTTTGGAAAACAATATAACAGGGCCCTCAAAAAAGTAAAAATAGAAATACCATACAACCCATTGATTTCACTTCTGGGTATTTATCTAAAGGAAAAAAAACAAAAAACACTAATTCAGAAACTATATGCACCCTTATGTTAAGTGTAGCATTATTTGTAATAACCATAATATGGAAACAACCTAAGCATCCATCAATACTACACAGCCAAGAAAAGAAAGAAAGAAAGAGAGAGAGAAAGAAATAAAAGAAAGAAAGTGGTCATTTGTAAAAATATGGTTTGATCTTGAGGGTTTTTACAGTCAGAAAAAAGACAAACACCACAAAATTTCACCATTTAATATTTGAAGTCTAAAACCAAATCAAATGAACAAACAAAACAAAGCAAAAATCCATAGATACAGAGAATACACTGGTGGTTGCCAGAGAGAAGACAGTTGGGGAATGGGAAAAATGTTGAGTGGGATCAAGAGGTACAAACTTGTGGTTATAAAGTAAGTCATGAGGATGCAATAATGCACAGCATATGGCTATAGTCAATATTATATTACAAATTTGGAAGTTGCTAAGAAATAAATCTTAAAAATTATCACAAGATAAAAAAAATTAAGTTTGTATAGTGACAGATGGTAACTAGACTTACTGAAGTGATCATTTTACAATGTATACAAATGCTGAATTATTATGCTGTACACCTGAAACTAACATAAGGTTGTATGCCAATTATACTAAAAATGTTTAAAGAAAAAAAAGGAATTGTTACCCATGTGAATGGTGATAATCACACTACACATCTAAATTGTATTTATAATACATTCTTTCACAGGTCCCATGATTCTTGCAACAGTTTCTAAATCCGGAAGGCAAGCACTATAATGCCTATTTTACTTATGGAAGACATTAGATCACAGATTCGACTAGTATTAGAAGAAAAATCTAGACTTTCCTTACTTTGGATGCATTGCTCTCTTTACAATATCCTATTTTCTCTCTCCAGGAATGTTAACATGTTTTAAAACTTTTTCGCCTACATTATCATGTCCTAGAACAAAGAGTTTACAAGATTTTAAAAAATGTCTTCTACAACAGCTAGCCCAAGTCTCAGGTTTGAGATACCACAACGTATATTTCAAATCTCTCTGCTTGGGAAGTTACAGAATAAGATCCTAAATGAGATTCATGACAATGCTCTTCTGACTTTAATACAGCCTTTTTGGATGAAAAACTTTTCCTACTAATTTTGTTAGATCTATAACTTGAGGCACTTAGGGACTACTTTTTGAGAAATCAAAATGACTGCCTTCATCACAATGAATGATATTTGACTTTAGAAAGAAAATGTAATTAACTGACTTGCAGTACAATCACTCTAAATTAATCAAGAGCAGACAGACATTAATTCAGAAAAGGAAAATCCATCAAGAGCAAAACAAGTTAAACACTGTAGAATCATTAATATCCATTTCACAAGACTGAATGCCATTAGCTGTAGTCAGCCAACAGCCTGGCACAATCACTTTCTCTTCCCGCTGCCACTGGTCCATGGAAAAACACAGTTTACTGAATTTATTTTCAAACAACTTAATTTGCTTCTCATTAGGGGTTGTGTAGATGGTCATAATGGATTGATATTTAAATGAGAAGAGTTTATTAAAATAAAAGGTTTTTATTAAAAATACGTAACCTTCTGATGAGAAACTGTTGTTGTTGTTTTGGTTTGTTGTTATTTTAGTTTTGTTTTTTTGCTTGAACCTGTATACCCAGTTTGATTTACTCAAAGAAATATTGAGAGTTGCCTCTAACATTCCAGTAGTAAAAGTAGCCTACCCAATTAAGCTTTATTTTGTTGTTAGTTGTGGGATAACCATAGTATAGTTAAAAAGAAAACCTGGAATGGAATACGAATTCTATCATCCTTCAGATACACGTCATGAGGAAATCACTTAACCTCACTGAGTCTCAGTTCTTTCATCTGTAAAATCTGGTGACTATACCCCATCAGGAAATAAGGAGGCTTAAATGAAGTAATAATGCCTGTAAGTATTTTATGAGCTCTAAAGTAATATACTAATGAAGTTTTTGAGAATGAGAACCAGTGATTCAAATCTTGACTATGTGGTCTTGGGTAAATTGCATACCTCATTAGATAATCCACAAAAGGATAACACTAATTCCTTATAAGATTATTATGTGAAATAACAATAAAGAACCAAATACAGCATACAGTTAGAACTCAACGGAAGTATCATGAAGATGATGTTTACTAAGCTGTTACACTACTCCAAGCTCAACATTATGATATTCTTAGACAGCAATGGAATATTTATAAGGGAAAGCATAGAACATAATACAAGAAATACTGGGCAGAAATAGGGAAAAAACACGGCAGGGTTGAGAAAGAAGCATTCTCTGCTACATGCGTGATTATTTGCAACTCATACATTTATATATTTAACAGTTTTTGTGGAGTATTTACTATTGGGCAGAGAAAAAGAATATTATATATAATCCTTACTATCAGGGAGCTTAATATCCAGATAAATAGATAAACAATAGATGAAAGGTATTCATATTTATATATGGATACATATCTGGAAACATACATTTTCTACATGTATATTATATGCACATGTGTAAATACATATTTATGTTTCCATATATACCATATTATATTTTCATTTAAAAACCAAGCAATAACATGTCACAAAGTAGTATATAGTAAAACTAAACAACTAAGACAAAAACGGTTTGAGAAATAAAACCTGTTTTCACTGTACCAACTGAATTCTTTCAACCACAAGGTGTTCTCAAATATATTTATCGCATAAATGAAACTATCAATGCAGGTTTTATTCCAAAAACTGGATTCTGAGGACTGCAGTTAGCTTCCTACCTTAGTTAACCACCTCCTCCCCCTGCCATTTTCTCTGCTTACCAGAAATAAAAATAAGGGAGAGTTCTCTACTAAAACCTATCAGTGAACATCAGCAAATTTGGTAGCACCCTTGAAGTACTTCAATGTTATTCCCTGGTATATTAAATGGCACAAGGGGCTTCTTCTCCCACTACTCTCTGCTACACATATGCCGTCCAGGGACAGTGTATTATTGGTTGACTTGCAATGCCTTTACATCCCACACTGTCATACTACTAGCTCCTTACACAGGTTGTTCTGTGTAAGATGACCTTGACTCAGTCACCTACTCTCACGTAAATCATTCTTTCTCTTTGAAGTTTTTTCAGACCTCCAGTAAAATGAATCATTAATTCCCTTGTTGGACATGATGAATTACCATATTGTAATAATCTTATTACCCATATATCTATTCCACTAGACAGTTTTTCAAAGGCAGGGCTGGGTGTTTTTTGTTGTTTTTGCTTTGGGTTTTTGTTTTGTCTTACTTTCTTTTTTTTTTTCTTTTTTCCTTTAAAGATTTTATTTATTTATTTGACAGAGAGAGATCACAAGTAGGCAGAGAAAGAGAGAGAGAGGAGGAAGCAGGCTCCCTGCCGAACAGAAAGCCCGATGCGGGACTCGATCCCAGGACCCTGGGATTGTGACCTGAGTCGAAGGTAGAGGCTTAACCCACTGAGCCACCCAGGCGCCCTGTTTTGTCTTACTTTCTTATCTCTTTGTGTCCCCAGGACCAGTAAATAGTAAGCACTTTACAAATACATTCACTTTTCTTCACCTTCGTCTTAAATCTGTCATTGGATATCATGAGATTAGGAAGAAAACGTGTGTTGAACAATGTCAGCTAATATTACTGAGTACTTATTATATGACAGGTGTGATACCATTATTAACCCTATTTTATAAATGAAAAAAAACCTCAGGCTTAGACAGAGAATGAGATCATCCCAAGATTATTCTATCTGCTTGTATAGGACAAAGTTAGAATGCAGTTACTGGTCTGTTAACTCTGAACCCCTATTAGGTCAAGTGAGAACTGATTTAGAGTGATCTACCCAACTGACATTATGCTCAGGAAAGGGCACCACTGTGGTGATCCATAACTGTGGAAGCATCATATTATGGAGAAGAGAATAAAAGTGAACAGAACCACCCACATTGCTACACTTAACAACATGTACTCATTTTATTAATGACAATGCAAATGAATTTGCTCTATTTTGCAAGGTTAAGACAATCTGGTTCGTACAAATTAAGATGTTGTTCTGCTGGTTTCATAGAAAAGAGCTAAAATAGAACTTTCAACTGCTAACACAGCCATATAAGGAAGATAATTATTTTGGTTAAATGACACTAATAACTAATAGGGAAAATTCCATTTTTGCTAAGCATGGGGAAAATGTGACTAATAACTGACAAAGACACTTAATCATCACTTACTAACTGATAACTTTAAAGCCACAGGTGCATCTCTTTTTAATTCCTCATTTTAAAAAGGAACACACATTAAAAAATAAAGGCAGAGCCCAGTCAGGAAGGAAAACAAAGGAACTCTATAGGCTACAGAATTCTTTTTGAATAGATAGAAAAACTACAGCAGGTTCTCCAGAAGCATTGAAGACGTCATTGGGAATACCCTTCTTTCTTTCTTTCCCTGCATTCCCTTATATTTCCACACGGAGAGTGTTATCCTACCCTCAGAAATTCTGCTTGACAATTTCAGTCATGGGGAACCAGAAAGAAGGCTACCGATGACTCTTAAGTTGTAGCTAGAGGTTTTAGCCGGTGGCTGAAAAACAACTTTTAAAAGTGTGTTTGTCCACTTTGGAATTGAGCTTCCTCTTTTAGAGTAACATTGCAGAAAAGGCCAGTGACAAGATCAGCAACTAAAGACTTAAATGTCTACAATACCCATCATATGCATGAAAGTACATGTGCATATACTTGTATATCCACACATCCGATTTATTCTAGAGTTTCTATTCGGTATACTATCATTAACGGTATTACTTGAACTGATTTATTGAGAACGATCTCTCTTGTTATTGAAAAGGTTGGCTAGATGCTCACCAGTCCCATTTTGTCTTTGTAGAAACATAAAAACTACATTTCGTAGCCTCTTTCGCAGTAAATTACACGGCTGGTTTCAGGCCGAAAGATGGTGAACGGAAGTTATATATGCTGATTCCAGGTTGAGGAGGAGAATGTCTTGTCCAGTTCAGCTTCCAACCCCACACACCTCCAAGCTTCCTTGTTTTATCTGCCTGATGGATGATACACTCCTGATTTTGAAGTCTCAGCATGAGAGAGACATAAGAAATAATAAAGAGTTTGGGTTCTACCACCCCCACCTGGAAGACAGCCACCTGCTCTGCCTTCAAATTTCAAATGAGTGAGAAATACACTTTTCCAATAAACCACTGAACTACTGGAATTTCTTTGTCTCTGTCACAGATTTCTTACTCTAACAGAAAATTTGATACAAGATGTGGTGTTGCTTTCCAAAAACATTAAATAAAATTTACTTATCAGCCCTTAAGAAATCAGTATCAGAAGTTATAAATATGTGAATCAATGGTATTCAGAATCAAAGCTGTGGTCAAAGTGTTGCCCCAGATCAGCATCTGCTACTCCAACAACACCTCTAAGGAAGGAGACTGAGGATAGAATCCAAATATTCTGCTTTGGTTTTTCTTGAGACCATTTGGGAAACCACTGCAGGAATGGAAAGGCTCAGGAAAGAATGGGCCAGTTTGTGAGCACAGAGGAAAGTAAATGAGGAGTACAAAAGTCTCCCTCTGGATTTAGTCTCTCAGGATTCGGAAACAGAGTGCTTCTAGACAACAAATTTAAGTAATAACATTCGAAAAGACTTAATAATAATTAAAGCTTAGAAGTAGTCTTCCTTGCATCTGGAAAGAAGAAACGATATGGTGAGTATTGAGCCAGTTTCTGCCATAGTCGCCTACATGTCTGGTCACCAGTATGTCTTTTTTCTTATACACGAAAAAGGGTCACCCCTTTTACTTTATTTAACTTTTATTTTTATTTCAGAGGTTGCCAGACCCTCAGCTACTACTTAATAATTATTACTTAATAATACTTTATCAAATTATTTTTGACTCAGTAGTAAGTATTTTGTATTCCTTATTAGGAAGACAAACAGGACGGATGCTTTATTTTGTATTTAAAGGGTGTAGGCACATAATGGAAGATATTTATAATTGTATTTAGAATGTATTTATACATATCTCCTAACTATCAATAAGAAACACAGCCCAAGGAATATGTAAGACAAAGGCAGATAATTCATAGGAAGGATATTCGAAGAACTAATAGATGAAAGAGATTGAGTTTCATTACTTATCAGGAAAATGACAATTAAGTAAAATTAAATGAGAAAATCACAATGAGATAACATCATCCACACCAAAATAACTCAATGGAAAAAAAAAACCTGAAAGAGAAAATGCTAACTACTGCTGAAGATGTGGAGTAACGAGAGCATAATGGTAAAACTTCTTTGAAAACTGATTAGTGTGATCTACTGAAACAAGTATGTGGAATCCTTTACCCACCAATTTCATTACTTTGATATAAAACAGCAGAAATATTTTCCAAAAGACATACTGGAGATGACTTATAGCTCTGTACTGATAATTTTCCAAAATTAGAAACTACTTCAGTGTAGGCATACTTCAGAGATACTGCAGGTTCTGTTCCAGACCACCGCAATAAAGCCAATATTGCAATAAAGGGGTCAAATGAGGTTTCTGGTTTCTCAGGACATATAAAAGTTATGTTTACACTATACTGTAGTCCATTAAGTGCATAATAGCATGTCTAAAAAAATGATATACATAACTTAAATACTTTATTGCTAAAAATACCATCACCTGAGCTTTTAAGGAGTCATAATCACTGATCACAGATCATTATAACAAACACAATAATTAAGAAGTTGAAACATGTCAAGAATTACCAAAATGTGACAGAGACACAAAGTGAGGAAATACTGTTGGAAATGGAGCCGATAGGCTTGCTCGAGACAGGATTGCCAAAAATCTCCAATTTGTAAAAAAATTCAGTATCTGTGCAGTGCAGTAAAGCACAGTATAACAAAACATGCTTGTGCCCATTAATATTGGAAAAAACATTAAAAAGTGTAGCATCTTTCCAATAATGAGAGTGACCGTCATGACATGCAAAATTGTGGATGCATCTCACAAGTGTAAGATTGAGTGAAATATGACAGATAAGGTACACTGCGTAATGTATACATGTTATATGCTTCTACTTATATAAGAAGTTAATCTATACTGTTAGAGGTTAGGAGAGTAGTTATCCTTGGGATGGCTTCTAAGCTGCTTATAATGATCTGGGTGTTCTTTATATAGATGTGTTCACATTCTGAAAATGCATCAAGCTTTGATACCTAATTTGTGCCTTTTTCTATGTTTATATTTAACTTCCATAATATGTTTTGGAAAAGTGGGACATAAATAGATAGATGATAGATAAATAGATAGGTAGATAGATGATATAGACCGATAATAGATACATTGATAGATGATTGATAGAAGTCTATCTTTTGCCACAGAGCAAGTTAGCAACAGTCAAAACATAACCAAATTCTGACTTTCTAGCTTCTAGATCTGTATTTTTAGATACCTCAAAAGATAACAGATTTCATACTTTTCATCAGAAATAACAATTTTTCCTAAATAATGACTTAAATAGTCTTTGTCAATATGAACAATATGGTGTAGTAGAGGAAAAGTCTTTCAAACAAGACAACCTGGAATTAAAATCTGTCTCTACTCTTACCTAGGTCTTAAATTCTATGGCTTTGGTTCTATAACTATAATGCAGAATAGGAATACTTATAAGATTGTTTCGGGAATTACCAAACAAGTTCTGACATAAAAGCATGTGATCAATAAGTATAGCTATCACTATTTATGTTGTTAAAATCCAATCAAGTAAAGGAATTTCTGAGCTACTGAACTCTAAGAAACATGGCTTTATTAACAAGAGCTCTACCATAAGCCCCATGAGATCAAGAACCACTGTATCCCTGGGGGCTAGTGTGGTTCCTGGAATATAGGAAAAACCTAATGTTTGCTAAATTCTCAGTGTCTTTGATATGCCCTTATAATGTTTCCTAGTTTACAAGTGTTACTTTGTAAGTAACTTCAATAACAATTAAACTATTGAAATATATATGGTGATAGAATCTTTCATGTATGTTTCTACTATTTAGAATAAGGATATTTTGTATCAAAATATTTTGGGGGTGTTTTATAGAGAAGAGAAGTAAAAGATGGATTCTGCTTAATGATCTCATCCAATTATTCTTTAGGCCTAAATGTGGAGTGACTTTTCTATTAATAGCTATAAAGAAACATCGAGGGTGCCTGGGTGGCTCAGTTGGTTAAGTGTTTGCTTTCGGCTCAGGTCATGATCCCAGGGTCCTGGAATCAAGTCCTGCATTAGGTTTTCTGCTCAGCAGGGAGCCTGCTTCTTCTCTTGTGCCCCCTGCTTCTGCTCTTGTGTTCTCTCTCTCTCTCTCTCTCTCTGTCAAATGAATAAACAAAATCTTAAAGAAAGAAAGAAAGAAACCTCCAACTATAATGAAAAACCTTTTAGAAGAACATATTAAAAGATGTGTTAGGATGGCTAGCTGGTTAAGTCAGTAGGACATGTGACTCTTGATTTCAGGGTTGTGAGTTCAAGCCTCACATTGGATGTAAAGATTACTTAAAATATTTTTTTAACAAGCTGTGTTTAGAGGGGTTACTTTCAAAATTAAAACACTTATATTAAAAAAACTGCTGGACAGTTCTATTAAATAAAAATTTAATATTTTAATTAAATACATGTTAATTTGTCTTGTGTATCTCTAAGAGGGATCTGTTGTATAGTGTATTAACCAAATTTATTTGACTTCTGAACTCTCCCCCCTTTCTCTGCACCCAACTCCCCACACACATAAGCACACACAAATGAAGTATTAGTGTTCTGAGGAATGTACTTTGAAAAGGAATGATTTAGGGACACCTGGGTAGCTCAGTCGGTTAAGAGTTGGACCCTTGATTTCAGTTCAGATCAAGATCTCAGGGTCATGAAATCAAAGCTTGTGCCAGGCTCTGCACTGGGCATCAAGCCTGCTTGGCATTCTCTCTCCCCTCTGCCCTTCCCCCAGCCCTCTCTTAAAAAAAAAAAAAAAAAGGAATCACTTAGAATCATTTCAAATTTATACTATTATAATATTATAATGAATATTGAGCAATATCCAAGTGAGATGATATCAGTCTAGTCTTAAGAATTAAGTGATTGAAATACTAAAACTCTTGCAATTCTTCCCAACTTTATGTTTAGAATAGGAAGCACTAAAGAACTTCATTTAACCACAATGGTTGGAAAATGTAGTATATGTTCAACAGAACTTTCTGTGGTTTACTTCTTTATTCAGGGAAATTTCTCCATGGCATGGTTGTTCCTGCTGGGATGAACGGAATTTTCTCTGAAACTCTGTTTCAGTGTGCATACTTGTGCTGGCTGAGCTTCTAAATTACCAAGTCTGAGAAATCTAGAACTTAACCTACCCTAAATCTTCAAAGTTACTACATACTCCAGTGGCAACAATGTCAATACAATTTATGGAAAACTTTATAAAAAAGAAAAGTTACCTCTCACTAATTCCTTTAAACAGTGTAAAAGTAGAATAAAAGAAAATATTTTCTTCTACGTGCTTAGACTTTTGAAGACAATGACAGGTGCTTCAAAACTAATCTTTAATAATTTAAGAAGACATTGATGGTTCTAACAGCTGGGTAATTAAAGTACTTATCAACTAAACTGAAAATTAAAATTTTAAATATAAGTAACTTATACTAGCAAGCAAAATAAATCTCTAAGGAGTCTAGGCCAGATGAAATTGTTTTTCTCTTTTCTCATCAAAACTGCAGAATTAGGGATGCCTGGGTGGCTCAGTGGGTTAAGCCGCTGCCTTCGGCTCAGGTCATGATCCCAGGGTCGCGGGATCGAGTCCTGCATCGGGCTCCTTGCTCAGCAGGGAGCCTGCTTCTCTCTCCGCCTTTGCCTGCCTCTCTGCCTGCTTGTGTGCTCTCTCTCTCTCTCTCTTTCTGACAAATAAATAAATTTTAAAAAAAATCTTTTTTTTTTAAAGATTTTATTTATTTATTTGACAGAGATCGCAAGTAGACAGAGAGGCAGGCAGAGAGAGAGGAGGAAGCAGGCTCCCCACTGAGCAGAGAGCCCGCTGCGGGACTCAACCCCAGGACCCTGGGATCATGACCTGAGCCGAAGGCAGAGGCTTTAACCCACTGAGCCACCCAGGCGCCCCCCCCCCAAAAATCTTAAAACTGCAGAATTATAATAAAGAAAATTTTACAAATACTAAGGAAATATTATACTAATGTCTTCATTTGAATGATCTCTCTGATATTGGAATGGGGAGATGCCCCCTTACCCTAAAACCTTGTGAGACTTTCACCTTCCAGGATTCCTGAAAGTATGCCATGAAGAAAATACAGAGAGAAAGCCACGGATCCTCTAAAACACGCAGGAAAAAACAAACTTCATATGAATGTAGTACTGTCCAAAATCCAAACAGATTTGCCAAGATAGAGCTTTCTCAGAACATTGTACCCACCACTTCCATCACCAGTACCAACTACTACCACCAACAGTATTAATAATAAATAAGCAAATTTTCCTACAAAGCTGCTCTGGTGTTCATTTAATAGTGGCTGTCAAAGTTGAACATGTACCAAAATCATCAGGAAATCATATTGAAACACAGATTTCTGGCCCTACCACTAGAATTCTTGATTCAGTAGATCCTGCTAGTTCCAACAAATCCCCAAGTGATGTTAATTGGCTGGTGTAGGAACACACACTTGTAGTGAATCACGTAAGATGTTTTAATATGATTTCACTCAGTGAAACATAATGCCCCCCCAGTTATGATGCAGATATAGTTCTTCTGAGTAGTCTTATTTTTCAAAATTCAAAATAGGATAAGTAGGACAGTCAAATGCAATTAGAGAGAAGAATAACTACATTAAAATTATGCTACCTAACTATAATGTATATGGGAGCAGTATGACTTATCTCTGACAGTAGAGACGGTGTTTGGCTTGGCATCCTAGTAGGCCAGCTCAGTTAATAAAACCAAATAACTCCAACGCAGTCTATCTCCTATTTGTACTCTTCACTATCTCCCTTCTTCCCCTTCTTTCAAGTAATTTCATGCTTCTTTTGTCCAAAATGTACTTTTTCAATCTATCACATGGGTAACCCCTTCTATATTCAAGAGAATGCCTTTAATAAAATCACCTTTTCCAATAGGTCTGCCTGGAAGTATTTCTTTACTCCCATAAAATATGTCGGGGATGCCTTTCGTTTTCCAATCAGAGTATGATGTGTTGGTTTCTACCAGGGCACTTAGCAGAACGTTGTAACTCACTATTTAAGTATGTCTCCTGCCTGAAACTATGAGCTCCTGAAGAACAATGATCTGATCATACCTGTGTTTCTATTTCCAGCCACCAAAATAAGGCCTTGACAAGGTAACTGAAGAAAAAAATTATTACTGTCAAGCTAAACCTGGAGATTTTGTTTTATTTGTGACGAGTTAAGTAGCTTTGGGATATAAATTTGTTTGTTCATTCACATTTTAATCGACTGATCTCTATGTGCCCAAAATGATCCCTGAAAAAAGTCACTTCTAAACTAGGGATTATTGTGATAATCTGTTTTCTTTAGGTTTCTGTGTTCGCATAGAGCATGCCAATTACCTATGGGTCCATTGTTCAGGCTTCCAGAAAGTTGTACTAGATGCAAAATGAGACTCAGAATGAAGGAATTCATAAGATGACTATCTGATATGAGCCACATAATTCTTTATATTTAAATAATTTTGGTCCTTTGTGTTTGGAATTTTAAAATATCTTTCCTTTTTACCCCACCCTAGATTTTTCATTCATTTTACATGCAAATATGCAGATTTTGGAAGTTGTTTACTTTCATTATAATGTAGTTATTTCTCTTATCACGTTTAACTGTCAAACCATGCTATTTTCAATTTTAAAGAGTAAGACTACTCAGAACAACCATATTTGCATTATAATGGGTCCACATTAATAATAAGCTAATTCATTACTCTTTTAGTATACCCTTTACCTTTGAATTATCACTTTAAAGCTCAGAGGTCACAGAGTGGTCCTCTGTGCCCAGGGTATTGGCATTTAAGAGATTTATCTGACACCGGAAACAAGGCAGTGGCCAGAGGCATACAAAAGGGGGGGAAGATCATAAAATGGAAAGGTTCAATCTATGGTGTGTGAATAATTCACAAATACCAAATTGGTATTTGAAGATTCTCCCACCACCTCCCATTTTCCTTACTTAAGACATTTTTCCCCCCTCAGTTTATCTTATATCCTGTATATCTAACAGGAGCCAAGTGAGAACATATTAAAGAGATTTTATTTCCTCAGGCAAGAAGAAATGTATATATATTATTGAAGTGAGAAATATATGACAAATGTAAAAGTTTAAGTCTACCTCCCTCCTAATGCCTCTAGAACATCTTTATTTCCCTCTGGTCTGATTTAAGTGACGATGTTCTATTTTGATTTCTATCCCTGGCTGTACATTAGAATCCCATGGTGCGGTAGGTAGAATAATCATCCCCAAAGATGTCTATGTCCTAACCCCTGGCACCTAATTAAGGTTGCAGATGGAATTCAGATTGCCAATTAGCTAAATAGGGAGATTATTCTGGACACTCTGGGTGGATCCAGTGTAATCACAGGATCCCTTAGTGGAAGAGTGTTCTGAAGGGAAACCCAGAGGGATGGCTGCATGAAAATGGCTTGGCCTGATTTACTGCCTTTAAAGTGAACTATTGCCAAGAAAAGCAAGCAACCTCTAGAAGCTGGAAACAGCAAAGAAACAGATTTCCCCTAGAGGCTCCAGAAAGGAATGCATCTTCAGATGCCTTAATCTTAACTCAGTGAGATTCCTATCAGATTTATGTTCTACAGAAGTGTAAGAAAAATAAATTTGTAAATTTGTGGTTTTTTTTTTTTTTTTAAGCCACTAAGCTTGTGGTTACTTGTCACAGCAGCAACAGTAACTTAATAAACCTGGGGACCTTTTGAAAATCCTGATGCCCAGCTTATAACCCACATCAATTACATTAAAACCTCTAGGGGGCTGGGGAAGGATGAGATATAGACAATAATATCTTTAAGCTCCCTAGAAGCTTCCAATGTGTAGCCATATTTCAGAACTGCTGCTCTAAGTATATGCACTGGTTTTCACAAGAAGCTACTGCCTTGGAAGGAACAAGTCTTTGGTGGTGAGGCTGGACCCAGATGATACCTTGCACTCCAAGTGTGATTCCAGAAGCAGAGCACCAGCATCATCTTGAAACTTGTTAAAAATATATAATCTGGTCCCCAACCTGACCCATTAAGTCAGAATCTGCATTGTGATACCAACTGTAGGTGAAGTATATGTCCATTAAATCATAAGAAACAAAATACATGCACTGACAGTTGTTTTTTCGATCTAATATATTTCTATTACTTGCAATGATTTTAAAATCATTACTTAAATAAAAACTTGTAAAGCAGCCCCTCAAGGCTATGAGATCCTCAAAGAAAGGAACTGTTCCCCTCCTTCTTTCTTCTTTCTCTCCCCTCCTCCTGTCTCCATCCCACCTTCCCTTTCTTTCTTTTTCCTGTCTCTCACTGTCTTTCTCTACTTCCTTCTCCTCCTTTTTCCTCCTCCTCCTCTCTCTTTCCCCTTTAGTTTATACTCAGTGTCCAAGACTTATCATTTCTGACTTGCTGACTAACTGCCTGAATTAATGATGATTGTAACTACAGGAATGATAAAAATAAGTTACCGAAATGCCAGCTACTGTGAAATAAAAATATAACTTAAATGCCAGGAAAACAAAACAAAACAAAACAAAACCCTGGTTTAATTTAGACTCAATGCTCTGTTCCTTTTTATACGACTAATTCCTCTTAGATTCTAGAGCTATGGATCAATATTTATTAGTTTACTCTTAAAACTCCTAAATAATTCCAAACCTCTCTTAGGATTTTATTACTATGAGCCAAGAGATTCAATAATCAGCAATCTCTCACTTGCATCAATAGAAATTCCTTTTATTATAAGTTTATAATTTTTAGCATTCAGGTTCTGTGGGAAGAATCATCTTGTATCGGTCCAACTGTTTTCTATTTGAAATTTTTTGTTTCTAATCGGGTTGGAGAAATCAGTGACAATGACAAAGTAAGATTTGCAGGTGGAAAACAGGAGATTGCAAACTGGGCTGCCTTCCTCCATTCCCTGGCCATGGAAACACCCCTAACCCACCAGGATTCTCTCCTATGTTGAGCCTTAGACTTGATTCTCAAAGATTCTCAACACTGTGTTTTGATAGCACGATAATTGAAGCTTTTTTTTTTTAACTTAATTAATTCACTTACTCACTACAACAAACCAAGGAGTTAGATGTTACTAGCCCCATTTTACAAACAAAGACACTAAGGTCTAGAGGGCATTAGAAACTTGTCTAAGGTTGTGCTGTTGGTAATAGGTGAGACAGGATTTGAGTGGAGGTATGTCTGGTTTCAAGACCCATACTGTAAAGCATCTGTTCCCTACAGTGGTGTGGCATGATTTACTGGCCATGAGGATTGCAGGAAACCATGTATTTAAAGGATTTCCCTTTAGAAGTCTTAGGAAGAACCCCAATGGTTCAAAATGACCACTCAGCTCTTTCCCAAGTAGCCAAATGTCTAAAACCGTGCTATATAAAATCTATGAAGAAGATCATTTATAGAACACAATCTCAGCACTAGAAACCTGTCACTGCAAAGCACAGTGATGTATTGCTTATGTGATACCCCACTTAAGAAACAAACCGTGTTGGCTTCAAACCACTAGCCTATTGGACTGATTTCTAGTTTTTGGCTGAAACGAGTAATTTCCAATTACACAGGTAATCTTTATAATGTGTTTATGTATTCTTTGCTACCTGAATAACATAGCATAGCATCCAGTATGATTAAAGTGTCAGCATTATCCAAATAGTTGCCACTATCTGCTATTGTAGAAGGAGGGAAGGGGGAAATTCACAGCAATAACCTACTGTACTTCACATGCAACTATGGATAAATGCTTTCTGCTTTGAGAAAATTATCCAGCACTAGTCTCCAAAGATAGGTTTGCCTATTAGCTATTTGGCAATGCCCTCTGTCTCCTACCAAGGAGACATCTGAAAGGCTGTTTCTGCAGGAAATGCCAAACAAGCTTGCTAGTCTTACTTACAGCCATTAAGTGTTATAAGTCACACCCCTGATCGTGTCTATGTCTATGTGACAGTATCAGATCAGACAGAAAGATGCAGCCAGTCCAGCATGCCACTGATTTTTAAGATGCCCCCAAGCAGGGAAAACAGAAGTTAAAGAGCACTTCCAGTTATGTGATAATTAATTCAAAACAGTTTTATTATAAGGACTGAAATTAAAATTCAGGAATGCCAAGGTCTGAGTCAAGCCTGGGTTTGAGTCCTTGTTCCTCCAACCATCAATTTTGTGACATTGGGCAAGTCTTTAAGTAGCTCTTTGCCTCAAATTCCCCTTCTGTCAAATGGAATAATACTTAAATCTCAGGTTGTTGTGTTTTGTTGTGTTTTTTTAAGGAAGTTAATTGATGCAAAGTGCTTAGCAGGCTGCTTGTAGCAAGTGGAGTAGACCCTCAGAAAATAGAAGTCCCCTTAGTACTTCCTTTCCTGGGGGTCCAGAACTTCAGATCATTCCTTTCACATCCTTAGTTGCACATACTTTGTGTCCTGTAAGTCACAGTGTGCGGAATGAAGTATTTTCACAGAGTATCTCACAAAGCACATATTCCTGTTTACACTTAATGTTTAAGGTAATGACTACAGCCTTGAACAAGAGATTTCTGCTGCCATATATGATATATTATCATGGAATATTTTCATTAAAGAGTGACTAACTTCTACTAAGTTCCTACTAAGTGACAGTTTCTATGTCAAGTGATGGGGAAAAAAAAGAATAAGACATATTCTCTGTTCTTGAGGCACTTAAGATCTAGCAGGAAAAGTCATGTTAACTGAACCATCTACCCCATACAGTTCCATGAAAAGGGAATGTGTAGTCCAGAGGCATAACCAGGAAATGAATCATGAGGAAGGGAGGATATCAGAGGAGGCTTGCATAGTAAGATTTTAATAGGAAGATAGGAGAGTAAGGGACACATTAGGCAAATAATCCGGAGACAGACTATGAAGAACTTATAATGCTGACATTTAGGTATTTAGTATTTTGACTGGCAGGAATGTAATAAGGTTGTCTAAAGCAAGAGAGTGACAGGAGAATACTGATAGAAATAACTGACAGAGATTTAATTCTGTGCTTAGCCAGGCATTCCCAATTTTCTAGTCTGTTAATATTAGTGTGAGGCATCTGCCAGATCTTTGCCTATTCATTTGAAATGTATATGTGTTCGTATATATTACATATGTATTTATATGCATGACTTGCACATACAAACACTTATTATATAGGAGGCAGGACTTTGAAATGATAACCTAAGGAGTGCTGAAGACACTTCCCAGCAAAACGAAAATTTTATTGTTGGAAATTATAAACAAACAATCATTTAAAGTCTATAAGAAATTGTCCTAAGAGCATATAGCAAATGAAGAAACATTCACATGCACCAGCTACTAAGCTCAGTAAAGAACAGTGAGAGTCTATAGTATTTGAATCATGACACATCCCCTTTCTCCCCTCAATCAGCCCAGCATGATGCAAACTCCAATGTAGACCGGGGCAGCCAAGAACACAGGGCTCACCATCTGCCCTCCTTCTACTATAAGGCATTCAAGAAGACTGCTCCTGGACTCACAATTAGCCGTGGAGTTCAGGAAAGCTACACACATACACTATGCTTTACCCACTCAAGATCAATCAGAGTGGGACATGGGGCAGACCTTAAAACAACCTCAAACCCACATACAGAACTATCAATGCAGGGAACAGAGCTCATTGGCACGAAGGTCCTAAATCCAACTTCTAACCAGATCCTGGCTGCCAACTAAGCTTCTCTGACCCAAATGTGACTCCCTAAAAGCTAGATTTAAAAACAAATCATAACCACTACTGGAGGTCTGGATGAGTATACATGACCAATGCTTTATTTTCTAAGGCTGATTAGAGTGGTAACCACCAAGTTAACCATTTCAGGCTGAATGGGGGTCCAAAAAAAAAAAAAAAAAAAAGGTAAACACACTGAGGAGTGGTAGTAGCCTACAAACTACATGCATACCCAATGGTATAGGGTAGAAATTTTACTGGTTCAGGGTGTCAAGCATAATCTGTGACCAATAAAGGGCTTATGCTGATCATGGCTGACCTTTAAGTAGCCATACCAAAAGATTAAAGCAAAGAAAAAACATCTAAGCAGAGACATCAGAGGCTGTACACCGCCGGGTGGATACACTTCACAGAATTTGTCACTAACCAAATTTAAAGTATGACCAATCAAATAACAATAATCCTCTGTCTTGTAGAGAATATGTATCCAAACAGAGTTGCTGAATACAAGTTACAGCCTTCAATAAAAAGTTAAGAGGAATGCAAATAATGTGTATATAACTCATACAAGGAAAAGGCAATAGAAACTAATTTTGAAGGGATCCAAATCATAAACACATTCAAAGAGTGAGAGGAAACTATGCTTAAAGAATTAAAATGAATAAGAACGTAGAAGTCCTCTTACATTGCAAAATCTGCATAATAAATCCGGTAACATATAAAAAGGGTTATACATCAAGACCAAGTGGTATTTATCCCACACATGTACGGTCTGTTTAATACCCAGAATCAATTAATAATCACACCATATCAAGTGAAGAACAAAAATTGTTTCTCAGTAAATGTAGAAAACTTATTTGACAAAAATTCAATATCCTTTCATGATTTAAAAAAAAAAACAACTCAGAAAACTAGAAATAAAAGCCTCAAACTTTTAGAAGGCATCTGAAAACAAAACAAAACAAAACAAAACAAAAAAAAACAACCAAAACTAGCATCAAACATAATGATAAAAGACTGAATTCTTGCTCCCCAAATCATGAAAAACTTAAGGATGTCAAGTCAATTCTTGCCATTTCTATTTATCATTGTCCTGGCCGGGAGGTGGGGGGTGGGTAAGGGAGGATTCTAGTCAGGGTAGTTGGGTGAGAAAAAACAAAAAGAAAGTATCCAGATTGGAAAGGGAGACATAAACTTATCTATATTTGCAGATTACATGATTCATATATAGAAAATTCCAAGGAATACACACACACACAAATTAGTACTAATAAACAAGTACAGCAGAGTTGTAGTATATGAGGTCAGTATGCAAATGTCAACTGTATTTATAAACACTAGTAATGAACATTCCAAAACTAAAATTAACAATTCTATTTATAATAGATCAAAAAGAACAAAATACTTAGTTACACATTCATAAAACAAGCATACGTCTTGTACATTGAAAACCATAAACATTGTTGAAAGGAATTAAAGATCTAAGTAAATTCAAAGGCTTCTCATGTTCATGTGTCAGAAGACTCAATATCTTAAGACGGCAATAGTATTCTAATTAATCTATAGATTCAACACAAGCGCTACCAAAATCCTAACTGGCCTTTCTTTTGCAGATATTGGCAAGTTTATCCTAAAACTCAAATGGAATATAAAGGACAAAGAAGAGCCAAAAAATCTATTCTCAAAAAAGAAGAACAAAGTTGCAGGACTCAAATTTCCCCAATTTTAAAACTTACTACAAATCTATTATAATTAAAACAATTTGGTACTGGCATATAGACATCGAGATCAATAGCTAATTGATTTTAGACAAAAGTGCCAAGACAACTGAATGGGGAAAAATAGTTTTTTCACAAATCATGCTGGGACAACTGGGTAGCTACTTTCCAAAAAGAAAATCTGAATCCCTACCTTACATTATATGCAAAAATTAAATTTAAATGTCTCATAGACTGAAATTTAATAGCTTGAAATATATAATTCCTAGAGGAAAATATACAACTATATATTTAATATTAACCTTAGGTTAAGCAATGGTTTCTTAGCACACCAAAAGCACAAGTGGCGAAAAGAATATATAGATATACCAGATTATGAGAAAGTTAAAACCATTTGTGCTGCAAACCATACCTTCAAAAAAGTGAAAAACTATCCACAGATGGAAGGAACTATTCAAAATCATGTATCTGCTAAGCGTCTTATATCTTACAACTCAATGATAAATACTGAAACTTAAAATCAGTCCAAAATAAAGACATTTCCCCAAATATAATATGCCAATGCCAATAAACACACAAAACAATGCTCAATAAAGTTAATAATTAGGGGGATGAAAATGAAAAGCATGAGATAACTTTTCACATAAACTAGGGTGGTTGTACTTAAAAATTCATAAAGAAATAAAAAACAAACAAGCATTAGAAATATGGAGAAATAACACTTAATACATTGCTAGTTGAAATGTAAAATGATGTAGCCACTGTGGAAAAGAGTTTGACATGTCTCAAATTTTACAGATACCTTATGATCAAGCAGTTCCATTCTGAGATGTATAACCAAGAAAAATTAATCACTAAAGCAGACAAAAATTTATATATCAATGTTCATATCAGCTTTAGTCATAATAGCCAAAAATAAGCCATCTCTCCATGGAAGTGGGACCAACTCATATGTCCATGAATCAATGAATGGATAAATAAATATGTATCTATAAATTTAACATTAATTATTAACAAAACCAAAGTTAAACTTATTAATTAGCCTACAACATGGATGAACACTAAAGTTATGCTGAATGAAAGAAGCCAGGAACAAAGAGTATGATTCTGTTTATATGAAATGTCCAGAATATACAAATCTGTAGAAAAAGAAAGTAGATTAGTAGCTGCCTTGGGCTAGTTGGGAGTGTGGTGTGGGGAAGGAGATTATGGGGATGACTGCTAATGAGTATAGGATTTCTTTGACGTAAGACAATAATGGCCTAGAATTAGGGTGTAGTGATGGTTGCATAACTCTGTGCATATATTAAAAACAGAACTTTATATTTTAGAATAGTGTATTTTATGCTATTTTAATAGCTCAATAATCTGTTTTATTTTATTTTATTTATTTATTTGACAGACAGAGAGAGATCATAAGTAGGCAGAGAGGCAGGCAGAGAGAGAGAGGGGGAAGCAGACTCCCCGCCGAGTGCAGAGAGCCTGATGTGGGGCTCGATCCCAGGACCCCGGGATCATGACCTGAGCTGAAGGCAGAGGCTTTAACCCACTGAGCCACCCAGGTGCCCTCAATAATCTGTTTATAAGATAATTTATATAATACCAGATGTATGTTTCTAAATATTTTATGCTTTTTACATGTCCATATTTTTATATAAATAAAATAAAGAATTATATATAAACCATATATATCTGCATATGACATGCTTATACATTTAGGTATGTATTCATTTAACTTCTATTCATTTTATAAATTTAACATATTCAAAGGTTATTTTCACAAAAATGACATTATGGTATAGTATACTGTCACAAAACTTTAAAACATAATAATCATATTCTATTCTCCATACAGAACACACAATTCTATTTCATTTTCTCTTTTGGCACTGCAGTATTACATCTTACTGACTTATCATAGCTCATTGAACTGTTCCCTTACTGGTAGACATTTAGTTGCTCTCCGTATTTTACAAAAACAAAAACATCGTAATGAACCACTTTGTTCTTCTCTGTGCAAATATATCTATTAAAAATATTCCTAGAGGTGGAATTGGTGGGTCAAAAATTATACGCATATTAAATTTTGATAAGTTCTGTCCAATTTCCAAAAACACTACAGACAAACTGTATTTTCACCAATACTGGAACTGGAGCGTAGTGTTTCAAAGAAAGGGATTTGTGACTGAACTGTTTGGATTCATACCCAAACACCACTACTGTTACGGTAGACAACTCTAATCTTCTGAGTATCCTAAAGATAGCATTAAATTTAATAATATGAGGTCCAACTCACTGTAATTGTTCCATTTGAGTTATATATCATTTATTTTTAAACTGATTATGATGAAGCTTCCTATTTCCCCACTTTTTACCAACAGAAGATGTCAATCTAGTTTTTTCCACTTCACTGGTGAACAATAAAATAGTGCTTAGAGAGTGGAGCCTGGGGTCAGAATACCTAATATCCACCACTATCAAGCCTTGTAAACTCGGTTAAACTACTTTTCTGTGTAGCAAGGTCCTCATCTCTAAAATAAGGATTCAATGTTATGGGTTTGTTATAACAGGCATATGCTTTTTTAAAATATATATATATATATATATATATATATATATATATATATATATATATATATTTGACAGAGAGAGAGAGAGAGAGAGCAAGCTCTCTGCAGACAGAACAGCAGGCAGAAGGAGAAGCAGACTCCCCTCTTAGTAGAGAGCCTGATGTGGGGTTCAATCCCCGGACCCCCAGATCATGCCCTGAGCTGAAGGCAGAAAGATGCTTAACTGACTGAATCATCCAGGCACCTCTAACAAGCATATGCTTAATTAAATGCTTAGAAAATGCTCCAAACTCAGAACACTTAATATTATTTTATTTACTTTATTATTATTTCTCTGACCACACTTGCCACCAGAGATATTAAGGATTTTTACTGGCCAGTTTGTTTCTTCAGTGATATGTTTATTCATAAACAATGTCCAATATTTTCTGGGATGTATGCTATTTTCTTACTTTGATGTTGGAACTCTTTTTATGAATATCAATATTTTGTTCATTATAAGTGTTGCAAATATTTTCCCCTGACAATTCACTTGTCTCATCACATTGTTTAGCTTTATTTCATTTCTTACTCTGTCCTCCACACTTGCATGGCTTCAAACATCTGGCCTCCTAGATATTTATATACAGATTATACAGATTTTGCACTGGGTGTTCCCTTTGTCAAGCATGCTTTTCCCCAGATGCTCACCATTTACCTTCTTCAAGTCCTTCCTCGTATGTCACACCTCTTAGTAAGACCCATACTAACGACTTGAAATAATTTCAACACACTTCAACTCCTGCCAAAGTCAAGCCGTATTACCTTCTCTACTCTTTCTTCCCTCCCCCCATAGCACCTGGGAGCTTCTCACAGATACTTTTTTTTTCTTGTTTATTTTCCACCAAAATTTAAAATTCATGAGAGCAGGTATTTTTGTCTGTTTTGTTCCCTAGGTATCCCCAGAACCTAGAACAGAGCTTTGTATGTGTTAGAAGTCTGAAAAGATTTGCCAAATTGAATCATTTAGGATTACTTCTTTCAAATAAGTCTTCAATGATGTTATCAAATTTGAAAAGAGATACCTTTAATGAGTAAATAGATCTTTATCTATGTTTCCCCTGTTGATTTACCCTTATATGCTTGGCTTCAACTAAAGAACAGTCTGGGCAAGGTAGAAAATCTCAACAATTTTCATTTGAAAAATTAGTGTCCTAACAGTAATTATCAAGTAGTCTATTCTTCACTCACTGATAATCAGCATAAACTTTACTATACACTCCATCTCACTTGTTCAGATTTCTGAACTTTATTCTCTTTCACTCTCGAATAAATTTATTTAACTTCATTTCACATCAAAAATTACAATAAATGTATAGGTTATTTAAGGACAATTGTCCCATCTTTACTAGTTGAGTCTCTTAATTTCTACGAAAATTAATTCCTTAAATTTGGTCTGTTCACTCTTTCTAGAACTTCTTTAGCTGATATTGAGTATCCTGGATCTACATACTATATCACACCAACTTTCTCTTACAACTTATCTTTAATATTGTGAGACTTTTTTCTAATTAATTATTCACATTTATCTTCAGTTTGGTTCCAGTTAATTACATAAAACTATATGGATATACTATATGGATATATACTATATGGATACTTTTAACATTTCATATGTCTTACATACAGAGGAGTTCATAAGTGTACCACTAAAGAACACTATAAAATGAATACCTGTGATATTTCTATCCAGAAGAGGAAATGAGACATTTCTCCATATATTCTGAAAATGTGAAATAAATGAGCTAGGTCATTTTCATGATTCTTGCTTCATATATGAACTTCCAGTCTTCCCTCCATTTCTTTAAATATAGAAAGCTTAACTTTGTAGTAAGTGTTTTGATAATTATAGTATCTGAAGACTGAGAGTATTTTATTATCTCTATGTGCTCTTGTAACGGGTAATGAACTCTTAAAAATATCTACATGCTGCCTCCTGAAACCTATAAATATCAGCTTACATACATGATGACAGGAACTACACAGATGAAGTAAATTCAGGAATTTGAGATGGGGAGATTACCCCGGATTATCCCAGTGGACTCAGTGCCATCACAAGGGATCCTCATAATAGAAAGTCAGGACTGTGAGAGTCAGAAGAGGAGGCTTGATGGAAGCAGAGGTCAAAGTGGTTTGAGAAAGGGGCCAGGAATTAATGAATGCAGACAGCCTCTAGTAGCTGGAAAGGCAAGCAAACAGAATCTTCATTGGAGATTTCTGAAGGAATATGACCCCGTTGACCCTTTTAAGACTCCTGAACTCCAGAACTCTAACATAATGAATGTATGTTTTTTTTTTAAGTCACTAAACTTGTAGTAATTAGAAACAACAGGATAATACTACAGTTTTGTTGTTGTTGTTATTTTTTACTTATGCTATTGTTTCCCTATGTGTTTGGTTATTTCTCATTGTGTTTTCCCTAAAAATTATTTGAGACTTCTTCATGGCCTACATTAAAGGTGAATTCTGCCATAGAGCATTTGCTTCTCTATGGGTACCCAAGGGGTACCACTAAACCCAGTTTACTGTAAATCATTTTCATGTTGTGAGAGTATTTTTAGACCATCAAATCATCTAGCTTATATTTTCTCACCTTCTCTTTTTGACATTATATTTTTCCTCCCACATCTTGTTTTATCTTCTCATATCTTTGGTTATTTGTAAGATAAAGCACCAGTTAAGTATGGAATTGTTTCTCCAGTGGGACTATGGTACTCTTCATAGCTGGCCATCTTTTAAAAGGAGATGCCCCAAAACCGTTAAGTGGGAAGGCTTCTGTGAGTTTGCGTGAGAAAAGAGCAGGGAGATGTCAAGGCATTTTTAGTTATCTCTTTTTATTATTATTTTTTTCTTGCTCCTACATTATGTCACTATTTCTTCCTTTTTTTGTTGTTGTTGTGTTTGTTTTTGCTGTTACTGCAATGTCATTTGCTTTTTGTCTTTCCTATACTATTTAAGAAGTCCTAGGGCTTGAAGTAAGTGGTTTGGAGTTATAATCAAGAAAGTAGTAGTAGCTACGTAGTGTATAGGTTTTATAGATACCTGAGAACTTTATATTAGCATTAAGCAAATGCCATAGAAAACCAATATTTTGCTTTCTGGAAAATAAATTAAGGATGGTATGCAATGGATTCCATATTCATATTTTTTTTTAAAGCAGATGCTATCATGACTTGGAGTTTCTCCAGGTTTTAAGGCTATAAACTTTATCAAGAATCCTCGACCAAAGGCTATTACTTCCTCCCTACCATCTGTGCAGCAGCAAGATGCCACAAGGAAATCAAGCCAGGGTATGGTAATTATGCTATGGATATATTGGTACCCTGAGAGACATTAGTTAGTTAGCATTATGAGATTTGATTCTTTACTATCAAAACAGGTTTATCATCCTGTAAAATAAGCACTGTTATATTAGATATATAAAGAAAAAGTCATTTATTAAATAACTATTGGACTTCTCTGACATAATTGATTATAATTAATTGTATATATGTACCCTACTTACTTAACTAATTCAATGCTACATAATTAAATATCTGACGTTATATACCTGGAAACTGGGGTAGTCTGTTTAAAGTGTCTAGGTCTGACACCAAAACATAACACTTTCTCAAAGATACCTCCCTATCTTTTTTATTGGTCTGTCTGACATGCACATATGTATGTGATATGTCCCATGCTATAAATCAAGCCATCTTAATTTTTTTCTTTGTAGAGACGGAGGGAGGGAGGGAGAGAGAGAGAGAGGTGGGGGAGGTACAGAGGAAGAGGAAGAGAGAGAATCAAGCAGGGTCCACACCCAGCATGAAGCCTGACATGGGGCTCGATCTCACAACCTGAGATGATGGTCTGGGCCAAAATCAAGAATCAGACACCTAACAGATTGAGCTACCCAGGTGTCGCTATGTCAAGCCATTTTAAATAAGTTGGTTAGGATATATCAAGCCTTTTCTTATTATTTAATTAATTCAGTTAACAGATAGTATAAGGCACTTACCCAAGTGTTCAAGATACATAAATGGACACAGATGACAAAGATCTTTAACTTCCTGGAACTCACAGTCTAACAGGTTTTTATAAGTACCTGATATATAAAGGCAATAAAAGTTATGGTAGAAAAATTACAGTGTGATACGGAAGGTCAGGAGTGATAGAGTGTTGAAATTTTAAATAGATAGGCCTTCTGAGAAAGTGTTACCTGAACTGGAACTTAAAGGAATCGTGGGGTTAGCCATGTGGGTATCTGAAGGAAGAACATTCCATGTAGAGAGAACAACAGGCAATGCAGATGCCGTGAGACAGAAGCGTGTCAGGCGTTAAGTGGGGAAGTGAAGAAGCAGGATTCTTGGAGCACAAGGAGAGAATAGTAGGATTGAAGTCAGAAGAAGATGAGAGGGATATATCATGAAGGACGTTGCGGACTACTATGTGGATGTGGACTGTACCATGAATGAATTGGGGAGCCAAGGGATAATGTGAATTAAATATTGACTTTAATCTGATGTGGATTTTAAGAGGACCATTCTGACCGATGAGGGGAGAAGAAACAATGATCAGCAAAGGATAAAACAAGTAGAAAAGTGGGCTACTGTAGTACCGAGGCAAGAGATGATGGCTTGGATGTGGGTGCTACCAGACACAGTGACAGAGCAACAGACCAGAATGAGATTCATTCTTTAGAAAATGAATGCTTTCAGGTTCCAGCATATTGTGATATGGAACAGAACTTTCTGTCAAGTCAGTGGTGTGTGAAACCCCTTCTGCCTGTGTGGGTTTTATTCTATAACATCGTTCCACTCGATAACATCAGTCTGTAACACTGACATTGCTAGAGGAATAGCTGTGCCCTCAGTAGGCAGAACAAGTCTGAATTTGGCATATTACATCATCAAGGATATCAGTGTATTTTAATTTTAGATGATAAAATTGACCTCATTAAATACAATAACCAGTCTCTTCAACTTCAATGCTAAGGATAGATATGCAAGCTTTTAATGTACTTCTAGTTCTGAGTTTTAAAATAGAGGAGATAATATTTGCTTTGGTTTTCATAGTAGTTATGGCTAAGCACTTAAGAAGGGGAAAAGAAAAGCAGGGTTAATGATCTTCAGAAATAGTCCTATTTTCTAGACTTGACTCAAAGTAGAAATATAAAGGAGTAACAGACCATGATGACCTCAACATGACTTAAAATTTAAAAAGCAAGAGGAGTATCGATCCTTTTTCCTTCTTTCAGAAACTAGAGTCACACAATTTATTGTTCTGCCTGTGGACTGAGCTCCATGGTAGAAAGGCAGGAAAAAAAGGGCTTCACTGAAGCAAAGCAGGTAAAGGGTGTTTATCCACAGTAAAGATTCAGTTATGCCTCAGGATATTGTAAATTCATCACAAACTCTGGTGTTCATCGACCATGAATCAAATACAGACTCTATCCCTTCTTTAGCCAGGTGAGTCATTTTAGGAGAGTGAAGTCACCTCGCCCTTTTTTACATTCCTGATTTTTAAAACAGATACAAAATCAGTGACTACCACATCAAGGTTTTTTTGAGGATTTTATAAAGAAATGCATGAAAAGCACATAGCACAGTGCCTGCCATATAGTAAGCTTTTAACAAAAAGGAACTATTGTTATTAAATTTTGCATAGCAAATTACCCAAAGCAGTGGGACGAAGAATGGGACAAGGGGCAGACCTGAAAATAACCTCCAAGCCCCAATGCAGTGGGAGGAAGATCATCAAACTGATGACGTAAAATCTTGAAAGCAAAATAGAATGTCTAAATTTTCATCATTTCACATAATCGGTGAAACAGTGTGCAGGCAAAGATAATGGGATGTGCTACCTGCCTCATACCAAAACCAGGCCTGCAATATGCAGACTGATGGACTGTGTTACTATGCAGATTTATTAATTGCAGTAGTGTTTTTAAATTCAATGTACCTTTTCAATGTACCTTCCTTTGTGACAATATCCATATATTAATGAAACTTAGTAAATACTGTATGAATGAATAAATGACAGCAACAAATATTAACAGAATATATAAGTGAACTAGGCTCATTCTTAGTCCATAAATCCCGGGGAGGCGGGGGGAGTGGAGAACAACTCATTAATTTTATCCAGAAAAAAAAAATCTTTCATATTTGAATAATGATTGAACCTAATACAGATGATCCTGCATATCATCTAAAATTATATAAAAATCTCATGATTATGATTGTCATTTTATCTTCCTTTGCTAGCTATTATTCATTCTCATTTTGTACATTGATTGAAATAATATTACATAAAATTGGATCTCACTGTCCTCTATTCTTACTTTAAAAAAAAAAAAAAAAAGGTAACTAAGACAACCCACAGTGTACATCGCCTATATTCTCTGGAACAGGAAACATAATGCTTAAAGTGGGAAACTGAACAGTTGGCATCCTGCTAGGAGGGGCTTTTTTTCTAGTGACAACAATAATTTGATGAGGTTGCTATTATTTTCCACATCAACTTGTGTTTGCTAAAATGATTTTAAAAGACAATAAAGTGGAAATGTATTAACAATCCAGTTAAGTGGCCACACACTTTAATTCTCTGATGGAAACGGCAAAGCAGTAAGAAGGGCTCTTCCTTTGGTACATGCCAAAATAGACATACACGAAAGGAAAATCTGAACAAGGCTCCTCTTAACCAAACCCTTCCTCCTACCCCTCTATGGCCGCTCAACATTGTACCCACACGCGGTTGTTCCACACTGAGTTGGACATTGTGAAGCGCCAACATGTCGCCTTTGTAATATTAGGGATATAAAAACAGCACACAGGTATAACGGCAACAAAACAGAAGGACAAGAATGGTATGGTAAGGTTCATGGTACCAAGGGCAGGATCTGTGTACGTCACAGAACTAACATCCCCTCAAAGTGTTAAGGAAGGCTGTACAGACAGACAGTTGTGAGATTCAGTCTGAGTTTCAAAGGATAAGGGAGATCTGGATTTGAAGAGAAAGGGGAGCTGACAAACAAACCTGTGCTTAAAACTCCCTGTTCTGGGCACCTGGGTGGCTCAGTGGGTTAAGCCTCTGCCTTCAGCTCAGGTCATGATCTCAGGGTCCTGGGATCGAGCCCCGCATCGGGCTCTCTGCTCAGCAGGGAGCCTGCTTCCTCCTCTCTCTCTGTCTGCCTCTGCCTAATTGTAATCCCTCCCTCTGTCAAATAAATAAATATATTTAAAAAAAAAAACTCCCTGTTCCAGTAATTAAAAGTTGCATGGCCCTCGGAAAATTAATAACCAATAGATCCCTCTATTTAATGTTGGAATAATAACAGAATCCCTCGTGTAAAACGTTTCACACAGAGCCATAGCAATTTCCCAGGGATGGCAGAGATTACTTTTGTTCCTTCCATCCAAACTATCATTACCACTTACGGAGGAAAACAACACTGACCTCAGAAGATTATTGTACTGGAAGGCACCTAACACAGTAACTAGTGATAAGGAATCTGATACAAAATATCTGCACATGCATTTGGAGATGGAATTAAGGGCAACGTGTTTATTAAACAGTGGACAGAAAAGATTTATGAGAACAAAACATAGATGCTGAATTTAAGTTCAGAGGAAAAAAGAGTATTTAGTACTGGAAGATGATGGGAGGCCTGGAGCCCTTTTACCATAGTGTTAGATTAGCAATGTGTTAACCATTTGTAGCAATTGTATTACAATAATATAATGACCCCCACATGAGGTGTAGACAAAGATTCTGAACATACAAGACTGCACATCAGAGTGTAATGGGGGCATTACATCCTTTGGGTTAGATTCATTTCTCTTGCATGAAAACAACCAGTGCTTTTTGTTTTTCAATTCAACATTTTGAGTGGAAATAATTTATGGTAATATAGGCAGATAGCACAGAGCATGTAAGGAACTGAAATAAATTTGAGTCTCAAATGAGAAACATTGGAGTGTTGACAATAGCAAGATGGTTCTTTGGAAACGGAGCAGGTCTCATTATTTTTCCACACTGATCAACGAGGGACTTGACTGAAAGGGGTGGTTAAGTGGCTGAAGTTTTAGTTTTGACTTCCTTTGCCTCCACGGAGACAATTACTGCCAGGGCCAATTAGTCTTCCCAAATCCATAGATAAAATTCCATTCAGCTTATAGCATAAGGTATTATTAGAGCTAGTCTCAAATACCACAAGTCTGTCAGCCCTACAAGGGCATTAAAATAGTCCATGGCAATATTGGCTTGGGGCTTTATTTCAGCTTATTTTTTTTTCCTTCCTGGGTATGAATTGACTTAAAATAAAAAATCTGGGAAGGACTTTTGCAAATTATGTATTTTGAGATACACATTATTAATGACGTTGTAACTTCAGGTAACTGAGCTAAAATTATGTAAATATTATTTAGCTAGAAATAAATCTGGACATTCAAAATCAATTTTTACTTTCATATAATCAATCTGTATTCTTCTACAAGAGATATCTTCCACACAGAAAAGTGATTTCAATGAAGTAAAACAATCAAAAATGCAATTCTAAGATTATACCAAATATATAATGTAATCTTTCAACAGATTTAATTTCAAATAGAAAAACATTTTTGTAGTTTTCTGATTCTGACTTAAGCAGGAGGTAGTTCTAATAGGAGTAGCTGAGATTAGACACACATACCAGAAGTATCTTTACCCCACCAAAGCAGTTATTACTAGTTCATCATGAAACATTTAATTCTGTTGACACTGGATGTAGCCACAGAATCTGTTTCAACCTAGCACTCAAGTCAGTCCAAACAATTAATTCATTAGCAACTATTGCCATTCCCTGCCTTTGCAAAAACAATCTTTAAATCAGAGTAGAGGGGAAAAACAAAAGGTCACTCTAAGAATACTTAAGCCTACAATTCTGAACAAAAGGACAAAACCAGGTTTGGGCATTTGGTTTTATGAAGATCACCTTCCAAATGTGTCTCAGATTAACCACATATTATTGTTCTGTAAAGAAGGAACAATGTGACCCCATAATGTTTTACGATACTCATTACCAACAACTCAGTGTGTACCTAAACAGTCTCTGAAAAAAAATGAACAACATGCCCAATTGCTGTTTCTGTGACAAATAAGTACAACACTAAAACTGCTGTATGTTTTTTTGAGGAAAAAAATCTGAAATAACTCTGTATGTCTAAGCAAATGCTTCTGGATGGATTTTCTTCCTGCATCCCTTACAGCATCGTGTAAGCACTGAGATCCAGACCGAAAGAGATTTCAGAGGGAGCCACCTATACTCAGGAACAATTAACAACCATTATCTCTTGCATAAACTGATTTTTTTAAAGATTTTTTTTTCAGAGCAGTTTTAGGTTCACAGCAAAACCAAGAGAAAGGTACAGCTATTTCCCTACATCCTTTGTCCCTATATATGCATAGCTTCCCCATTAACAACATTCATCTTCGGGGTTGCACATTTGTTACAATTGATGAACCTACATGGATACATCATCATTATCATCCCAAGCCCATAGTTTACATTAGGGTTCTCTCTTGGTGTTGTACATTTTATGGGTTTGAACAAATGTATGATGTCACATATCTACCATAAGAGTACCATACAGAGTATTTTCACTGACCTATATATACTCATTTAGTAGGAGGCTATAGAAGATGAGTATTACAATGGATGGAGAAAGAAAGACAACAATTTTTTTTTCTGCCAAGGAATTCTTCCCTACCCCTGAAAAATACCATAAAGATGTAATTGACTCAATGAAGATGGTGGTGATGAGATATCTAGGGAAACAGAATCCCCATGGCCTTGTTCTACTATTGCATGCAATAGGAGAATCCCTTTATATTGTAAAAGAAATAAAAATGACAAGAACATGACAGAACAAAAGGGTCAAACTTGGGAAATGAGACTTGATTGAAAAAAAAAAGTTCTATTCATTTAATGGCATACTTTTTAACAATTACAAAAAATGGACTGCTGATATATATTGGGGTAAGGGTTCTGTAGATGCCCATTCACTCAAGATTTTTAAATGATCTGATCTCCAATGGAACAGAATAGGGAGCTTAGAAATAGACCCTTAATTCTATGGTCAACTAATCTTCAACAAAGCAGGAAAGAATGTCCAATGGAAAAAAGACAGTCTCTTCAACAAATGGTGATAGGAAAATTGAGCCACATGCAGAAGAATGAAACTGGACCACTTCCTTATACCACACACAAAAAATAGACTAAAAATGGATGAAAGAGCTCAATGGGAGACAGGAATCCATCAAAGTCCTTGAGGAGAACACTGGCAGCAAAACCAAAAAACAACTGACAGAATGGGAGAAGATATTCACAAACGACAGATCAGAGAAAGGGCTAGTATCCAAAATCTATAAAGAACTTATCAAACTCAACACCCAAAGAACAAATAATCCAATCAAGAAATGGGCAGAGGACATGAATAGACATTTCTGCAAAGAAGACATCCAGATGGCCAACAGACACGTTAAAAAATGCTCAACATCACTCGGCATCAGGGAAATACAAATCAAAACCCCAATGAGATACCACCTCACACCAATCAGAATGACTAAAATTAACAAGTCAGGAAACGACAGATGCTGGCAAGGATGCAGAGAAAGGGGAATCCTCCTACACTGTTGGTGGGAATGCAAGCTGGTGCAGCCACTCTGGAAAACAGCATGGAGGGTCCTCAAAAAGTTGAAAATAGAGCTACCCTATGACCCAATAATTGCGCTACTGGGTATTTACCCTAAAGATACAAATGTAGTCATCCGAAGGGACACGTGCACCAGAATGTTTATAGCAGCAATGTCCACAATAGCCAAACTACGGAAAGAACCTAGATGTCCATCAACAGATGAATGGATAAAGAAGAAGTGGTACATATATACAATGGAATATTATGCAGACATCAAAAGAAATGAAATCTTGCCATTTGCAATAATGTGGATGGAAGTAGAGGATATGCTGATCAAAATAAGTCAATCAGAGAGAGATAATTATCTTATGATCTTTCTGATATGAGGAATTTGAGAAGCAGAGTGGGGTATTGTGGGAGGTAGGAAGGAAAAATCAAACAAGATGGGATCAAGAGAGAGACAATTCATAAGAGACTCTTAATCTCACGTGACAAACTGAGGGTTGCTAGGGGGTGGAAGGGGTAGGGATAGGGTGGCTGGGTTATGGACATTGGGGAGGGTAGGTGCTATAGTGAGTGGTGTGAAATGTATAAGCCTGATAATTCACAGACCTGTACCCCTGGGACAAATAATACATTATATGTTGATTAAATAAATAATCAGATTTCTTATATCTTTATTGTTTTAAAAAAGCTTTTATTTATTTATTTGACAGAGACAGCAAGAGAGTAACACAAGCAGGGGGAGAGGGAGAAGCAGGCTTCCCACTAAACAGGGAGCCTGACATGGGGCTCCATTCCAGGACCCTGGGATTATGACCTGAGCCAAAAGCAGATGCTTAACAACTGAGCCACCCAGGTGCCACATTCTATATCTTTACTTTTATTTGCTTGACCTTTCAGTAACTGAGAGTGATGTAGTGAACTGGCCCATCACAATTCTCAATTTTTGAACTCTTCTTGTAGTTTATTAACTATTTCTTTGTGTTTTTGAAGATAGTTTATCAGCCCCAAACAAAATATAACTGTTATATTTTTCTCAGGAATTATACTTTTATCACATTATGATTCAAGTGATACTTTTTTCCCCCTGGTAAATGTTCTTCTTTTTGATATTAATATAGCTATTCAAACATTATTTTATCTTTTCCCTATGATGTTTCTTCTCCATCCTTTTACATTCAATATCTGGTCCTTGTGTTTTAGATGAATCTTTTATAACTAACATGGAATTTGATTTTTAATCCAATATGAACATTTGTTATTTATGAAATTGTTCTTTTATAACTGTTGTGATTATGAGCAAACCAATATGTTTCTAATGTATTTTGTGAATTGTTTTGTTGTTGACCTCTGTATTTCCCCCTACATTCTTGCCTCGTTTTTCATAGATTAAATTTTTTATTTGTTCCAATTCTTATCCTCTACTAATTTGGAAGTTTTAGAATATGGTCTTTTTAAGTGTTTAACTTCAAAAATTTTATAGGCACCTTTCACAAAGTCTGAGGTTAATCAGTATCTTCCACACAAATAAGATACATTTAAATGTTTAATTCTTTGTGTCTCTATGTTATTGATATATTTTTGCACCATATTTTATTGTTTATCCCCACAAATTAAGCATTATAAGTATCATTTCACCAAAAGATTTGTTCATATTTATTACATATTCACCAATTTCTCTATATATTTTTCCTCTGTGCAGCTCTAACTTGCATTCTAGTTTTATTTCCCTTCTTTCTGCCCGAAGGTTTCTCTAGTGAACATCTGTGGTTGTTAAACATTCTCAATGTTCATCTAAAAATGTCTTTAGTTCATTTTCATTCTTAAAGGACGACTTATCTAGTTACACAATTCTAGATTGACAGATTCAAGACTTTGATTCTATTATTTCAGAACTGAATTGCTTCCATTATTTTCAGCTGGAGGCTGAAACTGCTGTATTGCCAGAAATAGAGTAATTTCCCATTATAAGTTTTTTTGTTCCAATGTTTTCTAGAATAAGCTTTATAATTACAGTTAGGTGAAGGCTAAAGAATTTTGTTTCAGGGTTTTTTTTTTTTAATGTTCAATGGCTTAATATTATTAAACACATAACTTCTGACTTGAAGTCCCTAAGTAAAATGCTTATAACTTTTATCTATTTTTTTTTAAAGTTTACAGATCTAGACTATCTTAAAAACTTAGAACATATTTCATCCCATTCAGAGTAGAGGGATCTTGAATGTATGTGGAAGGAAGTGACAGGAAACAAATAATGAGTTTTTTTTTTTCTTAAGCTACATGCTTTACACATAAAACCTCACTGACAACAAATATGTGAGGTTGGTTTTATTGTTTCCCTTTTATGGATAAGGATTAAGGGACTCTAAAATCTAAATTTATTCTATTTTACCTTTTTGTTATGATAAGACTAGAGAGTGAGCACTTTGAAAGGAAGGACATGGTCTTTTCATTCATCTCTTTATATTTAAAACTTAATGTTGAAGAGAAGATTTTTGATGCTTTCTTCCAAGTCAAGGCAATTCAACCAGTGGGACGTTTCTGAATTCTCTCTGTTCCTTTTCTGACCACCTCAGAAGAAGTGGAGTGACTTATCTGGTTGGTAAATTTAGGAAGACTAAACGGGACATGCTTGAATTCACTGTCCCTAGTCTTTTTCTCACCACCCACAGACACCAGGAGCTCCTCTTGTCTCCTCTCGGCCTTCAATCTTAGCTGGTCAGTCTCTATACATATGGGGGTCTGTCTTAATCTAACACTATCATGACCTAAGGGGTAAGTTTGCAGAACTTGGTGGTCTAGTTAACAGGCTTGTTTTACACAGTTATATTATTTCACTTAGTCTGTATTAATAAAAATAGTGATGTTTGCATCTCTTACCTATTTTACATTTTGTCTTATCTCACATTTTATTCAGAACCTGGTCAGCAAAAATTGGTACCCCACAGAGACCACAATGTATGGTACAGAATTTTGTACATAATGTACTCTTCATAAATATTAAGGCATCAGACAAATTAATACAAAAATCTGTCCTTCCACTTCCATTCTGAAGTTTCCTTAAGAATTGTGTGTTGTCATATTAAAAAATAAACTATGCCTGACCCCAAATAAATTTGTTTACAATAAATGTGCATTGAATATTAATGCCTTTATATGTTATTGTTCACTTTGGAAATCCCATTTTTACAGATAAGAAGAGTAAAAGGTCATGCTTCTTTAATGATGAAATTTTTGGCATCAGGAAAAGGGCAGTGCATAGAATTACTTGTGATGCCAAAATAATGCCACACAGATCACCATTTAATCTGCTTATGTATAAGGTTAACCCTCCTTTTCTATTCAAAATTTATCTGCCATCAATAATAGGCAACATTTCAATATAAGGAATGCCGGAGCCTAGGAGGAAACAAGAATCTAATTAAATCAACAGAGCAGCCCGGGAGAAGAGAACCGTTGTTTATTCTTTGACTGCCAAATATTAGTTGGCACAGAGTATGGTTTCAATAAATATTTATCGAATAAATGAATGAATGAAATTAATAGACAAAAATCCTATCTCATAGAACCGAAGAATTTTCAGATGCATCAGATAAAATCATAAAATCTAGCTTTCAAGCATTGTTTTAGGAGTAGAACTCTCAGGCAGAAGCTTAATTTGTAAAATAGATCAATACAGTACTCTACCTGCTGTTCCAGGTCACCCCTGCACCTTCAACCTCTATTTCTGGACAGAAAAAAATTGAGACCCAGACAGAACAAAATTGCCATGGACCAACACAATGAGCAACGAGCACATTGCTGGAATGTGCTCTTCTCATCCAGATACTGTGTTTCTGCTCTCTCACCTTAGAGTCTCCATGACATTGCTGGTAAAGTCCATCAAGAACATTTACGTCTGAATGGCTCCTTATATACACCATTAAAACAGCGCTACAAGTGACTACAAGAAACTTTAAAGCCTCCCTGGGATAATGATTTCTCTTTGTTCTTTTCCTTCTTGGCTAACTGAGCTAAAACAATACCTGAAAAAAAAAAATCCCCAGATCTAAGACCCAGCAAAAGCCCTTTGTAAACAAGGGTATGAAGTGAGCAAAAGAATGACTTTGGGGGGGGGGGTGGTGAGGGGAAGAGCACCTGGTGGTTCAGTCATTTAAGCATCTAACTCTTTGTTTCAGCATGGGTTCTGATCTCAGGGTGGTGAGACTGAGCCCTTGCTGGGTTCTAAGCTTAGTGGAGTCTGCGAAGATTTTCTGTCCCTCTCCCCTTTCCCCAGCACTCACTTTCTCTCTAAAATAAGCAAATCTTCTTTAAAAAAAAAATGACTTTTTTTTTTCCTGTATGAACTCTAGAATTAGAGATATTTGCTCTTTGGATTATGACATTCAAACATTATGGTCTTGATCTATTTGGAACATTAAAGAAAAGGCAAGTGTTTTCAGAAGAGAATGCATAAATTACAGTAAAAAGCATTCTTATTTTATTTTTTTAAAGATTTATTTATTTACGAAAGAGAGAGAGAGAGAGAAAGAGAAAGCATGCATGACCTGGGAGGTGGACAGAGGGGCAGAGGGAGGGAATCTCCAGCAGACTCCCTGTCAGGTGAGAAGCCCAATATGGAGCTTGATCTCATGAGATCATGACCGGAGCCAAAACTGAGAGTTAGACACTTAACTGACTGAGCCACCCAGGCCCCCAAACCATACTTACTTTAATATGTTTTCTTCTACTAAACCATCATTTCCTCACCTCCATCCCAAGGATATCAGTTATAGTAGGGTTAGAGGGTTGTATCCAGAGAGAGGAAATGGATTTGAGGGAACCTAAAACATGACTCCAATGTTACAGTTTATAAAATATTGCAAATGGATTTTTTTGTGGTAAACAAAGACCAGAATTTTGCTTGGTTTCAATGACATAGAATATATCATATGAGCAATAAAAACCTAAGATTCCGCCAAATATTTGTTTCAATTATGTTCCTTTAGACCTTAAAGTTCTTAGAGAAAGGAAGGGAGGGAGGGAAGGAGGAAAGGAAGGAAGGAAAAGAAAGAAAGAAGAGAAAGAGAGACAAAGAGAAAGAAAAAAGAGGAAAGAAAGAAAGACAGACAGACTACAGTCCCAAAATGGAGTCATTTGCGCTAAACCCCACATCAGCAAACCTAGACTTGATACCTAATATAACTGCAGTTTCAGCCTCTTTCAGAAATGTAACCTTTAACTGTCAATCTAGTATTACCTAATCAGCACAAGTGAGGTAATCTGCCTGATGCACCCCTGCCTTTTCCCAAGGTAGGTGATCTTTCTTAAAACAATCTACTCTTTTCTAGAAACTCTTTATTTTCACACCCCCTTTGCTTATAAAAGCCTTCCACTTTTTATAGCTCCTCAGAGCTTCTATTTGATAGATGAAATACTGTGGGATTCATGAATCCTCGAATAAAGCCAATTAAATCTTCAAATTTACTCAGCTGAATTTTGTTGCTTAACAACAGCCAGATAGGAAATGGATCTTATATATTTGTAGCACTCTCCAAAGCAATAAGTTCTGGTAGGACAATCATCAACAACCCCAGGAAATGTGGAGTCCTCTGGCAACATGAGAGTTACACCAGTCCCAGTATCTTCTGAGATTGAATTGATACCATGACTTTTGTCACTAATGTTAAGCTAGGTTATTGATATTCTCACCCTAGCTCAAAAGAATACATTTTGATTCTAATAAACTTTCACAGTTCTTTTCTAAATATAGCTCCTAACTTGTTTTACTTAAGAACAAGGTACATTGGTGCACCTGGGTGGTTCAGTTGATTAAGCATCAGGCTCTTGATTTCAGCTCCAGTCATGATCTCAGGGTTGGGAGAGTGAGTCCTGGATTGGGCACCTGACTGGGAGTGGAACCTGCTTAAAATTCTTTCTCTTCCTCTGCTCCCCGATTTCTCACCTCCCATCCCCCACTCACACCTGCATGCTCTCCCTCTAAAATAAAATAAAATAAAAACAAAGTACAAATTGATGGCAGTTTCAATTGGGAAAATAGATTTTCTGGACATTTTCTCTCAAGGATCAAGAATCTGAGGGTGCCAAATTTGACTAATAATTTTTTACATTTCCAGGGTTAAGCACAAAATATGTGACCCTCTAGTGTCCTGAATGAATCTGAGGATCATCTCTCACCCCCTTCACCATAAAAAGAACACATCTCATAATAAGCAGCACGGACATTTTCAGGAATGACTAGTTAAGTGGATCAGTGAGGACTTGGTCTTCAACTAAAAATAATTTCCCTTGGTGTTCTCAAATTATACTCTTTTATGTGGTCAATGTACTTTCTGTACCTGCCCATGAACACTGGATATTTGCTAGATGGTACTTGGTTTTACTCAATTATTTGGGTCTTCCTCAGTTAATAGATCAGATGAATATTATACAACTTTTTAAATTTCAACCAGAAGGTAAGAGAAAGCAAAACATTCTAAGAAAAATGTGTGTAAGTTATTACTGTGATTAATACATATTAAATATATATACACATATATATGTGTGCATATATACATGCATATATATAAAGGGAGGGGGCACCTGGGTGGCATAGTCAGTTAAGTGTCTGACTCTTAGTTTTGGCTCTGGTTGTGATTTTAGAGTCCTGAGATCGAGCATCAGGTCATGCAGAGTCAACTGGAGATTCTCTCTCCTTCTCCCTCTCTGCCCTTCCTGCTTATGTTCACGCTCTCTCTCTAAAATAAATAAATCAATCTTTAAAAAAGTAGACAAGGGGCACCTGGGTGGCTCAGTGGGTTAAAGCCTCTGCCTTCGGCTCAGGTCATGATCCCAGGGTCCTGGGATCGAGCTCTCTGCTCAGCAGGAAGCCTGCTTCCTCCTTTCTCTCTCTGCCTGCCTCTCTGCCTACTTGTGATCTCTGCCTGTCAAATAAATAAATAAATAAAAATCTTTATAAAAGTAGACAAATACAAGGAAGATGGTAGAACGTTGTATCTTTCCATGCCTGGCCCCACATATCAAAGGAGAAAAATTATTAGCCAAATTGTTGTCCTCACTACCCTGCCTCCTAGCGAAACTGCCCCAAATATCCAATTGCAACTGAAGCAAGTTTTATCATCTGCCTTTTCCCCTTAGCTATTTTACCATATAACAACTATACAGGATACTCTCATTTTATTGCAAACTGCTTTCAGCTATGATCTGAGTTGTGTATAAAAATGCTTTGCATAATAAATTTCTTACATATAATAAACAATGACTTTGCAAACCCTACTCTGATCTTTGCTTGTTGTCTAAATTAGATATTTTGCAAACCCACATACTCATGTAGATCTTCACCATTGGAAAAAGCCAATGGAAAAAACATCAAATCAAAAAATGGTAATTTTAACTTTAACAATGTTGAATTTAATGCAGTAAAATAGAGAAAAAAACTTCCAAACTTTTTTTTTTTTTTTGGATAATATGTGGACAGACTGCATCTTCAGTATTCAAATCCATGTCGTTCACCATAGTAAGCAAAATAATGACCACTCCCCACCAAAGATGTCCCTATATGAATCCCTAAATCTGTATATATGGCATGCTACATAACAAAGGGGATTCAAAATTGCAGATGAAACTAAGGTTACTAATTAGCTGATCTTAAAATAGGATTATCTAGGTGTGTACAATGTAATCCAAGAGTCTGAGAAGATGGAAGAGGGAGACAGAAGAATGGGTGCCAAGTTAAACAACATGAGAAAGACTCGAATGGCCATTGCTGGCTTTGAATGGAAAACAGCTGACAGGTGAAGGAATGCGGGCAGCCCTTAAAGGCAAGGAAAGGTACGGAAACAGTCCCCTCAGGCCTCCAGAACGAACACAGCCTGCCACATCTTGATTTTAGCTGAGATCCATTTCAGATTTCTGATCTCCAGAACCCTAATATAATACGTGTGTGTTGTTTTAAACCACCAAGTCTGTGGTAGTTTGTTATAGCACAGTAAGAAATACACTCATAGCTATGTTTTTCTAGGAATAAGTTTTCCTTTCTACCTTTCCTTAAGGTTTCCAGACACTTCGTTAAAATAAAAATTTTTGATTACTTGTATAAAATCTAGTGCTTTACTGCTTCAATTACTGTTTATTTTCTTAGTAGCATCTAACGCCATCTGAAAAGATTATATTTCTTTATTGCTGTTTCCATTGGTGTAAGTTTTAAGAGGACAGGTGTTTAATTTGCTTTGTTCGCTGGGTTCAGTGACTGAGATAGTGCCTATCACATGTCGGGTGTTCCATATATAATTTTTAAGTGAATGGGTGAATAAATGAACGACTCATAGCTATTCAACATTAATGACTATGTAAGTAAATTAATAAATGATAGCTATCATTCTCATTTGCCTCAAGAAGTATGTGAGTGAGAACAGATTCTGATTGTTTCCTGATGAATTTTATCTTAATTTACATTTCATATCATTACCTTCCTTGCTTCAAGAGTGAATTTGGTTTTTCATTGATTTGCATATTCAGTATTCACCATACTAACCCATGCTTATATAGTCTCTCAGTATATCTGGGTTGCTCACATTTCTCGTTACATCCAACAAGTACCTTAGGGAATTTTTAATGTCAATAAAGATGGAAATGTGTTTGAATAAGGTTTCATGCTGAAGGAAACAGGGATCACTGATGAATAAGGATTTTCTACAGCTTTTTTTTTTCCCCCCCTCATGGAATGTCTCTTATTTTAGTAAGTTCTGAAATTTTCTACCTTTGTTGACTCATTAGTACCTCCCAGGAGCCCTTGGAATATGCTGCTGTTAAGAATACAAAATACAAAAATGCCTGAGGCATTGGACCATGCTATATCAATTTGATTAGATAGTTTATACTAATGATGTGATTTAGGTGAGTCCATGATTTTGCTTTCGTGGGGCTCGAGCCTGAGGAGCTCAGGTCAGACATGAGAGTGCTGCATGCTTACCTGACTGAACCTCAATAAAGACCATAACCAAGGCTGCCGTGAGGTTCCTGGGTTGACAATACGTTGCATATGTCGTTAAACCTCATTGTTGAGAGAATTAAGTGCATCCCTAAGTCACTTCTCTGGGATGGTAAGCTTTGTGCCTCATTTCTCCTAGACTTTACTCAATATGCCCTTTCGGTTTTAATCTCTATCTTTTCTCTGTAATAAGTGATAAATATTAGAATAGCAGCTGTTCTGAGTCTTGCGAGTTCTTCTGTTGAATCATTGAGCCTGAGGGTGGTCTTGCTAACTTCCAACCCAATTCGCTAACTCATTTATCCCTATGACAGCCCTATGAAGTTGGTGTGATATTTTATCCTTATTTTAAAGGTGAGGAAGCAGAGACTTGGATAAATCATTTGGCCCAAGGTAAAACTTATCTAAAGAACAGAGGATAAATAATAAAATTTCTTTCTGCGTTCAAGATAACTGTCAAATCTATAGAGTTTAATGTGATATGGAAGAGGACTAAAAAGAAATTTCTCTTGCCCTGAATAGTTGTTCTTATCAATTTCATTATTACACTTCCATAAACCTGAGCTGTAGTAATCAATCAGTTTATTATTTATGTGTAAAAGGACATATGTGCCAAAGCATCTAGCCTACAGGTCAATAGATCCTTGACAAAATCCACATAGAGTAAATTTTAAAATATTCTGTTGTAAATTACATAGTCATCTGCTTCCCTTCTTTCCATACTGGCAAGAAGTGTCAAGTATTGGTCAATGGTTAGTAACACAAAACATTATAGAGGATTTAATGAGTTTTTTGAAAGGGCAGGAAGAAAAAGTTTCAGACTAGTCTTCCAGAAACATCACCAGAATAACACAACAGATATCACCTACCAAAAGGGCTGCTGTTTCTACCTAAAAGCATCAAAAAATCAACAGGCTACCACCACATCTGATAGACATGCTGCATCAGTCAGTTTTGATTGGGAAATCAAGAGCCTGCCACCAGCAGCATCAATTCCCATGTTCTAACTCTCAGCAACCAGACAGGGACTTGAGATAAGCAATCTTCTATAGCTACTTCGGGGGGGGGGGGGGAAGGAAAAGAGAAAAAAGACAGGTTTCCAAGACTGTATTTGACAGGAGAAAAATAATAGCAAAAGCATGGACTTCATGTCATGGTGTTCCTTCCATTTCTACTTTCCAAATCTCTCATAGCACTAATGATGTAAGAAACTAATTCACATTTGTAACCTGATTGCAGTAAGGGCTCTGCACCCCCCTCAATACAGAGAAATAAACTAGAAGAAAGAGGAAGTAGATATAGAATGAGCCAATTCAGAGTCTGCGCTGTAGCTTCCATCCTTTGCCCTTGAGAATTGGTCTCATTTTACTGGGAAAAAATTACTAAATTCCATGGTCAAAGCATTAAATTTACATATGTTAAGACTCTAATGAGGTACCCTTACCCTCCACTAGACTTGAATTAAACTTCCAAATATTCTCCTGCTACATTTTGAACTCTTCTAAACTATTTTCAGGAACTGATCTTCTTCCCTTACATTAATCCAAAACTTTGCTTCCTATCTCATTTTTTTAAGGTTTTCTTAATATTATAATTTCACTTCATTTGAATTTGAATTACAAAGTTAGGTACATTTTTGCATTTATATATTCATTCCCATGTATTTTTTTTTATTTTTTTATTTCTTTTCAGCGTAACAGAATTCATTGTTTTTGCACCATTCCCAGTGCTCCATGTAATACGTGCCCTCCCTAATACCCACCACCTGATTCCCCCAACCTCCCACCCCCCGCCCCTTCAAAACCCTCAGGTTGTTTTTCAGAGTCCATAGTCTCTCATGGTTCACCTCCCCTTCCAATTTCCCTCAACTCCCTTCTCCTCTCCATCTCCCCATGTCCTCCATGTTATTTGTTATGCTCCACAAATAAGTGAAACCATATGATTTTTTAAGGCCTTCCATGGAACCTTTTTTGGCCATCCCAAGAAACAGTGATATTTTTATTTGAATTTCTCATTTCTCCACAGTCTGTAGTAAACTGTCATATAGTTAAAAATCCTTGACTTGCTCCATTCTAAAATCATTTCAGATATGTTAAGCTTGACCTCTCTAATCAGATAACAAAAAGGGACTATATGATATATGAATTTTCCCTTCTGGGTCCCAGAGGTGCAGTTACTTAGATGCTAGATTATTAAACAGTGTTAATTTATCTGGATATGGTAGCACACTGCAGGTATTATTCTAATTCTCTCATCCCAATGTACAGGTTAAATTAATACTTTAGGAATATAAGAAATGGCTTTCTGCCAGAGCCATGCAGAAAACTCCCATTTATCTCCATAAGTCTGCTTAACCACTTAGCAATTTCAACTTCCTAACAGAACAGAAATTCATTTACCTCAGATTTCTTTATCTCTTGTAAAGCTAGAAAATAAAATCTGTGTCTGCTTTGTTATTCCCTTTCTCTCTTCTCTAGCTGACAGCTCTCTTCCCTGCCATTTCTTTATGATACAAGATAAACATTGTTGATTATAATCATAATGTATGATAGTTCTAGACATTCTGCAAACACAAAAATGTAGAATAGAGAAGAAAAATCACCCTTAATCCTGAGATAAGCATTTTTAGCATGTAAATATACATCTTTATCCTTTCAGTGTTTTATTATGCAATGATAACCATGAAGTCCATACGATATCACATAAAATTATTTTAAATATCTTTTTTCTTAAATACACAAAATTGAATGTTTATTTTTAAATCCTGGAAAAAATTTAAATCCCAGAAATTGAATAATAAGAAACATTAAGATATTTAGCATGATGGCATTTTTTTTTCTATTTCATTTACAGGCATGATTACCCTAATTGATTTATTTAAGTCTTTATAGATTGCTTGTTCAAATCAAATGTTACTTAGCCCCTATCAAAAGTATGGACTGATAAAAAAGGCAATGAGTTCTCTCAAACCAAAAATGTGAGTTTCATAACTACATCTATGTATTCTAGAGAAATATTTTGTTTCTATTTTAATTTCTAACTTCTTCCAAAAAGGTTTTTATTAGATCAACGTTATTAGATTACTTGGTACTGATGCTTCTGAAATTAGAATTGAAACCATTGCTTCCCTTTTCTCTTGAGACACCTTTATACCTGTGTCATCATCCCTTGTTATTCCCCTTATTTCCAAAGGAGTGGGTGATGGTTCTCTGCCTCTGAAAACCCATGACTATTATTTCTAACCTGGACACAAATCAGCCAGCATGAACTCAGTAAATAATAGCTGTTGTAGTTATTGTTGTTGTTGTTGTAATTTTTATACAAATGCTATTTAGAACACAGTCCTCAGTATTGTTAAAAAATATAGACAAGTTCTGTGTAGTTTATGATTTTCTTACCTCTCAAAGTGTTAGCATACAATACTTGTGTTTTTTAAATGGTTCTGTGCTTTTATTTCCTCTAAAATTTTAGTCTGAGTAATCACCACTAACTTTGATAATACCTCATGAAAGTTGCATGCCTGCTATAAGACGTAACCATAAGCTTTCTCTCCTAAGAGAAGGAAAGGATGAATGTTTTGAGAATGACAATTTTTTTTTTTTTAAGTTGGCTCACTGAGTCAATAAAAGAGCTAAGGTAAAAGCTCAAACCCACCCCCCTTTTTTTCCCCAAAGCACTTTCCACTAAACAAAGAGCCTAAAAATTATGGCTAAATCCAAAATTGTGGCTAAATCTAAAACCTGGGTCATGGCATAAACAGGAAGACAATAATACAATAAATTTTATACATTGACAAACAGACTAGGCAGAATAAAAAAAAAAAGGTCAGAGGCAAAAGGTTAGATTATGGTTGGTGCTATCCCCATCCCAGGAGCATTGCATGCATCCTGGTACTGACCAGTTGTTTCAAAATCATTGAAAAACATCAAGCATCAGGAGTGGGTTGTGAAAGGAGACAATCCATTATCAGCAAAGTACTGTTTTTCATTCCATCCACTTTGTATGGAAACACCGTTTTCTTTTTATTTACCTTATTTTCTAAGTAAAATTAACTTTTAAACTTCAGTCTCTGTGGTTTTATCAGAAAAAGAATCCTCTCTTTCCATTACTCCATTTAAAAGTTAACAACTCTCTAGCCAGTAGATAAAGAGAGTGCTTTGACTGTATTGATCAGAAGACTATCTAAGGCATTTCTCTTTTCTGTGAATCTAGAAAGAAACAAAAGCAGAAAAGATCTCAGAAAAGGAAACAAATCATCTCTAAAGGATTATTCTGAACAAATAGCACATATGCTACCATGTCTTTTTAACTATATGTATATGGTATACACGTGCCAATAGAAACCACAAAAGAAAAAGGTCCTCGATTGTTTCCTCCCCCATCCTATGATGCAGAGAGAAGAAAAAGGTGAACAAGAACCAGGGGTAGGTTCTTTGGAGCTACTTTTCAAATTTATTGTTTTCTTTGAATTGAATTTTCAGTTGCCCTTAAATATCAAAAATAAATTTCCTGTTCCTATTTTTTCAAATAATTATACTTTAGGATAAGTGGTTTAAGTAATATCTACATCCAATGTGGAATTCAAACTCACAACCCTGAGATCTTGAGTCACATGCTCCACCAATTGAGCCAGCCAGGCCCCCAACATTAGAACAAGTTTTATTTTTTTGAATTTGTTTTAAATATTTTATTTATTTAAGACAGAGAGAGAGAGAGACAGAGACAGAGAGAGAGAGAGAGTGAGAGAGAGCACATGAGCAGGGGGAGGGGCAGAAGTGGGCCCCCCCACTGATCAGAGAACCCTACGTGGGGCTCCATCCCAGGACCTTGGGATCATGACCTGAGCGGAAGGCAGCCACTTAACCCACTGAGCCACAAAAGACAAGTTTTAGAATTACTAATTATTTCTTTTAATTTGGATAAGAGAGAATATTACATGAAACCATATGACTTCACAACAACTTATTAGCTAAGTACTACTATTTTATTATATCTATTATTCAAATGAGAAAGGGAGATTACAAATAAGTTAATTACCTTACCCTAAATAATACAGCTATTAAAGGGTAGAGTCAGTATTTGTGACAATGCTGGTAGAAACTGATGTCAGGTTGATAATATACTTAATTGTCTGCCAGAAATTTATGCAAACCTTCTTTGTTTTTTGTTTGTTTGTTTTTGTTTTTAAGATTTTATTTATTTGACAGAGAGGGAGAGAGATCACAAGTAGGCAGAGAGGCAGGCAGAGAGAGAGGGAGGAGCAAGCTCCCCGCTGAGCAGAGAGCCGGATATGGGACCCTGAGATCACGACCTGGGCTGAAGGCAGAGGCTCAACCCACTGAGCCACCCAGGTGCCTCATATGCAAACCTTCTTTGAAGGAACATGCCTTAAAACAAGGCTTCAGAGATGTCTCACAGAATATTAACTGACCAAAAAAAAAAAAACACAGGATATACATTTAAGCAAGGCATTTATAATTGAGTGTTCAGGAAGTAAAACAGCAAAACCAGACCTACTACAAATTGAAATATTGAAACATACTAAAAATATTTTTAATATGCTTAAAGTTATTAAAAGAAGGCCAAGGTAAGTGTATAAGGAAAGATTTTTAAAGTTGAGGGGGAGTACTTTCAAAGAATGAAATGAAATGTGATAAAATTTAACATTAGAAGTACATAAAGAGGCGCGCCTGGGTGGCTCAGTGGGTTAAAGCCTCTGCCTTTGGCTCAGGTCATGATCTCAGGGTCCTGGGATGGAGCCCCGAATCAGGTTCTCTGCTCACCAGCGAGCCTGCTTCTTCCTCTCTCTCTGCCTGCTTCTCTGCCTACTTGTGATCTCTGTCTGCCAAATAAATAAATAAAATCTAAAAAAAGAAAAAGAAAAGTGCATAAACAATGAATCTTGGAACACTGAAAAAAATAAAATTAAGTGAAGATGTTAAAAAAAAGGAATAGTATAAACAACTTTATACTATAAATTTGAAAATTTAGATGAACAAATTCCTAGGGCAAAAATTATCTAGAATGACAGAAGAAATAAAAAAATTGTTTGATTAAAAAAAGAGAAGTGGAATAGATAGGTTAGATAGATATATTTGCCAAGCTCAAGGACACATCAGTAGAGGATAGATCTGAAGAAATGATCTATAATTTGATAAAGAGATGAAAGATGGTAACCGCATATTATCTAACTTCTATAAGGATAACATAGAATTCATAATCAATGAAGTAAAGTAAGATTTTTCAAGAAATAATCATTGAGAAGGTTCTAGATTTGGTGACAAACATATAACTATAGGTCCTGGATTGTCAATGAATCCTGAGCAGAATAAACTTTAAAAAATTCACACCTAGACATATTGCAATAAATTTTTACAGAATACAAACACATAAATAAATTCTTCAAAGAAACCAGAAATAAAAGTTTGTGGGGAAGAAGAAAAAAAAAAGGGCAAAGGATAAATATTTGGCTTACTTAACAAAAGCAGTAACAAAATCAAAAGAAAGTGAAATAATATCTTCAAATTACTGAGGAAAACAACATTCAGTATTCTATAAACAATTTAGGTGAACTCTTTCACAAATAAGGATAAAATAAAGAATTTCAAATTACTAAAAACAGAGACTTTCCCATAAATATATATTAAATGAGCTTCTTTAAAAAGAAATACTCTAAAAGGAGTCGTATGACAAGAAAAAAAGAAAAGAAGTTCTGAAATACAAGAAACAAATAAAAATTTTTAAATGTGGAATTAATACGAACAAATATGAATTATCTAATTTGGGTGCAGCAGATAGACCTAGTAGTAATAGGACGTGATTCAGATCTAAATCTGACTCTGCCAGTACTTGTGATGTGAGCAGGGTAAGGCAGAGACTGCTCGGTGTCTCCACTGGTAAGATGAAGCTGTGTATCATTTCCTAACCTCAGGATTGTCCTGAAGCTGAAAAAGACCATGGATGTGATTCCACTTAAAATCTAGAGTGGAATACTGCACTTACGCAAATTAGCCATGATACTTTGGTCGGCTTCTAAATGGGCAAAAAAAAAAAAAAAAAAAGACACTGAACTTTTAAACAATTGCAACCCTATGAATAACGTTTAGACAAATTCTGCAGTGAGGGACAGATACTTTTATTTTTGGTATTTAGGCATCTCAAAATGGAATAATGAAATGAAAATCCTCAGCATTGTAACCTCAAGTAGTCCTAAAGAGTGAGTTAGCCAATAGGCTAAAGGGAGAGTAAAAGCATCGATAGAAAGAATCAACACAGATTTTAATCTGGCATTGGAAAAGCTACAATAATATAAACTAAAACGTTACATCTTCCATTCTCTCCTTTTCTGGTTTAAAACACGTTTTGCACTTAAACAGAACCACCACCGTCTTGTAGAAAAACGAAAGTAATATTTCCATAGCTTGTAAATAGCTTCTCGGATATCCTGATATTCTCGACAAAATAGGCATACTGAGGCATCTGCTGTTGTTACTCACATAGCGTTCCATGGTAAGCTCATAAATTAGCAGGGATATTTCAAAATAGAGAACTGGAGCATTGAACAAAAGCACCAGAAAACATTAAGCTGTATCAGGCCCACAGCCTGAAGTATTTACAGTGAGGAGGTGGCTGTGTGTTTTTATCGGACTAAAATTGGAGATGAAGCGGAGTGCTCAGCTTTCTATTTTTTATTGTAAACCATACTATATGTGGTTGAGAATTGAAGCTTAAAATGAACGTGTTTGAGGAAGATGGAAGGATGTGACGTTTCAATACCTAACATACTGCAGAAACCTAGAATGTGTCAAAATCACACATTACTCTTACCATATGTTCTGTTTACATAATGTCAAGTGATCTATCATTTTTTCATATTTGAAATCACTTTTTTCTCCAATAAGTTCTTAAAGGCAAACAGAAAAAAAAAGTGTTTATCTTTTTAGTGAAATTACAACTGCAGTTGGATGGTGTTTTAAAACTTTACACATGAAGGTACTTATTACATCCCTATCTATTAAGAACAAAAAGCAAAAACAAAAAAAAAAAACTTAAGTGTCCATGCAAGGATGTAATATATTCATACAATGAAATACCATTTCGTCTTTAAAAAGAGATAATTCTATAGTTTATTTGCAACTAATAAAGTTCTTAAGTGAAAAAATACATCGCAAAATAGGCATCATATGATATGTGTACTTCTAGAACTGAATTACTATGTTTAAGTGTGCTTTTGGTAATTGTCTCCCAGTATACATTCACCCTCTCTTTTATAACAGTATCCTAAATATTATCTGGAGTAGAGCAAGAATGAATGACTTAAGTCCTTAAGAATGTCCCACACTCCTTGCCTACCTTTTTAAGAAGTGGCCATATAACCAAACTAAGACAAAATGGCTCAAGACGACTCAATTTCAAGGTCTTTATTGGGAATATCAAGAGTAAGCCTTCTCTCTCTCTCTCTCTCTCTTTTTTAATCAGATGTACTCTTGACTATATGTAGCCTTAGGTGTTCCTAGGAGCAACTTCACTTGCACGAAGTGAAAGCCAACAAAGAATCGGAACAATCAGAGTGGAACTAAAAATTGGAGAGGGGAAAACAGTCCTGGACAATCCACTTGAACCACTGGATCAAGCCCCACCTGAAGTTAGACTTTATTCTCCACTTAGTGCCTGTCCATGCCCTGTTGGGAGAGAATGGGGCCTAATTAAAACTGGGCAAGGATGGAAGTCCAGGTCTCCCACGTAGTTTTCACACCAAGCAGAGTGAAAGTCTTGTCTCCCATTTCCTGGCTGGAAGAAGAGGCATGCTTCATTACTGTCCAGGAAGGACTGGTCTAGGCTCCCTCTCAGTCTTTACTGATAGCATTGGAAGCGGGGTTGCAGATTTTTGTGTGATGTTTCTTTGAAAGAGGGAAATTGTTGTGTCATCATTTTCTCTCTTTTTAGGCTGCTTTTTTTCTAGTTTTGGACTGGGAAGAACAGGCTTTTCTTGGGATTTTTTTGGCCTAACCCATTGGCATTTCCAGGTTTCTGGCTTTTTCAGCAGTCCACTCTGTGATCTATGAAGTGAAAAAAAAAACAAAAATGCAATTCCTTGCACTCAAAATTTCTAGTTGCTCAGGCTTCTTCCTGCCAAAGTCTTTTTATGTTGTTTTATATGTGATATGTCCAGGCTTTTTAGTTCTGCTTAGCCAAAGGAACTCTACTCAAGGAGCAACCACTGAACTACATGTAAGGAGACTCATTCATACCTGGGCTTGTCTTAAATGAGGTCTCTCTGATGCCATGATGAGATGAAACTTGCAGCGGGCCTAGGAGGATGTGAGCCTATTATCCATGTGGGAGGAAGTTGGACCATTTGGGCCAGAGGTTAGACTGTGGTAACCAACATTCCAAATTATCATCTAACTGTGGTATCCCTTTTGTTTTACCTCACTCCCCCTCTCTCAGATTCCACTCTCTGGAAGAAGCTTGTCAACAAGCCTTATGGAAAGCCCCGCTTGCTAAGGAAATGAAAACTTCTGCCAATGGCCAGGTGAGTGAGCTTGAAAGTGGCTCTTCCAGATACTTGAGAGAGACTGCAGGCTCAGTTAACAACTTACTAACCATCCTGCGACACCTGGGTGGCTCAATCGGTTAGGCCTCTGCCTTCGGCTCAGGCAAAAATCCCAGGGTCCTGGGATCAAGTACCATGTCGGGCTCCCAGGTCCCCATGCCTCTGCCTGCCACTCCCCTTGCTTGTCTCACTAGCTCTCTTTTTCTCTCTCTCTCCTTCTCTCTGACAAATAAATAAAATCTTTTTTAAACAAATAGCCATCCCATAAGAGATACTGAACCAGAAGTACTCAGCTAAGCTGGTGCCACATTTCTGACCCCAAGAAATTGGGTGAAATAATCAATTGTTTTCATTTGCTAAATTTTCAGTAATTTGTTACACAGCAATAGGTAACTCCTACGCCAAAACTTCTCATTTACATAATCAGAATAGTCTACAAAGAAGAATGCATTATTTTTATCTGCTACTTATTTCTATAATATTATTCTTACGTTTTCAAATGGATTTGTGAGTCAGCCTCCCAAACTGTCATTACATCTGTAAATATAGTTGCTTCCCGAGCAAAAGGCTAGCTTTGCCTCATTTGGTGGCAGGATTCTTTGGGTAGTACATACAGTATAGCAAAAGTCTCTGTGGTATTATAATGGGCATGCCGAACAGTTCTATGTTTTTGGTTGGCCTTTGGGGGAACTGGTGACTGACCAAATTGGGGGATATGCTTTCAACTCACTGTTGCCAGGCAACATGGAGCATGGATTTTAGATTTTTTTTTTAAATGATATTTTTTAATTTATTTGACAGAGATCACAAGTAGGCAGAGAGGCAGGCAGAGAGAGAGGGAGGAGGAAGCAGGCTCCCCGCTGAGCAGAGAGCCCGATGTGGGGCTCGATCCCAGGATCCTGAGATCATGACCTGAGCCAAAGTTAGAGGCTTTAACCCACTGAGCCACCCAGGTGCCCCTAGATTTTATTTTCTTCTACTGTTGTCCATTAACTCTTGATTATCATGCTATTAAAAGAAATCAGATAACCTTATAAATAGGTGTTTTTCTACTCTTGATAATTTAGGGTTCATGTAAGATGACCATTTAAAGCACCATAATACCTGGTACCTGGGGTACCTGGGACGCTCAGTCAGTTAAGCATCTGCCTTCTGCTCAGGTCAGGATCCAAGAGTCCTGCAACAGAGCCCCACGGTCCTGCTTCTCCCTCTGCTGCTTCTCCTGTTTGTGCATGCTCTCTCTCACTCTCTCCCTCTCAAATAAATACACAAAATCTTAAAAAAAAAAAAAAAAAAAAGGAGCCCCTGTTGGATAATAAGGTGACTTAAATGAGGTTTGTTTGAAACAGACTTGTGGTTTCTAATCAGCATGCAGTTGAATTGTGACTTTATTTACAGCACTTTTCCCTTTTTTCCCCCTTTCTTTTCCTATCACAACAGTACCAGGGCCTATTTATTACATTGCATAATTTATAAATAATTGTGGTATCATTAGAGAGTTTTAGAATAAGGTGGGTTTTTTTTCTTTCCTTTGCTTTATAAGGGAGTAGAGATTGTTATTGTTATGCCTCATGCACTTTTATTAAAACAGAAAGCCTAAACTAAATTATCTTTCTGGCAGATATGTCAACAGACTCTTTTAATGTTCTGCTTGTCAGCATTTGTTTTATGGATATACACCGCCCTCTGTAAAGATGTGATGATTGTGTTTCTAGGGACAGAGGCATGGAGGCACTCTCTGTAAGGCATATATACCAAGGAAGTACTTCTTTAATTACGCATTCTACCACCGATTTAACAAGGGAATGGATCGTCAGCTATTGACTGATTTTTGTTCCTATTTGTGCTTCTGTTTTTGCACTCCCCTTTTAACAGCAACACTTTTATTCTCCTTTGGGTCTTCCTCCAGGTCTCTCTTTCACGGCATTTCTGTTCAGAATAGACATGAATAGAGCTTATAAATCATTTAACATTTTTTGCCCAATATCTTTCCTATATATTGTGTATTCCCTTGTGTGACATTGTTATGTTTTACAGTTACAGACCGGGAAGCATCTGTTCTGTTTGGCTTTCAGGAAGCTGAGGCAGTAGTTGTTCTGCATATTAGAAACATAAAATGGGGTGCTTGATTTTATATATATACACACACACACACACACACATACACACACACACATATATGGATAGATAGATGTTTATATATATATACACACACAATAGTGTATATATTCATATATATACATTAACATATATACATACAACTATTTCATTACTGTTAAATTTTATTATTTAAAAAAAGTCTTTATACCACCAGGTTAAATGTCTTTCTCTCTTCCTGACTTCTGAACTCTATCAGGAAACATAACCATCTATTTCTGTTGCACATAGGGTACTCAGTATGGAAAGCTGCACGTGGATATCAAAAAACTTCAAGCATTCTGATACGGTACAGATCTGCTCCTCCTTTCAAAGTAGTACTGAGAAAGGACAGTCCTCACAGAGGGATATAAGGCTCCTAGTCACAGTAGATTTCAGGGTAATGTTCACAATTCTCATTCCAGACTTTTCCCTGTCTGACATTCCTTTCAGACATTTTCCAAACCAAATAAAAATGACCGTAACTAGGCACATATTCATGTCAAATCTATTCTGTAAGGTATTTTCAATAGAAAATGCTTTTATACTATGCATGCTCTCTCTCACTTCCTCACAAGTTATCTGTGATAAAAGATCCACGTTCTAGATGGGATTGGGAGGGAGACAAACCACAAGAGACTCTCAATCTCACAAAACAAACTGAGGGTTGCTGGTGGTTGGGGGTAGGGATGGGTTGGCTGGGTGATGGACACTGGGGAGGCTATGTGCTACGGTGAGTGCTGTGAAATGTGTAAGCCGGACGATTCACAGACCTGTACCCCTGGGTCAAATAATACATTATATGTTAATAAAAAGAATTTAAAAAAAAACTAAAATATCCATGTTCTATTTATTTTTAATTTCCAATTCATTGTAAATGGATTGAATTAAGATTTTTAAAACAATTCATAGTAAAACAAAAACACTAAGAAAAATACAGAAAATACAAGCCTGTTGATCAGGTATTTAAATACGAAGGCAATGTCAAATTTATCTTAAATTTTATAAACATGACCTCTCAAATTTTGTATTTATTGCAGCCTCTTAAAGAGTTGATGGAGTGGCACTGGTCCCCAAGAGACACTTTGAATAGTGTGGCTATAAATGATCTGAAAAGATGATGCAGCTGAAGCCCCAAGTCATTTTTTAACAAGGACAGGTTTTTTTCAACTTGCCTCATAATCCAATATACTTGACGGATGGGACATATTCCCATGAGAACTATCAGGTTACTATGGTCAGGAAAATTAGGAATTTTGGAACTGTAGGTGAAGTTTGAAAAAGTTTCCCATTGAGTTCTGGTGGATTTCTCCTTGCCCTTAGAATCACTGCAGAAGAAACTTTGTAAGGAACCAACTTACCATCCACAGTTACTGAAGTTCTATTCACCATTAGGCCTTACATTATACTTAAAAATACAAAGATGTAGGAGACAGGGACTTGAGTTGCCAGATAAAATCGGAGTGGAGATACCATTAGGACTCACGCAAAGATAACTAATAATACAACGTAATATATGAAAAGGCACTGTGTACATGAAGAGAGCAAATGGATTGAATACAGTGATAGAGATTCAAATAGCTTTTTAAATTTAGGCTTTTAATCTCAAATTTCCAGGGTGGTTATGAGAATAACACTATAGCTTTATCAAGGTTCAAACAAAAGTAAACATGGGGTGAGGGGAGTAGTAGCATAAATACATCCCTTGGATAATAAGAAGACATATTTTATGTTACTCTCCAGATACATAGAAGCCAACCTTATTTCTAAGAACTTGTGCTATTCTGCTATACATCAAAATGGATAGAGAAGAATGTCAAAATAACAAGTCAGTAGGTATAAACATGTGAGTCTATTTTACTAAAGCTAGTAGTATGAGCAGACCACATATGTTCAATCAATAGTCCCTATGCCCAATTTTATTAAAAAATTTTCCCAGCAAGATTACCTTTTTGGGACAAATTTTATATCCGTATAGCCTAGTACATTGTTAAAGCTATGATTACCATTCTATAACTTGTTATAGGTTACTTCAGTTCTCATTTTACAAAGTTTTACCAAAAAAAGCTCTTTAAACAATATATAGCCTTACTCAGGATATGTAAGGGTTAATGTAACATCAATGAACACAACTCTGGCAGAAAAAAATGTTAAGACGATATAAAGTACTTGCAGTTTAAGGTGAAACTTAAAAAGAAAGTACATTTCAGAAGTTTTAATGAAGTCAATGATAGACTATGTAAGTAATTTCTAGATGAACCATGACAGTTTCTCAACTGCAAATGTAGATTGATGTGTAAGTTTCATGTTTGTTGAACCCACCTCATCATATGGAATTTGAACAGTTAATTATAAAGTGTAGTCTTTTCCCAAAGTCTTCCTTTGAATATCTTCCATGCATCAAATCATTTACTGGGACCCAGATATTTGAAAAATATTTGAAAATATAAAAATATAAAAGATATTTGAAAATATAAAAATTTAAAAAAACTCCTTATCAGAGTTTTCTTTGACTCCTTAAATATGACTTGCAACTATCACCTAAAATACACTGTGATCCCACAACCCCCCCTCTTTGCTTACTGTCCTTGTGTCTAAGGCTTGAACAGGTCACCTGACCTCAAATGCCAACTTCAGTGCTTTTTACTTACCTAATCTTAATGTATATCCATCAGTATCCCCATCTAAATCCTATAATATTTTTAATTTTTTTGGCAATACAGTAATGATTTACATGCACAATTTCTCTAAATACAATGTATCAGAGGCTGTATTACAGATTTCTAACTACCTTTCAAATAGAGATGGCACCTAGTACAGTGCAGTAGGTACTGTTAAAGCAATTTCATATATTTCAAGAGTGGAAGGGAAAGAGAAAGGAACTCTTAAAAGGAGGGATTTAAGGGTAGAATTAATGTAAATTGACAGAGTAAATGAGGAGAGAAAAGAAAATAGAAGTGAAGGAGGGAAGATGCAAAGAAAAAAATCAAAAAGTACAACCATCTTAAAAGCAAAAAAAAAAAAATAAGTTAGAAAATGAATATTATTCAACACTTACTTCACACAGGAAGAGGATAGTGCCTCTTTTTACCGTGTAGACTATAAAATCTTTATCGAGTATGGAATAGAGATCTAAGAAGGGTCTTGCTTTGGTAATGGGAAATAATTAGCCCTAGACTAAACATATCTTAAGTGCAAGACCCCAAATAACTGCACTGTTTCTAGCTACATTAACTCACATATATTCACAAGAAAGCAAAAATGCCCAACACCAACAGGGTAAAATTTGAATTATCTGGCACCTGGCTGAAAATAACCAGGCATTCTAAGAAGCAGGAAAAATGATTCACATAATGAGAAGGGGGAAAAAATAAATCAACACCTATCTGAAATTGACACTGATGTTAGAATTAACAGAAAAAAACAATTCATAAGTTATTATAACTACTTCCATACGTAAGAAGGCTAAGTAGGAAAATGGGAAATATTTTTTAAAGACCCAAATTCCATTTCTAGAAATAAAAACCCTAATATATGAGATGAAAAATACATAGTATTGGACTATTGGCAGAGTAGACATTGCAGAAGATTAGTGAATTTGAAGACACAGCAATGGAGACTGTTCAAAATGTAATGCAAAGAGGAAAGAGAATTTAAAGAATAGAAAGTGGGTAAGTGAGCAGTGAGGCAACTTCAAGAGGCCTCATATATATCGAATTGAAGTTCCCAAGGGGAACAAAGTAGGTAGCAAAACATACTTGAACATATAATGGCCCCAAATTTTCCAAAAAGCTCAATGTATCTAAAGCACAAGAAACATAAACAAGAGCACAAGAAGGGACTTCATAAAAAACTTCTTCAAGGGGCACCTGGGTGGCTCAGTGGGTTAAAGCCTCTGCCTTTGGCTCAGGTCCCTGGGATCAAGCCCCACATCAGGCTCTCTGCTCAGCAGGGAGCCTGCTTCCTCCTCTCTCTCTCTGCCTGCCTCTCTGCCTACTTGAGATCTCTGCCTGTCAAATAAATTTTTTAAAAAAATCTTAAAAAAAAAACTTCTTCAAAACAGTGTTAACACAATCTTTGTATAATTGAGAATTTTTTAGAGAAATAAAGCAAATTAAGTACAGAGGAGAAAAAGGAATAATAGATTTCTTATACTCAATGTGAAAAGGTATTAGAATCATCTATTTAATGTACTGATGGAATACATCTCTTAACTTAGAATTTTATACACAATGAACATACCTTTCAAAAATACTCTATCAAAAAAAAATACTCTATCAAACTTATAAACATGAGAAGTAAACCAGACTTACAAGAAACATTAAAGGAAGCCCTTCAGGCAAAAGAAAAATTATACTAGTAGAAATATGGAAATAGAAACGGATTAAAAACACTGAAAATAACTACAAAAAATATACAATTGATCTTGATATTTAAAGCTCTTTAAAAATAAATTTTATTTTTATTTTTCTAAGGATTATATATAACATGTTATATATTATATTATATTATGTATATTATATATTATATTATAATATATGTGTGTGTGTGTGTGTGTGTGTGTGTATAGAGAGAGAGAGAGCGAGAGAGAGAGAGAAAGCAGGGGGAGCAGCAAAGGGAGAGTGAAAAACAGACTCCATGCTGAGTGCAGAGCCCCACGTGGAGCTTAATCTCACGACCCTAAGATCAGGACCTGAGCACAAATCAAGAGTTGAATGCTTAACCAACAGCCACCCAAGCACCCCAGTAAATAAAATTTTAAACAAAATAGTAACAATGCAATATGACTTTTATAACTTTAAAAGTAAAATAATTGACAACAATAACTTAAAGTCTGAAGAGAAGAAAGGAAGCATATTACTGTAGGATTCTTCTACCATGCAGGGTATATTATCACTTGAAGATAAACTGTAATAAATCAAACTTACATTATAAATCCAAAAGCAACTCCTAAATAATAAAGAGTTGTAGCTAGTAAGTCAACAAGGGAGATAAGATGGGTAAGTTAAAATTATATTTAAACCCAAGAGAAAGCAGAAAAAAAGTAAAATGGGAACAAAGGACATATAGAAAACAAATAAGAGTTATCAATTTAAGCCTAACTCTATCAATAATAACATTAAATATAAGTGGTCTAAGTATCCCAATTGAAACTGAAAGACTATAAAATTGGAAAGATTCAACTATGTGCTTCTGGTTACCAACACATTTTACGTGTGGGAACACAAATTACTTAAAACTAAAAAGATTTTTTAAAAAGATGAATCATGGTAAAACTAAAAGAAATTAAAAGTATTTTATTAGTATCAGATGAAGAATATTTCAGAGCAGACAATAGCATCAGACACAAGGTCATTTCATTATAATAAAGGAGTCAATTTGTCAAGAGGATATCAACATCCTAAAAATGTCTGCTCCTAATAACAGAGCTTCAAAATACATAAGAAAAAAATTTCAAGGTAAAAAAAAGAGAAAACCAAATCTGTAGTTACAGTAACAGATTTCAATACCCCACTCAGCTGATAGAACAAATATACAAAAATTCAGAAAAGGTATAGATTATTTGAAAGTACTTAACAAATACAGGTTGAAGGAAATAACAGCTTACTTGTAAATCTCAAACATTGCATTTGAGAGCATGGATAGCAAACTTGTTTATTTGGGTGCCTTTCTCGTTTGGAGAAAAAAGAACACACTGTTAACTTACTGCTTCTGCAATGTTAATCTCTTTGCAGGAAAAAATTGTGTATCACATGCTATAATAAAAATAGTAACCAAAGAAAACAGCAGTAATTTGAGCAGTTAAGACATAAGAATTTTACAAGACACAATGTTCTAAGACTTCATACTTCTCTTTTCATATCCTACTTCTCCTAGAATTTTCAACTTCTTTTACCTTATTTGGTCTATAGAGAAAGAAAATTACCCATTTAAAGACACACAATTAACTATGAACTATTACTGAGACTTTTACGCTGGTCTCCAAAGTTCTATTCCTTCCCCCACTCTCCAGCCACCATGCACCCCATGCATCATATGTTTCCATGAGTCAGTTTATACAGCCCATATATTTGTAATTCGGCACAAAGAGTATTCGAGGGTTAATTTCCTAAAGCACCCACTTAGAAAAATGCAAGGTTTATAATTTTTGGTTTTGTTAACAAAAAATTTGTGGACTTGCAAGTTTGTAGGTTTATGTGTGTGTGTGTTTATGTCTTTGCAGAGACGATCTCTGAAAACACTGGCAAAATCTCCTAACAGGGCTAACCTCTTTTATTATATTTGGGTACTGACATAAGTATGCAACTTTTTTTTGTCACTTTCCCTTTAGAAATGAGTCAATGCTATATTTAATTCCATAGTCCAATAAACGAACCAAGAAGTCAATGCCAAATTAAATGTAAAACATTCTGAAATTAGGGGTTTCTGCCTCGAGAAAACAGTAAAGTTAAGCAATGTGAAATGTGTAATTGGGTTTGGCAATTTAGGTTTTGTTCTTGTGATTTTTGAAAGAAACTATGCATACTATAAAATCAAACCTACAAAAGTTACCAACAGGAGAAATAAAACCTCCTTTGCCTTATCCTCAGTCTCCCAGTTTCTGTGTGCAGGGGCAAAAACAACTTATCTAAGCCTCAATTTTCTCAGATATAATACCGTGATAATAACCCCTAATAATTTAATATAAGTGGTAATTAGCATTATGGTAAAATAGGAAAAAAAAAAACAACTCATGTCTCTGACACTTAATGTTCCTGTATTTCCCCTGAGTTACTTATCTTCACCATTTGGGTTAGTTCAACTGTGTTATGTTAATTAATCATAGTGATTATCACTGCTTAGTACATTTATATAGTCCTTGTCATCTTCTGTTATCTACCAAAGTACTATCATCATCTCGTTTATTTTATCACATCACATGAAATATAGAAAGCTTACAATAGTAGACTTCTTTACTTCTAGGCTATTTTTGTCATATCTATATAATTTATAACCCTCTTTTATCTTATACTATTTGCTTTAAACAGCCATAATCTTTTAAAGAAATTAAATATAGGCAGTTATACTTAACTCCAGAATTTCTATTTGCATTTTCTTTAAAGTTTATCTTTACTTATATTCTTCCTCTGTTACTGTATACATAATTTTGCTTTAAGTATTCACTTGTAGAAGTTGCTCTAAATTCCTTATCTGTTCATTACAACCTATGGTTATCTCAGAGTTTTTCTTTATTAAATGTTCACTTTCTTAAATATGGATCACATATTTCTGTATTCTCACAGTCCAGTGATTTCTTTTTACATATTGGATTTTATAAATGTTAGATCTTAGAAAATCTAGATTGTGTTAAATCCCTTCTAAGATTTGTTTTTATAGGCAGTTTACTCGGTTGTACTCAAATTTTAATCCCCAACTCCTTTCAGTGGTAAACCACTGAAAACCTTGCACAATTCTTTGAGCTTCTAGCTGCTACATTTTGACCATGTCTTATGGGATCTCACCTGTACATGTGCAACTTAGTACTAATCAAATGTTTGGGGTAAATTAGATGTAATTTTTTAGATATCAATCCTTCTGTCATTCTTCTTCCCAGCCCAGCCCCTAACTCACTGGCTCTTCTTTCAAATCCAACACTTTTCAACCTCAAGCCAATAAGCTTCATCTTTTTGCTACCCTAGCAGGACTGAGAAACGCAGTTTAGCTCTTCAGATATATTTTCCTCTAATTTCTCCCAACCTTTTTAGAACTTTCAGAAAGTTGTGTCATATATTTTGTTGACATTTTCTATTTTTTTTCTGCCTTAAGTTTGACAAAGCTACTTCTTTATAGTACCAGAAGGCAGAAAAGTTAACCCTTCTAATCCTAGAGGCCAGAAGTTTATCTTGTTTATTTTAGAATTAAAATGAAAAGTCAATCTTTTCCAACTCTCTTATGTGACTTGCTATGTATGTAACTATGTATTATGAGTTCCTTTATATAATGTCGTGTGTGTGTGTGTGTGTGTGTGTGTGAGAGAGAGAGAGAGAAAGAGAGAAATGTTAAATTTATGCAAGGTACAGAGTATATTAATATTTATGAAATGCATAGTTGTCACAGTTCTATCATTACTTCCTTATCCTTCCAAGAGGACAGTTAACTATTCCCTATTTCACTCTGACATTTTTCCAATCTCAGGGATATAGATTCTGTTGTTGATTTTCTATAGAAAACAGAGTGGTCAAAACCAGACCGTTTGAATAGATTTTAGTTTCTAGTAAAAATGGGGATTTTCATATCATCTGCTGGTTTTAGGTCAGTTTGCATCTTTTATTCTTGGCTATAAAGTTTGCATTAATGTAGATATATGTAAGTTTTTACTCAGATTCCAGACTTTCAGCACTTCCAAAGGGAGAGGAAAGGAATTTTTTTTTTTTTTTAATAGCAGCTATATGAAAAGAACTGAAGCACAGAGAATACAGAAAAAAACTGCCTGTTTTAACTTTTGGTAGTAATCTCACCATTTTCTTATTTTCTTATGCTTCAAAAATTGTCAATTAATATAAGATTTCATTAGGGCCAAAATACAAAATGAATATGTGTGCATATTTTTAAATAATAATGCATATTATGAAACTCTAGCTATCCTGGATTTGAGTTTTTTCTGTATAAATTTACAATGTTAGTCAGAAAGTTATATGAAAAGGTCAGTTAGGTTTCCCACAGAGGTTTCATCAGTTATCATGTATGTACTATTCACTATACTATTTACAATATATATTCACAAATATACTATATACTATTCACAAATATAAATGTATTTCAGTGAAGCCATTCTGTTATCAGTGACCACATAGAAATTGAAGATATTACAGAAATAAATAAGAAAACGTATGAATTTTAATTCAGAAATAAGATGAATTTATTACATATGTGCAAGTATATTTGTTCTATATAACTTTTTACTACTAAGTATAATCATTTCTAGATTGAGAATTTCAGCATGTTTTTATGTGCGCCAATGGAATAATAAGTGGTGATAAAATGATCTACAGTGAAGGAATTTTAGAATGTAATTAAGAAAAGTTGTTCTGTAATTTCACGATTAGTTGAGGAGAAAGTTCTATAATTGCTGTGTTCAGAAGATAAAGAGACACTTTATCAGGGAGGTAGAAAATGTTGTTTACCACAAAACAGTTATCTTAGAAGAAAATTAAATATGATAAAAATTCAATTTGCCTTGATGAAACTTATCAGAAACTCAGTGATAACTGCTTATAGTGGCAGTAGAGATATGAACAAAGTTTAAGAATTTGGCATAAACAATATACTGCAAAAGCAGGGGATTAGGGTATAGCTCTATAAAATGCACTTTTAAGAAAGAATGAGTTATAATAAAGAATCACCAGCCCTCCTAATACTGACAGTGAAATGCTGCAAGTACTATAAACAAAGTTTAAACATTGAGGAATGAACTAAATGATATACAGACTACTTTTTGTTTACTGAAATTGGTACATTTTTCATAGAGAAAAAAATGGCTTTGGAGGATGTACTACTTCAACTTCTAGGTTGTTCCAAGCAGTGTCTTCTACTCTTCAATCATCTATTTTAGCTGCTCTCCACTACAAAAAAGAATTTGTGTTTCAAGAGGTGGGTAATATTTTATAATGAAAATTGTATTTTATTAACAACCTACTTTGATTAGATGAATTTGTCATTTTATCTACTTCAAGGCAGTGAAGTATAAATCTTCCATTTTTAAAAATTCAAGATTCTAAGATCATCTCTGACATTAAAGTTTTATACGTAGTTTCAATCTTTGCCTTCAATTAGGTTATAGATGAACTGTTACTGAAATCCAGCATGATATGTTTAAAGGTGACATGACTTATATAGATTCTAGTTAAATGATTATATATCAAGTTAGATCACTAGGTCGTAAATCCCAAAATATGTTGTCAATACAGCCTAGGTGGAAAAATTTAGCCAAAAATGTAACCACACTGTGGTGACTTATAAAGACATTCTTGGGTGTCAAACAAATCCCAGTTCTAATACTGACAAACTATGGAATCTCAGATAATAGACTTTATTTTTAAAGTCTCAATTATCAAAAAATAAATAAATAAATAAATAAAGTCTCAATTATCACATTTGTAAAATGGCCATTACAGTAGTATTCATATGTTAAGGTTGTTGTGAGGATTAAATATTTCAATTCTAAAAAATTGATTAGCACATTTAGTCTCTGGCAATTTGTTGCTTTCCAATAAATTGTAGTTAATAGTAACTCTTTTGACCTGAGTACCCAATAACAATCTATTTAACAAATATTATGATTTGTTCAGGTTTTATGTATTGGTGACTTGGAACCAAATTAGAATTTAAGTAGGTCTCTTTTGAATCATGTCCATATTTTCTACTCAGTAATTGCCTAAAGAGTCTGATTACAGAATGTCCCATCCCACAGATAAAACAGCCCACAGCAAAGAGCGTATTTGGTATAAAACATAAGATACTTATATTTTCAGTCCAGCATGTCAACATTTTTACCGTCTTACCATCTGGAAGTCAGCTATTTTATTTTTTATTAGACTCTTCTAATTTTAATTACATGAGAAATTTTCTACTTTATAGTTCCTGCTTTCTTTACTTCACTGTACCTGGAAATTTATATGGCCCATTTCTTGCCAGAGAGAACAATAATTTGTTGGAGAGATGTATCAAATTAATAAGGAAGTGAATCCCTCTTCCTTAAATTGGCCAATGTAAAAGAAAGATTAATAAGCTTGCCAATGCTACAAACAAAAGGAGACACTATATATTATAAAAATAAAACAAAAAAAAATTAACACAAAGGAAGATTGAATCTGGAAAATTTGTGGAAGCTCAGTTTTGGACTTATGGACAAGAAAACAATTAACTACATCACTAATGCTTATATTTGAGACAAAATACAAGTATTCGATCATCACAGATTTATCAAATGTATTTTTATATAGTTCCTGTGAACTGTTTATTTGTAATTTCCCATAATTACATTTCAAAAACTTCATAAGGAACTAATGTTCATCCTGAACATACTTTAAAACAGGTATATAATTACTGAAATATACAGTTTTATTCATGATTTACCATCAGTTCGAGTGAAATCAAGAGCACAGGTAGCACACTTTAGGAAAATTTCTTCTGTCCAATAACATATACACACATATACATGTATCTGTATCTATGTATGTCAAAATTTATATCCAGATACACATCTGTCTCCTCACTAGACTTCCATAAGTCTCTGCTTATTGACCTCTCAACTGCTCTGAGGACATTTACCACTTAAAAACTTAGAAGTTTTGATAGTGGCAGTTTCATCAAACTCAAGAGAGAAAGCTTTTGGCACTGCAAGATGGACAGACTCCTATAAGAGGTGAACCTTGAATGACTAGATCTTCTGAGAGAAATTAAACCAGATAAAACAATGCTAGCCAAGAGAGATAATGCATAAATTTCTGTTTTGGTGCCATCAGCATCTGGGAAAAAGAAAAGCTTCCCTAAGAATTTATAACCTGCTCAGGTACAATGCAAATTTCTCATTTCTTCGTTATTTCTAGCCTATACCGTTATTATATTGGATACACTAAGATATATCTACAGGTATTTTAAGAATTTAATAGTTCCTTCTGAAAATTAATAGCATACATAGAAAATATAAAAAGCAGACACAGGTTAAAAAAAAAGATTAAAAAATTCCACTGACTTCTCATCAAAACAATGCAAGATAAAAAACGGTGGTATCTTTGAAGGGTATAGAAATATGTAGATACAGAAATATAGAAGATTAGAACATTGTCAAGAAAATTTTAGTAATTGGTATCTTTAGATATTTATAGAGCACACTCATTGGTATCAAAATATACTTATCAAATACATTATAGAATCCAAAAATCATTCCATACCTATGGACAACTCATTTTTATCAAAAGCTCAAAGATGATTTAATGAAGAAAGTATAGCCATTTCAACAGATGGAGCTGGAACAATTGGATACACTTAAATTAAAAAAAACAAATTAGGGGCGCCTGGGTGGCTCAGTGGGTTAAAGCCTCTACCTTCAGCTCAGGTCATGATCCCAGGGTTCTGGGATAGAGCCCCGCATCAGGCTCTCTGCTCAGCAGGGAGCCTGCTTCCTCCTCTCTCTCTCTGCCTGCCTCTCTGCCTGCTTGTGATCTCTGTCTGTCAAATAAATAAATAAAATCTTTTAAAAAACAAACAACAAACAAACAAACAAAAACAAATTAATTCAAATAGACCTGTGCAAATGAGCACCTAAATCTACAACCTCAAGAAAACTAAAACTTCTTGATCAAACACAGGATAAAATCTTTGTGACACTGAGTTAGGCCTAAAGACAAAAATAACCCCTCAGTAAAGAAAAACATGAACATGACTAATGGTAAACTTTTAATCTGATATAATGAAAGCCAGAAAGCAATAGAAAGACTAAAAGGAAAAAAAAATTAACCAAGAATTCTATATCCAAGGACATTACCCTTCAGAATTGAAGGTGAAAACAAGGCATTCCTAGAAACCAAGACTAATAGAATCAATCGCTAGCAGACTTGCTTTTATTTTTTTTTTAAGAAATACTAAAGGAAATCTCTGAATGGGACAGTCTAGATAATATATTGCAAGAACTCTTGTTTCTGATTTTTATTCCTCACCTACTCTAAGGTTATTGTATATTTTGTTTGTTTTTTAGTAGCATGTCTGGACTAAATTAATGAAATATTTCTCATAATGTGTGTTATCCGATATCTCTGCTCCGTTTGTTATTTTTTTTTTTAAAGATTTTATTTATTTGAGAGACAGAATGAGCGGAGGAGAGGCAGGGGAGGGGAAAGGGAGGGGCAAGAGGAGAGGTAGAGAGAGAAAACCATACTCCCTGCCTAGTGGGGAGCCCAATATGGGGCTCGATTCCAGGACCCAAGATCACAACCTGACCCAAAGTCAGACGCTTAACTGTTGGTGCCACCCAGGAGTCCCCAGTTCTTACTTTAAACATGGCATTCTAGGAGTAGCCTATGTGTCTGCATTTCAGGGACAGGACTAAAGGGAGGCAAGGTAGGCAGCTAGAGAGGGAAATCGGAGAAAGTACCACCTTTCAGTGTTCTGCAGTACAGGAATTGTTGATGGGTTTCTGTGTAGTTTGGGAAGCACATTCCAACTTAGGCACCTTTCAATATGTCCCCTTTTTCTTTTTGCTAAAATCTTTCATGTGTCCTTTGCATGTATATACAACCTCTGCCTGCTGGTCCGTAGTGTGTACATACTTTGAACTATAGCCACTGTCTGTTGTGCATAGCCTCTGGCATACTTTGTATATCAAGAATGTCTATGACAGGGGCGCCTAGGTGGCTCAGTGGGTTAAAGCCTCTGCTTTCAGCTCAGGTCATGATCCCAGGGTCCTGGGATTGAGCCCCACATTGGGCTCTCTGCTCTTCGGTGAGCCTGCTTTCTCCTCTCTCTCTCTGCCTGCCTCTCTGCCTACTTGTGATCTCTGTCTGTCAAATAAATAAATAAAATCTTAAAAAAAAAAAAAAAGAATGTCTATGACAGTTTTCTTCCTATGAGCTGGACTCAATCCTGCCTAACATGCCAATTTCACATGTTTTTTGTAGGAATCAAATGATACACTTACAATAGCTAGCATTTACTGATGGCTATTTTTTTTTAAAGATTTTATTTATTTATTTGAGAGAGAAAGAGAGGGAGAAAGAGTGTGAGAAGGGAGGGAGAGAGAATCTGAAGCAGACTCCTTGCCAAGTGCAGAGCTCCAGGTAGGGCTTAACGGACCCCAAGATCATGATCTGAGCAGAAACCCAGTCAGCCACTCAACCGGCTGAGCCACCCAGGCACCCCAACTGATGGCCTTTTTAATATCAAAAACTAGCATTCTGAACATTTTAAATATTACCTTATTTAATGTTTCCTTATTTAATCCTCAAAAATCCTGATTGCTTATGCATAATAAATTGAGAAATTAGAAAACTGAAGGAATGGAGAGGTTGAGTTGTCCAAGGACATAAAGATAGCAGAAAAGGATCCAGCCCCAGAGCCTAAACTTTTAACCCCCACATTCTGTTACCCACATTGTTAACAATAAGGTATTGTCTCCATCTCCCATATTCTATCCCACCCTCCGGAGAGATATTCACAGGAGACTCCTGGCACTGATTTATCTAATGATGATTCTTTGTTATCTTTTATCAAGTCTGTGTCTTCAAGTGGGTAACCTGTAGATACAAATAGAACCAGAATTTACAGTGCAGAGGCCAACAAGCCAAAGAGATTTTGATTAGGAAACAGAAGAGCTATGGCATAGAAATCATACACAAAAGAGCTCATGGCCTATCTAGCTGTCATTTTGATAAAGTGATTTTGTTCTCCCTTTGGAACGGAAGGGGGGTGGTCAGAGTTTATCCAGGCATCTCCAGTCTAACTCCTTGAAACCTCTGATAAGCAAAGCCTTTGGTGTGCCAAGAAGCAAAGCATATTTTTCTTTCCATGCAACTGAGTATTTGGGATTAAGAACATGTAACACAGTGTTTTATTTTCTTCTTATTGTGTGTACAGAAAGGATATCTGTGGGAGGGATGAAAATAACAGCTATAATGTAAAGTCTGAATGAGGACATGAAAACACTTCTCATTAAATGTAGACAAAACACATCAGTCTTCCCCCTTTATCAATTTAGGTCATGGCTCATTCCCACTGGTGGCCACATGAAACCCATCCTTCATTTGACATGCACAAATATATTCTGGATCCCTTGCAGTAACAAGTGTATACCCTACATTAGTCTGTCTCCATTATGTCAGCATTAAATAAGCATCATGTTCAGCATAAAGAACAATGACTACTCTATTTCAAATGCCACAGATCCTCTGTTTCTGAAGGATGCACCAGTATTAAAATTGGATGTGACCAGGTTGAAAGCCCTTTTTATTTTTTGCATAAAGTACTTGGGCTTGATAGTAGCCCAAGAGAGTGCTGTACTAAGTAAGGCAGTCTGTGTTCAAGCTCAGATTTGCCACTTATTAACTCTGCAGTACTGGTCTAATCCTATCATTTCCCTGAGTTTTAGTTTCTTTCCTGTCTATAATAGCATTTCCCTAACCTACCTCATAAAATGAAAAAAAAATGATGTTATATTCATAAATTCTAATTGCAAATGCAGAACCATTATGTAATTACTGGATCATCTTATTTTGTTAATGAAACTATTCATAGGCAAAGTTGATACATATTTTACAATGGCTACTATTAATTATGCTTGCTATCAGTGGACACTCATTCTTCAGTAATGTTATTCTCATGCTGAGATCCTCCCAATGGTATCAAGTGTGATTTTTAGAGAAAGCCAACTAAAAGCAACTTTGAATCTTACCATACATAAAGGTGGATTTTTTTTACTGGTGATCCACAATTAAAACCTTTTGTACTGGAAAATATCTTTGTGGGCAAGAGATATATGAGGTCGCAAAGAGAAAACTCCATGCATGAATTGGAAAAATAAGTCAGCTGCCTGTGAATGGTTATATGTTATAACAGAAAGAGGGTAAATTTAGAGTTGGATAAAGGCAAACCCAAATCCCAATTCTGCCAATTCATACCTGTTGAACACAAGTAATACAACCTAATTGAATCTGTTTCTTCATTAAGTGAAGAGGATAGAAATGCCTAACATCTATTGAGTATTCACTGTGCACAAAGCACTATATTAAACATTTTCAGAAAAATACAAGCAGGTATTTCTACTAATACACCTATTTTATAGAAGAAGCTAAGGCTTTCAAAGTTTGGGTGAATTACCCCAAGTCACAAAGATGGTAGGTGCAAGAGCAGTATTTACACTCAACTATTTGGTTCTAAACCCTATACATTTACTAATTACATTAACATGCCTTCTTACCTCCTTGAGTACATATATATGCATTGTGTTATTGTGGTATAGTTTATACAATTACAAACATGTATTTATCATATTTACAGGCATACTCTATCTTATTGCACTTCATATACATTGTGGGTTTTTTGTTTTTTTTGTTTTTTGCTTTTAAAATTTTTATTTAATTTTAGATAGTGTATGCATGTGCACTAGCAGGGAGAGATTCAGAACTGAGGAAAAGAGGGAAAGAATCCCACGTAAACTCCATGCTTAGCGTGGACTGCTACATGGGGTTAGATCTCAGAACCCCAAAATCGGAACCAGAACCAAAACCAAGAGTTGGACACTCAATTGACTGAGCCACCCGGGTACCCCAGATATTAGGTTTTGTTTTCTGCATTTTTAAAAAAGATTTACTTATTTGGGGGGGGCGTGGAAGAAGGAACAGGGGGATGCATGGGAGAGAGGAACAAGCAGACTCCTTGCTGAGCCAGAGTCTGATGTGGGGCCCTATCCCAGGAGTCTAGGATCATAACCTAAACTGAAGGCAAATACTGAACTGACTGAACTACCCAGGGAACCCCCATTTTTTTTTTTAACACATTGAAGGTTTTGTGGCAATCCTGCATTGATCAAGTCTGTCAACACCATTTTTCCAAAAGTATTTGCTCACTTCCTATCTGTGTCACATTTTGATAGTTCTTGCAATATTTCAAACTTTTTCTCTGTATTTAGTATGGTGAACTGTGGTCAGTGACTGTGATGCTGAAACCTCAGATGACGGCCATTTTTGGCAAAAAAACATTTTTCATAAAGCATTTTAGTGAAGATGTGTACATTGGTTTTTTAAACATAATGCATTTGCACACTTAATCGATTCTAGTATAGTGTGAACATCACCTGTATGCCCACTGGGAAGCCAAAAAATTCATTTGACTCATTTTAGTGTGATGTTTATTTTAATGAGGAGGTCTGAAACAAAACCCACATTAGCTATGCAGTATGCCTGGATGTTTATCTTATATATACACACTACATATGCATACTTAGTGCCCCTTATAGGCAACAGCAAATGGCTATTTTGCTATTTAACTCTTCCAAAAAGATATCAAAGATTTTATTTTAGGTATTGAACCTTGACTTTTTAGCTTAGCTCATTTAATCTCTTTGAAAACATTTAAAGCAAATTTCACTCATATGTGGAACATACGGAATAGTGCAGAGGACCACAGGGGAAACTGAATGGAAAGAAAAGAGAGAGAGAGAGACAAACCACGAGAGACTCTGGACTCCAGGGAAACAAACTGAGGGCTACAGAAGGGAGGGGGTGATGGGGTAACCACCGATGGGTATTGAGGAGGGCACGTGTTGTGATGAGCACTGTGTGTTATACACAACTAATGAATTGTTGAACACACACACACAAATTAAAAATTTAAAAAAAAATAGATTAATAAAAAGAAAAAAGAATCCAGGCAATTAGAATGACAGGCTCTGGATTATATAGCTAGTAAGTATGAAAGCTGGGATTTAAAGTTGATGGATCCTCCAGCTCCAATGTACAGATCTTCTCACTATGCCACGCTGGGGATTAAACTATGCTCCACCGTATGTAAGTTTATTTTTGACAGATGTTTTTGTTAAAAACGTCTTTGTTTTTTGCCTTCACATTTTTTTAGAAATCGCTTTTCCGTTATTCTTTGAACATTGTACCAGGCATAGGATTAACATATGCCAGGGCAGGAGGAAGACTATCTTAGTTATCAGCAAGCATTTTTCTATCAATCCATGAACATTTTTAATTAGGGATATGGCAACACTTGATAGATGTTCCAGCTTTCAAGTGTCTATTACTGAAGACATCCTGTAATCATCATTTTCTCACCTTATTATTGCATAAAAGGACATGTGTGTAATACAAAAGAAGCTGCCAAAATCTGATTGCTAATGCATTATCAAAGTAAATTGGTGTGGTCCTGGGTAAAGGGAGAAAATCCAGAAATACTGTGTGTCACAATCTATTTCAAACTATTCAGCTCATCTGGCTATCAGTTCTGTTTTGATTTGTGAAGGTAAATTGACCCAGACAAGGAGCCAGAAACTCAAGCAAACATTCGCATTTCATCCTAATATAAACCTGGGTTTTTCTGCATTGGTAAATATGCCAGTAAAAACAAAAACAAAAAAGCAAACCAAACCAAAAACATGACTTTTTGAAGTGGTTAGGAAATCAGACAGACCTAGGTTCAAATATGATACCCTTCCCTGTTTGGCTGAAAAAGTATGGGTGAGCTACTTAACCTTTCTGAGTCTCCTTTGTAAGACAGAAATTTCAAAGAGCGAGAATCCCATGAGTTAGAGTATGTGAAGCTTAGCACGCTGCCTGTTAGCTATCACTGTTCCTATTGTTATCGGTCTGGTACAAATGTCCCCTAATTTCTCTCAGCTTGCTAAAAACAGCAAGATATTCATGTGGTTATGACAAAGCAATCTTCCTGATAATGGTGGGGAATCATAGTGAGGTAAGGGACTATAAAATTTAGCTTTTTTTTTTTTTTAACATTTCTATTTTCATGCCCATACTTTTAAAGTTTATTATTTTCACCTAGATATGTGACAGGTCTTTATAGTATATCTGGGGATGGAAGCTGTAAAGAGAAGGGAAATGATTAAGAACTGTTGCAGTTTTCCTGATATTTGTAATTTACAACATGAAACAGACATGACGAATACAACTCCAAACACGAGTGCCCTGTGGTTAAGCTCTAAATAATAAAGAATTAACTGAACAGTCACGACATTCTGAGAAGGAAAAAGTAGGTCTGCTTGGAAGGTAACATTGGGAGCAGAAGGTGGGCTTTGAAAAGTTAGACAGGAATTGTCAGAAGAATATTAAAAATGGAGGGAAATCACCAAATAGAACTTAAGCAAATCTCTGAGGAAGGGACAGACTATAGGCAACAAATGAAGACTTCAATTATAAGAACTGGAAGTCAGGCACTAAAATGCTGCCTGGAAAATTTGTCCTTGGTTTTGTGTTTTATAGCTTTCTAGTAATTTATCCATTTACTAACTTCTAGCTTGTAGAATTTGTTGGTCTATAATTTTTCACAACCCGCTATTATAATCCTTTTTATTTCTGTGAAACTGGTAGTATTGCCCCCACTTTCATTTCTGATTTTCACATCTGAACCTTCTTTTTCTTGCTCAGTTTGGCTATAAGGTTTTCAATTTTATCAAGCTTTTCAAACAACTTCATTGAATTTTCTCTATTTTCTCTTCTGTTCCATTAATTTTCATCCTAATCTTTATTTCATTCCTTTCACTTCTCCTGGATTTGGTTTTCTTTTCTTTTTCTAATGTCCTCAGGTTGAAAATTCAGTTTTTGCTTTAAGATCTTTCTTCTCTATTTAGGGCAAGTATTTACAGCTATCTGCTTCTCTCTAAGTCCTACATTGGCTGCAACCCATATGTTTTAGTATGTTTTACCTTTTTTTTCATTAGCCTCAAAATATTTCCTAATTTCCCTTATTTCCTCTTTGACCCATTGATTATTAAGGAGTGTGCTTTATTTCCACGCTGGTGAGTTTTCTGTTTTTCTTCAGATACTTGGAATGATTTCTAGTATCATTCCATAGTGGCCCAAAATAATTCAGGATTTCAATATTTTTACACTTATTAAGATTTATTTCTAGCCTACTATAGGATCTATCCTAGGCAATGTTCCATGTGCACTTAAGAATGTGTATTCTCTTATTTGATGGAATATTAAATATGTCTGTTGGGTCTAGTTTGTGTGTAATGCTGTTCAAGACCTCTATTTCCTCATTGGTCTTGTTTCTAGATGTTATCCATTACAGAATGTAGAGTATTTAAATCTCACCATTATTGTCTATTTCTCTCCTCAATTTTGTTTGCCTTGCTTCATGTATTTTGAGACTCCAGTGTATGGCATAAATGGTTATAATTATTATAACCTGATAATTTGACCCATTTCTCACTTATACAATAGTGCTTTTCATCTCTAAAAACATTTTTTAAAAATTTAAAGTCAATTTTTTCTGGCTGTTACTATAACCACTCCTGTATTTTCATAGTTGTAGTTTGCATGGTATCTTTCCATTCAACATATTTCTCCTTTTTAAAAATGTGGCTTTAGACCACACACAGATCAGTTTATTTTTTAAATCCAGTTTAATTAGCTCTGCCTTTTGATTAGTCTATTCACATTTAATGCTATTTATATAGTTGAATTTTTTATTACCATTTTACTTTTTTTATGTTTCATGGCTTTTTTTGTCCCTCCATTTCTCCTTTATTACTTCCTTTTGCATTAAGTATTTTCAAGTGTAACATTTTAATTCCTTTAACGATTTTTTTCACTATTTTAGTTCTGTTCAAGTGGTTCCTCAAGGGCTTATATACAAACTAAATCTTATCAGCCTCTTTATTGTATGTTCTCATTATTAACATCACTCACCAGAATGGTGTATATATATTTTAACCAAGGCTTAACCTACATCCATACATCATAATCACTCTAAGTCTGTATTTATCTGAAGGTTCACTCTTAGTGTTACATATTTTAAGAGTTTGTACAAAAATATGAGCATCATTGAATATCACAGAGCATAATTAAGAGGAGCTACTGCCTTTGAATGTACTCATGAGCTTTCATTTCCCCGTATTTGTTTCAAATGGAGTCATTACATATCATGAGAGCTTTGTAGTTCCTTTTCTTATTGACTGCCTCTCCCCTTAAGCAAATTTTCTGAGAAGCTATATTGGGCTCTGGAAGGAATTTCTCATCTTCTTGATATGCATCTTCCTGCATGGAACCTCAGCCTTAGGATTGAGCTGGGCCAAGGGTGGTTGGCTTCCAATAATCTTAGGCTTCCGTGCCTGAGGCAGACATCCTGCTCTACCTGTGAGTAAAGAAGGCTAGAGAGGGAGCTCATGCACTCTCAGTTGCATTGCCTCTGAATTTATCCTCTTCAGCCAGGTGTTGGTGGAGATGGGAAGTGCTGGAAGCCTTCACCTGACAGTGAGATATGGTAAGCCTTGATAGAAAGCTTAGGGGACCTGAGGTCCCATCTTCTTAACAACATCTCATGTGGAGTGGAACTTCCATCAAACAGGTAGAGAAACAGATAGAAAATGGGTCATGGCTCAAATACCAGACTCTCACTGTTCTTACTTTTACTGTGTTTTCTTAAATGGGTGTTTCTTCTTTCTGTATGCATTAGTACAATTTCCTAAGACTTTAAATGATTGTTTGCTTGTTCTTCTGGAGAGTAGTCACACTGTCATCCCAAAAGTGCAATCTCCTTCTTCTTTCCTTTTAAACTTGGGGCTGTATTTTTGTTTGATTTTTTTTTCTAATTTAGTATAGAATTTATACATATGTGGAGCTGGGGGCTGGGAGATCATATGTCAGACTTAAAGAGTTTTATACCTCAGAGTTAATTCTCATGCCACAATATACATAGGTTCATTATCCTGAGACAGAATAATTGTCATCTGCCAAAAGTTAACAAAACTAGTCAACACAGGAATTAGACCTAGAGCTCAGCAATTTTGATTCTTGGTCAAGCCATTATTCCTTCAACCAAGGAATAATATTTTTATACTAATGTTAGGAAGGAACTATCAAGTATTTCTATAAGGATTGTCAACAGTCTACATATTAAACATCCAGTCAATTCATAAAACACAAACCCAACACAAAATGTCAAGTCTCTTCCTGAAACACTGCACAAACACTGCTCCCTCAGGCTTCCTCTGTTCCCTCAGGCTTCCTAGCCAGCAGGATCTCCACCTACGCTTTCAACTTTTATGTAAGAGGAATTCAGGGTCCCTTTAAAGCTTGATTTATGGATCCCTATCTCAAGCAAAATCTTAGCAGAAGAGCATCTAAAATGTCCTAATATGAGAGCTCCTAATCTCATAATTTCCTAAAATTTGAAAGCTTTTCCCTCATCTAGAATATATTTTTACTTCAGTGATCCTTTTGTGGAAGGAAAATTAAGAGCCCCCTTTCAAAGAAGGGGACAAACTAGAAATACACAAAATCCCTATTATGGAGTTTTAAAATCTGGCAAGACTTTCACCACCACTTTTCAGTGTATCTAAGAACACCTATATCTCTTGTGGTTTCTGTTGCTGTTTTTAAACACAGTCAGGCTCTGTTCAGAATCAGCTGCATAGGAAGAATTCCTTCAGGGTTCAAACCTAAAGTTCCAAACCTTCCTAAAGACACATGTACATATTTAACATACACTTTAGTATATTAAGTATACTCAACTAATAATTTTAGATATTCTGTGTAAAATATTTGAAGTCCATTTAATATATCAAACAACTTTTCACTATCATTGATGAAAAACGATCTCTAATTGGAATAGTGTTTGACAGATTGGTTCAGTTCTGAAATACCTATTGTCCCATAATGGACTGCTAACTACATATAGATAGTCAAGTTTTACATAATAAGGAGGATGCTTTCTCAAAAATTGTCTGCCAGAGAAATTTTTCTATTACAGAAGGATAGTGACAATATTCAACACAAAAGCAGAATATATCTTTTTTTTTATAAAAACAAATTTTTTTTTTATTAAATTTTTTATTTATTTTCAGCGTAACAGTACTCATTGTTTTTTCACCACACCCAGTGCTCCATGCAATCTGTGCCCTCCCTAATACCCACCACCTGGTTCCCCCACCCTCCCACCCCGCCCCTTCAAAACCCTCAGGTTGTTTTTCAGAGTCCATAGTCTCTCATGGTTCACCTCCCCTTCCAATTTCCCTCAACTCCCTTCTCCTCTCCATCTACCCTTGTCCTCTATATTATTTGTTATGCTCCACCAATAAGTGAAACCATATGATACTTGACTTTCTCTGTTTGACTTATTTCACTCAGCATAATCTCTTCCAGTCCTGTCCATGTTGCTACAAAAGTTGGGTATTCGTCCTTTCTGATGGAGGCATAATACTCCATAGTGTATATGGACCACATCTTCCTTATCCATTCATCCGTTGAAGGGCATCTTGGTTCTTTCCACAGTTTGGCGACCGTGGCCATATTTGATGGGCAACTAATTATACACAGACAGTTGAAGTGTCCAAGACTCAACATAAATTCTGATAACATTTTCATGAGGAAAAAACATACATTTAGACCTTGAAATTGTTTTAGTCTGAAAAGGCTTTAATTAACACAGATGTCTCTAAAAGAAGCAGTAACTCAAACTCCTCAGCTAATAGGTTAGTAAGGATTCTTAAGGTATTTTATGAAGGTGTTGCCAAATAAGCAGCTGGAGTGGGCTGCTCACAAAGCAGGAAGGAGGTCTTACCTCAGTAAAGGCATGAAGCATGGAAGAGACTGAATAGGAGAAGTGAGGGAGATTAAAGAATTAATAAAGATTACTAATATCCAATGGATAGCTGGTAAGAGAGCAATGACACAAAGAGTTCTCTGGAGAAAGCAGTAAATGTTGAAGGGAAGATAATGAGTTTGGTAGCAGAACTCTGAAAATTCAGGAAAAAATTCAGAAAATTTCAGAAAAACCTCATACCTATACACTTGTACGTAGTGCTCATTTTATACACCCTCAGTAATTCATGTAAAGTAATTCATATCAATTAGATTTCATTCATGCATGTGCTCACATATATTTGTGTGTGTGTGTGAATATGTGTTTGTATGTGTGTGTGTAAACCTTTATTTTCCTAGGACAGTATAGTGTTTCTCTACAGACTGTGGATTGAATGAAGCTGAAAAAAAATCCTATAGCTGTTGCTCCCTAATCCCCCTCATGGGGATAAATTATTTACCCTGACTTATCTGCAGATGCCTCATCTAGTGTTAGATACCAGATGGAATTGCTTGTGAATGTGCCCATCAAGCACATAGAGCAATGCATAACACAAAAGTATTCAATGCATCTTAGCTATTTAAGTATACAATGAAGAATATTGAATAATTTATCAATATATTTATAACTACTGAACCAGTAGAAAAAAATCTTCATTGATAGAATAATCTATAAAAAAGGCAAAGAGTCTTTATTACTTGAGTTTTTATACATGTATTTTAGAACCATTTATTTAAATATTTTATAAAGGGGATGAGAGAATGATTCAACTTGATGGTTTTCACAGCCCTTACATGTGGGTATAGACCCAAGACATTTCTCTACTTCGTACCATGCTCCTTACATGAACATCTGTAGCCAGAGTACCCAGTGCTAATGCTGACACAAATCCCCATTCTACAGTGAGACTTTGATACTAAAAACCAATTTAATTCAGAAGGTTTTATCTTGTGACTTTATTTTCTAAACATTTTAAGCTTAATTTAGTGAACCCTGAAAGTATATGAAATGGTATTTTTTCTTGTACATAAACAATGATTATTTGGACATCTGGGTAAATCTCTGTATTTTATATATCCAAACCAGTATAATTATGAATGCACTGAATAACCATGTAATTCTGGTAAGGTTCTAGTCAAACTATTAGCTAGCTAGTACTGTCTATTTAAAATCAAGGCGCTCAAATGATATTGATGGTCATCCTCAAAAATTCACGTGTGGTAGGTTTAGATTTCATGGTTACATTGGAGGTTAGAGACAGACCTAACCTTTAGAGCACATTTGGAATCACCCTGGGTTTATTTTGGTATTGAAGTTTTTCAGCTTCCTAAGGATTTTTACTTATTTTATTTATGACCTGAGCCAAAGATGGACACTTAGCCAACTGAGCCACCCAGGTGCCCTGAAGTTTTTCAGCCCAGGGAAACCCTGGGCCCACTGGCTACATTCTCCCCTCGCCCTTTTTTTTTTTTTTTTTTTTTTTTTTTTTTTTTTAGCAAAGGAGACAGCATAACTGACATTATTTAGTCCCTTTGCAGGGTATAAGGTATCTCACAGATTTATTGTTTCTATCTCAATAGGATCTTAAAATAACTTAATGCACATTTTTTTTGATCATCAAGTACCTTAACGCAACAGATAATTGAACCATCAGTTAGGCTTACCTACAAGAGCTCATTCATTCTGAGCCTCCTGTAATCATAACAAAGGCAACATACAGAACCTTAAAATTATAGAAAGTTTTTTTCCCTTTTTACTCAAAATAATCTCATGCCACTGGAAATATATAATAAACATGGTGGGGCACCTGAGTGGCTCAGTCGTTTTAAGTGGTTGTTTTCAGCTCAGGTCATGATCTTAGGATCCTGGGATCAAGCCCTGCATTTGTCTCCTTGCTCAGCAAGGAGTCTGCTTCTCCTTCTCCCTCTGCCCCTATCCTCCACTCATGTTCTTGCTCTCACATGTGCACACTCACTTGCTCTCTGTCTCAAATAAAATCTCAAAAAAAAAAATGGTGAACTGGAAATTAACTTTTATTTAAATTAACATTAAAGGGTATCTATTAAAATTCTCTTAAAAGTGAGCATTAGTGTAAACTGAAACTCAATCTGGAGTTTTGGATGATGATTAATCTTAGGTTTTCCTCTTCCTCTCAACTGTATGTTATTATCGCTTAATCAGACATTTCTCAGTATCATGGAACTAGATGTAAATTTGTCTTCAATAATGTAAAGTAATTCTATTATTTCATTTTCACATTAAGTGCAATTCTTGCAGTGGAGAATGTTTCAAGCTCTGGTAATAACATTTGATGTACTACCGCTAGAGGAATAAAGAGGTTGCTATCTTCAGAGATCCTTCTCCTTTGTATTTTGCTACCATTTTTGATAGAATTCAATTGTGTACAGAAATGGAGAATAGAAAAATAAAACATTCTTTAAATTCTATTTAAAAGAGTTCTTAAACCTATCATTTATCTCAAATGCATATATCCAAAATTACCAGATTGTCTAAATAAAGTACTGTAATGGGGATAGTGAACTGGAGGGTGCTATCATATTTAAAAAGATTCATCAGGTCTCAGGCTCAAACTCACTATTGTCAGATACACTGGAGTCCTATGTTGAAGTAGCTATAGATTGCTCAGGAGAAGTCAGATATCTGGAATTTTGTGTGTGTGAATTCTTCCAACTCACAAAGAACTGGCTCAAATACTTAAAATACTACTTCCCTTTCTTCCTTCCTCCAGACCCTATGTCACCCTTAATCTATAAGCATATCTGGCTCAGGGATGACCAGTTTGTAACCTCTACATATCATTATTATTTTCCATACCAAATTTTATTATATGCTTATCAGTATTTCAGTAATTTAATTTAATCAATGTTTCTTTTTAAAATAATGCATAGTGTATGCTAAGTTTTATATGGACTTACTAATATTAGAACAATGTTAAATTTCTATATAGAGATGTGTCTGTTTAGTGAAGACCCATGGTCAGAGAGTTCCAGTTTTAATACCCCATTCTCCTACCTATTAGCTGTAGGACCTTAAGTTTGATGGACTTTATTAAGTCTCAGATTCCTCAAATGCAAAATCAAGATAATACTACTTAAGTTGCAGGATAATTGTGAGGGAGAGAATTGATACACATGTAATATACTTTCACCCTACTTGACTTACAGTGGAGATTCAATGGTGCATCTATTCAAAGATACATTATGTAATTATTAAAATCCTTTTTAATGAAAGCTTCAAAATATCTTATTTTATTTTACTGATAAAAAAAAACCCACAACCAAATAATCTTATATATTCTAAGTCCATAGTCAAAGATAATAGGTTGGAGTGCCCCACATACACATTCACCATCAATCCATCCGTGCATCTATCCATCTGTGCAGCCATGACATATTCAAAATAGGTATCAAGTTTGAGCTCTATGTCAAATACTCTCCTAGATAAATCTTACTTATATTCACAAATAAATTCCAGTCATTATTTGCCGTAGGAGTCTTTAAAGAACTTGGTAATTGGGATAGAATAATGGCAGAAGTAGGAAAGGAGTGGGTAAGGAGGGGAAATTTACTTGTGAGGGAATGACATCTTAACATAGGACAATGAAGGATTTTACAGCAAAAAGAAGAGTCAGAGTAAGAATGTTCTTGACATTTAAGGCTCCAGAAGAGAAGAAGTCTTCAGAAGCCTCCAGAGTTTAGTTCATTAAAGGAATTGAAGGATGATGGAATCATATTATATGACATATTATATATATTATCTCAATAAACTTTCCCACTAAACCTGAAGCTGCTTCACAAATCTCGATCAACAATCTGCTCTCAGTAGAATTACACTGATATACAAGATGGAATCTATATATTTTTTTCTTTCCTAAGGTTTTCCTCTTCTCTATTTTTCTAATTTATTTTCTTTTTTTTTTTTTTTAAAGATTTTTATTTATTTATTTGACAGAGATCACAAGTAGGCAGAGAGGCAGGCAGAGAGAGAGGAAGGGAAGCAGGCTCCCTGCTGAGCAGAGAGCCCGATGTGGGGCTCGATCCCAGGACCCTGGGATCATGACCTAAGCCGAAGGCAGAGGCTTTAACCCACTGAGCCACCCAGGCGCCCCTTTTTAGGACACTTTTTTTTTTTTTTTTTAAGATTTTTATTTATTTATTTGAGAGAGAGAGCGCGCCACCGAGCAAGCGAGAGCTTGAGAGGGAGAAGCAGACTCCCCATGGAGCCGGGAGCCCAATGTGGGACTCGATTCCTGAACGCTGGGATCATGACCTGAGCCAAAGGCAGTCGCCCAACCAAATGAGCCACCCAGGTGCCCCCTCTAATTTATTTTCTAAAATATTATGATAGACAACACTATATTAGCCCAGAACTAATATAATGACACCAGTATAATTTAGACAATAATGTTAAACTTTTGGCAAACGTGTGGTTTAATGAAATGAGCCAAGTGAAATTGGGACAGAAGAGAACAAAACAAAAACATCAACGAAATTGAGAAACACTCTTTGAAATGCCCAAGGATGAGGTGTTCCCAGATGGAAACCACCATCAGTAACACTTATATTTACTGTAATAAATAAAGATACACAAACTCTGTTCCATGTCAGAGATAAATCATCCTCCTTCCTATGTCTTAATTCCACTTAGTAATTTCTTAGGAAATTAAATCACCACTTTTAATACCTTTAAGGTCATGATTTCAAATCAGAGAGAGCAACAATGCAGTTTGATCCAATCAGCACATACATACTAAACATAACACTAGCATTTTATCTTTTCGTTTATAAACTCTTCACCAATAAGACAAACTGCTTATACTTGGGAATGCAAATACAAATAAGATACAATCCCTGTCCTAAAGAATCAATAGGTGGGATCAACAGGCATATTGGCAATACAGAGTTTGAGAATTTGGTAATAAAAGACAGGAAGGAAGGAATTAACTCTTGAGAAGTAAACAGAGTCATCTTAGAAAAATAGTGACAGAAATGCCTTCTTAAAGGAAAAAAAAAACCTATGAGTTTACAAGGTGGCTGTGCAAGTACATTACAGAAGTCTTCAGCTTTTAACTTAGAAATGAAGGACAAAGCAAGGCTTTATATGTTAAATAATGAAATCTATTTTAACAACTACTAGGTATTATTAGAGTTCAGAAAGACCACTGAAAGCGTGAGCTATTATTACTGAAAAAGTCTTCTAGGAAGAAAATTTGATCTGTGTCCTAGAAGGTATTCTAGGATCCAAAATGCAGAAAAAGACCAAAGCCCTATACCTTGTGCAAAATGAAAAAATGACTCAGTTATGGAACAGAAACCACCTGAGCCCACATGATCCTTCTGTTTCCTCTTGTTCTTACAGATGAGCTGTCCATATTCCTATGAAAAACTAACCCGTTCATTTATGTGCTAGATCCTATATTCTTTTGCCTACTGAAGTGCATGGATCCAGCAGTTTCCTTATATCCTGTAACTAGTTTTTCTCCCTCTCATAGATTTTTTTCTTTCAGTTTATGCATACTTTGTAATTTCTACCATCATGTAAAACAAGCCTCGTCTTGACCCTATTTACCCTGTAACACCAATATTCCATTCTCATTTACAGCACAACCCTTTGAAAGTTTTATATATTTTGTTTCCAATATTTCCATTTATTCTTTATTGATCCTCTCCCATCAGGCTATGGTCTCTAGTCCTTCATTAGAAGTGTTGTTGTTGGGGCACCTGGGTGGTGTGGTCAGCTAAGCACCAGCCAAACTCTTGGTTTCAGTTCTGGTCATGATCTCAGGATAGTGAAGCCAAGCTGTTGGACCACACTGCTTGGTACTCTCTCTCCCCACTCTTCCTCTGCCCCTCCCCACCCTGTGCATGCTCTAAAATAAATAAATCTTTAAAAAAGAAAAAAAAAAAAAAAGAAGGGCTATTGTTGAAGTGACCGATGACCTTTATATTCTCAAAAGAATATTTAAGTGACAGGCCTCATCACTGTTGAACTTCTGCACATTTAACATTTCATCCATCCTTTTTGAATACTTTCTCCACTTGGCTTTCACATGCCTTGGTTTCCCTCTGCATTACTTGTCTCTTTCCATCTTTGTTGTTCATCTCACCTTTTTTGTTCATCCCCAACCACTAAACAAAAGTCAGTCCAGAGTGCTTTTGTAACCTTTATAAGCTGATTACATTGGTGATTTCATCAGTCTTACTATTTTAAATGCTATCTATAAGCTATTGCCTCAAAATTTAGTTATATAACCTAACCTCCTCATGTGAACTTCATTTTAAAATATTCAACTAGTTGATATCTCCACTTAGATATCTGTTATATATTTCAAACTTATCATACCCCAAACTGAATTCTCATCCACCCCACGCAACCCCTCCCGCAATACTACCCACCTTAGTAATTAAGAGCACCATCTTTCTAACTGCTAAGAACAAAACCACCTTTGGATTCATTCCTTTCAGTTAACCAGCAGATCGTATTTGCTCTATTTTCCAATATATTTAGGTAACTCTTCACTTCCATTACCACTGTGGTTAAATCAACAGTCACTTGCCTGGATTATTGCAACAGCCATATATTTTCCCATCTTCAGCTACCTTATAGTTTCCTAACAATAAAACAATCCATTATTTAGGGAACACTCTGATGACCATTTAGAATGTACCTCAAGGGCACCTACGTGGCTCAGTTAAGTGTCTCCTTCAGCTAAGGTCATGATCCTCGAGTTCCAGGATCAAGTTCCACGTTGGGCTAAGTGTGTGTGTGTGTGGGGGGGGGTCTGCTTTCCCTTAGCCTCTCCTCTTTCCCTGCTCATTTTCTGCCTCTCTCAAATAAATAAAATCTTTAGTAAATAAAATCTTGAATAAACACATACATAAATAAAATGTCCCTCAAGACATTATTCATGGACTTTGCATGGCTTCCTATTTCACTGAGTGAAAATCAGTGAGCTCATGAGTTGAACTCATGGCAAGTGAATTTCACGGAGTGAATAGCCAAGGTCTTACAGTACCCTAAGTAATCTAGCCTCTCATTACCTCTGAATTTCTCTTCTTTCTCTTTCTCATTCTACAACCATAACAGCCATAATAGTCATAACAACTTTGTTGTGTCTTAAATATAACCAAGGGATTTGTGCTCACTCTTTCTTCTGCTTCCCACATTCTTCTGAGGTATTTAATAGCCATGGATTAATTCTACTCTTCATCTAATTCTGACTTTAGGTCAAATATCACCTTTCTTTGAGCCTCTTCTTGCCTATCCCTTTTTAAATTCCCTATGTCCCCCTTTCTGAGGTTATATTGTTTTGTAACAGGGATTTATGTACATATCTACTATCTGTCTTATTGTTTTCATGAAGGCAGGAATTTCTTTTTGTTGGTTTTGCTCATCTACTCAATCTCTGTTACCTAGAAAAGCATCTGGCACTTGGTTGACAATGAATACTTGTTTAAAGATTTAATGAATAAATGAATGTCCAGTTTTAATAGGGTTAAATACTATAGAGCAACAAAACTGTGATATAACAGTAATCTTACAAAAAAATTATAAACTACCAATGTCAGAGTGAAGAATGGGGATTTTGAGCCAGTATAAATCTTGTGGCATATGCAAAAGAGAACCAGGTCACTGCCCAGCTGGGCAAGGATAGGCTTATATCACTTGCCTTCCTTTCCTTTCATTACTGTCTCTCACAACACCAGCAGTAAGCCAGATGGGTTTTTGTGGTGCCTGGATATGGTGTTGAAGAATAATGAATCACATGAGAAGTTCATATCATTTTAGTTCTGTCATTCTTCCTTTTACAAATCTTGCTTTTTAACTAAGAGTGAGGGTTTCTGACTCCATCCTCAGGAAGTAACCATATTTATAGATAGGGTTGAGTAATAATACTTGGTTTTATTATTCCTGCATAATACATACTTCTATTCCAAGAAAATATACTGTATTTCCACTGCTACTACTGACATACAATTTTCCCTTACAATACTTTCATCTAATAAACCAAGAAACTGATTTGAGAAATAGAGTAATTAAAAAGTTTTTGGTATGTAACGATGGCAAAAATAATGAAGATAATACAAGAAAAAGTGCATATTTTAAAAACTCCAATTGGATAAGACATTGGAAAAGACAGTGACTAAGTTTGAGAAAATGATGTTTTTATCCCTCCCAGATGGAAACATTAATACAATATCATTGTTTGGGCTTTATTATAAAACAGAAGAAAACAGGACAGAAGGACATAAAATAAAGTCTCTTTAACCTCTCCATCAATCCCTTGAGGCACAGCAAGTAGTCTATTAGAATTAGTTAATATGTATCTAATTAATGAGGCTTGATACTTGAACATCTGCATTTTGCTCTTCATTTATTTTCCTTCTCCAGGAAAACCTTCAGAACAGTCAAATTATATGTAGTAGGTCCAATTAGTAGAGAGGGAGCCTGAACATCTTCAGAGAAGTCATGAAAAAGCATGGTTGGTTTAAGCTTAAACCTGATGTTCTTCCCTTGTTTTCATTGCTCTTTTTGTAGCACAAGTCAAAGTGCAGCACCCATAAATTAAACATGAAAACAAAGACAAGAGCCAAGGTAGTTATGACAAAGACAATAGCACTAGATTTTGCAGGCCATATACTCAATAGCAGGCCTGTTCTCATTTGAGGTGGTTAGGAAGCTTGACCAACATTTCTAGGAATTGGAAACATTTCTAGAAATCCTCTATGCCCATTTCCCCTTAGAGATGGATAATTATTATTACCTACCATTTTTAAGTATGGTCACACTTCCTCCAATCCTTTTCTAGTACTGTTTCTCCTTTCTGAAATTGCCACCTCCATTTCTCTCTACTAATTTGTGCTTCAAAGCCCACGTCCCAGTTCTTCATGAAGCCTTCTTAGGTTATTCTAGCCTCCATCTTACTCTCTTACCAACTTCTTTTTAGTATCATTTTCCATCAAAAGATAAAAAGTTTGGTTATTGGCAGACAATTTTCTAGTTTTGGGTTACACAAAATTAGCGATTTGTTACATACAGTCTTGTCCTCAACCATCACTACACACATCTAACAAGGACCTTTTAATGGCTATAGGTTATATTATGCACTTTTTAATTCCCACAGAACTTAGTGTGTATGTACATATATAATATAGAGATCTTCCTATGTATAAATGCCATAATTTTATAAGCCATGTGAAACAGAAATGTGAATAACTTATATGTCCTAATTATATAAGAGAATATGCCTGTATGTGTTTTGAAATTCCTGTTCTTGCTGATGAAATGCTTACATTTAATAAATACCCAGCTGTGACAGCTAAAATTAACACCTCTTTCTGTAACATTAAGTAAAATGTTCTGCAAGACTGCATTGGAATGGAATGCATCATTTGCCAATTTTAGAACCACTAGGAAAACAGGGCATTTTTTAGCTTCAATTCATGGTATTACCAGTGTACCAAACATCATAGGCTCAGTCTTCCTAAGTATACATAGATTATAATACAGAAATTACCATTTATTGATAGATTCACTGGATTTCAGACAATTAAGATTTTTACGTGTGTTCTACCACTTAAGCCTCCTGACAACTTTGTGAGTTAAGTAGGATTATTAACCCAATTTTACAAAAGAGCAAACCAAGGTGCATATATTAGTACTTGATTTACTCTTGCTGTTCTTAATTTCATCTTTATTCTTAGGTGGATTTCAGATCCATCTTGGTAACATTTATTGCTTATATCTCTGGTACATTTCTACCTATTACAGACCAGCTGTTCCCATATATTCTGATCATCAGAATCTCTCAACCCAGTATAACACCTAGGTTGCCATTTTTCCATCTTTCAATAATTAACCCAACAGGCATTTACTAAATTGCTTTTTTAAGTAAATCACAGAACCAGTAATGGGGAAATCTATAGAACATATTTAAAAAAAAAAAACCTATCATCATAGAATCTATAATATATATTTGGATTTATGAAGCAATGTTAGTTTCCCTTCTGTAACAAATTTTCTATAACAAATTTTCACAAATGTAATATAATAAACAAATTCAAGGCACTACAATTCTGTCGGTTAGAAATCCAGTATAGATCTCACTTGGCTAAAAGCAAGATATAGGCAGGGCTGCCTTTCTCTCTGGAGGGTCCATGGGAGAATTTATGCTCTGGCCTATTCCAGCTTCTAGTGGCTCCCTGCATTGCTGGATTCATGATTCCCCTCCTCTATTTTCAAAGCTAGCAACTTGACATCTCTCTGCACCTTTCTTCTATAATCACATCTTCCTATCACTCTCTTCTTCTATATCCTTTCATTTAAGGACCTTCGTGATTATACTGGTGTCCCTGGATAATCCAAGATAGTATCCCTATTTTAAAGTCAACTGATGAACAATTTTAATTCCATCTACAACCTTAATTCCACTTTGCCATGTAATGTAACAGATACACAGGTTCCAAAAATTCTAACAAAAGAATATAGGGTGGGAATTTAAAAAAAAGAATATGAGGTGGGGAGGGCATTTTCTGCTCACCAGAGAAAGGAAGAACACCAAAGAAAGAGGGATCCATGACAAGAAAAGCACGGAGTAGGAAAAACATTATGTCCAGGGAACACTGTCATGTTACATTAAGACATTTTGCATCGATGTTGCAGATAATTTACAAGATTGCAAGAACTCAAGAGTATTTTTTAAGTGGCCTTAATTCATTTTTCAAAGTTATCAAATATTGATAGGGAACTATGACAGAGTGGGGAAGGGAAAGAATCAAGGCAGAGGTCTCAAATGCTATTGAAGTTAACAGATTGACTTCAGCCTAAAATCTCAGCTCTAACCTTTCAATGTTTTCTTAGCACAGCAAATCAACTCTTACATGGTGGGTTATCTTCAACCAATACCCAAGGAATTTGGGGGTGAAGGGCACTGTCTAGTGAGATGCCAGCTTCAGCACTCTTGATACCCAGGCAGGAAATAATTGATTCAGGCCCTGTTAACAGCATTTTGTTGTAGTCAAGGACATGGAACATTAGATTCCAAGATGAAGGATACAGAGTTTTATTTGTGAGATAGATGGTCCATGCTTTTGCAGGGTACTTTTAGTAAGAGCTTATACAATAACTTTTATGTAGTTTTAAACATCTTTAGGAACTCATCTCCTACTGTTTGCCATGGAGAGAAATAATTCTTGGGTATGATTTTTTTCTCCCCTCTTTAAAATAAAATCACCTAAATTCTCAAACTTGAAGACCTAAGTAAGCTTTATCTCTTCAAAGGAAACTCTCCAAACTCTATTTTTTAGCCATATTGCCTATATCCTACTGTTTAGCATTTGATGGTACATCAACATCTGTTATTCTGTAATTGTTTTGCAAGCTTAGGGCATCTTCCCAATTAATTCAATTATATGTTCTTCAAAGACTACTTTTTAAAAAGGCTTCATGTTTCTAACTATAGTGATCAGTACATAATAAATGTAAGTGAATACAACTGAAGGGTTCAGGTCAAAAGTATTTCCCCAGAGTCAATTTGTATTTCAAATGCAATCATCACTTAAATGTGTTTGAACTTTTTATCGTTGTGACTATTGCAGGATTTTATGGTTATATATATTATGCTCATGTATGCTTGTTTCACATAATTGTAATGAGTAAGGAAAAGACTAACACAACCACTTTTTGCACAATTACCATGTGCCAGAAACCATTAATTCCAAGTAATTTATAAACATTAATGAATCTCAGACAAAGCCCTTGATTACAAATAATAGCCAAAATAAAATGAAGGAATTTCAAAAAAGTTCTAAGCACAGGATCTTATCAATGATCAGAGAAGGGTAGCACAATATACCACTCTAAATTAGGACTCTGCAGTTCAGGACATGCTACCCAAAATATGTCACTTTGACATATTGACTATTTTGAGAGTTAAGTACTTAGGGAAAAAAAAAACAACAGCAGCAAATGCTAGAGGTCATTTTCTTTGAACTCCCTTTATCTGCCTGAAGACAGAGCCTCCAAATCCTTTGCAGGTTTACATCCCTGCTCCCCTTTATTAAAATGGTATTTAATTCTGAATCCTAAGCCACCTCAGGGAGCTACTCATTTCTCCCCTGGCATCTCCCATATATACATAGAAGTATACACGTTAATAAGCTTTTGTTTTTCTTTTGTTACATGTTTTTTATTACAGGGGTTTCAGCTAAGAACTCAAAAGATTAGAGGGAAAATTGTTTTTCCTCCATTACAATCAGCCTTCAACAACTGTTAGCTACCTTTTAATTTTTATATCTTTCACCAACAAACTTAAGTCCAATAATTTGGGTATTTGACAAAAATTAATCCCCTCAATAATTAAGATGGTGTTATCAACAGTATACGTTATTCTGACCTAGTATGGCTCAACTTGCCCTTGTACTCTTTCCCAGTATTCATGAGCATTTGCCACATTTCCCAATGAGGGGAGAGAGCTTGCTTAGTTTTGTTCCTATGGAATCAAAATTATTCCATAGTTACAACCTTTAAGTTGAAAGGCCCTGGGTGACTGAATTATAGAGACCAGACATTTCAAAGCATCCCCTACAACAATCTGCGCCCTAAGAAAAGCTGAAAGCATTAATGAAATGGTCTTCCTGTGGAGAGAAATACAGAAAGAGCCATATTTTCTCTGTGTTTTAGAAAAAGGAATACAAGTTACAGGAGTCCAGAACACTGGAAGAGGACGTGACTCTTTGGTCTGAAAAACAGAACAGTTGGATGCTAGAAGTACACTGGCACATCTCAGGCGAGTGCATGTCGCAGAGATCCACATTAGAACTCTAAGAGGGCAAGTGACACATGCAAAACCGGAGGCAAGAACAAGGGAGTCCGAGTACCTTTGGGAAAATGCTGCATATGATCACAAAACTTGAAAGAAAATAGGTATTACTTTCATTTTTGGAATTAAGTACAGTAATTGCCATTATGACTCATCAATCATCAAAACAATCTTGCTGAAAGAGCTTAGGGTGCTATTCTTCAAAGTGCTTCTCTACCTTTCAGGATTTAGCATTGCCCTACAGCCAAAATCACCATAGAAGTCCCGCCTGCTATTTCCACGTAAATGTAAAATATTAATGGTGCTTAAGAGCAGTATTGCCTTTGGATGGCAATCTATCATCGGTCCCTTTATTCAGGGAACTGAGATACTGCAATACTGAAATGAAAATCAGTCAGGGAGGAAGGGCAGATTCTCCACTCCTTTGGATCAATCCCCACTTCTCATGAAAGTAGAACTACTGGACATCAGTAAGACTGTCAGTTAAGTGTCTGCCTTTGGCTCGGGTCATGATCCTAGGGTCCTGGGATGGAGCCCCACATCCAGGTCCCTGCTCAGCACGGAGTCTGCTTCTCCTTCTCTCTCTGCCACCCTCCACTCCCGTGCTCCTACTCTCTCCCCCATGCTCTCTCTCTCAAATAAATCAAATTCTTAAAAAATATCAAGGCTGTTGTGTTTAAAAAAAAAGAAAGAAACAAACAAAGGAAGAAAGTAGAGCTATCAAACTCTTGCAGCTCAGCTTTGTTAAGATACCCTGGGTACATTTCATGCCTTGATTATCCTTACCTGGTTCCATTTTTGTCCTTCACAGATCTTCCTTTCCCACCACTGATATCTGAGGGAAAAATTACAGAAGCTTATATTGATCTATTTTGTACAAGTAATAATTTTAAATCATAGAAAAATCACCTCTGTAATAAAACACCCCATTTTATACATTAAAATAGAATGTTATTAGTTTTTAGGTGACCAGAAAGTTTCTACTTTTTAGATTTTGATATCCATGTTACTTAGCTCTTTTACACTAGTCACTAAATTTGTGAATGTGCCAATAATGAAAAAAAATGTTGGGAAACCATTCTTTAAATCAAAAGACGTAAGATATCTAACCAGTCCAACTTGAGCAAGAAATCTTACCTTTCTGTCACATACTGATTTAGTATTTTATTCAACTATACATAACTGAAGCTATACATAACTTAAGAATAATAAAAATAGCATCATTGAAAATTTACAGTGGCATTGTATGGATAAGCCCTTACCCATCATTTCATTTAATCCTCATAGCAAACTCTGTATGTTAGGTAGTATTATTTCATAAATGAGAAAAATAAAATGTGGTTTAGGGTTCTCGCCTCAGATCACACAAGTACATGGTGGTCAGGAATTTAAACCTAGGCAGTGAGACAACTAGTGACCATACTCTAAAGCCTCTTTTTCATTTTAAAGAGCATGGTCTCCTCCATTTCTCTTCTCGAAGGAGAAAAATGGAATTAGGAGTGGGAATCGAATATTTTAATGAACATTGGTGTACTCTAAGCACTTGAGACACTAGATCTTTTTATGCTGATGTCTTTGTAATTTTTCTCTGTACAGCACAAAAACAATGAAATGCCTCTGAAAGGTGGGCGGTGTCTTAAGATGTTACAGTATTAATTCATTTAATCTGTATAATAACCCAATGAGGTAGAGTTTGTTATGCCTGTTCTCCAGTTAAAGCACCTTCAGTGCTAAGCACTTAAGTAATTTTACCATGACCATGCAGCTGGTAAACAAGATATTCTCATATATCATTTGCCATTGCTTTTGAATCTCATCAGTTCAACGAAGTAGATGGTTCCTACACTCATTATTAACACCTATGCCTTAACCAAGTAAGCTGGGATAAACCTGTTAGTAGCAGGACATTTCTATTTTCCACCTTTTGGGGCTCTAATCAAGTTATTTTTCACAAGGCTTACTGGATTAATCCTAAGTTCTACCATTATTGCTAATACATCCTTAGTTTCTTCTACAATAGTAGCCCTTATAGAGGTCTAAACAAAGGAAAGCCAGTTAAGCAGTAGTAAGGAAAATGGCAAAGGCAAAACAAGTTATTCCCTCAGAAAAAAAGATTGAGAAATGATTTCAACAAGTTGCAAAATGCAAAATCCGAATCCCTGAAACCACTATTTGTATGAACTACATGGCTTAGTGGAACAGTAATAGTTCTCCTTTTGATATTCTGAAACTAGAGATTATAATTGCCTGAAGAACTTAATAACAAATTCCTTAAAACTTTCTATTTCTTTGTTTTTCAAACTGGTAACCATTTTATTTTAAAAAATATAATTCAGAAATATTTCTCTCTGGAAATTATCTTAATAGTTTCAAAAGGTACAAAAAGTAACATAAGCAAACCAATAGAGATCATCTAGAAGCAAAAGCGCTACAGAGATGTGGAATAAAAAGTGGATAGGGGCACCTGGGTGGCTCAGTGGGTTGAGCCTCTGAGGCCTTCGGCTCGGGTCATGATCTCGGGGTCCTGGGATCAAGCCCCGCATTGGGCTTTCTGCTCAGTGGGGAGCCTGCTTCCTCCCCCCTCTCTCTCTGTGCCTGCCTCTCTGCCTGCTTGTGACCTCTGTCTGTTGAGTTAATGAATAAAATCTTAAAAAAAAAAAAAAAGTGGATAGAAATTCCTAATGCAGGGTGCCTGTTGTGGTTCAGTTGTTAAGGTTTTACCTTCAGCTCAAGTCATGATCCCGAGGTCCTGGAATCGAGCCCTGCAACCAGCTCCTGGCTCAGGGGAAGCCTGCTTCTCCCTCTCCCACTCCCCCTGCTCCTGTTCCCTCTCTCGCTGTCTCTCTCTCTCTAAAATCAATAAATAAAATCTTAAAAAAAAAAATTCCTAATGAAAAAGGACTACAAACCTGGTTTAATTGGTTTGAGTCAATAGCCATCGTTAACTAAAGCTGATCAGATTGAGAAGATAAACTTCTACAAAGTATCTAAGAGTCTTTTTTTTACTTTGTAGTTTTTTTTTCCTTTACGTTGACAACAGAGATGAATGAGTAGCTAGTTTTGAAACAGTCATCGTGCCAGTTTATCTCCAGAAGATTAAGTATAGTTCCACAAAATTAATCACTTTATAACAATCTAAAAATCTACACATTGCCTGAAATGTTTGATCAGCACATTTTCTTGATGAATTCAGAAAAGAACAAAATAAAGTACTTTACTGCAGGTTGGTATACTTTGGCTTATTTAAAATAGGCCTATAACTCGATATATATGCCATTCTAATCAACTTTATGCCACATAACTTCCTAGAAGAAACAAATACCTCCTCGATTAAAAACTAGACTGAGACTGTAAGCTCTATGAGCAAGCACTCTTACATGGTCAAAACATTCATCACGTCCTATGCCTTTAAAATTATTTGACCCCTTTCATGCAACAACTCCTTGAAAAGTTCTGGACGCTGAAAGTTACTCACCAGCTCGCCATTTCTTTCTAAGTGCAGAGCTCAGTACTTCAATCCCAGATACCTGCAACACTTCGGACTCTGGCCCTTATAACCTATGAGACTTTATACTTGCCCACAGGTTCCCTGAATTTACAATCATATGTAACACTTGTTGGAGGAGGTCATCAAGAGGACATGACCTCTAGTTGACCCATGTGCTGGACCCAGGCAATATGACATTCCTCATCCCACGCCCTGTCCTTGGTATGTATGTTCCTCCCACCAGTCCCACAGCTGGAACTATTTTCAAGGGCGCAGCCTTGAGAGAGTAAGGTGTTGTGAAGACCATCTGGAATGACTATGTGACTCATTAAGACCTCTATACAAACGGTTTAAGATTCTGGCCAGCAGATGCAGAGATTTACTTGACTTGCTGCACCCAAGACAAGCCTGTATGTGATTTCCTTAGCTTACTAAATCTACCCACCTACCAATCTGGAGAGGTCTGTCTTTTTCTTCAGTCCCTCCTGGGTCTTTGTGTTCAGGGCCCAGCTGGCAAACCAACAACACTCACGGACTGTTCCATCTTTTTAGGATTCATCCCAACCAGGCCACTTAACTCAAATTTCACATTAATCAGAGAGAATGGGATCAGTAGCTGATTCTCGGGGAAACAGTCAGATATGGTTGTGAGCAACGTCTTATGGGTTCCTGCAAAAAAAAGAAACTTTTCAGAAGAAAGAGAAAAGAGTAAATTACTTGTTTACTTCTGGTGGGAAGTGAAAAGAAAACAGAAAAATTACTTGTCCTGTATAAAGATCACAGGAGCTCTCTGCTGCTGCAATCTTCACCATGCACAGCAGATTGTTCTACTAATGATGCCTCTTACTCTAGTCCCACCTCTCTATCCAGCAAGCTACTATGCCTGAAATTGCTCTCCCATCTGTGATGGCCATTCTCCTGCAGAAATTCTATCATATTTGGAGGTTAGAAAAACCCACTTAAAATATGTAATCCTTATGCATGCACAATCTGCATACTGCACATCAAGCCTCTGCTTTCATACTAAAGCCCTATCTGGTTTCCTTTTCTTCAGCCTTTGATTTCCAAGCCAGTCATTTTTTCCCCCTGATTCTAAGACAGAGGCCAGAATTCAAAAGCTAAGTGTAAATAGCACATTCATTATGGTATGCGCATCAGTGTGGAAACAGTCTTAAGGGTTTCTTCCTTCAGAATTAGCAGCTGGCACAGGTCAGATAACATGAGCTATGTTCTGCAGGAACTACCCAAATTTACTGTGGTACGGACACCTTCACCCTAGATAGTTTCCCATTTAAACTGTTTTGCCAGAATCATGTACCTGTATGTATAGGCTCATACCTCACTCTCTCCAAGAGGAATAAAAATAATTCTTTGTGTTTAGCAAGCCGCTAAGAGTATACTGTGGCATGTTTCCAATGGAGTATCTTTCTGGAAAGCAACTCCTGTAGATTGTAAATAATGGCATCAAGCAATCACCATTTAAAAAAAAAAAAAAAGGTAAAAGTAATTGAGATTTCTTCTTAGAGTGACCAAGAGAATAGCTTGCCTATTTTTGTGAAAATTAAAAACAAGTTACAAGCTCCCAGTCTGTCCTCTGTCCTTATAAAGAGTCAACAACATTTTGTTGTCTCTCAGTACCCCACTCGGTGCATTTCAACCTGTTTTTTTCTTTTTTTTGTCTTAGTTTATTAAAATAAATGTTGTACGTTCTTGGTATAGCTAAAAATAAATGATGGCTCATATTGTGCGTAGGTTCTTGCTCATGACAGTCCAGACTGCGAACAGATTGCTAATATGTTAACAGCTCTATTATAAGACTCCAAGAGATGCAATTTTTTATGCCATTTGTGAAGTCAAATTCTCCATGTTAAAGAAATATTGCACAAGAACATTGGGATACATGCTGTGGAGCCTGTATACTTCCACATGCACGTGTCTACAGAAGGTGTAACTGATCTAGATGACTGAGCCTTTTAAGATAACATTCTTCAAGGTGTGCTGCTTATCCAGGTATGCCCATACTGGGAACTAGACCACTGACCTGAAATAGTCAAGTAGGATGTCTGCCTCCTGGTCCACATCTACATTTAATCAAATTGAAGATACTCTAAGTGCAGAAATTTCTGGAAAAGATAGTGGTTTAAAAAGTTTAAGATAGTCTGGACTCAACCAGTGGAATTAGATTTTTCAGTTCTTCCCTCCAAAGATACTGGTGAAAACCTTTAGTTAGATGTAATTCAGAATGTCTAATTCTTGTGGGATACAGATTTTTTAAATATGTATCATTTATATGTGTTAATATTCTTTTATACATCCTATGATGTTTGCCCCACAGAGTCTTGGTACTGATATTCGCAAGAGGAGTCTGGCTTTAGCTGGGAACACGGACGGTGCCTAGGAGCATGGAAAGTACTCTAGAAATGCATCTTAATGAAGGTTCTTGGGATGATCAGTCCTGACTTCCAAATCATCTATTCTGTTTCTCAAAGAAAACTTTGTTGCTAGGAAAATATTCTGTAGAAGATGGTTATGGTCCCTCAATCTTCAGGTCATATGGTCAGTGAGGTTCAACCACTGATTTAGGTTGACTCAGGTAACAAAAACTGTACTGAGTACTTGTCTTCCAGGCATTATGGCAAATACTTTTATGCACAAAATTCCTACAAGAAGAATATGAGTGTTATAATCTTACTTTGTATTCATCCCTCTTTTTGGAAAAAAAAAATAAATATGATTTATTTATTCATGAATAGCAATTGTAAGGGGCGTTTTTGGCTTTGGGCAGCAGAGTCAGATGCCCAAATATTGTATGGATTCCCTCTTTCTCTTCAGTTGTTTTGTTTTCCACTATGCTGACTTTATCTGGAAGTAAATTTTTCCTTTCCAGTAGATTTTTCCAGTGATTCCAACTAAGATCATAGCACTGCTGCATTACCCACTGATACTCTTTGAATATGCTTAAATCGTGCGCCTACTTCTGAACCCACACAGCATGTTCGTCATCATCTGAGAAACAAGCACTGAATCTAAGGGAAGGCAGTTCCAAGAAAAAACTCAGGAAGGTGTTCTTGGAAGGAAGCTAAATGAATGTTGTACTGACTAAAACAATAAGTATCCCCTGAACACTCATTTTATAGATAACTACGCTGAAGTTTTGATAATGTATCAAGTAAGGAAAACCAGAAGTCTCACTCAGGCCTACTGAGCTCAAAGTCAGTCTTGACAAATACACCATACTGCCTATCAGTTCCAACTGGATTAGCTCTAATACCAATCTTAGGGAGGATTATTTATTCTGATTCGTTCTACTGAACACAAATGACAATAATTCAACAAGTGAAAGGAGCTTTGTTTTCTTCATAACTTTTATCTGTGAAAAGAACAGTTTTTTTCTTAAAATTCAAGTTTATGGCGGGGGGGTGGGTAGGTGGCTCTGTTGAGTTTTCAACTCTTGATTTTAGCTTGGGTCATCATCTCAGGGTCATGAGATCAAGCATCAGGCTCCATGCTCAGTGGGGAGTCTGCCTGAGAGTCTCTTCTCCCTCTCCCTTTGCTCTTCCCCCCACCAAATCATAAATAAATTAATTTTTAAAAGTTCAACTTTGTGTATGACTATCAAGCACTTCAGAGGTATGTTCCACTAAGAAGACCCTACCTGTCTTTAAGAGCATAGTATAAAGGGCATTAAACTCTCAGAAAAGATGAGCTATTACTTAAGTGTATTATAATCTTTTGTTGTGGCTTTAAGGGTTTTTTTTTAATTAAATGTAAGTAATAGTTATAAAACTGATTTTTTTATAAGCATAAATAAGACAAAGGCTGAAAAATGACAAAGCAAAGAGGTAAGCCAGACAAAGTAGAGGGTGATTCCTTAGAAAATTCCTGCCATTCTTACTGTATTTTTGACCACAATCACTTTTTACAAAGATTTCTGAGATTGGAGAACAGATCAAGATTCATAGAACTGGATATGTGTCTGCTCACATAGGACTGTAGCCTACAATCCAAGTCCTATATGTCTTGTGCTCTAAGTCAGCTAACGAGGCTCTCACTATGACTTCTAATAAAAAATTCTCATTACACCACAGTGGGTTTGGCAGACCTCACATTGCTTTATATAAAACATCTTCAAAAGTGAGGAAGAAAATATCCATTGCCTCACACAGGAGTCGTGTTGATTATGATATTGTCATTTTCAAGATGGGAAAACAGAGAGAGGTTAAGTGACTATGGAAGGTCATGCATTTTCTCTGTCTGAAGGAGGTTGATGTTTTGTGTGCAAAATTTGGAGAGTGGAAACAGCATTATCTAATCATTCACAGATCAATAATCACTGCTGCCTCTGGCTGTAGCACACTATTAGAAAAGCATATACCCTCATATATCATGTGTCATTCTTGTTTTGCTCCTGTGTGAGTAATTAATTAATCTTCACAATGATGCATAAGTTACTAGATTTTTTTCAGTTTTCCTTTTGTTTTACATAAAAATTTACCAATTTCTTTAAAGATGGTGCTCATAAACCGCATTTAATATTAGTATTTTACTGTATCTGATAACTGAAACTCTATAATTTACATTTTTTTGTAATTGAACATATGAGAAAATATGAGAAGATGTACAGATATCTAGCCAATTCAACAAAAACCTGGTTCTTTTCAAATTACTTTTTGTATTTTCATGACTTTTCCCATGGCACAAATCAGAATGTAATCAACAGCAAGACCACTACGTGAATCAACAGAGAGGTTAATATAAAGAGTGGACTTTTATGATTGGAATCCCTGCTGACACTAATTCTTTGATACAGACTTCCAAACCCAGGTACTTCAAAATCACATCAACCATTTTTCTTTTCTTAACTTTCACACTGACTAGTTTTGAACATCTGTTTTCTAATGTTTTATAGTATTCCAAAAATGCTAAGAAGCCATTTCAGCTTCTTAGTACCTGGAGAACAGCTTGAATCTTAGGGGGAAGAAAAAAGTCTTTATAGATGAGTTCATCAAAAACTCTTGTTACTATATTCTGTGTGATTTTATTTGTATAAAGGCAAAAGTAAACTACGATGTTGAAAGTAAGAGAAGTTTTTATCTTTGATGAATAGGGTGAAGATAGTGATGCAGAAGCTTGAGAGTAGCTTTTGGTGTGCTGGAAATAGACTATTTTGATTGTGTCATAGGCTACAAAAGAATGTTCATGTCGTGATAATTCATTAAGTTGTACAGTTATTATTTGTACACTTGTATGTAAATACATTCAATTTGTATCAAGTGTACTAAAAATAAGACACATAGTATGAAAATTGGACTGTATGCAATCTTGATTTTTTTATGGAAACTTGTATTAATATCCAATAACTACACTAATATCTTAACACTATCTTTGTTTAATATTTTCTCTTGCCCCTGAATAATTCAAAAACACCCTGTAATCTGTGCACAGGGAGTTGCAAGCCTCAAAAAGGGTGTATTCCAACTCTTTGAAACAAGGTAAAAAATATCACTTGCAGAAACTGAATAAAAATTCACACACAAGGGTTAGATGACTCCTCTTTGGAAGCTATTCACAACAAAGAAGTCATTTGTAATTAAGTTATTGACAAGACTTCAATAGTTCTTAAACACAGATCATTATTTTATCATTTTAAAATATCTATAATGTAGAAATGTCAATATTTAGCAAATTATAATATTTCAGGTGGGGTGAGTTATTATAGTCATTTCTTTATGACTAATAAAACAAAAGATGATAAGATCTTCAATAGAAATTTCCACTCATGGGGCACCTGGGTGGCTAGGTTGGTTAAGCAACCGACTCTTGATTTCAGCTCAGGTCAGGATCTTGGGGTGGTGAGATCTAACCCCAAGCTTGGCTCCACACTCACTGAGGAGTCTGCCTAAAATTATTTCTTTGTGTCCCTCCTGCCATGTGCATGTGCTCTCTCTCTCTCTCTCTCAAATACATAAATCTTAAAAAAAAAAGGGGGGGCATGGATTTCCAGTCAGTAAGTGAGTGTGTGGGGCACCTGGGTGGCTCAGTGGGTTAAGCCTCTGCCTTAGGCTCAGATCATGATCCCAGCGTCCTGGGATAGAGCCCCACATTGGGTCTCTGCTCAGCAGGGAGCCTGCTTCCCCCCTCCCCCCCTCCACCTCTGCCTGCCTCTCTGCCTACTTGTGATTCTTCTCTCTCTGTCAAATAAATACATAAAATCTTTAAAAAAAAAAAAAAAAAAGACACCCAAGCACCAGCACTTGAATATGGAGCTTGCTTGCTTGCTTTAAAAAAAAAAAAAAAAAGTGAGTGTGTGATTTGATTCTAATAATTGTAGTATTCATCATCAAGATGGAAATAAATTTCCTGTATTGTAAAAGAAAGCATCAAGCACTTGTAGTTTACGACATTGTCTCTTTATGCTTCCACTAAACCTCCTTTATTCACCAAAAAAAAAAATTTTTTTTTTGTTTTGTTACTTGATTCCTAAGTGGTCCTACCTATATGGAGTGAGTGCCTTGTTAATAATATCTTCCAAATATCAATAGTCTGCCAAATCTGAAATTAACCGGCTGTCATTTTGGATCATTAATTAGTGTTCTCTGAGCTAGTATTGATCTCTTTAGAGTAAGTTATGAATAAAAGTAGATATTTTAAGCAGTTCCAAAGCCATCTGGGACATTACAGGTGCTCAGTAAACGTTCGGTATTATACTAAAAACCAAAACTGACCACTACCCAAGAGAAACTTATTGTTGACTATTATCTCATTAGTGTGTTGTAGGAAGTGCTTCTTGATGTCTTTAAAATATACTACATAAATCTGCCATGCAAAGCAAAAAGCTAATGGTTGTTATTAATAACCATAATAACAACAATTATTATTCCTTCCATATTCTCCAAATGTTTACTAAATGGGTTTCCTGATGTGGGTATGGGCGACTGAGGAGAAATTAAGTTACATGTAATTCTTGCCCATGGAGTTTAGTTTAGAAACAGCATGTTCTTCAAACAAAAGCACAGTATGTTGTGAAACTGCACAATAAAGAATAAAGAATGTCACCTTCTCTGACGTTTAATCTGAGTATTCCAAGATTTAAAAGATGAGTATTACATTGACAGACTGACTGCTGAAGGGAGAAATAATTCTTCTCTACCCTCAAGTTCTTCCAGCTACTCTAAGAATTAAATTTACATGAGACAGGGGCGCCTGGGTGGCTTAGTCAGTTAAGTGTCTGCCTTCAGCTCAGGTCATGATCTTGGGGTCCTGGGATTGAGCCCCACTTCAGGCTTCCTCGTTCAGTGGGGAGTCTGCTTCTCCCTCTCCCTCTCCTTCAACCTCTGCTCATCCCCACTGCTTGTGTTCAGCACTCTATCTCTCTCAGATAAATAAATAATATATTTTTAAAAAGCTAATTATCTTATTAAAAGATAAAAATAAAAATAAAATTTACATGAGAGATTAACAGGAGAAAAATACCAAAGTTTCACTACATGTACAGAGAGAGCTAGTTTTGAAATTGAGACCCCAAGAAATGACCAAGACAGGCAGTTTTTATACATTTTAGACAAAGAGAAAATAAATCTGTGAGCAATTGACAAGACAAAACTTTGGGAGCTTCAGTTAGCAAGAAATTCGAAACAGAATTTGGATCGAGAGGTAAATTACTAAAAAGTAACAAGCATTATTTATACAGGCTTCTGAGCCTTAATTCCCATCTGTGATGAGAGGGATGTCTCTCTATGTCTTAGTACAAGGAAGGTAGCTTTCACCTGGGGGGATTATTTCCTGCTTTCAGGGAGACAGAAGACAGTCTGTTTCCTTCTTACACAGGCTGTCTCCTCAGTAAATTTTATTTAAAATAGTCAATATGTCAAAATGGCCCATCTTGGGGCAAACTGACCTTAGTCCCTACATAGTGGAAGAATAATCTTTTCCAGGCAAAGAGAGTACCATATGAAAAGTTTAGAAGGTAAGAAGTTTGAGATGTGGGCTGAGAGATCAAAGTCAACCAGAGGAGGAGAGTGAGGAGAGGAGAAGTCAACCAGAGGAGAGTGAGAAGGACCTCAAGGAAACCCAGAAGAGTAGTTTATCAGCAAAGTTCCTAAATGTATGCGATATTTGGGAACACTTAGACTAAAGATTTTTCATTGCTTATTTGGTATTCAAAAGCAGTTGAGCATCCTGTATTTTTTTTATTTGATAAATCTGGCAACCCTAGTTATCAGGTATGTCAAGAGTAGAAAGTATTTCAGGAAGGAAATCACAACCATTACAAATACTGTTTGTGGAGCATTGGATCAAGAGCTTTGCCTAAGTAATTTTATTTCCCTTACTTTATCATTTCCAGTTCCCACAACTATATCTACTGGTGGCCTGACTTGAATTTCCTGGAAAGTCCTATTTTTAACAACATCAACTGGGATGAAGTACCCAAGTAACTTCAAGTCAGTCTTTTTTTTTTTTTTTGACATAGCCCTGAGATCTGAAAGGTTGAAGGTAGGTTGCAGGCACCGTGAAAACCCCAGAAAGTTTCAGTACCTTTCACTATCCCTTTCACAACCTGCCTATATTGGCCTAGATTCTTTGTGTCAGCCTTAGTCAGCTGACAGCGGAATTATTCTGTAAGAACCACAGTGTCTTCCTGGGACCGAGCCCCTCTAGCTCCATCCAGTTAGATTTATGCAAGTGCTTGTTCTTCCCAGAGCAGCAGGTTCTTAATCCTCAGATTCTCTTAACTCCCAGAATCCTGGATCACAGTTTGCTATCACCATCTTAATCATAGCCATTATAATATTTAACATTTGCTGAGTTTTTATAAGTGTCAGGCACTCTGCTAAGAATGCTATATGAATGATCTCATCACATTTCACAACAGTTCAACAATGTTAACTTCATCAACTGTCTTTTAAACACATGAGGAAACTGACACCCACAGTTCAGTCACTTTCTAGGTTGAGAGAATTCAGGGTCCCTAAGTTACTTGTCCAAATTCAAAGTGAAATTCCTTGACCAAGACCGCTAAACTAGTAAGCTGTGGATTCAAGACTCAGTCTACATTTGCCTGTCAACTAAGCCCAGTCTCAACAAATATACTTTCCTCACTCTCCAGCTCCCGACATCCTCTCCACCATCAACAGACACAGTTCCTTATCATTTTCAACATCTGACTTTGGCCTGGTGACTTGCCCAATTACCCAAATGTTCCCATAAGAAACATAAACATGGATCTTCTTGACAGGGTGGTATTCGTGACAAAGTTCTCCTCTCATCACCCCATTTTACCATGCTCTGTACTCTATCTCAAACTTGGCAACTCTATTGCATCTCCCAAAAATCCACATAAAATTTGGGTAGAGGGTCCTCAATATATCTCAAATGACGTGTAAAATTATGGGAAATGAAATGAAATAAGTATCTGGATTAGAAATTACAAATATATAGAAACATCGGGTTGGTTTCATTTAAATCCTGAATGTAATACAACAGTTCTTTCTAGCTCCATAAATATGTCTATAAACTACCAGTAAAAGGTCTGCCTCAGTAAACCTCCTCATTTTGATTACATTAGTACCTCAGTTTCTGTTCCAGTTAATCAGATCAATAAAGTACAAAAAAATTGCTGATGAAACTATTTGAAATGACAGATCAAATACCCTGCAAGACTTAGAGGAGATTAAGTAGGCTCTAGGCAACCATTTGAAGGAGCTAAATCTCCAATGGCTTCAGAAAGATGCAAACATTGCTTGACATTCTAGAATATCAGTTGAAGGACATGATATCTGTAGAGTAACCAAAAAAATAATGTTAAAAATAAAATATCTACTGCAGGACAGCATTGGAATTGAGATCAAATTTTTCCCCTGGCAAGAAGTTAAAAAAGAAAAAAAAAAAAAACAGTTTACTATCCATGATTTTGTGATAGAAATGACTCTTCAATATAGGATATGCACTTATTCTGAAGGTAACACAGATCAAGACTGGAAAAAAAAAAAAACACTTAAGAAACCGATAAATGGGAATATTTTCTTGTTATAACTTAAAAAAAAAAAGTAAATCAAATATAATGAAGAACTCTCAACTTATTCCTTAAGAGTAAAGCTACCTGGGTTATGCTGTTGAAATTGATCTGCAAAACCCCAGAAATGTATGGTGTTTTAGATTCAGGCCAAGAAAATTTTCCCCCATTAAACTTTGTATTTTTCAAGATACTTTCATTGTAACAACAGAAACTCAATTCAAGCTTACTTTATGTCAAAGAAGAATTTATTAGCTTATGTTAATGAAAGGCTTCTAGTTTGGGATATGATTGTGCCTAGAGACTCACACGATGAGGTCTCCATGTGACATCATTTTCTCCTCATCTGTAAACTCTCTATTCTTCCCCATGGATTTACTCTCTGTTAGGTCTCCCCATGCCATCTTACAATATTCCAACTCCAATTCCATTTGAACGAGATACCCTCTTCCCACGAGTCTGGGCAAAAGTCCTAGGAATTAAGGCCATTATCCCTGATTGGGTAATAAATTAATCTCTAAACCAGCCACTTGAGCAAAGGAAATTTAATTTTCAGGTTATCAGGCAGGGGTATATTCAATTCTCACTTAAACTAGCTGGGCTAAAGGGAAGGTTGGATCCCATGGAAACTGGGACATGACATTATTGCTGGACAAAGCAGGAATGGGCATTGGAGAAGCCAAAGCCCCTAGTGTTCCTTTTTTCTTTCCTTTGTTTTCTTCCTCTGAAAAAAACAAAACCCAATAACCCATTGTTTCTTTTTCTTCTGTATTTACACTTCCCTAAACCCACACAAGGAAGAGTCCTTCCTTGAATGGATTATAATGTTTGCACAGGCCAGTTCTCACTGTTCCTTTCTTATTCACTTGGACTGGTCTCCCTCATTCTTGTTGCATGACCAATTCCATTAATTCTCTGTTTAAATGTCAGTTCCTCCAAGAGGCGTTGGAGTAAAGATCCAGAGACTTTGATTCGCTCATCGCCCTGTTAACTTATAAACCAAATGAAAACCTGTGCCCCACTGCACATGACAAAGCATTTGCATCACTGGAAACCAGAAGCCCAATCTCAGGAACGTGCTATATACTACAGCACAACCACTACTGAATGAGAGCAGAAATGTGCCGAAAATGGAGATGGGCAGAGAGGAATACAATCTGACAAGAATGAGTTATTATGGCTGGGAGGCAATAAATAGAAAAGTTTGTTGGAGAGTGGAAAAGTTAGAAAGACATTAACTCCACATGGGGCCTTTGTGTATTTTACAGTATTCTTTGGCTGCATTGAGCCAAGTATAAGATGACATTTGAAAATCCAAAAAAAACCCAATAGCAATAAAACCATGAAATCAAATGTGACTGCATAACTTTAAAAACAACAAAATTAAATTCAAACATTTTGATGACTATCTCCAAAGTACCTTCTCTTTTAAGAAATAAAAAGAGAGAAAAAGAAAATCAAAAAAGAGGGGGGAAAAAACAATTTCAAGTTCTTTTCCTAGGGTTTTCTAAACCACTACTCTTGGTTGTTTTGGAAATGTTTAATTAGCGTAATGTTCAGTGAAGGCAATGATTTAAGACTTTTTGTTTTGTGTGTGTGTGGTTTTTGGTTTTGTGTGGGTTTTTTTTGGGGGGGGGGCTGTTTTAGAGCAAAGTTCTTTGAATAAAATAAAGGAAGTCCTACTATTACTATCTGATATGGTCTTCTCCCTATCTTTGCTTAGTTAACTTCTACTCAATTATATGTCATTTCAAATGTCATTCCATCTAAGAGAGGCTTTCCCTACCAATTTATCAAAATTTTGGTCCATCTGCAATGCTCTCCTAGAGCATTCTCACTTATTTTTAATCCAGGATTATTTGCTTTATATGTCTGTCCCCTTTAGGGGCTGTGAGTTCCATGAAGGCAGGGTCCATGTCTGTTTTGTCTACCACAGCATATCCAAAGTTAACCCTCATTCCGTAAAAGTCACTCAATGAATATTTGTGGTATAGATAAATGCAACCCATCCTCAAGACTCAGCTCCAGTATCTGCGACTCCAGGTAGCTATCCTTGATATCTCCAGCCTATCAATGCTCATGTTCTGCATTTCCAGAGCAATGTGGTTATACCACTATCAAAGCACATATCACATTGTACTGAATCTATGATTATTATTTTCCTTCACCTGGAAGAGGCCTAACACAGAACCTGGAGTACAAAAAGTACTAGATAAATGTTGTTGAATGAATGGATGTATGAATGAACAAAATAATAAATATGTCCTATATCCAAGCAAAATACTTGGTGTAATAGCCTGGCTGAGGGTCCAAGGAACAGCTAGCTAGAACAACTCTGAGATGCACTCTTCACTTGAAAACAATATTACCCAGAGAGAAAAGATGTGATTACAATAGCCTCACCTTATAAAAATATTTTAAAGGGAAACTTATAGAATCTTCACTACTTTAAACAGCAAGAAAATATTTTTAGCCACTTGATTCTTAAGTTTTTCAATGTGACAATATAACAGTGTCATTAACTACACTTTCCATCATGTGAATGAAGACATAATAGTTGACACATTTCTTGTGGAGCAGCGTGATTCCAGTATGATTTAGCTGCTTTTCATGTACCTTAAGCGAGAGTGATTCATAATACCTGAGAAGTAGCGTGATCCCTCTTAAAAAGAAACGTTATTCCAAATCCAAGTCAAGATCTCCAGGTCCCTTTCAAGTGAAAGGAATGAGAATATCTATTCATGATTACCAAACTTCCTGTTTGTGTGATATCTAGAGGAGACTCCTATACCTTTGAATATAGAGAACTTTCATAACTAATAACATATAGTTTCATTAGCAGCTGAGAAACTACACACATATCGTGTGCATGTGCGTGTGTGTGTGTGCATGTGTATATGTGGATAAGTGGGTAATATGCTAATCTCATATGTGTATATATATGGTTTATATATACAATCTATACATAAATAGCATATATGAATATAATAACTTATTTATTTTTTTAACAGATATGAATTGAACACCTACTATACAGCAACCACTCTTCTAGGAGTGCAATGGTGAACATAGCCTAAGAGTTCTTATCCTTATGGAGTTAACATTCTAGTGAAGGAGGACATAATAAATAAATTTTTAAAACAATGTTTTATAAGGGGTTGGCAGGGATACTATGGTAACTAGGGAGAGGGAACCACTTCAGAGACTTCATCCATACACATATACATATAGGTAATGTATAAAATTTACTGAATGCTTCAGTGGAAATTTGGCACATCTTGTAACAAACACACGAATCCAGTAACTTCATTTTTAAGAATTCTGTAAGTAATTAGGTGTTATTTCATGTTTAGGCATTTAAGTAGTTAACTATTTTAATTAACTCTGATATATCAAAAATAAAGCACATGACTGGTAAGTTTATTTTTTTTTTTCAAAACTGCAGAATACTGGGGCGCCTGGGTGGCTCAGTGGGTTGAGCCGCTGCCTTCGGCTCGGGTCATGATCTCAGGGTCCTGGGATCGAGTCCCATATCGGGCTCTCTGCTCAGCAGGAAGCCTGCTTCCCTCCCTCTCTCTCTTTGCCTGCCTCTCTGCTTACTTGTGATCTCTCTCTGTCAAATAAATAAAATAAATCTTTAAAAAAAAAAAAAAAACTGCAGAATACTGAAGATGATACTGATATTAATATGTTTTTAGAAAGTCATTCCCAAGTGTGGCTCTGATAAGAATCACCCGAGAGGTGTTTGGTTCGCTATGGATTCTGGTTGTCCTACTTAAGATTTACATAATCATATTTTTGCGGATGGGACCTGTGAATAGAAGTACTTAAAAGCTCCCAGGTGAATATGATAACTGGTCAGGTTTAAGATCTATTCATCTAAGAGATTCAGTGTGGGAATATTAAAAAATATTCAGAATAGTGCTTTCCAGATTCAGGTAAATAAACCTGACCAGTTTGGTAAAAATGCAGCCTATGCTTTACAGCCCAGACATTCTGATTCAATAGGTTTAGAAAGCTGTTTGCCCAGCTTCTATCAAACTCCCTAGAGAACTGTGATGTGCAAATAAGTTTTTAGAAATCACTGTTTTGAAGACAATATGTTAGACAGAAAAATTGCCTACAGGTACAAGTATGGTAATTCCTTCACCTGGGGCTATCAGCAAGTTTTTCAAATAACTTCTTGCTATGAAGAAATGCTATAGAATATGTCAACAACTAATGTGGCCTCATAAGAAAATGCTGCTTTGCAAGAAACAGGAATAGATGCTTTTAATATCTGAGAGAAAACTATAATTGGCTAGTTGGGTTTCACATGTACCCAAATGGTTATTGCATTTAAATGAGAATAAAGATTTCAATTTACTAATGAAAAAGGAAAGTTCAGGATTGCGTCTTATGATAATTATTGGACATGTAGAACATAATGATGAATTTGGCATTCACTCAGACATGTAACTTAGTTTGCTCTATTTTCTAATGTCTGTTTTCCTGTTATTTGGGAAAAAAATAATTTGCTCTCTATCCATTTCCTTGCTATCCCTTGTACCTGGTTGACTTTCTCAAAGAATGACTCACATGTGTTGGAACAAGAGCCTCTTATCCAAAGCTGGGAGTTATGGGAGAAGGTAGGGGTTCAAATAGGAGGCATCTGTGTTGGACCAGGTGTAAGAAATGATGAAAGGAAAATATGCAGATGGTCATGGAAGATGTGGATTCCCCACAGCACTCAACTGGGAGCAATGATGTCCACCTGGGAATGTATATCATCCTGGTTTAATGTGAATATACAAGCTTCGTCATATGTTAGGTATCAGGCTTTAGAGTGCGCAGGTGCATGGAGGCAGTTCTCTGTAAAGGAAAAGAAGAAATAGAGTGTCGTATAGCTTAAGTTCACGCAAAAGAAACATTAATGTAAGCCATATGGCAGTAATTTAAACTGAGTATGAATTGATCTACAGCTCAATGAAAGAAAATAGTTTTCAGAAAAAGCTGATTAGGGATGCTTAGGTGGCTCCATCAATTAAGTGTCTGCCTTTGGTTCAGGTTATGATCTCGGGGTTCTGGATGGAACCCCAAGTCAGGCTCCCTGCTCAGCAGGACTCTGCTGAGCCCTTTCCCTCAGCCCCTCTCCCCTACTCATGTTTTCTCTTTCTCTCTCTCTCTCTTTCAAATAAATAAAATCTTTTTTTTAAAAGAGCTGATTATACATGAAAATAAAGGATACGTTTCCTTTCAACCTAATGTAGATTGTTGTAAGAATCAGAAGTCATATAAGTAAAACATAGCAACATTCCATGTTGTTGCTATTATTAAAAATATTATATATAACACAAAGACGTATAAGCCTTGGGAGTTTGACATGGAGAAGAACTTGGAAATCATGGGTCCTTATTCCATTTTTCCATTGTGGTTTTGCGCCTACACACCGTGAACTCACCAAGGAGCTCACTTCTTTGATGATATCCCTACAATTACCACCAATTTTTCAGGCTTCTTCTTCCTCCAAAACTCTGTTCTGGAAAACCAAATCTCTGTTCTGGGAAGCTTATTAGTTTCCTTGATATAGACCCAAAGAAGAGGAAAAGAATAGAAATTAATGTACCCTTTCTCTTTATACATTTTCAAAAAAAAATTGCATTGACCTCAGGTGGACAATTATTAATAAAATATATTTCAGACTATAAATACATTCTAAGTTTGGTAAAGAGTTTTTAAAATTTATTATAGAACATAAAATCAATTATTTAAAAAAGCCACTCCACAGATATTACCTAATAATATATAGCATGCCAGTTAATTTCGATCAACATCGTCTTTAGGTTTGCATTTACACCGAACACAAACTGAACTTGATGTGTTTTAGCTTAAAATAGTAGAAATTCTTTTGCACATCCAGGAATGCTAAAAATAATTTCATTTCTTGGACATTATTTTGCAAAATGGCAGGAGCATGGTGTTTCTAAGGAAGATGACTTTAAGTGGCTATGAAGCAATCACTATTTCCAGTTTCTTACTGAAATGAAGCCAAAAACACAAGTTTATTATAGGCCTCTGCCAAATGAATAGGAGAAAAAAATCCACTGCAAAAAAAATGAAAAAAAAACTCCTCATTCTATTTGCTTATGTTCTAATAGCATCATATCCATCACCTGACACACTTGGGTATCATGTTTTCAAATGAACACTTACTCATCCCAGGCACTTAAAAACATGTGTAAATCGATTAAAGGGCAATATTTATTTGAGATTTACCTGGGTTTTGGCAGATGCAAATATAAGATATTTTCTCTTTATAATTTATGTTATTACATATTTTAAAAGTACATGCTCCAGGTTTGTTGCAGGACAGTGCCGTACATGATCAGCAGTTAATTAAAAAATTCTTCAACCAGAACTTTCCTAAAAAGGTTATTATGAAATGAATCTTTAACTGATTTCTCCCAGTGGCTTGATGACACAGGAGAACTTATTTACAGTTAAATAAGTAGTTATTTTGAAAAATATCCTTTCTAAGGCATCCTTTCTCCAGTTCTAACAAAAATGTTTCTAGTGATATTACTCTTTACAAATCAACATCAAACACATCATTCAAACATAATTTCAAACTGTTTTCACGTTCTATTTATTCCTCTCCTTTTTCCAAATATAAAGGCTGACTATACTAACCACACAGTTCAAATTCTATCCAATGGATCCAATAGGTAAAGCAGTCTCCTTGGAAACTTTCTTCTACCTACAAAAGGACCACGGCTTTCATTAATTAATTTTTGAAAAGTTTTCAACGTCTACTTGGAAAACCTTGAGAAATTTCTAAAAATCCTTTTCTCTTTGATTTTTTTCTCACTCCTTCAAAGCTTCCAAAAGTCTAAGAATGGAAAATGGAAATCTACTGCATTAACTTATATACATATCAGCTGTTACTATCTATATCAGGGAACATTGTTTCATCCCTATGTATCAGGTTTACAATGGATTGAAGGTTAATTGGAAGTGTATTTCAGAAGGAAGTTGGTAGCACAAGGCCAAACAGGTTTTTAAAGATACATAGTTTCATATTTTTATATTAGAACAGATGCCCAATTCAGGAAAAAGTTGCTAGTGACTAAAGAACATACAAAAATTTTTATCTAAATGAAACCTGGCTATAAGATGGAAAAAATAAATAAACTTCCTACAGATCCACTTTACTGAACAGGCTAAGAAGGATTTGTGATTCTAGCCTGTAAGGCCCCCTATTACCTGAGCTTGATCTATCTTTTTAAGTGCCCCACATAACATTACTTGCTTGTAGGCTATGACCTGCTCTATCCTTGCTAATGTTTTTCTCTCTGCCTATCTTGCCTCTCTTATCAGCTCCACATTTTAAAATACTCCCCATCCACTGACATCATCTCTAAACCTTCTTTCAGGTCACCTTCCTAAGCCTCCTGACTGGATAGTACATCTTCTTGCTGGCACCTGGAGCTTAATCTACATGTATCATGATTATGCATATGTTTGTTCTACCTATTCATCAATATCTGAAGTTTTTGAAGACATCCCTGTGTCTGAGTCATCCTTATAGATCCTACAATGCAATTACATGCACAAAATAAACATGTTGCTTTGGACTGATTTGAATATAGACTCTTAAATCTGAGGAATGATAATGAAATTTTGATTAAATGTGTCCTGACCCCCAACACCTAGAACAAATCCTAATATATGAGTACTTGCAGTCCTACATTAAGCTTCATCTTGGGGAAAAAAAAAAAAAAGTTTGCTCTTATTATGATAGAATCAAACGTTGAAGTGTTTCGAACTACTGTCAAAGTCTCATTCAGTTGGGATTAAAGTTAATCACCAGGAAGACAAAAAACAAAGAAAAAAAATATCTGAAGTTTGTGAAGTGACCCTAAAAGTTACAGTGTCCTCTAGAATAAGGCTACGATCTCTAAGAACTGCCACACCAATTGCTCCTTTTTTGAGGGAACAATAACAATGGACGTTATTCTGTAGTACTTGCTGTATCACAAATGTGTGCTATGTACATTTGGGATTTAAAATTCCATTTGTTTTTTCAGTGGTCCTAGATTACCACATAGCACCAATTTGTAATCATCCTACACACTCTTGTGAGCATATCCATTTTATGTGTGAGAAAACCAGGTGTGACTGAGAAATTTCATACTCATAGGGTATAGTTGTTCTACAATTCCCAATTGTACCTGTAGGAAGTAGGGCTATGTGACTAGTTCTAGGTGGTGAACTATGTGTAGAATTGGTGGGTGCTACTCCCAATATTTAGAATGGGTATGAGTTTGCTAAGCAACTTTTTCCTCTGGAAGCCATCTGACAAGAGATGATGGCAGTGGAATCACACTGGCTCGCTGAGTTACTTGTGGAGTTGAGCTGCCTTGGAGTAGTCACTGATCTGCATCAAGTTAAATAAGCAAAAATAAATCTCTGTGCTAAGCAACTAAAATTCAGAGCCTTATTTGTTACTACACACAACCTAGCCAACCCTAAATAATACTCTGAGGTTCCAAATTTTCTATAAGTGGTAATTAAAAAAACAAACAAACAAAAGTTAAGTAATTTTGAGACAAGTTCAGTTTTATGCCACAGCTTACAATCTTGCACAGTATACTTCTTGCAAGAAAGCAGTTCCAAGTGGTTCCTCTTTGCCCATGTTATATGCACAGCGCCAGCAAAACATTGCTGGCTTTCTTTGGTGGGACCAGTGAATATTATCTAAACCAAAGTTACTCTGTGAAGATTGTGTATCAGGAAAGTAAATGGCCTCTGAAGTGTCACATTATCCTCATAAGAGTCTGTCTTTGGGAAGTATAAATTCCAGGTGCAAAGCCTGCTGGGCTTGAGACGATGTTTTGAGTAACACCGAGTTTAGGTTCCAGTTCTTTATGAAACTGTCTATGCTGGCTGGGAAGTTAGAGATCTAGCAAAAACATTAAGGTGCCAAGGCTGTTTCCCCTGCTACTTTCCTTTCTATGTGTCCTTGTAATAAATCTACAGCAACAAAGATAATCTGGCTTTGTCTCTTCATGGAAACCATAAAGAGACTAGCAATAAAGATATCTATTCCCTTTGTAAACAGCATGTTTTCAAAGGCTAGAATGATACTGGCATGTTCATTAACCTAGATGTCCTACAAAATTATAGCCTAAGTACGTTGCATTTTTAAGATGGTGTTTCACAATTATGTTTCCTAAGATGAATATCAATTTATAGTTGGCTGGAAAAAGGTATCTTTGTGCAAGTGACATTGGGTAGATTCAGAAATGTTAAGAATTGTGTTGCTTTTCAAGCTTCCAAGTTGGTGTATGCATGTGTGTTTATATCAGAAACTAAAAGGATTGTTGCTGTTTCTTTTCACAAGAAAGCCCTGTTTATCTTTAAAAAGACAGCTTTGCCAACAAAAGTTTGCAACTAAAATGACCTAGAAGTACACATGCTTCTTAGCATACTAATTGCTCTTGCCTTGAGGGGGGAGAAATACCTTGTAACTGGCTTTACATTTCCTAAGCTACATATGTAGATGCCTCACAACCAGGAGGGAAATTCACTAAATGTGCTTTGTAACTTTCAGAAATGATTACACAGTGGACCTACAGGTACTGTGATGCTTTCAGCGTGTAGCTTTGCAATGCAGTAATTATTTTTGTAGATATGTGGCTGCTCAGTTGAAAAATACTGGGAGAAGGGAGGAGAATTCAAGGTTTATGGCCATGGCAAGGTAGCAAGTTATTAACATTTCATTTTTTTAACTTTTAATTAATAGTACTTGGTATCTTAAAACATTCAGATAAAAATTATAGATGCCAAGTCCTCATTAAAATGATTAGTTTAGCTGGGATCGAGGATATGAAGTTACATTGTGAAAACCATTCAAAACCCAATAGCCAAGAGCTTAATTTTTCTTTGTTTTTAAAAGGTTAGCATCAGCTTTAGGAAATTCTAAAATTCCCCTTCCCACATATATAGGCCATTAAAATGAAGAATATGGCTGGTGCTCCCACCTGCAAGTGACTGATCTACTAATTCTGCCTGCACAAAATCCACTCCCATTTCTACTAGTAATGACAGATTTTCCTTGACTTACAATGGAATTACGTCCCGATAAACCCATCATAAGTTGAAAATATTGTAAGTAAAAAATGCATTCAATACACTAACCTACCAAACATCATAGCTCAGCCTGGCCTACCTTAAACATCCTCACGACATTTATAGTAGCCTGCAGTTAGACAAAATCTCCTCATAAAAAGCCTATTTTGTAACAAAGAATTGAACAGTTTGTGTAATTTGTTGAAGACTGTACTGAAAGTGAAAAACAGGATGGTTGCATGGGTTAGGAAGGGTTGTTAAGCGTATGGGTTGTTCACCCTTGTGATCATGTGACTGACTGGAAGCTCCAACTCACTCTCACTGCCCAGTATTGCGAGGCAATATTTTCCAGCCTAGAAAAATACCAAAATTCAAAATCTGAAGTATGGTTTCTACTGAACACTATCACTTTCAGACCATCATCAAGTCAAAAACTTGTAAGTCAAACTATCGTTAAGTCAGGGACCATCTGTAGAATATATTTTATTGAAGAACCATCTTCCCCATTTTCCTTTCATATAATTTAACTACCTGACATCCCTCTTGCTCAAGGGGAGAGTATGGAACCAAGGCCTGTAAATCAGAGTATCAGACTCCCAGTCTAAATGATTAGTTCAGGTATTAAGACGTAATCTAACCCAGACTAATGAAGCTGAACTTCAAAAACATTTTTTGCCATAAAGGAGAGGGACTCTGTTAGACCTTGAGCTTGGAGAATGATTTGTCTAACATTAAAGCCAATAAAAAACAAAGCAGAGCCAAAAGATGGAGAGAGAAATTACTCGCGATATCACTTGAGCCTTTAGACCCAGAGACTACTGGACTACCTGGAGTTGTTCAGTGACTGGAGACAATAAATCTCCTTATTCTGCTTAAGTCGGTGTGATTTTACTTTTTTTTTTTTTTTTTGGACAATGGTCTGACAGCGATAGCATTCAATAGAAACCATACTTCATCCTTTTATTTGTTTCAGTTGTATGCGATTAAAAAAAATCTGGCAAATAAAATCATACTTTTCTACTGTGCTTTTTAGGTACGGTCTGAAATCAACCTACCGTTAACACTTATTTCCTCTCAACTTGCTATAAATGGTCTACCTCCTATTTTCTCTTTTATTCATTCATTGAAAAAGTATTGAAGTCTACTATGTGCTAGGTGTTATCCTGTGTAGTCCAAGTCTTTAAACAATACTGAGAAGTCCTGACCCTCACATAATTTTATGTCTAGTCAGTGAAGCAAAACTCACTTTATGATTAGTAAGACTAGACAGAAAATGTTGCTGTGTGAGCACAGGAGCACATACGAGAGCACATAACTCAAATTTAGGGGCTCAGCAAAGGTTCTTGGAAGAGGTATCTTCCAAGACAAACACAATGTATACAAGCTATCAGGAGTGGAGGAAGAAGGGCTCAGCAACTGTATGCACGAGGGTCTTCCTGAAAGAGAAAACATGGAAGGAATGACAGAGTTTTATGGGGGGGGGGGCCTTCGGGGAGGGAGGAATAATGATATAGTAGAATATCAATGATAAATACCGAGTATTTGATTCTAGAGCTCTTGAGATTAAGATCTGTGAATCATCATTATTTTTTTGGAATTTGAGACCATGAGAGCAAAGGAGTTTTCCCAGGGACTGGAGAACATCAGGCTTAGTTCAGACTTCAGGGCAATACTAATGCTAACAAGGTCAGAGGACCCTGAAAAGGAAACAAAGAATTATCACAGCAAGAGATGGAAGAATAGGGAAACACACTAATGTCAGCAGGAGCCAAAAGAACTTGTTTCAGTTAGGAAGTAATTGGCATCAGGCTCCCTGCTCATTGTCAGGAGACCTGCTTCTCCCTCTCCCACTCCCACTGCTTGTGTTCCCTCTCTCGCTGTGTCTCTGTCAAATAAATAAAATCTTAAAAAAAAAAAGAAGTTAATTGTTCTCAACAGTGACTGGTGCAGAGAGGTCAAGTAAGATAAGGCACAAGAAAGCAGTCATTGCATTTAACATACAGAGAATTGTTCCTCCCTCCGTTGAGATCATTTTTAATTTTGTGTTAAGTCCAGAAGACAAATTATTATGTGTTTAATGTTAGGAAAGAAAAGGTAAACAATTAGAGACTTTTTTTTTTTTTTTTTAAGTATCTCCACCCTAGAAGGGAATAATAAGATTCTGGCAGAGTGATGGGGATATGAGATGGAAAATTAAATATGAACATATATTTGCTTAAGTTAATAGATATTTAAGCATCTTTAAATCCTTCTTTTTGGAAAAAGTCAGCAGAAAGAGAGATTTGAGTTCTAGGAGAGAAAAGGAATCTTTAATAGATAATTCAGCACAGAGACTGCCAGATGGAGATATATGAAAACTAGTTTATCTTTTTCTTGTATTGAAAAATACAAAGCATGGCACTACCATGGGCAATATTGAATCTTCAAATATCTAAAATGTTCTAGCTCAGCTTAGGGGATTGTCCTTTCCTTGTACTCTTTGTCTTGAAACTTCCTGAAGGATTCCGGAATCAGTTATTTGAACAATCGTATATTGAATGGTTTCTTAAATGGTTTTCTTGTTCTCTTAAAAGAACAGGAAATAAAAAGAAGCAAGGTGAGCAGATATGGCACTCCCTCATCGTTCTTCCAGAATTTATCCAGAAGTAATCACAAAATAACAAATCTCATTTTTATGGGAAAGTAAGTGAGGCAACAGTTCCAAATTGTATTATTTTTTCAACTTTGTAACTTACTGTAAAAACACGGACATGCACCGGACAAAAACTTGATCTCTTTCTTTTTGGTTTTTATCTACCCTATCTATCTGTCCCTCTCACTTGTTTTCTGTGTTTCAGATGGGAAAACTAAACTCTGGAATTCTCCTGAGTTTTACATGTATATCTTGGGTTCCTTCATTAAATTTGTATTCAATGTATTAAAACTAAGAATGTGAGGGTTGCTGGGTGGCTCAGTTGTTTAAGTGTCTACCTTCAGCTCAGGTCATGATCCCAGAATCCTGGGATAGAGTCCCTTATGGAGCTCCCTGCTCTGTGGGGAGCGTTCTTCTTCCTTTCCCCTCCCCTTCCCCCCTGCTCATGCGTGCACACATGCACTCTCTGTCTTTCTCTCTCAAATAAATAAATTTTTAAAAATCTTAAAAAAATAAAAACAAGAATGTGAGAATATTTCTTCAGTGAAAAAAAAAAAGGCAAAGATGAAACCTTCCACAGATCTTTAAAAATATATTTGAGGTAGTTACTCTATTAAAAATGCAAGTAGGGGGTGCCTGGGTGGCTCAGTGGGTTAAAGCCTCTGCCTTCAGCTCAGGTCATGATCTCAGGGTCCTGGGATCCAGCCCCGCATCGGGCTCTCTGCTCAGCAGGGAGCCTGCTTCCCCCTCTCTCTCTGCCTGTCTCTCTGCCTACTTGTGGTCTCTGTCTGTCAAATGAATAAATAAAATCTTTAAAAAAAAAAATGCAAGTAGGCACATGTCCACTCTAAATACAAATATTTGGCTGATTTTAGAAATATACTTTACTCTTGAAACAAAAACATCATTTGGGTTCTGAATTAGACCATTTAAGTACAGATGGAGTAAATTCAGCAGATGATCGATTAGCTCTTTATACAACTATCTCATATTCCAATCCACAAAAAATTATACAGTGCACAACAAACATTTAATGTATGAGTAGTTCTTTAATTTCATTGTTGTTTTAGACAATGCTCTAAAAGAATATTGAAAACATTGCTACTGTGTGGCTTAAGGCCATAAGTATCTGCCATATTCAATTCCCAAGATATTTTATGGCAGATGGAAACAAAAATGATATGGACTCGCAGCAATGTAAAAATGATCTTATAGTTTGGTGAATTTATAAACTATTTCCACTTGAAATAAATATTTTTTTTTAAAGTAACAAGTCATTTTTAATTTCTTCATCTGTCTTTCATTGGACAAGTGGAAGAAGGCCAAATAATCACTAACACTCCATCAACCACATAACGGAATTTGTGCTTTAACAAATGGACTAACTAATGGCTCACATTTAGCAAAATGGACTTTTTAAATGGTCTATTTATAGCCCTCATCCATATTTTTAAAGACCTTTCTTTTGAAGGTTTTAAACACTGTATAATTGGTTTGATAGGTAAAGCAATATATCATGCTTTGGCTTTAGGGCAAACAAAACAAACATACCAACTACTCTAGGAACAAGAAGTCTCAAGAAGAGTGAGAGAGAAAGAGATGGGGAAGATCCTAGAAACAAAATGAATCTGGTATATTCTGCCCTCAGGCAGCCAAGGAAACCATTTTAAAAAATTAGAAAAGCTTAGGACAAGTGGAACTCAGTTGTATAATGACTACAATTTCCCCTACTTCAAGGGGAATGTAAATTAAACATCACAGGCTTCACAGGCAAAAGTAAAAGGCGTTGCAAAAACCAGACAACATGCTCCACAAGCTAATTCATAATACTGGATTCTAAGAGACATTATATACATAAAACTACCCACCTACATAAATGGAGAGATGGAACTCAGTATGGCAGGAAATGTGTCCCTTGAAAGGAAATTAAAACATACAAGAGTAGCCAACTTTGGTAGTTTAGAAAGTGAGAGTTTCTTTTGATTATGAGTAATTCAACCCTCCACCTTTGCAATTAGAGAAAGATAGTGACTTAAACTTTATTCTATTCTGGGTAGCACATTAAGGCAGAGAAAAGAAACCACAAATCCCACAATTAAAAAATAAGTTCTATGTAAACCATATGAACCATCACAATTATCTTCCACTTTGCTTTGAATGTGGAGACTTGACCTCCCTAGAACAGATTTTGGTTTGGTTTCACTCGCTGAAGATGCCTCCTATTAAATGACTCACAGAACTCATCATATATAATACAGTTGTTCAAAAGCAATCTTGGCCTTGATGAGCAAGGATAGAATTCAGCCCACATCAGAATTTTCCTGGAAATTAAAATTTAACATCAACCAAAGTAACAAATCAGCAGTATCAGGTCAAGCAGATTCACTTACGAAACAAAAAATATATATATTTTTTTCACAAGTTGGTCACCTTCCAGGACGAAAATGTTCTGTGGGATTTTACAGAAATAATTCAATGTATTCATTTTTTTTTTAAGATTTTATTTATCAGATAGAGATCACAAGTAGGCAGACAGGCAGGCAGAGAGAGAGAGAGAGAGGAAGGGAAGCAGGCTCGCCGCTGAGCAGAGAGCCCAATGCGGGGCTCGATCCCAGGACCCTGAGATCATGACCTGAGCTGAAGGTAGAGGCTTTAACCCACTGAGCCACCCAGGCGCCCCTGTATTCATTTGTTTATCAAGTTTTTTGTTTGTTTTGAGGAAAGGTACTAAGACATTGGTGATATTTTCTTTCATCATGGTTTGTATTTATGTACTATACATTTGGAGAGAAATTGGAGAAGGGTGGTTGGTAACATTCAGTAGGAAGCAATTCTGGCAAGGCAAAGTGGAGTTATGTCGAGAATCATAAAAAAGATAAAAGGAAAAATTTCAGGAACCTAGGGAACAGAAACAATTGGATAATCCCTTTAGGCCATCCTCCCATGAAATGCTTGAAATTTAATTCCTCTGGAGGAACACCTGGACTTAGGGTTCATGTCCATCTCTTGGCTGGCCAACATGAGATTTCTTGCTTAAAACTCCCCCAAAGATGACACATAATGAGAACATGCACCAAGGGATAGAACTTTAATTGGATATCTGACCTGCAACTTATGATATCCTTAGATACATTTATTTTCTATTAAAATCGCTCATAATTTCTTTTCTTTGCAATTTTAAAGGCCGATTAGCCTTTACACTAGTAAGTGCAGCTTACTAGGGTAGCTAACTAGCTTTTACTCTAATAAGCCTATATTGTACTTGTCTACAATGTATCAGGTAATACATAATATAAATTGAGACTTGAAAATTAAATCAAATTAGGTTGTGCATTCAAGACACTACTAATAGTAATAGAGAAGACAGCCGAGTTTACAGTATAGGAAGAGCTACACTCAGTGCATATGGCTGGTGGGATTTTTGATGAAGCAATGTGTGCTATTCTACAAGAAAGGGAATAGGCAGAGAAATATTCTGGGGCCCACCACACATGCCAGGCTGTTGGAAAGCAGGGATAACTATTTGTGATTTGACCACAAACTCAAACTTAAGGTTGACAACCTTCTTTTGTCATAGTATTCCTGGTGCATTCACTCCTTCTATTTGCCAGATTATTTTCTCATCCACGGCAAAAGAGAGGATGATTTTATTGCTAAAACATAGGGAAACAACAAAAACAATATCAACAACCAACTCTCTTGAGCTTTAGAGAACTGTGAAAACCTCCCTGTGGTATCATGTATCATGGTGCATGTGTATGTGTGTGTGTTTCTCCATGTGTAGATATGCTCTCTGTAAATTCTCTAAACTAATCTACTTATACAATGCTTCTAAATGTTTGCAAGACAAAGTAGTTACAAACACATGAAATTTTTGAAAACGTATTTCTGTATTAGCATGAGCAAATATTTAGACCCTTAAAGAACTAATAATTTAATATTTTTGTCAATAAAGGAACTCACAGTCTCTTAAACTTCAAAATTTGTTTAATCCAGAGCATCCCCTGTGACTATTTAAATAAATTTCAATGTATATTTATGATTAAGAGTAATAAAGTAGCAGAGACTATTTAAAACACAATAAAAGGCTTATTAAACTTTGGTGAATTGCGTGGGGATTCTTCAGAGAGATTTATTTTCCTCCTTCTGAAATACTGCTCTCCTTCTCTGCAGAGTTCCATGAACTTTATACATTGACTGGGATTAGAATTCCTGCTGCTAGAGTAGAGAGCTACGTTCAAACTGTTTTTCCATAAAGGGCTAGTATCCCAACAGAATAAACTGAAAAGGTCATTGAGATACCTTTGGAGTCCCAGCAGAGCAGGGCAGGAGCGAAGTGACTGAATCATAAAAGGAATTTGACCATATTGTGCTTACACTGTTTTTTCATTCACTGTCATGAAAATTAACATGGCGAAAATATTTTCTTTTTCTTGGAAGTTCTTGCAGCTTCTCTCCTTTGGAAAACACACACATTTTCCTCCTGATGAAGCCAGTTTGCTAATCAGCCAAGGTGCACTAAAAAAGTCAAGTGCAATCAGGTATTAAGAGAGAAGTGATTAGGGAAAGTATTTAAGAATCAGAAGCAGAAGTCATATTAAATGTAAATGCTTCTGTCTCTAAACTTAGAAAGTTTTGCTTTGTGACATTTAATTTCTGTTCTTGCTTATATTACCCATCTGCCTTCCTAATTAACATTTTGCATTCATTCCCAATATCAGCCTCTCCTATTGGTTTATGTCAATATGAAGTTGGTTCCTCTCCAGCAAAGTAGGTTTTGAAGCAGTTCTAGTGAATCATAGTGGCAGTCTAAAGAGATGAATTATTTAGCTTCTAGTCAATATGTTTTCTGTTCAATTCCCCCATTGTAAAATGGAAACAACACTTTAAATAAATGACTGTTTGATATGGTCAAATTAAGATATATTTCATGTGAACCTTATGTTCCAATAACTTTTCATGCTAATACATGGTAGCAATGATGAAGACAGATACACTTCAAGACTATTCTGACATTGACCTTTGGGAACTGAATTTGGATCATGTTTTATAGACTTTAAAGATTCTCCTACACAAATATACAAATGGTTTAACATTCATCTTTCAGAGATTTCTCTACATGATGTACCTGACAATTTAAACCATACAGAAATGTAATTTAGGAACATCAAAAAACCTTTGAGGATTATAAAGCCAAATGAGAAAAAAAATGTTTCTCAACCATAATACAAAATGGAAGAAAGAAAACTGATGAGGAACTTTTTAAAAAATATCCATATCCAGACCCCAACCCCAACACACATAAAGTCAAGATTTTCTGAAGATGAGACCAGATACTGATATTATCTCTCAGCTCCCAAGTGCTGCCAATGCACAGTTAGGGCTGAGATTTACTGCACTAGAGAACATGAGCACAAACACACAGCCCTCAGGTTGTAATTTCAAGTTCCTAGTAAAGGAGATTTAAACTTTTGTCCTTGAGTTTCTAAGAGTAATAGATACAAATGTACCAAAAGTTATAGTAGCAAATTTGTCATTAATTTTTTGTTGAATAATAAATGCTTATTAATTTTCTAAGATGCATTAAGCAGGTGATATATAAACATTAAAAAAGCAATATCTTCACAGAGGATACAGTTGAGTGCAAACATTCCTCATTTAGGACTGTGGGGAAAATTTCTGGCAGATCCTCAAGAACCAAGAAATTTGTGCAGCAGAAATACATTCTATGGTTGATTTTATTGTTAATATTTTAAGATATTTTCCAAATATTCCTGAAAATGCTACTTGAAAACAAAGCATTATATTATTTTTTAAAAGATTTTATTTATCCATTTGTGGGGGAAGGGAGAGAAAGAACGCATGAGTGGAGGGAGAGTCAGAGGGACAAGCAGACTCCCCGCTGAATGGAGAGCCCAGTGGGGCTCGATCCCAGGACCCCAAGATCATGACCTGAGCTGAAGGCAGACGCTTCCCTGACTGAGTCACCCAGGTGCACTGAAAGCAAAGCATTGGAGGACATATGAAATGTGATAAATATTAAGTTTATCTTATCATTGAAAGAAGTCAGAATATCATCTTTTACTTGTTATTCTTGTCAGGTTTTTTCCTTCCACCATAGATTTATTACCAAACCAGATGTTTTCTGGATGTAATTTTTCTTTTACCTCGTTTGGTTCTCCATCAATTTAGAAAACTTTTGTCAGTGCTCTCCTGCTCTTACTTTTTCTGATGATGATTCTCCTTTGTTTAACGTTGTTACTTATGTCTGTTTTCTTCCTGTTCACTTTGACCGAAATTCTCTTCTTCATGCTTCTAAGTTTCTTGGTGTGAGTCAGGAAAGTAGGAGAGGTTCTGATTATTCATGGCAGAGCTACAAAAAAAGGATGTCAGCTAGAAATACCAATGAAGACAGTGTGGCCCAAATAGCCCAGATTAGCCTCACTTAGAGTAAAGGAACTCAACAGCATAAATGTGAGGATGAGAACATAATTGTTATATCTATTGTTCCTATGTTATCCTAGTGGTTCCACATCCAAATAACTCTTGAACATACTATCCAATTTCTACTGGCTCCAAACCCCCTTCCACACACATGGGGAATAGAATTCTTTGCAAAATTCCTCCAAAGTAATTTTTGAAGCTTCCCTATACTTATATTCACTTACAAATAATGTTGAGGTTTTGATGGTGCTGATGCACCTCATTTATGCTTCACTTGTCAGATTCCATGACAATTCAACAATCTCTAATAAAAAGATGATCTTTATCTCTGGGTTACTCACAGTGAAGTGTTCTGGTCATGAATATGTCCCTAAGTGATTTAGATATTTTAAATGACAAACTCTATCTTCCTCCCAGCATGAAAGAAATACTTATCATTTTTCTTGATCAGAGTGGTACCAGTTGCCATACCATAGCCAAAAATCTGCTTGCTTCTGAAACTAATGTTCTGTTGTGAAATCTAACTTATTGAGTCATACCACATATTCTCTTATATCCCCCTTGCCACATCAATGCTATTGTCTTCCGTTTCCCCAGTACACAGTACAACAGTTAGACCCATACCTACTTGGACACTGGTGAGTGATTGTCCTCATCAATGCGAGTAGACACAAATTGTTACTGGAGTTGCTAGAGGTTGCCTAGCTCTACCTTGGATTTACATAAATCTGAATGACAGTGATTAGAAATGTGTGATTCTTCTGTACACAAAAGGAACTCTTTGAGAACAGGGACTAGATCCCAGTGCTTGACTCCTTATTACAGTTCAATAAATGTGTATGGAACAACTGTACCAATGAAACAATGTGAGATTACTCAGAGGTGGGAAACCGTTAGGTATATTTGATACATACTATCCTCTATTCTATACTATTCTTTTCCATTGAGAACTGATTTTTTTCTCTAGCTTAAAAAAATGGCAAAAATATAAAAAAGCCATAAAGTCATCTTTATTCCTTACTAGCTCAGCCAACAGGGAGGGCACTGCTACTCTTATTCCCTTGGAGGAGTATTTCCCTTGGAACAGCCTAAGTGCACTTATACCAGCAGTAAAGTTTCCATCTATCTTGAGGAGCAGCAATTCTGCACAAGTAGCTCCACACTGAGGGATGCCTAACTGCGTAAGAGTTACTGGGTCAGAAGAACATGGGAGCTGTTGATGTGATTATTTTGTTCAATCTGATTATTGGGTGCTAAAGCTGATAACCTAAAACAGCCTCTCATTTGCGTAAAAGTATGATTCTTGAAGCCACATCCAGGTTCCATTCAGTTAGATCTATTTTTCTCATGTCTTTTTTGGGGGGAGAGTGGAAATTATATTTTTTTCTGCTATCATATGAAAGACAGAAACTTTTTTGCTTCTTAATATACTTTGCAGTCCAGATTTCCACTTCAATACTCAGTCAAAGTCATTGATCTTTTATAGTTTAATGCTCTGCACAGTACTCTGCACAATTATGTTATCTTTCATTCACTAAGCTTCTACACAGTGCTCAAGAAATATTCATGGTAGTCTTATAAATCACAGTTCTAATGAAGATAAATGAGACTGTAGAAGAATGAATGGAAGGCTAACTAACATCACTTACTCTACACTATGAACTCCTTTGGGGCAAGGAAGATTTTTAAGTAGCTAACAAGGTGGTGGGCATATAATAGATTCTCAATAAATATTTGCAGCAATGAATTGTGAAGCAATTAGAAAATAGGACCCAACCTAAGAAATTAAGACAATTTTATCAGGAAATGAGTAAAAGTTGTAGTTAAGGAGCAGAAACCTTTGAAGATGGACATGGAAGACTCAATATGTATCATGTGCTTACTCTTCTTTGAATTCTGCAGAAACATGAGGAATAGGAATTATCTCTTTTCTCTTATTCGCTTTACAGTTTAGTCATAAAATTAAGATGTAAGAAGTATTTTCTTTTGTTAAATAGTGAGGATATTTGCACTAACAGAATTTAAGATTCCATGTTAATGAACAATGCAGGCATTGTTGAGTATGTAGAATTGTGACATTACTGCGAATTTCATTAAGATGGTAAGACATAGGCTGTTCTCATTTAATAAATTATACAAATATTTCTCCTAAGTATAGGTTCCTTGTAAACTTCCATCTCTAAGAGTATAAATAAAACATTCCCCATGAAAGACATCAACACTGTCTCTCTCTTTCTGTACGTGTGTGTGCACGTGCACGTGTGTTTCAGAAGTACCAAATATATATTTTATGTGTTGATGAGAATTTATTTGCCAGCCTTTGAAAGGTTTTACAAGACAAGAATATGCTTGTCAAAAATCACAAAGTATTTACTTGTCAAAAATCACAAAACATAGGGGCACTGGGGTGGCTCAGTTTGTTAAATATCTGCCTTTGGCTTGGGTCGTGATCCCACAGTCCTGGGATCCAGCCCCCAAGTGGGATCCCTGCTCAGTGGGGAGTCTGCCTCTTGGGGTCCCTCTGCCCCTCCCTGCATTCATGCTCATGCTTGCTCTATCAAATAAATAAAATTTTAAAAATCACAAAGCATTTAGTTAAATACTTTGACACAAGTAGACTTACAAAATACTTGGTAACTTATAAAACACCCTAAAACATTAATTTATTCACATTGATTTCACTTATGATTAGTTTGCTACCACAACTATACTATAAAAATACCTAAACATTGAGAATATTATTAGATTTTTTTTTTGCTTGCACAACAGTCTTTAGCATTATACTTAAGAATTTACCAATTCACATAAAGAAATTAATTGTTGGACAACTTGAAGCTATCTAATTTCTAAGTAGGCAGATATTAAGAAACCTAGTTAGAGTGGAAAATCACTTTTCTGTAATTAAAATCTCAAGGAATATTTTTTTTCATAAGTTGGCCCTGAAAAGACTCTAAAAATGTACAGCTTCTGTTGGCCTGGAAAACATGAAAAAAAAAAAGATAGAAATAGATATTATCACTCAGTATTCAGATGCTTAAAATTTATTAGGTTATTTCAAACTCTGCTTTTAGCAATTAAGCCTTTGAGCATAAAAAAATACTTAGAAAAATCAGATAACTGAGGGTATGAATTTTTTTAAAAATGCTTTAAATGTAGTTGACGTAATACTGTATTGATCTGCTTCACAACCTTGGGGGGAAATAATTTAACAAAAAGGCTAGGATTAAGCACTGAGAGAGGTAGACGAGTCACACAGGAGTTAGTCAAGTCAGCACAGAAAGCAAAATCAATTATGTAAAAATTGCCCTTAAATTACCTATGAAATACAGTACACACAGTTCTGTGTACCCAACCTGATGCAGAAAATTGCACACTAAAATTTAAGAAACATTGAAGCCAACCAAGAAAAGAATGAAAGAAAGTCTATATGTAGATATATAATAAATCAAACCATTCTACTTTAGCTATAATTATGAAATCTCTAGTGGTAAACAAAGTTGAGGTAAAAGGGGGTGAGTAGGAATTCTAAAGTGCTTGTCCTTGCAAGCTGGTGTAACCATTTTTAACATTTAGCCCTTACATCTTAATTTAAGAGATTTATTAGCTGTCGTTAGAGGTTAGATTCTAAAGTTAGCACATAATGTAACTTGTACTCGTATATGACTCCACTAATCTTAAAAGGACCTCCTGCTCTCAAACTCTCCCCCTATTGCCATTTCAGTGCACCTAATGATCTCACATGTCTTACCAAAGTAACCATGGTTTGAAGAATGCAGTCAAAAAATGAAAAAGTAATTCCATTATCTTTAGCAACAGAATATCCAATCTCTCTAGATAGTTTAATTCATAGTGTCCAGATCTCTATATACAGTTAGTTTGTTAAAGATATTAGTATCTACCTGTTCTATCCATTATGGAAGCCACTAGCCAGATATGGCTATTTAAATTAAAATTAATTAAAGAAAAATAAAATTAAAAATTCAGTTCCTCTGTCATATTAGCCACATTTCAATATGTGTTTAGTGATTACCATTTTGGTCAATACAGATATAGATCATTTCTATCATCACTCAAAGTTCTGGGCAGTGCTGGTAGACCTATGGACCTACTTCCTTCATGTATTATTTCTACAGAAAACCTCACAAGTAGTTGGGGTAAATTTTGTATAAGAAACAGATTAGTAATTTAATTACCTACAACAGCTTTAATTATCTTTAATTTACTTTGAGCCATCTGTCTCATGAACATGATACCATTTATAATAAATAATCTCATTTTGTTGATGAGCAACAAATTTTTTTTGTGGTCCAGAAATAAAGAGATATTGTGCTCTAACATTATGGAAATAACAAGACACAATCTAGCCTATTAGGCTTTATAAAACATTTATTTTTATCGTATATATATTCTTTTGGGAGCAGGGGAAATTTTCTACTTAATGCATTATTTTAAAATTGACCAGTGTATTTGAGCCAAGAATAAAATTAAGTATGGTGTCTGCTATTGATGGAAATTACACAGTCTTTTATCATTCACCCTTGGTGGTGGTTCATTCCTGGGAAAGTGATTTGGGGTACAAATGTCAATAACATGCTAATCTCTACTGTAGGGATTTCATTTTCAAACAAAAAGCTTTCTTGTTTTATTTTTGTATAGAATGCTTGGGTTCAAGGAGATAGAACTACACAACTAAGTCCATCTATTGTCTTTTTTCCATCCAATCACATATTCACAGGGCTTTGTGGCTCTCTCGGGTGACTGATATCCCACTTACATCTAAGGCGGAGAAAATATATACATAAAAGCAAAAAAACAAATACTAAGAAATGGACCTAAGTCAACTTTTCACGTTGGGTACATTAATTTTTATTCTAACTCTGGTTCATTCATTCAGTAATAATTACTGAGTACATACTGAATTCCAGACAATGTTGTATGCACAAGGAAGAGAAGTCTCCTGCCCCTCATGGGAATTTAAGTGTATTGGAGCTTGAGTAAGTTGAAGGCTGGGAAGACAAGAAAATATAAGCAGAAACATAAATAAGATCATTGTAAATAGTGACAAATTCTATTAAGAAATCAAAACAAGCTAACGGGAGAGAAGTGACTAATGCAAGTGGCTACTTTAGGTAGGATGCTAAGAAAAGTCCGATACAAGGGGTGATGATTAAGATGACAACTAAATGATGAGTAATATCAACAGTGTAAAAACAGAGGAGTATAGAATTCTAAAAAGACAAAACAGTAAATGTGAAATCCCTGAAGCGGAAATAATCTCTTAAATGTACTTAAGAGGTAAAAGTACAACAAAGAACTAGGATTGCTAGAGTAGAGAGGAAAGAGGAAGAGAATGGTAGGGAATGAGTTTCGGGATAAGTAGGAGGAAGATATTAGTCTTGTAGGCATGGTAATAAGCTAGGAATCTATTCTAACTGTAATAAGAAGCTATGTGAAGCATTTTAAATGGAGAATTTTAAACAGTGATACGTTCTGATTTGTATTTTTAAAAGATCATGAAAGCAATTTTGTAGAGAATGGACTAAATGAGGCAACAAAAAAGTAGAAATATCATCTAGGAAAAATAGGGTATTATAGTAGTTCCACCAGATAATGGTGGCATGACTAGAATGTTAACAGAGGAGATGGGGGAAACTGTTCCAGGATATGTAGATATAGATATAGATTTATAGATAGATAGATAGATAGATAGATAGATAGATATATAACATATTTTAAATATTTTATTTATTTATTTATTTGACACACACAGAGAGAGAGAGAGAGAGAATGAAAGAGCACAAGCAGGGAGAGGGGCAGAGGGAGAGGGAGAAGCAGACTCCCCGATGAGCAGGGGACCTGATACAGAGCTCAATCTTAGGACCTTGGGATAATGACCTTGAGCCAAAGGCAGATGGTTAATTGACTGAGCCACCCAGGTGCCCAATCCAGGATCTATTTTGGATATAAAGTAGACATAACATACTGATGTGTGTGGACAATGAGAGGAAAGGGATGATTAGGATGAACTCCAGTTTTTGTCCTGAGCAAGTGACCAGTGGTTCCATCAACTCAAATGTGGCTGTGACAAACTATGTTACCCAATTAATTTCACATGGAGGATGACTAGCAATGTCCATTTAGCCCAGTAAACTATGGAGAGAGATATTTTTTAGTCATCAGTTTGGTCATGACCAGAAGTATCCTCTGACCAGAGATAATTCTCTATCAGGATTGATGTAGTTGGTAAAATACAATACAGAACCATGGTGTTATACATAATTCTATCTCAGCATATCATGATAACTGTGCCATGTGCATAAATATATATACTCTTAAGATATCGATACTCAGAATGGAAAGAGATGGCAAATATAACCCATTCCATATTCCACAGCCATGAGGTCAAATTCTTCCTTTGGCTCTGTGTAATCTTAGACAAATCACTTAATCTCTTAAGACTACATCTAAAAATGGAGGAAATAATGTTGATTTTATAAGATTTGAGTAAAGATTACATGAGATATTATATGTAAAACACTTCACACACTGCCTGTGATATAGCTGATACTCAATAAATAAGAGAGCCCCCCCCACCTCTTCTCTTCTTTTCCACTTACATTGATTGCCATTCAGCCTCTTCTGATTGTCATTCAGCCTCATCTATTCCAGTAATTTAGAACCTTAGTGTAAAAATAGTTTCTCTTTCCTGGATGTTCAGGCAAAAGCTTGATGGTTGCAAGCAAAAGCTCTCATGGTTGCAAACCAGAACTAAATACCAATGGCTAAGACGTAGAAGAGGTTAACTGGCCAGAGGTGGCTCACTTGCCAATGCTGGAACAAGAGTGTGGGCTCAGAAGGCCTAAGGCCATGTCTAGTGGATATGAGAGAAAGGTGGCTCCCTAATGAGAAATCAAAATGAGGTTACCAAAAGAAGAGCAACGAAAACACCTGCTATGATGTATACACATTTTTTCTTGAAAAATACTCAGAAGTGTTAACATTTATTGACCCAATTCTCTTTTAAAAATGAAAACGTTTCTAGCCCCCTCCTATAACTGAACTGCTCAGAGGAGTCAATATTTTACAGTAGGATCATCCTTAAACAAGAAGCTGCTAGGTGCATTTCTACTCCTATCTTCATTGCTATTAGTTCTTAAAGTGCAGGTGATAGATTTTTGTTTGCTGCAATCTCGGGATGAGAAAACAAGAAACTCTAAGTTTAGATAGATTTCTCCCGGACATCTTTCCTTTAAGACAGAGAATGCATGGGATTCTCATGCTCTGTCCTCTTCAATTCTAAGTTCACTTGATGTACCTCTAATTTAGACCTGTCTTCTTTCCATTATCACACTGAGGGAATCAACCCTGTATATGCAATGTGGACCTGAAAACTCAAATGAATTTAATTGGGTTCATCCTTACTCCTTCTTTCATGTTGTTTTTCTTTTAAAGGATCATTATCTTTTTCTAATGCTTATTAACATATGAATGAACATCCTAAAAAATGTGCACAGATACAAATAGCTTAGAAGATTCTATCTCAGCTCAGCCACTTACTTGTGAAGTTTTAGACAAGTCAGTTTACTTTTCTGAGCCTTAGTTTCATCAGCAGCAAATGGGAAATGATTCTTGAGCCACAAATATGATGTTTAGATTAGACTAAATTTTGGAAAGCACTTTCAAAGCTTTTAAGATTTACGTATGTGTGGCAGACACTCTTATTCATCTACTCAACAGCCATCTCACTTATCTTCTTTCCTAAGAGAATCTCAATTATGTTCTGCAAGGCAATGCAGCCAACCCCAGAAATAAATCATTATTGATCTAATCTAGTCATGGATAGATACTAATTTCCCAGCATTACTTGCACCAAAGGGTTTCTATGTTTCTCTCTTCTGGCTAATTAAACAGAACAGGAAGTCTGCTAGTTGTTAATGGGAAAGAATTTTTATTCTCTAATGTGAGGGGAAAGAAGATAAGGTCCTTACTTTCCTAGCCAACCACTGCTTCCTATCTTTGTATAAAGTCATATCACCCAAAGTCAATACCCTGGCTTAGCAAGGGAGACCAAAGACTAAGGGGTTAGATCTTGGATGAATTCATCATAGAACTAAAAAGATGCCAGCTACTGCCAATATCTACAATCAATTTTAAGTGAGAAAAATAAAACTATACTGGTTTAATACAACGTTAATTGAGATTTCTGTTATCTACTGCTAAATGTATTCTAATCGACAAAACAAGTATTACTATGAGTAGTCTTGCACTACTCTAGGGATGAGAAAATGGAAGCAAGATAGTTTATATAGAACCAATGCCAGGGATTTTTAACCAAGAATTCATGAATCTCTGGATTCTATGAACCCTGGAATTGTATGATAAACTGTATGTGCGTATATATACTTTCTAGGAAATTGTTGAATCAATATTCAGATAGGGCCATGATCCAAAATAGGTATGTAATTCAAAATAGATTAATATGTTCTCCCATCTGCTATATTGGTTGTGCCAGCACACAGTAGGCATGCGACAAGTGTTTGATGACTACGTGAATGAATAAATTAACCATGTCCACAGTTTGTCTTCCATGTGCCGGACAGTTGCTAAAACCTGAGATTTCAATCATACCAAGGCATACTCCCTTTCCTCAAAAAGCTTGCATTCTTGAGGTGAAAGAAGGAATGGCAATGCTTTTGTTTTAGAGTGGTAATTGATCAGATAGGTTTGTGCAGATGCTGCAGAAGCTGCTATACAAAGGCAGGGCCCTGAACCAACAGGAAGGCTCAGAATGCTTCATTGAGTCCAGACTTTCTCAGCGGTAAAGAGAAATCGACTCCAGAAAAAAGTCTGAGTTTCGTTAAACCATGAAGAAGAAACCAATACTCAGCAAAGTTTAAATGGTGTCCACTCAAAATTCACCTACACTTGGAACCTCATAATGCGATCCTATTTGGGAACAAGTTCTTAAAGATGTAATCACTTAAGATAAGGTCATACTAGGTTAAGAGGAGCCCTCATTTTAGTGACTGGTGTCCCTGTAAGAGGAGAGAAGACAGACACACAGAGAAACGCAGGGAAGAAGGCCATGAGAGCGGCAGAAATCAAAGTGCTGGAGCTACAAGCCAAGCAATGCCAAGGACTGCTGACAACCACAGAAAGCTAGGAGCGAAGAATACAACAGATTCTCACTCAAAGCCTCCAGAAGGAAGTAACGCTGCCAACATTTTGATTTCAGAATTCTGTGTTCCTGAACTGTGAGAGAATAAATCCCTGTTGTTTTAAGCCACTCAGTTTGTGATAATTTGTTACGGCAGCCCTAGGAAACTAACACAGATGTAGGGCCAACAGGAAGGCTTGGTTAAGACCTTGTAAAGAAAAAATTGTGAGTTCAATTTAAAATATTTAAGACTCTTGTCTTGGTTCATTCAAATTTAAAAGAAACAAAAACATTACAATAAAGTATTTCAAACTACTTCATATGACCCAGACTTTTTCAATGGTCATGAAGAATCCACACCAGAGTTAAATTTCCTTTTTATTTTCATTACACTATTTCAATTTTGTTAATCTATAAAGAGTACAATGTCCAATACCAAGTATTTCCATTCTTGCTATTGGAATGCAAATTCAATACTCAAATGAAGAAACTGCTAGGATCTTATTAAAAGCAAATTTTGTGCCTACTCCTGTTCTCAATTTAGTAAGTCTCAAAGCAAACTAATGAGGTCAAAGAGATAGTATGACTTGGAAACTCATGGAAGAAAAATACTCATCCTACTAAAATGGTAATATATCATACATTTCTAGCTGAGAAAGATTGTTTTCTATGTGGTTTTGCTTTCTATTAACAGCTAAGAACACCCCCATTCTTAATGACATAGACTTTATGTTTTACATTAATTCTATTTTCAAATTTGGATGTAAAAAGTGAATTTATGCACAATGACATTTTCTATATAAGAAATAATTACAAAGTGAACATAAGGAATATAATTATTAAACATTACCCATTATGTAGAATACTTTCAATAATAAGTATCTGAATCACATGTACAGAGAAATAGTTACATGCTGGGTTTTAAATTTAACATGATTTTTTTTTTAAGATTTTATTTACTTATTTGACAGAAAGAGAGCACAAGCTGGGGGAAGTGGCAGGCAGAGGGGGAGGTAGAAACAGGCTCCCCTCTGAGTAGGGAGCACAATGTGGAGCTCCATACCAGGATCCCGGGATCATGACCTAAGCCGAAGGCAGACACTTAACCAACTGAGCCACCCAGGTGTCCCTAACAAGATATTTTAAACAATTATTAAAAAGTAATCAAAAGCAATTGACAGGCTTTCAGGGTGGTAACCCCAACACTTAGGCAAGATTCCCAAAACGATATTCATATGTACCCTATACGTTCTTCAGCTTTCTTCCCCAGGAGCTGGAATTAGAAAGAAAACCCAAGGAGCCATCCATAAAAAGATGTCTATACCTCATACCACTTGATTTAGGAACTTCTTCTAGATACCTTGCACTGGAACTAGTGATCATTCTCGTCATATTCTTGAATAATTATTGTTCTTTTCATTATCAATGAGCAAGTGAGGCTTATTGAGGGCTCTATTTCCCAAAAGAAGTAAAGAGAGTAACAAAGGTCCAATCTTTGAGATTAGATCTTGTCTCTTAGAGAAAGAGCTGTGTCTGGAAACTGAAGGATTTTTATTATTATTCCTTCCTTCAGATTTCTCCATGTCCAGGGTGTAGATCCAGTCCTTCTCCTTATACTTTGTCAACCATCGTTTTAGCCTTCTCCTAGCAAATGTGAACCATGAGGGAAAATCCATAAGATCAGTATGAGCACAGTTCCATTTCATCAAGGCAGGCTAATGCTGTCAGACAATAAACATTTTTTTGAGGTGCTTACCATGTACCAGTCACCATGCTAGGCACTGGGTTTTCAGTGAAGATACACATAATCCCCTTTGGAAGACAGTGTTGCTTTTCTAACATTGGGACATCACTGTCACCTGTGCAATGTCTCCTTGAGGCTATTCTTAATCCTCTCCCCACAACCTTAAAACCCTCAATTTTAAAATGTTACGGAATTAATACTGTCACATCTGTTTTAATTTATACAGTTAAAGAAATATTTTGAAAGTACTGGTATATTTCCAAATGTAATATTTTCTCTATTTGGGATGTATTGAGTATGTGCTGTGAAGGGGGGGATCTGGAATCCTCCTATGACCTCATGAGCACCAGATGAGTTCCTGTATGCAATTGATCAAAGTAAGTGTGAAAGAGCAGTTTCAAAATGTTTGAAGGGTTACTTTTCCTTAAGGAATTTTGCATTCTGTCCTGAAAGGTGAAACTTAGTCCATTTATATAATAGTTGCAACTAAGTGGCCAAATTGCCTACCTTTCTGCATTCTAATATGTAATTACCTATATTCAACTAAAAACGAACAAACAATACCTTACAGGAGAGCAAAAGCACTAGCCTATAAGTCTGAAAAACAAGGAGTGATATTATAAAATGTTTAACTTATTTACTTTGGAATTTTCCTTGAGGAGAGTTTACAGAAATGCTTATGAACTACGAAAAGAAATATAACTTTTAAAATAGCCTTAGAATGCTATGTTCTACCATCAGAATAAAAGAACCTAAACTTATCAACATCAAAAGATTTTATCATAACCTTTTTTCTCTTTTTCTTTTCTTAAATTCTTTTAATATTTCTTTGTTGATGCAATGTTGAAGCAATGTCACATTGTTCTAGCACTACCCTGAGGGAGTGCAAATGAGCTGAGTTGTTAAATATGTTTGTTTAATACCCAACAGTTATACCTACCTACATTTTCTATGCCAATTATGCTTATTTTCCATTCTTCCTTGTTAGAAAGCTTAAAAACAACTTTGTCTGCCTTCTTTTTAAATTTAAGGGATTTAATATATATCTTTTCAAGTGGCCTATCTTCCTTCATGTGTTGTGTAGGTTTATTTAATCATTCAAATATCTCCTTTGTAAGCAATGTCAAAAAAAGTTCAGGCCTAAAAAATAACAAAAACAAAAAATAACTGTCATCTTGTAGATTAAAAAAAATTAAATATTCAAGGAGAAACATTTTACATCTGAATTTTATCAGGCAATTATCTTTCAGAAGATATTGATGAAAATCTTACAGTGATGTATAACAATAGTAATAGGTAATTGCCTTTATTATAGACATTTGCTTTGTTTATTCTCTGAGGTTAATTTTGTTCTGTCTAGTGCTATTTTAATTAAATATACACTGCAAGTAGGTCACTGTTATTAGATGTTAGGCCAATATATTTATGAGTCAGTTTTTATTTATAATAACTCTCTTGCTCCTTTCCAGCAAGAATTATTGGCCGATAATTTAAAACACAAATGGACTGCCTCTTGAAAATAGAACTAAGAATTAGTTTCAAGAAATGAATACCTAAAGTAGGTTAACACCCAATGAATGAAACTGTGAGCTTGTTTGTCATATATATATATGAATACATAAATGTATTTATATATTTACATAAATATATAAATATGTTATATATAAATATATAAACGTATATGAGCTGGTTTGTTTTATAGGCATATGAATATATATGCCTATAAATATATAAATATGACTATATATACACACACACATGTGTATGTGTGTGTGTGTGTTTTTGTGTATATTTATATAACAAGCTAGCTTCTAGTGAGATCACTTATCAGAAAAAAAGAATTATACAACTCTCCCCGCCAGGCTTACACTATCTCAAATCAAGAGAGAGTATCATCAAAAGGGAGAGATAGTTGGTGATGAGAATAATGAGTTGAAAAAGGAAAACCTCCATTGCTGCCAGTGTTGTAGATGTAGTCTCAAAGGCATCATTTTACTGCATTGGAAAGAGTCTTTGTGGCCACCATCATATGTACAGAGATGGTGTCTCGATAAAACTTCAAGGTCTCACCACCTAGAAGTTCCCATCGATTCAACCATTCTGTCTCACCATACTACTGAATGTTGGGAAGACAAACAGAAATACTTAAGCAATCACATTATGACCTAATATTCTTTGGTTATTCATGGCAAAAAAAAATGTCTGAGGCATGTAAAAGGATGATTCTGCCATTTGACACCACCTAAGGATCCCCTTCTTGGCCACTTGAATGTGGAATATGCTCTAAGATTCTGAGATAGCAGAACAATGCATAACTTTAGATTTTCTTTATCAAGGAAATATAAAACCAATCTCTTTCTAGGGTATGGGAAACAAAAAATAGAAGACAATCTCTTCCTGCACAAATTTCTTCTACTAAATATAAAACTGAATTTTAGACCTATAGAGCCATCCTTCTACATCACAGGTTTCTAATTGAATAAATACAAGTAGAATCTCTAATGGAAAACAAATTACCATCTTAAAGATGGCAACATGTCTAAGATTTTAGGAAGCATCGTTCTAGAAATTTGTTTATTCAGTACGTACATTGTGCAGGCCTACACTGCATCAGGTATTAAGATGAGCTGCAGAGAATATAGTAGTAATAATCTAATGCATGTGAAACAGAAACTTCTCATGAAACTTTCATGAAACTGTCCATCTTGTGAGACAGATTAGAGATGCACAACTATGATATGAAGATATAAATCGTCAGAACTAAGAGAGAGTGGTACAGTGCAATACAAATTTAGTCCATAAAAAAAATAGATTGTATTAACTTGGAAATGCCCATTGTACCCTAGGCCTCATCATGAATACTTTTCTTTCCTTTTTTTTTTAAGATTTTATTTATTTAACAGAGAGAGACACAGCAAGAGAGGGAACACAAGCAGTGGGAGTGGGAGAGGGAGAAGCAGGCTTCCTGCAGAACAGGGAGCCCGATGAAGGATTCGATCCCAGGATTCCAGGATCATGACCTGAGCCGAAGGCAGACGCTTAATGACTGAGCCACCCATGCGCCCCCATGAATACTTTTCATGTTCATACTTTTGGTAAGTCAAATATGTCCTAACTTGTAATGTGCATTTTTTAAAAATGTTAATACTTTGGCAAAAGAAGAGAACAATATAAGGAGAGGAGAGAGAAAGTCAGCTAAGATATCTGTTCTCTAAGTGTCCCAACTCAGAGAGAAACTCAATATTCTACAATGTTAGTTACTGTGTTTTTTATTATTATCATTATGTTTCTATTATTCAGAACCATACCCAAAACCTACATCAAGTTATAATTAAGGCCTTTATATTCTTTTTTTTTTTCCTTTTTTTTTTTAATTTTTTTTATTTTAATAAACTTATAATGTATTTTTATCCCCAGGGGTACAGGTCTGTGAATCGTCTGGTTTACACATTTCACAGCACTCATCATAGCACATACCCTCCCCAATGTCCATTTCCCCACCACCCTCTCCCATCCCCCTTCCCCCCCGCAACCCTCAGTCTGTTTCTTGAGATTGAGTCTTTTATGGTTTGTCTCCCTCCCAATCCCATCTTTTCATTTTTTCTTTTCCTACCTCCCCCCAAACCCCCCCACCTTGCATCTCCACTTCCAAATAATCCTAAAATTTATATGGAACCAGAAAAGACCTCGAATAGCCAAAGGAATATTGAAAAAGAAAGCCAAAGTCGGTGGTATCACAATTCCAGACTTCAAGCTCTATTACAAAGCTGTCATCATCAAGACAGTATGGTACTGGCACAAAAACAGACATATAGACCAATGGAACAGAATAGAGAGCCCAGAAATAGACCCTCAACTCTATGGTCAACTAATCTTCGACAAAGCAGGAAAGAATATCCAATGGAAAAAAGACAGCCTCTTCAACAAATGGTGCTGGGAAAATTGGACAGCCACATGCAGAAAAATGAAATTGGACTATTTCCTTACACCACACACGAAAATAGACTCAAAGTGGATGAAGGACCTCAATGTGCGAAAGGAATCTATCAAAATCCTTGAGGACAATGCAGGCAGCAACCTCTTTGACCTCCACCGCAGCAACTTCTTCCTAGGAACATCGCCAAAGGCAACAGAAGCAAGGGCAAAAATGAACTATTGGGATTTCATCAAGATCAAAAGCTTTTGCACAGCAAAGGAAACAGTTAACAAAACCAAAAGACAACTGACAGAATGGGAGAAGATATTTGCAAACGACATTTCAGATAAAGGGCTCGTATCCAAAATCTATAAAGAGCTTATCAAACTCAATACCCAAAGAACAAATAATCCAGTCAAGAAATGGGCAGAGGACATGAACAGACATTTCTGCAAGGAAGACATCCAGATGGCCAACAGACACATGAAAAAATGCTCCACATCACTCGGCATCAGGGAAATACAAATCAAAACCACAATGAGATACCACCTCACACCAGTCAGAATGGCTAAAATTAACAAGGCCTTTATATTCTGAATATAAATAAAGGTCAACATTTCCTAAGTTGTGTTTCTCAGAATAGTAATTTTATGATATGTTTGTGTTGGGGTTTTATTTTAAAATAAAAATTTCTTTCAGTGTCAAACATGGTTGGGAAATGCTATGTTAGTCCCCGAGGGAAAATGTGCCAGACTTTTCTGAACCTGTAATATGATTCTCCAACTAGGGAACACAGAAAATGCACAACTTATTTGAATGTAGAATTATTTTTCTCTCAGCTCATTGAAAAATATTTTTTTCTAATGTGTGCAATCCAAGATGGGGATGGCTAGATTCATTCCACTGCCTTTCCTGGCTAAATCTATTTTAAACCACTAACTTTTCTTTCTTTCTTCCTTTCTTTCTTCCTTCCTTTCTCTCTCTCTCTCTCTTTCTTTCTTTCTCTTTCCTTCCTTGCTTTCTATTTCACCCTGTTTATAAGACTTAGGGGAAAGTCAGATGACAAGTCAAATTGCCTGAAGTTAGGTACGTTAGAGTTTTTCCAAATGATCAAGTATTATTGGCACTAATGTCATTTTTCTTAGGATAGATATGGTCTGAGATGATGACCCAGGTTCTGAAGAGGAGAGAAGATGACAAAAGAAAAGCATGAATTGAGTATTATATTTAGATTCAACATGATTTCCTTTAGTTTTTCTCATTGAAATAAGAAATTAAACCAGTACATTTTATAATGCAGATTTATAGAAATACATGATCAAAGTAGAAGTACTTGTTCTTGAAAAAGAGCTGAATTCGGGGTGCCTGGGTGGCTCAGTGGGTTAAAGCCTCTGCCTTCAGCTCAGGTCATGATCCCAGGGTCCTGGGATCGAGTCCTGCATCGGGCTCTCTGCTCAGCAGGGATCCAGCTTCCCCCTCTCTCTCTGCCTGCCTCTCTGCCTACTTGTGATCTCTGTCTGTCAAATAAATAAATAAAATCTTAAAAAAAAAAAAGGAAAAAAGCTGAATTCCTGAACGAATTGAAGCATGATTTATTGAGATAGTATTTCATTATGTATCAGACTAAGAATTCTGCATAGCAGGACACTGTTGATGACAGTCTTTCCGAGCATTGAATTCACCTTTTATTTCCCTTCCTATCATTCCATCTCATCTCAAAGTTTTCTTACATTGCTGTGACTTAACAATATATTGGTAGGAGGAGCTACCAGGGCTGGGATTTAGGATGAGGGAAGTGAGATGCTCACCTCAAAGACATTTAAGCAGTGCCAGAAGAAGAAAGAAGAAAGAAAAGAAGGAGAAGAAGAAGAAGAAGAAGAAGAAGAAGAAGAAGAAAGGAAGAGGGGGGGAGGGGAAATAATAATAATCAAGGTATTTCAGTAAAAATCAAAATTAATATTAGAAGTCCATGATAAACAAAACATCAGAATTTTGAAAAAAGAGGATCAGAGTACTAAGTTGTCCTTTGCCTTAGGCTCCTATATGGCTTGGCATGGCACCAGCAGCTGCCTCTTTTAAAGATTTTTTTTTTTTTTTTTTTATTTATTCATTTGACAGACAGAGATCACAAGTAGGCAGAGAGGCAGGCAGAGAGAGAGGAAGGAAAGCAGGCTTCCTGCCGAGCAGAGAGCCCGATGCGGGGCTCGATCCCAGGACTCTGGGATCATGACCCGAGCCGAAGGCAGAGGCTTTAACCCACTGAGCCACCCAGGCGCCCCTGCCTCTTTAATCAGAATTTCCCTGGGCTGCGCTCTGCCAGTCTCACACCTGAGGACACTTAGCTTGCGATAGTTGAGTTTTACATAACCTATATGAGCAAACACATTTGAACACAAATGGTTTAATTCAGGTGCTTGAGGTGTTATTTTGCCACTAATTATTTTGAAACCACTATAAACTGATTGTTTTCTTTTTCTCTAAATCTGTGAATAAGTATACCTAATGTGACAAGATCATTGGAAAATGTAAGTACGGCTTATTAATGCTCTGATGGAAACTTCAAAACCCAGGAAAGTTAACGCAAAGTCAAAGAAAGATTGCCCGATCCTGAATACCTCCAAACTGCCTTTTCTTCGCTCAAAGTAAACATGCATTCTGGCAAATTAAAAGCAAAAATCAAGACACTGACTTTTCTTCCTTTATAAACATGTTAGATCTATTTTGATGATTTTTCTAGAGGTTACAATGAGGGACATGGTTAGTTTTGTCTAAAATAAATTGTATGAACCATTATTCTACTGCCCTCTATTGTTAAACGATGAATAATAATGTCCTTGAACAGGGTGAAATATATAGTGAAATCTCTTTTACAAAGCAGCCATATGCATCTGTCTTCTCTGTATGTATTGATAACCTAGAGTATTCGCTGGAGGCTAAACATATGCAATTTGTCTTCAGAAATTCAAAATCCGTTAGGAAAAGTTTTTATTCTGGCATACATACTTCAGCCCACACAATATGGCAAATTAATGTTTGTGAAACTTAACTTACTTATTTTAAGAAAAATAGTATACACACATTTAAAAATAGCTGTGCAATATAGAAATGTGTACAAAAGATAATAAAAGTCCCCAAATCCTATACCCATAAGCACTAGTGATATCTGATGCTATAGTTCCAGAGTTCATTGTACACAATTCTACTTAAAAAAAAAAAATCACAGGGGCACCTGGGTGGCACAGTTGGTTAAGTGTCCGACTCTTGGTTTGGGCTCAGGTTGTGATCTCGGGTACTGATCTCAGGGTTGTGAGATCGAGCCCCGTGTAGGACTCTCTCTCTCTCTCTCCTGTCCCTCTCCTTCTGCCCTCCTCCCACTCTCTAAAAATAAATAAATAAATCTTTTTTAAAAAATCACAACTATTTCTAAGTCAAGTTATGTTTTTACTCATTCTAAAAGGCATTCTCTTTCCTTCTGGCTTGGGTCTCTTCAGTATCTTAAGTATTCAACTGATTAAGAAAATCGCCCTGTGGTGAGGATTGTGCTAGAAACAATGAGTACTTGTAAGGAACTAACCAATAATTTTGAGCAACATGTGACAAGCACATACGAAACAACCAACTCAAGAACACTAATGGCGGCATATTGTAAAGAACTAAAGAAGTGAAACGCAGAGCAGCAAATGTGCAGCTCGCATCCGCTATGAGGATGGTCATGAAAGCTTTCTCTGTTTAGGAGAAAGAATGAATGAAGGGGATGAGGATGACATTCATGCAGATATCAGGTGAAGCCTGAGTCAAAGTGATGATGGGTTCTACCACAATTTAGAGTAAGCATAGTTCCTACAGAGAATAGTTTTAAAAAATAAATAAAAGAAACAGAAAAGAAAAAAAACGAAAAAACCTCCCTGACTTACTCTAAACTGTGAGCTCCTTAAGTGCAGTAACTATTGCATGGTTGTTTGTCACGGTCTCAGATCAAGATGGAGCACACAGTAATCCAAAAGAAATATTAGACAAAACATGATACAATGGAAAGGAGATGGGAAGGGAGAGATAAAGATAGTACAGGAGGGAGAAGAAAGAGAGAATGATGGGGAAAGCAGAGAAGAGAGGAAGAATAAAGTATGCAAAAAAAAATGAAGATTTAAATTGTTAACATCCCAAGCAGACACTGAAATTTGAGCAGGTGAATGGTAAGATGAAAATATGGCTTTGGGCAATATGTGCAGGTTCACCATAAATGTTGATATCACTTGATCATGCAGAATGATATTTGTAATAACACATTATTGCTAATGATAATCTTCCTATAATTGTACTGTATGGGATAACATTTCCAACACTCTCTAGCCTGCCTACTCTGTCTGCTATTCATCCACCCATTTCTTTATAAAGGAAACATCTATTGTACATCTTATGTGTAAGGGGCATTATTCCAGATCTAACAAGAAAGCAAAGATTATTTATTTATATATGTACTTGTGCTGTACCTTATTCCAAAAAAAGAATTGAAACAAGGATGTGTGATTAATAGATGATTGCTCCTCTTCAGAAGGTAATGATTTCAGTAGGGGAAGATATACATGCATAATAAAACACAAAATAAATAAATTAAACATTCTGTGGAGGCTCAAAGGAAGCTAAGATGAATTCCAAATTGCTAGATTGAGGAGGTCTTCGTGAAAGACATGGCATAAGGGTAGAGTCATGAAGCATACATAGAATTCTCAGAGGCAGAGGGGACATACACAGACTGGGCACTGCCCATGTAAAGTGAAGTAGTTGTGCAGAAATGTGATGGCTTCAGGGAACAACAAAGCATATGATGTGGCTAGGGGACAGGTGGACTGTACACAGACAGACAAGGATGATGATATGTTTATAGTGCTAGATGATATCAGAAAAATCAGTGATGTATTTTTTATTATTTTGTTCATTATGTTAAATTATCATGCAATAAAATTGACTTTGGGTCCTATTTTTCTTGGCTTATTCAGAAATGGAACCTAGCCAACATATAGCAGACAGAGCAGGGTCTGCCTCTTCTTGGATGTTATTAGGTATTTGGAGCCTAGGACATGAGCTTCAAATGAATGAAGCTGACCCTGGCATCAAAACCCCCTACCCTGGTAATTTATGGAGTCTATCTGTTGTTCACCTGACACTTGCCTGATTGGAGTCTACCCTGGATGCCTAAGGAACATGTATCCTAGACTTCTTTTCCGGTATAAACCCCTAACCCTGAGAACAGATGAGACTCATTGTCCTTCCCTTTCTGAGTCTCTCAGATACTCTATCTGCTATTCTCTATGTGTCACTTACACTGTTTGATGAACTCTGTTTTTACTTTCTCTGGATCACATTTGATTTCTCTCCTGTGCAAAGCCAAAGACCCTCTTGCCTGGGTGGGACCCCCTCTGGGTCCTTGGACCCGCCCTGTCCGCATTAGTTAAAGTGCATGTGTTTTATATAGTATCTTAACACATAGCTCTGTGTTATTCCCATATCTTTATTTTTCTTTGCCTCATTTTTTAGCCTGCTTTTAAATGTATTCATTTTTTATTATATATCCTTTTATAAGCCACCTTAAATATTCCTGGAATAAGTTTAGGGGGTAGGATAAAAGAGAACACACAGTTACATATAAACAGTTAAATATGCAAAGAAATAGATTTCTTCCTGGGATTAAAAACTAGAGAAGTTATTGAATTCTCTCAAGGACATTTCAAGTTTACCTAATCAGATTTATAAGTATATAGTCATAGGAAGAGAGTGAGGATAAAAGCTCATCAGGAACAGAAAGAGTCCTAATTTTTTCCCTATCTCTGTAGATTGGATTATTTTGATGAGTATTAAAGACAGAATGGAATCTGGAATATTTTAATCAGTAAATTCACATTCACACAAAAACATATGCACTTGCTACCAATTCAGATAGAATGTTTGCTTTTCCTTTTTAGGGCAGTCTGGTATATGATTGTAGTAAGGAGACCTGAAAGCCTTAGGGTAAAAGGTGCCTTGTAAATAAGTATTATTATTCCTTCAGGCTCTCAAGAGAGGTTCTGGAACATCAACCAGAGTTTAATTAAAGAGTCTCAGCACTACTGAAATGTCTCTAGCAGCTTCCTCCTGCTTGCTTGAAGAACTGTCCAGTAAATGAATCACTGAACACCAGCGTGGCATTTATGCTGTAATTAGCTCAGATAAACCTGTAATAATATGGCAGACCTATGACTTCCACTTCACATTTTCTTTCGTATCTGGCTCCTTCAGAATAATGAAAAATTTCCAAAAAGATGATAAATATTAAATGCCAAAGACATGTCTCTTTTATTTTCTCAAACTGACATTATGTATCCTAAATCTTAAAAATCAAGTATCCTGGGATGCCTGGGTGGCTCAGTGGGTTAAAGCCTCTGCCTTCAGCTCAGGTCATGATCTCAGTGTCCTGGGACTGAGCCCCACATCGGGCTCTCTGCTTAGCGGGGAGCCTGCTTCCTCCTCTCCCTCTGCCTGCCTCTCTGATTACTTGTGATCTCTCTCTCTGTCAAATAAATAAATAAAATCTGAAGAAAAAATCAAGTATCCTAATTTATAAAGACATTACTATCCACAAAGCTAATCAGATAACAGCTTAGGAAATAATATGAGAATAAATGCTAGGGATGCCCAGGTAGTTCAGTTGGTTAAGCATCTGCCTTAGGCTCTGGTTGTGATTTCAGGATCCTGGGATTGAGCCCCCTCCCCTGACTGCCATCATCAGGCTGTGCTCAGCAGGGAGTCTGCTTCTCCTTTTTCCTCTGCTCTGTCTCTCCTCTCTCAGATAAATAATAAAATCTTTAATAATAATAATAATGCTAAAACATAGAAAAATACAATATAGGTTAGAGAACTGAGTTGGAATCACAAAGTATTTCTTACTCAAATGATAATTTTTCAATTCTTTCACATGTCATTTAAACAATAATTTTCATCACAACTTCATCTGATCTTCATGTGGAGGGAAACTTTCAGGAAAAAAAATACTGCAATGGAACTATATAAAGTTAAAACTTTAACTTTACAAATAAAAATAACCTTATCTTCATTATGCCTGTGGTTTTTTTAGGGGAAAACAATGCATTTATTGAAGTTACTTAGATTATCTTTAATCAGATGTCTCTGACAGCTTTAAATCAAACTTTAATGTGACATCTATTAAAATACACATCTTAAAAATGTTTGCGGATACTTTTTTTACATTGAACTGATGCTTAATTTCTCTTTAAAATACCTTTTATTAATCAATATTTAAATGAAAATAACATTTCACATCCTTCCTATGGCCTAAATTCCAATTCTCATTACCCATGTTAGTATTTGCTAGAGATAATTAAAGGAAGAATGAGATATCATATAGTCCTTCTTAAAATTCACAATGCACATTACAATAATGATTTCAATGTGTCTTCATGCACGAGAAAGCTTATACAGCAACTGTTCAGTCTCCTTCACTTTCCAGTGATGCTTCATCATTACAAAGAGGAAAGAAAAAAGAACATAATTTGAGCAAGAAGGTAAGGCTTTGCATCCTTAAAAAAGAGAGAGAGAACAAGAAAAGAAAGAGAAGTTGTGTTGGGCTCTGAGCTATTGTGAAGGAAACCAAGCCAGGCGAGTCAAACAGAGTGAATGATCTCAAGGACCAGCCTAGATGCTTGCAAAATGCCAGGAAGAGGCAGTGTGTAAGGGACATGATGGGAGACTTAAAAGGAGCCTGGCGTGATTACAATCCATAAGGAGATCTGATGCAAGGACAGCTCTTTTGCCCTTTCTTTGTTCAAGAGTGCATGTATACACACACACACACACACACACACACACACACACACACACACGAATTATATATATATATAAAATAAATTATAATTATAAATGATAATGATAAATGATAATTACACATTCATGAAATCCATACTACAATTGTTAGGTGAATCCTGAAAACTGAATCGTAAGTGCTAAACAAGCAGGGAAACTAGATGGCTTGATTATTTCCTCAGAGATGGAATCAGCATTGCAGCAGCATCTTCTGAGCGTGATTACTATTAAGCTCTTTTATTATAGGTCAGTTCTCCAAGTGCAGTTTCTGGACTAGCAGCATCAGCCACACCTGCGAACTTAGAATTGCAAATTCTCAGGCTCCACTCTAGACCTATTGAGTCAGAAACTGCATAGGGGAGTTCAGCAGTCTGCATTTTAACAAGCCCACGCAGGTTTCTGATGCATGCTAAAATTTGAGAACTGCTGATCTGGAGACTGGGACACAGTGAAACAGTCTAGAAGTATTTCTTTTATTTATTTCATTTATTTATTTATTTCATTTCATTTATTTCTTTAACTGTTTAGTAGGCAACTGCAAGGTGTCGGGCACTAGAGATATCATGGGCAACATAACATGGCCGCTGACCTTGTAAAGTTTATAATCTAGAGATGACGGATGAGAAAATCATAACAAGCAAAATGATACCACGAAGAGAATTACTTTAGATGGCAAGGGCATGGAAGATCTTTCTAAGGAGGTGATAAAATGCCTGCCTGTCAAAATATGATCTCTGGATCAACATTGACATTACTTAGAAGCTTCTGTGAAATCCAGAATCCCAGGACATATTCCAGACTTACTAAATTAGAGTCTGCCTTTGAACAAAGTCTCCAGATATGAGGTAATTCACAAGGACAATAAGAAGCACTAATGTAAAGTAAAAGAAAAAAACTCTAGGTGAGGGTATGACTTATTCCAGTGAGATGAATGTTCACATGCAAAGGCCCTGTAACCAGAAAAAAAAAGTGTTGGTTTTAGGTCTCTGTGGAATTCAAACATTTGCTCCCATGCAACTATATTTCATCCCAACAGAAACAAAAGAGAAAAGCTATTCTGCCACTTGATGTTACTAGTATCATAGAATCATAGCTCATCACCATTCAGTTTTTTTCAGGGAATTCCAGAATATCTCTTATAAGAAGTGTCTATAAGAAACTTTAATTTCTTGGGGCACCTGGGTGGCTCAGTGGGTTAAGCCGCTGCCTTCAGCTCAGGTCATGGTCTCAGGGTCCTGGGATCGAGCCCCGCATCGGGCTCTCTGCTCAGCAGGGAGCCTGCTTCCCTCTCTCTTTCTGCCTGTCTCTCTGCCTACTTGTGATCTCTGTCTGTCAAATAAAAAAAATAAAATCTTTTAAAAAAAAGAAACTTTAATTTCTTGACCCTTATTATACTTGATGACAAGGCTATCACATTCTGATTAGCCTTATGGTTCAGGTTATATATGACCATGCATAATTAGACTGAATCATGATAGGTAGGTAGGTAGGTAGGAAGGAAGGATGGGATGAAGGAAGGGGAAAAGGAAAAAAAGGAAAAAAGGAAAAGGAAAAGGAGAAAATAAATAGATATGGTAAGAAAAAATAAATGATAGTTTAAAATTAATTCGAGTACTTCATCTTGTTCAAAATTTTGGTACTGCAATAATTGTTAAGATAAATTTTATTCTCATTATAGACAAAGCCTAACTTCACTCAGAGATGAGGGTTGGTTCCAGGGAGTTAAGTTTTTCTGGTTCTAAGTTCATTTAATGTGACATTTAACTTTTGATTTAGAGATAACCAATATGAGATATGGAAAAAAAAGAAAAGCTGGCAAATAATAATATTAACAGTTCATCTACAGATGACTACTGTAAGAGATCTACCACTGAACTAAGCACTATACATATATTTAGACATTTAATAAGACAAGAATTCTGTAAGATTTGTCTTCTTATATCCCATTTTTCAGGTGAAAATACTGAGACATAAGTGATTTTTTGAGGTTTATACAGTAGAAAACAATGATAAGGCAGTGTGGCTGGGTGTGAGGGTGGGTGTTGAACTGAGTGGCAGAATTTAAACTCAAAGCTGTATGAAAATTTTAAAAACTGTTTGAAATATAGGTTTTTCCAAGTTTTATGTGTTTTCATACTTATATTAGGATATTACTGTACTCAAATGTAATACACTATTCCTTTACTTACATAAATGAATTTCATTTTATAACAATTTTACAAATGAAATTTTTTTCTATTGATACAAAATACACCAGGGCACCTGGGTGGCTCAGTTGGTTAAGCATCTGCCTTTGGCTCAAGTCATGATCCCAGGACCCTGGGATCAAGCCCCATCAGACTTCTTGCTAAGCAGGGAGCTTGTGTCTCCCTCTCCCCCTGTATGTGCACTCTCTCTCTCTCAAATAAGGAAATAAAATCTTTAAAAAAAAAAACCAAAAACAGAAAGTGCACCAACAACAAACTAAACAAAATAAGAAAATACATCAACAACAAAATAAATAATATTGCTTGATTATATCTAGACATTGTTGGTTACCTGATGCTGAAGACCATGAATTATAATGACCACTCTAAAAAATAAAAATTACCTCATGTTCAAGAGAGTTGGAGCAATGATCACCAGACTAACGCTAATTCTGACTGAGCAAGAATTGAGCAGGGAGTGGGGAGGTAAGTGGGGGGATGGGGTATGAGGGTGGTGGGCATTAAGGGGGGCATGTGATATAATGAGCACTGGGTATTATATTCAACTGATGAATTACTGAACTCTCCGTCTGAAACTAAGGTACATTATATGTTAATTGAATTTAAATGAAATATGGTAAGAAAAAAAAAAAGAATTGAACAAGGAGTAACTTCCCCATCTTTAATGTCATTTGATGTCAATTTCATTAACCACTTAGAACTATTTTATATGGTCAGAGTTGACACCCCATATAAGAACTACTAGGTGGTCCTTGATATCTGGGACAACTTTCACTATCCATCACACCACTTCTGGCAGTACTCCATGGAGTATGAGTCAAGACCTGGGTTCAGTCATAGTCTGCCAAGTATTAGCTGGGTGACCTTGGGCAAGTAACTAATTTAAGCCAGAGTTCCCTAAAGATAATAGCTGAAGATAATAAAAATGTACATTTGATAGCATTACTGGGAAACTTAAATGAGTAATAACAGGCAAGATTTAAGATGGCACTTAACACATGGTAGCTGTTCAGTAAGTATTGCCATGATAACAATTGTTATTATTATTTGCAAATAGTGGCATAACAGGGAAGAAGCACCAACTTTTTAAATGTATGTTACTATTCATCTGCAAATTAAGCTATGAAATGACAAGTGAGGACATATTTTTGTTGCAGATTTTAAATATGATTTCCATCACAAGGTCACTGTATGTAAATGGATTATTTGTATGATTATGTAAAAAATGCATGCTGCATTTTTGGAGTAAATTTAACATCAAATCAGTGTCAATGATAATTGGAGTTATTTGATCATTTCTGCATAGCCCATTGTGTTCTTTTTGTTTCTGCTACCCACCCTTCTTGACCCTACTCTGCCATCTTCATCACAATGATATATTGCTTAGTTTGGTTGTCATGATGACATGGCTTAAAACTTGTCAGTCACATTTTAAAATTATTTCCAATCCTTGAGACCTACTCAGCAAACCAGAAGAAGAGATTCATTTTGACAAACCTCACAAATCTCAAAAAAATAGATTGTTTTATTAATAGGACTATATGAAAGAAACACATTATATAAAAAAATAAATTTTCCTTACTAGGTATGATTCAAATTATAACATTCAAATGGCTCTTTACTAATCCAACCAACCCATCTGAACATCTGTCTACTACGTTCTCTGCTCTTGTCATTGGAATAAATAACATATTTAGGGAATTTAAAAATACATAACTACATGTCATTTCAAGGCATTAATTAAAAAAATTGGCAATATAAGGAATGGCTTGAACCATTTCAGTCAGTGATATAATAGCAAACATTAAATAATTACAGCACATTTAGGTTCTGTTCTAAGCTATATTATATGTATAAACTCACTTCATCCTATCAGCAAGTCTATGCAGTAGGTAAAATAATTACCCCAATGTTACAGATGATGAAACTGTGGTACAGAAGAGTCAAAAAACAGTCAAATTCACACAGCTGCTAAGTTGTGGCCCAAGATTAAAAATCAGTCTTGTCAGTGTCAGTGTTCTAATGATCTCATTCATAATCTTATATAATGGTGGTAATATTACTTTTAAGTTTCTGTACATAAACCTATATATATATTTATATCATTTTTTTACAAACAACCTTGTTATTTTGGTCTTGTTAATTGCCTAAGTCATATATGTTATAATGGATGGAAAGCAAGAAAAAATGGAAAATAGTTCTTTCTGAAATGTGTTCTCAAATCTTACCTACTGCAGACCTGACAAAATATTGAGTCTAGCCTGCTTTCATTGTAAGGAGGCTTTTTTTCCATCAAGAGTGTTAATTACCAAGATTCATGCCCCTGAAAGCAAATTTCTTCTAGGTTGATGAGCCTCAAAGTAACCTCAATTAATTCTTTTTTTTTTTTTAAAGATTTTATTTATTTATCTGACAGACAGAGGTCACAAGTAGGCAGAGAGGCGGGCAGAGAGAGAGGGGAGGAAGCAGGCTCCCCACGGAGCGGAGAACCCAACGCGGGACTCGATCCCAGGAGCCTGGGATCATGACCTGAGCTGAAGGCAGCGGCTTAACCCACTGAGCCACCCAGGCGCCCACCTCAATTAATTCTATTTCTAAATCAAGCACCTTCTCTGAAGTCCACTTAGATGTCTTCCAAACTTGAAATCCATTCACATTTTTTTAAAGATTTTATTTATTTATTTGACAGACAGAGATCACAAGCAGGCAGAGAGGCAGGCAGAGAGAGAGGAGGAAGTAGGCTCCCTGTTGAGCAGAGAGCCCGATGCGGGGATCGATCCCAGAATCCTGGGATCATGACCCGAGCGGAAGGCAGAGGCTTAACCCACTGAGCAACCCAGGTGCCCCTCCCTTCACATTTTTGACCAACCTAATGACTAACACCAGCCTCAAATAGCCATCCTTTTCCATGTTAGCAGCAGAACCATGTGCTCTAGAACCAAACTACCAAGTGTCATCACACCTAAGTCAGCCCATTTTTTATTTCTAATCATGTGCAAACTGAAATATATCAGTTCATCAGTTATCAGTAAATATGCCACAAAGGTGTCAAAGGAAATGGCACAATTTGGAGGGATGATCATAGCATTGAGTTCCATTGTTTTTTCCTCCACAAACTCCCCTCCACTAATAGAGGTCTATTACCTGATTCCTCTGCAAAAGTACCCTGACGCCTTCCAAGATTCACATATATTTTCATAAAATAATCTTCTCTAAAGTAAAATGTGGAAATAACTAAAAGTAGTGATGGGATAATCAAGAAAATAAGAGAAAAATTAAAAGCACAATGATGTAACTGAAAAAAGAAAACAAATATTGACCAGGTTTAATATTATCTATGTGTCCATCATATCCATGCATTGTTTCACTTTATCCTCACACGATCCCTATACCATGAAGCTGTTAGTGTGCTCATTTTACAAATAAAAAGTTTGAAGTCCAGAGTATTTAAGTTGTTTGTCTAATGTGATACATTTGAGTATCAGGACTGAAGTACAAACCAGGTCTGTCTGATTTGAGAATAAGTTATTTTAACTCTTTAGCTAGTAAACAATAGAATTGAATGTCTACAAAAATAAGCGCTCACAAGCCTGAGACAGAATTTGGATTGATTTTTTTAAATGATGTCATATATTAAAAATAATAGATTAGAGTTAAAGTAATATCAGTGCTTATGTTCTATGTTGAAACAAAATTAATGGAAAATTACACTCATGATCAGAAACACAAATTACACCTTGCAGAGTGATGACTAGTTGAATGCAAATGAGCCTCACTTTGCAAAGTGCTATTGAAGAGCTCAGTGTCAGCAAAAGCAAAAGTGAGATGCTCATCATTGATTAGAAAAGACCTTAGCATTTGTTGGGATAAAAATAAATTATCAACAAGAAATTAAGTCAGTGCTATGAGGTAAGTTATTTTTTTCTACTAGGGTGAGAAGTCGAAGTTGGTTAAAAGCTTGCTGGGCAAGTATACAAAAGGCATCACATTTTCACATTCTGGATGATGGTGGTTGGTGACGAAAACCCTTACCTGAAGAGTGTTTTATTAGCAATGATTAAAAATACTATGGTTTATTAACTCAGCTATAGTTAGGTAAGTACCACAGGCTGTGTCTGCATGATAGAGTGATATATTATTCAAGTTATAAAAGGAGATTTGGAATATTGCTGTGCCTGCACAACACTGTGTGTGTGTGTGTGTGTGTGTGTGTGTGTATCCTTGCATAAATCTACTGAATTAACTGTTTTTCAGCAATATTTCCTGTAAGACAAGTTGCTGCATTGCAAAGAACTCTTAATGGATATTGAAGAGGTTTATGTACTAATCCTGGCTGTAGGCTGATTAGATTTTCTGCTTCTTTCTTATCCTAAAGTAAGAGTTTGGGTAGTATGATATCAAAATGCCTTCATTGTAGAACTCAGTGTCTAGATCTTCAATTCCCCACAGTTATAGACTGGCTGTTAGCTACTAAAAGGCTCCTGGCTGGAACTCATTTGGAAAAAATAACTTCACTTGCTTTAGGGATCTCATACTTCAAATGTTCAAAACCAACTGGTTGCTCGTAACCGACTTGCTGGTAGACACAGTGCTTTTACTTTATGTCACTAATTCTAATTGTCACAACAGGATAAATAGAAATTCAGAGAAATTCTGTATCTTCACAAATGGATATATAGAAACTTAGAAAAATCATCCACTGTTATACAACTTGTTAAGGACATGAAAAAATTGGGATATTCTCATACTAGAAACAAAACAAAACTGTCCTTTATCTGAAATTCAAATTTAACAATATGTCCTACATTTTTATTTCCTTATTCTTGCAACCTTACTCCAGGTTCATCTTATTCCAAAGCTTGTGAATTCGTTATTTTCTCCTGAATTTATTGTTCTTATATTCATTTATATTTTAATCACGAAATTTCCACAACAAACCTATGGGGAAAACTGCATTTTCCATATATTACTCTGAATGTAGATGGCAATAAAATCCTTCTTAAAGACGAATAAATATAATCTGGCAGGGGGTAATTTTTCATTTTACTAATACAGAAGATTTGATGGTATATGATCCTTAGGCTTTGTGCTTGGCACAAAATAAGTGTTTTTTTTTTGTTGTTGTTGTTGTTGTTTTTTTTATTTGACAGACAGAGATCACAAGTAGGCAGAGAGGCAGGCAGAGAGAGGGAAAGCAGGCTCCCTGCTGAGCAGAGAGCCCGACGTGGGGCTCGATCCCAGGACCCTGAGATCACGACCTGAGCAGAAGGCAGAGGCTTTAACCCACTGAGCCACCCAGGCGCCCCACAAAATAAGTGTTTAAAAAATGTTTGCTGATGATGTTTTTGCCAGTGTTATCATTATTATTATTGCTATAAAAATCAACTAGATTATTAAGAGACTTTTGCATGCCCAGATCTATAAGGTTTTCCTAGAGAAAAAGTTTCATCATTGAAATTTTGTCACATCTGATAAGCAATTTCAAATCATTAGCAAAACAGGAAGAAAACACAAAATGTTTAATCAGAAAATAAAATGATCAAATTAGGAGGCCTAACAATGGTTCTCCAAGTAATTTTACTAGACTATAAATGCCTTGGGAACCATCATAGAGTAGGAAAATAAAAATCTGTTTAACTCACTAAGATGGAACCCATTGATGACAATAGTAGTATGTTTAAGTAATCCCCACTCTTCCCTTGTATACAGGGAATAGTAAGGATGCAGGGAAGTTTGAATCTCAGATTTATCTCTTTCTGACCATCCATATGACCTCGGACAATTTATTTAGTTTTTCTAAACTCTGGTTTCTCATACTTCAAATGGGAATAATTTGAGGACCTCTATTATTGAGTGGTTGCTACTATTAAGTGAGATACCTGTGCAAAATGCTTAGCACATTATTTAATAAATGCTCCCTGCTAGCATTATCAACTTTGTTTCCCCATTTCCATGCAAAATACTTTGGAACTCTGTAGTAAACAACCTAAAAGCTGATTTAACTGTTTTTGATGACGCGTATTCAGCTGGTTAAATCTGTCAAAATAATTTGTGCTGTAGATTTAGTCTAAATTTTGTATATCCTAATATTTGGACTCAGTTAGGCCAGATTAATTAGATTTTCTGACAGATGCTCCACGGGGCTGTTTAAGATTAATGGTTTAATGGCTTTATTCCCACCTTAACACCCTGCTCCTAAAGAACGAGCTCTTGCAGGAAACTCCAATGCCGCAGTGCTAAACAAAACTGATCTTCATAAATTCTTCCAAATAAAGGCCTCGTATAACTAGCACTTGCTATTGCTACTCCATTCTCTGTTTCTACTTTCTATGGGGGTTTCAGTTTTAACGCATTTCTGGGTAACAATTGTTCTCAAAGTTTCAGGCTACCAGCACAGAACAGCAACACCTCATTACAAGTAGATTCCACACTATTGTCTTACTTCACCTATCTTGAGATACAATTGTTAAAATTGTTAAAAACAATCAAGCCAAAATCACAATAATGCTATTTAAGTAATGATTCTCCACTCTAGAAACAAGAAGGAAAAAAAAAAAAAGCTGAAATCCAGAAGACAACTCAAACCATCTATTTCCTGATTGTCTCAGTGAAGCATGTGTGAGCCCTTCAAATCATAACTTATTTTCATACTAACAATTGCTCCTGCCTAAGAACAGAATTGCCCAAGGGAAACTCTTCAGGACACTGCCTGGAGGAGAAGCATGTCCATCACATTCACCTTCAATTTACTTCTGTCTCAGGAACAAAAATACAACTCGGGCCACTGGCATAGACAGAGGTCACTCTCTCCAAAGTCTGCAGGGTCAGTCAGGTAAGAGCAACTTACAACATAGAGTTGATGCCTGTCATGTAGGAAGAGGGTCTGATGCTACAGTATTTTGTCATTTTTTTTTCCCCATAGGAGTAAATAAATCTAGACTTACTGTGAATTTCTTGACTTTTAAATGTTGCTAATTCACACATTTGAAATATATTTTGTGTGACACACAAAACTTTCAGGCTAGATCCAGCAAGATTAAAACTTCCACATCCTGAATGATTAAAACTTAACGTCCTGAATGATCAAGTTCACTTATTCAAAGAGATCCTAATCTGAGTGTAAAATAATGGTATAGTGAGATGCTGAATCCTTTCACAGATACTACAAGCAATACCTGTGCAGCGGATCACTGTTCTTCTGGCCTTTATTGACCATTGGCTTAACGGAGTTCTTTGCAGGGAGTCAACTGTGGGCCAGTGGAACTGCGCTATTTCTCCTAATTGAATAAGAAATACACTCTTTGCTAATGCCATGACAATCTTTAAAATCTCCCCTTGGTTTCCCTCCTTTAGTGGGTTCTAGATATTTCTTTCTAAGACTCCATTTCATATTACTCCAGAACTACAAGTGTCAGAAGAACTGTCAGTAATAACATGTCTGGACCTTCATGATAATTCTATATTTTTGTATTTAGTGGTTATTTTTCATCATTTGAATAAACTCTCAGCTCCTGGTAATCTTCCTGAAAACATGAACCAAGAACAATGAATAATAGTTATCTAATTACTTTTAGAGATGAATACCTTCTTCCAAAAGTGATATTTTACAGAAACCCAGTGTTTAAAATAATCAAAAGCACTACTCTAGATACAGAGAAAACTCTCTTCCTTTCAACACTTTCCTCTCTTTCTTTCTCTCTCTCTCCTTCCAGTAGATCTTAGAGTCCTTAGAGTCCATAGTCACAGAGTCCTAGAGTCCAACAAACTTGAAATGTGAACATTTCTGCCAAGAACATGATGATACCACTTGAATCTATGATTAAATCTGAATTTAAACTATGATTAAATCTGAATCTATGATTAAACTCAGAATGTAGGAGACTGTGTACGTGTGTGTTTGTGTATTTTATTAAATCCAATATTATTTTTATGTAGCATTTTAGCTCAACTGGCAAGCTACCCTCTATTGCTCCCTTCTCCCTTAATACACCTACCTCTAAGATCTAATTTTTCCTTCTCTTCTTGTTTAGAATGAAGCATTCTTCCTTCTGATTTCTATCTCTAATAGTTTTCTTCTGGAACTTGATCCCCCAGCTATTCCCACCTCTATCTCTTTCACTCTTCACTCTATGCTAAAAAAAAAAATAATAATAATAATAAAAATAAAATCTTTTAATGACATGGATATTTTTAAAGCATAATCTTTTCTCAATTTCCTTTATTGCATCATTACACAAATGTACCATATGTACAATGTTTTGAATAATGTACTTTTGTTCTTTATAGAGAGAGAGAGCATGTGGGCAGAAGGAGAGAGAATCTTAAGAACCATTGATCTTACAACCTTGAAATCATAACCCAAGCCAAAATCAAGAGTCAGATGCTTAACTGACAAAGCCAGCCAGGCACCTCAACATGCCTTTTTAATTTTTTTTTCCTTTTTTTACAATTATTTATTTATTTTTTTAAAATTTGTTTTTATTTTATTAACATATAATGTATTACTTGTTTCAGGGGTACAGGTCTGTGAATCATCAGTCTTACACAATTCACAGCACTCACCATAGAACATAGCCTCCCCAATGTCCACAACCAAGCCAACCTATCCCTCCCCACATCCCCCAGCACCCCTCAGTTTGTTTCCTGAGGTTAAGAGTCTCTTATGGTTTGTCTCCCTCCCTGATCCCATCTTGTTTCATTTTTAAAGTGAGAACTACCATACATCCACTTGTAACCGTGGCTATTTCTTGTGGATGGCCTTGACAAAAATATCATTCTAGACTCTAGCATTGTTTGTATGTTTTTATAGTACATATTGTTCTAGAAATACTATTTTTTAAAAACCCGTATTCATATGAAAGTGTGGCCACTATATTTTCATCATGTTATTATTCCTTAACCACTTGCATTTGTTCTCTATTCCTACCACTCTTAAGAAACTTTTCATTTGGGGGCCACTATTTATCATCTATTGGCAAAACATAAGTCTTTCTGATTTCTCCTGGATCATTTGACTCTATGGGCCCCATTTGTTCAAATTCCATCCTCTTATATCTCTTTGCTTTTGCAAAACTGTTCTGTCTTCTGACACTGACTGGATATTCTATTTCTTACACTTATCTCTCTCCATTCTCTCAGATATATAAAAACTTCCTTGGATAGTAAGATAATTCAGTATCTATATTTTGCTGCTTTTAATCAAATACCATAATATGATGAAGATAGTAGTTTGTCGGGCACCTGGGTGGCTCAGCGGGTTAAAGCCTCTGCCTTTGGCTCAGGTCATGATTCCAGGGTCTGGGATCGAGCTTCGCATCAGGCTCTCTGCTCAGCGGGGAGCCTGCTTCCTCCTCTCTCTCTCTGCCTGCCTCTCTGCCTACTTGTGATCTCTCTCTGTCAAATAAATAAATAAAATCTTAAAAAAAAAAAAGTAGTTTGTCAAGGCAGAATAAACCTTAGAATTATTAGAGGGGCACCTGGGTGGCTCAGTTGGTTAAGCCTCTGCCTTCGGCTCAGGTCATGATTCCAGGATCTGGGATCGAGCCCCACATCGGGCTCTCTGCTCAGCGGGGAGCCTGCTTCCCCCTCTCTCTCTGCCAGCCTTTCTGCCTACTTGTGATCTCTCTCTCTGTCAAATAAATAAATAAAATCTTAAAAAAAAAAAGAATTATTAGAAAGACCAGAGACCTAACATTTCAGACTGAAATTTCATTTAAAACACTATTACTTGCAAATAGCATGACCGTATTAGTTTTTGATCTCTACCATGAAAGAGTTTCTAAATGTGATGTTACTTATTTCCATTGTTTACCATATTAACCTACTTAAGAAACACTTTTTCCAGTTTTACTGAGATATAATTGATATATAATGTTATGTAAGTTCAAGGTACAAAACACAATGATTTTATACTTATGTATTGCAAAATAACTATTTTTAAGCTTAAAAATTTCACCTCACTTAGTCACAATACATGTGTGTGTGTATGTATGTGTGCATATGTGTAATGAGAACTTTTAAAATCTACTCTCTGAGTATCTTTCAAATATACAATTCAGGGGGTGCCTGGGTGGCTCAGTGGGTTAAAGCCTCTGCCTTCGGCTCAGGTCATGATCCCAGGATAGAGCCCTGCATTGGGCTCTCTGCTCAGCAGGGAGCCTGCTTCCTCCTCTCTCTCTCTCTGTCTGCCTCTCTGCCTACTTGTGATCTGTCTGTCAAATAAATTAAAAAACAAACAAACAAATATACAATTCAGTATTGACTATAGACACCATGCTATATATTACATCTCCCAAATTTTTTCATCTTATAACTGGAAGTTGGTATCCTTTGTCTATCTTTAACCATCACCCCCACTCTTTGCTCTCCAGAGAAGGGGACAGAAAGTCTATTTAAATCCATTTCAACAAGATTTTTAGACAAACAAGCAAAATATCTCATAATATGCTTACAATGTCAACTAAAAACAGTGGTTTGTGACAGGAAAGACATTAAAAAGTATTCTTTTTTTTTCCACACTTTTAGAAAAATGAGTGAGGTTTCCATTTCACATTGTCTATAGATGCATTAAGTGTTTCTGTCAAGTCATAACTTTATTCATTCTGTATAACACCATGATATTCAAAGGGAAATATCAAGCTGGAAGAATAGAAAATGTAATATGAAGTTAATTGGCTTAAAGGAAGTAAATAACATAGTATATTGAGGCTCTTTGTTGTTGATTAGGCAATATTAATCTAAATCTATTTTAGATTTATTTTAAATCTATTTTAAATGCACATGGAAAACTCTGAGGAGAAGGGAAAGGAAAAAGAATGTAAAATCTTTGAGACCTGGGGATGTGCGTGTACTACCAAAATGTTGAGGAAAAGCAAAACAGGGAGAAGAAGCCTTCAAAATATGAAAGTGGCATACAGTATTTGAAACACAAGAATAAGGAAAACTGAAGGTACAGAGAGATATGACCATGGCTTGAGTTTTAAGTTAAAGTTGAGAGGCATATGCTCACTCACAGCCTCCTCACAGTATCCCATTCACTAACCTTGGACAGCCATGAAAATACACGGAAACAGAGTCACATTGTAAGATCCACGTGAGGGAGAGTTTGGGGAAGAATCTAGGAATAATTTGTTCCTCAAAGTTAGTGAGACTAAGAGCAAAAGAAGATAAGGAGCATTTAAAGTGACCACCTGAAGAGCATCAGTTACTTTTTCCACCAGAGAAGGCCAAATCAGTGATTAAAATCATGTGCTTACATTTCCTCATGGTTCTTTCTTTTACTTGCCGTCATCTCAGAAACACACTTAAGGAAGGGTATATTCATCTGGAGGAGAATCACACTGAAGCTAATTCTATCCTCACAAGTAATGATATTCTAACTCCTCATAGTATACTTACTTATTAATATTCTTGTCTCATCATATAGGCTAACATTTTCAAACAATGTCTCATAACATGACAATAGTAGGGATCTTTATTTTAGTTCTATTAGTGGAAACATCTCTCATGTTTCACTATTATATTTGATGTTTTCACCTGTTTTTTTTTAAATTTTTATTTATTTTTAAATTTATTTTCAGTGTTCCAGAATTCATTGTTTATGCACCACACCTAGTGCTCCATGCAATACGTGCCCTCCTTAATACCCACCACGAGGCTCACCCAACCTCCCACTCCACTCCCTTCCAAAACCCTCAGATTGTTTTAATACAGAAACTACTTACAAAGCTTTAAAAAAATCCTTCTAGAGGGAGTTCAGTATGTTTGTTTGTTTTTCAGGAATGTGTGTTTAATTTTCTCTAATGATCATTAGTAACAACCAAGATAATTTTGTTCTGTTTATTGATATGATTTACAAGACAGATGTTAAACCAATCTTACATTCCTGAGATAAAGCCAACCACATTACACAGAATTATATCTTATACTAACTTAACCAGTACATTTATATACATATTCAAAAGTGAGTGAATTCTACAATTTTATGTTTCAATGTTGCCTTGCTTATTTCAGAATGTGCTTCATTTCCCCTTTTTTTTTTACTATACTTCTTCCCATATCTAGAAGATCATGTTCTATTTTGGGAACCTAAGATTGACAGAGTATTTTAGAGCCAGAAGAGGAAAAAAATGCAGCAAAAATGACAGTCAAGAAATGGAATGTTAAAGACAGAAAGTGTGTTTTCACTGAAAGAAAATGTTCACATAAGGACACAGGGGAAATCTTTTGTCATATGTCCAGAATAATAATTGTCCATTATGCAGCATGGTCTGTTGATACATCTATTTTTATGTCTATGCATTTGAACTTGTGAAATGAATGAGTGAAATAAGCTTAATAACTAAGGGTATGAAAACACTAAATTTAAATTTCACTTTCTTTTTACACTGTTACCTGTCATTTTAGTACATAGCTCGAAATATTTGAATGGCCTATTTTGTGAAACTTCAAAGGAAAAAAAAAACCTAATGTTAATTTTTTTCTTCTCAATTTATGTATTTAACACATTTAGCAGCCCGGACATGTTTACCCTCAAATCAATGGGAAGGAACTGCAAAATAGCTAATTTTAAAAAATTTGGGTCCTAGGGCACCTGGGTGGCTCAGTGGTTTAAAGCCTCTGCCCTCATCGGGCTCTCTGCTCAGCAGGGAGCCTGTTTCCTCCTCTCTCTCTCAACCTGCCTACCTCTCTGCCTACTTTTGGTCTCTGTCTGTCAAATAAATAAATAAAAATCTTTAAAAAAAAAAAATTGAGTCCTACTCAAATACTATGCTCCTTTGAAGAAAGGGAAAATTAGGGAAGAAATTAATTTTTTTAATCATAAATTTATTGAAAGCATCAAACTCTAATAAAAAATTGTTCAAGTTTCAGTGGAACTCAATAAGGTGGAAATTTTTGCTTGTTTGTTTAAATAAATGCAGTTTGTCACTTTACAGACACAGTTGGAGATTACATTGTAACTTACAACGCGTAAGATTTTTTTTATACAACCTAATTACTTTTATGTGAATTTAAAGTATATGCATATAAAACAATGATACTTATTTAGGAAGGACATATAAACAAAAAGGAACTCATTAAACATGTTAGAATGCATATCTAAAATGGAAAGAAAAATGGGAGTAGAGTATAGGGATAGTAGACAAAGAAAAAGATTTTGAAGAAACTTTCCATTATTAATCTACCTTGAGTAAAGTATTTTTGAGTACCACCTTGAAGATTTTAGAGCATAAGTAGATGTTGTCTAAAATGGTTTTCTAGTGATCTTAAGGTGATACCACTTTTAAAATCAGCAGGCAAAATAAACAAACAAAAAAACAACTTGTTTCTCAAAAGTTTCTAAATATAATATAACCAGTTTTCTTTCTTTCTTTTTTTTTTTTAACTGACTGAATTGTTCTCCTAACCATAAAGTTTTGGGAAACAAATAGTAGCAACCTTTATAGGTTACAATTCTACACCACAATTCTTAATGGTTTATCTCAGGGCAGCAAAATACCTGACATATTTAGTAATTCATATAAAACTTCGGTCAAGTTTAATAATATTTATTGTATAAATCAAATGTTCTTTTCTGTTGTTATTATTTAAATTTTCCATAGATTAACTAAGAATAGTATATAGATCAGAGGACCTTGAACTTTAGTATACATCAAAATCACCTGGAAGACTTATTAAAACACAAATTTGGGGGCCTTATCCCCATAGTTTCTGATGATGAGGCTTGAGAATTTTTATTTCTTTTTTTTTTAATTTTTTAAATTTTTTATAAACATATAATGTATTATTAGCCCCAGGGGTACAGGTCTGTGAATCGCCAGGTTTACACACTTCACAGCACTCACCATAGCACATACCCTCCCCAATGTCCATAACCCAACCACCCTCTCCCTCCCTCCTCCCCCAGCAACCCTCAGTTTGTTTTGTGAGATTAAGAGTCTCTTATGGTTTGTCTCCCTCCTGATCCCATCTTGTTTCATTTATTCTTTTCCTACCCCCCTAAACCCCCCACATTGCATCTCCACTTCCTCACATCAGGGAGATCATATGATAGTTGTCTTTCTCTAAAATTGACTTATTTTGCTAAGCATAATACCCTCTAGTTCCATCCACATTGTCGCAAATGGCAAGATTTCAGAGAATTTTTATTTCTTATAGGTTCCTAGGCGATGCTATTAGTACATGATTCACATATTGAGAACCATTGAAAACCACAATGCAATTGTGAAGTAGCATATTAAAATTTTTTAAATCAAAGATTAGTAATAAAATTGCTGTCATGGTAAGTAGAACCTCAAATAGCATTTTTACATGAAGGCTAATAATAATAACAATGGTAATAATAATAGCTAAGACCTATGTATTAGCATTTCCTAAAAGATAAAATCTCGGGACACCTGGGTGGCTCAGTTGGTTAAGCAGCTGCCTTCAGCTCAGGTCATGATCCCAGCATCCCGGGATCGAGTCCCACATCGGGCTCCTTACTCGGCAGGGAGCCTGCTTCTCACTCTGTCTGCCTGTGCTCGCTCTCGCTCTCTCTCTGACAAATAAATAAATAAATAAATCTTAAAAAAAAAAAAAAAGATAAAATCTCTAAGGTCTCCTTTTCATATTTGTTTGTATAAGGAGCCTCCAGTTTGCATACAAAATGGAATTTCATAGCAAATATCAGTTTGGGTGTAAGTTTAGGAAAAATATGGAGAAAAATACTAATATCTCTAATACTAATACCCTGCAAAAAGGAAAGGTATATGGTTCAGGATTTTATGAGTGATTTATTGATTTTTTAAAAAAGATCTATACTAGGGATTGTGAAAATCTTAAAAGGGATTAATTTCTGAAAAAGATTGCAAAGGTAAATTGTTTTGTTGAAAATAAATCTTTAAAAAATTTATACATACATATTCTTTGACTAATATCCATTACTACTTATCTTCAGAATTAAATATTTCATTCAAGTCTATGTACTAGCATTTTGTGTCTTCAGTAAATTATTTTTACTCTGATGGGAGTTATTTTGTTTTTATTTTTTTAAATTTAATTTATTCTTTACATTAATTCCAGTACAATTAATGTACAATGTTACATTAGTTTCAGGTGTACAATATAGTGATTCAACAATTTTAATCATTATTCAGGGCCCATCACAATAAGTGTACTTTTAATCCCCTACACCTATTTCACTCCCTTCTGGTAACCATCTGTTTGTTCTCTATAGTTCATAATCTGTTTTTTCGTTTTTCTCTTTTTTGCTTTGTTCATTTGTTTTGTTTCTTAAATTCCATGTATGAGTGAAATCATATATTATTCATCTTTGACTGACTGACTTATTTCATTTACTGTAATCCTCTCTAGATCCATCTATGTTGTTGCAAATGGCAAGATTTCATTTTTTTATGGCTGAGTAATATTCCATACCACATCTTCTTTATCCATTCATCTACCAGTGACATTTGGGTTGCTTCCATAATTTGGCTAATGTAAGTAATGCTGCAATAAACACAGAGGTGCATATGTCTTTTCAAATTCGTGTTTTCGTATTCTTTGGGTAAATACCAGCAGTTCAATTACTGGATCATATGGTAGTTCTATTTTTAGTTTTTTGAGGAACCTCCAGGCTGTCATCCACAGTGGCTGCACCAGTCCGCATTCTCACCAACAGTGCATGAGGTTTCCTTGTTCTCCACATCCTCCCCAACACTTGTTGTATCTTGTATTTTTGATTTTAACAATTCTAAGAGGTGTGAGGTGATGTCTCATTGTGGCTTTGATTTGTACTTCCATAATGATTAGTGATGTTGAGCCTCTTTTCATGTGTAGGTTGGCCATCTGTATGTCTTCTTTGAAGAATTGTCTGTTCATGTCTTCTGCCCATTTTTTAATGGATTGTTTGTTTTAGGGTGTTGAGTTGTATAAGTTCTTTATGTATTTTGGATACTGACCCTTTTTTGGGTATGTCATTTGCAAAAATCTCCCATTCATAGGTTGTCTTTGAGTTTCATTGTTTGTTTCCTTTGTGCGCAGAAACATTTTATTTTGATGCGGTTCCAATAGTTTATTTTTGCTTTTGTTTCCCTTGTATCAGGAGATATACCAGTAAATTATTTTTTGAAGGATTAATAAATTTTAAACATTTTAAAATATTCCTGTACATTATCTTGTCTATAAGCTGGACTTATGTTCCCTATTGGGTAAAAATATATTTAAAATTGTTAATACTGAATACAGAATCTAAGCTTACATCCACAATAAATATTTATATTAAGGATGTTATTAATATTTATCTATTTAAACATCCCTTACATATTTTTTTAAATTACAGCTATCAATATTTTTAAACAATAAAATGAAAAGAACTACCTCTATTAAAATATTTCATTAAAATATCTAATTTTTTAATGTTTTAATGGTTTAATGGACTCTATTATTATTACTCACATATACATTCTTATTAGTCATTCACATATGAAAAGAAACAAAGACCACTCAAACGAGAGAAGAGGCTATTCAGAACTTGCAGTAACAAGGAAGTCAGTCATCATCAGTTTCATTTAACAAAGACTCAAAGATAGGGGAATAAGAACACTTTATATTGAAAAAGTAGAGAGCTTTGGGTATACTCAGATTGAAAATTTTTTGGCTTGGAGAAGCTGGAGGTAGGCTAAGAGCCAAGCATTTATGTGAGTGGTTTGGGAAACATATTTGGCTTTCTATAGCTGATCCTCAGTTGGAAGAAAGGGCAAAATACAGGGAAGTTAAAATTATTGACCAAGTCCTGACCACTTTGATGATTGCTGTAGAAGTTGTGGGTTGACTTCACAGTTCAGTTGATGCAGAATTTGTGGTCAGTTCTGATGTCACATACATTCTGGCCATTGTCCATTTGTATATTCAATAACTCATCCTTATAATATTCAAACAACAGAATTCAACATCTGCATGTAAACTTGTCATTAGTAATAGATGAGCTCCTTAGCATGAACTCAGAGCAAATAACATTATTTTGATTGATATTCCACAATATAAATCTGATTAAATAAATAAGGTAAAGAGATATTGAAATAATTATATTTAATCCAACATAATAGGGTCACTGTTGTACACAAACACTGATCTGAATAAAAAATACCTATTCACTCAACAAATATTCAATGAACACTATAATGTTTGGTTGTCAAATCCCAAGAAAGATAAAGCACTTCTCTTAACACTTTTTTTTTCACCTTCTTACACTAACAGGTATCTAGTTTTCCTTTGAGGTCCCCCGAAAGTCTCTTAATTGGTCATTGTGTCAACTACCATATCCTAGACCTGGAAGGGGGGTAACTGATCACCTTGTCTCACATTGCTGCTTTCAATTATCTATTCCTCTTTTCTCTGTTAATGAAACCTCTCAGCTCTTAGCATCAGACTATGCCATATGCTTCCCAACCTGCTGCTGCCACCTACAGATTAATACCATTTCTTCAAGACTTTAGTGCCTTGCTCAAATATTTCGTGTATCTTCTCTTCCTAACATTTTCATTTATGATTTCAAAAGTCAAAGAAACAATGCAACCAATACTTTAATCTTCTCACTTCATATAACTCCAATGTACAGTTAAGGTTGCAAATCAATTGTTCTCCAATATCATCAGCACTTGGGAACCTTTTTAAATTTTAGTGTTCTGGTTCCAAAGCCCAGACCAATTAATGGCATCATGACATGGACTTGGGCCAGGCAACAGTATTTTTTATTATAAAGAAATGAAGGAATGCAAAAAATAAAACATAAATGAATGGACAAATAAATAAACACACAAATTTCCTGAGTGACTCTAACAGTAAGTTAAAGTTGAAAAATATGCTATATTCTAGTCTTTCCATTACCAAAACTCCCCCTCTCTAAAGTCTTTTTGTTTTCTAACTTCCCCTTTGAAATCTCATTTCTTTCAAATAGCCTGACACCACCAATTCCTCATCATCATAGACTTCTGATCTGTTGACCATTCTCTGTGGTATTTTCATTTCCCTCCCTAGCCATTTTTGATTCCAAAGACACCATTTGAATTTCTCCCTTATAAAAATGCTCAAGTAACCTGTTCCACTCTGTTCCCTGCTGCAATAATGAATTGTTCTCTCTCCATTTGTTTTAAGTATCCCTTCCTACTCTCAATCTAGATTATTCCTGCCACTGTCTCCTCTATCTCATTCATCACTAATGTCTCCCTCACTATATCATTTCCATTATCAAGCAAAAATGTTATGACAATTCTGTATTTAGCAATAATCTCTTGATTTTACATCCTCTGCAGTTAGCACCCTGTTTATCTGCTCCTTTCTATGGCATAACACTTCCTCCATTTATTGTCTTTCCATCCTCTTTCCAACCTACTCTAATCACCAAATCCATTTTTGTCAAGGTCAGTAATGACTTTTACCTTAAGAAATAAATTGGCCAATTTTTAGTTCTTATACTATTCTACCTATTAATTAGCATTTGATGTATTATCACTCCTTTCTTCTAGAAATTATGTCATTCAATTTATATGATACCATATTCTTTCTTTTCTCCTACCTCACTCCTACTTCCTACTTCAGTATCTTCTTTGCTGAATCCCTAAGGGGATTCACAATCCCTAAGGGGATCACAAGGGTCTGTACATGGATATCTTCTTTTACATATCTATATTCAATCTCTACATGAACTTAATCTGTTTCACTATTTATATGTATTATTTAAACTGATGGCTCATAATTTAGTTTCTTCAGCCCTGGCTTTCTTCTGAACTTAAAACTCATATGCATTTGTGTCCTTAATTTATCCTCTTGGATCCACAAGAAGAGCCTCAAATTTAACATGTCTAAAACCAAACCCATTGATGTTTCTCCCCTGCTCTCCTCATTCTCCCTTATCTCAGCAAATGACAACTACATTCTTCCAGTTCTCAGCATAAAAATCTGGCATTCCTTTTTTATCTCTTTCTTTCTCTTATACCCCATCCCTTTGTATAAGGAATGTATAAGGAAATCTTGCTGTTACTTTCTTCAGAATATATCCCAGTCCTAACCATTCTTACAGACTTCACTACTCCAATCCATGGCACCATCACCTCTCACCTGGGCCACCACACTGGCCTCCCAGCTATGTCCTATTCTACTCCTCCATCCCTAGGGTCATTCTGCCCTCTACATGTTAGCCGGAGGGATTCGTGTACAGTATGTGTCAAATCAACAATTACTCTCTTCAGAATGATCATCGTAGAAAGAAGTAAAAATCTTGCTTTATAAATACAATTTAAAAAGTTTAGTGAGTCCCCAAATATCTCCTCTCCTATGATTTTCTTTTGTAATCTCTTTACTCCAGGCTGCATGAACATGTATTCTATTTTACATGCCAAAACCAATACGACTTCAGGGATTTTTTTTTAATATTTTTTATTTATTTATTTGACAGACAGATCACAGTAGGCAGAGAGGCAGGCAGAGAGAGAAAGGGAGAAGCAGGCTCCCTGCTGAGCAGAGAGCCCGATATGGGGCTCGATCCCAGGACTCTGGGATCATGACCTGAGCTGAAGGCAGAGGCTTTAACCCACTGAGCCACCCAGGCACCCACAACTTCAGGGATTTTACACATGCTGTTCTGCCTGTAAGGTCCTTCTGTCAGATGTCCCAATGACTTGCTGCCTCACTTCATTCATACCTCTGTTGCATTATCATCTCCTCAAAGAAACTTTATCTCACCACCATATCTAACAAAGCACTTTCCATCACTCTGTTCTCTTCCTAAGTTTTATTATTTTTTGCTTATCTTTTTATTTATTTTCTGCCCATTGGTGTATATTATTCATCTCCCCTCATGAAATGTAAAATTTAAAGAGCAAGGGCTTTCTCTATTTTTTCCATTGTAGTATTTTAGATTCTAAGCCTTGTTTGCCACATAGTAGATAGTCAAATATACCCAAATGAATGGTGAGCATTTACTTTTTCTGGTCCTGCCCTCATGTGGCTTAAAATGTATCTTAAACAGAAAATAAACAACTGAAATAAAAGCCAGAGAGTCACAGATGACAGTAAACAGCTGTGAAGAAAATACATAGAATGATGTTTACCATAGTGATTGTGTGAGAATCTTAGAAGGGGTCAGGGAAAATATTTCTGAGCAAGTGATATTTAACTTGATGCCTATAGGCTAAGCAAGAGTGGTCCTTTGAAAAAGCTAGAGGCAAAACACACCAGTGGAGAAAACTGCAAATATGGAGGTCCTATACTAAAAGAAAAAGTCAAGTGCCATATGATTGATGGAAGGAAATAAGAATATCAAAGAGGAGCTCCCTGAATGAATGCATGAGTAAATCAATGAATCTAGTAGCAAGGAAAGGGATGTTTCTTAATAGCATTTGTACAGTGACCTAGGTCTATGTAAGACAGAATTTTCTGATGACCTCCAGCATTATGAACACCCTTATTGCATGAATATAACCTGACCTATGCCCCAACAATAGCTACTTTGCCTGAATCACATGAGCTTAGCTTTCTCACACTCATCCTAACCAGTGCTACACATCATTCTTCCAGAATACAAAATGCACAACCTAATGAGGCTATCCTGATATCTGTTTAAACAACATGATGAGATTTGTTTGTTTAAAGATTACATATACAGCAAAGACAGAAAAATAAATTCTAGTTCTGAATTTGGCAACAGCTTACAAGGTAGCTTTGTATTTGTTGTTGCATCTCAGATTTTATTTTACCTGCAAAATAATAAGGTTTTACTGGATCATTTGTTGTCAAATTGTGTGCAGTAAAACTAAAACAGGGGTCCCCTTAGGGAAGGGCTAACCAGAGCAAGTGGACTTCAGGGTACTGAGCTCTATTATGACCAGAGAAGCACTGAGTTTTAGGAAATACTGGGTTCCATGTAAGATTACACTTTAAAATGACTGTTTCTGTATAGATTAATAGATTTGTGATAGAGGAAATATAGTTAAATTTTTTTTAAAGATTTTATTTATTTATTTAACAGATAGAGATCACAGGTAGGCAGAGGCAGGCAGAGAGAGAGAAGGGGAAGCAGGCTCCCTGCTGAGCAGAGAGCCCGATGTGGGGCTCGATCCCAGGACCCCGGGATCATGACCTGAGCCGGAGGCAGAGGCTTTAACCCACTGAGCCACCCAGGCGCCCCTATAGTTAAAATTTTTAATGGTAGAATCTAGGTGCCATAAATGTGTTCATTATAAAATTATCTCAAGTTTTCCCTATATTTGAACATTTTCTTAATGTTGGCCAAAAATGGATACCACTATAAAAAATAAAATCATATTATATTTTGGACTAATTAATCAATGTTTTACTAGCTCTTATATCCTATGAATCAATAGAGTTATAATCTAGCCTTTGGATTTAAGGGACAGTTTTTAATGTAATGCTAATATTTTACTGTTGAGAAATTATTGAATCTGTACCATATTCTAGAAGACTGGATGCAGCTTGAGGTGAAAGTGCATTTTTTTTCTGTGTAAGTACTAGAACAGAGACAAGCTCATCAAACACTCATAAATGTGTTTGTATGTGCGTGTGATTTTTTTTTTTAAAGATTTTATTTATTTATAGGCAGAGAGACAGGCAGAGAGAGAGGGGAAGCAGGCTCCCTGCTGAGCAGAGAGCCCGATGTGGGACTCGATCCCAGGACCCTGGGATCATGACCTGAGCCGAAGGCAGAGGCTCAACCCACTGAGCCACCCAGGCACCCTGTGCGTGTGATTTTTAAAGAAAGAATAAACAGAAAGAATAAACTGACATAATAGCTTAGTAGCCATTTTTCTAAATAATTTGATTGTATTTTACTAAGCGACTAGGCCCTCAAAACTGGTTTGCATCTGAGTTTACAATGAAGATTTGCACCTATGCAATGTTCCTTCATTTCTCTTCTTCTGTAAATGTTAGAAAATAATACAAGAATTTTGCAACTGAGTTCAATAAAGTTCAAAAAAGCCCCGTAGGCTTTTTAAGCCTCATCTCCACAAGATACGAAAGATACGAGATAGAAAAACTGCCATCCTTTTGTGCCAAACATTTTACAATCATTAGCAAATCCCTCTTTCCACCAGGCCCAGAGAATGGGGACAGACTCTTTCTTTCTTTTCTCAAAATACCACAGGATTCCATTCTGTCTCACAAAGTCAATCCTTGGAGGACTAGTGATAGAATTAAGGTTGTCTAGTTTTGTACCTTCATTGCAAACACTGATTTCCCTGTGTCCAGTTGGCACAAAGATAAGGACATTAATTCCTTCACGGGTTCCTCTTAAGCACATTTCACAGAAGCCATTTACTACACTGATCATCAAAACAGAACAAGCAGTCAATGAAAACCTGAATGTTCTAATATTCACACTAGAAAAAAACAAATAATAAAATATACAAAAGATTTTCATCCCTGGCTCACAGGTTGTGACACCAAGCACTCAGATATTTCAATTAATGTTAACTGAGCTTCATAACCATGACAGCAGGAGGTTATGAGCAGTTTCATTTGCGATCTGCTAACACATTAGAAAGTAAAGTACTTCTCCCCAAATGTCTTTCTTTAAATGAGTAAACATGCAGAGAATTTTACTTGTGATCAAATGGAATTTTTCTCCCATACTTTAATGAATTTTAAATGGTCTGTGTTCATTTTACTTGTTAATTACAGTCATGTGCACACGGAAGCTGATGAAAATCTAATTCACTTCCATTAGAAATGAGTGGTGTATTTCCAAATGTCTTCACTGGGGAGAAAAGGGTCCACTGACAGAGCAAATAAAACCATTTCAAACAGCCAGCTGGCGAGGGTTATGCCCTGAATCAGTATGGGTAAAAAATCATTACCTAGTGTCTTTCAGTTGTAAAAAATGACTAACTGAATGTTTGTTTTGCACCAGAAACTACAATAAATGTTTCAACTGCTTAATCTCATATAATCGTGATAATCTTTTGAAGGAGACTGTCTGAAGCTGATTTCAAAATAAGGAAGCTGAAGGGCACCTGGGTGGCTCAGTGGGTTAAAGCCTCTGCCTTCAGCTCAGGTCAGGGTCCCGGAGTCCTGGGATCGAGCCCGGCATCGGGCTATCTGCTCAGTGGGGAGCCTGCTTTCTCCTCTCTCTCTTTGCTTGCCTCTCCGCCTACTTGTGATCTCTGTCTGCCAAATAAATAAATAAAATCTTTTTAAAAAAATAAAAATAAAAAATAAGGAAACTGAGGATTGTTGAGGTAAACTGTTCAAGATCACACAGCTGGTAATGATGAAGCTGTAACTCAACCTAGTTCTGTTTGATTCTAAGGCCCAAATACTGAAATCCTGTATGTGGCAGCCAATTCAACCAGTCCTCACTGTCACCCGGCACCCTAACTCAACTATAGGAATCTAATTTTCACTCAGAATTCTTTTGTTTGCATGCCAGTTCTAGTCTGTGAATATAGAATATCAAGGTGTCAATTCTCGTAGACATGTCCTTTCTGAATTCTCTTCTCAGCCTAGTGAAAGTGAAAATTAAAATTAAAATAAAATAAAAAATCAAATAAAAGCTTCCAGAACTTTACAGAGTGTATATTTTGTCAAGGAGTTTATATCTTCTGAATATGAAGTATAAAAATGTGTAATGACCAGCAGAAATAGAAGGTTGTATATTAAATAAATTTCACTTTACATTTCTATTTTCGTTTGCCAGTAAAAGTAAGGACATGATGTTAATTAACCAGTTTGCCAATATTTATTCTTTATTCACAAACCTTAAAGGAGGACTGAGCTTTGGAAAATTCAGCATTATTAATTAACAAATATTTGATATTTCAACATATCAAATATAAATAACTGATGAATATCTTGTAAGTATTATCAACTTATGTCTTTCAAGGGGGTATATCTTATAAAATGACTTTTTTTTCCTCTCTTTGCACTGTAAAGAAGACATCACTTTACTTAAACTTGAAGTAGTAACATCATTGTTTGAGTCTGCACAGTATTTGTTTTTCCCTTCTGCTAAATAGTACCTTGATTTTCTTCTGGTGTGAAACCCTGCCCCATGCGTAGATGTATGATTAAAGGGATATGAGACTAGCCCGGGGATTGAGGCAAACATAGGGCCTTTTCATGATTTAGATATGGCCAAATGACCTCATGCAAGCCAGTAAACTCAAACCTAGGACTTTGTGGTTGCTGTTTTTCTATTGGAAAAGAAAGTATCTTTCATTGAGTGCCACTAGCCTGCCTAGAAGTAAGCCCAGATCCCCTGATAGTCCTTCTCCTACCTTAGAAGACAACTTGCCAGAGATGGAAGTCAAATTCTAGGAAAGCAGATCCAAAAAAAGGGAAAAGAAAATATCCTGAAGACATTTTTGAACACCTGGATCCAGCTGTACCAGAAGGTGAGAACTTTCCAGGCAGATTTTTGTTTCCTGAGCCTATACGTTCCTTATTTTGTGCAATCTGTGTAATATATTTTGACCTAAAGAAGAGCAATAATCACTGAGGTGTGACACACATGCAAAATTGAGAGGATTGCTTATGTCTGATTAAAAATAGCCTTTATAGGGGCACCTGACTGGCTTGGTAGGTTAAGTATCTGCCTTCAGCTCAGATCATGGTCCCAGGGACCTGGGATGGAGCCCCACATTGGAGCCTCATCGAGAAGCCTTCTTCTCCCTCTGCCTGCTCACCCTGCTACTTCCCCTGCTTGTGTGCTTGCACGCACATGCTCTCTCTCTCTGACAAATAAATAAAATCTTTTAAAAAATAACCTTTATATAACATTTCTTTCTATGTTTGAAAGCAATTAGAGAAATAAATAATGGAAGTTGTATAAAATGGATTTCTAGGCATAGCCCCCAAATCACAACATAAAACCAATATAATATAGCTAATCATATCCACTTACGCTGCAGGTAAGTCCATTAATTCTTTATGTTATTTTTAATTGTGAAATTATAGCATTATTGATTGAACAGATCTCCCTTACAAAGCAAGGTGATAACTGTCAAACAGAAGACAATACAGAAAGGTGGAGTTGTTTAAGAGTCAGTAAACCTTGTTCTAAATCACTATGACTTTTTCTTCTCTGGTTGTCAATGATCTCACCTATAAAATGGGGATAATACTCTCTTGTGCTAGTCGCTTTATTGATAATATAAAAGAGTATTTATGTGTAACCAACTGGAACACATAACCAACTGGAACAGCAGAACTATATTGTTTAGATTAATCATTAAAATCTACATCACAACAGCATGGGGACAGTATATAACAAACATGTATTAGTTTTTACCCTCCTAACAGACACATTTTTTTGAATATCAAAAAATGTGTATTATTTGTATTGCTCTTGTCTTCTAAGTTCAAGCATCCACTTGAGGCATCAGAAAAGAGAAAGAATTCAGTATATCTATCTTCTGTGTGTTGGGAACGATGCAATTTCTGAACCTCCAGAGGCATTGCATCCCAGATCCAACCCCAAAATTGATTATTGATGTTTTCCAAATGGTTCCTACCATATTCTTATAAGTTTCTGTGGTTGTCCTCTAGTAAATGATATGGCTTTCACCCCTCCCTCTGCCAGATGTGGCCTCTATCTGCAGTCCTGAGGACACTTGCACTTCTCCACGTGTGCTTCAGCAGCATTTGAACTGACAATACCTTTTATCCTCAAATATCTCTTATTCTTTGCCTACAGTCTGGTAACCAAAGGTCAAATGTGACCCCACTAACCATCACAGACTGCTTGTCTGAGCCTTTTAGATGAAGATACCAAGAAGGATTCTTGAATTTACTGCCATACTCAACTCATTGTCCTTCTTACACTTCCTACTGTGCAGCTGATTGCATAAGGTGCCATGCTCATCAACTGGCATTAATTAGCAAATGTAACAAAAAATGATAATAATTAATTGCACAGGGACATTTCAACTTTAATTCCACCAAAATTACTTCATGAACTATGTTGTGAATGATGTCTGGTTAAAAGAGATATGAATAACTTTAAATACATTCTTAGTTATACCAACGATCCATGCCACCAATATATATGGATATAGATACATAGAACTGATCATGTACAGGATGACTAATAAAACATTAATCTCTCTAATTTTTTTACTCATTTCCAAAGATCATTTGAACTTTAGGTTGACTTTGGCATTCAGTATTGTTTCATGACTTCTTTTTGTTTTTAACTGAATTATAGTTGACATACAGTGTTGCATTAGTTTCTAGTGTACAACATAGTGATTTGACAATTCTATCCAGAATGCCATGCTCACCACAAGTGGAGTGACATCTGTCACCATACAATGCTATTGCAATACCTTCACTAAATTCTCTATGCTCCATGACTTAAGTGAAGTCATGTCCTATAATCAAGTTATTCCAATTAAGCTAAAAATAAACTCTCTTCCTACAAAAGATCTCTTTCTTCCTCATTCCTTCCTGCCTTCTTTTTTTTTTTAAGATTTTATTTATTTATTTGACAGACAGAGATCACAAGTTGGCAGAGAGAGAGGGGGAAGCAGGCTCCCCGCTGAGCAGAGAGCCGGATGCAGGGCTTGATCCCAGGACCCTGGGATCATGACCTGAGCCGAAGGCAGAGGCTTTAACCCACTGAGCCACCCAGGCGCCCCCCTTCCTGCCTTCTTATTTCTCTCCTTTTTTCTTCCCTCTTTCCTTCCTCCTTTTTTTCTTCCTTAATCTTTAGTGAGATCTTTCTATGTTTCAAATTTTGTGATAGCATGAAGAGTATACGATACTGAATAAGACAGAAGTTCTCTTTCCTTCAAGGATATTAAAATCCAGCAGAAGATAATAAACTGAATAATGGATAGATTGAGGAATGAATAGGTAGATGGATATGAGAATGCAAATATAGCAACATGTTAATTTTGTTGAAATTTAGGTGTTAAATAAATATAGATGCTAAATCTGTGATTCTTTCAATTCTTCCGTGTCTGAAAATTTTCACAATAAAATTTTGGAAAAAATTCATTAAAAGATAAATAGAAATAAAATAAAATAAACAAGTCTATAAAGTGGAATACTTGTTACGATGAGAGATGTACAAAATATTATGGAAGCTAATCTTATTTTAGGAATAAAGAAAGGAGTCTTAGATTTCCAGATGAAGATTATAATGATAATTAAAATGTTTGCTCTAACATCCATTGTGTAAGAGCCAAGTGGATGTGGAGAAGAAATTAATTCCCCATTTCTGGATTCTGTTGGTTCAACTAACCTAGGTGTAAACCAGTCCACATGTGACAATTGCCGCAATTGGGACAGGGCAAGAAATATCCATGTGACTCAGTTGGAGCCAAAGCAGCAAGAGTTGGTGCTTCCTGGAGATACGGAGAAATTTCTTGCGCTTTTGAAAAAAGCTACCAACTGATATGAGGAATTTGAGAAACAAGACAGAGGATCATAGGGGAAGGGAGGGAAAAGTGAAACAAGATAAAACCAGAAGGGAGACAAACCACAAGACTTAATCTCAGGAAACAAACTGAGGGTTGCTGGGGGGTAGGGGGTATGGATAGGGTGGTTAGGTTATGGACATTGGGGAGGGTATGTGCTATGGTGAGTGGTGTGAATTGTGTAAGACTGATGAATCACAGACCTGTACCCCTGAAAAAATAATACATTATATGTTTAAAAAAAAAAAAGCTACCAGACAGAAACCATTCTGTCTCTCCTTGGGGATAATGTGATGTGCTTTGTTTGACAAGTAGGACTGCTATATTCATTTTTCTATCATGACAGAAACAGCCTTAAGATGTGGCTGACAACTCAACCTTGATGACATCCCAGAGTCGATGATACAAACCAACTCAAAGGACACATTTACTCCTAGATTATGAAATTATGGGAGACAATAAAGTCCTTTTAATTTTTAAATTATTTTAAGTGTGTTTTCAATTATTGCAACACAAAATCCAAGTTTGTTTAGAGGACTATTTTTGTTATTCATTTGTTTGTTTTATCTCTAATATATATTGTTCTTAGTTTCTCAGTTTCAATTGACTAGCTTTTTCAATGTTCGGAGCCCTCGACATGCAACCTCTGGTGGTGGGTCAAAAGACAATATAAATGAAAATAAAATGTTGTACCCAAGTCCTACCTCTAGATATAGGAATATATGGAAATGAGGCTGGTATATCTTGACCCTCCCTCTCTAGCTCCAAAATGTCTACTGGTATCCTAATGTAACTATTTCTAAACATTCCAAAATAAATTTGCTCTTGTATTAAAATGGACAATAAACTTTTAACATGTTATATTCATTGGCTCAGAAGTCTGCACCTTCTTATCACAGGTAATTTTTTTTTTCCCCAAATGTCTATTTGGAAACAGCTCAGCCCATCTGCTAGTATTTAGCTGTTGTTTTTAAACCAAACTTTCTCAAATGTTTGTTATCATAGAAGGATAAACAAAAACAAATGCTGGCATTGTTTAAAAATTAATTCAGTGTTTGAGAAAGTAGGGATTTCTTTCTATATAGTGAGTATATGCTATTGGCTTACTTGTATACTTATGCCCATGTATTTATTGAGAGAAAAATTCTAAAAAAAAAAATGACCATATTTTGAGGCTTATGGATCACTACAGCATATTTCACCTACTATACCAGTCAGTAGAAATTCTATACTGTGCTCAACTTTTATTGGTCCTCCTTGCAGATATAAAAACAAGAATCTTTTGATCTGTAAATAATTGTAGATATTACTCTATAAGGAGAGGAATGCTGAGTATGAAAACCATTTGAACACAGAAAGGACAATACAAAGGAAGATCATCTGTGTCTCCAGGAGCCTTCAAATTTCTTTTTACAGTCCTCTCTTTCTCTCCAAATTCTGTTTTTTACCTTCCAGTCCCTACACCCAAGACTTTGTGAAAGAAGATCAGCTTTTACTCCATATCCCAGTCTTTTCTTATAGATTTGTATTAGTTTTCTAATACAAATCACCATATGTTTGGTGGCTTCAAACAATACAGATTTATTATATTGTAGCTATGTAATTCAGAAGTCTGGGCATTCCCAATATCAGCTGGATTTCTGCTCCATGTCTCACCAAGCCAAATCAAAGTGTGAGCGGGACTGCATTCTTTTTGGACACTGGGGAAAAATCTGCTTCCAAGCTTATTCAGGTGATTGGCCAAGTTTATTTCCTTGTGCTTATAGGACCAAGGTCCTGTTTCCTCAATGGTGTTGGCTAGGAGTCTTGCTCAAATTCTCATGGTTGAGATCCACATTCCCTCACTCGTAACTCCTTCTATCTTCTAAGCCAACAACACATTTAGTCTTAATGCTTTGACTCTGTCTAACCTATCCTAAAACTTCATTTCTCATCTGCCTTCCTCTTCTGTTTTTAAGGACTTGCATAATTACATGGGCCAAACAGTAATGTCCTTATGTTAAAGTCAGTGGGTAAGCAGCCAAATTTCTTCAACAAAGTACCTACATTAGTACTTTTTAACAGCTTTATTGAAGTGTAATTCACATACAAGAACTACACATGTTAAATGTATACAATTTGATAAGTTTGGACATATGAATACACTCATGAATGAATACACTCATTAAGGTAATAAACATGTATCACCTCCAAAAGTTTCCTTGTGTCACCCTGTGGTTACTGCTGTTTAGTGTTTTATTTGCATTTGTTGTGCTAAAAATGCTTAACATGAGATTTACCCTCTTAACAAATTTTTAAAGTACACAATACCATATTGTTAACTATAAGCACTATGTTGTATAGCAGATCTCTAGAATTTATTAATCTTGGATAAATGAAACTTTATAACCATTAAGCAACAACCCCTCACTTCCCCTTCCCTTTTCCCACCAGCCCCTGGCAACCACCATTCCATCATCCCACCATTCTGTTTCTAGGAGTTTGATTATTTTAGATTCCTCATGTAAATGGAATCATGCAGTATTTGTCCTTCTGTGACTGGCTTACTTCACTTAGCATAATATCCTCCAGGTTCATCCACGTTGTTGCAAAGGCATGATTTACTTCTTGTTTAAAGCTAAATAATATCCCAAAATATGTATATATCACATTTTCTTTCTCCATTTATCCATCTGTGGACATCTGGGTTGTTTCTATATCTTAGCTATTGTAAATAATGCTGCAATGAACATGGAAGTACAGATAATCTCTTTCAACAACCTGATTTCGGTTCTTTTGGATATATACCCAGAAGTTGGATTGCCAGATCATATCGTAGTTCTATTTTTAATTTGTTGAGAAATCCCCATATTGTTTTCTGTAGTGGCTATAATCTTTTACATTCCCACCAAAAATGTACAAGGATTCCAATTTCTCCAACACTTCTTAACTTTTGTATTTCTTATAATGGCCATCCTAAAAGGTGTGAGGTGATAGATAGCTCATGGTTTTGATTTGCATTTCTCTGATGATTACTGATGTTGAGTACCTTTTCATACACCTAGTAGTCATTTATATGTCTTCTTTGGAAAAAATGTCTAATCAGGGCTTTTGCCCGTTTCTATTTGAGCTATTTTTTTCTTCCCTTCCCTCTCCTCCCCTCTTTTTTCTTCTTCTCTCCTCTCCTCTCCTTTCTTTTCCTGCTGTAGGAACTACTTAAACACCTTGGATAGTAACGCTTTATTTATTTATTTATTTATTTTGATAAATGCTTTTCAAGTTTTTTCTTGCATTCTATAGATTGCCTTTTCACTCAGTTGATCATTTACTTTTCTGTGAGCAGCTTTTTAGATTGGTATAATCCCACTTGTCTATTTTTGCTTTTGTTGCCTGTGCTTTTTTTTTTTTTGTCATATCCAAGAAATAATTGCCAAGACCAATGTTAACATGCTTCCCCTATGTTTTCTTCTTGTTTTACAGTTTCTGATCTTATGAGTAAGTCTCTCAACATTTTATGTTGATTTTTGTGTATGGTGTAATACAGAGATCCAATTTCATTCTTTTGTATAAAGACCACAACCATTTGTTGAAGAGACTATTTTTCCTGATTTTGTATTCACAGAACCTTTGTCAAAGATCAGCTGCATATTTACGTTTATTTCTGAGCAATCTACTGTGTCTGTCTTATACCGTACTATTTTGATTACTATTTTGATTATTTTGAAAGTAGGTGGTGTGATGCCTCCAGCTGTGATCTTTTTCTTAAATAACTTTGGCTTTTTTGGATCTTTTGTAGTTCCACATGAATTTTAGAATTTTTTAATAAAAAATTCCATTGTTGGGGAGCGTCTGGGTGGCTCAGTTGGTTAAGCAACATATTCTTGATTTTGGCTCAGGTCATGATCTCAGGTTTATGAGATCAAGCCCTGTGTCAGGTCCCATGCTGACTGTGCATGGAGCCTGCTTAGGAGTCACTCTCTCCCTCTTCCTCTGCCCCTACACCCTACCTTGTGCACACTCTCTTTCTAAAAAAAAAAAAAAAAAAAAAAAATCCATTGGGATTTTTATGAAGATAGCATTGACTCTGTAGATCACTTTAGGTAATATAGACATTTTTCCCAAGTTTTTATTTAACTTCCAGCTAGTTCACACACAGTGTAGTATTAGTTTCAGGTATAGAATTTAGTAATTCATTCCTTACATACAAAACCCAGTACTCATCACAAGTGCCTTCTTTGATAATCATCACCTATATAAATCATCCCACCTGCCTACCTTCACTCCAGTAACCTTCAGTTTGTTCTCTAAGTTAGGAGTCTGTTTCCTGGTTTGCCTCTTTTTTTTTTTTTTCCTCCAATGTGATCATATGTTATGTTTCTTAAATTCCACATATTAGTGAAATTATAAGGTATTTGTCTTTCTCCAACTGACTTATTTCACTTAGCATAATAGTCTCTAGTTCCATCCATGGTGTTGCAAATGGAAGGATTTGCACATATATATATATATATATACACACACACACACTTCTTTATCAATTCATCAGTCAATGGGCATTTGAGATCTTCTCATAATTTGTCTACGGTAGATAATGCTGCTATAAACACCAGCGTGCATGTATCCCTTCAAATTGGTATTTTTATGTCCTTTGGGTAAATACTTAGTAATGCAATTTCTGGATTATAGGGCAGTTCAATTTTTAACTTTTTGAGGAATCCCCATATTGTTTTCCAGAGTGGCTTCACCAGTTTGCATTCCCACCAACAGTACAAGGAGGTTCCCCTTTCTCTGTATCCTCACCAACACCTGTTGTTTGCTGTGTTGTTAATTTTAGCTATCCTGACAGGTGTGAGGTGATATCTTATTGTAGTTTTGATTTGTATTTCCCTGATGATGAGTGATGTTGAGCATCTTTTTATATATTTGATTGTCATCTGTATGTCTTCTTCAGAAAGATATCTATTCATGACTTCTGCTCATTTTTTTATTATTTGTTTTTTAGGTATTGAGTTTTAGAAGTTCTTCATATATTTTAAATACGAACCCTTTATCACATATGTCATTTGCAAATATCTTCTCCCATTCTATAGGCTGCCTTTTAGTTTTGTTGACTGTTTCCTTCGCTGTGCAGAAGATTTTATTTTGATTAAGTCTCAATAGTTTATTTTTGCTTTTATTTCCCTTGCCTCAGGAGACATAGCTAGTAAGAAGTTGCTACAGCCAATGTCAAAGAAGTTACTGCCTGTATCCTCCTCTAGGGTTTTCATGGTTTCCTTTCTCAGCTTAGCTCTTTCATCTATTTTGAACTTGTTTTTCTGTGTGTTGTAAGAAAATGGTCCACTTTTATTCTTTTGCGTGTTGCTGTGAGTTTTCAAAATACCATTTGTTAATTCCCATTGGATATTCTATCCTGCTTTGTTGAACATTAGCTGGCCATACAGTTGTGGGTCCATTTTTGGGCCCACTGGTTCCAGTGACCTATGTGTCTGTTTTTGTGCCAGTACCATACTACCTTGATCACTTCAACTTTATGTATAACTTGAAGTCTGGAATTGTAATCCCTCCAGCTTCACTTTTCTTTTTCAAGATTGCTTGGCTATTCAGGGTCTTTTGTGGTTCCATACAAATTTTAAGATTGTTTATTCTAGCTCCATGAAAAATACTGGTGGTATTTTGATAGGAATTGCATTAAATGTGTAGATTGCTTTGGGTAGTATAGACATTTTGGCAATATTTTTTCTTTTGATCTGTGAGAACAGACTGTTTCTCCATCTCTTTGTGTCATCTTCAATTTCTTTCATCAGTGTTTTATAGTTTTCAGAATATAGATCTTTTACCACTTTGGTTAGGTTTATTCCTAAGTAACTTATGGCTCTTGGTGTAATTATAAATTGAATTGATCTCTGATTTCTCTTTCTACTGTTTCATTATTGGTATACAGAAATGTAACAGATTTCTGTACATTGATTTTGTATCCTGCTACTGGATTAATTTATGAATCAGTTTTAACAATTTTTTGGTGGACTCTTTCAGATTTTCTGTGTAAAGTATCACAACATCTATGAACACTGGAAGTTTGGCTTCTTCTTTGCTGAATTAGATTCATTTTATTTCTTTTTGTTGTCTGATTGCTGAGGCAAGGACTTCCAGTACTATGTTAAGTAAGAGTAGTGAAAGTAAACACCTCTGTCCTGTTTCTGACCTTAGAGGAAAAGCTCTTCACTTTTTTCCCCATTGGTGAAGGTATTAGCTATGGATTTTTTTGTACATGGTCTTTATGATGTTGAGGTATGTTCCCTTTATCCCTACTTTGTTGAGTGTTTTTATCATGAATGGATGTTGTACTTCATCAAATGCTTTTTCTGCAACTATTGAAAGGATCATATGGCTCTTGTCCTTTCCTTTATTAATATGGTATATCACATTGACTTGTGAATATTGAACCATGCATGCAATCCAGGAATAAAACTCACTTGATGTGGTGAATGATTCTTTTAACATACTGTTGGATTTGATTTGCTAGTGTTTTGTTGAGAATTTCTGCATCCCTGTTCATCAGGAATATTGGCTTGTAGGTCTCTTTTTTAGTGGAGTCTTCGTCTGGTTTTAGAATCACGTACAATGCTGGCTTTATTAATAGAATGAGTTTGGACGTTTTCCTTCCATTCCTACATTTTGGAATAGTTTGAGAAGAATAGGTATTAACTCTTCTTTAAGTGTTTGGTAGATTTCCCCTTGGAAGTCATCTGGCCCTGGACTTTTGCTTATTGGAAGTGTTTGATTACTTATTCAATTTCATTGCTATTTTTGGATCTGTTCGTTTTCTATTTCTTCCTCTTTCAGTTTTGGTAATTTATATGTTTCTAGGAATTTATCCATTTCCTCCAGATTGCCCAATTTGTTAGCATATAATTTTTCATGATATTGTCTCATAATTGTTTATATTTCTGTGGTGTTAGTTATGATTTCTCCTCTCTCAATAGTGATTTTATTTATTCGGGTCCTTTCTCTTTTCTTTGTGGTAAGTCTGGCTAGGTGTTTATCAATTTTATTAACTTTTTTTTCCAAGGAATCAACTGCTGATCTCATTGATCTGTCCTAGTTGGGGCTTTGTTTGTTTGTTTCTATGCCATTTATTTCTGCTGTAATCTTTATTATTTCCCTTCTTGTGCTGGCTTTAGGCTTCATTTGTTGTTCTTTTTCTGGGTCCTTTAGGAATTTAGGTTGTGTATTTGAGATTTTTCTTGCTTCCTGAGGTAAGCCTGTATTGCTGTATACTTCCCTCTTATGACCCCTTTTACTGTATCCCAAAGGTTTTTGCACGATTGTGTTTCCATTTTCATTTGTTTTCATGTATTTCTTTTATTTCTTCTTAATTTCTTGGTTGACCCATTCATTCTTAATAGGATATTCTTTAGCCTCCTTGTATTTGTGATCTTTACAATATTTTTCTTGTGGTTGACTTCAAGTTTCATAGCCTTGTGGTCAGAAAATATGCATGATATAGTCTCAGTATTTTTGTATTTGTTGAGGCCTGATTTGTGACTTACTGTGTGACCTATTTTGAAGAAAGTTTCAAGTGCTCTTGAAAACTATATGTATTCTGATGCATTAGGATGAAATGTTCTGAATATATCTATATATAAAATATAACAATTCAAAGCCATTGTTTCCCTGTTGATTTTCTGCTTAGATGGTCTATTCACTGAGGTAAATGGAGTTAAAATGCCCTACTATTATTATATTATTATGAATGAATTCCTCCATGTTTATTACTAATGGTTTTATGCATTGGGGTGCTCCCAAGTTGGGGGCATATATATTTATAATTGTTAGATCTTGTTTGATAGACCCTTTTATTATAATTTGGTGCCCTTCTTTATCTCTTATTACAGTCTTTGGCTTAAAAATCTGGTTAAAATTTATGAAATAAATATCGCTATTCTGGCTTTCTTTTGACATCCATTTGCATGGTAAATATTTCTGCATCTCTTCACTTTCAATCTGCACATGTTATTAGGTCTAAATGAGTCTCTTGTAGGCAGCATATAGTCTTGTCTTTTTGTCCATTCTGACACCCTATGTCTTTTGATTGAAGCATTGAGTCCATTTACATTCAGAGTAATTATTGATATATGTGAATTTAGTGCCATCTTATTCCTTTTGTCATTGTTTCTGGAGATGTTCTCTATTACTTTCTAGTCTTTGTTTCTTTTGGTCTTTCTTTCCCACTCAAAGAGTTCCTTTTGCTATTTCTTGCAGGGCTGGTTTAGTGGTCACAAACTCCTTTCATTTTTGTCCAGGAAACTCTTTATCCCTCCTTCTATTCTGAATGATAGTCTTGCTGAATAAACTATTATTGGCTGCATATTTTTTCCCATTCAGCACATTGAATATATCATGCCACTCTGTTTGGGTCTACTACATTTCTGTGGAGAGATCTGCTACTAACCATGTTTGTCTTCCCTTGTATATTAGGGGCTTCTTTTTTCTTCCTTCTTTTAGGATATTTTCTTTATCTCTATATTTTACAAATTTCAAATTTCAAATTTACAAATTTGTCTTGGTGTTGGCCTGCTTTTGTTGATTTTAATAGGAGTTTTCTATGCTTCCTAGACTTGGATGTCTATTTTCTTTCTTTTTAGTCTATTTTATCTTCTTTGTCACTTATTTGTTCCTCTGCTTCTTTCATCCTTGTGACCATTACACCTGGTTGGTTTTGAGTCTCAGTTACAGCATTTTTCATTTCAGACTGATTAATTTTTAGCTCTTTTATCTCTGGGGTAAGGGACTCCCTGGCATCTTCCATGCTTTTCTCAAGCCCAAATAGTGTCCTTATGATTGTTTCTTTCAATTTTCCACCAGGCATATTACTTATATCTGTTTTGATTAGATCCCTGTCTGTGACCTTTTCCTGTTCCTTCTTTTGGGATGAATTCTTCCATCTTGTATTTTGTCTAGGTCTCTGTCTTCTTCTCTGTGTTATAAAAGCCTATTGTGTTTCCTGCTCCTGAGAGTAATGGCTTTATGAAAAGAAGACATATACTTTCTTCTGCCTGACACTTCAGGGAGTGTCTCTGGTATGTGCTGCTTATACTCTGCTATTATGTTTTGGCTACTCTGTCCCTCAGATCAGTTGTCTGCAGAGGTTCTTCTTGCATCCAGTGTACAGTATTTGGTTCTTAGCCAGAATACAGTAAGTTTTAACTAGTTGTGCTCTGGTCTGTTTGTTAAAAGAGACTTGACATTATGTTCACCAGAACTGATGCCTTGAAGAACTCTATGGTCAGTAAACGTGGAGTGTGTAGAAGTTTCACCTGGTCTTCTAGGGAAGAAGACTGTTGCACTGGTTCTGAGGCACAATTGCCTGAGAAAAGCAGTACCAGCAAAGCACAGGGCAGTGGAGTTTGGTATAAGTAAGTTAGGCAGCCAGTTTTAGTGTTGTACTGTTTACTAAAGTTGGTTTATGCTGAGGGGCAGGGGAAGAAAATGGCACCAGCCAGCTCCTTTGTCTCCACAGAACGGAATCAGGACTTACAGCATTCAGGGAAACACTCTCAAAAGAGGGAATAATTTCCTCTCATGAGCCCCCAAGTGTTTTTTATTATTATTTTTTAAAAGATTTTATTTATTTATTTGACAGACAGAGATCACAAGTAGGCAAAGAGGCAGGCAGAGAGAGAGGAGGAAGCATGCTCCCTGCTGAGCAGAGAGCCTGATATGGGACTCGATCCCAGGACCCCAGGATCATAACCTGAGCCGAAGGCAGAGGCTTTAACCCACTGAGCCACACAGGTGCCCTCCCAAGTGTCTTATAGATTCCTGTTTTCATATTGTCTCTGTATTGCTTGACTGCCTGGAGTGGCAAAGTGCTCTCCAAGCGCTATCCCAGTCAAGCCTGCTCACTTTTAAAACTCCAAACTGTAAGGAACTGGTATGGTGGGGGCCTGTGTGGGTCTTTCAGAAGAGGATCTTGCCACACTGGCACCGATGTTTTCACAGAAAGGGGCAGTTGTGCCAGAGCTCAGGGGCATGGGATTTGAAGCAAAGTAGGCTGAATAGCCAGTGTCCAATTTAGCCACCCTCAGCAGATGCCTCTCTGCTTATCCTGCAGGGCAGGGAGGGGAAATGGGTTCCACCATCTCTCTCGTGTCCTGAGAGCTGGCTGCAAACACTGCCTTTCATAGATACACCCTAAAAAGAATAAACAGTCTCTCTCCATGCACCTTAGGTGATCCTCAGATCACACAGTTTGCCCTGGAGTTGCCTGTGTGCCTTCTCTTCAGGTGTAGGGCAGTGCCCTCAGGGCTCAATCCCAGCAAGGCCCACAGACCTCTGAAACTCCAGTCTTTGAACCCCACTGGTTGCAAAAACTCACAAAAATCAGCCCCTGTCATTATCCCAGGCAATGGCTTTGGGAAGTGTTCTCCTAGTGCATGTCCCTGTGTGTTCCAGTCTCATCTTTCTCTGCAACCAGGGCTCCTTCCCCTCTGAACGATCCATGATCCATTTCTCCCCCAAACTATATTTTGCACCTCCTACCTTCCTCACTGTGGCCTCTTCTCTCCCTGTAGTTGTGCAGTTTGTTCCATCAGCCCTCAGGTCAATTTCTTGGGTATTCAGAATGATTCAATAGTTATCTAGCTGTGTTCAAGGGTCAAGGCAAGCCCAGGGCCTCCTACAATCTTAGCTCCCTGTTGGTAATATGGATATTCTTAACAATATTAAGTCTTCCAATCTATGAATATGGGATGTCTTTCTATTTATTTGTGTCCTCTTTACTTTCTTTCATTAATATTTTGTAGTTTTCAGTGTGTACAAGCCTTTTACTTCCTTGGTTAAGTTTACTCCTAGGTATATATTTTTCTTTTAGACACCATTATAAATAAGACTGCTTTCTTCACTTCCTTTTTTGATTGTTCCTTGGTAATATATAGAATCACAAATGTGATTATGTTTTTATTTTATATGTTATGTTTATGCTGTGTATGTTGACTTTGCATTCTATCACTTTATTAAATTTATTTATTAGTTCTCAGTCTTTTGGTGACACTTAGGGTTTTCTATATATAAAATCTACCATCTACAGAGATAATTTTATTTCTTCCTTTCTAATTTGAGTGCCTATTATTTTACTTTCTTGCCTAATTACTCAGGATAGGACTTCCAGTACTATATTGGATAAAAGTGGCAAGAATGAGCATCCTTGCCTTGTTCCTGATTAGAAGAAAAACTTTCAGTTTTTCACTGGTAAGTAGAATGCTAGCGGTGGGCTTGTCTTGTTTATCTTTATTTTATGGAAGTGTATTCTTTCTATACCTAGAAAAGTAACAGAAAAGAGCAATAAAAGGAAGAATTGGTTTTTAAATGATAAGCAAAATTGACAAATGTTTCAGTAGACTAAATAAGAGGAAAAAAGAGAGAGAATGCAAATAAAATTAGAAATGGAAAAGGAAACATTACAACTGGTGCCACAGTAATGCAAAGGATCACAAAAGACTAACTGAAAAATTACACATCAATGTATTAGATAATTTGGAAGAAATTTATAAATTCCTGGAAACATACAACCTACCAATACTGAATCAATTTTAGAAAACCTAAACAGAAAAATCTAAACAGACCAACAACAGTAAAGAGACTGGATCAGTAATCAAAGACTTCCTAACAAAAAAAATTTAACCCAGGACTAAATAGCTTTACTGATGAATTCTGCCAAACATTTAAAGAAGAATTAATGACAATCCTTCTCAAATTCTTCCAAAAAAATTAAAGAAGACAGAACATTTCTAAACTAATTTTTGAAGGTGAGCATTACCCTGAAACTAAAGCCAAGGATACTATAAGAAAAGGAAATTATAGGCCAATACCCCTAATGAACATAAATGTAAAATCTACAACAAAATACTAACAAACCAGATTTAACAGGACATTGAAAGGATCATACACCATGATAAAGTGAGATTTATTCCTGGGATGCAAGGATGGTTCAAAATACACAAATCAATAAATACAATACACCACAAAAAGGTATTTAACAAGATTCACCATTTTTTCATGATAAAAATGCTCAACAACTTAGGTTAATATTTGATTGCAAAATCAGGGGTATTAATCTGGGGAGTGAGCAATCTGTAGAATTTTCACTACCACATTCTTCATGCTCCAAAATGTAACTTTCCTACATTCTGTTCTGCCACCTAGGGGAAATAACTTAAATTTTACTTAAGATTAGTGCTGATAAGAGCTTAGTAGAAACCTACTTCGAAATCTGAGTTTAATATATACCTTTCATGTATTTTGGTCATGGGAAAGGTTTGATGTTCTTTTGAAGCATGTTTTAAAATATTATACCTTCGGTTATAGTCTACTTTGTGTCCTCCTCTGAATTCCCTATAGCTGATAAGTGCTCCATTCCAGTTTTTTTTTTTTTTTAAGATTTTATTTATTTATTTGAGAGAGAGACAGTGAGAGAGAGCATGAGAGGTGAGAAGGTCAGAGGGAGAAGCAGACTCCCCGTGGAGCTGGGAGCCCTATGCGGGACTCGATCCCAGGACTCCGGGATCATGACCTGAGCTGAAGGCAGCTGCTTAACCAACGGAGCCACCCAGGCGCCCCTCCATTCCAGTTTTTAGAACACTGAACTTCTTTCCCATGTTTGGGGAGTTCCTCACCTTGTGAATATGTCCCACCATAAAAGCTAGAAAATGCTGGGTACTCACTTCCCTAGGCATCAATGCTATGACATATACACATGACCTAGATTCAGCCAGTTAAGTGCATCAGAGCTAGTGACTGGAGCAGCAAAAGTGATGAGGATCTCTCTCTTTATAACAATGATAATGGTTTCTGAAAATAATAAACCCCAGGAAAATTGCCAATTCTATTAACAACCTAACTCTATGATTTAGTTTTAGATGTGGTTTCTAGGTGTAGAGTTTGAGTCTTGTCTTCCAGCACCCCAATAATTCTATAAATTCCCAATATCCTTTTAATAAAGTCTATTTCTGTTTTCATCAGCCAAAGTCTGCTTTGGTTGTTTTCAACCAAGAACAGTGAGTTATATGAACACCAAATGTGCTAAGGGAGACTTTGAAGGAGTTAATGGTACTTAACAGGGAACCTGACTTACCACAGTCCATGTCTCAGGTTCTGAAAGAGTGGAATACAGCTTTGCCCCTGATGTATTTCTGCCACTCATCCAGGGACTTTAATTTGAAAGAATTTAGCTCTGCATTTGGAAATTGCCAATTTAATTCCTACTTTGTTTTTGTTTTGATATCAAGTCACTTTTTTTTCTATTTACATGACTAAGTGTTCAATGAATTATAAGCAAACAAAAATTGTCAATTTTGATATATTTGCATAAGAAATGAGTGTAATTATTTTATATTACATTCTAGTAAGATAAATTCATAGTCACAGTTATTCAGATGAAAATCATGCATATCTTTTCATTTAATGAAGTTTTGAGTCTTTCATTTAGAAGATTAAAATTAAATGCTGTATATTCTTAGGCAAGCCTTGAAAGTAGTTTCAAACAAGAGCACAGAAACAACAATAAAAGGCTAAAGTTTACATTATACCTAGTTTAAATCATTCATTTGGCTGCACCTATTCTTCAATTTCTCACTCTCTTCTTCTTTTGCTGTAGATCACATGGAACTAAAGAGAGCCCAAATATCTAATTGTGGCCACTTATCCAAAACTTTGAATGATGGGTAAAATTAGAGACAGACATCTCTTATAAATGAATGCCAATAGAAATTAAATGAAAAAGAGAAAGAACATAAAAGTCACACACCAATAATTATTGCTCATTGATACTACTTCCATCTTATTTTAGATATTGGCTAGAATAGTAAATGGTTAAGTTGTCCAGAATACATCTTTGGATTCTCTGTCCTGCTTTAAAACAAAGCCTAGTTCTGAATCTGGATGGTGGGTCTAACTGGCATGATTCTTCTGTCTTACACCTGGTTTATTATTAAATACAGTTTTAAAAGTCAAATTAAAAAAAATTTTTAAAAAGTCAAATTAAGATTAACAAATCCTTAGATTCGTTAATCCTAAAATTAACAAATCCTAACTAACTAATCCTAAAATTAACACATGTCACCTTTGTAGATTATGATTCCTCCTCAGCCTTTTCAAATGAAGGTTTTACCAGAAACACTATTTATTTTGTGTCAATTTAAAATTCATAGAAAACAGATTCCAGAACTCATTCTGTATCTGTAACTAGCTGTAAAAAAAACATTATTAGCAAGTCATTCCAGATGACTAAAGTTTTGTTAAATTAGATTCACTTAGTCTTGCCAATCTTGAGTGCAATAAATAAATAAGTAGTTTCTGAGCACTAACTATAGTGTATACATTTTCAGGATGTGTGTTTACATGCGTGAGAGAATGTGTGTGTTTGTGTGTGTATGAGTGTGTGCTTGTGTCCCATTTGCAATGTCCTTTCTCCTTGAAGGGAACTCCCCATTGCAAATATAATCGGTGGGATACCTTACGTCATGTCTCTCTGTAGGAGGCTGGACAGAGGAAGGTTATAAAATCTTTAATCCTTATTCTGCCCACTTTGCTGGTAGCCATATGCAAGGAATGAACCAATCACAATCTCCAAATCTACTCTTACTCACTTGATTTTGAGGTAGAGTAAGAGCACCTGTCTCCTTCAATATTTTATTAAGCTTCCTTTCTTTCTACCCCTCCTGCCCACTTGCACACATTACAAGTTTGATTCTGCAGCCTTTACATTACACTTTGAATTCTAAAAAGCTTTTTATTAAATTTATCTTTTTCTAAGGATGGGTAGAGATGGTTTCAGTTGCTTGCAATAAAGAAACGAAAAACCCAAGCACCCTGGGTGATAAACAGTTGGGTTTAAGGGATGGTATTGACCACTTATAATGGTGAAGATATTCAGGAAAAATAATTGTATGTGTAGGTGAGGGGCATGGAATAGAATGTTGATGCTAGGTTTACAAATACTGATTATCTAATACACCACACTCTTTCTATCTTTTTTTTTTAATAGCATTAAAATGACTCTATGAAAATATCTCTGTATTTTCTTTTCCGAGTAACCTCATCCAATTTTTAAGGTTAAAAAAATGACAGGTTTGAACCTATAATTTAGCAAACATGTGCCCTTTAAAAAAGAGAAAAATGAAAAACCAAACAAAAATTTATAAAATCAACATCGACTGCCATCACCGTTACATACAAAATTTTAGAAAAATGATTATGTTTGCATCCCCAGCCTCTTACAGTTGAGCTTATGTACTTTCACTGTTTAAATTTTACTTGTCATAAGTGAGAAGCTAAGTAAGTGAAAGTAGCTTTAAAAAGATTTGCACCCAGCATCATTGGATCAGAGTTGCAGACATCCAACTCAGGCTCATGAGCTTGCCTTCAGATTTAATTCTAGATGTCCTTTCTCTCCTGCACATGTGAATAAATAGGAAAATTATTTCCGTTAGCTAGATCTCTGGTTTAAGCAGAAATGCAATCATCATAGTTCCTAAGTGTTGTGTGTACACTCTCTAACTCAATTTTCTCAGCATTATTTAGACACGCTCACTGCTTAAACCTGATAGGAAGCCTTCCCGCCCATACCAATTAACCTAACCCTGCAATTTAGTTTTACCCAGTCGTCCTTGAATTCTCCCTTGTCCTCCTCTGTGCTGCTTATTTGAATTGGTTTGAATCCTTTCCCAGAAAGTGTTTGTAATCTAAAAATTGTCTTAATCTCCTTGGTCCAATTTTTCCTGCTCTTTAATTTCCCATGGGACCCAAGTGGATTTCCAAACTTTTCCACACATCACATGGAACACTATTTCTTAAATACAATTTTCTTTTTGTGTTTTGCCCACGGGAACTGGCATGCTAAAAACAGCACTCATCAGCCAAACCACAATAAAGAGCTTCTCTTACTCCTATTCTCATGGGGTTTCTAGATGTTTCTCTCAGTAGATCCAGAAAGGAAAGAAGAGACAAAAATATGTTAACTGTGAAGCTAATACCACTCTCTACAGGTTAGGCATTGAAAAATATAAATTAGATGAGAGGTAGGAAGTCAACAATGCCTTTGGAATGACAAATTCTATGGCTACTTAGTACCAGACTTAAATAAAGAAATGAAGCTTAGAGAGATCTTCAATTTGGTTCAAATAAAAAATTATTAATCCTGCATCACTTATCATAAACACAAAATACAGTCATTAGAGGGGATGAGTATATTTTCTGAAGATTTCATTTAGTACTTTGTACTCTTAGGTCATAATCTTTTTTTTCCCCCCCACAACTTACAAAAGCCTTAAGGAAAAATACTCATGAAAAGTTTAAAATAGATCCTGCTTCATAGTGGATTTCAAAGTATTGCAGAGACCTATCTATGTTGTGCCAACGAGCATTCATTCACCAATATTTATTAAATGTCTTGTATCTATCAGAACTAGGCCAGTTGTTAGGAATAAAAACAAAACAACTAGTAACACACAGCCCAGGGTCCTGGGGACTTCACAATCTAGTATATTGATTAAAATAAAGCCTCTATTATTTTATTTTTTAATTTAAACTCAATTAATTAACATATAATGCATTATTAGTTTCAGAGGTAGATGTCAATGATTCATCAGTCTTATATAATACTAGGTCATCGGGCGCCTGGGTGGCTCCGTGGGTTAAAGCCTTTGCCTTCGGCTCAGGTCATGATCCCAGGATCCTGGGATGGAGCCTCACATCAGGCTCTCTGCTCAGCAGGAAGCCTGCTTCCTCTTCTCTCTGCCTGCTTCTCTGCCTACTTGTGATCTCTGTCTGTCAAATGAATAAATAAAATCTTTTAAAAAAATACTAGGTCATCATCTTTAGAGCTTCTTTGATTAAACTTGAAGTGACAATATGGGCTCATCGGTGTAATTGGCTTATTTGGATACATAAGTTCATGATTTTCTGTATAAACACTGACAGATATTCATGTCACTCTATATGCATTCATATTTTTCTCATATTTCTCAACCTATTTTTATGTTGATATTCTCCATCCTGTAAACAAATTGAGACTTATAATAAGATATTGTAACAAACTAGTTAACTTGGGATTTAAGATCTGTACAAAATAGATTTCCTATAAAACTAATAACAAAGCAGCACAAAAATATATTGATATATCCAATTTCTCTTCAGCATCGTAATGATTTTAAGTGGTGTCTCTATAGTGTTATATATGTTAAGGGAAAATAGAGTTTAAATAACAAAAATACCCAGCATACTTTACTTCCATTTCTTCAAATAAGCTTCTTCCTGTTTTTCATAGTAAAACATGAAACAAAGGGAGCACCTGGGTGGCTCAGCCCTTAAGTGGCTCTCTTCAGCCCGGTCATGATCCAGGGTCCTGGGATCAAGCCCCACATCGGGCTCCCTGCTTAGTGGGAAGCCTGCTTCTCCCTCTCCTCCTGCTTGTGTTCCCTCTCTCTCTATGTCTCTCTCTGTCAAATAAATAAATAAATAAACATGAAACAAAGATCTAACAATAATAACTTACTGGACCCTGTATTTGCATAATTTCAGTTTGTCCCCAAATAACCTTATGCCTTAGGTATCCACATTACCTAGGTTTTATGAAGGGATTAAGTGTGGCCTAGCAAGAAGTGTTATTTGCCCAGAGTTATAGAGCTGGCAGAGCCAGTACTTGAACCCAGGTCTAGTGGTTACAGAGTCGAAGTTCTCAAACACATCTCATCTCCATGGAGAGCTGCAAATATTTCTATCTTAAATGTAAACCATACAAATCATAATCTCAAGATTAAATCTATGCCTAGTAGGAACAACTATACTATGCTATTCATCTTCAGCAATGGAGAAGCCATTCTCAGGTAGGACAGAATCTTTCCATATGTGAAGTAATGATTTGCATTTCTCTCTTAAAAAGTAGAGAAAAATTGAAATTTCCCCAACAGACATGACATGAATACTAATCTACACAGAGCTTTTTGCTTAACCTACAATTATAATAATCTTTGTGTCCAAAAGCCCCAGCTGTAAGACCAAACACACTTGTAAACAGAGACCTGGTAATTCAGTCTCTTTGTTGAGTTATATAACAGACACAGATAGTATGCATTTTAGATATACAGGAGAGCAGGTGGTTTGCATGGCTTACTTTTAGCATGCATGTGACTATGTGTGGGTGTTTGCAAGTGCCGGACACAGAGAAAGAGGGGAGTATTAAAAACCATCTATTCTCACAGAATTATTTTGCAAGTTGCCAAATGATACATATCTTTAAAGCATAGAATATTTGTAATCTCCTATTCAAAGAATCCCATGTATCCTATAATTCATGCATTAGTTTGATATTTTAAATATTTTTCTCCTTCATAAGTATGCAACCAAAATTACATACTCTGAAATTACTTTTCTTGAGATTGATTTACTGCTCCGATGCTTGCTAACTAGAAGAATATCAGAAATGTTGAGATAAATAGCTAAATATATTACAGAATATAGTGCTAAGCTAGGATAAACCTAGAACTATTTATATTATATTATCATATATTAGCAGTTGTCAGATTAAAGACAATTTATAAAATAATTTTTTCTCTGAACAGATATTTCACCAATAAATATTATTTTTTCTTTGTTAATGTCCTAATATATTTGAAAGGAAATTTTTAATACCCGATGTGTGTGTGTATGTGTGTATATGTGCATGTGTTTTATAAATCAGAGGCTACAAAATAACAGTCCATAGGCCTTTACTATTCTATGGAAAGGTTTTACTTGAATATAAATTTGAGTCATATGAAAACATAGTTGATCCTTAAACAACACGGGTTTAAACTGCTCAAGTCCACTTACATGCAGATTTTTTTTTTACTTTTCTTTAAGAGTATTTTCTCTTCCTTATGATTTTCTTAATGACATTTTCCTTTTTCTAACTTACTTTATTGTAAGAATACAGTTTATAATTGTCTTTATAAATTTAATTTATACTGTTTATCTTTTTTTTAAAGATTTTATTTATTTATTTGACAGACAGAGATCACAAGTAGGCAGAGAGGCAGGCAGAGAGAGAGGAGGAAGCAGGCTCCCTGCTGAGCAGAGAGCCTGACTCGGGGCTCCATCCCAGGACCCTGAGACCATGACCCAAGCTGAAGGCAGAGGCTTCAACCCACTGAGCCACCCAGGCGCCCCTATACTGTTTATCTTATTGGTAAGGCTTCCAGTTAACAGTATGCCATCAGTAGTTGAGTTTGGGAGCAAACTTTTATGTGGCTTTTTCACTGCATCAGAGGCCATAACCCCTAAACTCACATGTTCAAGGGTCAACTGTGCATTCTCTGGATGTGAGCACTCTCCTGTGCAAAATGCAATTTTTGGACAAAGTGATCTCTAAGTTCTGATTTGAAAGAGTATGAAATGCTGAATGTTGAAAATTGCTATCTGTCATTTTAAAATAAAAGGAATGCTCCCAGTTTCTACTAAAGTGATACCTTCCCTTGGTAGGGCTAGAGTCAGTAGGAGTGGATAGCAATGTTGTTTGCAACACTTTAAGGCAGTACTTTTCAAACTTCAGAGTGTATAAGAATCACCTGAGAACCCAGAAATGCACATTCTTGGTCTATACCCCCAGAGACTCAGACTAAACGAGGTCTAGAATATAAAGCTGAGTACTGTATTTGCATCTAACAAGCTTCCACATCATGCTGATGTTACTGGGCCATAGATACATTTTGAAGAGCACTCATTGACCTGAAGAAGAATCTCAATCATTCAAAAGGCATTAAACTCATACGACATACAAAAATTAGCACAAAATATAATCAAAGACCTACATATGAGAGCTATATAAAAAAAAGCCAAACATTCTTAGAAGCTATAAAAAACCATAAAACCTTAGAAGAAAACACATAAATAAATCTTCATGACCCCAAATTACATACCATCAACAACAAAACAAACAGTTAAAAAGATATCATCAAAATTAAAAGTTTTGCTTCAAAGAACACTAATAAGCAGGTGAAAAGAGAATTCATGGAACAGGAGAACATTTTTACAAATCATATATATGAAAAAGGACATTCACCTAGAATATATAAAGAACTCCTACAATTCAAAAGCACACAAAAATTTGCTCATGAATGTTTGTAGCAGCATTATTCATAATAGTCAAACAGTGGAAACAACCCAATATCCATCAAATGATGAATGGATAAATAAAATATGTTATATCCATATAATGTAACACTATTTGAAAATAAAAAGGAAATGAAGCACTGATATGTTATAAGAACTTGGAAAACATTATTAGACTTTGAAAACATTAGAGAATTCAGGTACAAAGAGGCACATATTATATGATTCCATTTATACAAAAATGCCCCAAATTAACAAAGCTATAGAGACAAAAAGTAGATTAGTAGTTATTTAGGGCTGGGGGGGGGGGGAATAGGAAGCTTCTGGAGATGTCTGCAAAGGAATATGGAGGGTTTTTTGGTAATAATGAAAATGTTCTACAACTGATTGTGGTGATGGATGTACAACTCTGAGAATACACTAAAAACATTGAATTATACATGTTAAATGGGTAAATTGTATGTAATGCAAATTATATCTGAATAAAGCTATTTTTAAAAGCGTTAAATGTTTGTTGAGCAGGTACTACATTTTGAGCACTGTCTTCTCCCTCTTTTTAACTTTGAAAATATCAAATTAAATAGCAATTCCTTTGGAACATTTTTCTAACTTTCCCTTTTCTCAATGACTTGATTTGATGCTTTAGCTAAATGCTTTCAACACACCTCTACTTCCCTTTCAGAGCCCGTGTGACACTTTGATGTGATAGATTATTTAACATCCTGTCATCCCTTTTAGATTCTAAATTCCAGTGACCATGAATATTTTGTCTGCTATGTTATCCCCATAACTTAACATAATGTTTGGTAGAGTTGGTGCTTAATAAATTATTCTCAAATTAATGAACAAAAGGCTCATGGTCTTATGGGACTGTAAATCTCCTTGTTTATGGTCTTGTAACACTTTGGCGGCAAGAGGTGAAGAGAATGTCAAGCACTTCCTCTGCCATTCGCAGGCATAGAGCAGTGGTTATTGCGGAGCCAAAGCAACTTTTGTTACAGTTGATGAGGGCACCAATGGAACAGCTTAAAAAGGAGTATCCGATTGCAGAAGATTTAGACTAAAATCCTTACCTTTCTTTGTTGTTGTCCTTTAAGCTGTGCAGCTCTTGGCAGGTTGCCTCACCCAGGTGAATTTCAGTTTCCTCATCAGTAAGGAACTGATAATGATATTCGCTTCTACTTTCCTGTTTGGGTAGTTTTGAAGAACAAAGAAGAGAACTCAGGCATTAACTTCTTGCAGAGATGCAAAACTATATAAATATAATTCACAAATGGTATAGCATATTCATAAAGAATTAAAAACATGACAGTTAATAAAAGACATTTGTTTAGATCAGAACCAAACAGCAGACATTCTTGCTTGCCTACACAATAGCCATTTCTCCTTGCTAACAGAATTCCAATTTTGTTTGAGCAGCCATGTGCCCTCTCCTAGGAAAAGAATTACTATTGATCTAAGCAAATCATTAAAATTATATTTCCCTTACCTACAATTGGTGCTGGGATAGACATTAATTCAGTTCTGGCCAATGAAAAATAAAGTGAATTTAATATGTGCTTCAGGGAAAGATTTTGCTTCTTGAAAAGAGGCACACAAGGGAAAAAACCCTTTATATCCACCCTTCTTTCTTCCTTTGTGAGATTCTGCTCTATAAGGACCTCAGGCAGAGTGCTGCTGCTGCCAACTTCCAATCACGAAGGAAGGACCAAGGGAAGCACGGGGATGCTCCAGCAACAACGGTCACTGATCCATAGACCTTGGAACCACTGGCCACCAGTTTTTGCCATGTGAAGTGAATCACTGCCTTCAATAGGGAAGCTGTGGGGTGCCTGGGTGGCTCAGTTGATTAAATTTCTGCCTTTGGCCCAGGTCATGATCCTGGGATCCTGGGATCTAGCCCTGCTTCAGGCTCCCTGCTGTGTGGGGACTCTGCTTCTCTCTCTCCCTCTGTCCCTCCCCCTTCTCCTGTGTGCTCTCTTTCTCAAATAAATAGAATTTTTTAAAAAAATGGAAAATAAAAATATGGAAGCCATTACCACTGGGGCTTTCAAAAAATTGTTTTTGAAAGTGTTGTTAGGGATACTGAGCTCTTTGGGAAAATGCAGTGGCATAGTGACACAGGGAAAACTAGGGTCTATCATTAGGCCTTCCTCTGCTATGTGGAGTGGTGGCAGTCCAATGTCTCCTTGCATTTTGCCACATTAGAGCTGTAACAATAGGCAATTAAATCCTTTAAAATTGGAAAACTTGCTCTCGAAATTAGGCAGATTAATTGAAATGATAAAAGGTATTTTTAAATGTTCGTGTCTAAGTACTTGTCACACTAATTTGATAAAAGAAAAGAAGACAAAATACAGGAAAAAAGAGGATGAGTTTTTCAAGCCTGAAAAATTTGCTGATTTCTAATGTAGATTCCTATAGGTTCTTGACAGTTTTAAACAAGGTACAATGTATAGGTGAAGACTAATTATGCAATTTTCTGTGTGGCTTCTGTAGCCTTGCTGTCCCAACCAACACCTGTCTCTGTTACTAGAGTAACAACATTAAAGCAGCTATCAGACCCAGGAATGCATAAGGAGGCACAGGGACACACATTTACACACACACACACACATACACACACACATTTACTTATGACAGCTCTTCCTTTATCTCACTGAAGAAAGTTAGAGTGATTTCTAATCGATTGGATTTCTTTGGGGTAAGAGGGGTACTTTTATTGAAAACATATGGGGCATCTGGTTAGCTGAGTGGGTTAAGCATCTGCCTTCAGCTCAGGTCCTGGGATCAAGCCCCATATTGGGCTTTCTGCTAGATGGGCAGCCTGCGTCTCCCTCTACCACTTGTTCTCTCTCACATGTGGGCTCTCTCTCTCTCAAATAAATGAATAAAATCTTTAAAAGAAAAGGAAAGAAAAGAAAATGCATAAGTGCTATTAGTTAAATAGACCACCTAGTGGAAACTCAGACAATAGATCTTAATGCTTTTTAACACTGTGTCTGGAAAAAATAACTATTGACACAGATTTTTCTTTTTCTTTTTTTTATTTTAATAAACATATAATGTATTTTTATCCCCAGGGGTACAGGTGTGTGAATCGCCAGGTTTACACATTTCACAGCACTCATCATAGCATATACCCTCCCCAATGTCCATTTGACACAGATTTTTCAATGAATTTATTCCTCTTCCCTTCAGAGATAAAGCAAAAGCAGTCTCAGCCTTGGTAAGCATAGGTAAAATTAAATGATTTTTAAGATACAGTAGTGAGTCATTTGTCTAAAAATGTTCACTCTAATTTCACTGATAACAAGGCTCTTTGCCTTATTCATATTTGAGTTCTCAATACTAGGTAAATTCATGGCACAGAATAGTGGCTCAATAAATTTTTGTGGCATAAATGTTTGAATGAATGAAGTCAAACTAATTCCCCAAATTTTACCACTTCATTTCTTTCTAGATTAGGAACATTGCATTTTTGTAAAGAATCTTTCAAACTATATGTATTATAATATTTTGAATCATGAGGGCAGATTTAACTGCATAATTTAGATCATCATAAACTAGAGTGAAGAACTTGTTATTTTTTATTTATAAGTGTTACACATTTATAAGCCTACAGTAGGTAATGTGTGATCTCCCACAGGATTCCAGGACATTGAAAATAACTCACAAACCCTGTAATACCTGAGCAGTCTACTGCATGTGCAAAGAATCCTAGGCTGAGGGTCATTGGTGTGGTAATGGCCTGTCCTGGAGATTATACTTTGACCAATAAAAATGGTTCTCTTGCATTTGGTAAGGCCATCCTCTTTATCCAAGCCCACAGCTTCAGGTAAGACTCCTAGGAAATAATAAAAGAGTAGCTCAACCATCTAGACACCAGTATGGCTTATGCAGTCCTGGAATAGAAGATGCCATAGCCAAATGACCACCAATCCCATGTCATTTCAGCATATATAGTGTTTCCTATATCATTTCATCATTATCATTATTATTTTTAACAATAGACGCCCCATGGGGCGCCTGGGTGGCTCAGTGGGTTAAAGCCTCTGCCTTTGGCTCAGGTCATGATCCCAGGGTCCTGGGGTCGAGCCCTGCATTGGGCTCTCTGCTCAACAGGGAGCCTACTGCCTCCTCTCTCTGCCTGCTTCTCTGCCTACTTGTGATCTCTGTCTGTCAAGTGAATAAATAAAATCTTAAAAAAAAAAAAAATAGACGCCCTTTATTTTTTACCTATTATGCACTAGGTGCTATGTTAGGTGCTTCATAAATGTGGGTCAGGGTCATATCTCAGATATATCCCGAGGACAGCATTCCCCTTCCTTCAACCTATTCCAAAATAGAAACAAGGACTCAAAGAAAGCACTAGCCTAATGACACATCCTTGACTAAAAAGGGACTGTGTCTCCCCTTAAATACCAGACAAATCATTCATCCCTCTGTTTCCCTTTTATTTCCTTTCTAGATCATGGACTCTGTGCTTTTATAAAAGCAGGGCTTATGGAAGAGCTAGGAAAAGACAAAGCAGGGAGAAAAGTGAAGGACTCTGAGTAGCCAAAGACAAAATAAGTTTCCATTCCAGAAGATGTCGGAGTAGAGTGGAAAGAACAACTCTCCGAATTTCCTAGAGAATGGAAGACCAATTTTCTAGGCATTCCACTATCCCAACAGTCCCAGTCACTTGTAAGTCCCTGAAATAAGAGTGTCCAATTTGGGGAAAGTTATGTAGTTCTCCCCACTTTCTCTGAATTAAGAGACGTTGGTCCATATGATATTTAGAAGGGTTTCATTAAAAACTATTACCACGTCTACATATCCCATGAATTTACCTGGATTACATACTTCTATAGGACTAGGATGGTATATAAGGGCACAGCAATTACCTTATTAATCAACATACTCAATAAACTAAGGTGTCCTGTTCATCAAAAACATACTTAATAAATGCAAGTTCATTTAGGTGAGAAAAAGCACAGGCATCTGAAGCTCCAGTAAACTTCAGATGGCAATAAGATTGACAAATGTTTACAATCCATTTTTGTCCTCTGCCATCAAAATAAACATCAAACTCAAGCTGTCATCATTTTGTTCCTAAATCATATAAAATGTTAACAAGCTAACAACTTTAAAAACTAAACAAAGCACAGAGCGTCTGTTATTAGGGATGCTCCCAGACACTTAAGCCTTTTTTACTAGTTAACTAAAGGAATTGAAATCTGACTTTTATCATTTTTACCCCTCTCTCTAAGACATAAAGTACTACTTAATAAAGTTTTTCAGGTTTGTCTACTGCATAATTTGTGACATCATTAATCACGAAGGAATTGATTATTTTTGCCACCTAATTAGTGAAACAAACTTCCACTTAGCACCTTGCGCTGAAAACGTGTCAGCACTTCATTACACAGATATTGGAAACTGCAGTCTGGTTGCTATGGTGACAAGATCCCATGGGGATTTCTGTGTTTAGCTGACACCTCTAGATCAGAGAGAATATGATTAAAAGGAAAGAATCTAACTTAAAGCACTTTTGTGCTGAAAACACTGCAAAATCATATTATTTAAACTGCCAATTTCAAATAAAATGATTGTATAAGTCTCCATAGAAATAAACTTTTTTTTGTATTTCATTATCTTTGGACTTTCATTTTTTTTTTACTTTGAAGATAAAAATCATTATTGTAGAAACACTCAGACCATAACCCCAATTGTTTCAATATTTTATTGGTTATAGTAATGTATAAATCATGTTAGAAATCAGAGTGAAGCCAAAGCAAAAAGACAAAAGATGTATGGCCTTAAAACAATAAATAAAGCAGAAACATAGATTGCTTTATGTTAATATGATTCTGTGACAGTAATTGGCAGGGAAGCTCGTTAAAAAGGCAATTCATTTAAAGTTATAGCTATTTGGTTAGATGCCAGATTTTCTCCTGTTCATCCTTTATGCTATCCCTCTGGATTTATTCACAACACTTTATTTTTACAATTTGACATATATAATGGAGCTCTGGGGTCAATATTAAAATATAGAAAATATTCCAGTCAACCAATAATTATGGAGCCCTCACCTATTCCAAAATAAATGCAACCTTTTCTTATTTTGATACTTTAATCCTCCTTTCAAAAATGTCATCAATCTCAAAATACGCAATGACTTACTTGAACACACAATTCAGCACCTAAAGAAGAGATAATCCTGGGGCACCTGGGTGGCTCTGGTGGTTGGGTGTCCAACTCTTGGTTTCATGATCTTGGGGTTGTGGAACTGGGTCTCCAGATAGGCTCTGTGCTCAGCATGGAGTTCTCTTGAGATTCTCTGCCTCTCCCTCTGCCCCTCCCGACTTTTGCTCTCTCTCTCTCTCTTTCTCTCAATAAAATCTTAGAAGGAGAAGGAGAAAAAGGAGGAGGAGGAGGAGAAGCAGAAGGAGGAGGAGGGGAAGAGAGGAGGGGGAGGGGGAGGAGGAGAAGGAGCAGGAGAAGAAGATGACAATGACATAACCCTGCATAGCCTTGGGAAGTTAAGAGTCTGGCTTTTGTCAAGACTAGGGTGCCATTACTGAGAGAACAATCAAGACCCAAGAGATGGAGAGAATCCTAGGATGCATATAGCATGTGCATAACAAGTGTCCTTCAGAGCACATAATGCCAGCAAAGTGTGGCAAAGAGAGAAATCACTTGGCGGTTAGAGCCCCAAACACTGAGTCCAGGATGGCTCTTAGTAGCACAAATGATCTGAGATTTAATTGCAGCAAAGATCTCAACCTTGGAAAAAGTAAGATATTGGGCAGGAAACCAAAGCATTAACATAGCTACAACCTAGTTTAGGAAACTGTTTTAGAAAGTACCTGATTTCCATTGATGCAGAATCAACAGGAACCAATAAGTCATATTGATGTCCCAGGTGACACAGAAGAGTTAGCTCTGCCACTGAACATGCAGATTTAAAAATAGAAGAGATAACTCTTCAGAGAATCTGACCATAAAATATAGTAGACTATACTCATGAATATTGACTCAAGAAAGCCCTTAAAGAACCATAAAAGTGTGTTCATAAAAAATCATTATACAGAAATCATTTTGCCAGTCTGAATAATGATTTAGCAGAATTATAAAGACAGAGAGACCCTTTCCACGTGACTTTAAGAGTAAATAGCAAAGCTGTTACCATAAATTATCTTGCTGGCCTCAACTTCTCTGGAAGCACAAAAGGTAAATAATCTTCTACAATAAAAAGATAAAAGCAGTCTCTGGTACTCCAGATCCCATTTACTCAAAGCAAAATAACATGTATTATATTTTATACATTTCTCTAGAATTCTTAATTAAGTCAGTAGTAGCCTCATATATTTGGTATAATACGCCCAAGGGTTACTTTGAGTATCAATGGCTTTGCTTTTAGCTGTATTTATGCTAGGCAGAATCTCTCCTAAGTACTATCTGGATCTCTCAACTTCACGACTGGAGCAGTGGCACATGGGTTTACAGCTGTGGAGTAGATTTAAGTTTTTTTGCATGAATCATGAATAAGTATCTGAGCTTTAAACTTTATCATTAGACATGTATTAACTCAATTCCTACTTATCACTAAGGCTACAGACAAATATAAAGGTGCAAGCTGGTTTGATGTTTCATTAAATCGTTTATGTTGAGGTCATTTTAGAATCACATACAGTTTTAAGAATTAATATAGGAAGATCCTGTGTATATTTAGCCAGTTTCACACAATGGTAACATCTTAATAAAACTGTAATACACTATCCCAGCTACAGTATTGCCATTGATACCATTGAGTTATAGAACATTCCCATCACCACAAGGATCCCTCACGTTGCCTTTTAAAGAAAGATATTCCATTCACAACCCTACTCCCTCGTCAGTTTCTGAAAGCCACTAATCGGTTATCTGTGTTCATAATTTTTCAAAAATGGTATATAAAAAGAATCATGCTGCATGTAATATTTTGGAATTGACTTATTTTATTCAATATAATTCTCTGGAGGCTTATCTAGTTTTCTGCATGCATCAGTAGTTTATTCCCTTTTCCATGGTAAGAATGTACCACAGTTGTCTAACCATTTATTCATTGAGGACATCTGGATTATTTCCAGTTTTTAGCTACATCTCCAAAAGTGATGTATAAGGCATCCATTACTTGGCATTCTTGCCAACATTTGGTGTCATTACTATATTTTATTTTAGCCATACCGGTAAGTTAATAGTGAGAGCTCATTGTGGTTTTAATTTTCCTAAAATCACATGATATTGATTATCTTTTCATTATCTTATTTCCATCTTCTTATATCCTTCATGTCTTCTGCGAACTTTGTAACTGGACAAAATTGTTTTGTTTTGTGTTTTTACTGTTGAGCTTTGAATGAACTTTGTATTCCAGATTCTAGTCCTCTGCCTTATATGCAGTTTGCAAATATTTCCTCCAAAATTGTTTGTAGTCTTTTCTTAGCAGTCTTTCACAGCAAATTTTTTAATTTTGATAAAGTTCAATTCATCAGTTTTTTATCTTAGGTGTCATACTTTCAATGTCAAGTCTAAGACCTCTGCCTAGCTCTAGATCCTGAAGATTTTCTCCTATGGCTTACTTCTAAAAGTTTTATATTTTTATATTTTACATGTAAATCCATGATCAGTGTTAACTGGATGTTTGTACGTTGTATGAGACAAGTTGAGGCTCATTCTTTATCTGTGCTATTCATTCACTCCAGCACCATTTGCCTGAAAGTTATCTATTCTCCCTTGAATTAATTTACTACTTTGTCAACAATTAGTAGCACATATTTGTGTGGGACTATGTCAGTCTCTATTTTGTTCCATTGGTCTCTGTGCTTAACCTCTGCCAACACCAAATAGTTTGGAATACTGTAGATATATAAAAAATCTTGAAATCAAGTAGACTGACTCCTCTCATTTTATTCCTCTTTTTCAAAATTGTTTTAGCTATTCTACCCCTGTTGGCCTTCTACTAAATCTTAGAATAATTTTGTCTACATAAGAAATCTGGCTGTGATTTTGATAGAAATTCTGTTAAGTCTGTATATCCATTTAGGGAGAATTAAAAGAAAATGTTATTCAGGAAATCATATCAAATTCAATCATCATCTCAAGAATACAGAAGTGGTTTCTACACCAATGCGCCACAATCTAATATGCTGTAAGTCATTATGTCCATGCTGAGATGCTCCACAGAACTCAGCTAGGCATGAGGGAGAAGGCTAGGAAATCTAGTTTCTCCTGGCTCTAGCCTAAAAATATTCATAAGTAGCAGTCCCATTTAAAACTATATTATATATTGGTATGTGTATTAATCATTGCTGTGTATGAAATTATCCCTAAACTTAATTACTTAAAAAAACATGTATTTCCTCCTAAACTTTTAAGAGTCAGTAATGTGGGACACACATATGTGTGTGTCAATGGTTCAGGGTCATTTATAAGATTGCAATTAAGTTGTGAGCCAGTGTTGCAGTCATCAGCTTCCATGATGACTCATTTACATGTTGTTAGCTGGAGGCCTCAGTTCCTTACCATGTGGGACTCTCCATAATGCTATTTGAAGATCTTCATGACAAGGCAATCAGCTTCTCCGAGAACAAGTCATTCAAGGGAGAGAGAAAAGAGGAAGCACCAAAACCATTTTTTACCTGGTCACTCACTATCACTGTTGCCATATTCTATTTTCTAGAAGACAATCAGTAAGTCTAGCCTACCCTCAGAGCAAGAAGAATTAGACTCTACCTTTTGGAGGAACAAACCCACCAGAGAAGTACACATAAGATGCCATTTTTGGGGACATCTGAGTGGCTCAGTGGGTTAAGCCTCTGCCTTCAGATCAGGTCATGATCTCAGGGTCCTATTACCAAGGCTCGCATCGGGCTCTCTGCTCAGCAGGAAGCCTGCTTCCCCTTCTCTCTTTGCCTGCCTCTCTGCCTTCTTGTGATCTCTCTCTCTCTCTGTCAAATAAATAAATATAACCTTTTTTTTTTTAAAATATGCCATTTTTTAAAAGAAGTGTTTCACTAGTTAAAAAAAGAAAATATTTTTCTAAGTTAACTTCATGAATGTACATGACAATTCAGTATATCACCATTTAGCCTTCATAAAGCTTATTCTTGATAATCTTTAAGCAGGGGAACAAAGGAAATTTTTAAAAAAGTTATCAACACAATAATAGTCTAATATTTGACTAGAAATTACATAAATGTTAGATGACATTTAAATGCTGTAAGAATTTCCTTATCTCCTATCAAGATCTCATTAGTGTTTTATATGTTTCAATTGAAATATACAGGACACCCTAAAGAAGTATGAACTATGAATGAAATGTAACCTGGGCTTTAGATAATCATACTGTGCAGACAAGAGCTAATTGTTAATGCTAATATCTTTCATAAGATCAGTGATACATACTAGCTCCCAGTTGCTTTTTTTTTCACTGACAAGTACTAAGTTGCTTTTTTTTTTTTTTCCTGACAAGTATTAAGTTTAGATATATACCCTATGGTTTATTTGAGCACTAACAGAATTATAAATTGACATCAGAGTGAACACAACTGTAAAGATCAAATGGAAAGCTAGTTTACCAATCCCAATAAGAATAAGCTTCTAGGTTTCTTCCACTACAATTTTCATCAACTAACTACTAAGAAAAAAGGAAAGAAAAAGTGTTTGTGGCAAGCTTTGCAAGACAGTTTTACATACAACCTGATGCACATGTACTCACACACAATGCATCTCTACACTCCATGTCCACATGTAGGCACAGAGATATATATGCACACTCACTTGTCTAATCTTCATTTTTCTCATGTGTACAATAGCAATAAAAATAGTACGTGATACATAAGACTGAAGAGAAAATGAAATGATATATGTAAAGCACTTAGCACAATGCTTAGCAGATGGTTAGTGTTCAATATATGTTAACTATTTTTGTTACTGAAATGGAATTATCACAAATACGGCCTTCCTGTGATTGCAAATAGGAAAAGAGAAGTTAAATAGCATTAAGTTTCATTCTAGTATATATCATATTAATAAATTTCTCAAACATAACTATTCTATTTCTCCTCTATTATATTACTATTTTTAAGACTCAAAGTCACCCAGCTAATAAATAGACAAATAGGGATTTAAATCCAAAGTTTCCTGATCTTTCTACTACACTACATAGATTGAATAGATGGTCTTCTGGTACATATTTTTAAGTGCATCTTTTTGTAACCATCCAATGATGCACAGGTTTTCATATAACCCTCATTATATAGACATAATATATTCGGATTAGATATGTGAAGTCCTCAGGGATAAGATCCACTCTTACTGCTTTCACTATCCCCTTCCCCATCCCTTCCCCAACATAATCTCTCAGGACAATGCAATTCTATGTACAGGTAGTCAATAAATTCATGCTTTATAAGACAATAAGTTACTTCCAGCACCTACTTGTAATAGCTGGTTGTGACTACAAACATTTATCTTTGACAGGAAATTGATCCAGATATTTAGTAGCCAAGTAGAGTTTGTGAATGTGATAGTCAAGTGAACATATGACCTGTAGGTGCCTGAGTATTCTGAAGTTAGTTTTCTCTTCAGTGAGTGCAAGCTTTGCTATACAAATTTATTCATGTTGGTATTTCAAATAAATGGAAAGAAGAAAGCCTTTCTCTTAGACTTAAACTCTATTCAAAACCAGCAAACTGACTACAAAAGAAAGATACCTAATGAAGATTATAGCTCACTGGTTCTCAGAAACGAAGAATGAAGTATATGAATGGAAAACACATTTTAGTTCCTATATGGATAATAACTTCTGAGGAATTGAAGGATAGGAGATTCTTTTTGATTGTTTGTTTGTTTTTTTTAAGATTTTATTCATTTATTTGACACAGAGAGAGAGATCACAAGTAGGCAGAGAGGCAGGCAGAGAGAGAGAGGGAAACAGGCTCCCTGCTGGGCAGAGAGCCAGATGCGAGGCTCGATCCCAGGACCCTGAGACCATGACCTGAGCTGAAGGCAGAGGCTTAGCCCGCTGAGCCACCCAGGCGCCCCAGGAGATTCTTATGAAACAACAAATTATAATTGTCTCTGATGTCCTTGATCATAAAGTGTAATCCAACAGATCATTTCCCAAACTAAGTTGGTACTTCAAGATAGAGTCGAGTCCTCTGGCTGTACTGAGTTCTCAAGAAGAGACTAAGTAGAAATGAGAGCTGGATAATTGTCTGGAGAGACTTCTGGAGTGGGGATCCTATTAAATATGGTGAATTTTAAAGAAGTTCTGACGCTCTGTTCCACCCAAGTAATGTGCTTTAGAAGTTTGTTTGGACTCTTTGGACCAGAGGACCTGAAAAGGAATTAAAGAGTGTAATGGAAATCTCTTTTATTCCACAAGATGAGAAACACCAGCCTTAGCAATAATGAAGTTCGTAAGCAGAAAAACCCATCTCAGGGATCTAGACTCCAAAAAGAATCTTAAAAGTTGCTGTCTAGTTCACTACTCAATCAAGTCTCTCCAGATAAAGAAGGCTTATGTACTTAATATACTTAATGGACTCCAGAAGTTCAACCTAAGTACCAGGGAGCAAACAAAGGAAAAAAAGCAAGCCAGGGGGCGCCTGGGTGGCTCAGTGGGTTAAGCCGCTGCCTTCGGCTCAGGTCATGATCTCAGGGTCCTGGGATCGAGTCCCATATCGGGCTCTCTGCTCAGCAGGAAGCCTGCTTCCCTCCCTGTCTCTCTTTGCCTGCCTCTCTGCTTACTTGTGATCTCTCTCTGTCAAATAAATAAATAAATCTTAAAAAAAAAAAAAAAAAAAAAAAAAGCAAGCCAGTAGATACAGGGAAAAACAAACAGAAGGCATAGAATGAGGGATTCTTAGTGAAATAGAACTACTGGGAAAAAAAGACAGTGATTTGCACAACACAGAAAAAAATAATGAAAGCAATTAACAACATTCAAAATCAGCACATAAAAAAGTTTGTGTGGGAAAAAAGTGATATATAACTATAAAATACAAAAATTAAGACAAAGTGAAGAGACCGTGTTGCAATCCAAATTAGTGGCCTGAAAGATTAAGAGGAGATATAATGCAAAAATAATGAGATGGGAAATATTAAGAAAACATTACACACTTGGAAGATGGATTTAGAGTACTACCTAAAAATAATAGGTGGTCCAGGAGGGGAAAAAAAAAAAAAAAAAGAATACCTAGAAGAAAGATCATAAGTAAATTGAAAGAAATTTTTCCAAGGAAATTTTTCAAAAAAAAAAAATCTGTAACTAAAAATACAAATGTTAGGGCAGAGATCTCAATATTAGAGGAAAAACTGAGAGTAGGGTAATTAACTTTGCATTATATATAGTTTAATTTAAATGGATAATGATATAGTGGCTCAAGGCTAAGAGTATGTAATTTAGGATTAGCATAGAAAAAGATTCTTAGCAGAGAAAAGACATATTGCTGGGGAAAACATAATATTAATCTGGAACTAAAAATACTAAGATATATCTAAAAAAAGTAAAGCATTAAAATAAGGTAGGATGCAGAGGTAGACTATTCTCAATATCTCTTCTTCTTGGAAAATGGGGACACAATAGAAAAAAAGTTTATTATGAGGAGGAACTACTTACAAATTACTTTCATGTAATAGTTAAGTGTTTTCTACTATTAACAAAGTTCAGTAGACAACAGAGCAACGAAATGAACGATAAAACTTCAAAATAGCAGAAGAGAGAGAGGTAAATAAAATTTATCTAAATACCAAAAATAAAAAAAGAAATAATAAGCAACTTGGTCTATCCAGCAAAAAAATGAAATGGAAAGAGTAAATAATAATATAAAATAGACATTAGATATACATGAACCAGAAAAAATAAAATCTGTTATACCCATTGTTATGTTTAATGTAAATATTTAAAACTTGAAATGGAAACAATATTATAAAAGGAGAAATTGAAACATGATTGATCCTGTGTGCTGGTAAAGGGTCATCATCAGTTCCTATGGGAAGAAGAATCAGAAATAAATGAAGCCCACTTTCATCCTTTATATTTAGAAGACCTCAGGAATTCTTTTACAAAAGACATTGGATAAAAAGGAGGAAGGGAGGGTATAAGAAAGGAAGAAAAAAAATAAGTCCTATCTCTCTGTTGCAGTCCACTATTTATGTTCAATTGCTAAACATAGAAAAGTTGCCATTTGTTATTTTGAATGGCTACCATGCTCTTTGATTTAGAGCATGTCCTTTGTAACTAGGAAAATGGTCCTGTCTCTTAGCCGAAAGATATACTGAGGGAGTGCTTAATCAAACGATAAAGAATAGGAATGCCTTTTCTCTAGATCTTGCTGTTTCCTGGTAGATTATCTCAACTGCCTCTATTGCTCTGATCCTCCGACAAGAGAGCCAACAATGTTCCTATGGAAATAGTCAATCCCAGATTTTCCTTTCTACCTCCACTCAACCTATATCTGAAGTGTTAATTTGTTAGGGCAGTCATTCCAAAGTACTACAATCTAGGTGGTTTAAATAACAGAGATGTATTTTTCTCACAATTCTGGTAGCTAAAATTCCAAGACCAAGGTGTTTACAGCACTAGTTTCTTGTGAGGCCTCTCTTCTTTGCTGGTAAGTGTGTCTTCTCATAGTCTTGTCTGCCTGTCTGTCTGTCTCCTAAACTCTTTTTACAAGGGAACCAATTATATTGAATTAGTACTCACCCTACTGACCCCATTTTAATGTAATAACCTTTTTAAAGACATGGTCTCCAAAAACAGTCATATTCTGAGATACCACAGGTTAGAATTTTAACATATGAATTTAGAGAGGGACACAATTCAACCCACAACACCTTTCTTCTTCATAATTTCTTGATAAGGATTGGAGGGACAACGTTTCATTGACTCAATTCATTGAGCAGCTGTATTTTGGAGTTCATATTCCAGTTCTGCAGTATGTATGAGACTGCTTACAATCCGCCAGGGTCAAAAAATAATAGAATGAAATATTATCTCACCAGCTCACTTATACTCCTGAATGACCAGTTGTAAATTGGGAGTTCCTATGACCCCTTTCTCAGGTTTGATAATTTCCTAGAATGGCTCACAGAACAAAGATAACAGTTTACTTATTATTACTGACTTATGACAAAGGGTATATTAGAGGATACAAATGAACAGTCAAGTGAAGAGATACATAGGGTGAAAGGGTCCTAGGCACAGGAGTTTCTTTCCTCATAGAGTCTGGAAGTTACCACCCTCCCGCCACATGCGTGTGTTCTTGTTCATTAACCTGGAAGCTCTCCAAGTCCTTTGGCTAGGGTTTTTAATAGAGTTTCACTATGCAGGCAGGATTGACTAAATCATTAGCCATTGGTGATTAACAGCCTCTAGCTCCTCTCCCCTCCACAGAGGTCAGGGATCAGGCTGAAAGTTCCAACCCTTTAATCACATAGTTGGTTCCCCACACTCCTTTTAGCTCTATCAGTCCAGAGCTAGTTCAGGAAATGAGGGCAAAAACCAAATCTCTGTGCCAAGAACCCAAGACAAAGACCAAATATGTATTTCCTATTATATCTCAATAATCATACATGGAGAAACCTGAAATACATGATCTCTCTTCTTTAGAGGTATGGTGTTTCTCTTGAATCTTTTTTTTTTTTTTTTGGTCAATAATGATAACTTTTGGTTAAGTTGCTGGTGATTAAGTTTGTACTATTACTTTTACTATTTCAGAACAAACCTCACCTAGAGGGGATAGAAAAGATCACATAATCTGCTCCAGGCAAGCAGAAGAGGTCAGTGTTTTTGCACAAGAGATGTCTTTATCCATGTATTCATCCAGTAATTTTTTACTACCCATCACATTAGAAGCTCTCTACTAGCTGCTGAAAACTCAACTATAACTAAAACAGACTGCACTGGTTGGTCTTCTTGGCACTTACACTCTGATAAGGGGAGATACTATGAGCTGTACACCTTCTTCAGATCATATACATCATATAAGATGATAGAATGTTAAACTTGGGATAAAAAATATAGTATTTCCCACTCATTAAGAATCTGACAACTCTCAGGCTTCTACTAAAAAATCGTTGCTTCAGAAACACACAATTAAAAACTTGATTGCTGAATAAAATACACATTTCTCCAGAAAGACATACACATGCCCAATAAATGCATCAGTAACCATCAGGGAAATGCAAAACAAAAGCACAATGAGATGCCACTTTATACCCACTAGAACACTATCATCAAAAAGTAATAACAAGTGTTCTTAAGCATGTGGAGAAATAGGAATCATCTTATACTGCATTGTAAAATGGTGCTGCTACTTTGAAAACATTCTAACCGTGATTCAAAAAGTTAAACATAGAGTAACTATTTGACCCAGCAATGCCACTCCTACATATATACTTAAAATAATAAAAATGTATGTTCACACAAAAACTTATACACAAATGTTCATAGTGGCATTATTTATATTAGCCTAAAAGTGAGAACAACCCAAATACCCATCAACTGATAAACCAGTAAGCAAAACGTGGTATATCTGTACGGTAGAGTATTATTGCACAATACAGGAAATGAAGTGACAGATGCTACATGGACAAATCTTGCAAGTATGCTAAATGAAAGATATCAGTCACCACAGACTACCTATGATATCTCTTACATGAAATATTCAGAATAAATAAATCTATAGAGATTAAAAAAAAAAAAAGAACAGTGGTTTCCCAGGACTGGGATGTGGGGGTAGAAAAAAATTGAAGGGAACTGGGGAATAACTGCTAATGGATATGAGGTTTCTTTACAGGGTGACAAAAATGTTCTAAAATTGTGATCATGGTTACACAATAATTGAATCGTACATTTTAAACAGGTGAATTGTATGATATGTGAATTATATCTCAAAACTATTATTTTTAAAGTGCCAGTTGCTGTCATTTTAGTTGCTGTCATCTACTTCTTGTTGATAAGGTGTTAAACCAAATGGGAAGACAGGCACAAGTAGATAGTCATTACTGTTTTAAAATGATCACCCCAATGGTCAGATTATGCTTTTATTCTTTTAAATTTTCATCAAGATAATGGCTCATCACTAGCAAAGTTGGGTAAAGAATTGCCTTCTTCTAGCTTACAGAACCATGCTCTTTCCATTACATTTTCTCCTTATGGATTGCACAACTTCTAAAGGTGCCATTCACTGCACTATCTTGTGATAGTTCAGCACACAACATGAACAGCAACCCACAGTGATCCTGATTGGACCACTGTTCCAAAGGGTAGGAGAAGTTACTACTAAGTATTTGAACTTCCCAAAGGTAACATACATCCTGATTTGCTCACTGAAATTCACCATGTGCTTTGCATTCTATTTTCCCTTCCCAGGACCATGAAATCAGCATTAAGAAAAGCAAGGCATTTTACTGACACCCGCCTGTTACCTCTCTGAAAAGGAGCCAGTATGCTGGTAGGAGTCATGGACTGCTGTCTAGGTGAACAAACTTGTCTCAGTGATTTTCTACAGTCAAGCAACCCCAAGCAACCTCAAGTAACCTTCAAAACAAAACTAAATCTTTTTAGCTTAAAGTAATTTAAAAACAAAAAACAATGTATGATAGAATTTGGCAATTTGTTTCCCTTAATTTAATTTTCAAAGGTACAGACTAAAGGGGTGTTAAAATGCAGGGAACAACATTATAGAATTATCCTCACTCCCTGTAAGAGGTTATAAAGATGACATTGGTGAGCATTCCCTGAACCACTAAATTTTAATGCATGGGTGATTTCAGCATTTTTAGATGAAGTGTGTAAAGGGCTGATTTCCTTGAGATTTCACTGTGTACATAGATCATAAATGCACATCCTTGGTGTTTCCCTAAGGTCCTTATGTTATCTGTTTAGAAGGCAGTACATTATACACGTAAAATGCTGAAATCATGTCCACTCTACGCAGACTGTGAATAACTTTTTTTCCTGTAAACATTGATTCTTCTTCAAAAGTTTCAGTGAATTAATGATGAAATACATTTTAAATAACAGATTGCAGTAAATTAAAATGTATAAGAAATGGCTTGAAGAGATCATAAAGAAACATAAGTCTTTCCCCAACAACAGTTATAGATAAAATGATAAATATTACTTATATCTTTCATTAGAAATGTAATGTTTATTCCTAAAAGAACAGGTTGAACACAGAGACCATTTTTTAATACCCCAAGAACCAACATCAGAAAACAATCATGTTAACATTTTGGTGTATTTCCTCTTACTTTTTTCATATATAATTTGTTTGTTTAGCACAATATCAATTATATTTTAACCCTACTGTTATCCTTATAGTTTGAGTCCAAAGCATAATATTTAAGCCTGAATTATGCCATATTATTCACACACATGCACGCACACACACACACACCCCCACACACACCACCCAGAATTTTATCCAAAGGACAAGTCCTGTTTGCTCTCATTTACTTACTTTAGCCAGAATATGTATGTACTCCCTTGAAGCTGAAAGATTCCAGAAGAGCTACCAGAGTTCATTAGCCTGATCTAAACAGTTCCCAAAACAGATGCCTGGAGTTGAGTAGAAACTCAGAGAAGGAGAGTTGTCACTGTGAGTGTTGGAATTCATCATCATTTTGTACAGTTTCAATGCTAATACTTGGGCCTGGTACTTTTCTTTGGAGGCATGATTACCCTCCAGGCAGACCACTGGGTTTGTACAAGGTGGAAGAGAGGACAACCTTTCCCTCACTGTTGTGAAAGCTAAGGATGTTTCACACCAACATTAGCCTTGGATCCCAAGATGATAGCTATTTGGGTTCAGTCATAAAAGCTACTTTTGCTAGGACAGAAGCCTGGCTAGCATAGGACATTTATCTGTGTCACCATAAAAACACTTCCTTTTGTCTTATAGCTTTAAGCCAGGGAGAGCCCACTCATTCATTCTGTGCCTTTCTGCTTTAATGGAAAGTTTATCTCTAGAGTTATACTGTCCTCACCTGATCCCAGGCCTTACTTGGCTACCTCAGTCCAACTGGCTTAGAAGAAAGGGGTTAGATCTTGAACCTTTCTCTCCTAAACTCTCCTGGCCCCTTATATACATAAGCCCATCAATTTCAAGACAAACTTCAATGATTTCCCCAAGCAATAAAACAAAATTTTATTCTATCAAACAAATCACTGTCCTCAACATATAAGGCCACATCACATGGCAGTGAAGAATATGGGTTCTGAAGCTTTAAGGCCTGGGTTCAACTCTCATCTTTGCCATTTACTTTCTTTATGACCTTGGTCAGATACCATAAATCTTCTGTGCCTAGACTTCCTCATCTGCATCATTGGGACAATATCATTATCTTCTTCACAAGAGTGTTAAGAGAATTCAGGGTTAACTTATGTAATGCATTTGGAAAAGCATCTGGCATATAGTAAACACTAAATACATGCTACCTATGAGTATCCTATTTTTTTTTACTTAAGATTATGAATATTTGCCATGTTATTTTTGATGACTGCCTATTTTCTATCAAATGAATATGTTTATTCAACAATTCTCTTATAACCAGACATTTAGGTTTTTTTCAGTTTTAACTATTATTACTCTATGGACATAAATTTATCTTTGTACATGAGGTTTCTTATGTTTAGTGTTACATCTTTGAGTTGAAGTTTCCAAAATGGAAACAACTACATTAAGGAATAAACAGTTAACAGTGCCTGATAAATTTTGCCAAAATACCTTACAGAAACAGTCTATTTGTTTTCAGCAATTTTGACGCCAATTTAGTCCCAAACCTCAAAAGGTAGAATGTGAAGAAGAAAATAGACTCTTCCACAATTTTTTTAAACAAAATTTTCAAGCCTAACCTTCAGACTTTATTATGGGTCTTACCTGCCCTCATCTTTTACCCTGAGAGCAATAATACCATGCCAAACCGATACGTGGATACTGCAAGTCTCCGATTTGTTCTAGGACTTGAATTTAAACTTGGTAAAATGCAAAATGGTAGCTGGCCTGCAATACCAATACTCTCTGTCTACACACCCCTCAGTAAATATTGCTTAAACATTCATTGTATCAAAAGCCCTACAAAAGAATCAGAGGAAATAAAGGGATGGCAAAGAGACAAATAGCCGAGATAAATCTGAAATGCATAAATCAGGGCAGTAAATGAAGAAAGCTTAGAAAACCAAACCCGGGGGCACCTGGGTGGCTCAGTGAGTTAAAGCCTCTGCCTTCGGCTCAGGTCATGATCTCAGGGTCCTGGGATTGAGCCCCGTATCGGGCTCTCTGCTCAGCAGGGAACCTGTTTTCCCCTCTCTCTCTGCCTGCCTCTCTGCCTACTTGTGATCTCTGTCTATCAAATAAATAAAATCCTAAATAAAAAAAAAAAAAGAAGAAGAAGAAGAAGAAGAAGAAGAAGAAAAGCAAACCCATTCCCTGTCATCAGACTGTTACTCTAAAACAGCAGCAGAGTAAAATGGGTAATGAAAGCTCTGGGTTAGACTGCTTAATGTGTATATGAGGTCTATCACAAAGAATGTTTATTGTGAGCTAGTCTTAATATCAGATAAAGTCTCATGGAAGACGGAATCTAAGTCTTCATTTGTGGTACAGGGTGGCTGAATTAAATTGTCCCCTAACATTCCTCATAAAATTTTGTAATGGCATATGATCACCCAGCTAAACTACATTTCCTGGCAACTCTGGCATCTGAGTTTGGCTATGTGATAGAGTGCTGCTCCTGGGAATGTGAGAAGAAATTGAGTGTGTGATGCCCACATATTGCTTTTAAAAGGAGTGGGTGTGTACTCTCTAGACTTTTCTTCTTCCCATAGGTTGATATATGGTGAGATGTGGAGGATGTGCCTTGGTTACACATGTAAAATGTAAATATGTGGATGACTTAGCTGAAATGTTAAATGAGAATGGGATAAAGTTCAAAGCCCTGTAAGAGTAGGGTTTCTTTATTATAGCAACTTAAGCTGCACTCTTTCTAAAGTAATACAATTTCAGCAAAAGTCGGGTTTGTTTTTATTTGAATTTTTAAAAAGAACTAGCATGAAATATCTAAAAAAAAAAAAAAAAACATTCACTGATGACTTCTGCACTGTTTAATGATCTTACCCTAGCTATTTGGACTACTGTCAGCCCACCACCTTCATAGTTTGCCTTAACTGTATAAAGCCACCTTACCCATGTTCACAGCCTAAAACAAACAAACAAACAAACAAACAACAACAAAAAAAACCCCTGCACATTAGAACTTTCTCATGTCTACTTTCCAGAGAGCTTAACCTCCAATGTACCAGGAGTGGTCCCAAAATGTAAGCAATAGAATGGATTCTGCAGCTGGATTAGTCACCCTCTGGCTGGCAGTTAAGGTCCCATCATTGGTGCACAGATGGACCCTGGTCCCATCATTGGAGCACAGATGGACCCTGGTACAACTAGTTGGCCCAATTGTTAAAACTCACTGTACTGAATTGTGATGGTGTACCAGAGCAAGAGAAGGCCTGAGCTAACACAATGTATCAAGCATTTGAAAAACTGGGGTAAATAGTAACCATAATGACAATGGAATTAAGTGGCTATTACTAAGCTCCACTGATGCTCTAGAAAAAGACAATGAAAAGCTGAGAGTAATTAACAGGCAATTGGAAGCCAAGCATGAGAGCCAGAGAGCCTCTTCGGTGGTAATAAGCTCTCACTTCCTGCAGCAGTAGGTCAAAGTTAAGGAGCAGACTCAGGATTTAATTGTCATTTGAGGAATTTGTTCTTTGTCTTCCAAAAACTCTAGGTTCTTCTGAGTTAGAGGTCTTGGTAATTCATAAGGCACAATTCCACCAGGGAACTAAACAAGAGACCCTTTGAGTTATAGGCTAAAGCTGTTCCCTGAACACTTTGGGTGTCTCAAGTCAAGAGAAGAGCTGGCAAAAAAGAGTCCCCCCCTTGGCAGAGTTCCTATTACACAATGGGGGCAAGGAGGAATATTTTTGGCACTCCTGTGTTCCACTTGGGTGCTGTCTGATACTTCTTGCCAAGTGTTGATGCTATATCCACAAGGGAAGCAACACTGGCCTGAGAAGGGCATAGCGGCAGAAATGATGCTCTGGGGCACGCCATCAGATAAGCCAGTGAAATCACCAGCAACGCTGTCATTTAGGAAAATCTGGAATGTACTGTTGGGGAGAGCATCAGTTATAAACACAGTGAGCATCGGCTGTAAACCCAAAACCAGCTGCAACAAGCAGGGGTCTGGTTTATTCCAACTAAACTTCCTTTTCCAAGTTTAGCTCAGAAAGAGGGGAAACAATTGGAATATTGGAGCATATGCTCTCAGGAAAAACACACACATACACACACACATACACATAAAAATATCTAATCTGTATATATATAATTATAAATAATGTATATATATTTATAATAATAGACATATAAAATTTTATATATACAAATCTGAGTGCAAAGAGTGGATTATGGGGGACCCAACGATGCAGCACTTAGGGAGGACTTGTCTCAACCACTGGAAGAGATGTCAGCCAACAGTCCTTGGCTATCAGCCCCTTAAGGAACTGCCTCAGCGGCACGGTCACCTGGCTCAAGGTTATACCCTTTCCAGGGAAACACACATTCAGTAACTCACTGTGGTGGGGCATTAAAAATCTAGCCATTTGGACCCAACAAGGGATAACTCTGGATGGATCATTTTAACTCTGGAGTTAGCCGAGACTATTATCATCAGATGGACATTGCGGCTCCCTTTCTCTTTTTCCCACGTGGCTTCCTTCCACTTCCTCCCACGGTTTTGCTCTCATAGGCATTGCCTAATAAACATCGCATATGCTACAAATGGTCTCAGCGCCTGCTTGCCAGAAAATCTACCTTTTTGTGACACGCACTTTAACCTTCATACTCCTGGAAACACATTATTCACTTAGATTGTAAGACACAGTAGTCTCCTGTTTTTTTCATCTACTGCATCACCACTATTTCTTCCTCTTTTTTGTCATTTCTTTAACTCATTATGCCCCAGGAATCCCTTTTCAGTCCTTTCCCCTCTTTTATGTCTCCACTTCTCTTGCTGATATTAGCTAGTCTTATTGCTTTAAATATCATGCAGTCAGTTTTTATTAGTAATAGGTGAGATAATAAAGCAGCCAAAGCAGGTATGTTAAAACACCAAATCATATCACTCCTCCCAAAACCATCCAGTAACTTCTCATCTCAATCAGAGTAAAACACAGTTTTGTTGTTGTCATTGTTGTTTTTTGCTACAATGCTCTGTAAGTGTTGGCACCAGGGGCTCTCAGCCCTGGATATACACTGGAACCACCTGGGGGGCTGAAGCTCCTGTCTAGAAAAAATAAATACAGTACTTCAATTTTACAAACTAAAAGAATTTTCATAAAACAGGTATATTATTGTGTCACCAAATCAAGTATAGGTAATGTTACCAAGCAATAATAGCCACAGATACAAATAAAGCACACTCTTGAAAACTATTAAAGTCAGGTTTGTACTTAAGTCAATAACTACCAAGCACTACCGTTAACCATTAATTACATAGGTCAAACCTTAGGAATCGTCTCTGGTTTTCCACCCTTTCTTACACCCTTAGTCCATCCAAAGCCTATCCATCCACAGCCAAATCCTGTGGCTCTGTTTTCAAAACATGTCCCCTATAGAAGTAATCATTAATGTTCAACAAATACCCCCGGTCTCCTTCATATTTCCCAGTCCCTGGGCATGTTGGTTGAAACCATGGAATGAAACTAAGTAAGTTTGAATGGCAATAATGAGTATCATCTCCAGTCTAAAGAATCCAGGAGATGGTATGCTTCCTTATTTCTCCCTATATAGTGCTATAGTGACCTTGAAGCCTGCTTGCTATAGTGCTATAGTGACCTTGAAGCCTGCTTGCTATAGTGCTATAGTGACCTTGAAGCCTGCTTGCTATAGTGCTATAGTGACCTTGAAGCCTGCTTGCTATAGTGCTATAGTGACCTTGAAGCCTGCTTGCTCCAGATGGTGTAGCTAAAAGATGGAAGAAACTTTGATTCTCCAGTCACCATTTGGAGGAAAGCTGCTTTGGACAGCTGCCCAAATTGCATCAGACTGTGAGATGAGAAATACATTTTTATTGGGTTAAGCCATGAAAATTTGGGGATTTACGTCTTGTACCAGCTAGCATTAATTACTCTAAAAAATTAACATTGGTACCAAGATTGGGCAGGGGTTTCTCTAAAGAAAACAAAACTAAAAATATAAGGCATATGTTCAGGGGTCAAGTGTCAGGTATAGTAACTACAATCATATCATCACTGAGCTAGCAAATCTAGGAGAGGAAATGGAAAAATAGAAAATAAGTAGTGTTCATTGCTTTGTACAGGCTCTAAACTGTCCTGTTTTAGAGGACAGGACAGTGATACACACTTTAACCTTCACAGAAGATTTTCCTCTTCACAGAAGATTTTCCTCTCCACAATTCCCACAATTTAACCCTTCATTCTACTCTACATCACTTCTTATTTCTCACCATTATCCTAAATTATACTATATTATTGTATACTCATTGGAGATCTGTCTCACTAAATAAAATATCCATGAAGAAATGGCTTAGAGTCCTATGTTTACCACTTTATCATCAGAATCTCTGGTGGTGCCTGCCACACAGTGACAAAGAATAAATGTTGGACAAATGAAGAGAAGAATGAATTAATGTACTCTTCGTTTGAGATGAAGACAAAGCTATTTTAATTAATATGCTATAGGAAATGTCCTTATTCCCTCTCCTCTCTCTTTCTCATCCTACTTCACTTTCTTGTTCTCTCTACACAGTCTCTTTGCTTTTTCCTTTGTAGCTCTGCTTATTCTTTTCCTCCACAGTCTGGTTTCTCTTCTTCCAAGTTGATACAACAGCTCCACATTTTCCAAATTACTGTTTTCTCTTGCTATACCATAATTCCAAGTTATCTTAAGAAATGATCTGATTTACAATGAACTAGGAATTCTCTTCTGGGAAACTTAACATGTGTTGGAGCATGAGATAAGGTAGATAAGCTAGCAAGCTGTGACCAATAAACTTGTTTCTTATTTCCAATAAAAGAAACGATTTAAAAAAAAAAAAAAGAGGATGATCTGATTTAGCTAGCTTTGGCTATTTATGACCATTTACCATTACTTGAGAGAGAAGGTATATACACAGTTGTCAATGGCCTAAGCAGAAATCTCAAAAGATGTCTATTATAAATGCTCTTGACAACAGAATAATGAAGAGGAAACTGATCAATGACTTTTCAAATAACTGTCCCCTGTTTGTGACATAAATCCTTTATCAGGTGGTTCCTCAGGATACCAACCAACCATTAGAAAAAGTAATGAAGAAAAGCCCTAAAAATTGCATTCTAAAAAGGAAATAGATAGCTGAATAATACTATTTTGAAGAGCAAGGAAATAATAAATATTTTGATCAAATTGTATATCAAACAATATCCTCAAATCTTTGTAGTTAACTGTTCACAATTGCATGTTTAAAGCAAAACTATCCTTTTTGGATAATATTCAATCACAATATTACGCAAAGATTATGAGGGTTCAAAATGGAATAATATATGCTTTTTTTCTGTATGTAACTATTTTATTCTGGCATTCATTTAGGAAAAGAGAAAATAAAACAGCTCTAACAACAAATTTATAAACAGATGAAAATGAAAATCAGCTATAGTTTACTCTGGCACTTCCTTGGAGAAAGTCATAGATAAAACTAAAGATTCTGACAGTAAATACCACATTTATGAGGGTGATTTGTCCATGAATAGAATACTGATTAAAAGTAAACTCACAGCTTATACTTCAAAAATTATGTTTTAGGGGTGCCTGGGTGGCTCAGCGGGTTAAAGCCTCTGCCTTTGGCTCAGGTCATGATCCCAGGGTCCTGGACTCTCTGCTCAGCGGGCAGCCTGCTTCCTCCTCTCTCTCTGCCTGCCCTTCTGCCTACTTGTGATCTCTGTCTGTCAAATAAATAAATAAAATCTTTAAAAAAAAACTATGTTTTAAATATTACTTCAGTTATGTTGTCTAGTATAATCACACTTACTGGCACTCTCCTTTTGGGAAAATAATCTTAATATATTTTAATATTATTTAATAATTCTTTAATGTATATATGGTATATATAGTATGATATATACATATATGTGTATGTATATTATATATATATATATATGTACACATACATAAACACATTGTTTTTGGTTAGAAAATATTTAATTTAAATACATTTTAAAACTATATCATAAATGTGTAGTTATCCTACACAGGATAACTACAGTTATCCTATCTTGAGTTCTCCACTCAAATACTTTGTATACCCAATATCCTCTGCTGCCCAGGAACTGTCAACTTTTACTAGAACACTTAGGTTTTATTATTCTTTTCCATAAAATATATCTTTTGTTTCCTTCTCCATACCAATCAGAGGATACATTCCAGAATGTCAGATAGATGACTATCTTATAATTTTACACAGCAAAAAAATTTTAACACTTCCCATGCTCACACATACACCCCAAACTGACAATATGCTAAGGGTTAAAGAAACAATAGTGAACAAGCCAATTTTCTATGTTAGGTAGGCAGATAGTGATATCCAAACACAAGACTTTCTTGTAACCTAGATCAAACACACAACTTTGACTCAAGCACTAAGTGGATTTCTGCATGTCAAAGAATGGAATTTAATCAGGATGATTCTCTAGGTTTCATGAATGCTCTGAGAGGAACACAGAGATGCCAGAAGGGCAACTGCCCTCACATGCAGGAGTGGGCCTTGGTCTCCTTATGGTTACTGGAGAGAAAGATAAGTAGAGGGGCTGCACAGTGACCCTGATTATGAATAACAATGGTCCAACCACTGATTCAGAGACAGAAGAATTAGACTAGATTTCTCTCTCTAGGGAAAAAGGAAAAAACGTTTTGGAAAGTATGGTGCTTCCTCTCTCATGGAATTAGTAAATATTAAAACCAGAATATGATCCAGGTCTTTTTCATTCCAAGAATTATTATTTTAACCGGTCTATTTTTTTAAAGAATGTTTGATCATTTCATTTTTAAAATAGATTTATTTACAAAAAAATGAACTTCTAACCAATATAATATTTATAGGATCCATTTTTCAGTATACATGATTTTTCTGCTTCTCTTTCCAGCAAACTGCTTCTTCCTACTACACCAGTTCTTTCCACTCATTACTCACACGTGTATTCTTGCCAAAGTGGTTTTTCCCAGATTTTATTAGCCCTTATTAACCTTCCGATGTGAAGAATAATCTAAAATTTTCCATTAGTGATATTTGATTGAAACAGAGATCAAAATAATTATCATGATTAAATATTAATCAAAGCAATGATAATATTAGAAGAAAACTTATTTAACCTTACAAGAAATATATTTTCTCTTCAGTTTTTTTTTTTTTTAATTTCAAACCTGAAACATTAATGAAAGCAAAAATTCTTCTACTTTACAAGATATCCTCATCCTGGGTAATATGGAACATAAAGTCCATGAAAGCTCAATATTATTGTCAAGTAAGTTGTGCTGGTTTTTTTTTTTTTTAATGCTTATTTCTTTCCCCCACCACCAGATTTTGGGGTAGATATGCTTTTCAAAATCCCTGTACCTTTGAAGTTTTTTCCCCCATTTCTGGAATTTTTTCCCTCTCTTAGTACTTGGTGAAGTATGTACTGGTAATACTCAAATCATAATGGGGACATTGGCACTTCTTCTCACAAATATGCATGCCTACAAAACTGTATGCTTCCTAATTTTGGAATTTGCTACGATTTTTTCTCTGATGTAACACTATGACATCCTTGAAAGAAGAGACTCTGTCCCATTCAACTCTGAAATTTTCCTTCCCCAAAACCCAACACTGTACTCATCTATGAAATAAACAAAAATGTTTGGAAGTGAGCCAGTAGAGAGATCCACAACTTTAAACTCCCAGAGAATTATTCCACTATCCTCATCCCCAGATCTATTAATACCCACATGACTATAACAAGCAAGATCTGACTTGATGTTTTAACCTCTATTTAGTTCTGGGAAATCCATGCTTTGTGAGAAAGTTACAGAATGAAAAGATTGATTTGTGGTGACTCATTTTGATCCATGTTAAGCAGGACAACAAAATGTTTAAACTCTTCAAATTTTCATCCTATGCAATTTACTAGAATAGAGATATGTTATCTTACAAGGAAATTCAAGTTGACTGTTCAGCTCTTTTACTACTTATAACTCCATTCACATAGAGAAATATTTTGATTCAGCTATTCAATTCTATAGACCATAACAAATATCTATGTGTGAAAAGGAAATAAATTATTGGCAAAGAAAAATAAACTTGAAAACTTAGGATTATCAAAGAACAACTCTTATTAATTACTGGGATTGGCTTCTTGGAAAATACTTGGGTGTATAAAGGCATTTGAATTCTTTGCTGATTTAGACCATCTAAATCATTTTAGAATAACTTTTAGATGATTCTTAAAAGGTTTTTGTTTCATTCCACAAAGATATTTGAACAATTACTCCCTGTCAGTTACCACAGTTTTAGGTAATGAAGAAAAACCACCAGAACATCATAAGCATGAGCTTTTATTAGAAAATGCCTAGCAGAAGGCTTCCAAGAAGTATTTAACTTTGGGAAGGCTTCAAAAGAGTATCTAACTTGTGTTATAGGGATTTAACAGGAGGAGGCTAGCCAAAATTTAGTTATCTTCAGGAATAATTGATGAAAGATGGTTCTGGGAAAATGAGGAATTATTCTTATAAATTACCATTCACTGATTGAGCGACTTGGATTTTATCAAGAGAGATGAGAGGAAGAATAAGGAGATAAAGTTGTGTATAAGACACAGTATGGAAGACAGCTGCAGGAAACAACAACATGCATCTTAAAATGCATAGCAATAAGAGGACAAAGTGCCATTGAAGAATTTATTGTCACCAATACCAAAAAAGCATGTTCGTCTAAACAAACATAAAGCATACAACTGCCTACCTCAGATCCTGACAAATAAATGATAAAATTATAATATAGAGTTAAAAGTTGTGTTTGTCATATAGAAGTTATCTTTATCTTTCTTATAGCTTACAATTTCCATAGAAAAATATGTACTATATCCTCACATCTAGAAAAATGTTGTGTTTCTTCTGATAAACTATTTTGTTTTTATTATGTGAAAAGAAATTTATTATGTGAAAATGGAACATACAATTGATCAGCATGCCCTTCCTTGTGCTGATCATTAGAAAACTCAGGAACAAGCTTATAATCCTCCTAAGGAAAATGTCCATATCTTATAGAGCATTATTTTGTTATAAATACTATCCTTGAATTTATCGTATTTTTCTTGCTTTGCCAGGGTGTCCTTTATATAATTAAAAATATGTGTATTTTTGTAAATGACTTTAAGTCATTCTTAGGAAAATTGAGGAGTAGATGAATAAAAAGATGAATGAATGAATGATAAATAAAACAAATCTATCCCTCCAAAATTTTTTTACAAGTCACAAATGCAAGTTCTATAGTTCTATTACCTACATTAAGTTGAACACTAAAAACAAAATTGGTTACTATTTAAAATTTGATATTGGGCATTCTCCCAACATACATTTTCCACATCAGAAAGTTAGAGTTTTACTGGCCTTAATTCCTGTTTTTAAATTCATTTCATATCCAAACAAGCTGTTTTATTCAATAAATATTTATAAAGCTCCCTCCTGACATGCATTCAAAGTTGTTCTGTCAAAGAGAAAAGGTTAACAAAGCTCAACTAGACCAAATGGAATGCTTGAGAGAACAGAACTGTCTTTGGCATTTTTTTGAACGTATTTACTGTTGGTGGATTCTGTGCCCTTGGACAAGGAATTTTGTAGCTCTGGGCTGGAATTGACAAATTTGTCAGTAGCACCTGCCCACGCCAATCTCTGCATGGGGATGAGTAATAAGCCATCACATCAGGGTTAAACATGATAATATAGAAAATAATTATTTTCAGGTGAGCATTTCCCAGCTATCTCATGTCCTTAAAAGAAAGCTTGCACTGTTGCTTTGAGTCATGATAGATGCTCTATTCCACTTCAGAGGAAGGTACCATTTAAATACTGAAATATCTACAGAAGAGACAATATTAAACAAAATATTTAGAGAATCTTCTGGGGGAAAAATAAGGATGCTACTCTCAAGTCACTGAAACTCTTATTTTCTCATCTTTTAATTGTGCCTCTTAAGTAAAAACTAAAATGTGCAGTAATTCTCAGCTTGATCACCAGAGAATTCTCATTTAAACACTGGATATAAACAGTTGAAATTGAGATTCAAACTGAGTAGATGTTCGGTTTAGTAAGACAAGTACATGTTAAAGCTGTAGATTTGGAAAAAACACGTGGATCTGAAATGTAATGCCTATATCTTTATGGGACAAAACGAGAGCAAATACAGATCTTTTTTGTTATATGACAGATTTGTGTGATAGGATAGAGAAGAATATTATGGCTAATTAAGGAGATACATAGAAACATGAAGGAATCTGATATGAATGAAGTAAAAAGAGGGGAATGGATTAAATACCAGAGTTTTATTTATTTTCCCAACTATGTGTTAGCAGCAGAGTTTACCATATAAATGAATTTCTAAATGGTTAGTCAATGTTAGACATTTTCTCACCAAATTAAGTATGCTAAGTTCTGGTACTAAACTTTACCACTAAATTGCTCTTAGAGTTTAAGCCAGTTTCTTTGTAAGACATTATTTTTGTCAACAAAAATGGAACTAATGGAAATAATATCTTTTCTTCCTTTTTCCCAAGACATAATAAAGATAAAATGACAAAATAGGTTAATGTTAAGTTCTGCATTTAAATTCAAAAGATAATTGCTCAGAATAAGTCAGCTGGTCCCAAAGTAGTGTAGCAGAAAATATGCTTAAAATTATGCTGAAAAAGATAAGATCATAACCTTGGACATTTCAACCAACTAGTTGCTAAAAAGCTAATGAAATCCAAGACTACAAAAACAGAACTGTTGTCTAGCTCAAGGGACAGAATACTCTATCTATACTGGTCACATCAAGTAGAAATTGCTCAAAACTCTGAAAAGCTTCCTAAGAAGATGAAATGTTTGGAAACTGTGTCCTAGGAAAAAAACTTTGAAACAATCAGGATAATTATCCAGGACAAATAAGGTTTCAGAAGTGTTGTCATTAGATCATCACATCAGAAAAAGAAATAGGGCTTGAAATATGCCTAGCAATCAGAGCTGTCCATAAGTGAAAAGACAATGCTGAAATGTAATGAACTTCCTGTCATTAGAAGGAATCAAGTATAGGCTACATAATCAATCAACTGTCAGTGTGCTACAGAGAAGGCATTACTAGACATGCTCCAAAATCTCTTTCCACTAGATAATTTAAAATGGTAAATATAATAGCAATACTAAAATTAACAATATTATATAATGAAAAGACAGCCATCTATATGGAACTAGGTTTCTCCAATAGAAAAATCACTGAGCAACATGCTAATATGGCATCACTCTAAAAATGATGGTTCTGAATGGTAAAAGGGAGAGAAAAAGAACAATTAGCTCTCTTTCACCATTTTCACAATGAATGCTATGATTTTCATATAGTTAAGAACATATTTTTCAATGTGAAAATGAAATTTGTCTATCATTTCTATTAATGAGAGTAGAAATCTCTTCTGTTTTGAAAATAAACTAGGAAATTTTTGTCTCAGAAATGACTTAAAAGGAGTAAATTGTTTTTATTTGGAGTTAATATGAAGAAAACAATATTGAGCTATATTATAAAACTAATGATTTTTCATAAAATAAGTTATGGTCTAATAGAAAATGATGAGGTTTTTTTTTCTATTTTCTTTTTTTTGTTTATTTGGGGGTTTTGTGGGACTTGGGGGGTTTTGCTAGTTTTTATTTAACTTCAAGTTAGTTAATTGGTTTCAGGAGTAGAATTTAGTGATTCATCACTTAAATATAAAATCCAGTGCTCTCGGGGCGCCTGGGTGACTCAGTGGGTTAAAGCCTCTGCCTTCAGCTCAGGTCGTGATCCCAGCGTCCTGGGATCGAGCCCCGCATCGGGCTCTCTGCTCAGCAGGGAACCTGCTTCCCCCTCCCTCTCTCTCTGCCTGACTCTCTGCCTGCTTGTGATCTCTATCTGTCAAATAAATAAATAAAATATTTAAAAAAAAAAAAATCCAGTGCTCTCCCCAAGTGCCATCCTTAATGCCCATCACCCATTTATCCCATTCTCCAATTCTCCAACCGCCCCCTAGCAACCCTCAGTTTGTTCTCTTACATATAGAACCCCAAAGACTACATAATGTTATGGTTTGCCTCCCTCTGTTTTATCTTATTTTTCTTCCCTTCTCCTATGTTTATCTGTTTTGTTTCTTAAATTCCATGTATGAGTGAAATCATATGGTATTTGTCTTTCTCTGACTGACTTATTTTGCTTAGCATAATACACTCTCGTTCCATCCACATTGTTGCAAATGGCAAGATTTCATTCTTTTCGATCACTGAGTAATATTCCAGTGTGTGTGTGTGTGTGTGTCTGTGTGTGTGTGTGTACACATACTATATATACCACATCTTCTTTATCCATTCATAAGTTGATGGACACAATTTAGCTATTGTTGATAGTGTTACTATAAATATTATGGTGCATGTGCCCTAGGAATCAGAATTTTAATAACCTTTAGATAAATACCTAGTAGTGCAATTGCTGGGTTGGATCGTAGGGTATTTCTATTTTTAACTTTTTGAGGAACCACCATACTATTTTCCAGAGTGGTTGCACCGGACTGCATTCCAACCAACAATGCAAAAGCGGTCCCCTTTCTCCACATCTTCACCAACATCTGTTGTTCCCTGACGTGTTAATTTTAGCCATTCTGACAGGTGTGTGAGGTTGTATCTCATTGTGGCTTTGGTTGGTATTTGTCTGATGATGAATGATGTTGAGCTTTCCTTTCATGTGATGGTTAGCCATCTGAATGTCTTCTTTGGAAAACTGTCTATTCATGTCTTCTGTCCACTTCTTAACTGGATTATTTGTTTTTTGGGTGTTGAGCTTGATAAATCCTTTATAGATTTTGGATACTGAACCTTTATCTGATACATCATTTGAAAATATCTTCAATTCTGTAGGTTGCCTTTTAGTTTTGTTGTTTGTTTCCTTTGCTATGCAGAAGATTTTTATCTTCATCAAGTTCCAATGGTTCTTTTTCGCTTTTGTTTCCCTTGCCTCCAGAGATGTGTCTAGTAAGAAGTTGTTGGGCCTAAGTTCAAAGAGATTGCTGCCTGTGTTCTCCTCTGAGATTTTGATGGATTCCTGTCTCACATTTAGGTCTCTCCTCCATTTTGAATTTATTTTTGTGGATGGTGTAAGAAAGTGGTCCAATTTCATTCTTCTGCATGTACTGTCCAGCTTTCTCAACACCATTTGTTAAAGAGACTATCTTTATTCCATCAGATATTCTTTTCTGTTTTGTGGAACAAACAGTATGTCAAATATAGAGTTGTGGGTCCATTTTTGGTTTTCTATTCTGTTCCATTGATCTATGCATCTAAATGTTTTTGTGCCAGTACCATACTGTCTTGATGATTACAGCTTTTAATACAGCTTGAAGTCTAACATTTTGGTGCCTCCTGCTTTGGTTTTCTTTTTCAGCATTACTTTTGCTATTGGGGGTTTTTTCTTGTTCCATACAAATTTTAGAATTGTTTGCTACAGAACTGTGAAAAATGCTGCTGGTGTTTTGATAGGGATTGTATTAAATGTATAGATTGCTTTGGGTAGTATAGTCATTTTAACAATATTTTTTCTTTTAATCCATAAGCATGGAATGGTCTTCCATTTCTTTGGGTCTTCTTCAATTTCTTTATTAAGTGTTCTATAGTTTTCTGTGTACAGATCTTTCACCTCTTTAGTTAGGTTTATTCCTAGGTATCTTACGGTTTTTGGTGTAATTGTAAATGGGATCAATTCCTTGATTTCTCTTTCTGTTGCTTCATTATTGGTGTATAGAAATGCCACATATTTCTGTATGTTGATTTTATAACCTGTAACTTTGCTGAATTCATGTACCAGTTCTAACAATTTTTCGGTGGACTCTTTCAGGTTTTCTATATCTGCAGAGTGAAAGTTTAGATTCTTCTTTGCCAATTTGGATGCCTTTTATTTGTTTTTGTTGCCTGATTGCTGAAGCTGGGACTTCCAGTACTGTGTTAAAGAACTGAGGTGAAAGTGGACATCCATGTCTTGTTCCTGACCTCAGGGGAAAAGCTCTCAGTTTTTCTCCATTGAGAATGATAGTAGCTGTGGATTTTTCATATAAGGCCTTTGTGGTGTTGAGGTATATTCCTTCTATCCTCTGCTTTCTTTAGGGTTTTATATCAAGAAAGGATGCTGTATTCTGTCAAATGCTTTTCTGCATCTATTGAGAAGATCATATGGTTTTTATCCTTTTTCTTTTATCAGTGAGGTACATCACATTGATTGATTTGCAGATATTGAACCACCTCTACAGCCCAGGAATAAATCCCACTTTATTGTGGTGAATAATCCCTTTAATGCACTATTGGATTCAATTAGCCAGTATCTTGTTAAGAATTTCTACATCCATGCTCATCAGGGTTACTGGTCTGTAATTCCCCTTTTCAAAAAGTGGGGTCTTTGTCTGATCTTAGAATCAAGGTAATGCTGGCATCATAGAATGAGTTTGGAAATTCTCCTTCCATTTCTATTTTATGGAACAGCTTCAGAGAATAGGTATTTTTCTTATTTATTTATTTATTTATTTATTTAGAGAGAGAGAGAGAGAGAGAAAGAGAGTGGTGGAGAGGGGCAGAAGGAGAGAGTGTGAGAAAATCTTAAGCAGGTTCAACACCCAGCATGGAGTCCAGTGCAGGGTTCGAGCTCAAAACCATGAGACCATGACCTGAGCTGAAATCAAGAGTCAGATGCTTAACCAACTGAGCCACTAAGGTGACCCATATATTCTTCTTTGAATGTTTTGTAGAATTTTCCTCACGGCCATCTTGCCCTGACTCTTATTTGTTGGGAGATTTTTGATTAATGATTCAATTTCTTTGCTGGTTATGGATCTATTCAAATTTTCTATTTCTTCCTACTTTGGTTTTTGTAGTTTATATGTTTGTAGGAATCTATCTATTTTTTGCAGATTACCCAATTTGTTGGCATATAATTGCTCATAATAATCTCATAATTATTTATATTTCTGTGGTGCTGGTTGTGATCTCTCCTCTTTCATTCTTGATTTTATTTATTTGGGCCCTTTCTCTTTTCTTTTTGGTAAGTCCAGGTAGGGTTTGTCAATCTTATTAATTCTTTCAAAGAACCATCTCCTAGTTTAGTTGATCTGTTCTATCATTTTTAAAAAATTTTTGTATCAGTTATTTCTGCCCCAGTTTTTATTATTTTCCTTTTTCTACTGGCTTTAGGCTTTATTTGCTGTTCTTGTTCCAGCTTTCTTTCAGTGTAAAGTTAGGTTGTGTATTTGAGATTTTTCTTGCTTCTTGTGGAAGCCCTGTATTGCTATATACTTCCCTCTTATGACCACTTTTGCTGTATTCCAAAGGTTTTGGATTATCAGGTTTTTATTTCCATTTGCTTCTATGTATTTTTAAATTTTTTCTATAATTTCCTGTTGACCCATTCATTCTTTAGTAAGATGTTCTTTACCCTTCATGTATATGTGGTCTTTCCAAATTTCTTCTTGTGATTGACTTCCAGTTTCATAGCATTGTGGTCTGAAAATATGCATGGTATTATCTCAGTCTCTTTGTATTGTGAGGCCTGATTGGTGATCCAGTATATGATCTGGAGAATGTTCTATATGCACTCAAAAAGAATGTGTATTTTGCTGCTTTAGGATGAAATGCTCTGAATATATCTGTTAAGTCCATCTGGTCTAGTGTGTCTGGTCCAATGGCTTTGGCCATTATTTTCTTGTTGATTTTCTGCTTAGATGACCTGTCCTCTTCTGTGAGTGGGAAGTTAAAGCCCTCTACTCTTTTTTTTTTTAATTTTGTTTATTTATTTGTCAGGGAGAGAGTGGGAGAGAGAGTGAGCGAGCATAGGCAGAGGCAGAGGGAGAAGCAGGCTCCCCGCCAAGCAAGGAGCCCGATGTGGGACTTGATCCCAGGACGCTGGGATCATGACCTGAGCTGAAGGCAGCTGCTTAACCAACTGAGCCACCCAGGCGTCCCTAAAGCCCTCTACTCTTAATATATTATTATCAATGAGTTTCTCTAAGTTTGTTATTAATTGATTTATATATTTGACTGCTCCCAAGTTGGTGGCATAAATATTTATAATTCTTAGCTCTTCTTGTTCAACAGACCCCTTTAATATGATATAGTGCCATTTTTCATCTCTTATTATAGTCCTTAGTTTGTCTGATATAAGGATGGTTACTCTAGCTTTCTTTTGATGTCCATTAGCATGACAGATCATTCTCCCACACCTTTATTTTCAATCTGGAGGTATCTCTGGGTCTAAAATGAGTCTCTTGTAAACAACATATTGATGGATCTTGTGTGTGTGTGTGTGTGTGTGTGTTTTAATCCATTCTGATGCCCTATGTCTTTTAATTGGAGCACTGAATCCATTTACATTCAGAGTAATTATTGATAGATATGAATTTAGTGTCATTGTATTACCTGTAAAATTTCTGTTCCTGTAGGTTTTCTCTGTTCCTTTCTAGTCTTTACTCTTTTGGTTTCTCTTTTCTGTTCAAAGGGTCCCCTTTGAACCTTGCAGAGCTGGTTTAGAGTTCACAAATTCCTTTAGTTTTTGCTTGTCTTGGAAAGTCTATCTCTCCTTCTATTCTGAATGACAGCCTTGATGGATAAAGTATTCTTGGCTGCATATTTTTCCCATTTAGCACATTGAATATTTCAGGCCACTTTTTTCCTGGCCTGCCAAGTTTCTGTGGAGGGGTCTGCTGCCATCCTTCTGTGTCTACCCTAACTTAAGGACCTTTTCTCCCAAGCTGCTTTCAGAATTCTCTTTATCTTTGTATTTTGCAAGTTTCACTATATGCCTTAGTGTTAACCTGTTTTTGTTGATTTTGAGAAGAGTTCTCTGTGCCTCTTGGGCTTGAATTCCTGTTTCCTTGCCTGGATTAGGGAAGTTCTCAGCTATAGTTTGTTCAGATAAACCTTCTGCCCTCTTATCCCACTCTTCTTCTTCTGAGACTCCTATGATATGGATATTATTACACTTTGTGGAATCACTGAGTTCCCTAAGTCTATATTCATGGCCTAATAGTTTTCTTTTGCTCTTCTTTTCAGCTTCATTATTTTTAATAATTTTACCTTGTATATCACCTATTCATTCCTCTGCTTCTTCCACCCATCAATATGATTACATTGAGTCAGTTTTGCATTTCAGTTATAGCATTTTTTAATTTTGGTTTGACTAGTTTTTATCTCACTTCAGATTGAAATTGTTGGCATAGAGTTAGATAAGTTTGCAGAATGCACAATTTTCCATGAACTCAGTAATTTGAAAACCTCTTCATTTTAGTATATAAGCAAACTTTTAAACAACAGAACCCTACTAGATTTTCTGCACATGTGTGGGGGAAATTTAAAATTTGTTCTAAAATCATAAATGACTATATGATAAAATTAAATATTTATTTTGGTCCCTTACTCTTTGTTGCCATTCAAGTACATTGAGAAAGTCTAAATTGGCTGGGTTGAACCACCCCAAAACCAAACAGAATCATAAGATTTTGAGATTATAACTGTCCTCAGGGAACATCTCTTGAAGGGAATCACATTATCTATTGTCTTCAGGGACCAAGCAGGTTATAGAAAGATAAGCCTTCAGAAAGTGAGAGTTTGTGAATGATTTTAGACTGTCCCCTGATAAAATGTATCAGATTCACTTTATAAAAATTATATAATGATCAATAAACATTTTTCTGTACCAGACCCGACTCAGAACCAAGTAGGTGAAATTCTGGATATAATGCTCAGCCTTATGTTATAGATTAAAAATGGAAGTGATTGTTGGGTTAATAAGTGACTTGTTCAAAGTCATTACAATAAGTCATGACAAAGTTAGATCTAGATTCTAAGTGTTCAGTTGCATGAATTTTACATTATATAATAACTATTTCCAATATTCATAGCTTTTTGTTCTGGCCTTTAAAATATTTTCATACATATAAAAATTATGTTTAATTGTACACTATCTTTTATAATCCTAATTTATAGTTCTTTTTGCTTTTTCCTATTTACAAAAGGCTACTATGTGAAGTAAAATAAAGTGTAAAAACTTTGTAAATGTATTTAGTGGATATCCCTATAAGTAATGGCAGAAGAATTATACTACTTTATAAGTTACCAAGTACCAAAGTTTTCTATTCTGAGAGGCAGATTAAATAATGAAGACTGAGTCCATCATATTCTTTATTCATATCTAGTTCTGCTGTATTTGAGTAGATATTTCCTTGAAGAGAACAATAAACCATTTTATAATATCCCTGTGCAGTTGGCCCAGCATGGACTTCATAGTCTGCTATTAATAAAAGAAATTTTGTTAGGACAAATCAAAGAATAATAAATGTTTGCTTGCTAGCAAGTCATTTGCAGATAGACCACCATCCCACTTTTTTTTCACAACCTAAACATGTGTCATTGCATTTTGGGATTCATTTTTGCTTTGTGGAGACATAGCAAGCAACCGGAGCCCTCAATCTGGTGATCTGCAAGAATGACATCGTACCAGAAATAATCACCATGTTTACATTGGTTATGTCCATCAGGACATTAAGCAATTGTTGCTCCTAAATAGGCCAGAGAAGAGAAACAAAAAAATCTAATGAGCATCATTATTGAAGTGGCTTCAATCTCAGGATCTAAATTACAATTATTATTAGCCTCTAAGGCTTCTGATTATATAGGAATTCTTCAATAACAATTTATCCCTTCCAGAAATTTGTTCTTCATTCTTAAAATAGAAGCACAACTCTTCTCTGAACACAATGATGAAAGATGAGAGCATGCAGCCTAATCCATTTGTATGAATGAGTTGGTTTGATTTCCTTTTTGGCAACTCCAAACCCAAGGCATTAGGAATAAATGTGTTCATTCAACAAAAATGTGTCTTATTTGATTGACTAATGCTCTGATCCAAGCAAAAAAGCCTTAGAAAAATGGAGAAGATTTGTGAAGAAGCTAATGAAACATTCATATTGTAATAGAAATAAAGCCACTCACTGGAATTTTTTTAAGACATACTTAATTCTCATCTGGAATGTAAGAATGGCCCACAGCTCTTTCCCACTGACCCATAGTTTCTAAACAGTTATAATTATTCCCTGGTCCTAAGATCAACTATTTATCTTTCATCCAGTGTTAGTAGTAGTGCCTGTGTCTGTTAAGATTTTTTGGTTGGCATCAATAGAAATTAACATTGAATAACCAAAGAAGATAAAAAATTTACTGGAAGGTTTTCATGTAGCACACAGATTCAAAGATAATACCGATGAGTCAGATCCAGAGATGGACAAGAATCGGGAAAAGTGAATACTCAAATTCCCAAAGGCAAGTATCCTGACTGGCCTAATTTAAGACACTATGCTAAGAGAAGACACAATGCTTTGATTAGCAATTCCAAGAAAACCACATTAGAGGAAAAGTAAGTCCCCAAAAGAAAAAGAAGGTGTTAATATCAAATGGAAGGCAGGGGAATAAAATAAATATGCACTACACTGCCCTTCATATGTTGACTGTGATCAGTGTAAGATTAGAAAAGCAGATGCTAATAGACGCTCAGAGTATAAGTACAGGCTTTTGCCCATTCCTCCTGATTTGCCTCCATCTGACCCCAGTCTCGCTATCTGATTAAAGACATTTTCTTCACTTCTGATTTGGGACCAGGCTTGCACCTGGGGACTGTTGTTGTTTTGTGCTTCCATATTACAAAAAGGAAACCAAGCAGACTATCAAAGACTCTTAACAGGAATCAGACTGAAAATGTGTGATTTTTTTAAAAACTTTACTGTGTAGAAAACATAACTGCTTACTACCAATAGTTTCTGAATGTCTATGAATTCATCTTAACAGAAACAGTATTAAACAAGGAAAAAACATAGTTTTATATAAATCAGAAGTGAAAAACAACTTCTGTTTTTCAGGTTTCCAAACTTTTAAGCTTCATGTGAAAATAGATATTGGGGGAATATTTATTTATTTAACAAGAACACCTAGAACTAATTTTACATGCCCAACATACCATGGTGAGCATTTTGACTGATCAATATTTTATGATGTGCTTAGTAGGCCTAAATGAAATTCTTATCTGCAGTAGCATCAATCACTAGAATTCGCTATTTTCACCCTAAGATGAATGCTTTGGAAATGTTAGTCCCTGAAGTTTAGAGATACTTGTGAGAAGAATAGCTCTATTTCTATGTTACAAATAAAGACATTAAAGCCTATAGTTGTTAAGTAACATACCTAGTGTCCTTAGCTAGCAAGTGCTTAGAAGTGGGGACTAAACACTTCTTGGACTTCAGTTTTTATACACTATGCCATAATTCTCCCAAGATCACCAGGCAGTTTTGAATATTATTTAAGAAAAATGAATCTAATTTATTCTCATCAGATGGCTCAAATTTAATTCAGCTGACTTAGTCACAGACAGTATCTATAAAATTTAAATAAAGGGGTAGAATTCAGTGTAGAAGGGTCAAAAGCACCGACAATATTCAAATTTCACGTTGTAAAAATAAATTATAGTAACTCTCTAATGAATTGAACTGATACTTTTTTTTTTAATTGCACATCATTCAGATCTTACCATGAAGTAACCACATTACTAGAGACATAATTTAACCATATGATATGATAAAAGTTCTGGCTAATATTATTGAGTACTCACTATTTGATTAATATCAAATATAAAAATATGCTGACTTATCGCCCCATCCTATTACTCTAGTCTTTTCCTAAACTGAAATTGTTACCTGTTCTATACATGGTTTGTCATCATCAACACTACTGATATTTTGGGTTGAATAATTTTTTGTCTTGGCAGCTCTCCTGTGCATTGTAGCATGTTTAGCACCATGTCTGACCTTAACCCACCAGATGCCAGTAGCACAACCTTCCCAGTGTGACAACCAAAAACATACCCAGAATTCCCCAACTATTTTGGGGACTGAAGAAGAGAGGATACAATCACTCTCAGTTGAGAACCACTTCTCTAGAGTTAATCCCTTCTGTACCAAGTTCTTGTACTCATCTCTGCCATGTTTGCAAAAATCTTCCCATCTCTATAATCACCTTTCTTTCCAGAATCTTTAAACACTCTTATATAGACTCCTCTCATTGGCTTTAAATACACAAATCACCTCCTTTTAAGAATACTGATTGAAACAAGATGGGATCGGGAGGGAGACAAACCATAAGTGACTCTGAATCTCACAAAACAAACTGAGGGTTGCTGGGGGGAGGGGGGTTGGGAGAGGGGGGTGAGGTTATGGACATTGGGGAGGGTATGTGCTATGGTGAGTGCTGTGAAGTGTGTAAACCTGGCGATTCACTGACCTGTACCTCTGGGGATAAAAATACATTATATGTTTATAAAAAAATTTAAAAAATTAAAAATAAATAAATAAATAAATAAAAAGAATACTGATTGAATAGTTAATTAATTAAAAATCAACTGACCCCTTGCTCTAGTCTTAGCCCCTGTTCTGTCTCTCTTCTCCCTTCACAGACATTTCTTGGAAGAGCCATCTATTCATGTTGTATCCTTTAATCACTTTTTTTTTCCCACTCCATAGGTCCACCCAAAATTGATTTCCATCAATTTCTCTCTTTCTTTGGATTCTGGCCATAACAATCCCTTTCTTTTCTTTTCTTTCTGGAAATTTCTCTCTTTTTCTCTCTTTCTCTCTCTCTCTCTCTCTCTCTCTCTCTCTCTCTGTGGCTCATTCTCCTTTACTTCACCATGAGATGATGGCATTTCTCAAGGCTGATTCCTGATTTACTGTTTCTTTTCTACTCAAGATTCTGTGCTTCAGTGATCCCAGAACTTAAACTGCTATATCTATAGTGACAGCTCACAATATTCCCAGGTCTCTCCTGGGAGCACCAACTGATTATATAGCTCTAACTGATCATTTGACATTTCCTTTTGGAGATCCTAGAGCACCTCAAATGCCACATGCTCAAAATAAAACTTATGACCGTCCCATCTCTAAACCTATTTTTGTTTGTTTCTCTATACAGTAACTGGATCTTTGAGAAGTCTTATTTTGCTGTTGAGAAACATAAATGTCATTCTTGAAATCTCCATTTTCTTTTACCTCCATATCCATTTAATCACAAAATTATGTGAATTCTACCTCTTAAATATTTTGCCTCTTAAATATCTAATTCTATCTACCTATTCCATATTCATCAATTCGGACCTAGTACATACAACTTTTTTCTCACACTCAGAATTATAACAATTGTCTCCCATTAATTCTACCAGAATCTTCTCTGTCCTGCCCCAGGCAGAGTGATGTATTTAAAACAGAAATCATTGACCTCACTATTCTCTATACCTTAAAAACTTTAAAAGGCTCCTCAATGCCATGCAAAACATACATTATTTAAAATTTATACTACAAGCAAATCACTGTACAAAGCATTGTAGCTAACTCCTCATCAAGCTAAATAGAAGTAAATCTACCAAATGACAACCTCAAAACAGCAACCAAAATATAAAACCTTCATTATGAACCACATACTATTCTAAGTACTTTACATACTTTGAGTAATTACACCTTCACAACAGTCCTAAAAGGTAAATATTATTTCCATGTCCATTTCATAGATGAAAATACTGAGTCACAAAGAGTCAGAAGCGATCTGAAAAGATCACACAACAATTAAGGGTCAGGGGCAGGATTATAATGCAGACACTCTGGTTCCAGGTTCACAATCTAGACAACCACACTATCCTCTATTTTAATAACATAAAAATTTTAACCACTTCAAAAACTAATATTTTTGTTTAACTAAGCTTTTCTTAGGACTTTCACAGTGATAACTAGTGTAAACATTGGAAGAAAAAATGGTATTCAATTTCTACCATTTAAGAAGTATTCAATTTTTTTTTAAAGATTTTATTTATTTATTTGACAGAGAGAGACATACAATGAGAGAGGGAACACAAGCAGGGGGAGTGGGAGAGGGAGAAGCAGGCTTCCCGCTGAGCAGAGAGCCTGTTGCAGGGCTTGGTTCCAAGACCTCGGGATCATGACCTGAGCCTAAGGCAGAGGCTTAACGACTGTGTCCCAATATTTAATATTTTTAAATCAAATGTGCATTACAATAATGGCCCTTCTGAAGTACTTGGTCACAAGAGGAAATGGGCTCACCCAGCTAAATATGACATAAAAAGCATCTAGAAACAGTGGGAGAGCCATGCTAAAGGCAGAAAATGCTCTCAAAGCATTAACAGGATCAAATGCATTACAGCTTTGAAAGGAGAAGACATTAATTGGAAATGAAAAGAAAATTCACAAAGTTATACTTTGGCTATAAACAAGTATCAACAACACAAGCAGTGACAATATTTATTGAGCATTTATTATAAGCAAAAAAAAATTGAGTGGTCCCCTTTATACGCAGTAATTCATTTGCTTCTTACAGTAACTTTATTTACAATAAATATCTTAACCGGTAAGTCACAGGTGAGTCAACTGAGACTCAAGATCACAGAGCAAGAAAGCCAGGCTGGAATTTGGATCCAACTTAGTCGAGCTCTAGTGATCATAAAATTAATTTTTTTTTTTAGAAATTTGAAATCCACTACTTATAGAAATGAAATGAAATAAAATAAAAAAGCATACTGATGCAAATATTGGTTAGGTCTTTACAGGTCTTGGTCAGTGATGAGACTGCCTTGCCAAGAAATGACTGAGAAACGTATAAGAAAACCTGCAGAGGCTCAAGAAAAAGACGCACGTTTACTTATGTAGGTGCCCTTTTTTCCTGCTCTGCTCTTTGCCTCCGCTTTGCTGTGAGACTTTGATAATTGGTTTTTAAAGCAAAAAGTTGTTCTCTAGCAAAAGGCTTTTGGTCCAGCCTTTAGGTAGATTAATTTTTTAAGCCTTCACAGCTTATTCTTCAAACACCGTTCTCTGGCACTGCTGAGGAAGGCAATCACTGAAGGCCCCCAACACACAGCCAGCATTGGAGAGTGTAATTGGCTGAATAACAACAAAAAGGAAAAAAGGGTTAAATTCAAATAAAAGCTCAATTTGAAGTTGGTCTTTGTTCTTCTTAACCTCTGGAGAACTTGCCTGCGAATAACTTATTTCAGCATGTATTTAAAATGCCTGAATCAGAGACCACCCTTCTGATGTACACAAAGTAGAAGAGATTGAATGTTGTCCGAAGAGCCCTTTAAAGTGATAGCCTCTACACAAGTCTTCTTCGGAATTCCTCTCAGGATTTCCCTGACCATAAGCTTCTCTCTCAGAGACATCTGTGAGGGTAAGATAACTTTCACACATAGGAAAAATTAAATTTCCAAAACCAATAGGAATTTAGAAAGAACAAAATTATCTGGTTGTGAAGAAAAATATGTTGCATAATATTAGGGGACATGTGTAAAAAGAACTCTCTTTTCCTTCAGATGAGTCCTCTACAAAGCATTTCTCAAACTCAGTGATTAGGCATACACCAAGACTTCAATAAACATTTATTCATTATGCAATGAAACACAATATGATAAATAAGAGCTTGATCAAAATTTCTTCTGCACTTTGTAGCAGAAAGCAGTCTGACTTGAGTATCCAGGCCACAGTTCACACAATTCTAAATGCATGCCGTAAAAGAAATTAAGATGGTTTCTCGGTAGCTTGCACAAGCATCTAAAGTGCCTGAATATGTTCTATAGAAGATAGTAAGGAATTATGTTCCACTATTACTATTAGAAGATAGGACACATTTTATTGATAATAGAAATTTTTAGTTAGGCTAAAATACTCTAAAAATACAGGCACCTGGCTGGCTCAGTTTGTTAAGCATCTAACTCTTGGTTTCAGCTCAGGTCATCATCTCAGGGTCTTGAGATCAAGCCCCATGCCAGCCCTGCGTTGAGCCCTGCAATGAGCTCTGTGATCAGCATGGAGTCTGCTGAAGATTTTCTCTCTCCTGTCCCTCCCCCTGCTTGCACTCTCTCTCTAAAATAGAATAAATAAGTAAAATCTCTAAAAAAATACTCTAAAAATTGGGGCACCGGGGTGCTCAGTGGGTTAAGCATCTGCCTTCTGCTCAGGTCATGATCCCAGGGTCCTGGGATCAAGCACCAAGTCAGGCTCTCTGCTCAACAGGGAGGTTGCTTCTCCCTCTGCCTGTGGCTCTGCCTGCTTGTACTCTCTCTCGCCCTCTCTCTCTCTCTCTCTCTGTCAAATAAATAAAATCTTTTAAAAATATAAATAAGAAATACTTGAAAAATAAATCCACAACTCTAATATCTCAAATACTGTGGTTGCTTATTTCTTTCTCAGTGCAAAGCAGGAAATTTTGGCAGATATCTCTTACCTACACAGTGAAATGGGGCCCATAGTTCCTCCATTCTGCCATTCCTACAACCTAGTCAGTGCCTAGATCCCACCAGATGAAGGGAATGAAGAGGACACCCCTTTTTTAAAGGTCATAACAGAAAAGGCACACAGCAATTCCACTCCCATTTCATTAATGCAAACTAGATGCATGACCCCATGGAGATGCCAAAGGGGAGAGAAACTGTAGTCTCTGTCTGGGTAGCCACCATTCAATTCTGCTTCTACTGGCACAAAAAAGGTAAAAGGGTTTTGATGGCCCCTTCATCACCTCCAACACAAATCAACAAGAGTACAAACAAATTCAGCTTGGCTGACAATAGAATTTCAAAGGCAGAAAGTTAATAATTTAGGTTCCAAGGACCTGTCATTCAAAATCGATGTAAAAATATCAGAAAAATAGTAAAGACAATTTAAGTAGAAAGGATCAAATATTGGTATGGTATCATAGAAGAGAACTAAGAATTCAATCTTAGATCAATGGTCAATAGTTATGCTATTTTATGCTATTTCATTTCACAGAGGAAACAGTATGTAACAGGAAAGTCAGTCAGACCTGGTTTATTTGAAGGCTCTGAGTATAAATCTGCTGTATAAGCTTGAGAGAGTCAGTTAAGTTTTCTGATTCTCAGTTTCCTGTTTTTTAAAATGGAGTTAATACCATCTGTTTACATGACTTTTTGTAATTTATTAATATATAAAAAGAACATTGCAGAGTTTATGGTGAAAATGAATGTTGAATAAGGCAACAATTACCATTATTATTTTTGTTATATAAGTTTAAATTTAGAGGTTATCATAACATACTCAAAACCAAGTTCATTATCTTCTACTGCAACTCAGTTCAAGTCCATTGCCTGAGAGATGCTTCTGTTTTTGGAAAAACAACTGTACCTGGATTCAAACCTTTGTAGCCAGCTTTTTTTCCTCTTATCTCTTTATCCAAATTCCAGGTGTATAAATAGCCACCATGTGTCTATCTGATCTTCCTAATTCACATTTCTATTATGTTTTTTTTGGATCACCCTAAACTTTCCTGCTGTGAGCATTTTTATCTACCAGGGGCAGGTCAACTTGAAAGACAGTAAGAGAAAAATAGTTCCATTATGTCTAGTCCACCCTATCCCAATCAAAAATTTTAAATCATGTGATTTTGCTAGATATGTGGATTTTAAATCAAAACTTAATTCAAACTGTGGTCTCAGAATTCAACAAATCACAATAGAAGTTCCAAAACATAAGATATTAACTGGTCTTGCATTTTAAAATGATTGTCATTTAAAAGCAAGTACATAAAATCGTTTTACATCTTTGCTTGCACACACACCGATAAAAAGATCATTTATACTACCTAACATAAAGGCAACTCTTGCCATAATCAAACACTATAAATCTTATTTCCAAGTACCTATAACATTTCTTTCATCATTGAACCATCTGATATCTTAAGCAGATCCAACATGTGCTTCTATCATGTTTTTCTGACTTTTTGTCCAAACTAGGCACTTCTCACATAAATTATCAACATCACCTAATTTGTTTCCATGTTTCTGTATTTCCTAGGCATGTTGATTTATTTTTTTCAACTGTGCAACATTTGGATATATAAGGCAGTATAGCTATAAGAAAAAGATTATTTTCTCAAACTCCTTCCTTTTGCAGCATTTAATCTAAGCCATCTGATTGCCATTTTACCTTTATTTTTACTTAATGTGTGAGAAAATTTTCACAGGAATAATAAAGAGGAAAAAAAATGGGCTTTTAGAATCTGATCAACCTATCCTTTATTCTTGATCCCACAAATTATTTCCTGTGTTAACTTGGATATGTTACTTAACTTTCAGATTTACTTTCCTTATCCTTAAAATGGGGATATAATATCATGCCCTCAAAATTACTATGGAGTTTAGATAAGTTAGGTTTTAAGTCCCTTGAAATCAGATACCTAGCTTTGATCTTTCAGTCACTCACTGTTATATTCCCAGTGCCTATCACAGTGCCCTATACATGACTGGCAGTCAGTAAACCATTAATCAGTATTATTTCTAATAAAATGTTCTAAAAAACCTAGAGTAATCATTTATAACTCTAGATAGAAGTAAACACTAATGCACCACAAATAATCAAATTTATTAAGAAAAGTTACATAAGCAATGAATAAATAACAAATTCCTCAAGCTGAAAACCAACCTTCAGCTAGTCAGTAACCTTTAAAGAAAACAAACCCCAAAAAACTCCATAGGTGCTGAATATAGTATTAACACATGACTAGAGAACCTATCTAGCCCTGGGATACAGAAAATTCCAAATGTCCTAAGGAAAATACCTTCAGGAATAGGCAAAGAGAAAAAGTAAAATTTGATCTCTCTGTTCGAAGTCAGGGGGAAAAAAAAAAAGTGAATTTCTAGGATCTCCAGTTTGCTGGTATAGAAGTTGGTAAGCATTTGTCTCCAAACGAATAACCAAAGGTTAAGATCCTCTTGACCAGGTTTCTGTTGCAAAATAGGCTTTACAGATAGCTTCTTTTTGATTGTGTGTCTGTTATACTAGAAGTAGGACAATATTAATAAAATCCTCCTTAACTACATGTGCATTGAGATCATCAAAATGTGGTTAAAGGCCTGGCAGCACCATCTGCTTATCTTTAAGGATCCCTGAACTAACTTGTTCTATTCATGTGCAGTGGTTACTTAATAAGCATCTCATTGTTTAAAACATAACTTCGTCTTTTTTTTTTTTTTTAAACCTCAGTTCTGTTCTTTGGAACTGCCTGTTTCTGTAAAACAATGAGGTATACCTTAATTTTTCCTGCATGACATGACACATTCAGCTCCAATGACTTGTATTGAATCACTCAAATTATAAACAGCGGTTCCAAGGCACAAATGCAGACTAGGTCTAGTCACATTTTTGTATTTTAAAACACGAGGGGGGAAATGGCAGTTGGAACAACCACTGTTCAGTGCCTTGTGGAGCTTTGTTTTCAGTCAATACCACAAGGTGAGTCATATATTCTGCATGGCTCCTCTTAAACCACCTGATCAATAGCTTACCATAAAGACAAACCATAGTGCTGGTAGAGTCAGTGAATTGTGTACCATAATTTCCTATTTTTTGGTACCTCAGCCCTTTCTGGCTCTCTTTCAGAGAAGTAAATTTAATATGCATCAAAGAAGGCAGCACTGCAGTTCTGTTCCCTCTTGGTTCTGTGCTCATAATATCAATCTGAACAGCAGAAACCAGAACTGAAAAAAAGGTAGAAGAAACATGTCTGAGAAAAAGCAAAAGACAGACTTGTTTGGGTTAATTTTCCTCTCTCCAACTGTGATCCTTTGTAACACTGGAAAGGGGCAAGTATCACCAAAGCACGTTTATATGGTGTAAGACTTTGGAATGGACATATTCTGCCAGACAGGCCTGGTAAGGCAAAACTCTGTGGTGCCAAATAACTAAGCTCAAATCCATAGAAGCAACCCAGGTTCTAGGAAATTGTAGCAATGGTCCCACACTCTTTAGTGACGCAAAGAACAGTTGCTTGGAAATCATTAAGGGAAGTATCAAAAGTAAGGAGAAATGGAGTTTCATTTATATATATACATCAGTCATTTAGAAAAAAAATCTTGCTAGTGTAACCCAGATGTCTCAAAACCTCTGGCCTTGGGCACCTGAGTGGCTCAGTCATTAAGTGGCTGCCTTTGGCTCAGATCATGATCCCAGGACCCTGGGATGGAGGCCCACATCGGGCTCCCTGCTCAGTGAGAAGCCTGCTTCTTCCTCTCCCGCTCCCCCTGCTTGTGTTCCCTCTCTCTCTCTCTCTCTGTCTCTCTCTGTCAAATAAATAAATAAAATCTAAAAAAAAGAAAAAAAAAAAACACCTCTGGCCTTTGGGGGTCCCATTTGCAATATCCAAGTAATGGATATTGCATGTATCCACTCCATGTACAGTGAGGAAACATCCAATATTTTCATGGTCTCCCAAGGGGCTTATATTAATCTTGATTCATTTATAAGATAGTTTAATTTGTAGCTACTACTCTCATCTTTTCTTACTATTTCTCTTTTATGATTTATTTCCTTATTCAAGGACAGAGTAGGCAGTGTACCTCATGGAAAAAGAAATTTGGGAGAAAATTAAGGTTCTACTCTGCTCTGTGACATATGAACATACTCATATGATTAAAACTGAATTGAAATTGATAAGGGTTTTAATGTCCTGACATGAAATTCCTCATAGTTGGGAATTATTAGCTGTGTAGTAGGATTTCTGAATTACAAGTTTTATTAGCATTTGCATTCGATCAAACAAAAAAATGTAGCATTACTGCGATTTTTTAATTTGTTTAATGAGTTTAATTGAGAGGTTGTATAAACAGTTATCCAAGGGCATCAAAAGAAAGATCAGAGTACATATTTAAGAACTTTATCAATTTTTTAAATCTTAGCAATGAGCTTGTCCCATTTTAGAAATGTAGAGACTAATGACCAGACATGTTAAATATCTAACTCAAAATCCCAGAAGGAAGTGAGAGCCAGTTTTTAAAACATGCTCTCCCAATTGGTAGATTGCTTCTTTGCTGGGCAGATGGCCTCAGCTTTCTAAACCAAGTTCCTTGATCTCTACCTACTTTCCAGAATTTACATTTCACTGAGCCCAGCAAGTTTTTCAGATTCTTTTTTAGGGCACTGATCCTCAATCCGATTAAAACCAACAATGGGACTAATAAAGAAGTTACTTCAGAGGAGTGTCTTCTTGTAATGCTTGGTCACAGCTGAGTGACACCTTGACTCTCAGCCATATGACCTTTCTATAGAGCCTTAGAAAATGAAATTCATGTGAGGATACTACATGGAAAGGTTGCTACAAAGATGATAGAGTTTCATAAGGATCATTTTTACACCAAAATACTTAGAGGCTTTGTTCTTCTACTTTCCTAGGGGTAAAAATCCTGGAAGTTTCTAGGTGGAAAGAGAAGGCAAATCTGGAAATGACAGAGACCTCCCTGCCTTATCAGGGCCAATATAAAAATGTAGTTGAGCAGAGAACAACGAAGTCAAGAGGTAAATAAGAAACACTGTTCCAGCAACATCTTTTGAACCTTTGCACTGAACTGTTCCTAAAGCCAAACTATCCTTGGATTTCAGTTACATGGCCAAACAATCTCCCTTTCTGGTCACTGTAGTTAGATTTGGATTTCTTTCACTTGTAGTGAAAAAAGGTCAGACCACACTTCATGAATAAATCCCATTTTACAATGAGAAAACTGAGACTTGGAGATGCCAAATAAATTTCTCAAGGACACCAAAATAATTGGTAAATCCAAGGTTATAAAACTAGGGTCTCTAGATTGATAGAGTCATGTGCTGAAAGTTGCATGAGAGCCTGTTTGCTATACTTGAACACATCATATTCTTAGAAGTTTTTTTCCTCTTATTGGCCATAATTTGTCAGTTGTATGCTAAATCTCAGTCCTTCTTACTACTCATGCAGTATAGTTCTGAGACCCTGGCTGAGAGCAGCAGATGGAAACTACCAGTATTTTCACTTTTCGATCTTGAGCACTGCATTAAACAATGAGTGGAAGAGAGAAATGAGATGATGAAGAAAAGAGAAAAACCCTGCCCTCAAGGAGCAGTGAATTAAAAGATAATGTAGAGAAACACATGAATAAGTAATTACAATATAACATGATAAGTATTATATTGGAGTTATTTACGCACAGGGAGCTCTAAAGGCAAGAGGAAAGTGTGAAAATCTATCACCGGAATGTGAGAAAATTTCCCAGAGGGATAAGACTTAAACTGAGAATTAGAAGAAGAATAGAAACTTGCTCTTTACAGAAAGTAGAACGAATATTCCTGACCAAGATCATATTTTCAAAGACAGAGTCAGAGTCAGATACAGTCAGAAAATGGATTCTGGTAAGCCTTAAATCCATGAGTCTAACTTCATTAGTGCTGCTCTTGCATTTCTCTTTAAACTGAATAAATCAGTCCTTTAATTCCAGTGCTTTGGTTATTCTTCCAAGATGTTTTCAGGTAAATCTATTTTACTCAGCTCAACAATATTTACTGAACACTTTTTATATGCCTGGCATACCAGAGAATACAAAGATGTGTGTGGGCAGGTGTGGTGCACAAGAACGAGAAGTTCCTGGGGAACAGCGTTGGGTGATGGAGCATGCACTCATAATAGTCTGATTCCTCAAGGAATTTATCCACAAAGAGAGACATACAAATAGATAATCTCCGTACCAGGAGGTAAGTACCCATTTTTTGGCTACAAAAGCACAAAGAAAGAGCTTAGAGGAAGCTGCCTGGAGGTTAGAACATCTGACCTGAATCTTGAAGGAAGAGTTAGAATGAGACTGAAAAAAAGATGACAGCAGCCTTCCAGGATGAAGAAATAACTTAAGCAAATGCATAAAGAGTGAAACTACACAAAGTATGCCAAAAAACCTCGTAATAATGTGGTGTTATTTCAGCAGAAAGTGTGTGGCAGAAGGTGGCTGGAGAGATAGAAAGAGACCAGGTTATGGAACGATAATAGATCTAAAAGTTCATTCGATAGACCATGAGGAACCACCAACGTGTTTTAAGCAGAAGTGTGGCCATACCATTCTAGTTTTAGCTGCAGTTGGAAAATGGAGCTAAGGAAGGGGGATCTGAAACCAACTTGTTAATAAGAAGGTCAGTGCAATTTTTAAATCTATTTTGGGCAGCAGCTACAATTCAGGAGCATTCAGACTCTATTCTCCATTAGCCAAGGCATTGATACAAACCTGTCAAATCCTTTGGCCTCTCTGGATTATAAAAGCAAGGTAACTGTGCATTTTGCTATGTAGGTAGTAGATGATAATCATACCTAAAGTAGCTTTTAAAGAAGCCTGTCCATCCTTTAAATATTCCTCTACTCAGAAATAGGTTTTACTTGATTCTTCCTTTGGTGAGCTTAACCAAACAAAATATTGTTGGCATGAAAACAAATGATACAGTTCATTGCTCAAGCCAATGCAATAAGGTCAATTTGTTTGGATGGCCTTTTATTTATTGTAAAGTCATACTGAAGCTCTTATTATAACAGCTCAGAGGCAAATTCCAAACCCAGATCATTTCAGAGTTCGGCTGGAATGGATCTTGAAAGTGCATGTATACTACTTATCCTGCAGGGTTTTTTTCCGCTGTGATTTTTTTTTTTTTTTTGAGAAGTATGAAATTTGAGTACACAACCCACAATCACAACTATAGTGAATAAGAAAAGTAATTCCAAGGACTGAATTCTTCACATTTAAAATGTGCAAACTCACCAGTTTTCTGAGTTAGTATGTACTAGGAGTTAGGGAGGAATTGGCTTTATGGAGAAGTTGAAATATTTAGAAATTCTATAAGATGCCTAATGTAAATTCTGTATTTGAAAGTAATTGGAGTTCATATAGTACAGGCATCCTCTACATTCTTCTATGTTATAGGGCTTATTAAAGGAATAGTGGGAAGCATCAGTATTTATCATTAGAGCATGTTCATCTAATTTGGCGCATTTTAATTCAATAATTCAGAATTTGACTTAGGTTCATTTGTCACATTTACAGTGACTGAAAACAAATTTAATTTTTCTCATGCAAGTAAAAAAGCTAGAAGGATATTGATATAGTCCATAAAATCCAAAGAAAAATAGAACTACCAAGGTTCTAAATGGAGATGATACAAATGATATGAAATTATTGGTGGATCAGATAGGTATTGATTTTACTATCCTTCATCCATTCAACCACTCCAAGAAGCAGAACATCCATTAAATGCCAGACTTTGTGTAAACCAACTTTTCTTCCTCACCCTAAACTTGATATAATGGTATCACTCTACCCTCATCTCCCAGAAAGTCCTAGGGCCTGTCCCTAAACTACTCAGCACATTGTATTCTTTTAATTACAGTGATTTGTTCAAGGATAAGATTATGGCCCATTTTATAGTAATCATAACCCTAACAAATCAGTTTTAGGAGTTCTTTCTCAACAAGTCAACAAAGTAGACTTTTTCTATCAGGATAGGCTAGATTCTGCTCTATATTGGCAAGGTACCTCGACCAAGCACTGTCCCCAGGATTCAGGCTGATAGAAGCTTCAATTTGACACACAACCGCTTGTGTTCCTTCCCCTCTCAAGGCATTGGCTGAAACAAGTCATGTGAGTTCTCACCTGCATTCCTAATCTCAGTATTACCTTTCACCCATTGGAATGAGAATCAAGAGTCTTCACCAAGCCTGAAATTTTCTGAAATTTTATTACCCTTTTATTCCTGCTTTTATTCATGCTTCCCTTTTATTCATGCTTGAACACTAACCAAAACTAACCAATTTTCTGGGTTATCTGTTTCCTTTAGTTTCTTGCTAAAGACAAATAATAATAAGCAAGCACCCTAATAATATTCTGTTTTCTGACATCTTCACCTAGAACTTAAAATCATTAGGCACATTCTACATCTAATAACAAACAAAAAATAAATAAATACCTAATAAATAATGAATACTTAATAAATAAAAACTTTAGAAGTTTTATTTAAGCATTTTGTCAATGAATATAATTGTAATTAAGTAAATACGATTAAATAATTTAAGCTATATTACACATTTGATGTATATTAGCTGCAACCAATTACCAAAGCTAAATGGCTTGAAACAGCCCAAGTTTATTCTTATTCAGTTTTTACTACAAAAAGTCTGACACAGGTTTCACCAAGCTAAAGTCAAGGTGTCTGCAGTGCTATGATACCTTCTGGAGGCTCGTGGGGAGAATCTGTTCCCTTACCATTTCCATCTTTCACAGGCCACCCACATTATGTGAGCCAGCAACACTGCATCTCTCTGACTCTTCTTACAGTCACCTCTCCCTCTGACTACAGCAGCAAAATGTTTTCCAGTTTTAAGGACCCATCATGAAATGGAGCTCATCCAGGTAATTCAGGATATTCTCTCTCTCTCACAGTCCTTACCTTAATCACAAATGTGAAGTCCCTTTGCCATGTAAATCAACATAATCAACATTCTGAGGATTAGGGAGTGACTGTTTTTGTGGTGAGGGAACATTATTTTGACTACTAAATTGTGTACCTGATTCTTCTGCATGCTTCAAACACCTTGTAGAGTAGACAAAATTATAAATATTACAAAATTACAAATACAAAGAAACTTAATGCCATATTTAGATAAGCCTATCATAAAAATTACATGATAGTTTAAGAAAGTTGTCCTGATTTTAAACTAGTTTTGTGGGATTCTAAAATAACAGGCTTAATTTGAGATCTCCATAGGGTATCAGAAAAATTATTGTGAAACTCTTTGGTAAAAGAAGGACAGAGTTTTAAAGTCCCAGTTAGTTCATATTATGTAACCTATTGTTCTGTCCATTTGCCATATTGACTTAGTCTGTTAGAATTATTTGAAAGTAGATGCATTCCTTATTATCATAATACTATAATTATCAGGGCCATATAGAAGTTTCATCTCCTAGAAAATAAGGGACTGAGTCTCCATATTTATCCGTCCTTTTTGAGAAGTTTGTCTAATTTATTTTCCAGAGACTGACTGTACAACTCTTTCTACTTGAAACTGTAGCATCCCATACAAAAAAGTGCCCAGATTTCTTGTCTTACTTTATAACCCCATGTTTATTTTTCATTGCTATACAGATAGAAGGAAAATATTTTTATAATATGTAGATAAGTACTCAATGAATATAATAATTTCTAAAACATATCTGTATGTGTAAACAAACATATGAACATAGATCTGTATTAACAAACATATGCACATATATGTATATGTATATACCATGTGTGTGTGTCTCCCTACTTAGGAAAATCAATTCAAAACAAGGGGTACTACTTAAAACATGTAACAACTGGTTCAGTTCAAACACCAATTCATCAAAACAGATGCCAGCCCCAAAAGAATGCATGCCAGCTATAAAGAACCACTAGTACTATCATAACAATGCATACTTATTGAATATTAACCTATTTTATACTCTTTCTTTTCTTTTCTTTTCTTTTCTGTTTTAGGCATCATTATGAACACATGACCCTTAATAAACTAACTTATGTCAATAATACACAATGACTATGATTATCATTGTTATTATTATTTTTACTGATGTTATTCTCAAATTTGATCAATGAAAACTCTTAAAGTTAGCTCCTTTTTGCTTCCAGTGCTTCCTTTTCATGGAATTGTCTCTTTCTGTCAGAGAAGACTATTGGACACAGAAATCAAAGGATGAGAGGCATGAGAGTTGTGGTCAAAATTGCCTCTGTAATTGGGCCACATGTGAAAGAGTTGTAAGAGATGTATTTTTAAAGTCACTGATTATTCCAAGTATTCCAATATATACTGTGGTGTTATATACCTTACTCTTTTTAAAGACTAAGTGTTTCATACTATAAGACTTTCGATTACATAAACACCTCAGAAACAGATCTATAATCAAACCCTTTATTCTATTTATTGGAGAAATTAATTTCCTGCTGCAAGGGAGGAAAAAGTAATTTCCACACTATGTTTCTAGGTTTTTGGTTGAGACTCCCCCAACACTAAAAGGCAGATTAATAGGAGAAAAACAAACAGAAATTAATAACATATATACCTCTTGTATACATGGAAGAGACCCAGGAAAATAAAGTAACTCCCAGAAATGGCCCAAGTCACCACTTTAAACACCATCTCCAGCTAAAGATAAAAGAAAAATGTTGGGGAGGGTAGAAGCCATTAGTGGGAGGTTACACAAGATATGGTTGTTATACAGACTTAAATCTCTGCCTTCTCCATTGATAAGAGTTTCTAGAGATTTAGTCATCCTCCTTCTCCTGGTACAAAGAGGGTGGCCCTCTTAACAAAGGGAGATTTCCCTTACAAAAGTATATGTCTCTTACAATAGAGTAATTTCTACTCAGTTTTCACAGCTTCCTCTGTGTCTGTTGTTTCTTAAAAATAACTAGTTCAAAATAATCCTTATGCCAAAGAGGCATATTTTGGGGTAGCAAATTCTGCTCCCAATCATTACTTGCTTCCTAATTTTTCAATAGCTACCCAAGTCTTTCAAATTTAAGAAGTCTGATTAACTGTAAGCTTCTGTATTTATTAAAATACATAGTCCTAGCACTAAAGATGCTTAGTATTTATTTCAATTAGCTGATTGAAAAGACACCACAAAAATGGGGTGAACTGTGCTGAATACCTATCCAAACTAAAAGACAGGTCATGATATTTCTAAACAATGGAATTATAAACATACCTACTTAGGCAAAATAATATCTTTTTTCTAGTTTTTCATAAACCATATAGAGAAAACAGGGCAAATAGCTATTATGGGTCTAAAAGCTTAATAAATGGCATGATTTAGATTTAAGACACATAATCCTATTTCAAAGTTCATGTATTTAGCTTCCATACTTTCCAGAATTTTAAAATGCATACTAGTTCTACATATGCCATTATGACCAGTTACTGGGAATAATATACGATAGAAATCTAGTCTCCAAAGTGATTAGGTCTTCTAGAGAATACACTAGTTAAGGAAATAGTGTATTTTTTTAATCTTCTCTTCTTTTGGTAGTATGACTAAGTGGCTACTAAAAATAGTAGGCATACTAATTAATAGATTCGGGAACGATTAGTCTCTCCAATTTGGCCTTGGATTCTTGAAATTTATCTACCCATTCATTTAATGAAAGTATATCTATTACTTACTATTCTAAATACTGTGAATAAGATTACTAAGAAACTAAATTTCCTGAAATTCTGTTTATCTTTTACTATCCCACCCCCAGACTCCTCCTGGATATTTCTTACTAATACTTAGCTCTGCTTAGGGATTATATTTTCTGGAAAGCCTATCTTGATCCCCCAAGATGGAAAGAAGTACTTTTCATATGCTTCCATAATTTTCTCTATTTAGTTCATTTATAATGTTTTTATCCTAGGTAATCATTGGTTATTTTTTCATCTAAATTCTCCCTGCCCCATGTGTCCTGCAAGCAATCACTATGCCATTCACCATGGTGGTCCCCAAATGCTCAAAATGTGTTCAAAACAATTAGATATCAGTAAATATTTACTAATTACATTAATGTGGGTCAGTGCCCAGGTGGCATCCCTACTTTCCAAACATTTATTCTTTAATGAGTCAAGCAAACAGACATAGGTACTGGTGCATTATAAATGCACCATTACATAAGTACGGAATGTAATGAGAGCACAAAGGAGGGGCAGTTAACAAGGTTTTGGCAAGCTCCAGTTATCTCAAGAAGAGACGACATCTACAGCTGTTTGCATCTAAAGGGCTAAGGAATAGGTAAAGGAAAAATGATCGGTGCTTCCCGGGTAATTGCATTTCTTGCATCTTACCAAAACCATCAATAGCTTTTCCCTGTTTCCTCCCCCCCAAAAATCATCGTGGAATGCCCTACTCTGAAAGACAGATGAGAATAGTATGTCTATTTCAAGTTAATAAGTGTTTTACTGTGAACTGGAGTAAGTAGATAAATATCCCACACCAAGGGCTAATTGACTAAAAGACAGAAGCTTATCAACTATCATTTCTCTCAAACTGCCCCAATTTCACACTCTGGCACTCTTGCTATTATGGAAGGGAAAAGACACCAACTTGGAACAAAGATCAAGAGAAACACAGATTGAAATGGAACTGGTTTTTGTAACTTGTCTTCAGAACAGATAGCCAAAGGCAGAATTTAGAAAATTACATTAAAATAGAGAGAGAATGACATCTACTGGCTGAGAGAATTTGGCCTTGTGAATAGCTGGTAATGTTTTGCTTTTTTTTTTTTTTTTCCCCCTATAAAGTTTAAATGTTTCCCTTTCTTCTTACACACAAAACTCCAATTAATGATAATGGGAATTATCTGTACACAATGGGGGAGGAATTGACCTATTATCTGCTCGGTTCTAATAATAATGAAAGAAAATTAATCCTTAATTAGCTAGCATTGCAGTTAGAAGTATTTTACAAATGTCTTTAAATGACTTTGACTTTATTTCTGTATAGATCTTCTTCGACTTCAAATGGAGTTATATCCAATACATCCATCATAAATTGAAAATATTGTAAGTCAAAAATGCATTTAATACATCTAACCTACTGAACATCATAGCTTAGCCTAGCCAAGCATAAATATGCTCAGATATTTTAATATACATTAGCCTACAATTGGGCAAAATCATCTAACACAAAACCTATCTTAACAATAAAGTATTGAATATCTCATGTAACTTATTGAATACTGTACTGAATGTGAAAAACAGAATGGTTGTATGGTACAGAATGATAAGTGTATGGGTTGTTTGCCTGCAAAATAGCATGCCTACTAGAAGCTGTGGCTCACTACCACTGTCTAGCATTAGGACAAAGTATGGCATATCATTAGTCCAGGAAAAGATAAAAATTCAAAATGCAAAGCAGAGTTTCTAGTGAAATGTATAGCTTTCTCACTATTATAATGTTGACAAATCATAAGTCAAACCATCATAAATTGGGGACTGTCTGTACATCTATAAGCAGTATTTCATGACCATTTCTGACTTAGAAGTCCCCGTTTTTCTTATTAGTAAAATATGCAGATCTGTATGAGAATTTTTTTTAAAAAAATCATTTGTTGTAGTTATCGTCAGAGTTTCCTCCACTAAAATTTATTTGTACTCTTAACAATAACCTTAAATGGGGTACCTGGGTGGCTCAGTGGGTTAAGCCTTCAGCTCAGGTCATGATTTCAGAGTCCTGGGATCAAGCCCTCCATCAGGCTCTCTGCTCAGCCGGGAGCCTGCTTCCCCCTCTCTCTCTGCCTGCTTCTCTGCCTACTTATGACCTCTGTCTGTCAAATAAATGGGTAAAATCTTTAAAAAAATAAAATAAAATAACCTTAGGGGTAGTAATGAGTTCGTTTTATTTATTTATTTATTTATTTATTTATTTATTTATTTATAGTGCAGGGAGGAGCAGAAGGAGAGAGAGACTCTCAGGCAGACTCTACACTGAGCACACGGACAGCATGGGGCTGGATCTCATGATCATCATGACCTGAGCTGAAGTCAAGAGTTGGAGGTTCAACTGACTGAGACCAGGCATACCAGTGATGAGTTGTTAGATACAACACCAAGGCATAATTTCTAAAAAAAATTTGGTAAGTTGGACTTGATTAAAATTAAAAACTCTTTTTTGAGAAACACTGTTGAAAGAATGTAAAGACAAACCACAGACAGAAAATCTTTGAAAATCATATACCTGATAGAGAATTAAATTTAAAAGTAGCCAAACTTCTAAAATTTTTAATTAGAAAGTTTTAAAAATAGCCAAAAGGTCTGAACAGATATCTCACTAAAGACATACAGATAACAAATAAGCATATTAAAAAAAAAGTCTGACATGATTTATCATTAGGAAAATGCAAAGTAAAACAACACTTAGATACCACTGCATAAGTATTATAATGACTTAAAGTCCACAACACTGGCAATTCCAACTTGCATAGAGCAACAAGAACTCTTATTCATTGCTGGTGGAAATACAAATGGTACATCCACTTTAGAAGTTTAGCAGTTTTTATAAAGCCAAATAAAATCTTAACCATACAACCTAGCAATCACACTTCTAGGTTTTTACCTAACTGAGTTGAAGTTTACATCCATATAAAACCTTCATATGAATGTTTATAGAAGCTTTATACATAATCATCAAAAACAGGAAGCAATCGGGGCACCTGGGTGGCTCAGTGGGTTAAGCCTCTGCCTTTGGCTCAGGTCATGATCTCAGGGTCCTGGGATCAAGCTCTGCATCGGGCTCTCTGCTCAGCGGGGAGTCTGCTTCCCCCTCTCTCTCTCTCTCTGCCTGCCTCTCTGCCTACTTGAGATCTCTCTCTCTCTCTCTCTCTGTCAAATAAATAGATAAAATCTTAAAAAAAAAAAAACAAAAACAGGAAGCAATCAAGATGTCCCTCAGTAGGTAAAAGCATGTACAAACTGTGGTACCTTCACACAATTGAATACTATTCAGCAGTAATAAAGAATGAGCTATTGAGCCATGCAGCAACATTGATGAATCTTATATACACATTGCCAAGTGAAAGAAGCTGTGCTGAAAGGCTACATTCTATACATTTCTATTTGTATGATTCCTGGAAAAGGCAAAACTATAGGTATGGTTTAAAAAAAAAAAAAAAAAAAAGATCAGTGGTTGGCAGAGATCTGAATAGGTGAGGCACAGGGATTTTTTTTTTTTTTTAGGGCAGTGAAATATTCTGTATAGCAATGTAATGTTGCATATTATGCACTTGACAACACCCAGAGAATCTTATATCTTCAACCTTAGTATATACAAATAAAAAAAAAAAAAGGAGAAAACTGTGGAGCCTAGGATGGAATACTGACACTGACAAAAGTATCTGACTGTATTAGAAGAGTATGAAAGACACAACCTCACTGAACAGGGTGGGAGGAAAAATGCTGCCCTAAGTAATTCTGGAAAAAATAGAGACTGTAAGACTAAAGACAAACGGAATCATATATAAGCATGTACTGTAGTTGGTGCAGTGATTTCCCATAGGATTAACGATCCTAAAACCATAGTACATGTATACTGGGATTGAATGAATAAGTAGCTGGATGACAGCTGGTAGGCTCCAGGTTTCTCATTGTTGATGTGAAAGGTTACAGATAAGCAATGAGAAAGACTAGAAAGTCCATGGGATACTGGATAAAAGTCAGAGACATCAGCATGAATTCATGTTTAGCTTAATATTGATACAAATGGATATCAATTTTGATACAGATACAGATATTTACTGATATGTGTATATACTCAGGTTGGTATACACACATTAATTCCTAGCTTTATTTGCTGAGAGACCCTACAAGCAATGACACTCCATAGCAAAGAGGCCCTTTCTGCCCTAATGCCAGTCACAGGGTACTTATCACTTTACAGCCTCCCACATAGTCACTGTGTTTCACAATCTGTCCCTGACTTCAAGCCTATGTATAGAGGATCCACATCTCTTCTAACTAGCAGCTCCAGTAGGATTGTTAAAGGCAACATACATAATTATATCCAAAGGGAAAATCCCCTATGATATTATTAAGAACCTAAAGCTAATGAATTATGCATCTATTTGTTTTTCTACAAACTTCTATTGAATGCCTACTATTCTGAGAACTGTACTAAGTATTAGAGATACATAAAAGAACAAAAAAGCAAAGCCTCATCATAGGGGAAATTAGTATAAAGAGACAAAAAATCAAACCAAGTAAAATGCAATGACATCAAGAATATTAAAATCATGAGAAATGTTAAAAAGCAAATAAATCAGGGCTATATACAGAAGAAAGTTAAGCCTGTTTTAGAATAGGAGAGGTCTCTCTGAGATTACTATTATATCTGACAATGAAAGAGCTAAAAGATTAGCATTTATTCTATGATTAATATGTGAAATGTTTATGGGAGAACCTGACAGAAATAAGGAGAAGCAGGTGCACAGGAGCTATTCAGTGACAAAAAGAGTATGTGTGTCTAGATCATAGAGAGATGGCATCAGATATGAGGGCAGTGGGAAGCAGGATTAGACAATGCAAGGTTCCTACAGGGTGTGCTGAAAGAAAGCACTGAAAGGGTTTGCAACTGGGGATAGTTTGGTTTATGTTTTGATACTACAACTCTGTCTACTCTGTGCAAAGTGACTCATTGTAGATCAAAACTGTAAGTAAAAGGACAAGTTAGGTTACTACTTTAATGGTCAAGTGATTACCACCCAAACGTTAACCAGTATGGAGCTCCTAAAAAGCCTCCCCAAGATTTCACTATTCCTCTACTAGAGATATACCACACATACAACTTTTTCTGAAAACCTCTAAGTTCTTCATTTTATTGTTAACTTCTGTGAAAGCCAGCTCCAGTTCAACTCAGCTCTCTAAGCATGTAGAATGCCTCCTACACTTCATATGCTGGTGTATGATAAGGTATGTAGGGACAGACCCCTGCCCATGAGGTTTCCCATTCTAATAGAAGAAAATGACATGGGTACAAATAAAATCAGAGAATCTGCTATTTGCACCATGAAGTAAGATTTCCACTAGCTTCTTTCAAAACTATCTCCTTTAGATTTCAGAGGATGCTTCTAGGATGTGATAATCAAGTCCTATTCATTATGATTTTTAGTGCTTCTTTCTAAATCCTATCAACCTTTTTCCTTTCCATATGAAAACTTATTTTTTCGCTTCAATCCAGACAGTCTACACTGGATGTTCCCCTCCTGTCTGTAAGGAGAGCTGAGGCTTCCTATGAGATGTAGACATATTCTGTGTGGCCACAGCTGAAGACAAGGGTGCAATCCAAGCAAAGCTGTTTAATTTTTTTTTTTTAATGAAAATTTCAGATGAGAAGCAAAACCTCAAAGATTAATATTTATTCTTAGCCAGAAGAAAGATATGATGAGGCCAAGTAAATCTGAGCAGATATTTTACTTTAAATATTTCAGAGCAATTTCACTTCAAGATAAAGTAGAATCTTCCAACTGCCAGAGATATTATAATCAACTTAATCATTTAACATTGACTTTTCCAGTTGCTTTCTTTTCATAAATAATATTAAAGGACACCAATTCAGATCAATAGTACCACATTCATCTAAATAAATCTGGGTCAAGTACCATTGTGCTCTAACTAATCTGCACTTCCTCACATTTATTCTACACGTTTCAGGTGTTAGAATTACATTCTTTAATGCTGATTTTCTTCAAAAGTCAATGGCAGTGGGAAATGCTTTTTTAGATGACAGCATAATAAAGACACATAGGACAGACTAACTGGGAAAGTTTAGAGAAAGAGATTCATGGCCCCCTCATAACCATCTTTATAAGACTTGAATTACAAAAAATCATCTGAATTTTCTTAAACAGCAGTATATTCGTTTCAAAAAAAACTTATCCTGAATTCAAATATGTGAGAGGAGAGATGGAGAAGAAAAGTCTAATTAGAAAATCTAACTATGCCACAGCAGACTTAGGATCTAAATTTTAAGCAGAAAGAAGAAAATTTAAGATGTAAAATTTTAAATTACTAACATGGAAGATAAAGATGTACTTCCTTAAACCATAAAGGTATAAGGGGCTTTCTGTTTCCAATATTTTGATGGGATAGTTTCCCTGAAGAAGTTTGTGACTAGCATGTAACTACCCTTGAAGAAGTTTAAGGCAGTTTCCAAAGGGGCAGTGTTTAGAGGGGGAGAGAGGAAGAGAGGGTTGACATCTGTGAGTAATAAATGATGCAAGGTCTTGTTGGGAGTAAATGCAAGTTAGAGGACAAAGATAGGAAGAGTAAGCTTTAGCTCCCTGCTCAGAAGAACGTAGAACCAGAGACTTTCTTTAAAAGAGCTAAAAGTGGTCCCAGGATATTACCAGTTCCTCATTCACAGCAGAAGCAATCGCAAATACTCTCTGAAGAAAAAAATTCAGACATGGGATTTTCACAGATAAGTTCAGTGTATGAGTACCTTAAAAATAATGTACAAGAAAACAAAAGTTTTTGCATGAGATTGACACAAAAAACAAAAATAAACAACAGATATATGCTCCCAAATATTTAATGAATTAAATATTAATTAATATTAATATTTTTAAATTACTAAAGTGAATATAGAATAACTATTACTGAAATATGTTTTAGAGGATGGAATAACAGATGAGCAAGTAACAGGACACTATCAAGAATAACCAGGCATGGGGTGCCTGGGTGACTCAGTGGGTTAAAGCCTCTGCCTTGGGCTCAGGTCATGATCCCGCCGTCCTAGGATCAAGTCCCGCATCGGGCTCTCTGCTCAGCGGGGAGCCTGCTTCCCCCTCTCTCTTTGCCTGCCTCTCTGTCTACTTGGGATCTCTCTCTGTCTGTCAAATAAATTAAAAAATCTTTAAAAGAAAAAAAAAAAGAAAAGAATAACCAAGCATATCAAAAAAAAAAGTCAAGGGAATTTCTATAACTTAAGAATTTAAAAATTAAAAATTTAAAAAAAATCAGTAGACAGGGGAGCTTGGGTGGGTAAACCCGTTAAGCATCTGCCTTGGCTCAGCACGTGATCTTGGGTCCTGGGTCAAGCTACCTCCCTGCTCAGCTGAGAGTCTACTTCTCCCTCTCCCTCTGCTCCCCACCCCCTACACCCCCTACTTGTTTGTGCTCTCTCTTGCTCTCTCTCTCAAATATACAAATAAAATCTTTAAAAGAAAAAAATCAGTACATAAAGAGATTAGGAACCAACTAAAGAGAAAATAACTGCACAAAATATATATCTAAATAAATTGCCCAAAGTAAAGCATTAAGAGACAAAACGAGAAATATGAAAGAGGTTGTAAGAGAATATAGAGGTCAGAATAAGTTTCAACATACATCATCAAAGTTTGATCAAGAAAGAACAGAGAAAATGGAGGGGGAGACATACTGGGGGAAAAAGAAAGTTGGCTAGGAACTTTTCAGCACTGGAGAAGGACATAAAAATAAAATAAATACTAGACAGTATAAATCAAATGAGATCTAAAGTTAGACCTATTGTGATGACAGTGAAGAGCACAAATATATATATATATATATATGTAAATGTGTGTGTGTATATATATGTATATATGTACATATACGTACATATATATATGTGTGTGTGTGTGTGTGTGTGTGTGTGTGTGTGTGTGTATACACACCAAAGCAGAAAAAAGATTTATCAAGCAGGAGCAAAACTTCTTATCCTTTTAATAGCAATAGTGGAATAAGAATACAAGGCATAATATGTCCAAAGAACTGAGAAGGTGAATAAAGTCATCCTAAAACTGTGTTCCCAGCCAAACTGGCTCTCAAGGATAAAGGTAAAGTAAAACTGTTTAGGGATAAACAACAACAAAAAATGTGATCAGTTTTATCACCTGCAGAGCTTGACTACAGATATTTCCATATATATACTTCCAGAAAAAGAAAAAAAAAAAGGGGGGGGAAATAACCCATAAAGTCTGTGACAAGGAAGGAAAAGTTAAGTAAAAATATACTTGTGTATTACCTAAATATGTATATGTATTACATATTATGTATTACCTAATATGTATTACCTAAATCAGCTATTCTCAAATAGTGATGGTACTATTTGAGGTACTATAATATGGTGGGGAGGGGTATTTTTGATTTTTAAAATCATTAGTGACATACTAATAGCATTTAGCAGGACCAATGATGTTAAATATCTATTAAAGGGGAATGGCTAGATCACTTTTTAAAATTCTTGTTGATAAATGAAACATCTCAGTGCATGTTTTAGTATTATTCATATCTAATTATCAGAATCTCATGTTCTTAAAAAAAGTTTACTTTTGTCTTTATGAGCATAAAGGCAATTTAGTTAACATCATTTGGAAAATATTTAAAAACACGTATTTTAAAAATTACATTATCTTACTGCATCAAAAAAAAGCTATCAATGTGTCAACATTTTGGGGGATACTAATACAAATATTTTCATTTTATGTGCTCATATATTTGAAAAATTAAATCGTGGTTATATTACAAATGTTATTTTTCATCCAGTTTATATTTATTTCTTATCAAAATATTTTTATAGTCATAAATTCTATCCCATGGCAGTGAAGAATTTCCCAGTTTCTAAGCCTACTTAGTGTTCCAGCATTTGATGTATTACAACTGATCTAATCAAGTCTCTAATGTCAAACACCGAGGCTGCATCTAATGTTCACTATTACAAATGATGCTGATGTTTCTGGCCTTCATTGTTCTTTTTGACCATGCAAAGTACATTTACTTTGGTCATAACTTCTCTAGACTGTCAGAAGTCTGATAATTGGCTCAGTTCCAATGGTGGCTACTTTTGTTTTCTTAGGAACCACCATATTTTGCTTCAATTCACATATTTCTATTGTCAAGTGAAATCTCATCTTTTGAGTCCCTTTATTTAAGTCATAATTTGGCATATTTTGAAACATTTAAACTCCCTCCCTCATGGCTTCACTTAATAATGCCATTTTGAATTTGAGATACAAATTTTACCTAAATTATTGTTTTTATTTTGTTAAGTTACCTTTAAAATATTCCAATGCTTACATATGATTTTAAAAACACAAGAACAGTAAGATGCTTATACACATATAACTGGTTCTAGTGTCTACCTCCTGTCATATTATACCCATTACATGTTATTTCCCACTGTAGAAAACTTAAAATAACAGCTTTACTAAAATGTGTTTCACAAACCATAAATTTCACTCTTTTAAAGTTACGATTTAGGGGCGTTTAGTTTATCTATAGATATGGGCAATGCTTACCACTAATTCCAAAATGTTTCCATCATCCCCAAAAGAAATTCCATACCCATTAGCAGTCATTCTCTTTGCCCCCTTCGCTCAGCCCCTGAAAAACAGTAATCTGCTTTCTGTTTCTTTGCTCTCTCTTATCTGAACATTTTCCAAAAATGAAATCAAACAGGCAATAAAATATATTAATTAGAGAATCAATCCCAGTGTGATGTTATAAATACTTCTTGAATTACAGAACTGTATGCTTATTTATTAATATAATCCTAATTTTCCATGATACCTTAAAGATTATCAGCCTGTTTCACTTTTTAAGTGAGGGGAATTGTGACTAGAAGGTAAAAAGATTGCCTCAGACCACCCAGAGTAGGGGGAACCCTTCTCTCCTGATTCCTCATTGAAGTTTCCTTTTTCCATGCTAAGCTACATGCATCCTATACTAAGACCCCCCAAAGGACACATCAGGACATGAAAAATGCTGACCTGAATGAGTTCTCTTACTAGATAATATGGAATTAATCAAAGAAAGGAGAATTGCGAATGTGGGAGTGGTAATTATGCATGTTGGCAAACCAATCAATGCTATCGACTGCAAAGATGCTCAGCTTAGAGTCACTAAAATGATCAAAATCATCTTTCATTTTACCTTCAAACGGTTTCTTTCTAGGAGCCTAATTTCTTTCATATGTGCTTATTATATGGAATTCAATTTTACCTTTTATTTCTGATACCCTTTACTGTGTTGTGATTTGATAAGAGGCAGTAGTGAGATGACCAGATCCTTGGCACTGACATTTATTACTAGGCAAGGGATGGGGCTGGGGTAGGGGTGCCAAGGGTCGAATGTCTGAGCCAGAGACATAGAAAATTGCATCCTAGAAGACTCTCAGCAACAAGCAAACAATGAAGTAAGAAAAAAATTAAAAGTGGTCGGGGGAAAAAAAGCCCTGTTGCTATAGATCTGAACTATTAAAAATTATATGTTAATTCATACAGAATAAAGTCTTTATCTTAAGCCTTAACAATTAGTTCAACTTGCATTGGCAGCAACAAACAATGTTTTTGTATACTTCTAAAAGGATTCATTGGGGTTTTTTTTCTAATTATAATCTGATTTGTTCCATTCCCTTCCCTTCTTTCCCTCAGTTTCCATAACCATTCAGTCCTAAATTCATTAGGAAGGGCAAAGCAAAGTAGGTATACACAAACTGGGAGAGGGGAAACATGTTGACCCAGACTGGGGTGGCCTAAGGTGTCTCTGCAGGTGCATGAGTCCAAGCAGAGTATGGAGAGCCTGAACATGACAAGGAGGGCAAATCTGTAGAGGGGCAACCTGGTATGGAATGGAGGCACCAGAGCTCACATAGGATAAAAAGGTCATCCACAAGGTTGGGGGAAGGAGGATGGTGTACCCAGTAATTTATGGCACAGCCTGAGTATAAGGAAAGAAAAGCATCCCCATATGGGGATGGTCCAGCATGGTATGAGCCCAAGAATGGTAAGGAGCATGTCTATATGGTATAAGCAGGCATCCAGGAGAAATGAGTCAGAGCTGAGCAGAGTGAAGAGGGTATCAGCAAAGAGAATGGATGGCAATAGCAGTAGAAGATTGGAAGGAAGGAACTGGTCAAATAAGTAAATGCATAATGTTAATGCAAGTCAATCTTCTAAACTTCAGAGAACGCAGTTACAAATATGCAAAAGTAGAACTCTGTTATCCATGTGGTGGATGATTGACATTGGAAGCATAGGGTGAATTTATGATTTTCAACATATGGATATAGAAATAAGCAGAGAAGAAAATGAATATACGTGTATGTGTGCATATATGTATCATGCTTACAAAGGTTGGCCTAGGGTCAATGACACCCATAGCAATAAATATACCTAATAACCATCTCTTGGCTTCTAAATACCATTCTCCACCAAAAAGAAGTAGGATGCTGTAGAAATGACTGTTTCCAGCAGTGAGTCAGGAGAGTAGAAAAATAGCCTGAGACATATTTTTTTGTTTCTAAAAGCAAACAAATATTCAAGGAATGATTAGGTCATGTTAAAAGGACATAAGGGACAGCTTGAAGGGGCTCTTGTTGACCACCTGAAGCAACTTGAATTTCAAAATAAATAAAGCAATAGATTAGAAAGCATTGACAAAAATAGAAAACCATGGGGCACCTGGGTGGCTCAGTGGGTTAAACCCTCTGCCTTGGACTCAGGTCGTGATCCCAGGGTCCTGGGATTGAGCCCCTCGTCAGGCTATCTGCTCAGCAGGAAGCCTACTTCCTTCTCTCTGTCCCTCTGCCTGCCTCTCTGCCTACTTGTGATCTGTCTGTCAAATAAATAAAATCTTTTAAAAAAATAGGAAACCATGATTCTGTAATTTGATGAGATGATTAAAAAGTAAGTTCTCATAAGATATTTATAAATCTCAAAAGAGGAAATAGTGACTGGCAGACACCAGCTTAATTAAGGGATCAAAGTGAGCATCGTTAGTAGTATCACAGCTCAGAACAGTGTGCCACCTAATAGGACACCGGGAGAAGGACACACCATCACTTCTGCAATATTCCTCCTAAAAATGCATAATTTAATATAATCATGAGTAAGCAAAACACAGATACAAATTGGAGGACATTTGAGAAAATAACTACCCTCATCTTTAAAAGGGTCAAGTCATGAAAGCCAAGAAAAAAACTGAAGAGCTGTTCTTCCATGAAGGAGAATAAAGATCCATGAACTAAATGCAGTGGAAGGTTCTAAACGGGATTCTTTCATCATAAAAGATATTATCAGGACAACTGGTATCACCAGAATAGGATTAGAGGTTCAGATGATGATAATGTATCTATATTAATTTCTTGATTTTTATAGTTTATTATGACGAAGTAAGAGAATGGGGAATGTACTGCATGTAGGCCAATATTCTGGTTGTTCAAAAGGATAAAAGACAAATTTCAGGGGTGCCTGGGTGCCTCAGTAGGTTAAAGCCTCTGCCTTCAGCTCGGGTCATGTTTTCAGGGTCCTGGGATCGAGCCCCATGTTGGGCTCTCTGCTTGGTGGGGAGCCTGCTTCTCCCTCTCTCTCTGCCTGCCTCTCTGCCTACTTGTGACCTATCTCTCTCTTTCTCTCTCTCTCTTAAATAAATAAACAAAATCTTTAAAAAATAAAGAGAGACAAATTTCAAAACCACATGTACCATAGAAAAAATTCTAAAGTAATGCCATAAACAAAAAAAAAGTAAACACGCACTAAATTATTAGGTGATCAGGAAGTATCAGGTCAGGTCAGCCCCACTCAAATGTACAAGGACAAAAAGCTATTTGGACTTTCCTATAAATATCAGATTGTATCAAAAATATTAAAATTTCAGTTAAAAAAAGGATCTGAATTTTAAATATTCATTATCATTCAATTCTTTACATCACATACAGAAGCCAACATATGACTTCAGGAATCAGAAAAATCTCATTAGGCTCAGCAGGATTGTCATTTCTGATTTTTCACACCTAAGAGGAACAAAGCAGAGCCATAAAAGAATTGTGCCTCTTTGTCAGCTGTAAGAACATTCACTAATCAAAGCTCAGCTTTCTTTCTGCCTCTTGCATACAATTTTGTTGTGCATATTAATCGTGTATCTCCCGAATCCAGACCTAATACAGTATTTGATGCAGTATTAACTGTATTAAAACCTAATACTTAATACAGTATTAACAGAAATAGTAGTTGTAATCATAGCAAACTGTTACCAGTCATTGTTCTCAGCACATAACATTCATTAATTCATTTAATTCACACAGCAAGTCAATAAGATCATGCTAATATTATTCCCATTTTACGAATAAGGAAACTGATACACAGAGAGATTAAGCCACTTACTCAAGCTCATACAGCTAGTAAATGTCCAAGTCAGAATTTAAAGTTAGAGTATTTGACTCTAGAGTCACATAAATATTTCTTTACTAAAATTTCAAAAATTTACTTCTCTTGAGTGGTTTGTTAAGGATGAAAAACCTAATCTTCCCACGGGATTACTTTTAAAAATCACCCAAACCACAATGTAGCTCTGGTTTCTTAAAAAAAATATATCAGCATCTAAGAGGAATATAAACCAATATATCTTATTTTCATTAAATTTTACAATATAAGTCATATCTTTAGTAGATGCACTTTGTCTGTTTTTATAAAAGTCATTAGTTTTTAAATAAATAGAAATTTTGACTGAAATATTTTATGCATTTTTTTTCTTATAAGTACAATCTCACAAACTGAATGAAACCATTCAAAACTAAATTCTGAAAATGCCATGATATATTAATTCATTGCTTCAACAAATATTATTGAGCAAGCATTATGCACCAACACTATTTATTCAAGGCACTGGACAAAAGATTCCAAAAAAGGAAAAAGCAGTCAATTAAACTAGTTAGATTATACAGAGGTCTCACTAGTAAATCCAGTTTTTTAAATAAGATGTAAAGTTTCATTCATTCATTCATTCATTCAAAATATACTTATTTTTTAGTATGTCCTAGAATGTGGTTGTAGGTATAAGGAAAAGTGCAACAATGATGAAAAAGAATAAAAACAAGCTCAAGCAAGTCACCAAGAAAAACATCCCAAATATTGTCACTAAATCCAAAATAAACTATTTTAGCAAATGCAAATGCTTGAAGTCTAACCCATTCATTGGCTCCTGTGAGTCCAAGGATCTTTAAAACAACAACTTTAGGAGCAACAACTACTGACTTCAGGCAGTGTGGACACCTGTTCAGAAAATTATTTTCAGACAAAGAAGATCTTTCAATGTCCCCGAATCATACCACTATGGTTGGACACCTATGCCTAGGACCAGCCTTGCCTCCCCTCTCCATCTGTGTGTATTGCAGGTCCTGGGTTTAGTCAAAATGAAAAGACTGCCACCTAATGAAGTACAGGCAACTACATTTGGAATCTTGAGGCATGTTTAATTTAACCCCCTAGACTCAATCCTTTTTCTACTACAGACATCACCTATCCTAAGGCACTTCGGATAACTAGCATGTAGCTTGTGACTGGCAGTTGATCAGGAATAAATCTCACAAAATCCCCTCCTTAACTAACAAAGTAAAGTAATAATAAGGTAGTTCTCAGCTCAATAAAATTAGTCAAAGCAGCATAACAAATTCCTTGAGATATTTCCCAATATAAATACTGAAATTGTGTTTCCCTATTCACCTTTTCTGCCCGTTGAGGCTGTTAATAACCTTTGTCTTGCTAAAACAATAAAATCAAAATTGTCAGCGAAAGGGCTATAAAAACTATCAAAAGAAAGGAGGACGAATCATAAAGATTTCTTACGCCTTTCTGTGTTTGCATCTTCATCGAATATCATCCGTAACTCTTGCTATCTATAACTTCATAAATCTCACCCCATAGATAAAAGTGAAAAGTCTCTTCAATGAAAACTCATACTATGGCAAGCAAGTGACAATCATATCACTGACAGTGAGAGGGATTCTTTTTCATGAGGAATCATAGGAAAAAAGACAGGCTTTTCCCATTAATCATAATTACCTGAGGTTTAAAGAAAAATTAATGTTGAGAAATCAAAAATTAACTCATTAGGTAAAAGTACTGATCACCTTCAAATTCACTATTCAGGAATGTTGGCATTCATTAGTTAAAAAAGAAAAGGGACAGATGCAGATACCACATAATTTACAGAAAGGTTACCTGAATGATGCCAAACATTCTCCAAATACAAATAATAGCTTGATTAATGTCTTAACAACCCATGAAGCTCATTTAAATTAGCTCGTGGGGGAAAATGTAATTCTCAAACTAAGCTAATAAGTCTCAATGTTCCTTGAACTAAATTAACTTTATTAACTTCATTGTTTAAATTCATGATTACTTAACACTTAAAATGTGTTTACTATTAGAAACTCAATAGTTGATTTCATTATCTTAATAAGTCATTAATCAAATACAAGAAAAAAAAAACTAAGTCACGTCTGCCAACTTCTTAATGTGTCAGATTTTTTTGGAACTGGCCTTATTCCCACATGTGTACATGTATATATTTATATATATAATATATATATTCTATGTCCTAAAATAATTTGCTATTATTTTAAGATTTCAACAGGGGTATGAATTTTGTATATAAATAAATCAGAGCCCTCAAGTTACTTCTGAAGAGCCAAAGTACTGTATTTGCTACAAAACTTCTAAGGATACCACTTTCCCCCCAAATTAAGTGCATACAGATATGGAAATTTTCTTTTAAGTAGAAATACTGAAGGTAGTAGCAAAAGCTATTGAAATCTAGTAGTATCTTAGAAGATGCATACTAAGGAATTTAGGGACAAGGAATTTTGAGGTATACAACTTACTTTCTAAAGATTCAGCAAGATAGACAAACAAGGTAAGTACGTCAGAATATTTGCTTAGCCATCACAATAACAAATAAGATGGATATATATATATATATATATATATATATATATATACACACACCAATATCCATACCAATGTGTGTGTGTGTGTGTGTATATACATATAATTTTAGTATTCTTCCAACTTTCCTGTATGTTTGAAAAATTCTGGTAACACATGTCACATGATGGAGACAAGAGATAGCAGATAGTTCAAGAACAGGAGAATTTCTGTTTGATATCTTTGAGCAATGCCCAACCTCCAACATGCCATTCTTGAGTACTATTAATGTGAACTTCAGTCCAAACAAGTATCTTTAACATCATGCTCTAATACCAGAATTGATGATACCTACAAGATAGGTATATATCAATAATGATTTGCTATCCATAGGTATTTCAGGGTCTTATTTTTAGGAAGTCAAAAAATAGATTGAAAGACTCATCAACTGTCATGCAAAGTCAGGCATCCAAATCAGTAAAGATTGAAGAACAGATATTCAAAGGACTAGTCAAAGAGTTGGGTAGACATGGCCCTTTGAAAAGCATTCTCATCATTTTGAGCTCACTCTAATCAACAGAACCTCAGGACTAAACTGTGGGAAATAAAATACCTAAGTCCCTTAGCATATTAATGCATATGTAAGCCAGGTTAGTCCAAATGGTCATTTTAAAAAGTAGACTTACTTTCTACCTCTGGAACGTAAAAAGGAAGAGCTCTACACGGACCTGCTCCTGAGGGAAACTGGTAAAAATTATTTTTTTAAAGATTTATGTATTTATGAGAAAGTGTGCATGAGTGGGAGGAGGGATGGAGGGAGAGAGAGAATTCTCCAGCAGACTCCCCACTAAGCACAGAGACTGACGCAAGGCTCAGTTCCAGGACCCTGAGATCATGACCTGAATCCAAATCAGTAGTGACCCACTTAACTATCTGAGCCACCCAGGCACCCCAATGGTAAACACTATTTTTTTAAATTTTATTTAAACTCTCTGGAAATGCTCATAATGTCATAGAGCAAATAAAGAAATATTTGAATCAAGAAAGTCTACTAAAACCCAGAAAGAACAATGAGTATTTGTGGTGTCTGTACTATAAACTGATCCCTCCCTCCTCCAGCCCAACCTAGCATAATAAAAACTATTTTAGTTTGATGTAGTGCAGAATACAGGGCTCTTCTCTTCCAGCAACCAGTCAGGAGTTACAGTATTTGGGGTATATTATCAGGAGGAGCAGGACACCAGCATTTTTCATCCCCTCCTCCAGCTGTCTACTGCAGAAACTAAATTCTAGGTAGTGCAGCTGAGAAGTCAAGAGCTCCCTTCTTACATCTAGCCTCCACTTGTGGAGCAGAAGATACTGAGGACATTGCCTTCACCTGGCAGAGGTCTACAGCAGGCAAGACAGGTCAAAAAGAGAAACAAAAACCAAGTCTACTATGCTGCAAACCCTAATGTTAAAGTAGGGCTCTTACACAGAAAAAAAGTATGACACTGTTTTTGCCCCCAGCTCAAGAGCTCTAGCACAGAGGGTTGTCTGGAGGAGAAAAAAAAAAAAATGACCATAAAACAGAGCTCTGAAGCTCTCCCAAAAAGAAATGCCCAAGGAAAACTCAAAGACTGTGGAGATTTTCTTGAAAAACCACTAATAGAAAATTGGTAGCTTAATTAGAGATATAATCAAATCACCGGCAAACTAGTTTACCAAAAAGAAATAGAGGGAAAAAAATGGCTAGGAACTCTGCTGCGGTCAGAACAAACCTCAAGTACTGACCTCAAAAACTACCCCTGGAAAGGAGTGTGGACTGGTCTATGAAGCAATTTATGCACCGAGGCACTGTGGAAAATAATAAAGCAATCAGCTGGGATTTAGTGAAGCTTTATAGCTAGGTATGGTCAGGGGGAAAACAGTGAGAAAGAAGCTTGCTAATACCACTGTCATCCCAGAGTGATTAAGCACATACCCAAGTGTCTGTGCACATGCCTTCTCAGGAATAACATCACAGGGGGAAATAGACTTCACTAAAACAGTTCAGCCACTTACTAAACAAATCAACAATCATACAACAGTATCAAGTCCAAATGGCAGAGCAGTACCCAGGGTCACTATATTATTTTATAAATATGTAATTATATGTTATATATAATATATTATTTAAACATATGACTAGTTATCAACAAAAATTATGAGATATGCAAAGAAACATGAAAGTGTGACTCATACACAGGAATGGCAACAATGAACCTAAACCATCTGAGAAGGTGACCAAAAACTGGATTTAACAAAGACTTTAAATATGCCGATGTTAAAAGAACTAAAGGCAACCATAATCATGATGACAGTGCTTTATCAAATATACAATATCAATAAATAAATACAACTTACAGAAAGAACCACATGGAATTCTGAAGTAGAAAAATACAATAACTGAAATTAAAAATTTACTGAGGGGGCTCAATAGTAGATTTGAACTGACATAAGAAGGAATCGGAGAACTTGAAGAAGATAAGAGCTTATGCAGTGTGAAAAACACAGCAAAAGAAGGAGTAGCGGGGAGGAGGAGAAGAAGAAGGAGATTTAGCAGAGCCTCAGAGGAAATGGAATACCGTGAACCACACTAACATACACTCGTACCAGGAGTGCCAGAAAAAGAGACATAAAAAGAAAAAGAAAGGATATTCATAGAAACAATGCTTGAAAACTTCCAAAATTTACTGAAATTAACATTCCAAAAAGCTTACCAAACTCCAAATCGGATGAACAGAAAGAGATTTACACCAGATGCAGCATTGCAAAAACTCCGAAAAACAAAGACAAGGAGAAAATCTTAAAAACAAAACAAAACAAAAAGAAAAGAAAAACAATACTTCATCTACTAGGGAATTCCAATAATAATAATAATAATAACAGCAAACTTCTCTTCAGAAACAGTGGAGATCCAAAGAGTGGAAAACCATGTGTGGAATATTAAAAACAAGAAACATAAAACTGCCACCCAAGAATGCAATATCCACATTAACTGTTCTTTTTTTAAATGAAGGTAAAATCATCTCAAGTAAACAAAAACTGAGAAAACATTTTTATAGCACACCTACCTTATAAGAAATAATAAAGGAAATTGTACAAATTAAAAGCAAGTGACCCCAAACAGTAATTCAAATCCACATTAAAAAAAAAAATCACAGAGCACTGGAAAAAGTAACACGTAATTATAAAAGAGAGTATAAATACGTATTTCTTCCCCTTCATTATCTTAAGTAATTTAAAAAGCAATTATATAAAGAAGTATGTGTTGATTATACTTTTGCGCCTGTAATATGCAGAAATGTAATCATACACTGGAATTTTTTTCCTCAGTGAGACAAATTACTTACTGAAACATGCTAAAACATAGATAATCCTTGAAAATATTACAGTAAGTGCTAGAAGCCTATCACAAAAGACCATGTGTTATATGCTTCTAATTTCTAAGAAATATTCAACATAAGCAAATCTATATATTCAAAAAGTAGATTAGTGAATAGTCAATGTTTAGCAGTGACAGGGATGGAAGGATTGAGTAGGGGGTGCTGATAGCTAAAAGGTGGAGGGGTTTTTGATGGGTAAGTAAAATGTTCAAAAACTACTCTAATGGTTGTTGAACAATTCTGTGAATATCCTGTCGCTAAAAACTGAAATGGGGAATTGTATAGTATGTGAATTGTATTTCAGTAAGGTTGTTACCAAAAAAAAAAAAAAAAAAGTCTCACTTTTCCTTTCTCTCACTTTAATGATTTAATCAACAAATACATGTTTTTTTTCCAGTCAACATATAAATTATTAATGGTGGATACTGTAATAATAATAAATTCTAGTACTTGAGATACTCCTATCATGAGAGAATACAATTATAATAATTGTATTAAGAATGAGTGAGAATACATATAGTGTGCTGGTGGATTTTATAAGAAGAGAGACCTACAAACACTTAAAAAATCAGAAGAAACGACGTCTGAACTGATTCCTGACAAAGTATGGGGTAGTGGGCAAAGCAAAACCAGCTATATACCAAGGTATGCACAAGTTTAGAGACAAGAGAAACTGTATGGCCTGCCCTCAAATTACAATCACACAGTATGGCTAGAAAGCAAAATTCAAGGATGAGAAGAAAGGCTTAAGGCCAACAATGTAAGTAGAGACCAGGTTTTCTGGTCGATTGGCAGAAGTGGAGTTAAACTTGATGATTATGAATGGGTACCACCAAGTTCAGCAGTACCATAGCGTACCCTACCGTGTCCCCTCAGCTACTGACCCCAGTTAGTGTGTCTTACATCTGTTATAGCCAGTATCAGAAATGCATGAAGCATTAGGAAAAATTTTATTTGCAGTTTATATTCAATGTTTCTGAAATGCCCTTTTTTCTCAATCTCAAATGTTCACATTTCCTCTTCAAACCAAATCACCTGGTATCATTTTCTTTATGTCTTAACTCTGTTACATTTTGATATTGTTTTCTTCTGCTAGACTATCACTGCCAGAAAAGCAGAAAACCTATCTTTCTTGTCTTTGCTGCACCTTCAAGGCCTGAAACAGAATATGATATATAGCAGGCACTCAACAAATATATGTAAATGAAGGCAGACTTACTTTTTAATAAGATTTTATTTATTTATTTATTTGACAGAGAATAAGAGCACATAGGAATGGGGCCAGGGGAAGAGTAGAGAGCAAACAGGAAGCCCAAGGTGGGACTCGATCCCTGGATGCTGGGATCATGGCCTAAGCTGAAGGCAGATGTTTAACTGACTGGACCACCCCAGTGCCCAGTGAATGAACATTTATTAATCTCCCATTAGTTCCCAATTTTTTATCTGTTTAAATTTTTTTAAAAATTGAGATTATATTGAATCAATACACCTTTAAAAAGATTTCCTATGAGTGGAAAGGGAGTTGATGACAAGGGAGGGGCTAGGAAAGGGTCAAAACACTGTTGTTCTTTTCAAAGGTTAGTTTTTTGAAAGACAGATATCATTATCCTTGAGGAAGCTGAGAGCATAGCACGAACTGTCTCTTTGGTCTGAAAGAGTCTTGTAAAAAAAAGTGTTGACCTTCAGAGCACATGTCAGACACAACTGATCTTCCTAGGTAAGCAAGAATCCAAAGCTCCATCCGGATTTTCTATTTGCCTTTGTAATATTTAGTTTGGAGAAACCTGACTTACATGGTTGCCATGGAAATGAATACAATGTGAATCACGAAGCTTTCCAGAAGAGCACTGCATAAATGTAAGGAAGTGCTATTTTTATTAATGTTTGTTTAAAAAAATTGGTGATTCTCAGAGTAAGAAAGACACTATAGAAAATGAGAAAAGTTAATTATTGCGGTTCTTCCCCAGGTTGTGTTTTGTAAATTCTATGAAAAATAAATAAATACATTGTTGCAATGAATCAAAGCAAATAGAAGACTACATCTATATGTTAATTTATTATTTTATAAATGTAAGTCTATCATAAATCATGAGCCCATTGAATCAATAGGCCCAATATAATAGCAATTTATTTTATATGTGTGCATAGGTTTTCTTGTCCAGGCTCAACCTTAAAAAGCGTGTCCACTTTCTCTTTAAAGCCCAGTATGCACTAAATAAACAATCAATTAGATAAATGAAATGTAATCATTAAATTGGCAACTATGAAAATAAACTAGCTTTATTTTATAAGCAGCTTTTGTTGCCTTCTGATATAAAAAGAAATAAGTGGGGCACCTGGATGGCTCAGTTGTTAAGTGTCTGCTTTCAGCTCAGGTTATGATCTTAGGGTCCTGGGATCAAGCCCTGCATGCAGCCTCGCATAAGGCTCCCTGCTCATCGGAAAGCCTGCTTCTCTCTCTCCTACTCCCCCTGCTTGTGTTCCCTCTCTCGCTGTCTCTCTCTGTCAAATAAATAAATAAAATCCTAAAAGAAAGAAAGAAAGAAACAAGTACCAATCTGTCAACTCAATATGGCAACTGTAGTAGAAAACCAGTATTACATGAAATGCTTATTGACCAGAATTTGGGACAATAAAAAGAGCCACAGGATATAATCAGGTTTCCCAGATGGAAAATGAACACCAAGGAACAATACTCCTCACCTTCCTGTGATATATTTTTAACTATGTTTTCTGTATTTTTGGCCTATATAGAAATTTTCTTTATCAAGTTTAATAATTATAAATTGACTTTATTCAGAATATATGGAATAACTACAGTGAATCAGTAGAATGATTTCCCACCATGATTAGTAATAGTAACTTATGATGGTCCTTCTGATTTCAAAATAAATGGTTTCTTTCTTGCATTGTGGCTACTGCCATTTTTGAAGACTATTATCATACCTGAATGGTATTCCTTAAACATGATATGTTTTCCTCTTTTGTTCCAAAGCTAATTTTAGAATCCTTTTGTCATTTAGAAAAAAGAAACTAATCATGAGAACTGGTAAGCTAAGGTGAAACTTATCCACAGGTCACTAGTTTGCCAGATGTTAAGGGATATTTGTCACATAGCATGCTTCCCCTTATAATGTCAACAAGTATAAAATAAAACCTCATTTTCAACTTGAACCTTTAAGCCCTGACTGTGTTCTGGGGTTTCTTTCTATAAGAAGTAAATGTCTTTTTCTACATGAAGTATGGGAGGATTTAAGAATTACCTTTAACGTTCCTACAATTATAACTCATTTGAACTTGATAAGTCTCATTTACCCTCCTAAGAATGCTATATTATAAGATCAATAAATAATACAAAACACATTTGCCTGTTATGGAAGGTCAAGAAAAGTAATTTTCTTCTGGTGATAGGGAGAAATATTAGGAGATAAAGGTAATGTTCAAAAGATTGTGTATGGTTTTGAAGTTACCTGCCATGATAGAATAATCAATAGCCAACCAGGAAGACCTTCATTTGATCATTCAAGCCTCATTGCTCACGAGCATTATTAAGTATTCTCTTGGTTTCTCAGCAGGTTACCTTTGAGGTTGCCATACAGAACACTTTCTTTGCATGAAAAATTATAATTCCCCCCAAATGTGATACTGATATGGAGCTGTAAGATAAAAGAGATATAAATTTGCACGTTTGTCAATTGCTCACTGACCTTGGGTTATAAGATTATTTTTACCAAAATATGCTTGTCTGTTCTTGAAAAATCAGTTTTGCCAAATGGTCAACCATGGGCTATTGATCATGTGGTCACATCAGACATCGGAAAAACACTTAAACCATTAAAAAACATTTAAACCATTAAAACATTAAACCATATAGTGGTATTTGTGAGAATTTCATAAAGAAGCAAAACAACTTTTTCATCTAAATATTCTTTGTTAGGGGCGCCTGGGTGGCTCAGTGGGCTAAAGCCTCTGCATTCAGCTCAGGTCATGATCCCAGGGTTCTGGGATCGAGCCCCACATCGGGCTCTCTGCTCAGCGGGGAGCCTGCTTCCCCCTCTCTCTGCCTCTCTGCCTACTTGTGATCTCTCTCTCTCTCTGTGAAATAAATAAATAAAATCTTTAAATATTCTTTGTTACAAGTTACAATACATTAAAATCATTTCCTTCCGGTATGTCATATTTGCCAACAAAATTTTAACAAAAGCATTGCTCGGTCAAAACTGAAACTTAGAGTCACTGTGCACATGTAGCAAATATGACTCAGGGTACAAGTCATTAGCTCACTAAGAGAATTTTATGCACGACCACAAAGGACATGTAGCCAAAAGCATCACAATGGTTGATGTTTACAAAAATCCAAGATCCTAAAAAAAAAAAATTCTGTCATTTCTGAAGAATACTCTTCGGGTTGAGTCAATTTTGACTAGCTTTATGTTTTTAGTATAAAACATGTATGTATTCTTTTGAAAATATCTCCAAAACCCATTCTAAGTGTAAGAGTGAGGTGAAACTAAATCTAATCCATGATCCCTCTATAAGGGCAAATCTTTCATTCTAAAACCATGTTCCCCACTCAGTCAAAAGACATTTATTAGAATTTACTATGGGCCAAGATTTGTAATAGGAACAGAGAATACAAAAATAAATAAGCCACATTCCTTACTCTCAAATAATGGGGAAGTGAGGTACAAGGACAGATTGCATTATCCTGCATTGGGATGACATCCAAAGGAAGGCTGATCACCTGGGAATGTCAAGAGAATGTCCATAGACAAAATGGTGTGTTAACCTAGGCTAGATGAATAAATTTGCTCTACTGAGAAAATATAATCTGTGAAAAGAGCATAGGTTTGGAAAAGTAAGTATTGAGTTTTGTGGTGGGTGTACTCATGGGTCATCTGAAAATTGTCAAAAATTCATAGAATGCAAAGGGCAAAGAGCCAATATAGCTGAAGAGAGATTTGTTTCCATATTCTTAATATTTTCAATGGTGAAGAGATAGCAGTTTGAACACAGATTCCATTATAGTAGGGATAACATTAAGAGGCCTAATCAATAAACTTTGTAATTAAGTACATTGGTAAATGAGGGAAAGTGAGGAGGGGTAAAATTTTAGAGTAAATCTCTAAGGGCATGAAGGTGAAGAGGGGGCAGGTAGTAAAATAGAATGATTTTCTGGGAGCCAGGAAAATATTATATCAAGGAAGAAAAACATGAGGCACTTGTCAAGACCATGAAAACTGAAGAAAGATCGAAGAAGAAACTAAAATAGATCACTGGACTTAGCAATCAAAAAATTAGCCACTGGACTTTTCAAGAAGACTTTCTGTACAGTAGAAATATAAGCCTGGTCAGTGGGCTGAAGGGTAGGAATGAGGTGTTGATGTGAGAAGAATAAATTTATGCTACTTAGCCTCAGAGTTCCAGAAAGATGGAAGGTGACCAATGCAGCCTAGCTAAAGGCAATGATAAACACAAGCTTGCTGTTGATGTTTTATTTTATTTTTGTTCAGAGAAAGAACAGCAAATAATGGGCTATTAAACAAAAGAACTTTTAAACAAAGTGACAGCAGAGAGGCAAACATGAATGTACAAAGTCCTAAAGAACTGGGAGGAGATGAGAGGCTTAGTCTTAAAAAAAAGGTAAGCTGCGCTGCTTGCTCTCAGATAACAGATACAAGGACACATGCAAGGATAGGCAAGTTTAGAAACAGAAAGAAGAAAAGTGATAACATTTGCAAACTAATAGCTACTTTCTTTGGACTGTAAGCTCCTCTTTAAAGAGATATTAAAAGACGATCTAGTATTGTGTTACATATGTATTGAGTCACATGGTACTTAACAAAATAGGATTTTTTTTAATATTATTTATTTATTTACTTATTTGACAGATAGAGATCACAAGCAGGCAGAGAGGCAGACATAGAGAGACAGAGGAGGAAGCAGGCTCCCCGCCAAGCAGAGAGCCCGATGCGGGGCTCCATCCCAGGACTCTGGGATCATGACCGGAGCCGAAGGCAGAGGCTTTAACCCACTGAGCCACCCAGGCGCCCCAACAAAATAGGATTTTTAACTAAGAATTCCTCACATAACTAAAAACTTTTGGCTATGGGGCACCTGGGTGGCTCAGTGGGTTAAAGCCTCTGCCTTCTGCTCAGGTCATGATCTCAGGGTCCTGGGATCTAGCCCCGCATCGGCCTCTCTGCTCAGCAGGGAGCCTGCTTCCCTCTCTCTCTGACTGCCTCTCTGCCTACTTGTGGCCTCTGTCTGTCAAATAAATAAATAAAATCTTAAAAAAATAATAATGTTTAAAAAAAATAAAAACTTTTGCTAGAGATTTACATATAAACTTAATGGTCTTTTAAAAAATATTGTCCTTGGGGCGCCTGGGTGGCTCAGTGGGTTAAGCCTCTGCCTTCTACTCAGGTCATGATCTCAGGGTCCTGGGATCGAGCTCTGCATCAGGCTCTCTGCTGAGCCCTCTCTCTCTGCCTGCCTACTTGTGATCTCTCTCTCTCTCTCTCTCTCTGTCAAATAAATAAATAAATAATATTTATTTTAAAAAAATAATAAATTTTTAAAATATTGTCCTCTCACTCATTTTTTGTTTTTATTCTACCTTAAGAAGCAAATCTGAAAAACTAGTTCATTCAAATGTTAAAAATTAAAAGCACAGTTAATTCACAAATATCAGGATAAACTGCCCATTGGAAATGCACTAAAGATTACTATTGTCTTTAGGAGGCATGTCCCATGTTTTCTAGGGGTGCCTCTGGGGATTATCTGATTCTATAAACTGAACATTTTGATTTTCTACTGAGTAGACTATTTTATATCTATATATAAATATATCTATATATTTTATATCTTTCTAGTAACAGAAGATAACTTGAAGAAATCTGATAGGAATGCAAATTATTCTTATCCATAGCAATGCAAATGAATTTTGCCAGGTGGGGAATCAATTGGTTTATATCTTGAAGAGATAAACATGATATTTTATTGTCCTAGATGACATTAATCAGTTTTATATCTATTAGCAAATTCATTTTTACATCCCTGCATGTGTGTAGGCATGCACAAACACACACATCAACTCTTCAATTTCTCCTTTAAATTGTTTCCTTCACTAATTAATGAATTTTTAAAATTCTTTGATATGTGTTCAATTTATATTTTTAGGACAACCATAAGTTTGCTTTTTTAAAAAAGTTTTTTTAACTTTATTTTATTTTTTCAATGTTCCAAGATTCATTATTTATGCACCACACCCAGTGCTCCATGCAATACATGCCTTCCTTATTACCCACCACCAGACTCACCCAACCCACCACCCCTCTTCCCTCCAAAACCCTCAGTTTGTTTCTCAGAGTCCACAGTCTCTCATGATTTGTCTCCCCCTCCAATTTCCCCAACACCCTTCTTTCCTCCTAATGTCTTCTGTGAGTTTGCCTTTCTAAAATTGAGGTTTAACACAGCTTAGTTAAGTGAACCGGATAACTACATTTAAGAAATACCTGTCTAGAAGATTGTTCTCTGTATTTTCTAAATAAACCTCATTATATCAACCTCACAGCATTTAATAAAATAAATTTATAATTAGCCTCCCATTCATATGGATTTACCATAAGAGTGTATTCCTTTTTGTCAAACAAAAAGTCAAATGTATCTAATCAAATTAGAACTATACATATTTGTATAGTAATAGAATATTTTATTGAACTATACATATTTGTATAGTAATAGAACCTCTATTTTATTGAGAAAGAAATGTTACACAGAATAAGTATTAGCTAGAATGTTGAAGAGTATATCCTTAGTCACTGCGGAGCTATTTTTACAATAAAACCTGCACTTTGTCTAACAAGTTCCCTTGGGAATTAAGAAAAAACACATTGAAATGGAAAAAATGCAGTTGGAAATTTCAGCCTAACAACTAGCTTCACGTTTAGGTTAAACATTCTCAACCTACTTTTAATGCCCTAAGTCTTAAGGTAATGAAATAGAAGAAATTATTCAACTCTTAATTATATCTATAAAATAAAATTCATGTAAAAATGAGTTACTTGAAAAGCAAGTATAGATTAACAAAATGTGAACCTGATCCTTTTAAGAAAATAGGAATGGATTTACTGATCTTAATTCACTTAAATTTACTGCAAAATTTAATTTTGCATAAAAATAACTTATTTTATGAACTCTATTTTACCTCAAAAATAAACATTTTCATGATTCAGAGAATACATTATTCTGATTACCAGAAGTGTTCACCTCACCTCCTTAGTGATTCATATAGACAGACTCACTGTTTAAACACACAGAAAAAGCCATTTATAGAATGACCATATCAATAAGAAATAAAGCAAGCCACACTATTATTTGGCTCTAAACAAATGACTGTGCAATGAGATTTTACAACTCAGTCTTTTAAGAGACAACTGTAATTATGGGAAGAGGATCCTCCAAATTTTTCAATACTTGAGATTTTGTTTACATCCATGTTTTAATATTTTACCATGATTAAGGATAATACTAAAAAAAAAAAAAAAAGTACTCAGGATAAAATTTGAAATGGAAAACTTGGGATGCCTGGGTGGCTCAATTGGTTAAGGGTCTGCCTTCGACTCAGGATCCTGGGGTAGAGTCCTGCGTCAGGCTCCCTGCTCCGTGGGAAGCCTGCTCCTCCTTCTCCCACTCCCCCTACTTGTATTCCCTCTCTTGCTGTCTCTCTCTCTCAGACAAATAAATAAATAAAATCTTTAAAATAAAACAACAAAAAAAGGAAAATTCATATAAAATAACATAAAATGTCGGGCGCCTGGGTGGCTCAGTGGGTTAAGCCTCTGCCTTCGGCTCAGGTCATGATCTCAGGGTCCTGGGATCGAGTCCCGCATCGGGCTCTCTGCTCCCCAGGGAGCCTGCTTCTCTGCCTCTCTCTCTGCCTGCCTCTGCCTACTTGTGATCTCTCTCTGTCAAATAAATAAAAAAAATAACATAAAATGTCAAATGAGTAAAATATTATATAGGTATTATATACATACATATACATAGGCATATATACATGTACAAATATATATTTTATTATATCTAATTATATAATTATATATTTTATTATATATATTACATTATATTTATAAACTGGAAGGAAATTCTTTGAATTCTGGGCTGTTAATAGCAAGACTTCCTGAGCCAGTTTTTGTCACTTCTTCATAATTGTTTTTAAATTTTTGACACTGAAATGAAAATTACAAAAAAAAAAATCCATGCTTCTCCATTTGTCACACATTAGGTTATACATATTTTTCTGTCTTCAAAGTTGCACCTGTCATTTCTTCAGTCTGGTGTGTCAGAAGCTCAAGAGGAATTATGATCCCCACTGTTTTCACAATTGTTTCTACCTTTGTAATTGAACTCACTCAGAATGGCTAAAAGCTTCCAGTTATGGCAGGTTTTCTTGTTAAGACCTTGTCCCTGATACATTATAAATGTTTTACATCCTTTTATGTCCCTTTCAAGTAAGTCACATGGCTCCACTGTTACAAAAAGAATCCACTCTGAAACCATGCCCATAACTAACTGGAAGCATACGGGCCTGAAGATTTGCAAAGTTAGCATGGAATTGATTAATTTTCAAGGACTAAAGAACATATTTTCAGTAGTCACCAAACTAGAAACAAATACCCTTATCCTAACAGACATTTTATTTACTAATTATTATATTCCTTGAGTTCTATTTGGTTACAAGGTAAATGTATAAAATGAAAATGGCATTTATAAAGGCATTTTTGGTGTACTGAATGATTAAGAAGCATTAATTTTCATCTCGTATATAGGGAGATCACAAGGATACGCACTATCATTTCTGCAGACAAGGGAATCTTAGAAAACGGTGGACTGAATGACTTTCAGATTGGTTAGCCTTTCAGTTCTCAGCGCCCACCTCTGCTGAGAAAGTAGCTGCTGAGAACAGGTAGATAGGGTCTGGGAGGGTGAACATAAGGTCCCAATTCTGTCTTCCTCCTGACAAAGATGGTTTCTCTGGACCACAGGTGGATCAGAACAGCAACAGAGAGGCCTAAGACAGGAACTAGATTGTCACAGCAGGCTTGGTCACTGGAGCCCGAACACTCAGGAATTACTGACAAGGTGGATTGAGACAACCCCCATCTGTTAGACTAAAAGACTAAGAACACAGGGAGCAGAGAAACTTTCTCCTGTGTATCCCCACGTGTATAGAGAACACGGTAACTTACACAGGCTGCCAACCGTGAAGGTACCCAGTAACCAGCATACAAAGAAAAACTGCCACAAGCTCAGTGAGACCCCATCAAGACAAAAGAAGAAATGGAAAAGTAAAATGAGCCCTGAGTCTATGAAAGATTCTGGAAGGGAAGGATAACACCACGATCAAAACTAAAATAAGGGCATAAGAGCACTACACATTTAAGAAAAACACAAAACAACTTTCTGGAAATAAAACACATCATTTTCAAGCTCAACAAATATGCCCAAGTAGAGAAAAAGTTACTGATGACATCTGAATTAGTAGAGTAACATGATCTGCACAATCCTTCCAATAACTTCCCTTTCTATTTAAAATAAAACTGCAATTTCTTACCAGGGCTTGTAAGGTCCATTATAATCTTGCATTTCACTGCTCTCTGACCTAGAATCTAATTTGTCTCCCCATACTGTATTCCAGACACATTTTTTAAACACTGCCTTACACACCATAGCCATGATCATGTCTCCAAGATTTTTAACTAGAGATCCACGTGCCTGCCTGGTTCCCTCATTTCATTCCAGTCTTTGTTCAACTGTCACCTCATTAGAATATCACTGGTCTCCCTTTCCAAAACTGCTACAGTCATACTCTCTCTAAATACTTATCTATGTTTGTTTATCTTTATAGTATGCATCATCAGCTAGTATACATTTAATTATTCATTTTTTAAAATTTTATCTTTTCTCGAAAAAGAATATACTAGAATATACTCTCAAGAGTGTGCCTAAATCCCTAGTGCCTAGAATAACAACTGGGACATGGGAGGCACTCAATGAAGTCATTGAATCAGTGAACAAAGAAGTGGATGAGCAAGTGCTGTGAAGGTTTCATTTAAAATATCCTCTCAGGGCACTTGGGTTGTTCAGTCAGTTAAGTGTCTGCCTTCAGCTCAGATCAGGATCCCAGGTTCCTGGGATCCAGACCCCCAACAAGCTCCACCTCGAGCCCTGGATGGGGCTCCACACTCAACAGGGAGTTTTCTTCTCCCTCGCCCTCTTCCCCTCTCCCCTGCTTATATGTGCTCTTTCTCAAATAAATAAATAAAATCTTTTAAAAAATGAAATAAAATATCCTCTCAATGTCCCTCAACGGCTTCAGTTCTTGATCTCTGTTAAAAAGCAAGGGATATGAACTCCTGTATTATTGTGCATGTGCATGATGATGATGAAATAATGATGGCAAATACAGCAAAAAGCCATGGCTACTAGGAAAATATTTACTACTGCGGTGAATTGCATTATTTATTCACAGTCACTTGCTTCCTCTTCATCCTTCCCAGGCTGCTTGGTAGTCAGATTATACTTACATGGCCAGTTGATTCGGGCTTGATTATGTGATTTGTTTTAGCCAATGAAATGTTAATGAATATGCCTTTTGCCGCATGTGGGCAAAGGCTTGAAAAGTGGTGTGATTTGAGGCTGGTGTTCTTGCTCTGAGACCATCACCATGAAAACTGATTGTTCAAAAGAGTGGTTGGCTACTCTTTCAGCTTTGGTTCTAGGGAAGATACAAGGAGCTCAGGCAATCCCAGCAGAATTGAAGCCTTCATGCAGCCACATAACATAAATAAGAAATAAATATGCATTGGTATATGCCACTGTAGTATTGGGGTTGTTCTGCTACACCAATATATGAACAATACAACTACTTCAGAGTTTAATATATTTGCAAAAATGAAAGTGGTAAGCCTGTGTCTTATTTATTTACCACTGTATTATCAGTGGCTAGAACAATGTCTGGCATATAGTAGGTGCCCAACTAACAGCTGTCAAGTAACAAGGGCTACATGAATATCAAATAAATCTTAGCACAATCACCCATGTACAAGCAAGACTCTGTAAACATTTCAACGAGAGTTTTACCTTATGAGATCAAACCCTGATGAGTTCTTAGCATGAAACCTGTTTTCTGACTAGCAGACAGATCTTCCCTCATTACCTCATACTTTGAAGTCAGCCACCCACACTTAAGTGATAACACCTAATTGAGCTGACAGCTGAATATGCATCTGAATGAGCACCAGAGTTGGTTAGTATCAATATATTCTTAAATTGGTATTCAAAGTCAGTTTTAATTTGAATCAACTCTCCCTCCTTGATTTCAGGATAGCTTCATTCTATGTGGCATATTCTTGAATGAAAGAAGTAAATAAGGGAACACTGTGACCATCCCTAGATCCTTTGTCTCCAATTTTTTTTTTTAAGATTTTATTTATTTTTTTGACAGAGAGAGATCACAAGCGGGGTGCAAGGTGGGGGTGTCAGGCAGAGGGAGGAGGGCCTCCCTGCTGGACTTGATCCCATGACCCTGGGATCACGACCTGAGCTGAAGGCAAACACTTCACTGACTGAGCCACCCAGGTGCCCCTCTCCAAATATTTCTTAATCTTCATCTTCTAGACTCAGTTCAGTTACAGTTCCTGGCTATTCACAGTTAGGTGGAAACACAACTAGTTAGTAACTTGTTGAGGGGAAGTGGCATGGCTCACTTCTGGGCCAAAGCATGTACTTGCTGGTTTGAGACATTAAGAGTTCTATCATTCTAGCACTATGATGAAGAGGGCCCCACAAGGTACCTGCTCCCTTAGCTAAAGTCTCTGTGGGATTACAAAGAACAAATCTCTGCCAACCCATCAAAGACATATTGTGTGAATAAGACAACGAAACTCTTGTTTTAAGTCACTGAGACTTTTTATTTTTTAATTAATTTATTTTTTAATTTATTTATTTGACAGAGAGAGAGATCACAAGTAGGCAGAGAGGCAGGCAGAGAGAGAGGAGGAAGCAGGCTCCCCACCAAGCAGAGAGCTCGATGTGGGGCTCGATGTGGGGCTCAATCCCAGGACCCTGGGATCATTACCTGAGCCAAAGGCAGAGGCTTTAACCCACTGAGCCACCCAGGCGCCCCTATCACTGAGACTTTTTAGACTGCTTACTACAATGCTTGTCTTAGTGTAATCTAATTAAATAAAATAAATGAATATATAGATTTGAATATATGTCCTCAGTGTGTATGTGCATGCACAACTGGTCTGAAATAATATAAAACTAATTAGTAGTTAAAATGTATAACTATTAATTATAATTAATTAAAATTAGTAGCTATACAATCATTAATTATAAATAAATATTAATTATATAATTGAAAATTATAAAGGGAATTTTAACATTTATACACTTTTATGGGTTTTTTTAGCAATGTGCATGTAGTAATAGGTTTTCAAAATAATTCATAACAATAAATACAACCTCTACAACCCTGAGGGGAAAAAAGAGTATCTTTGAATAGAAAAGAGTAGAAACAAGGTAAGGAACTCTGTTTGGAATAAAGAACCAGAGCAGAATCTCAGGTCAAGGATCAGCTTCCTGCCTATGATTTCACTTTCATTTAGTATCTGGGAGTGAAGAAACAAGACTCCTGTTCCATCAGCATCTATTTCCTATAAACAGTTCAAACTTATAGTGGTTAGGTAGAAAGAATGTACATTAGTTGAAACTTGGGCCCCTCGTTCATCCAACATTAATACTGGTATGGCTGAAGAACAGTAGCTAAATCTGAATCAATTCAGAGTCTTAGAGGTGAAGTTTAAGTTAACCTCAGACTACAAAAATGCAGCACAGCTGAAAGGAGCTGGATTTTTTCTACCTTTGTCCATACTCTTTCTCTTTACTTTGCATTAAATCTGACCCTCCCAATGCAGCCATTTTAGCCACCTTTCTAAATTACTATGCTTCTCCATTTTTTTTCTCTTTAATAGCCACTGCATTGTTTCCATCATAGCATTTATCATAATTTGCAATTGTTATTTTTTATTTGCATATTGACTGTATTCCCCCCTATGACATGTGTCCCATGAGGGCAGAGGCCATGTCTATCCCTTTTAATATTTTATCCCTAGTTTCAGAAAGTGCTAGACACATAGTACACTCAATAAATATTTATTTCATAAATAAGTTTTTAAACAAATCATCATTATTCCATATACAAAATAGGTCTCATGTAACAAACAGGGATAAAATATGAAAATAATGATAGTTCTACTATTACTTCCCATTGCAGGAATTATCTTAGACAAAATGATTCATTTTTAATGAGCTCTATGGTTATCACATGCCAAGTAAATGAGATTGTCTTTTTTCCTTCTAGATTTCAGCAAAATATTTATGTTCATTTTGTGGAATTTCACTGGATTATGGACAGAAAAAAGATATGAGGAAACTGTCCTTGAAATTTCCATAAAAGTTCAAGATTGTTTATAAAGATTTTGGGAATTTTACCAAAAGTAGATCAAAGTGTACACTTAAAGAATTTGTTTAAACCATCAATTTCTCAAGTTTTTCTTCAAAGACATGCCTTTTGAAAGAATTGATTCTGATAGCATGAGACTGTTTCTTAGAAAGTTGTTTTGAATACCTCTACAAACTAGCCTATTCTTGTTTGAAACTTTAATTGGAAACCTCAAGGAATTACTGGCATTTCTAATTTGATTATACAAAGAATAACTCAGGGAAGGGGCATTTTATGTGTAGATTATTTAAAACTCTAATTAAAAATGAATTTAAAAACCATCCCCTGAGAACTTTTAAAAGAAATACCTGAATTTGTGTAATTTAGATCCTGCAGCAATTAGATGCCCTTAAGTATCTGAAAAATACTGTCAAGACATTTTTTAAATTTACAAAAAAAGTTTAAGTTTGACCTGTATTTTAAACTAGGTCTTAATCTGTTTCAGAAAAAGTTCATCTTTAATTACTTTCCTATGGCCAAATTTTCTTACATAGAATTCTCTTTTGTTCAAAAATACTTTCACAATAACTATTTGTTAGTTATTTTTAACATTAGGGCTAAACAAATTTAACTCAGTTCCCTTACTGGATTAGTGCTTCATCACCACCATATTAAATGTGGATCATGAGACCATGTCCTGTTTTGGTTAACAAAAAGAACATTTTACTGGACAATCTTCAGTGTTGCTATTACTGCTGCCTCTATAAATGCATTCAATGTATTCACTGTAATCATGAATTCAATGACAAACTGGTTGACCTTCTAAAATTTCTGATGCAAATTAATATTCATGAGCAAAGATTATGAGTCTGCTATTTATATTGCTAAAAACTGTCACGGCCAATAGCATTTCTAAAAACTGCTGATCAAACAGCCTGATTCTCCTTGTGCAACTGAGAGAAAAGTGGACTTGAGTCTGAATTATCTAGATAAGTCTTAATTCTGGTAGGACCAATTTGAATGTAATGTCTTTGTCCACAATGTACATATTAGTTGTTATGGTTTCTCCTAGACAGCATCTGGTAGTCTACATTGAGGTGGAGTTCATGACTAACTAAAGGAAACATGAAAATAGGTCACTCCAGAACTGTGGTTTTCAGTGTGTAGTCCCTGGACCAGCAATATCAGCACTACCTGGGAACTTAATAGAAATGCTACCCTTAGGCCTACCTCAGACCTACTAAATCAGAAAACCCTAGATATGGACCCAGCAATCGGTGCTCTAATAAGAGCTCTAGTTGATTCTGATGCTAAGATTTGAAAACCACTATATTTGCATCTTCGGCAATAGTCCAGTAGATTCTTGCATGCTGGCATTTCCCCCTTGCCATGGGAAAGTTCAGAGCTTCTCTGACTTAGAGAGTTTTTCCCTCCACATGGGCTTTTTGGGCCCTGTGCTTTAGATCCACCTCCCTAAGGAACAAGGGAGATGTTGGCTAGCTGCAGGTTGTTGACTAGCTACGTTTATAACCCTAACCACCTCATACCTGTGACAAAGCTCAGTTCCCAACTGGAAGGTAAATTAAATGAAAGCTAGTTTGATCCTAATCAGAGTTGACATCACTGCCAGTCCTCAAATCCAGAACACTTTGTGTTCAAGTCCAGCTCAGTGATTCAGTGATTGTCTGAAAAAAAACAAACAAATCAACTGTTGAAGAGTCCTTCCTGGAACTAACCATGTGACTGATGGTCCATGAGGATTCTCTAAATAATCTGATCTCTAGAAAATGAGATCTGGACTTTGTTGTTATTTTGTTGTTTAGTTTTGTTTGTTTTGTTTTATACAGAGTATAGGCAGGCTCAAGTGGGAGTTGGAGAGGCAGAGGAAGAGAGAGAATCTTAAGCAGGCTCCATGCCCAGCATGGACCCAGGAATGGAGCCAATCTCATGACCCTGAGATCATGACCTGAGCCGAAATCAAGAGTCAAACAGTTAACTGACTGAGCCACCCAGGTGCCCCTGGACTTTGCATTCTCATCTGAATAATTCACTTTCAATATTTAACAAGGTGCAGCCCCTCACTGATGTTTCACCAAAACCAGCATTCTCTGCACTTGTTTTGAGATTTTAGGTGTTGCTTTTATTCTGATCAGTAAATATAGGAAATAAGCATATGGTCCAGGATAGTTTGCCTTTCTGAAAGAGCCATTAAATAAAGTTTGAGAATTGCTGTTTGAAATTATCATATATTCTAAACAACATTGCCTACATATGTCTAAATTCAATTTCTGTGCCACCTTCTGGAATAGCTACCTACTTCATACCACCATTATTCTTGTACAAATGCAATGTTCCAAAGAGCAAAAGGGCTATGCTGAGAAAACATCAGTGCTATTTCAAACTCTGAAAATATTTAACATAAATCTGAAATGGTACTAATGCCAGAGACATTCAATACTGCTTCTAAATGGTCAAATGTAAATGTGAGCTGCAAATGTGACTGAAGAGAAATGACAATTTCCATGAGCCAAAGTCAAAAACAGAATTAAAAACATTTCCCCCAAACTCTCCTCATTCTCTATGTGGAAATACAAACTCCTGATAACACTTTCCACAAGGTAGGCTTCCATGCCCCAATGATTAGGTTAACACATGGGTGGTAGTGTTAATTGCATTTCCATCTTCAATTGTACTTTGACTATTTAAGTAGAATGTGACTGCCGTTTTCTACCTCGGACAGAATCTTAAAGGTGAGTTTTCAGTCTCAAAAGATGATAGACAAATAGATATATAGATATATGCATACATATAGTACCCAAGTGGCACAAGAATGATGGAATTTTGGAAGTCTGATCTTGCCTAAATTTCACATTGCAAGGATCTCCTAATTTCTGAACTAAACCTTAGGAAACTAAGCTTCTTACCTAAAGTTGCATGGTTCCCTAGAGCCAAAGTGAACATTGGGAAAAATTTCTCTCTCTTCTTCTTTTCCTCTCTCTCTCAAAAAGAAACATGCATTACCAATTTGTTTATAGAATTCTTTTTTTTTTTTTTTAAGATTTACATATTTGAGAGAGACAGCCAGCAGATAGAGAGAGAGAGAGAGAGAGAGAGCACGCACAGGCAGTGCAGAGGGACAGAGGGAGAGGAAGAAGCAGATGCCCCACTGAGCAGGGAGCCCAAAACCAGAAAATCCCAGAACCCTGGGAACAGGATCTTAGCTGAAGACAGATGCTTAACCAACTGAGCCACCCAAGTGCCCATTTGAAGAATTCTTAAAATTATCCTCAAATTATGTTCAAACATCCAATTTTTTTAAAAAATGTGCATGTGTGTTTTATTCTGCTAACATAAATAAAACAGCCAAGTAAAAGCCATCTGGCCACCCCCTCCCAAGAAAAAGTAATGTTACTTAACCATTTAGAACTACACTGCTCAGTGCAGCAGTCATGGTACTAGTAAGTACTTAATACACGGCAAGTCCATGTTGAATGTGCTGTATAAAATACTGATTTTAATGATTTAACATGAAAAAAGGAATATAAAATGTCTTATTAATAATTTTAGATGGATTAGGTATTCAAAATAATATTTTGGATACACCAACTTAAGTACAATTTATTAATTTCATCTTTCTACTTTTTTAACATGTCTACTGTAAATTTTTAAATTACATATGTAGTTAACATTACATATGTGTTCACATCAGTATTTCTGCTGGATAGTGCTATTCTAGAAGTTCTCATTAGTGAATTCAGTGAAGTGAACATCATAAATGACTTGGTGGAACACAAAATTTTTGTCAACTTTTTTCACAATCCTCTGATAATCATGACCCTATTCTAGTTCTCTACATCATCTTCTATCATTTTTTTTAATTTATATTTTATAAGAAAAAAGTTCACTTCAGGGTCTTTGAACAGCATATATAATATTGTCATAAATGTCTGTTTTTCTATAGACTACTAGTTATATTCCTAATGTTAAAGTGTGTATTTTGGGAATTTCTCCTTTTATACTTTATTTGGGAATATACTTTATTATTTTTATTGCTTTTCTATAGTCTACTTTGAGTTTCTCCTTTTACATTTATTAATGTCTTTTGTTCAATGTAATTTTGCAAATTTCTAAAATTCAAATCTTACTCTTATTCTTGTTCAACAATAAAAAAATCAATAAAAATTTAAATGATATAAGCCAGTGTGATAAGCAATGCATCAATAATTCCTCAGATGTACCAGAACACATATGCCCAGATTAACTCCAAATCATTTTCTTCATCCTTTATCTATGAGACAAGTTCCTCCAGAATACTTACTGGGCACATTTCAAAGGTGAAGCTAACTAGATCATGTCTTCTTCTCCCTCTAATTTCTTACAATTCAGTTATATGTGACTCTTCTCCTAGCAATATAATACAATGGAGGCTCCATAGTGAGACAACAGAAGTGTCAGTGGATTATTTGTGTAATTCAGCCTTCCTTGAATCCTTAATTCTACTTACCATACCTTCAGCATTAGCTCCTCTCACTTGTACAAGTGAAAGAATAAAAATATTTCTATAGTTCTGCAGTTTCCTGTCAGTTTTCTTGAAACTCCACAAACTTTTCTTCATGTAGGATCATCTCTAAAACAGTGGGTCTGGATACACTCAACTAGTGTGCCTGCCCAAAATAATTTCTCTTGAAATGAGTCCTCTCTTTTACAACCTTTAAAAGGCTCCTAGATAGGTTATTAAAGACAAAAATCCCAAAATTAAATTTCAATTCTTCTAATTATGTTTTAGTTGCTACTAAATGCATTGTCATTTTATAAGATAACTCACTTTCATGCCTTCATATTGCAGATTATATTTTCCAAAGATATCTGCAACAACATCACTCATACCACATGCTTTTCATACCATGTGACATTGACAACCTTCCACCGAGAGGTGACAATGATGTCTCACTAAACCTGGGTGGGCTGTGACTATAATAGATATGGCATTATATAACTTATGAGGCTAGTTCATAAAAGGAGATACAATTTTTAACCTCGATATTTTGAGATGTGTGGTTTTGGAATCTAGCCATCATGTTGTGAGGAAGCTCAAGCAGCCACACTGAGAGATTGCATGTACTGTCCAAGCTCCCAGCTGAATTCCCAGCTAACAAGCAGTATGAAACACAGACATGTGCGTAACAAAGACTTCAGATGTTTCCTGTCCACAATTGTTGGGTCACGTACAACTTCCAAGCCTCTCCAGATCAGTTCATCAGACATTATGGGGTAGAGATAAGCTGTCCCACTGAATTGCTTCTTAATTCCTGATTATAGAATTCATGAACCTAATGAAATGTTTGTTTTTAGGCCACTAAGTCTGGGGCAGTTAGTACCCAGCAATAGAATACTGGTGTACTTTCTCTCCCCTTTAACAACCCATTCACTTCTGATTGACAATATCCACACAATATAAATTGTCCCTGCTTTCCTCTTATTTTTAACTAACTTTTTAATTTTAGAATAATTTTAGACTTAACAAAAAATTATAAAGAGAATATAGAGAGTTACCATACACTTACCTAGTTCGCTTAGTATTAGCATCTTAAATTAATGTATTTCTCACAATTAATGAACCAATAAAGATACATTATTATTAACTAAAATCTATACTTTATTCATACTGCCTTATTTTTTTCATAATGTCTTTTTTGAATCTAGGATTCCATCCAGGATATCACATTATGTTTATTCATTATGTCTCTTAGTCTCCTCTTGGTTAAGAGTTTTCTTGTTATTTGACCATGTTGAGAGTTTTCAACAAACTAGTCAGGGAGTTTGTGGAATGTTCCTCACTTGGGATTTATCTGATATTTCACATGGCTAGACTAGAGTTATGGAATTTGGGCAGGAAGATCACAGAAATAAAGTGCCATTTTTGTCATACCATATTAAGATACATACTATCAAGAGGATTCACAACTGCTGATGTTAACCTTGGTCACCTAGCTGAGATAGTATTTGCCAGTTTTCTCCACTGTAAAGTGATTTTTTATTTTGCCATCTCCACATTATACCCTTTGGATGGAAGTTATTATACACAGCCCACAAATAAGTAGTTGATAGTTATACTCCATCTCCCTAAGAGTGCAGTGTCTATATAAAGTTATTGAAAATGCTTCTTCATAGGAGATTTGTGTATTCTCCCCCATTTATTTATTTATTCAATCAGTTATATCAATATGGACTCATAGATGTTTAATTTACACTTTGAATTAAAATCTGATAATATTTTATTTTGTTGCTCAAATTATTTCTGTTTTGCCACTGGGAGCACTTTCATTTGGCTCCTGTGTCCCTTTGATATACTCCCATTTCTGTTGTGTCTTTGTTGTTGTGGTTAGCACTTCCCTACTTTCTGGCATGAAAAGAGGCTCCAGAATCACCTTATATATTTCCTGCCATAGTCCTAGAATCAGCCTTTTCTCCAAGAACTCTGGTACCTTCTAAGACAAATGGTACTGGAAACCAATACGGATAGTTTGAGCATTAGGCATGTTTATCGTAACTGGGGTGTCCTTAACGTCTAAGCTTTTTCAGCTGACAGGGTAAGAAAGTTCAAGTGTGTATACTAACCCATGCATTTCAGGCATTGCAACAAATACATTTATTACATAGGGTTACAGATATGTGTAAATACATGGGTTAGCATACATTCCAACAATGAGAAACATGGCTCCCATCAACTGTCATCTACTTAATTGTTCAATTCCAGTGTACATGTATAAAAATATGAAAACTGTCATAGCCCATGGAAAGTAACTTTAACAATTACAATACAGCATTTATGTATTGTTTGTTTAGCCTTTTGTCTTACAGACTAAGTATTTCTGAATTTGCTTATGCCTGCACTTCCCTCACCCCTACACCTCTCCATTGAGATTGATATATTTGTAGCAAAGTTAAATTGCTTACTCACATTCTGCATTCCTTCCTGGGATCCCCTGACCAACTAAATGATATTTTACCAATGCAAACAAACTAAGTTTCATTTTTTGTGCTGCAAAAGTTTTGACTAATATATAGTATTCTGTAACCACCATTAAAGTACCATGCATAATTTTACCACCATAAAAATTTCCCTGAGCTTCATCTATTTCACTCTGACCAACTCTTCACAAACAATTAGCAAGTAATGATCTTTCTGTAATCTCTGTAGTTTGCCTTTTCTTGAATGTAATAAAATTGAAATAATACGGTATACAGTCTTTCTGACTCCCTTCCTTCACTTAGCCATATGCACTATATCATTTTGTGATTTGATAGTTGATTTCTTCTTATAGCTGACTGATATTCACTTGCATGAATGTATCCAAATTTGTTTATTCAACAAGTGAAAGAAATCTTGGTTGCTTCAAGCTTTTGGCAGTTATGAATAAAGCTTCTATAAACATTTGCATGCAGGTTTTTCAGTGGACATGTTTTCAAATTAATTGAATAAATAGATGCACAACTGCCAGATTGTATGGCCTGTCTTATGTGTGTTTGCCCAGTATATCCTTGACCATTTTTTATTTTTAAAATTTGTATAGTTTGAGATATATCTCCATTTAAGAAATAATATATAATAATAGTGTATATTTAAATCTTTTTTTTTTTAGATTTTATTTATTTATTTGACAGAGAGAAAGTGAAAGATCACAAGCAGGCAGGCAGAGAGAGGGGGAAGCAGGCTCCCCGCTGAGCAGAGAGCCTGATGCAGGACTCGATCCCAGGACCTTGAGATCATGACCTGAGCTGAAGGCAGAGGCTCAACCCACTGAGCCACCCAGGTGCCCCAACAGTGTATATTTGAAAATGGCTTTTTTAACCCAAAATAAAATCTTTGAATTTTAATAAGTTAAATAAATATATGCATATATATACACATTCTGAAATTTGATAAGCTACCTTTATAGTATCTATCTATCTATCTATCTATCTATCTACATACTGTTCTTTGAAACTACTAAGAAAGAGACAGCATCTAGTGAATACTTCCTCTGAAAACTGAGAAATTAAGCATACTTTCTTAAGTTTCTATCTTTTAAAGTTGTACATATGATCTAAAACAGTGAATTTAAACCTTTTAGTAGTAGAAACTTGTCTTCAAATTCTCCAAGAAAACACACACATAAAGCAGTGAAACAGCACAGCTGTTCTAGCTGAGTCACAGTTATTTCTTCCTCAGTTCTTTTTAATCCTTCTGAGGTTTAAAGATGCTCTTTGTTTGACAATAGTGTTTCTTTACCATCTCATTTAAATGTGTCAAACTCATCTAGCAAAGTGTAGGCAGGCCTTCAGAAGCAATGTATGTTTTCTCTGTATTATTTTACTGTTACTTCTCATGGAAAGTGATCCTTGTCTCATATAGATTAATGGTGATACAAGGTCTCCTCCTTAGAAAAATTAATTTAAATAACAGAAGTCAGTTGATCAAAAAATAATAATAACTACACAAATACTCATGCAGAAAATATGACAAAAAATCCCAGTGGATAAAGGAATAACATGATTTTAGAAAACAACCAAGCCTGGAAGAAGTTGAGTCAAGGGAAAATAAACTGTTGGCTGAAACTCCAAACAGACTGAGGGTCTTCCAAAAATTTTGCTTAAATAGCAGAATATTAGGGGAAATGCAATAAAATTAACAGGTTTGGTGAGAATTCACACAAGGCAACCAATATGTGTCAGAGCCATGGACTGTTTTAGTTTGCCCTCACCTCTGCTCACTTAATTCTTCAGCAAGTAGTCACCTTTTTGAAGGAGTAAATAATAATCAGAAAAAAACCACCATAAGACATATCCATGAAAATGCATAAAAAATTATAAACATGGAGTATACACACAATATGTCTGCAGAAGAGTGAAAAAATGCAACAGAAAAGAAGTGCTCAGGATATAATAAAACTCTCCTTGAAATAATAAAAGAAACTTGAGATTTAGATTAAAAGAGCAGCCCATCTATTGATATAGCATTCTAGTGTTATGTTGAGATAATAATGGACTTCAAAAATAAGAAACGAATCTAATATGCATCTAGGCAGGAAAACTAAATAACTTACTAATTAAAAACTGATTTACTTCAGACTACTTTATGGCAATACTCAATGCCAAAGTAAAGTGTGTTAATGTGTGCAGTAGGTTAAGTAATGGTTATCCAAAGATACCAAGTCCTAATACATGAAATGTATAAATGTTACTTTATTTGGGGAAAAAAAAAAACATGTTGATAAGATTTGACTAAATTCAGAATTTTCAGATGAGATTACCCTGGATTATCCAAGTGGGTTCTAAATGCCATCATAAGTGTCTGTTACATAAAGACAGGTGGAGATTTCACACAGACAAGAAGGTGCTGTGGAGATGGAAACAGAAACTGGAGTGATATAAACGTAAGCCCAGGAATACTGAAGCAGTCATCAGGAGCTGCAAGAAGCAAGGAGCAGATTCCACCCTAGACCCCCTAGAGGGAGTTTAGCCTTGATGGGTTTCAGGCTTCTAGCCTTCAGCTCTGTGAGAGAATAAATTTCTTTATTTAAGTCACCAACTCTGGTAATTTGTTAGGACAGCCACAGGAAACTAACAAAATATATAAAATGTTGACGGAAAGTCTGATCCAAGAATATGATGCCCAGAATAACATGTACAAGTATGTAAGAAATTAAAAAATAGAGGTTATCTTTAAAAATAAAATGAACTGGGCACCTGGGTGGCTCAGTGGGTTAAGCCTCTGCCTTCTGCTCAGGTTATGATCTCAGCGTCCTGAAATCGAGTCCCGCATCGGGCTCTCTGCTCAGCATGGAGCCTGCTTCCCCCTCTCTCTCTGCCTGCCTCTCTTCCTACTTGTGCTTTCTCTCTCTGTGTGTCAAATAAAAATTTAAAAAAAAAAAGACATACTTCAAATAAATAAATAAATAAAAATAAAACGAACTCACTTGAGTATGAAATCCAACCAAGACATGAGTTAAATAATTTAGAAAGACAATGAATAAGAAGAACAAGTAATAAGTCAATTTGAATATAAAATCAGGTTTGGAAAACTATGGGATCATGTTTATAAACCTTAAAATATATATTAACATAAATACATTTATACATATAAACTTTAACAACAACATAATAATAATATAACTAAGATGAATTAAGGGAAAGTAAGATGGGGGAAATAGGGAAAATGAAACTAGGCCAATATGCTACCTTTTATGAAAGACTTTAAAATATTTAAGTAAAAATGTATAATATAAATATCTAAGAATTTCATCTATAATTTTTATTATTTTTTATGTGTAGTGTCTTTTAGAAACATACAGATTATAGCACTAATTTAACCAAACAAATTTATTAATCTCACTGATTCTGTTATTTTGTAGATGTAGTTAACATATATAATCAGTTGACTTTAAAGAGATTACCATCAAAGACCTCTTATTGAACCAAATAAAATCTTGTGAACAAAGCCTGAGATTTTCCCAAAAAGAAATTCTGCCTTGATCCTGTAGCATCAAGTCCTACCTGAGTTTCCAACCTGCCAATCTGCCCTACAGATTTCAGACTTACCAACAATTGTGTAAACTTAATTCCTTGAAATGAATCCTTTTCTCTCTCCCTTGTTCCCTCCATCCCTTTCTCATTCTCTAACCTATTTACCCTTTTATTCTGTTTCTCAGACCCCTGACAGAACAGAAACTTATTCTGATTGATGAAGAAACAGTTATTTTGATTTTTCTTCAGATTCTTCTTTTAAAAAAAATTAAAAGAAAATTTTAAGTAAAAATATGGCCTGCATAATGGAATGGAACATGTTTCCACCCTATTTTCCTTCTAGCTTTTTTCTTTCTTTTCCTTTTCCCATTGCTTCCACCTTGCTTCCTTCTTTCCTGTTTCTGCAGATCTGTATGTACACAAGGAGAAACATCTAGTATAATGTCCATGAACAGATACAAAAGTCATTTCTAACTGGTGAGATTTTTTTTTTAACTTTCTTTTTTGTACTTTTTGGGATACTTGGAAATGTTACAAGTAATTATAGGTATTACATTTTTTAAAGCCTTCTAAGAGAAATAACCCTGATATACTTAATCATTTGAAAGAAAATATAGTTGAACCCTTTCTCTCTTACATATATACATGTATGTACACACATAGAAATTTTACTTTCCCTAAATATTTAAATGCAATAAAAGAACATAAAGCCCTATTATGAAATGTAGAAATTATTACTGAATAATTTACCAAATATTAGAGTGGGACTTTCACACATAAAACCTAGAAAAAATGAATTACAAAGTATATTCATTATCAGGGTTCTCCAGAGAAATAGAACATGATATACAATATGTATGCATAGTAAAAGAGATTACCATATACTTATATGTGTGCACGTACCCTCATTTTGTTACCTAGAGTTCAGCTTCTACAGATAATGAAAGTTTGCCTTCCTCTTTGCTGATCTGGATGCATTTTATTTCTTTTTGTTGTCTGATTGCTGAGGCAAGGACTTCCAGTACTATTTTAATTAACAGTGGTGAGAATAGACATCCCTGTCATGTTCCTAACCTTAGAGGAAAAGCTCTCTACTTTTTTTTTCTCCATTGAGGATGATATTAGCTGTGGGGGTTTTGTATATGGCCTTTATGGTGTTGAAGTATGTTCCCTCTATCCCTACTTTGTTGAGGGTTTTTATCATGAACAGATGTACTTTGTCAAATGCTTTTTCTGCATCTATTGAGAGGATCATATGCTTCTTATCCTTTCTTTTATTAATGTGGTGTATCACATTGATTGATTTGTGAATATTGAATTGCCCATGCAACCAGAAATAAATCTCACCTGAGGTAGTGAATGATCCTTTTAATATACTGTTGTAATCAATTTGCAAGTATTTTGTTAAGAAATTTTGCATCCATCTTCATCAAGGATATTGGTCTGTAGTTCTTTTTTTTAGTGGAGTCTTTGTTTTGTTTTGGAATCAGGTGCAATGCTGGTCTCAGAATGAATTTGGAAGATTTCCTTCTATTTCTACTTTTTTTGAAATAGTTTGCGAAGAACAGGTATTAACTCTTCTTTAAATGTTTAGTAGACAGGGCACCTGGGTGGCTCAGTCAGTTAAGCATGCGACTCTTGATTTCACCTCGTGATCTCAGAGTCATGGGATCAAGCCCTACATCAAGCTCTGTACCAGCATGGAGTCTGATTGTCCCTTTCCCTCCTTCCTGCTCGTGTAAACATGTGCTACCTCTTTCTCTCCCTCTCTCTAAAATAAGTAAAATCATAGGGGCACCTGGATGGCTTAAGTCATTAAGTGCCTGCCTTTGGCTCAGGTCATGATCCCAAGGTCCTGGGACTGAGCCGCACATTAGACTCCCTGTTCGATGGGAAGCCTGCTTCTCCCTTTCCCACTCCCCCTGCTTGTGTTCCCTCTCTTGCTGTGTCTCTCTCTGTCAAATAAGTAAATAAAATCTTAAAAAAATAAATTAACTAAATAAAATCATAGATAGATGAAAGATGATAGGTGATAGATAGATAGGTAGATAGATAGATAGATAGATAGATAGATAGATAGATGATAGATAAATGGTAGAATTCCCTGGGAAGCCATCTGGCCCTCAACTTTTGGTCATTGGAAGATTTTTGACTACAGATTCAATTTCATTGCTGGTGACAGGTCTGTTCAAGATTTCCATTTCTTCCTCTTTCAGTTTTGGTAGTTTATGTTTCTAGCTTATCCAATTCGTCCAGATTGCCCAATTTGTTGGCATGTAATTTTTCATAATATTATCTTATAATTGTTTGTATTTCTGTGGTGTTGGTTGTGATTTCTCCTCTCTCAGTAGTGATTTTATTTATTTGGGTTCTTTCTCTTTTCTTTGTGATAAGTCTGGCTAGGGGTTTGTCAATTAACTTTTTCAAGGAATCTGCTGCTGGTTTCATTGATCTGTTCTACTGTGGTTTTTGTTTGTTTCTATATCATTTATTTCTGCTTAATCTTTATTATTTCCCTTCTTCTGATGGCTTTAGGCTTCATTTGTTGTTCTTTTTCTTGCTCCTTTAAGAGTTCAGGTTGTGTATTTGAGATTTTTCTTGCTTCTTGAGGTAGGCCTGTATTGCTATATACTTCCCTCTTAAGGCCCCTTTTGCTGCATCCCAAAAGTTTGGCACCATCATGTTTTCATTTTAATTTGTTTTCATGTATTTTGTTATTTCTTCTTTAATTTCCTGGTGGACCCATTCATTCTTTAGTAGGATGTTCTTTAACCTCCATGTATTTGTGGTCTTTACAAATTTTTTCTTGTGGTTGACTTCAAGTTTCATAGCCCTGTGGTCAGAAAATATGCATGATATGGTCTCAATATTTTGGTATTCATTGAGACCTGATTTATGACCTATTGTGTGATCTGTTCTGGAAAGTGTCTCATATGCAGTAAAAAAGAATGTGTATTCTCCTGGCTTTAGAATGAAATGTTCTGAATATATCTGTTAAGTCTATCTGGTTTAGTGTGCTATTCAAAGCTATTGTTTACTTGTTCATTTTCTGCTTAGATGATCTGTTCACTGATGTAAGTGGGGTGCTAAAGTCCTCTACCATTATTGTGTTATTTTCAATTGGTTCCTTCATGTTTGTTATTGCTTTATATATCTGGATGCTCCCAAGTTGGGAGGATAAATATTTATAATTGTTAAATCTATTTGTTGGATAGACCCCTTAATTAAGATGTGGTGCCTTTCTTTATCTCTTATTACAGTTTTTGGTTTAAAATCTAGTCTGTCTAATAGAAGCATTGCTATTCAGTCTTTCTTTTGACATCCATTTGCATGGTAACTATTTCTGCATCTCTTTACTTTCAATCTGCACATGTCTTTAGATCCAAAATGAGTCTCTTGTAGGCAGCATACAGATGGGTCTTGTTTTTTTATCCATTCTGACACCCTATGTCCTTTGATTGGAGCACTGAGTCCATTCATATTCAGAGTAATTACAGATATATAAAGTAAATACAGACATAAAATTGCAGACACATTTTATTATGTGTTTTGTCATTGTTTCTGGATATTTTCTCTATTCCTTTCTAGTCTTTGTCACTTTTGGTCTTTCTTTCCCACTCAAAGAGTCCCCTCAACTATTTCTTACAGGGCTGCTTTAGTGGTCATGAACTCCATTAGTTTTTGTTTGTCTGGGAAACTATCCCTTCTTCTATTCTGAAAGTTAGTCTTACTGGATAGACTATACTTGGCTGCATAGGTTTCCCATTCAGCACACTAAAAATGTCATGCCACTCTCTTCTGACCTGCCATATTTCTGTGGAAAGATATGCTGCTAACCTTATTTGTCTTCCCTTGCAAGTTAGGGACTTCCACATAAAATATCATGTCATCTGCAAAGAGTGGGAGTTTGACTACTTCTTTGCCAACTTAAATAACTTTTATTTCTTTTTGTTGTCTGGTTGCTGAGGCTAGGACTTTTAGTACTATGTTGAACAAAAGTGGTGAGAGTGGGCATCCCTGTCACGTTTCTGACCAAAAAACTGAGAGCTTTTCCCCATTGAGAATGATACTCGCTGCATGCTTTTTGTATGCAAGCTGGTATGGGCCACTCTGGAAACAGTACAGAGGTTCCTCAAGAAGTTAAAAATAGAGCTATCCTATGACCCAGCAATTGCACTCTTAGTTATTTATCCCAAAAATAAAAATATAATGATTCAAAATGGCACATGTTCCCCAGTGTTTAGCAGCAATGTCCACAATAGCCCAACTATAGAAAGAGCCCAGATGTCCATTGACAGATGAATGGATAAAGGAGATGTGGTATATATATACACGATGGAAGATTACTCAGCCACCAGAATGTATGAATCCTTACCATCTACAACAAGGAACTGGAGGGTATTATGCTGAACAAGATAAATCAATCAGAGAAAGATAATTATCACATGGTTTCATTCATATGTGGAATGTAAGAAAGAGCATAGAGGATGATAGGGGAAGGGAGGGAAAACAGAATGGGAAGAAATCAGAGAGGGATAAAAAACCATGAGAAACTTAACCGTATGGGTATTTGGAAGGGCACATGATGTGGTGAACATTGGGTGTTACATGCAACTGATGAATTGCTGAGTTTTCATCTGAAACTAATGTTGCACTATATGCTGGCTAATTGAATGTAAACAAAAAATATACAAATACCTGTAAATTGTACCATTAAAAAGATTTAGTTTTGTTCTCATAAAAATATAATTATTTAACTATTTGTGGAGAATTAGAATAATAACCAGCATGGGTTTGCAATGTAAGTATTAATATAAATTTCTCAGTTCCATCACTTACCATTTGTTTGACCCTGAGCAAGCATATAAAGTACTTATCACAGTGTCTGGGGGGGAAATGGAGGGGTTCCTTAAAAATATAGCTAGTAAGAGGCAGTTCAAAAAATTTTCTATATAGTAATATGAACGTGAAAGGATCAGTGGAAGCACCATAACATAATAAAAGGGAATTCATACCACCAAAAATTATTTTATTACTATTATAAAATAGCCATTCATGTCTTCTGAAAATAAAATCTTGCTTGAATTACATTTTTTATAGATCTGAAGATTATTATCTTAACAGTGAGCAGAAAGAATGATAGTCTTCTTTGCGAATGTGCATTGTTATTATTCAAATTCACAGTTATACAGGATGAATTACTTCATTTCCCTTTGTATATCCAAACACAGCTTTATGTTATTTTATGTTACTTATTTTATTTTATTTTTGCTTTGCAAATTTATTTTTGCAAATAAATAGGGATACTTGGATTTATCCCAAATGGTTTTAATACTACAATTACTATCTGTTTACCTACATGAAATTGAATCTTTCCTTGCAAAAGTAATTATGTGATATATATATCACTTTCAGTGACATATAATGTATGTCTCATAAGAGCATATATGAAATAATAATCTAAAAAGAGCTTCTGTAAGAAAAACCTAACCAAATCCATTGAAAGAAAAGATTAATTTCCCCTCCATATATTCATAGCCACCTAAAAATTATCAAAGCAAAAGAACCAGCTGAAAGTAATTTTTATAAGCTGTAAATTGAAAGAATGACATAAGAACTACATAAACAGAGCAAGACAAATCAATTTTTCTTCTCCAAAAATAATTTCATAAATATTCTGATGTTAGAAAAATGTATCACTGCTAACAATATGTATCTGTCTTCAGGGTTTACTATAGGTTTAATTATCATTCATTTTAATTTCCTGAAGCTAACCTTGAAGACTTTAGCAGGAATATTCACTCAAATTCTTGAGATTTAGTTATAGTTAGTGGATATAATAATAGTGCATTTTATATAGAGGGACTTTAACAACAAAAACCTTTAAGGTACTTTACAAAAGATATTAATTCTACAGATTAGGAAAAGGGCAAGATTTAAGTAACTGAGATATGTTTTTTTGCCAACAATACATATTTACTAAATCCAATCACCTCCACAATATCTCCCCTGATTACACTAACTACATTGGTTTCATCTTTATCTCTGTTATAATCATTATCAGAGAGCAGCTCAGGGATTAAGGCTAAACTGCATGCTATGATTTTAGTCTGGTTCCATAGCCCAGTTAAAATCCCAGGGAGTGACATCCTCATGATTTTTTTTTCTTTCAATGCATCATATTTCTTGGCTCATTTTACAATGAACTTGCTAAATGTCAAACACTTTCCCAGTGGATTTTACATGTACTGCCTTATTTAATTCACAAAATATCCTTGTGAAATGGTATTTTTATCTCAGTTTTTCTAAATGGGGAAACTGAGTCATTCAAACCAGTGGTTAATCCTAAGCCATCTGATTCCAAAATATTTCATCTCATTATCGCATATACAATCACACAGTAAACATTCAGCAAGTACTTGGAGCAGAAGAAGAAGGCAAGCAGATCTCAGATTTGTTTACTAGTAATTCAATTTTAATGTTTCCTTATTCTGAAAAAGTCATGGGTATAAAATAACTAAAAAGATATAGAAGGTAGTGGGATAAAATTAGTTCTAGTAAAGTTTATTGAAAGTAATTTTAAAGTTAAATTCCTCTGTTATTCAATTTTCTTCAAAAAAAAAAAAAGCTTTTTATTTTGGAATAATTTTAAACTCAGAACAAGTTGGAAATACAGTACAGAGAGTTCCCAATGTTAATGTCTTATCAAACCATAACACATTATTAAAACCAGGAAACCAGCACTCCTAAAATATTGTTGTTTTTTGATGTTATGTTTTCTGGAAACATATATGCCCCCATTTTCTAAAGTAGCCTGAAACTCACAGATATGCTGAACTGTTGCTAGGGAACCATTTCCTATAGTCAAATTCCCAAAAGAAAGAAAGGATAAGAACTCACAAATACATTTTTGTTTTTATTTTTTTCGTTAAGCAGCTAAAACTGTAGAGTTATACAGATGGAAGAAGACATAGTGTCATATTCATGGATCTTCAGACATAGACATGCTCTTAAGGAATTTTTAACATAGTCCCTAATTTTAAGTAATTTAAGATGTTAGGAGATTTGTTCACCATCACACACCAAGTCAGTGATTTAACCTAGATTAAAACTTGTGTGTTTCCAACTAGCATGTTTTCCATTACACCCCCCTGTCCTTTTATAAGTGGAAAAAAGGAATATGTACTGACTTCTGGAAAGGGGCAGAGAGTCCCACAGGAATCTGACTTCAAAATCAGACTAGATTTAAATTAAACAGGGATTGATAATATTTAAAGATTACTAAGAGTTGTCTAATAACACATGACATTAAAAACTTATAATTTTTCATTTTAGATTTGATAACATTTAGATTAGCTGCTTCATTCCAAGTAATTTCTGATGAGTTAGCTGAGCAGTGAGCTATTATGGATTAGATGTTGGGGATGGGTAGAAAAAAGGAGGATGTACAGTCTGATAATACTTGAACCACATGTGAATCACTAAGATGTGATATGCAGACCCACAATACACTGAACCAATCATTTAAAAATTAATAAAATTCATGAAAATTAAACCTGCAAACCTAAATTTATAAGTATCCCATTTTATCCAAAAATACCATTCTTAACCCATTTTAATTCTGATTTCTCTTTGATGCCTGAATAAATTCATATTAATCTAACACTTCTCTGATCTACCCTACTACCAATAATCTGTATCAGATTTTAATAAGTAAAGCTTTTCATATTATTCTTCTATGATCTCTTACCATTATAAAGCACACTTTGGGAAGCAGCTTATATTTAATGCTTTTCTTTTCCAAGCTGGCCACAGAACAAGTTTTCAGGACATAAGTCCAAATTTATTTTGATAAAGGCAATGCATAGAGGTTATACATGTTCCAGCAGTAAGAGCATTTTTTCTATATAAATTCTGAAAAATCTTTCTATCAAGACACTGATGGAAAATTAATATTCTGAAAGAGTTGGTAAAATAGGGCTAAACATCTGACAATGAATCATCAATAATTTATGCACAGAGTAGCATTACAACAGTTAACACTGCACTGCATGATGCTTATCACTTTAGAAGGTTTGTGAGGAAAGCTCTAGAGCAAACTTTAGAGAAACTTGTTTCCAGACTAGACTATTCTTCCAGCAAGATGCATGACCTTGGGGAACATACGTAATCTCTTTGGGCTTCAATTAGAATTGATCTTTAAAGTACTTTAGCTCTAAAATATTAAATTTTGTTTAAGTTCTAAAAGCGTCCTTACTTATACAGAGGTTAAGAAGAATTTAATTTATAGCAGAGTTTGGAAAATCAAATGTTTTAGATTATCTCAGTTTCAATAAAACATAACCCTTATTTTAAGTTAATTTGTGAAAAGCTATTTTGGACATAAAAACCAAGTAAGAAGAACTCTGATATTAAAAAAAAAAAAAAAAACTAGTTTCAGCTGACTTGAATTTAAGACTCTGCTTGACTCTTATTACTTTATTGGAACTTGAGGAAACTGCTCTGCTCTGTCTTTGCTTGTTTTCTTGTCTATAAACAGGTGTAGGTTATGGGGGGTTATTATAATAAATATCCTCTAAAAGACCTTTCCATTTTTTTATTATATTGTAGGAAAATGGTATGGCATTTCAGCACAAGCACTATCTAAAGAAAGAAGGCTAAAGGAAGAAGAGAATTAAATACTATAGTCAAAGGAAAGGGTGTGGATCTGAAGCAGTCAGAGCTTCAGAGGGGAACTGGGGAAAAGGGGGTCCTACAATCCCCAGAGATCTACGAGAAGGACCAGTTTACATGAGGGAGCTGGAAAGCACTCCCAGGAAGCATATCTCTGTAAGTAAATTTCAACAGAGTCCTTGCTATAGACTGAATGTTTGTGTGCCCTCAAATTCACATATTGAAGCCTTAATCCCCAATGTGATGGTATTTGGAGTGGGAACCTTTGGGAGGTAAGAAGGTCATGAAGGTGGAGTTCTTTTAGTGGGATTGGTGTCTTTATAAAAAGAGACACTGGGGAGATGATCTCTCTCCCCACCACGTAAAGATACAGCAAATAAGCACGTGTCTACAAGAGAGCCCTTACCAAAAACCAAATCATGGGTACACTGATCTTGGTCTTCCCAGCTTCCAAAACTCTGAGAAATAAATATTTCTTGTTTAAGCACATAGGCTATGGTGTTTTGTTATAGCAGCTGGAGCTAAAACAGTCCTTCACTGAGATAGCCCCCCCTTTTTTTTGTTTAACCTAACATTTTTAAATCTAAACCAAATTTCTCTTCCGAAAGGTGGATCCATATGTCTGTTTTCACTTAGATGTCTCATGGCCATTTCAACCTCAACATGTCCCAAGTCAAGGTGACATGATTTGTCCCCTCAGATTTGTTTTTCTAGTGCCACAATTAACCAAGTTTCTCAAACTAGAAAGTCCTGATTCCTCCTTTTTTCTACCCACCCCCAACATCCAATCTGTAACAGCCCCCCTCTCAAATGTCATGAATGCATTTACTTTCCCCCATCATCATTGCCATTCAAATGGCAATCATTGAATCAAAATCATTGTCATATTGCATCTGGACTAGTCCAACAGACAGTTTCCATTCCTTCTTTACCCTAGTCACAATCCACTTGCTCTCCATCAGTTGGAATAAATTTTACAAATATAAATAAGATTGACATTATTATGACTAGACCCTCCAGTGGATTCCCGGTGAACACTGTTTACTCCACTCTCCAAAACCCTTTATGATTTAGCATGAGCCTCTCTCCATCTTCACCCTGGCCACTTCTACTCCTTGGTCACTTCCCTCTAAGAGCCCTAGATCAATCTCATCTTCCCTTTCAGGCGTTTGCGTAGTCTCTCTCCACTCCCTCTTCCTGGCAGGCTTTTCCCCTTCCCACTTCTCATTCCTGAACTCAGCTTACTCACCTTCAATTGGCCAGTTCATTTTCCCCCTTAGGGTTCAGGTCACTGCCAGCAAGACAGAGATGCTTTTCCTCACCACCCTACCAAAAATAACTTCCTCTTAATTATTACCTAAGTCCCTTATTTGGTGTTTTTTTTTTTTTCATGGCTCTTACAACAATGTACAATTACTTAACTCATCTTTGTGTTTGTTTTGAATCTTTCTTTCCCTCCAGAATATTGAATCCCTGAAGGTGGAGAAAAAATATCTCATTCACCACTGTTTTGCCAATACTTAATAAAGTGTCTAGAATATGATAGGCATATGATAAATATTTGTTAAATAAATACATTGCGCCAGAAAATTTTCCCCTCAGGAGACATCAAATTTTCTCGTAAAAACCAAGAATGAGATTATAGTCATTTTCTCTAGCTTCTTCTTTGCCAGATTCAGTCCACAAAACAGAGGACACCTGAAATAAGATAACTGAGAAACTTGGTTGTGTGTCTCACTGCTGATTTGAACTTACATTTCTATTTTTCATGACTCAGTACTCTGAAATGCATTTCATCTAGATATTAGATCACATTTTATACTTAAAATTTTTGAAGAATCCAACATTAGTATATGCAGTATTCCTTGATGTTTTTCCTTTTTTTTGAAAATATTGTTTAGTGGAGTTCAGAGTTGATACAAGTCACCTATCATACTGTGAAAACTGAAAATATTACTGAATACTTTGAACACAAATATATATGGTATCAATAGACATAAATAGAACTATTTGCCATTAATATCCCATAGCAATTATCTTCTAACAAGCTAATGTTTACTTTTCTTTAGGATAAAAATCAGTTGTTTAGGGACACAGTGCAATCCAATTAAACTTGCTTTAATTTGAATTTAAGTGATTTATGTAACTCAATAGAATGGAGCTACCAGCAATAAAAAGTAAAACTTTATAAAACCGTGCTTTGAATAAAGTTGTATCTGCATTTATAAATCATCATAATCCAATTTTAGACAATCATGTTCTCAATGGATCCATTTTTGTATGGAAAAATTAACCCAGTGGTCAAAGGAAGATACATGTGAATATACATATTGACCTTTGCTTAGTTGATATTTCTTTTGTAACAGGGTTTCAAACCAGGTGATCAGATCTATATAACACTTTCACCTGAATTAAGAGCAACTGGGGTCCCACACAATTCTGTATGAATTCTCCTAAAAAAATCGAACATTTTTAAAAATCTACCAATTAAAATAAGTACCCCGAGTGAGTTGAAGAAAACTGTTAAGAATTAATTAACTCTTATAGTTTAAGTAGGAGCTGAATATGAACTGTAAAAACAGAGTAGAATCTGCAAAACTTGCCTGAGGCACCTCAAATATGAGTGATAATAAGTAGAGAGAGTTTTCTTAAATTAGTCCATTTATATTTGGATTTGGGAAGAAGAATGCATTATTATCTATCATTGTTCGAGTAATGTCACTATTTTTAAATAGAAAGAAGCCAATACATTTTTAACTCTTTATTGTGAAAGGTATAAAGGTAAAACTTGAGCATAGGTATCTGTAAAAAATTCAGATTCTAGAAGGTGGCATCAGACTAACTATAATACAAGGTAGAAAGTATTCTCAATGGAGCAGCCACAGTAATCTCTTTAAAACATGAGCCAGATCCTGGCATTCCTCTGCTCAAAATCCTGCCATGCCTTCTTCTTACTCAGAATCAAAGGGAACCTCAGTGCCTTTTGTGATCTGCTCGCCTACAACCTCTCTGTAGCCACAGCACTCCACCTGCCCTCTGACCTCACCTCCTATATCACTCCCCAGCACATGGTCTCTTTGCTGTTTCTTGAATGTTACAGGCACACCTGAAGATCTTATCAGCTCTTTCTTCTCCCTAGTGGCAACAAAACATGCTCTTTAAATGGAGGTGAGATTGGGTTTCTATTTCACAAAATACAGGAAGGAGAAAGTTACTGGAGTAACCTCTCCTTGGACACTTTTCTCTCTCTTTCTCTCTCTCTCTCTCTCTCTTTTTAAAGATTTATTTATTTTAGAGGGAGAGAGAGCATGCAGGGGTGGTGGAGGGGCAGAGGAAGAGGGGACAGAGAATCTTAAGCAGATTTGGACACTTCTCTTTGATGTGGCAGAGGCCCCTCTAGTGCTGTTCTCATCACTATATACATACATGCACACACACATCCACAACATGCTTCTCTGTACTAGGGGTGCTGGACACCTTATAGTCTGGGGGACTGATTAATGTTCTCATCCTGGATTGGGTGAGTCAGCCAGGCTCTGTGATACCTTGGGGGTCACCTAGGTGGAGAAGGAGCTAGAACGGGTGTGTGTCTGTCCTTGGAGTAGGTGTAAACCATTATTGGTGTTAAACAGACCTCTGGTTTAGACTCTTTCAAGCTATTCCTCTGCTCTTGTTCTTTTCTGTACCATAGACCTGGAGCTGTTCCAAAGACGGCCTAGGCCTTAGAATGAATATTCCTCCCCACTTAACATTCCTGGCCTCTTCAGAATGAGGTTCTGTCCAAGGGAGCCCTTTGTCACAGACTAACGGTGCAGTGCGTAGGTCGCCAACCTACTAGTGAGGGGCCAATGAAAGCAAGAAAACCACAGGGCCTGGAGGGCTTTGTTCAAGACTGACACCTAGTGGAGGGAGCCTTTGGTCTGGCAAAAGGGTTGTCTCTCATCATTTAAGGAATTTTCTGCCTAAAAACTGTTTAAATTAATTATATTGGGTTTTCTTCTTAGTATCTTTAATAAAACCTTATTTAAAAAACAAACAATTCACAAAACTAATCCTTCATTTCCTTCACATCTTTACATATTCATATGTCACCTTCTCAATGAGGACCATCCTAACCACCATATTTGAAGTAACTACCTGCTGCCTACATGCTTAAACCCCATTCCTTGCTCTCCTTTTTCCTTTTATGATACTTATCACCTTACAATTTCTTTATTTTATATTGTATATTAAGTCTGTAGGAAAATATAGCCTGAACCAAGACTAAAAGCCAAGAAGAATTAGAAAGAATATAGGAAAAACTAGACTAAAAACAAGGTGGGTTGGAGTGTCTGGCCAGTGAAATTCTAGAATAAGGAAGTTAAAAGACTCTGAGTTAGCCAAAGCTAAACTGCTTCTGTATTTCTTTCAATTCATTACCTATATTCTATAATAATCTTTTTGATATCAGGAGGTCAGTAGTAATATTTTTGACACCAAGAAGTATTTTCTGTGAAAGTGATGCATATGGCTTCTTAGTAAGAGAACAAGAGGAAAATAAAGCCAAATCCATTAGACCACAAACCAGCAATCCAAGTATGAGTGGCAAGAGACCTTCGGGCCAATGAGTTATTGTGAATCTGTAGTATTTCCCTCAATATTCTAACTTGTGGGATTTCAGTGACCATTAAAAACAATTTTCCTTTCATCTAAATTGGTGTTTTATCTAGAATTGGGATTTTGTGTGAAGACTTAAAATATTCTCTTTTTTTATTTTTAATTAAAACTGCTGCTCTATCTAAAAATTGACTTTAAACTTTAAAATTAGGATAGATTTAGAGGCTGAGATCTATAATATACTCTCAAGATGAAAATTACTCATTCTCTAATCTTTATCAGTGAAGTTTCAGTCTCCTTTTTAAATCTCTATAATAAAAATGAACTAAGGTCCCTGGAAATCTCTTGAATAGAGTAGGCAAGTAATATGAAAAACAAAAGACTAGTAAGCAGGCAAGATTCTATCACTGGTGAAAAAATGCAGCTATTCTGGTATTTTGACAAATCACAGCTTCCTTCACTCAAAATTCCATTCTCTCTTCTGTCATCATTGCTTGTCTAAACCCTTATTTATACAATGTCTTGCTTATAAATTTATTTACCTACTGAATTTAGGTAAAGAGATATGTCTGGGAAGTTTTACGCTACAGATTCCAGAAGCTTCCCAGCTTGAATCGATAACTATGTCACTACCTGGGGCCTAATCCAAACAACCAGAAATGGCTACCCATAGTTCTTACTTTCATATGATTTTTATAGAAAATAAAATTTATTCCTCAAAGTATGTACAAAATAATGTCTATTACATAGATGGATACCTATATCACGGATTACTCTAAACACTGGGTGTGAATTTACTATTTTACTATTTACTATTTTACTATGAATTTTTTAAAAAGATTTTATTTATTTATTCTAGAGAGAGAGAGAGAGAGAGAGACAGAGAGAGAGATAGCAACAGAGCACAAGTAGGGAGGAGAAGGAGAAGCAGGCTCCTCACTGAGCAGGGAGCCAAACTTGGGGCTCAATCCCAGGACCCTGGGATCATGAACTGAGCCTGAGCTGAAGGCAGATGCTTAACCACCTAGCCACCCAGGCACCCCTACTGTGAATTTTTTATGGTGACTCTAATATTTGGAGAAGGCAGAAGATGTCCTGCTCTTTTCTTAAGCAATAACACCAAATGATATCTTCAAATAACATGCAAAAGATTAAATGTTTAATTCAGCCAGTGATAATTCTCTTCCTTTCAGATTTCATAATTGTTAGTACTCAAAATTTATTTGAGAGAGAGAGAGAGAGCACAATCAGGGTAAGGGGCAGAGAGAGAAGCAGTCTCCCCTTTGAGCAGGAGACCCAGGCAGGGCTTGATCCTGAGATTCCAAGATTATGACCTGAGCCAAAGGCAGACACAACCAACTGAACCACCCAGGCACCCTGTACACACAGTTTCATACACACAAATTATAACACAACTTTCATTCAACAAAGAATTACTGAAATCTTACAAGAATACAGGCACTGTGCTATACACTTAGTGTAAAATGGGGATCAAGATATAGAGCATTTGTCATCAGAAAGCTTAACTTTGTAGTGGGAGAGACGAACTGAATAAACAAATGTTAAATCCCAGCTATGAAAAGTGATAAAATAGAGGGAATCGAGGGTGACTGGGTGGCTCAGTTGATTGAGCACCTGACTCTCGATTTCAGCTCAGGCAATGATCCCAGGGTTCTGGAAGTCCCGTGCACTGGACTCTATGCTCACCAGAGAATCTGCTTGCTCCTCTGCCCCTCCCCTCCCTCATGTGTGTGCTCGCTCTCAAATAAATAAATAAATAAAATCTTAGAAAAAAATAAAGAGATTCACAAGGTACATGAAAACACGCAAGTGAAGATTAAGCTTTATTGATATTTCCAATCACTAACACGAGAAGCATCCAAATACTTAGGGATGGGGGATTCCTCTCTTGCCCAGGCAGATGTTTGTTCCATTGTTTAGACTTGTTTTTACTACTACAAAATAATTCCATACCAAGAACAAGATGTATTTATTTACTCTTCCTACATAATCTAGTGCCCTGTCCTTATATGCAGCAACTATAATTAGATATAAAATATTGGAGCACTGCCTTCACTTGGATTCTGCAGCAAAAACATTTGTCCGACATGGTTCAATAAATGGAGGAGGGAAACTCCATGGCAACTGAGGCAATAAAAGAAACTTGATAAAAGAACTGCATGATGACATTTATTTCTGAAAAACATTTATGAAAAGGAAGGGTTATGTTTCTACAGCAACCAGATTTGTTGGGTCCACTAAGCTCTATTAAAAATAAAGAAAGAAACAAGAGAACGAGGGAAGGGAAGGATAGAGTGGGGTCTAATGGGAAATGGCTTATGTGGCAAAAATTAGGAATGTTGAAGTCAATGTCATTAGAAGAGGAACAGAAAAATCCCCAAGCTGATCATGAGTGTTCCTATTCTGGGTCTGTCCCCTCTAACTCACAGATCAGTGGTTGAAAACACAAGTGCCAATAGGTCAGGTAAGTTATACAAATGAGTAAAGTGGGCCAGGTGGTAACTTGTATAAATATGAGCATAGGCTTCATCCCAGTGGGTCCTCTGCTACTCAACTCCAAACCAGTGTGGCCAAAGAAACAAACAAAATGTGCTCAGAAACATGAATTTGTCTATATATCTAGTATTAATTTCCTTTTGCTGCCATAAAAAAATCACCACAAACTTAGGGCCTTAAAATAACACTCCTTTATTATCTCCTATTTTCTGTGGGTCAGAGATTCAGCTAGAGAGTTATTCAACTTGGTCCTCTGTTCAGAGTCTTCCAAGGTTGAAATCAAGGTATCGGTAAATTACATTTCTTTCTAGAGGTTCTGGGGATATACTTCCAAGATGGCTTCCAAGCTCATCCAAGTTTGGCCAAATTTAATTTCTTATGGTTGTGAAGCTGACGTGCCTGTTTCCTTGCTGGTGATAGCTCCTGTTCCTAGAGGCTGCCCACATTCCTTCTCACACCTCCCATGTGACTTCCTTCCTGCAACACTGAGCAGAGTCTCTCTAAAGCTATGACTATCTCAGATATCGCCAGCTGCCACATCTCTCTGCCTTCCAAGTGGAGAAAGTTCTTTGTCTTTAAGGGTTCATGTAATTAGATTGGGCCCACCTAAATAATCCAGGATAATCTCTTTCTTTAAAGGTTTGGTCCATAACCTTAATTATATCTATAAATCCCCTTGTGCTGTGTAATGAAATATATTTTTGAATCCTAATTATTAGGCACCAACATCTTTAGGGAGTCATTGTTGTGCCTACCACAATCTCATATTTAAAATGTTGACAAATCGGGGTGCCTGGGTGGCTCAGTGGGTTAAAGCCTCTGCCTTCGGCTCAGGTCATGATCCCAGGGTCCTAGGATTGAGCCCCCAGCCGAGCCCCCAATCGGACTCTCTGCTCAGCGGAGAGCCTGCTTCCCTTCCTCTCTCTCTGCCTGCCTCTCTGCCTACTTGTGATCTCTATCTGTCAAATAAATAAATAAAAATCTTTAAAATGTTTACAAATAATTATTAACACTACTTGGGCCTGGCAAAACCTATCTGTGGTCCCCATTTTGATTCAAGGATGAAAGCTATGCTCCCTACTTTATAAGAGAAATGTTATCAACAAGATTAATATTGCATCATACCTTTTAAAATAGAATGTTCTGGGGCACCTGGGTGGCTCAGTGGGTTAAGCCTCTGCCTTCGGCTCAGGTCATGATCTCAGGGTCCTGGGATCGAGCCCCGCATCGGGCTCTCTGCTCAGCAGGGAGCCTGCTTCCCCCTCTCTCTCTGCCTGCCTCTCCGCCTACTTGTGACCTCTCTCTGCCAAATAAATTTAAAAAAAAAATCCTTTAAAAAAATAAAATAAAATAAAATAGAATGTTCCTTCTTAAGTTAACTGGCATGAAGATAAATATATATTAAAAAGAAAATGGATATTTGGCTTTGAAGTCTTTGCTTCTACATGCAATTGTTAGTACTACCTATAGCCAAGGTCCTTTAGCATGGACTTGGTTAAAATTTGAATAATTAATAATCAATATTTGTTTATAACCTTTCTCTTTTTTGCTAACACTATTAGAGTCATTACTATTGTGTATACTGGCTTGAAGGCAGTTTAAATAGGTTGTTTTCTTGCTAGGTTTGATTTATATAATCTATTAGATTTTTTTAACAGGGTCAAGAGACAGAATTAATATTACCCACAGAGCCATCTTTCATTTGTGTATTCTCATTAATTCTATAGTAAAATGAACCATGGAGCCATATTAAAATATACTGGCATTAAAAGTCTTTTTAAACATTTCATTTGTAGTCTATGGCTTCAAACTAAATTTCAATGTAATTTTTAAATGCTGATAAAAAATTTTAAAAAAGATAAACGCTGATAATGTGAAAAGGAAAACAAACAGTAGGACTATGGAAGTTTCACGAGAAACATAAACCACCTCCTCACCTCACCACAGGTGGTTGCCTCTGAATGTGTCTTCATATAATGGGAGACAACCATCTAGGCTTTGGAGACAACTGAATTTGAGCCCAGAAGAAGGTACAGTCTAGTCTTCTGACTCTGGACAAATTGCTCAGCAAACTGAGCTTCAGTTTTCTCCTCTGTAAAATGATTTATAAAATAATTTTATCTATTTCTCACAGGTTGTTGTAAGGATTGAGACAGTTCATGGGAAGTTCTTAGACAATGCACAAAGCGTAGTATACTCTCAACAATGTATTAACATAACTGGTTTTAACTTGGACAATATGTTTGCTTCATACAGAGTTTACTGCTCAGTTTACTACTTTACCTTCAGGGAATCTCTTCTAATTTATCAATTTCTTTTCTAATTTCAAAATTCCTCTTAAAAATTCAACCTGAAATTATTATTATTATTGCCATTTTTTTGAAAACTAATATATTTCCAGATACTGACTTAAAGACTTAACATTACTGCATTTAGTGTTGCACTACTTAAAAATATTCCATTAGAAAAATAATCATTACAAAGACCAATAAAATTGAAAAAATATATAAAAATACAAGGAGCACCTGGATAGTGCAGTCAGTTAAGCATGGACCTCTTGGTTTCGGCTCAGGTCGTGATCTCCAGGTCCTGAGATGGAGCCCCACATTGGGCTCCTTGCTCAGCATGGAGATGGTTTGAGATTCTCTCTCTCCCCCTCCCTCTGCCCCGCCTGCTCATGCTCTCTCTCTCATAAATCTTTAAAAACATACAAAATTGCATATAAATGCAACTATGTAAAATATACATATGGACTAGACCTACAGCAACTAAAAAAATAATTTTGTTAGGGATTATGGGTGGATTCTTTTTCTTTTTTAGTGGTATATCATGTTTCAATTAAAATAATAAGTTGCTAAAAACTTTAAGAGTTGGCAAAAGACTTTTAACTCGTATACACAGTTGCATAATAAATTTGAAAAAGAACTCATTTACAAACAGAATTTTAAAAAGTTGTTTCTATCAACCTTAGAGATCACCCAGTGGAAGTTTTCACACTGTGCACAGCAAGCCCTAAATTGTTCATGGAGGTGCCTTGGGTGTAATTACATGGCATGGTTGCTATGAAGTATAGAACAAACAGGCAGAGGTCCTGACCTCTTCAGCTGTGCTTCCATTAGTACAGTTTCATTCTTATTTATTTTGCATATATATATATACACATATATTTCACATTGAGAAAGGTTTATGCTGGTCAAGAAAACAAATAATCGCCATCCCCTTATGTGCAAGATACTGTCATTCACCACATATTCGATTTGCTCCTCTATATTTCTCAGCCCTCTTACTTTGTCTTACTGTTTCTTGCCTATGAAATGTGAGAAGTGATATTACTTCTAGAATGGGGTAATAAAATGCTTATACACAGTTCTCCAATCTCTCTTCTAATGATGAGAGATGGAAAATTGGGAAGACTCATGTTCACAATGGCTCAACTCCAAGAGAGGAAAGCCTCCATCAGCTGGTCCCTAAGTAACTGTGTGGATCAAAGCCATCTGCTCACCCACATGGGACAGGTAAAATAAGTGACAACTTAACTCTCTTGGATTAAACTGTTGAATAAATAGGGTTACTCATTACTTCTGGATAAACTAATCCATCCTTACTAGTGCACCCCATTTTAAAGATGAAGAAACAGGATTGCTAATAACGAAAGTGGGTAGCTCAAGGTCACTGAGATCTGAACTGAAATTCAAGTCTCCTGCCACTCCAGGGCAAAACCCTCATTTACCAATATATAATGTCTTAGTGACCACAAAAGAATAATAAGCCATAATATTGGGGGTAGGCTTCCAAACTATTCCAAACTTCCCTAAATTCCAGATGACAGAAGTCCATCCAGATGCTGGTGAAAACCAATGTGGAGATCTTACCATTTCCAGCATCAGTCCATTCTTGTTTGATAGTTGTAATTATTAGCAATTGCTTTTCTAAAGATATGTCATTGTAACATAGCAAGGAGCATGAAGGTTCATTCAACAATTTTCGAGCCCTCATTATAGGATAAACATAGGAGTTATAGCACAAAAACAGGTATATAAGCATTGATAACATAGATAACATAGACATGATCCCTGCAATCGTGAAGTTTATAGTCCAATGAAGTGGTATGTTTATACATTTATATAAAAATATGCATATCTAATATTCATGAAATAGTCACAAAGATAAATCTGTGATCACAAAGTTTGGTAAGTTCTATGAACAAAGAAATCACACAGTATTACGAGAGCACAAAACAAAGGATCTGATAGTATGAGGAGTCATAAGGGGTGCAAGGAGAGAGAGCTGGATAACACACATTTCTGTGTCGTCCAACTTGAAAGGTTAGAATGTCATTTGTTGAAACAGAAACAGTGGAAGAAGACCTGGTTTTGGTGTGCGAAGTGAGGAAGATGAAGAAACCACGGGTTCAATTTCAAAACATCTGAAGTAAAGGTATCAATGTAATTTCCACCGCAGAAGTATGGATGAGGATGCCAGGAATCTTTGAAGGAGTATCTTTACAGAAAATCTTTTAAAAGACAGAGCTGGGGAATGACAGCAAATTCACTCAGCTGGAAGCACAGACCCTCCCTGCCCATTCATTTTCAAGTCACTGGCAACATAGGCAGATGGCTGCAGCTGTTGTTCCTGTCCCCTCTCATCTGACAAATACCAGATGGTGTCATTCTGTGGATGATCTTTATTAGAGAGCAGCCCTGTCAGTTCAGGCCTTAAAGGAATCCCTGAGTTAGGAAGTAGAGGTGGTTGACCTTTCATTCATACCATTTCTTGCCGTCCCCTAGGCCAGGTATGTTCCATTGATAAATAAAGTGCTCCCTTCTCAATTTTAGAATTCTCCAGAGCATTATAATAGCCTGCACCGTGCAGCAGCATAGCCGTAATGTTTCTGAAGGCCCTTAGAAAAACTACTCAGCACTACTATCAATTATTCTTTTCAATTTTTTAAAGAAAAAAAGATTTCAGAGGTTTGTAATTAGAAAATTTAGAGGGTGATCTCTGGCCTCTGGAATCTGGATTGACAGGCAAAAATATGAGATTTGACTATAACAACATTGTGATGTATGGAAGCTGCCATCAGTGAATAGCTGTGTGGTGTTGGGCAAGTGATGTAATCATTCTGGGTCTCGGTGTTATTGCCCATAAAATTGGGCTAATGTTCAATTTGGGGTTGTTGTGACGACATTAATTAATATAAGGGCTTATTTATGTATGACAGTTGGAAGCTTTCAACACTTATAATCCATAGTGTTTTATAGATTGACTTGTTTCTGCCTAATACTATAAAAAATTAACAGCTGCCATTTCCTAAGTGCATAGTATGTATTAGGCACTGTCCTAAGTGCTTTAAGAGTATCAGTTTATCGAATGTTCACAAAAACCTATGAGGTATTTACCATTAGTAATCCTAGATTTTTTTTTTTTTCCAGATGAGAACATTGAAGCAGAGAGGCACTTGCTCAAGGGGACAAAGATTACAAATGAGGGTAATAGGATTTGAACCTCAGAGTCCATACTCATGTCCATTAAGCTACAATAGCAAGGATGAAAGATTAGAGTGCAATTATGAGGTACAAGACCTACGTAATAAATATCCTTTTTCTATTGGCAATGTGAATACTTGAAAATGTTTCTATAAAACTGCAAGGGCATCCTTCCTCTATTAGGCTGAATAGGGAGAAACCCATGTTGTATGGCGAGATGGAAGAGGTGAGGCGAGGGTTTGCAGGAGATGAGGAGGCAGGAGGAAAATTTTGCTAGCTAAGGACAATCTAATGACCTTGAGGTATAGTTGGAAGCATACTGAACTAGAAGCCAGGAGACCTTTTTCCTAGTTCCAGCTTTACTACTAACAAGCTGTCTAGTGTTTCATCTCACATGACCTGTCACACTACCTTTGTGTCCTCATCTAAAACAAGGACTTAGGTCTAGCATCTAGACCAAATTAATTTAGACTGATAGTCTCTAAAGATTGTCCCTGTTCTAATTTAATTTCATTATTATATTAAAATCTAGAAAGAGCATCTTCAGCCTCAAAGACTACCAGCAATATCTTTTCATCTTAGTAATGGGATTTTTTAATTAAATTTTTCATTAATTTTAATGAATGTAGTTATACTACTTAATTCAAGAAAATTGGACAGACAATTTTTATATGGACTGGGGAACTGAGTACTTGTGTTTCAGTTTGTGACGTGCCGCTGGCTGTAGTCTCTTGGGTAAGTCCATGGTTGAGTACAAAGCTCAGTGTCCTGAACAACAAGGGTAATTTCCACATTCTTTTTTCTCAATACAACATTAATCATGGTCCAGTCTTAACCAAGTTAATAAACTTTTGGAAACAAATGTGTTATACCTATTTAATTATTTTTTGAAAAGTACCTTAAAAAAAATCCATTGCCTCCTAAAGAGATAAAGCTGTAAGGATCCTCAACTGGTGACTTTATGTAGTACAAATCTACAATTAACAGAAAGCCTCTGGGGATTGCGTCTTTTCTAAAGGCACATGGCTAAGTGGTGGCTAAAAGTTCCAGGGTTTTGCCTCATGACTTTCAAATTTGTCTAAGAAACTTTCTACTACTAGTAATTAGCACCCTCTAGACATCTGTTTCTTTGGGGAAAAAAATACATAAGCCACAAAAAGATTAAATCTAATTATTATAATTTCCATTTCTGGGGCAAGGCCTTTTCATAAATAATTATGTCTTAGTGCAAAACTGGCAAATTTTAAGCACTGGCCCTATCATTCATAATAATAATTAGATTTATAACCCACAAGTTCATTAGCTACAGAAGACTAATTAGGACTTTAACCAAAAAAACAGCATATGAAACACTGAGGTAATCACAACATTTTAGCTCTGAAAACACCTGCTTTTCACCAAATGAACTCCATATCCAGACCCCAGGGCAAGAATGATGTAGTAAGTACAACACCAGGAAACAGGGGTTTACAGATCTTTATGAAATTACCCTTAGATAGAGGCAGGTTCTGTTTTCCTAAGGACGTATAGACTTAAAACATGTGAAAAAAGATCACAGCAGAATAAAATACTAGAAAGAGCAGTGCACAGGCATAAAAAAGACCTCAAGCCTACTTCTGGCTCAAACACTACCCCGTCGTCTCTCAGCTTCATTTCCTCCCACTCGATATGAAAACATTGAACTAAATACATTCTCAAGTCCATTTCTAATCTTCATAAAGCAGAGGCTCATTTCTGTTCCTAGTTAATAAGATGCATTTATTTTATTAAATTCTATTTTTTTAAATTTTACACACACTTATACTCTACTTATATGTGCCAGGCACTGTTCTAAACTCGTTACAGATATTTAATCTTCATAGAAATGCCTTAAAGTAGGGAGTCTTATTATCTTACCTTACTAGGTGAAGAAACTGGATCGTTGACAGAGGTTAAACAATTGGCCCAAAGTCACACAGTTACTGTTTTTCAATCCATGTACCACAGCATGCTGTATGCCATAAATTTTTCACAGCCAAGTGCTTAATCTCAGCCAAAGTCTGATCACAGCTGAACACTGAACAAGATCTTAACTTAGTTTAATTACAACCGATATATAGTATTACTGAAATGACTGACTGAAGAAGTTACTTGAGTGTCTTTGTAATGTGGTGATTTTTCTTTTTTTTAAAGATAATTGTCTATATTTAAAATTATATTATGGATATATATTTATTTCCTACCTCCTGCCACTATATATAAACTCCAACTTGGATATAATTCTACCTCCAGAACCTAGAATAAATAAGTAAATAAAGAAAATCTCTTTTCTCAGTATTTGAAGATAGACTAGACTTGAAGAAACAAATTATGAAGACAGGAGTTAGAAAATACTTAAAGTGCCTATACTATGAATAGAAGTCATATCTCTTTCAGCAAAAAAAATCTACATACATGAATTCTTATCGACACCACCATAATTCATTGTCATAATCAGATTCTAAGAAATTTACACATTTGTGTCATCTTTTTTTTAAAGATTTTATTTATTTATTTGACAGACAGAGATCACAAGTAGGCAGAGAGGCAGGCAGAGAGAGAGAGGAGGAAGTGGGATCGCCGCTGAGCAGAGAGCTCAGATGTGGGGCTCGATCCCAGGACCCTGGGATCATGACCTGAGCTGAAGGCAGAGGATTTTAACCCACTGAGCCACCCAGGCGCCCCATATTTGTGTCATTTTAATAAACGTTATTTGCTATATTGCTTATCATGGTTGACTACTACTAATCAATGCCACTGCTAATTATTCTTCTAAATTAATAATGGTAAGCCCAACCATTTTCCAATACTTGGCTCAAGAATGGGCTTATAGTTCTCTTCAGATATAAGTAGGTAGTTGTTGGGTGAGGTTATAAGAAATACCTCCTCTGTACTTATTGACTGCTGTAAGATGATATATTCTCTCCTCTTTCCTGTTGAGATTGGAGCCTGGAATCCCTGCCACCATTTTGTAGCAGGAATGGTAGAACAGAGAGATGAAAAGAAAAGGGATTCTAGATGATATCACTGAATCACTGAACATCCTCTGTAGCCTACCCTACCTCAGGATTTCCAGTTATGTCAGATAATAAATTTCCTGACTGATTGAAGCCCTTAGAGTTGATTTTTTTTTAAACATGTACCAAATTCATTTAGAGAACCCTGCAAGAGAATGTTTCTTTAAAATTACCAGTTATCCAATGCACTTTTCCCCATGATAACAGTTAAGTTCAAAAGAGAATTGCTTCCCTCTCCTGAGCCAGTCCTCTGTAGCTTTCACTATTAACTTCCATGGCATAGGGCCATGAATTTCCTTCTGACATTTCCCATCAACCACCAGGGAGTCCTACTTCCTCTATTTTCATCAGTCTTATGTTCTTAGATGGTCATTAAATCTCGATATTTTTAATTCTCTTTGACCATTTGGTACAACTCTGATCTTTACCACATTTAGATTGTTTCACTCACTAATAATAGTGTTGGTATTTGATGTTTGGTGAGATAATCTAAAACTTCACTCTGTAGTGGCTATTTGTTACAGTTGCTTCTTTGATGTTCTCAGTATATCCTTTCAGCCCCAAATTGGACATAATAGGAAATTAGAGGTGGAAAGTCAAGATGATATTATGGAATTACATGAAAAATGGAAAAAATGTAAAATATTGTTCATTAAATCATGAGCATCTGCACTCATTATATTCATCCCAAACCAAGCAACTTAGTTGAATTTAGCAATATGGCAGAAGCCAAATACTTCACTCCAAACTTCAAGGTTTTCCAATAAAAGTAATTTTTCTCCTTATCTCCTCCTAAGAAATTTACTTTTTGATTATGTGCCAAAGCTGTTTCTGACTTCCTGATAACCTCTTGCTAACTCCTAACTATGCTCTTTAACATGGTCTTCTTCCCATGTAAAAAAACTTTGTCTTATCTTTTCATAAATCCAGGATGTAACTCTCTCTGAATCCAGTTGATGATTAATAAGATGAAATGAGGTAATATGAACAACACTGGAAAACTGGAAACAATGAATACATCCAACAGATGAGAATACCTAGCTATGGAATATGCAGATTGTGAACCAATATGCAACTAGCAAAGGTATACTGGAGAAGAGTATATATGATACATTCATATGTGAAAAAAGAGGTCCAAACATTGTAAATTCATCAACGGACAATATTCAGTAGACTCTCTCTGTCTGTGCCACCTACTTGTAATATAATGATGAGCCAACTGTACTTACTGCCCACATTTCACATTATAGTAAGAGTGACAATTAGTAGTTAAGTAATTACATGATATAAAGGAGAACTACAGGGACATATATCTAAGTGTAATAAGGATACTTAACCCAACGGAAGATCCAAGGACAGGACTAAGCAGAGATCTGAAAGATGCTCTGTGGTTAACTTGATAAAGAAAGGAAGAAAGACTACTTCAGGAGGAAAAAGAAACAAGAAGAAAAGACCTTATAGTAAAAAAGTAGACACATTTGAAAGCATAAAATAAGGCCAGGAGCTGAAGAGCAAAAAAAGGAGGAGTGGGGTGGGAAGCAGTGTTTCCCATGAATATGTTAATTTTGATACTGTAGAAGCTTCATCAAGTGGACTAAAATATGTCAAGCGCTTCCTGGAGTTATGCAGTGCACAACATACACAACTATATATAGTAGCCTTGAGGGACACTGTGATGCAAGATGAAGCTTAAAAAGCAAGATGTTACAGCATCTTAAAGCTCTTCCTTGTAGAAAGAGCTTTCTCTTTATCTGAAGTGTAATGGAAACCCTTGAACGGTTTAAGGATCAAAGGTGTGGCTCATGAAGATCAGTCTGGCAACAGTGTGCAAAACAGTTTGGAGAAAGAAGTGTGGATGGGTATCAGACCAGTTGGAAGATAACTGTAGCAGTCCAGATAAAACACAATGGTAAGTTGGCTACTGGTGGTCATAGTTACAGTATAGCTGAAAATAACTCACTGGATCTGGGAGATGGTTTTGGCAAAAAAATTTAAAAATTATCACTAGGACTTGGTAGATTCTATATGAGGACAGAGGAAAAAAGAGATGTTAAAAATGACTCCATGTTCTGCTTATGTAACTGGAATAAGCTAGATGAAAATGTTGCATTTACAGAGATGGGAAAGAGTTGAAAAAGAGTTGGAGCTGAGAGATTATATGATGTTATAACATACTATATCATCCTATGTTTATAAAAGAACCAAAATACAAGCTCAGAGAGGGACAAAATTTTGAAGAAAATAAAGCCAAATATTAATACTTTTAAAATATGCCCAGTGATAACAGAGACTACTAAATTATCTTCCTTTTTTTTGTATACTTAAAGTATTTCAAAATTTTTAAAAGGCTTTTTAAAAGGATGTCATCCCAGTCTTTGTGTTATACCCACCCTACCTATTACTACTCCGCGACTTCCCTTCCCCTCTGATATCATGTACTTTCCTTTTGAAGAATTCATAAATTCTACACTTCTAAGCCTTTGCTGTGTCCCTGATGCCCTAATTTGCCACAAGCCCCTGCTGCGGAAAAACTAGTTTCTCCTGGCTTCTTGCAGCCTCCCCAACAGAGCCTACTTCAGAGCTTGCCATTCCGAAGCGCTCCATACATATTGCACATCGGCTTTTTATCTACTTCCACAGTTTCCCTGGGAACATTTGTAAGGGATTGTTCTAGTTCCATCAAGGGAACAGCCAGTGCAATTTAATTTAGCATATCATAAAGTACTCTGCAAAGACAAAAGAGGAAGGGAAAAACTAACAAATGAGGCTTTGGCTGAGAACAGGACAAATTCATAATTTATGATGTGCTCCCAACCAGAATATACTCCCAGGAGGTAAGGAATGGCACACACACACCAACAAATCACCATTTGCTCCCTATATCCTGCCCAGCTCAGAACAGTCTGCTAATCTACAGTCTTTCACTCAGCTCCACAGTATAATTTGGTAAATTAGCAATAAGGTCTGGCCTAAGTGCATTTCACATGTTGTTAGCTATAATAATGCATATGTTATGCTTCATTTACACAATTTCTTACACCTATTTCCACTGGTTGATTTTCGTTTTCATTATTGTTTCAGGGTTATTTCAGGAGCTAAGATAAATTGATGCCTTAGCAAACTCACACAGTGGCTCATATACTTTCTGGGCAGGGCCTCCTTGAACATCCTTTGAACTGCTAAAGGACCAAAGGAAATAATCCCTACCTCTCATATGTCACCTTGTGATAATCATTTTCACTGTAAATAACTCTATTGAAAACTTCCAGGGTCCTTTTATGATTTTAAATTAAGTAGAAAAAACAAAAATAAAACAAAACAACAACAATAAAAGAATGAGAGATTTTAGTGCTTCAAAAATCTGTTCCAAGAGGAGTGGCATCATACTACTATTGAACTTCTCAAATCTTAAACATTGGGCCCTGTGGAGCTCCCGGACTCTGAGAGATGTTAAGGCTTAGTTTTTTAAAAACACAGTTATAGGGGCGCCTGGGTGGCTCAGTGGGTTAAGCCTCTGCCTTCGGCTCAGGTCATGATCTCAGGGTCCTGGGATGGAGCCCCCGCGTCGGGCTCTCTGCTCGGCGGGGAGCCTGCTTCCTCCTCTCTCTCTGCCTGCCTCTCTGCCTACTTGTGCTCTCTCTCTGTCAAATAAATAAATAAACTCTTAAAAAAAAAACACAGTTATAGCTCAAATTCTGTCTTGAGAGGAAACATACTGGTAAATTTTATTGTAGGGAAGGCATCTCCAGGAAAATAAATGCAAATTAGATGTGCCTATTAATCTTCAAGAGGCCACATAGAAATGTTCTCAAATTTTTTGGTCTCAGAATCCCTTTAAGCCCTTAAAAATTATCAAAGACCCCTAAAAACCTTTGTTTATATGGGTTTTATCTCTCTACTGAATAAACAGATTTGAAAACGAAAACTAAGAAATTTTTTTAAATTACTTACTACTTCAATTAAAATAACAGCAATAAATGTTCACATAAATTCATCATATTTTTATGAAAAACAATTTTAAAATACTTTAGCAAGAACAATATTGCTTCACATTTTTGAAGAACTCTGTAACGACTAGCTTGATGGAACATAGTAAAATTCTATTTTCTTACAAACTCAATCTGTTGTGAATTCATTGTTTTGGTTAAAGAATACGTAGGAAATTCAGCCTCACAGATATAAGGGAGTTAGAAAAATGGTAATTCATGTGAAAAGCAGCTAGTTCAGCTTGTAACTCAAGCAACGCCCAGACTTCAGTAAGCAGCTGCATTGCTTTTTGATTATTTCCTGTTCTGACAGAAAGAAAGTTAAAAAGATGTATACTCAAAGGTTAAGATTAAAATTAATGTTTGTACTGATCATTATGGATGTGAAATCTGCCTTTAAAAAAAAAAACTGTGTTTTTTTACAACAGTTTTAGGTTCACAGAAAAATAAAGAGGAAGGTGGTAAGATTTCCCATATACCCCTCACCCTCCCACACGCACAAGCCACTCAAGGGTGGCATATTACAACTGATGAACCTACACTGACACATGGTAATCACCTGAAGTCCATAGGTTACTTTAGGGTTCACTCTTGGTGTTACACATTCTATTAGTTTGGACAAATGTATAATAACATGTATCCATTATTATAGTATCATGCAGAGTATTTTCGCTGATCTAAAAAATTCTGTGTTCTATTTATTCTTCCCTCCTTCACACTCAACTTTCACTGTTTCCATAGTTTTGCATTTATGTTGATGGGAGATATTGGCCCATAATTTTCTTGTACCATCTGTCTGGTTTTGGTATTAGCATAATACTAGTCTACTAGAGTTAGGAAGTATTCCCTTTGCTTCTGTCTTCTGAAAGAGATTGTAGAAAACAAGTATAACTCTTTCTTTAAATGTTTGGTAGAATTCACCAGTGAACCCATCTGGGCCTAGTCCTTTCTGTTTGGGAGAGTTATTAATTACTGATACAATTTAATAGGTATAGGCCTACTTAATTTGTCTATTTTTTCTTGTGTGTTTTGGCAAATTGTGTCTTTCTCTTTTTTTAAAAGATTTTATTTATTTATTTAAGAGAGAGAGCAAGAGAGAGAGAGAGAGAGAGAGCATGAATGGGGGGGAGGGGCAGAGAGGGAGAAGCAGATTCACCGCTGAGCAAGGAACCCAACACAGGGCTGGATCCCAGGATCATGAGCTCATGACCTGAACTGAAGGGAGACACTTACCCCTGAACACCCAGGAAACCGGGCAAATTGGGTCTAAGAATTATCCATTTCAACTAAGTTATCAAATTTGTGAGCATAGAGTTGTTCATAGTATGCCTTTATTATCTTTATCACGCATAAGATCTGTAATGATATATTCTCTTACATTTCTGTTTTAGTAATTCGTGTCCTTTTTTTTTTTCTTAGCCTGTCTAGAAGCTTACCAGTTTTATTGGTCTCTTCAAAGAAACAGCTTTTGTTTTATCAGTTTTGTCTATTAATTTATTTTTGCTCAAATATTTATTATGTATTTTCTTCTGCTTACTCTAGCTTTAATTTGCTCTTCTTTTTCTAGTTTCCTAAGGTGGAAGCTTAGATTACTGATTCTATATTTTTCTCATTTTCTAATATATATTCAAAGCTATAAATTTTCCTTACAGCACTATTTTCACTATATCCCACAAATTTTGATAGGTTGTGTTTTCATTTTCACTTAGTTCAAAATATTTTTAAATTTCTTGAGATATCTTGAGACCCTGCGTTACTTAGAAATGTGCTGCTTAATCTCCACACATTTAACATTCTTTTCTGGTTATGTTTCTGTTATTGATTTCAAGTTTAACTCCATTATGGTCTGAGAGTAGATACTGTATTATTTGTGTTCTTTTAAATTTGCTAAGGTGTGTTTTATGGCTCAGAATATGGTCTATCTTGGTGAATATTCCATCTGAGATTGAGCTGAGTGTGTTTTCTGCTGTTGCTAGATGAAGTACTCTACAGATGTCAATTATATCCAATTGACTGATGGGATTGTTAAGTTCAAATATGTCCTTACTGATTTCTCCAGCTGGATGCGTCCATTTTTAATAGAGGATGTTGAAGTCTCCAACTACAAAACTGGACTCACCTATTCTTCCTTACAATTCAATTAATTCTAGCCCCATGTCGTTTGATACCCTGTGGTTGCATTAAGGATTGTTGTCTCCTTGGAGAACCCATTCTTCTGTCATTATGTAATGCCCTTCTTTATCCCAGATAACTTTCCTAGCTTTGAAGTCTTCTTCAGCTGGAATTACTATAGCTACTCCTGCTATTTTTGAATTAGGATCGGCATGGTATATTTTCCTCCATTCATTTACTTTTAATTTACATGTGTCATTATATTTAAAGTGGGTTTCTTGTAGACACTATAAAGTAGGACTTTTTTTTAAAGTCAACTCTGACAATCTATCTTTTTTTTTAATTTTTTATTTTCTTATAAACATATAATGTATTTTTAGCTCCAGGGGTACAGGTCTGTGAATCGCCAGGTTTACACACTTCACAGCACTCACCACAGCACACACACCCCCCACAATGTCCATAGCATAACCCCACCACCCTCTCCCACCCCCCCTCCCCCCAGCAACCCTCAGTTTGTTCTGCGAGATTAAGAGTCTCTTATGGTTTGTCTCCCTCCCAATCCCATCTTGTTTCATTTATTCTTTTCCTACCCCCCAAACCCCCCACGTTGCATTTCCACTTCCTTATTTCGCTAAGCATAATACCCTCTAGTTCGACCCACATCATTGCAAATGGCAAGATTTCATTTCTTTTGATGGCTGCGTAGTATTCCATTGTATATATATACCACCTCTTCTTTATCCATTCATCTGTTGATGGACAGGACATCTAGGTTCTTTCCGTAGTTTGGCGATTGTGGACATTGCTGCTATAAACATTTGGGTGCACGTGCCCCTTCGGATCACTACGTTTGTATCTTTAGGATATATACCCAGTAGTGCAATTGTTGGGTCATAGGGTAGCTCTATTTTCAACTTTTTGAGGAAACTCCATGCTGTTTTCCAGAGTGGTTGCACCAGCTTGCATTCCCACCAGCAGTGTAGGAGGGTTCCCCTTTCTCCGCATCCTTCCCAGCATCTGTCGTTTCCTGACTTATTAATTTTAGCCATTCTGACTGGTGTGAGATGGTATCTCATTGTGGTTTTGATTTGTATTTCCCTGATGCTGAGTGATGTGGAACACTTTTTCATGTATCTGTTGGCCATCTGGATGTCTTCTTCGCAGAAATGTCTGTTCATGTCCTCTGCCCGTTTCTTGATTGGATTATTTGTTCTTTGGGTGTTGAGTTTGCTAAGCTCTTTATAGATTTTGGATACTAGCCCTTTATCTGAAATGTCGTTTGCAAATATCTTCTCCCATTCTGTCTGAGAATCTATCTTTTAATTGGTGTATTTAGACCACTGATAATCAAAAAGACTACTGAATAATTGGATTAATATTCACCATATCTATTTTTTTTATTTGTTGCTGTTGTTCTTTGTTTCTGTTTTTATCTTTCGGTCTTTTTCTGCCTTTTGTGGTTTTAATTGAACATTGCATTTTTTCTCTTTCTTTAGCATATCAAGTATATGCTCTTTTCCCCTTTGTTTAATGGTTGTACTAACTTTGCAAAATATATTTTCAGCTAATTCAAACTGAGTTGCAAATAACACTGTACCACTTTATGGGTAGTGTGAGTACCTTATAATAACAAAGTTGTTCTAATTCTTCCTTTCTTCCCATTCTATCACTGTTGTCATAATTTTTTTCGCTCTGGTTTCTTTAGGGATTTTCTCCTTAATTCTGATCTTCTGTAATTTGATAATGATATAGCTATTTATACTCGGGGTTATTTTTTATGGGTTAGGGGCTAGAGGGCATTTACATGCTTGGTATTCTCTGAACTTCCGGGATCAGTGGTTTCAAGTGTGACATTAATTTGGGGAATTTTTTAGTCACTATTATCTCAAGTATTTCTTTTGTTCATTTCTTTCTTTTTTCTTTTGATACTCCCACTACATATATGTTATAACTTTTGTAGTTGCTCCACAGTATCTGGATACTCTGGGGGTTTTCTTTGTTCTCTTTGTATTTCAGTTTTCTTTTTGTCTTTTTGAGACAAAGAGATAGAACAGGGGAGGGGCAGAGGGAAAGGGAAAGGGAGAGGGAGAGAGAATCTCCATTCCCAGCAAGGAACCCAACATGGAGCTCAATTTCCACACACTAAAATCATGACCTGAGCTGAAATCAAGAGTCAGATGCTTAACCAACTGAGCCACCCAGATATCCCTGTTATTTCAGTTTTCAAGGTTTCTAATGACATACCCTCTCAAGCTCAGAGATTCTTTCCTCAGCTGTGTGTCCAGTCTACAAATAAGCCCATCAAGGGCATTCTTTATTTCTCATATGGTATTTTTGACCTCTAGCATTTCTCTTCAGTTTTTGTCTTATGATTTCCATCTCTCTGCTTACATTGCATAACTGTTCTTGCATCCTATCTACTTTACCCAACAGAGGCCTCAGCAAATCAATCATGTTGTTCCAAACTTCTGGTCTGATGATTCAAACACCCCTCTCATGTCTGGTTCTGATGCTCACTCTGTCTCCTCAAATTTTGTTTTTTTGCCACTTAGTATGCCTTGTAATTTTTTTCTTGATAGCAGGCAGGATGTATTGGGTAAAGAAACTGCTGTAAACAGGCCATTGGGAATGTGGTGGTAAGGTGTCAGAGGAGGGGAAGTATGTACCCCTATGATTATGCCTCAGTGTTTCAGTAAGCCTATGCTTCTATTTTGTGAATAGCACAGGTGATTCTTAGTTGTTATATTTTTCTCCTCTTCTGGGTGGGAGAGAATGGCTAAAATGGGCTAGTATTAGATATTTCCTTTCTACCATGTGGAAAGCTGAGGGAATGGGAGTTGGGTATTACCCTTCCCCAAATCAGTTAAGCTCTGGTAATACCTCAGCAGGTTAGGTTCTTGTTAATTAGTTTCTCCTGAAGGTAGGCCTTGTTAAGTGTACAGAGTGCTCTGGTTCCTTTCCCCTCCCTCAGACAGAGCAGGAAAAGATATTTGTTGTGAGAAACTGGTTGTGTTCCTGAGGTAAATGTCACAATATTGTGGCATATTCCCTATACCTGGGTTTCCCTGGTGTTTTTAACTCTCAGAGTTGTCCATACAGAGCCTTCAGAAATTTGTCAATTAGAGTTCAGGGTTTCCTGCCTCTAAAGGAACTCAGTTTTTTCCTTCCTATGTTTCCTCAGGAATAACCTCCTGTGTGTCTCCTTTACTTTTACATAGAGAACAACTTACTTCTGACACTTCTGGTCACCAAATATGTGGTGGTTTTTCCCAACACCAACAAACAATTCCCAGACACCAGCAGGTGTCCCATGCCCTCTCCAGATGTGCCACTCTCCCAGCACCTCCATGAGTTCACCCACCCAGAAGCTCTCCAAAACCTACACTCTGGGATTTTATGGAAGCATGACCAATACCATGTAAGTATAACCAACCATCAACTCCATTTTTACCCTCTCTCCCTTCTTAAGAGAACAGGGGCAGGGTTGAAAATTCCAAGTTTCTAATCATGGCATGGTCTTTCCAGGGACTAGTCTTCATCCAGAAGCTCACCCAAAGTCACCTCATTAGTGCAAAAGACACTCCTATCAACAGGAAATTAACAAGGGTAAAAGGGGGGTCTGTGTCAGGAACAGAGGACGAAAACCAGTATTAGAAGGAGAAACACTCTTAAGGTTCTTATCATTTAGAAAATTATAAGAGTTTCAGGAGCTCTGTGCCAGGAATCAGGGACAGATTGAATGTATGTATGTATGTATTTTTTCCTATTATATCATACTACCTTAGCTCTGGTTTCTGCTCTAGAGTCTGCTCCAGTAAGTCATGATTCTCTATAGTTCCCTATCTGTCTCTCCAATCTTATAGGCAGTATTGTTAATGTTTTAGTTTGTTGAGCATTTTATTATTGTTTAGGACAGAGTGGTGACTTTAAGCTCTTTATGCGTGGGAAGTGAAGCCTCTTTTTCTGAACCATGAGTGCATAGGAGTTAAGAATACAACATCTAGGAGCCCCTGGGTGGCTCAGTCATTAAGTGTCTGCCTTCAGCTTGGGTCATGATTCCAGAGTCCTGGGATCCAGCCCCACATTGGGCTCCCTGCTTGGTGGGAAGCCTGCTTCTCCCTCTCTCACTCTCCCTGCTTGTGTTCCCTCTTTCGCTGTGTCTCTCTGTCAAATAAGAAGTAAAATCTTAAAAAAAAATTACAACATCTACGGTACAGTGTGCTGCCACTGTGTTGATTTGTACCAAGGCACCAGCAGTTTTATCTGCTATTGTCTTTGTACTATTATGACAAATTCCGAACACTAATATAATGAATAATGTCTTAGTATTATTATAAAAATAGTTTTGACCTTGTGGATCCCTGAATCTCAGGATTCCCTAGGGATCCATGGATCCTACTTTTTGAGAATCATGATCTTAGAATTTAGCACACATGAAAACACTTACCCTCCAAACTACCTTAAGATTATAAATAAATGTGGAATGGTCAATGACTTATACCTCTTTCTCTAAAAAATGTTTCTGTTCAACAGCATTTTTTCTCTAAAAACAAAAATAACTCGAAGGACCCACCTCTCCCACTACTTGATTACCTCTTGCTATCCAAGAAATGAAGCTAGAAATAACCAACACAATTGCCTAATCTGGACTTTTATACATGAGGAAACTGAGACCAAGATAGGAAAATTCACTAGGACAAGACTATAATTTTAAGTCTCCTGATTCACAACCAAATCATGTTTTATTTTTTTATAGATGACTTTCCTCAACCATTTAGTTTTTCCCTCTTTAATATGTTTATTCCCCTCTCACCTTCTCTATTCTTCATCTTTTAATGAGACACATTCCCAATCATACACAGCAATGTTATTCGTTTATGCTTTGCTAGTTCAAGCTAAAAGAGCTTTAAAATATTGTCTCTGTGTGGTTTGACTACATTTAAAACTGTGTGCTAGCCCAAAGCAATTAAAAATGGTTTAGTCTAAATTTCTGAATGATAAATTTTAAGGAGAAAACAGAATGCACATAACTCCTAATTATCTTTGCATGAATGTGAAATCTTTCCGGAGGCCAAAATATTGTTTAAATGTAAATAATTGCAGTGGAGAGGAAATGAGTTCACCCTGTAATGCTGTCTCTGAAGATAGCAGTTTACTCCACCCTTCAGTGGCGGTAACCTTGCCTAAATTAAATATAATGAGTAAGAAACTACTGAGAAAGGAAAGCAGAAAGTGCAAGAGCAGAAAAATGCAATCGATATTTTCAGTCCTAAATTACAGGTTTACTAATCTAGATGCACTATATCGCAGATGTTTCTTGATCCATTATAAGTGAACCACAGTAAATTACCTCCCACACAAAATAAAATTGTTACCTTAACCCAAAAGAAAAAGATGATGTGAGATGATGTGAACATCTAGCATTGGTTCACAGAATTTAAAATATTCTTATCTGAAATTTATGATGCCTTTAGCTATTAAAATGTGGTTAATAATTCTCTTGTCAGTCATTTAAGTACATCGAGGTCTTGGTAATTGAATTTAAAAGAGTACTTCATCACAGAGAAAGGAAAAATGGGGTTTGAACATCTTTCCCAAATAAATTGTTAAAGGGTCTTTCTATGTCCAGTGTATGGAACAAGCTGGTGGCCTATTTAAACTGAAAATATCTAGAAAGTAAGGTGTCATGTGGGTTCTAAGAGCTCAATATATTACTCTGAATGTCAAGGATCCTACCAGAAATTAACCTTGTAAAGCCAAATTTCCATATAAGGCTTAAAAGTTAAGGTTTTTTATCCTTATTTTGAGGATTACACTTCAGCTTTTTCTAGTTTTCGTGTAATGCAGATCTAAAGATGGCTCTCACTTATGCCAACTGAGCATATCATTCAACAGACAGTTCTGGCTTACATTGCAACAAACAAACATGGTGAGCCACATACTTCCTATCAATCTTTCATGGTCTTTACTGGCTAAAATTTAGTAAGAACACTGCTGTAGATTTCTGTTTGTTCTGTTACAAAGGCAAATTAACTGGGCATGCATGGCTGTAAGTTTAATATATTATCCAGCCTTCAGATTTTAGCCATCGCAAATTGTTAAAAACTGGAACTCATTTTTGCATGATATATTATAAATTGTAAGGGATTATCTAAAATTTCAGCGTATTTCTGAACCACTGGTTGAAATACATTTTGCAATATCTTTCTAGAACTTCAGATACATTTCATGTCTAAGTCTAACATTTTCATAGACATTATATGTCTAAGTCTAACATTCTACAATCTGGAGGTAAAAACTGAAACAGTGAGTGTCTGGCCTGTGGGCCTCTTGGTATGTTAGGGTCACTTTAAGGCAATAAAAACAGACCTGAAATCCTTACCTGCTATGGGTATGGGCTGAATAGCTTTTGGACAAATGTTGCGAAGAGAGGGACTCCTGATGATTAGTTCTTTCAGTCCAGTTTTATTTCATTCCTTTTCTAACTACGGATGGAGTAGAATGCTAGCAAATAATTATTAATGAGCCACAGTAAATGATTAAGCAATGCCAAGTCTAACAATTCTATAGGCAAAAGAATCAATCCAAATCCAATGAAAGGACTAACCAGAATAAATGTGAATGTCTGATATTCACCTTTGCTGAAAAACTGAAAACAATGCCCTGGATATATTACTCCAATCTCACCTATGAATTGGGCATGAAGTTAAATGTGGAAATTGAAAAATATGACAATTTACTCCATTTTACAAAAAGAAAACATTTTTGGTTCAATTGTCACTCAAAGTGATAGAAGCACAGTATTTTGAGATGAAACTGGTGCAGAGAAGCAGAAAGCTGAGAGGAAGGGGATGAATTTAAATGTATGTCCAATGTTCTAGGTACATTTCCAGATTATCAAGAGAATATGAATAATGATAGTGACCACATTTACTGGGTATTTGCTAAAATAATAATTCTGTCATTTATATGTCAAAATAAGACCAAAGGAAGCATATATTAAAATTCTTCTTTTTCAACTAAAGGAAAGAGTAAATACAAGAGAGAGAAGAATACAAAAATAAAAGTCACCAGGGGCAAAATGCATTCTCAACTCTATAATACTTCAAACTCAGACTCCCCTTGCTGGATTACTTAACCAAACTGTCATTCCATGAAGTTTGTCAGAATTTTTACTTATCTATTATATATGTTTGATGTTAAATAAGTCTACAGATATATAGAGAGATGAATACATATAGACATATTTATGTACACATATATAAATAAATATATGTACATATATAGATGTATATATAGGGAAACAGACAGATAGAACTAAAGCTTTTGCAAATTTCATCCCAGAGTAAATTTTCCTGAGTCAGAAAAGAAATTGGGCCACAGCTCCTTTTCACTAACATTGTATTTGAACCATTTACTTGGCCTAAATTTAACTATCTTCTTTTCTCAAATGATTTGGGTTCTTACAAAAAATATATGGATTGTCAGCACTAGATTACAACCTTGAATCTACCCTGAGCACCTTTACAAAAAAAGTGTTAACTATGTCTGTAGGAATTTTAAAGATATAATATGCTTCCACAAATATAATAAAATTTAGATTCTGTGCCAGTAAGAGGGACAGCAGGGAGGAGAGTTTTGTGGTTCTTAACCATTAATGGTTTGGTACATGCACCTAAAACATGGGGCTATTTTGGTCACACTGACCAGAAGCACTCTGTTTAATCAAACCAAACCAGACCCAAGTTGTGTGAGAATTCCATAAGACTGTGTAATGACACTTAAAAACAATTTGAAGTGAAATAAGAAAGAGAATCACAGATACCATATGATCTCACTTGTGGAATATAAAAAAACTGAACTCATAGAGGTAGAATGGAATAGTTGTTGCCAGGGGTCGGGGATGGGGAGTGGAATGTACATGACAGTGACTATAGTTAAGAACACTGCATTGTGTATTTGAAAGTTGCTAAAAGTAGATCTTAAAAGTTTTCAATATAAGAAAAAAACTATAACTATAGAAAGATGGGTATTAACTAAACTTTTTTTGTAATCATTTTACAATGGAAACACATCAAATCATTTTGTTGTATATGTTGAATTAATACAATGTCGTATGTCAATTATATCTCAATAAAAATGGGGGAAAACAGAAGGTAGGCCAATATAAAAGAATATAAAAAGTTCACCCGTTTGACTTCAAATTCCCTACTGCAGCTAATCTTTAAGAAAACATTGCATGTTAGGGCACTTGTGTGGCTCAGTTGGTTAAGCATCGGAATCTTGATTTCAGCTCAGGTCATGATCTTAGGGTCATGAAATCAACCCCCTCATCTGGTTTGGTGCTGGGCCAGAAGGCTGCCTAAAATTCTCTATCTTCCTTTCACTCTCTCCTCCCCCTTCTCGTATGTGCTTGCTTGCTTTCTCTCTCTCTAAAAAAAAAAAGAAAGAAAGAAACAAGCAAAAAAGAAAAAAAAATCACTTGTTAAATGTTGATACAGTGTTAAAAGAAACCCAAAATTATTTGAAAGAATTACTAAAATATCCCCCCATATTCCAACTATTTAAAATAAAATAAAACAATTTAAACACATGCCAGTTTTAGGAAAAATGAGTAGAAATGAAATGGAATTCATTCAACTGTTTGAGCCTTGGGTGATTTAGAAAGTCCCTGAAATAGGAAACAAAGAGTATCTACAACAGTTATTTGAGCTAAAGTAGAAGGACTTCAAAGGCCCTCTCAAATTTCATATCCACTACATTCCTCACTACTGGGTTATACCCATAATCTCAGTTTGATATGATAATTATGGCCTTCTTCATTGGTAAAGTAGATATGTCAATCCCTGGATTAATTGAAATGAACTTAAAGTGCAAATAATTTTAAACTAAGAATAACTATAGATGTAAAAGTAATTATTGGTGAGGGTTAAATGTTCTATTATAAGTAACTGTGGAGGGATTTTTGTTTTAATGTATGTTCAAATTTATCAGAAAATTATAGTATTTATAATTATATTTTAAATCAAATCTATTTATATCCGACAATGTCAATATTTTATTTCAAATAAAATTCACAAGAAAAAAAGCACACACTATAACATCAAAATCGGAAAGGAAGAATATCCCAAGAGATTTCTAATTTTCCTTTGAAAATTAAGTATTAGGAGTTTTTAAAGATATGCCTCATCACTTGACAACAATATCCAGGGACAATAATTATATTTTGATCAAACTAAGCAATAAGAAATATTCCCAGGTTTATGGAATGAGATATATTTGGTTGTTTGAATGCTACTAAACATGTTCTTAGACAATATTATACATGAGAACATCACTGACTAAAGAAATAAAAAAGAGTAAAACATACTGTGAATGTAAAGGAGTAAAGTTCAATACAAATATTGACCTTACCTCCGACTTGGGACAATATTTTTATATATGACATTTTTGAACACTGACTATAAATGAAGACTGAATATTTTAACACCTTAAGTTTGTTGAATTTAGGAAGATAAATTAAACTTCAAACAAAAATCATCTACAAATATAGAAGTATTGACCTACAGTACTAACATTTGAAAAGTTTAGATAATCTCCTAGTTACAAACTGTGGGTTATCTTAGAAGTGTTTATAAAAAGTGAACTTGAGAGAGACATTTCCATAATTTTGCACTTCTGCCTGTCCTTGTTAAACCTGTAAACCAGAGATGCTATGCGCATAACAGGAAATTCGTTTGTATTCACTTATTTACACAATAAATATACATAGTACCAACTATGTATCCAACGTTTGAGATTTCTTGTTAGGGCTAAATAATACATGATACATATGCTTAAATATGTAAGAGTTACTATATTGTTTTTAAAGTTAAAATAAGAGTTAAAATCTATATTCATTGTGAAGTAGAACATAGCTTTTTAATGGTGAAGGGTACAACATAGAGTGAAGGTATAACTGTAATTTTTCTATGAGCTGAAATCGTAATAAGAAAATACATAGGGTAAATATCTGGGTATGAAGAACAAATAGGTATTAGTAGCTAGAAGTTTTAATACAGCTCTCATTCTTTATGGAATTAAAATAATCAAAAAGAGGACATTAAGAGAAGGAAAAGAAAGGAAAGAAAATGAGGGGGAAATCAGAGAGGGAGATGAACCATGAGAGACTGTGGACTCCAAGAAACAAACTAAGGGTTTTAGAGGGGAGGAGAGTGGGAGGAATGGGTGAGCCTGGTGGTGGGTATTAAAGAGGGCACATATTACATGGAGCACTGGGTGTTATACATAAATGATAAATCTTGGAACACTACATCAAAAACTAATGATATATTGTATGGTGATTAATGTAACACAATAAAAAAAATAAAATAAAACAAAATACCTTAAAAATTACCTAAGAGAGCTGAAGAAAATTAATAAAAATTGACCCTGAACCCAGTAATCTGAAAAAAAAAATGTGAATTTTCTTTTCAAGTACCCATGAAACATTAATTAAATTTTATCATATATTTGGCCACAAGGAAAAACTCATTAAATTCTTTAAAATATAAACAGTACACGTCACATTTAATGACTGCAAATCTAATTTAAAAAGCAATAGAAATCAAAAGCAAAAACTATCTCCGGCCCATCAGATACTTAAAACACTTTCCTAAACTTCTTTTGAAGTGAACAGTAAACAAAAATCTCAAATGCTGAAAAAAATATCAGTAAGAGTAACACTTCGGTTCAAAATTCATGGCATGTGATCAAAGAACACTAATTTGGAAAGAGAAAATGAAATGAGGGCAATCACTATTTTGTTTTGTAGTTGTTATCATAATTTTTAAGGAGAGAGGCAGATGGTGAAAGTAGAACCAGTCAGCCAAGCTGAGAAAAGCACACAGAAAAGTGGTCAAAGATGACCTTGGTCATTATGTTATCGTCACTGTAACAGTGCTGAGTGTGAGCTCTGAGCTCATTGGTGTCAGATTCTCTTTCCCCCATGTGCTGGCTCAGTAACTATGGACACATTTCCCCATCTTTAAAATGGGAATAATAAATACTTCTAACATGAGGTTTTCATAAAGAGTAAATAAGTTATCCAAAGCTAGACAGTACTTGAGACAAAGTAGATTCTCAATAAATGTTAGCCAAGTATCAGTGAGGTAAAAAGCCAAAGAACAGGAAGAAAAAAGGCTAAGGTATCAAATGTTATAAAAACTGAAAGGGCATCAAAGTTGAGAAGAAATCATTGGATTTGGCTATGTGGATGCCAAACGGAATCACAAGAATGCAACTTGAGAAGAGCAAGGGATGTCAAAGTCAAAGCAACTTTCCCACATAACATTTGGGGGTTGGGGGAAATCATCCAGGATTTCCTATAGGCATTTCTAAAGGATAAATACGTGTGAATCATTTTGCAAGCCTATTTCAGGAAGGAAAGGAAAAGATCATCCCACTTGCTTTCTCTCCTATGTTCTCTGTTGGCATCCTAAAGGCCCACTGGCATTATTTACTCAAACACAAACTCTCTGTATATTTTGTCATAGTCATTCTTTAACATGCTTAGCAAATGTCTATTGAGCACCTATGTGCCAGAAATCAACACACCAATCTTGGAAAATCGGATTGATTTTAATGATGAGCTAAGAATCCAAATATTTATGTAAAATACACTAATTTTTAAGTATTGGCTCAAAAATATTAAGACTACATGAACAAAATAAATAAAGGTCAGGTAGGGTTCATGCATGATCATGATGACAATTTAGTTCTTAATATCTAATTTCTCACCTAGTCTCATTTTTAAATTTTTTTTTCATTTTTTAAATTTTTTTAACCTATTCTCATTTTTAATCTCTTCCAGTGTTTCTGGCAAGCTCTATGTCCTTTAACAAAAAGAAGGAGAGGAAGAGGAAGAAAAAGAAAGAGAAAGAGCAGAGGGAGGAAGAGGAGGAGAAATCGCTAAGGTGCAAGAGAGGGAGAAATGAAGGAGTTCAGAGAAGAGTGCTGGATGCTCCTAGAGCTTTTATTTCACATCTTTAGATCATCTCACTTTATTTTCTTCAAGTTCTGAAAACACCATACTGACCAGATTTCTGATTAAAGGTGGATTTGGGTTCAGCAGAAAGAAAGAGAAGCATCTATCAACTGATAAAAATCCTTTTTTGAAATGAAACTAAGGAAATATACTTTCTTTTCAGGTACAACTCTCTCATAAAAGTCAAAGTATTTCCTTAGTACTTAGCAGTGCCCCAACCTCTTCACTCCAGGAAGTCCATAAAAGACTATTTTATAATTATTTATTAGAATTGAGTGATCATTTCAGGCATTATGCTAAAATGAATGGCATGAAAAAAAGAACCATTATCCATTCTATTTTTAACAAGTCAGGAACTCGCAGCAAATAAACAGTTTACCATGGGTTACATAGCTATAACCAGAGGGGCTGAAACTCAAACCCATAATTATGTGATAATTCTATAAGGACTAGAGAAGATAGCTAAGTTGCAAACAGTAAAAGACCATGGACCATATCTTCTTTATCCATTCATCTATTGAAGGGCATCTTGGCTCCTTCCACAATTTGATGATTGTGGACATTGCTGCTATGAACATTGGAGTACAGATGGCCCTTCTTTTCACTACTTCTGTATCTTTGGGGTAAATAACCAGTAGTGCAATTGCAGGGTCATAGGGTAGCTAGATTTTTAATTTCTTAAGGAATCCACACTGTTTTCCAAAGTGGTTGCACCAATTTGCATTCCCACAGATAGAGTAAGAGGGTTCCCCTTTCTCCACATCCTCTCCAACACTTGTTGTTTACTGTCTTGTTAATTTTGGCCATTCTAACTGATGTAAGGTGGTATCTCAGTGTGGTTTTGATTTGAATCTCCCTGATGGCTAATGATGATGACTATTTTTTCATGTGTCTGTTAGCCATTTGTATGTCTTCTTTGGAGAAGTGCCTATTGATGTCTTCTGCCCATTTTTTGACATGATTATCTTTTGAGTGTTGAGTTTGAGGAGTTCTTTACAGATCTTGGATATCAGCCCTTTGTCTGTAGTGTTATTTGCAAATATCTTGTTCCATTCCGTGGGGTGCCTCTTTGTTTTATTGATGGTTTCCTTTGCTGTGCAGAAGCTTTTGATCTTGATGAAGTCCCAAAAGTTGCATTTTTTATTCTGTTTCCTTTGTCTTTGAAGATATGTCTTGAAAGAAGTTGATGTAGCCTATGTCAAGGATGTTACGGCCTATGTTCTCCTCCAGGATTTTGACAGATTCCTACCTCATATTGAGGTCTTTCATCCATTTCCATTTTATCTTTGTGAATGGTATAAGAGAATAGTTGAGTTTCATTCTTCTGTATATAGCTGTCCAATTTTCCCAGACCATTTATTGAAGAGACTTTTTTCACTGGATATTTTTTCCTGCTTTGTCGAAGATTATTTGACCAAAGAGTTGCAGGTCCATATCTGGGTTGTCCACTCTGTTCCACTGGTCTATGTGTCTGTTTTTGTGCCAGTACCATGCTATCTTGGTGAATCAGGCAACATGGTTCCCCCAGCTTTGTTTTTCTTTTTCAACATTTCCTTAGAGATTCTGGTTCCATACAAATATTAGGATTGTTTGTTCCAGCACTTTGAAAAATGCCAGTGGAATTTTGATCAGGAAGGCACTGAAAGTATAGATTGCTCTGGGCAGTATAGACATTTTAACAATGTTTATTCTTCTGATCCATGAGCATGGAATGGTTTTCCATTTTTTTGTGTCTTCAATTCCTTTCATGAGGATTCTGTAGTTCCTTGAGTACAGATCCTTTACCTCTTTGGTTAGGTTTATTCCCCAGTACCTTATGGTTCTTGGTGCTATAGTAAATGGAATCGATTCTCTAATTTCCCTTTCTTCATTTCTATATACCTATGGATAGGTACCTAATAGACATTTTAAACTTAATATTTGCAGAAGTCAACTACTACTTCCAAAAGTCAACTATTCCAGCTTTAAGAACCCACTACTCTATCAATTTGCCACTGGTGTAAGAAATGGTCACCATCTACAAAAAATTTTAAAATCTACAAATTGTCCCAGATCCCTTGCTTACCACCATCATCTCTATGCAACCTTCCAGCAAGCCCTGTTTGTTCTACCTGTAAAATATTACCCCAAAGTGCCCATTTCTCTCCCTCTCCACTACTACCCACCCTGGTTCAAATTATCACCATCTCTTACCCAGCAAACTGCAGTAGTTTCTGAAAGAGATGACTGTTTTTACTCTTGCCCCTTCCCCATCTCATTTTCCAAATAGCATCCAGAGCAATCTTTCAAAACAATAAACCAGGGGCACCTGGGTGGCTCAGTGGGTTAAGCCTCTGCCTTCAGCTCAGGTCATGATCTCAGGGTCCTGGGATCCAGCCCTGCATTGGGCTCTCCGCTCACTGGGGAGCCTGCTTTCTCCTCTCTCTCTGCCTGCTGCTCTGCCTAGTTGTGATCTCTCTCTGTCAAATAAATAAATTAAATTTAAAAAAAAAAACCAATAAACCAATTCATGCCACTTTGCTGAACAAAAACCCTGTAGTCACTTCACATTACACTGGGAATATACTCCAAACTCTTTACCTACAAGGCCCTTTATCATCAAATTTCTGCCTTACACTTTGAATCCTCTATATTTATTACTTTTTGTTGTCATTCCCTCTCTTGAGTATTAACTCCAAGAAAGCAGTGACTTTTCTGTTCAGTGTGCCTCTGCCTAGCCCTTAGAACAATGGGTGTTATATGGTAGACTCTGAATATATGTTTCTAAAAAGAAAGATTCAGGTTTCTCAAATATGAGTACAAATGCATGTGTGTAAAATGGGGGAGGAGAGAGTTGGTCATTGTGCTACTGAAATAAATACACATTTAATATTTAAATATACATTAAATATACATTTCTGAACTTTTTTCCCCACCATACCGTAATTTGAGGGATCTTTGCTATTCAGATGGTAGGGCTTTAGTTTCTTCTTTTTAATAGTGCATAATACTGCACTAACTCAAAAATTTTTCTATTAATGGATTTTTTTTCACTTTTTGCCATTTTGAATAATGCTATGATATCCCTGCACATATGTCCTTACATAAAGATATATTTATATCTGTAGACTGACTGCCAAAAATAAGATAGTTGGGTCAAAAAAGTTTTTTTAATTTATTTAAATATTACCAAGAATAAAATTACTAAGATTTTAAGAAGCTATATGTTTTTGTATGTTTGTATTTTTTTAATTTTTTTATTTTGAATTTTATTGTTCTATCATTATCCCCTTAAATGTTTTTACAATGCTAAAATACTAAAAATAATTTGTATTTTAAACAATTTTTTTTACCTTTTTTTCTTATTGTTATTTTTAGTTTTGTGTTTTTACCCACGATTAAGAAGGTCTTTCTACCTTAAAATTGTAGATATAGTATCCTATATTTTCCTTTAAGATTTTTGTTGTACTATTATTTAAATTTAAAGTTTTAACCAATACGGAATAAACTTGCAAGTATAATAAGAGATGACAGGTCCACTATTATTTTTTCCAGAGCTGTTTTAGAGGTCTCACCACTATCCTATCCCCTCACTGAATTAAACTACCAGTTATATCATATGACAGTATATCATATGTATTCCATATATCTCCATTCTCAAATATTCTGGGATATATTCCTGTTCATTGATTTGTTTGTCTACTCAACATACTACTACCATATTAAATTGGTTGTGGAGGCTTTTTATTATCCTCTCACTGTGGGTATTTGTTAGTATTTACGGTTCCATATAAATTTTAAAATCATCTTAAGTAAAAATCCATGTGGTATTCTAATTGGAATTGCATTAAATTTATGCAAATCTGGGGACAATCAATTTTAGAAGAAAACTTCACAGTTAATAATATGATTTTCTTATCCATTTACTCAGATTTTATGACTTCCAAACAGATTTTCCAATATAAATCTATCACTTTTGCCTGAATTTATTACTAAGTGCTTTTCAGTGTCCTTTTGCTATAGCTAATTATTCTCATTACAGATTCACCTATATTTTTTCTAAGTATTTCTAGAGTAGAAAAAAATGGGTTGATTTATGTTTATGTTTATTCCCTCCATTCATATTACACAATTTTTTATGAATATTCTAAAAGTCTTTGTAATTTTTTTCTTGGATTGTATGGAAATACAATCCATCAGTAAAAATAGACCATTTTATTCTTGCTTTCCTAGTGTTTATGCAAGACATTGAATGCTCAAGAACTTCTAAGACAATGAATAATAATGTTGACAATAGACATGCCTGTCTAGTTCCTAATTAAATTCAAATAATACTATTTTTAACAGGAGTATTAGTTTAATTTTATATTAAAACTCTTTACAAACCATTTAACTAAACACTTTGAACCCACTATAAAATGTGCTCTATGATTAACATGATCTAATTGCCCAAGGTCTATATTTCTATGGGGTTAGTTTTTAAAAAACAGTCTGTATTATATTTTGTTAGTATTTTGGGACATATTTTACTACTATAGAGAGTTGCATGTCAAAAACTATGGTTGTTGAATTTTGTCAGATACACTTCACTATTAACATGAATTGTTTATTTTAGTGTGTTAATATAATTAATAATTATTTCTGGATATTAAAATAATTTTGCTGTCTTTAAATAAACTCTACATTTTAATGGTATATTATTCCTTGACACATTTCTGAACCATTGGTCAATATTTTATCAAGAATTTTGTTCAATATTTAGACATTAGTCTATAGTCTCATTTTCATACTACATATTCATATATCTTTTTTACATATCTTAAATATATAGTTATTAAAGCAATTTGGTTTTACAAAATGGACTGGAAAACAATCTGTCTTTCTATGCCCTGTACTACTGTAAACGCCATTAGAATATTCTGATCTTTAAACCAAAGCTAAATTCAGTGGTGCATCCATTGAGTCCCAATTGTTGATTAATAGTAAATATCAGGGGTGCCTGGGTGCCTCAGTGGGTTGAGCCTCTGCCTTTGGCTCAGGTCATGGTCTCAGGGTCCTGGGATCAAGCCCCGCATTGGGATCTCTTCTCCCCAGGGAGTCTACTTCCCCCTCTCTCTCTGCCTGCCTCTCTGCCTGCTTGTGATTTCTCTCTCTGTCAAATAAATAAATAAAATCTTTAAAAAAAATAGTAAATATCACTACACACCTATTAAACTGGCTGAAACTTAAAAGACTGACAATATCAAACGTTGGCAAGGGTATGGATCTGTTGGAATTCTCATACACCACTAGTGGGAATGTAAAAGTGGGTCAACCTAGTCAAACTAGTTTGATAATTTCTGGAAAAGTGAAATATATCCACCATATAATCCAGACATTCCAATTCAATCCAAGAGAATTGAAAACATATTAATTCCAGGGTAAGTATACAAATGATTATAGCAGCATTATTTGTAATAAGCTCAAAGCTAGAAACAATCCATCGTCCATCACCAAATGAAAGGATAACCAACTGTGATATAAGCATCAAAAGAATACTACTGAGCAAAATAAGGGAATTCTTGATACATGCAAAAGCATGAATGAAACTCAAATAATTATGCAGATTATAAGAATACAGACAAAATTAATCACATGAAATAACCACATCCATTTATTTAAGTTATAGAAAATGTAAATGAATCTATAGTGAAAGAAAGTAGACCAGTGGTTACCTGAGACAACAGAACCAAGGACTGAGGGATGGAAGGAATAAAAGACACAATAAATCTTTTGGATATAATATATATTCATTATCATTGGTACAGTGATGTTTCCATATATATGTATGAAACACTTCTCAAACTGCACTCTTTAAATATGTGCAGATTATTGTATGTCAGTTATGTCTCAATAAAGCTGTTTTAGAACTCCTTAAGTCCCTCTCTAGTCTGTAAACTAACAAAAGATGAGAGACTTTTAGAGACCAAGATGGGGAGTATGAGTCCTCAAGTGAGACTGCCATGTGAATCTGGCTTCCTCTCATGTCAAACTGAGGTCTGTCACAGCTGACAAACAAAATCTTATTGCTAAATCTTAAAACTTTCAGTGATACGTTATGAAACTAAAGGGCAAACCAGGATAAATAAAAATATTAGAGCAACCATAATACATAAAAATATGAATCAACTGAATTATATACCTTTGACACTGATTGCATTTATGTCATTTAATATGATGATAATCATAATGTACTTGGTGCATATGTACCTTTAAATAAACTCAATTAACAAAGAGCATTCATCAACATTCATTCCAAAAAACCGTGCTTAATGATATCCTTAAGAATTAGAAGCTTAAATCTTGTCATTAATTTTTAAAGCAGTGTATATGAATTTGATTAATGAACTCTAGGTACTGATTAAGCTATCTACTTGTGTATGCATTTGTCTACCAAAAACTCATTGTAATTCAGCAACATCATTAACTCTAATGGTTATTGCTGAAAATGAGGGTGTTGTTAATATCATGGCCATCAGCATTAGCACATTAAAGACACTTTCCCACACAGCTCCCCTCCCCAGCTTTAGTGACTTGATTTTGATTTTGTTTTGACAAAATGGAGAAGTACTTAAAAGGATCTGATTTTGATTTATAGCTGTAGCACTTGAAATAGCAAAGGAAAATTCTTTATTCTCCTATAGAAGAATATATGAATACATTCCAGAACCTAATTTAGCTATGAAAAAATATTTTATGTATATAAATATGAAAATTTTTCAAGTTACATTGTTAAGTGAAAAAATAAAGAATGATCCTGTTTTAAAATATAAATCATAAGAGATGCTGAACTCTGGGAAACAAACAGGGCTGCTGGAGGGGGGGTAGGTGGGAGGAAGGGATAAATGGGTGATAGGCATTAAGGAGGCCATTTGATGTTATGAGTGCTTGGTATTATATGCAATTGATGAATCACTAAATTCTACCTGTGAAAATAAATAAATATATAAATATATATTTTTTTTCAAATTAAAATGTGAACCAAAATCACTCTGTATTACATGCATAAGCATTTTTTTAATATAAATGAAAAAATGCTTCCAAAATATCAACATCAGCTACCTTAGGCTGGATGGCAAAGACATAGATTATTTCCCTCCTTTTTATTATTACAGAACATATAATTTACCTTTTTAACTTTTATAAAATCTGAAAAGAAATATTATCCCTCAAAAACACTTAGTTTCAAAAGTCCTAGGATAAGTCTCCTCTTAAAGTAAAAATATACAATATACAAATAACATTATTTATTCAAATTAATAAAGTTAGTTTAATGAATTATCAAATAGTGAGGAAGCATAAGTATGCTGTCTTACAACACTGCAAGATAAGCATCGTTATCTTCAGATGAAGAAATGAAGGTTCAGAGAAAATAAGGTTTATTTTCAAAGTCACGTATTTACTTAACATAGAAGCTAATTTGGACCCAAGTCTAGTTCTAAAGCTCAGGTTTTTGAGTACACAATATTACTTCTATACATTCATAACCATTTTGAAACATTTACAAAGCATGTCCAACAATGCAAATATTATAAGGGACTAAATATTATAGAGCAGACTCTCTGCCTCTAAGAAACGCTTTATCTTGGGAGAGAGATAAGGCACAGCCAAGTGAAAAACAATATAGCAATCAGTAACCAAATCATGATGGAAGAGGCCACATCCAGTTCATTCATCTCTGCCTATTTCTGTGCCTTCCATTCAGTGGATGCTTATCAAACATTTGTTGAATGAATGATGTCTTTTACTGTGTAATATAAATGTATTAAAATGTTTGATAGTATTCAAATGTGTTCTGCCCAAAGCATATGCTGATACTGTGCAAATCCAACATGGACAAAATATAAACCATGATGCATTTCTCTTTGCTTAGAGCATTGATATTACTTCAACCACAGAACCTTATGTGCCCTCTTTTGCCAAGAAGAGAAAACATGTATAGGCTACCTGGTTGGGGATATGTGTTGTCCATTGCCCTGACAAGAGAGCTCCCTAGGTAAAGCTCACTGGTATTTTTAGTCGTTTCTCACCTCAGACTCCCAGAAGCATATGCCAATTGAATAAAGTTAATTGTCACTTAGAAACACTTCTAAATATAAGGTATTGGGCCTGAAAATTGAAAACAGACTCAAGCGAAAGAGATAAATTCATGTCTCCCAAGGGATCATTCATTCCCTTTGGAGGAATTTTGCCTGTTTTCCAAAGAGCAAGAATAATGTCTGAGTACTCTCACAGGCCAGGTCACTTTCCATGTGACCTATACAGGCTCTTCTACTGGAATTTGTGTTTTATAGTTTCATGCTTGCATGAAAATATTTTTTAAATGCTTGGATTCCTAAGCAAAAGACTCTGTTAACATTGCATCTAGCTGAATATCTGAAATAGGCACTCCGAAAGAATACATAAAGTTAGTTAGCAATGGCTTTTTTTAGTAAACATAATCCTAAGTCTTTAATATGGTTGTTTTATGTACCAAGAAGTATGTATATACTTATATATGTATACATATTCATATACATTTGTTGCTAAGAAGTAGCAAGTTCAGATATACCACAGGTCAAATGCCTCCTTCATTACCCACTATTGGGATAATCAATGTTTATAGTTTTAAATCTATTATTTTTGAATAAGAATTGTATAATATAAAATATATGTAATTTGTTAATATATAGTTTGTAAATTTGGGAAAGTCTCCATTCATTCATTCTCTCATTCATTTCTTAACTAAAAATATTTTACTTAATAAAATTGTTTTTATACATTTTATCAACCCCATGTAATAATGGTGTTGCTAGATAAACATGGATTTCACAGCCATTCACAGATACGTGCAAACATTTACTCAAACATTTATCATTTTCTCACATTCACTCAAATATAATTATCCTTCTCAAATCCCACTATATTCTTAGATATTACAATGACTTTTTTTTTTTTTTTAGGAATAAACCTAACAAAAGAGATAAAAGATCTGTACCCTGAAAAACATAAAACACTGATGAAAGAAACTGAAGAGAGCTCAAAGAAATGGAAAAATACTCCATGCTCATGGATTGGAGGAAGAAATATTGTCAAAATGTCTATACTGCTCAAATCAATCTACACATTTAATGCAAACCCTATCAAAATACCACCAGCATTTTTCACAGAACTAGAAAAGGCAATCCTAAAATTTGTATGGAATGATAAGAGATACCAAATAGCCAAAGCAATCTTGAAAAACAAAAGCAAAGCTGGAGACATCACATTTCCAGACTTTAAATTATAAAACAAAGCTGTAGTGATCAAGATAGTAAGGTACTGGCATGAACACAGACACATAGATCACTGGCACAGAATAGAAAACCCAGAAATGAACTCGCAACTATATGGTCAAAGCCTTTGACAAAGCAGGAAAGAATATCCAATGGAAAAAAAGACAGTCTCTTCAACAAATGGTGTTGGGAAAACTGGACAGCAACATGCAGAAGAATGAAACTCAGCCCCTTTCTTACACCATACACAAAAATAAATTCAAAATGGATGAAAGACCTAAACATGAGACAGGAATTCATCAAAATCCTAGAGGAGAACACAGGCAGTAAACTTTTTGACATCTTTGACAACTTCTTACTGCATACATCTTCAGAGGCAAGGGAAACAAAAGCAAAAATGAACTGTTGGGACTTCATTAAGATAAAAAGCTTCTTCAGAACGAAGGAAACAACAAAACTAAAAGGCAACCTACAGAATGGGAGAAAACATTTGCAAATGACGTATCCAATAAAGGGTTAGTATCCAAAATCTATAAAGAACTTATTAAACTCAACACCAAAAGAATTAATAACCCAATTAAAAAAGGGCAGAAGACATGAACAGACATTTTTCACTCATTCATTTTTGATTCAAGTAAGTATTAACAACATATTATGTATAAAGCAAGGGGCCAGGCACTGAATTTTCAAAATGTTTCAATGTTCAGTAATTGTTTTAAATACAATTATTCAAAGTATCAACTGAAGTAACTATAAAAAGTATTTTGATAGCTGAATAACAATCTGAAGAATCCAGGCTTATACACTTCAGTATCTTACACAATATCTTTTAACACTAGTTTTACTATTTTATTGGTTGAATGTACTACTAAAAGTTTTTACTTTTCAAAATCATAAATAAATGTTGACAAATGTAAAAGGTCATTAGCTGCATTGAAATCTTTCAGACCTGCCATGAAATGTGTTCTCAATGGGATATTAATTAATTTCAGAGACACACATTTCAGTTGATTATCATTGAGCAAGACATAAATGCTACAGGACACTGCTGCTAAAGAGGTGTCTTGCTTTTGAAATAAGTTATAGAATGAACTGGCTTTCCTTTTTTCTTTCCTTTTTTAAAAAATGAGAGCTATTAAGATACTTTATCTATTTCCAATTTTACTTAAAAATAAAAAACAGTCATCAAATAATTAGATCTTCTTTACCTTAGAAATTCTACTTCTATAAATTTTTCTTAAGCAATAATTATGAATTTGCACAAAAAATACTTAACAAAAGTGTGCTTCAAACACTGCTCATAATAAAAAAAACTGGAGAAAAAACCATTAAATGGGAAAATTTATTCATATATAGTGTATACGTCTAAGTCTCTATATTTTTATTCAAATTCAATCAGCCAACATATAGTAACTCACTAGTTTTTGATGTAGTATTCAGTGATTCATTAGTTGCATATAACACCCAGTGCTCATTACATTATATACAGTATATTTATATACTATATACTATATATGCTTACTTATATATACATATATATGTGTATATGTGTATATATATGTGTGTATATATGTGTGTGTATATGTATATATACACATATATATGTATATACATATATATGTATATATACACATGTATATACACATGTATATATATACACATGTATATATACATTATATATGTGTGTAGATGTGTGTGTATACATATACATATATACACACACATCTACACACATATATAATTTTTTAATTACAACTGGGTCTAATGATATATACCAAGAGGCAAATAACAATCTGGGATCAGTAGTGGTAGTTTTCTTTCATCTTTGCTTGAGTATTCAGACTTTTCTAACTTTCTATAGAAGGCTTGTACTGTTCTTATGATGAGAAAAACTTTATTTGAAACAAATATATTTTAAAAAGACTTAATACTGAGGTTTTGCAATTCTTAAGCATCAAATATATTCTTCATAAATTAGTCCCTCCCCATTTTATGAGCTTCATGAAATGCAAAGTTGATCTCACTGACCTCCACAAATTTTTTTACTGACTCCAATCTTCATGGCTTTCCCATCCCTTCTCAAGCTATATCCCAAAGACATCTTATATATACCGTTGAGAAAGGTCTTCTCTCTGAATCTCAGGTTTTCTTCTCTGTAAAATGAAGGCAGTAAAAGAGCTTCTCTTTGTACATTAACATTTATTACATTTATGATATTCTATCATGGTCTAGGAAATATTCCCAATATACCCCTCACTGACTTGGTTAGTTCAGTATATATCTTCATATCCTTATAGGTTAACTTAGTTTATTATTTTCCATTAAACAAAAACATACTCATTAGGCATACATTTTCTCTTCTAGTATACTGAATCTTATTAAAGCACAACCTTTGTAGTGGACATATATTGTTTTATCTCAACAACCCACCCTTAGTCCGTGTGATTCTCATGAAATCATGAACTCTAGAGTGTTCATGTTACCCAGGTCTGTCAATCAATGCACTTCAAGTAATAGGTGTAAGTCCAGAACAGCATGAAAGCAAAGTTCTTACAGTCAATGTATGAACACTGGGTGGGAGAATTTTATTTATACTGGTAGATACTACGTTATAGCTGGACTTACTCGTCCAGCTTTGAGAGTAGACATTCTGTTTTTTCAGAATAATGTAAATCTTATATGTAACAAAAGCACGAAAGCCAAAATGAAGCTAGAGCTGTTGACTATCATTTACCCTGAATGCATAAAGACCATGTAAAAATCAGAAGATGTGGCCAACACACAGAAGGCATCAAAACAGAGAGATGGTAGAAGAAAAGCTAATGACCTCATTTACATGTCTGGACCAATATATGACTAAATTGATCCACATCCTGGACTTCTTAGATGTATGATAGAACATATTCCTTTTAACTATTTAAACTAATCTGAGCTTCTGGGCCCTGTAATCAGAAGAATCCTGATACATAAGAATTAGGAATTAGCCTATTTATTTTTGTTTTTGTTTTTGTTTTTCTATTTTAGAGCTCTCTCTAATACCCAAAAAAAATTCTATACCCTATAGCAGTCACTATATTTACTGATTTAAATACATGAGAGAATGTTTTCAACCAATTAATTTTTAATCTTCTATCAAGCAACACATGATTTTTTTTCATAGATTTCAAAAACCATAGCCAATAAATTCTGAAACTATTTAGAATCCAAAGCTTACATTTCTACTACCCTGGTGTCAAAGTTGCAAACACTCTGTTCCATGGCAAATCACCACTAAGCAAAAGAAGAAGGAAACTACTTGTTTCCTATAAAATTACTGTAGGATCAGAACTGGACATGTGGATCACTTCAAATCCTCTCTGCCTCATCTCTTAGTCCAGTCATAGATGTGGCCACAGCCCCTCACCTCGAGACTGGATGGGTAACCTCTTGCTTCCTCTGTCCAGGGTTCTCTGATGCCCCAGGCTGGAAAGCCTGAAGGAATTTGTTCCTCAAAAGCAAAAACACAAAGAGAAAATGCAGGAAACATAACACCTCTTGACTGCTGTGTGGAAACACAGGCTAAATTAGTTCATTTCATAATAATCTCAAAACTACTCCTCACCATCCCTAAGCATGCTGACCTAATAGAAGGTTACTGGCATGGCCTTTTACATTATCTACTGGAAGTGGTCAGTCAATTTCAAAAAGCTACCAGACCATTTGTAGAAATTATTGATGGACTTTTTTTTTTTCTTTTTCTTTTCCTGAACTGGCTGATGAATGCGATCTTCTAAAAAACAACCCATCACCCAGTAGCTCAACTTAGTCTCTGATGTTTCAATTTTAATTTACATTCTCTTTACTTATAATGAAAATATTTACTTACTTACTTGTAATGACATTGACTTTAACTTAGATTTGGAGGTTATTAATTTTGAGGCCGAAAATTTCCAGCTAAGACAAATTATCACATCAAGACTCTTTGGTACATGAGAAACATTTAACAAACTGATCCTTCAGCACGGTTCTAACAAATGAAAAACTCAATGGCATTTCTACTGTAGTGTAGTTTGTCTCATCAATAGAAACAATCCTTTTCTTTAATCACCAGACTATTATTCCTTTCCTAATATTCTTAGCATAAAAATTCACATATCTATCAATTTTCTGGATGTAAAACATAATTAAATGTCTTGAACTTTTTGCTAAACATTTTAGGGCTCTTTTTACTCACGCATATCCATTAATGTTAGCATAAGATTTTATATACCTATTCTCAGTAAATCTATAATTCTACCAGGGAATACCATTTTGTTTAATACTTGTGAGAAAATAGTATCATTTGAAACATGGGCAATTTATGGAGACTTTAAAACATTATAATCTGTTTCCAAAGTTCACCTTAGCTGCCTTTCCTATACCCTTTATAGATTATAAACTATAACAGTGTTACTCACATGAAAGAAAATACAAAACAGAATGTACAGTGGTCTGGCCATCCCAGGAGACCTTACTCTACTCCAGGTTCTAGTAATCACCAGCCACATGGTATTTTCAAATTATATTTGTCCCTTCTCTTCTCAGAACAAAAAGAATAATAGCACTCACTTATTGGAAATAAAATAGAAAAAAATTCTGAAGCATGTCTGAAAAATATATATTCATTTTTACACCTCTACTATTTGAGGTCAATAATAATAATAGCAGCCTTACTAACATTAGTGTATTTATTATCTATTCTATGCCTATTTGCTAAAGCCATTTTTCATTTTTCCATAAGAGTGAAAATAAAAAATGTTATATTTTGCCCCTCTACAATACGCTAGGAACTAGGCTGAATTTTTTTTATTTTTTATCTTATGAATTTCAATATTTTAATATAATGATTTCTCCATTCTGTAAATGAAGGTTCAAGAAAGGAGACTATATTTGAAGCCACAACTTTCTGTCTCAAATTCTCAGTCTAAAGAATGAATATAATGTGATAAATCTTAAAAAGGAAAGATATTGAGTGCTATCGGGGCTTAAGATAGGGAGACCTACTTTAATGCAGAATCTGGAAAATATTCCTAAAGGAACTGTCATTCAAGCAGAACTAAAGAAAGAAATTAAGTTAACCAGGAGAAACAGGAATCCGTGGAAGGATCCTAGGCATGTGGGGAAATATGGACAAGGCTCTGTGGTTGGCCTAAGCATGGAAGAAGACATGACTAAACAAAGGTCAATGAGAATGAAGAAACTGAGGGAATGGCTTCACCACAGAGGTTCTGTAGATCATGTTAAGGTTTTTAAGCAAAAGTGAGTTCAGTGTAGGGAGACCTAGCATTTTGGAAGAAGGTGTTAAAATGTTTTGTTGGTCAAAGTCTACACTTTACCAAGACTTTGACTTATCAAGACTCTAACCCCATGTAATTGTAAAGATATACCTTTCCTTATTGTACTAGAACTAAAGGAAAAAAAAAAAAAAAAAAAAAAACCTTTCTCAAATTATCAGGGAACTCACAGATACACAGGTATCTAAATTTACATGTATTCACACATGATATTTCACAATTGATAATCTTACCTCTCATCTCTTAATTTACTTTGTTAATATGACAATATGTAATCACCCCTATGATGTTCAAAATTGAACACTAACATTACCTAGTTCATAGTCTTATGATGGACAAAGGAAAAGAGGAAAGCACATATGGTTTAAGGCCTAAACTATACAGACAGCACTTAATTCTCCTAGCAATGATGTGTGACAACAGGCATTAAATATTGTCAATCAGGGAAGCTCACCTGGGCCTGTTGTCCAGAGTTTTTACTGGGGACCAATCACATAGGCATAAAACACCCATGTGACTGATGCTAGTTGCTCAGTCCCCAGTCCCTTATTTGAAGGTCAATCTGATACACCATTGCTCAAGGACCCACCATAAATCAAGTTGTTAGCAAAAACTATCTGCTGTGGCCCAATGTCCAAGGTATATACAGAGATATTCTTAATAGGTAGGATATTCCTAGGGCTTAGTTGTTATCTCTAAGGAGCCAGCAAAGGGCCAGTCCTGTCTTTGGAATGTGCAAGTTCTGAACATCCTAAGCCTGATGAGTCAATCCTTTATGGCACATAGATGTTTGTTGAATAATAAGTGAAAGAAATGTGAAGAATTTTATTAAAGAAGAAGGGTAGAGTGCTTTAACAGCATATAACAAGGGATTTAGCCTAATTTAAGGATCAGGGAATGCCTCCCTGAGGACAAGCTTAAACTGATCTAGAAGATAAATGGAATTTATCTAATTAAAAGATAAGGAATGTGATGAGGGAGTAGAAAGAGAGGGGACAGTGTCAGGGATAGCATTCCAGAAAAAGTGAATAAGCAGGATATGGAAAACCTGGAGACACCTTTATCATTTTTAAATTACTACCCACTACCTGAAAAGAACACACACTGTGGTTCATAGAGAAAACTCTACATCAATTTTTTTTTAGATGCATCATTCAAATTTTATACCAAAAACAAAAGAACTCCTTCTTCTGACCCCAACTTTTTCTTAGTTTTCTTTGGAAGTCCATACATTACACACACACACACACACGCACAAATGTATATACACACACATATATGTATATATATGTGTGTGTATGTATATATGTATATGTGTGTATGTATATACACACAATATATAGTGTGTATATACATATATATGTGTGTGTGTGTGTATATATATATATATTTTTTTTTTTTAACTAAGATTTTCTATGTACCACACATCTTGCAGGGTATTGTCAATACAGCAGTAAACCTCAGTAAACCTCAGTCTTGCCCTTACTAAGGCTTTTATTTGGCATGGTTCTACAAATTATGAGAGTGTAAAGGAAAGGAAAAAAGTATAAATGGGAATGATAAGTGGAGCCAAATGTATCTCATTTAGATAGGTAGCAAGGACATCCTCCCCAAGGAATAATATTTGAATTGAGATCTGAAAGACATTGGAATGAGGCAGATAAAACACAACCAGAACGGGAAGCAGTACTGCAAAAGATATCTAGCCCATGGGAAGACCCAGAGTGGGAAATAATTTGATGTGCGCAGGACCAGGAAAAAAAAAAGCTGGTATTTGAGGGGTATAGTATATAGGAGGAAGACTGGGCCAAGGTACAGGTGAATTAGAAAATAAGGACCAGTGGAGATGCAATGTGGGGGGGTTGGGGGGAGGTAGGAAAGAAAAAATGAAAAGATGGGATTGGGAGGGAGACAAACCATAAAAGACTCAATCTCAAAAAACAGACTGAGGGTTGCTAGGGGGAGGGGGGACGGGAGAGGGTGGTGGGGATATGGACATTGGGGAGGGTATGTGCTATGATGAGTGCTGTGAAATGTGTAAACCTGGCGATTCACAGACCTGTACCCCTGGGGATAAAAATACATTATATGTTTATTAAAATAAATTTTAAAAAAATTAATAAAATTAATATCAAATGTTTATAAAGATGAAAAAAAAAGAAAATAAGGACCAAATCATGGAAGTTCTGGGCTATGATAAAACTGTACCTTTAATTTGCACTGCAGCACCAGAGTACAGTTCTAGAACCATTCACAGTCTTTTTGGGAAAAGCCCCTAATGGTTATTGGTTATAGCCACCCATGAGTCTTACCTCTTCCTGTTTTGATTCTTCGACACAAGACACTCATATACATGCATATCACAGACTCTGCACTTTCAGAGAAAGAGCAGGCTAAGCCATATTATAAAACCTCCACCAGCTTTGGGACAAAGAGAGGTTCTGAGTTTACATGAGGTCATTCTTTGAGTCAGAGCCCCAATAAAGTCAGATATCCACCTGGCAAATTTATAGCCTCACTTAAAATTTCCCTCCTCATCACATACTTACCAGCTCCTAGCCCTGTATCCACTGGTGTGCTGAGCCACCCAAATAAAAAAAATACTTAGTGGGCCCTTAATATATGCCCATGCACTGGAGAAATTGAAAAACTGCAAAAGAACTATACCCTGGTCTTAAGTAGCTTAAACGTACTAGGCATAGAAATTATCTCAAGTTCAACCCCAGAATACAGCAAAAGTCACAGGATGAGACACAATAAAATTCAGAGGAGACGAGAATCGAATGGGATCAGACATTGTTTCTTGGAAGGAATATTTTAACTGCAACCCAACTGTCTCATAGTTTCAACAAAAACTAAGTAATAGGTAAATGTTTTAAGAAAATTGGCTAGAAGCTCTTCAAAGCTATAGATGGAAAATAAGACGCATTGGTTGATTTCAATTTCTACTGGTACAGGCCAAGCTCCTGCTTCCCTCTACATATGCTGAAAACAGTTTGAAATTTCCCCTTCCCCGCATGAGACTACATACACACAATACACTCTGTCATTAAAGTAGTCTGAGTATGGCTTTAGAGCACAGCCAAGCAGGGAAATTAAATTGTACCCAGAAAAACTCAAATTATATAATGCCAAAAATAATGGAAATATTTTACATTTGCAAAGCTTTCAAATATGATTTCAGGAAGCCCAAAGAAAAAAGTTTCATGGACCTCATCACAAAAGAGGGAAAAGCTCACTGAAAGTTCTCTGAATGAACAAGTAACCAAGGATGGTGATCAAGAGGTTCAAACTGCCTGCAGGTGAGTCTCTGTGGTGCTGCTTATAGTATGCTATTACATTTACCCTAAACAAAAGAGGAGACAAGTCTTGAGTTCTTTATATTCAAAAAGCAAGGTGTTTCAGAATGACATTGTGACAGGTTAAATTTATCATGCTCTATTTGAAGGAATAATAAGAGAGGTCCCTAACAGAGGAAGAGTTTGGCAACACTGAAAAAAACATTAAAAATTCAGTTCCTCTCATTTATATTTGCTGCAGAATAAGAATGTCTTTCCTTTTCCTAGACTTCCTTGTTTTGCCTCCCCTACATGCTCATTACCCCTCAGTAAGTTTTGGTAATCAGAGTAGAGGGGCAGAGAGTCTCTTAGAATAATGACACACCTCTTTACTCATTTATTTAGTAAATATTTCCTGAGCACTTGTTAAGTGCTGGGAATTCCATAAGGAGCCAACCAAGTCCTGCCCACATGAACATTACTCTCTAGATCTTTCATGAACATTACTCTCTAGATCTTTCATGAACATTACTTTTTTTTTTCATGAACATTACTCTCTAGATCTTTCATCAAAATTATTTCATGGAAAACTGTATTATCCAAAGAAAAGTTTGTTTGTCTTTATATTTTACTCTAAGGAATACCAAAAACCTGAAGTGTCATCCCCCAACACGTGGTAATACCTCTCCAGCATGGAACTGGGACCTCCAGTAAGATAGAAGAGGACGAAACAAGCAAGGGGCTATAAAAAAGAGAAAACTGTCAGACGAAGAAGGGGAACCTGCAATACCTATTCAACAAGGAACAAGAAAAATTTTAATCAAAAATTAAGACTTGTATGTACCATTTTCTTTGGGTAATGATTTCTATCAAAACCCTCCCATCCATGAGAATTACCCTAGGGTTTATATATGAAGAATTCATTTTTTTTCTTCCCCTTAACCCTTTCATGGAAGAAGGTCTTTATTAGGGCAAAGTAGAGGGGTATCTGGTGTTAGCAAGAGAAATTTTGTTTCTTATATAAATGCTCCAATCTAAAAAATCTAAGTCCTTCTCAATTGATGTTCAGGATCCTGACCGTTTAAGAATCAAGTGTGATCTCAGGGAAAGAGCAAATGAGGAAAAAAGTGAGAGGAGGAAGAGAACCCTGAGCCATGTACCCTTCCGTTCTCACTATGAAGTGAGCACTGTGTTGGGTCCTCAAGGAGCTTGAGACCTAGTCTCTTTTCACAAAAGGCCCACATTATGAGGAGGCGTATTATACACCATGGTTCTCACCCATGGGAAACAGCCATAAAAAGAAGACACAAGCTGCAAAAGGAGAGGTTGCTTCAGAGAGCAAGTGTCCCATAAACAGAGTTGCAGGAAGAAAATCATGGCTGTGGTAATATCAGCACACACCTAGGTAGAGATGCGGAGGATCCCAAAGTATGTTAAAGGTAGAGCCAGCCCTCCAGTCTTGCTGCATTGTTGGATGGCAGTAGAATTCTCTGGGAGTGAGACCAGAAGATATAATTGGATTTCAAGGTTTGGAAAAGTATGTGAGGAAAGGAAGCACCTTAAATGCCCAGAAGAGAAGCCAGAACTTGCTTGAGCAGGAAATGTAAAATCAACCTAAATTTTGTTATTAGAACAATGATGTCAGGATTAATAATTTCCGCGGGAAGGACAATTTGCTATTTTTAAATTCACTGGGGGTGGGAATAGGAGGACTTTAATCAGAGAAAAACTTACTACCTTTATATAGGTAATCTGAGAAATAATTTTACATTCATTGTTCAGTAACTTCCTCTAGGACTAAATTAGAACATGGTGGGAAAATGTTACTACAGTAAGAAGGAAAAAGCTGTTTGTGTTTAATAAGAGCCTGATGCTATTTATCTGAGAATAAAATTTTCCCAAATGAGCTAATACAAAGTGTAGCAGATCTTTAGCTGTACCATTAGATAAATCTAAATGACATGAGCAATTCTTCATAATCAACCCAGCAGGGCAAGGACCTCCTCCTTGAAACCGTATCATGCTAAGAACACAATCTTTGGAGTAAGAGAGGACTACATGAGTTGTGTGATCTTGGGCAAGCCACTTATTCTCTGAGTGTCATGCATTTAGAAAGGCAGTTATATATTTACTGAGCATTAGCTATGGATTGGCATCATGCAAGCTACTAGAATATAAGAAATGGAAAGGTATCATCCCTAACTTCCTAGAGTTTATACTCTTGTGGGGACGTTTTTTAACATGGGAGTAAACAAACAATGTGTTTTATTAAAAGCAGGTTTTACAAAACCTATATTATATTATAGGTTGTGAAGATTACACAAAATACTGTCTATAAACCCCTTCACTGGCATAGTAATACACACTGAATAAGTCTTAACTATCATTATTAGTGACATTGTAGGCTTCAGGAAGTTGCTTTTATAAAAGCAATGTGCAAATGCAAATTTTTGTGGAAGTCTAATAAAATCAAGTAAAAAGTGATTTCAAAAAAATGATTTCAAAGCAATCAGAATCACAGTTTCTAACAGGGATACCATAAGTACAATGGAATGGATACTGTGCAAAAAAAAAAAAAAGTGTTTTGTTATTTTAAAATGGCACTACTATGGCAGACATCATTCCTCTTATGTGAGAAAGAGCTTTGCCATCCATTCACAGAATCAAATCTACTTTAACAGTCACTGGCTACTTTGAACAAAAGAAAAGAAACAGTCATGTTGATTGCACTTCAAGGGGATCAGAACATTAAAATAACTGAAGGAGCAATTTACTCTCAGGACAAGAATCCTATGCTAATAATATTTCACTAACTATGAAAGACATCCATGGGAATGAGTCTGTATTAAAGAAAAGACCAGTAAAATTCACAAAGACTCTTTTCTGAAAGTGTGTAGTCAGAAGATATATTAAGATAGAGTGGAAAAAAATTTTTTTAAAAAACTGCATTTTCCAAAAATGAAAAGAGCAGTTTAAAAGATTTAAAAATTGAGGGAGGAGGGGGTAGGGAGAGGGTGGTGGGGTTATGGACATTGGGGAGGGTATGTGCTATGGTGAGTGCTGTGAAGTGTGTAAATCTGGCGATTCACAGACCTGTACCCCTGGGGCTAATAATACATTATATGTTAATAAAAAATAATAATAATAAAATTTTTCAAAAAGATTTAAAAATTGAATAATTGTATTAAACTGTGGACTTCTGGATGTCAAGTCCCAGAACTTCCTTTTTATTCACTGGTCTAGTGTCTATACACAACAAAACTTCAGAAAATACTTGCTGGATACACTGAACTTTCTAGACTTTGTAAACGCTGCTATATATCTTGAGGTCAATAACATAAGATGAAAACACTACATAGTCTTTCATTATGCAAAGGCCTCACCTGCTATACCAAGGTTTAATTAATAAGCCAAGTATTTCAGCTCAATTCCATCTGACATGATATGGAAGTAAGTTTGTACCACTTCCTCATATTCTTTCCCATTCTTTACTAAACATTTTCTACCGTCAGCTGTTAACACATGGGCCATCACAGAATCCAGTCTGAGCCTCCACTGCAGTTCCCTATGTTTCATCTTCAAATGTTGCTTAAAATAATTTGGTTTGACCTCCTGATGCTCTCGGTATCATAGAAGTTCTGCCTGAAAGAGGAAGAGTTCTGAAAGAATAGTTTGCTGAGCAATGTCATAAAAGGAATTGTCACAAAAGACATTCAAGAATTGATGAGTTTCCAGACATTTCCACAGAACCCAAAATAGTAGATCTAGGTACACGTTCCACCAGAGTATTTTCACACTGAACACTTAGTGTCTGAAACATAACCTAAGCCACCATCAGCAGTAACTTGGACCATTGCAATAGCCTTTTATTATGGTTTTCTTGCTTCCATTCCTGCCTCTACAACTCATTTACCACTCAGTGGCTAGAGTTATCATTATAAAAGTTAAATCAAATGATGCTGCTCCCCTGTGTAAAATGTTCCAATGCTTTCACTGCACTTGGAATGGACCCATAATCCAAACTGTGATCTTCAAAGCCCTATAGGATCTGGCCCACACAGACCTCCCTAATCCAACTCATACTAAGTACTCAGGTTCATGATAAGCCTAAACACCAGGCTTTTTTCTATTCCTTGTTTTCACCAAGTGTCTCCCTTCTTTCAAACCTTTGCATCTGCTTTTTCCTCTGACAGGACAACCTGCCCCAAGATTTTTCTGATGAGTATCTTATTCACCTCAGTTCTCTGTCACTTGCTCAAAGAGGACTATTGTCAACAACCAATCTAAAGGAGCTGCTACTCCTAGAAGTCACTATCTCATCTCCCTGTCCTATTTCAGTCACATATTTGTCACTGTCTAAAATGATTGTCTTAAAGTATTCACTTGCCTATTGATTAGCTATCTATTTAGCAAGCCCACTCCTATGATTTGCAATGTCCATTAATGTTTGTTTAAATGTTTAGAAGTTATAAATCTGCTTAATAAAATATATGTTCTTACCTTGATAAAAATAGTTTAGAAATGAAAGGTCAAGTTCAAATTTAGATTTCTGGGATTCCTTGATAATTGTCTACCAGAATATGACAGTGTGGGAGAGGGGGTCAAATCTTGGCCCAGGGCCTCCCCTCTTGTCCTTCTAACTCCCTGGCATTGTCTCACTGATTAAAGAACCTCATGTTCATGTATGAGACACACCAGCCCACTCATCCATGTCCCATTATAGTTCCATCTCCTGACGACTTCTCATACATAGAGGGGAGTACCACAGTGTCAGAATACAGTGTCTTTAAAAGAATGGATCCAGGAGCAGACTCATGCACTCTCCAGAAGTGGGTTCAAGGTGGTCTGGCCAGGGAATTCAAGATGCCAATTATCTGGATTATAGTCTTGAAATTTGGGCAAATGAGCACCTTCCCTAGGCCATTCAGACTCCCTGGTCACTGGGAAGAGATGTACCATATAGGGCCAAAATGTGTTCCTCTTACACATAAGGTCAAGTACAGGGGCCTGCTTTCCTGGATTTCAGAGAGGTATTGCAGTCTAAACCCTACCCATCCCAATCAGAATGCAAGTACCACTGGAGCAAGTCTATTTTTGTTTTTTGTGTTTTCTACACAAAACAGTTCCAGTATATGCTAAATAAATACTTGTTGAATAAATACATAATTGGCACTCAAATGTTTATGAAAATGAATATAATGTTTTAATCTCAAAATATTCTTGCAAATGTCTAAATACTTCTACCCTCATCTTTTTTTAGTGCAATAACTTGAGTATAAGCAGGGAAAAAAAGAGGAGTTCTGGTTCACATACCAGCTGTCAGAAATAAAAAATAAGAATTCAAAACAGTCAGGTATTTAAGAACAGAGGATTAGTTACTGCTGTACACCAAATTGCATTCCACAGAATATAATTTTTTAGTAGACTTAATTTTTTAGAGGAGTTTTAGGTTCACAATTTGAGATAATATAAAATTTTGTGCTCTTCAGGTAACACAGGAGAAAATGAGAAATTTAAGATCTACACCTCTTCACCAACAATGATAGGGAAACCGTATGTCAAAACAGGTCAAGGATAGTAGAACAGATTGTTATCTAGGCTAGTAGGCTAATCCTGGGTCCTCTCTATCAGAGGCCCACTGCTCCTGTTGGAAAACCCAGAATCGACAAAAAGACTGAGGTGCTAGAGGCAATTTGAGATCTGCTACTGGACCTCTCAAAGTCTACCAGATGGTCTCTTTACACTGGGCGAAAACTTTCCCTCAAAGGTAATGGCTATCAAAAAAATAAATAAAAATAAAAATACGTATTTTTTAAAAAATGATAGTTATCAAAGAATAAACCTAGCTTCCCACTGTCATCAAGTTTTTCTAAAAGGAAACAAAAACAAAAAAACAAAAAATTTTTAAAAAATCGCCTCAAATTCAAAAGAATGTCAATGGCCAATCATGCGGCAGAACCCTAGTAATAACAATAATCATGGTTAACATATATTGATTTCAGTTTCTCAAAGCCAGGAACTCTTGCCTTCCCCAGAGCTTTCTCCCTAACCCAAGATACCATCAGCACTCACCTGACCCACAGGAGTAGCCTCTTCCCTTAGGTCTTCCAGTATCACTTTTTATCTTTTTCTCATTGTAACCAGTTAAAATACAAACATACTCATCACCAATAATACTCTATCCTTCTTCAAATGTTTCAGTGCTTCCAAAAAATGTGGAAAAAAAAAATCAGATTCTGTAACATAGTCTAAAAGGCTTTATATAGGGGAACCTGGGTAACTCAGTTGGTTAAGTGGCTCCCTTCAGATCATGGTATCAGAGTCCTGGGATGAAGCCCTGAGGCTCCCTGCTCAGCAGGGAATCTGCTTATTCCTTGCTGTCTGCCCCTCATCCCTGCTTGTGTGCTCTCTCACTCTGCTCTCTCTCAAATAAATAAAATCAATCCTTTAAAAAAAAAAGTAAAAAAATAAAACACTCTATATATTCACCCTTCTACTAATGTCTCCAGCCTCATCACACATCACCCTTCTCTCATCCTCTGGTCTCCAGTCACACTGGCCTGAACTCTGTTCCTCTGCTCCCTGCTGATACAGCACTTTTGCATGTCTTACTCTACATCTGGTGAAACCTCTCCTCTCTCCCCATCTTCCCTTGGCCAACTTCTACTCATTTATGAGATCTATCTCTAAAGCTACCTTCAAGGAAATTTTCCTGATCTTTTAGACTGACAAATTAATTCAAAGTTACAAAGCTGTATTGCTTTATTTCATAGCCCTTATCACAGTTAAAATTGCATACATATTTTTGTGATTATTTAATTCACTGTCTTCCCAATTAAGTTCACAAATTCCTCAACTCATAGGCTCTGTGAAGGAAGAATGTGTGTTTGACCTCACTCTTCTATTCCTAGAAGTTAAATCCATTCTTGAGTGAGTGACATCAGCAACATAGCTCAACAAGATGCCCCTTATTATATCCTTCCTCAACAACAACTTGGTATTTATCCACAGCAGTATCTTTATGGGAGCTGTAGAATCCAGCTTGTGGGAGCTGTAGAATGTAGCACCATTTGCCAAGGGACCCAAGAGGATGAATAGACATGCAGACCTTGGTCCTGGCTGTGGACTCTGCAGTGGCCTGTGAACTAGCTTCAGCCCCTCTCAGCCATGGTCCAGGAGCCCATGGAGAACACTCACTTACACAATCATCCAAGGAAGAGAGAGTTTTGTGGAAGTTCAGGTTTCCACAGAGAAGTTTCAGCAAGCTGTTGGAGAATAAATAAATAAATACATACATACATACATAAGTTTGGATGCATTGGAAGAGTAAGAGAAAAAATTTGACTTTACTCATATCATGCAACCCTCAAGGAGGTACATAACTCTTTGCCAAACAACACCTTCTAGACCTGTGATTTCTCCCACAAAGGAAAGTGAGAACATGTAAGAACCTAGATTCCCCAGCTGTATGGTAAGTCATCACAGAGTTCATTTCTCTCTTGCCCCATTCAGATAGCTGAGTCCTGAGCTACATGAATATATATATGTGTGTATATATATACACATATATATATGTATACACACACACACACACTTATATCAGAGAAAGTACACTGTAAACCAAAAACTGTAACAAGAAACAATAAAGGTAATTTTATAATGATAAAGAAGTCAATTCATCAGGAAGATATAACTATTATTATTTGTTTAACATAGTTGGGTATTCTGATGTTGCATGCACGTATACTAAAAGATCTGAAGGGAAAAAAGTCAGTGCAGTAATAGTAGAGGGCCTCTGTACCCCATTTTCCATAATAGAAACATCACCCAGACAGAAAAACATTAAGGAAACTTTAGACTTGAACTATACTTTAAACTGAATGGACCTTAGAGACATATACAGAATCTTGCAGCCAACAGCAGCAGAATACTCATATTCTCAAGTGCCCATGGAAAATTCTTCAGGATAGAGCATATGATAGGTCGCAAAACAAGTCTCAGCAAATCTAAGACTGAAATCATACAAAGTATCTTTTTCAACCATAATTATTATGAAACTAGAAATTAGTAACAGGAAGAAATTTGGAAAATTCACAAGTGTGTGGAAATTAAACAACACACTCCTTAACAACCAATGAGTCAAAGAAGAAATCAAAGAAATTTTTTTTTTTTAAATCTTAAAACAAATGAAAATGGAAACAACAGGGTCACCTGGGTGGCTCAGTGGGTTAAGCCTCTACCTTCGGCTCAGGTCATGGTCTCAGGGTCTTGGAGTCAAGCCTTGCATCGGGCTCTCTGCTCAGCAGGGAGCCTGCTTCCCTCACTCCCTCTGCCTGCCTCTCTGCCTACTTGTGATTTCTCTTTCTTTCTCTCTATCAAATAAATAAACAAACAAATAATCTTAAAAAAAAAAGAAAGAAAATGGAAACAACACACCAAAATATAGGAGATGTTGCCAAAGCAGTGTTAACAGGTTTATAACAAATGCCATGTTCAAGAAACAACAACAACAACAAAAAAGTGAAACAGCTTAACCTTACACTTCATGGAACTAGGAAGAAAAAGTCCAAAGTTAGTATAGGAAAGAAAATAACAAAGATTAGAGCACAAATAAATAAAAGAGAGTCTAAGAAAGGTAATAGAAAAGATCAATGATACTAAGAATTAATTTTTAAGAAGATAAACAAAGCTGACAAATCCTTAGCTAGACTAACCAAGAGGGAAAAAAAAAAGTGAGAAGACTCAAGTAAAACCAGAAAGTAAGGAGGAGACATTGCAACTAATACCAATGAAATACAAAGGACCATAAGAGACTACTATGAACAAGTATATGCCAACAAATTTGAAAACCTAGAACAAAAGGATAAATATCTATTAACATACAACCTACCATGACTAAATCTTGAAGAAATAGAAAATATGAACAGCAAGTAACAAGTAAGAAAATTGAATCAGGAATCAAAAACCTCCCAATAAAGAAAAACTCAGGACAAGATGGCCTGCCTAATGAATTCTGCCAAATATTTAAATTTACACCAACTCTTCTCAAACTCTTCTAAAAAATTGAAAAAGAGGAAATACTCCCTCATCTCACTGTATGAAGCTAGTGTTACCCAAAGGCTAGTGTTACCAAACTCAAATAAGGAGCTTACAAGAAAACTATTGGTTAACAAGCCTAATGAATATGGATGCAAAAATTATTATCAAGTCAAATTCAACAATATGTTAAAAAGATCATATACTTTGATCAAGTGGCATCGATTCCAAGGATACAAGGAAGGCTCAATACATGCAAGTCAATAAATGTGATACATCATATTAATAGGAAAAAATGAAAATCATATGATCATGTCAATAGATGCAGAAAAATCATTTGACAAAATTCCATATTCCTTCATGATAAAAACTCTCAATAAAGTGAGTATAAAAGGAACATACCTCAACATAATTAAGGAACATATATGACAAGCTCACAGCCAACATCATACTCAAAAGTAAAAGGTTCAAAGTTTTCCTCTAAGGTTAGGAACAAGACAAGGATGCCCATTCTCATATTTAACTTGTAATGAAAGTTCTCTCCAGAATAAATTTAACTGAGAAGGTTACACCTGTAAGAATGGCTATTATCAAAATGACAAGTAATAACAAATGTTGGTGAGGAGGTACAGAAAGGGCCTTGTGACAATGTAGGTTGGTATAGCCACTAATGAAAACAGTATGGAGTTTCCTCAAAAAATTAAAACTAGAACTATCATATGATCCAAAAATCCCACTTCTGTATAAATAACTGAAGAAGGCAAAATCACTCTCTGAAAGAGATATTTTATTCCCATGTTCATTGCAGTATTATCACAAAAGTCAAGATATGGAATCAACCTATGTCCATTTATGAATGGATCAATGGATAAAGTATATATGGTGTGTATACAATGAAATACTATTTGACATGAGAAAGAAGGAAATCCTGCTGTTTGCTCCAACCTGGACAGAACTTGGGGGCATAATTATGCTAAATGGAATAAGTCAGACAGAAAAAGACAAATACTGTGTATCACTTGGATGTGGAATCTTAAAAAAAAAAACAAACTCACAGGAATAGAGTAGAATTTTGTTTACCAGGGACTGGGGATTGGGGAAAATGGTACATATTGGTCAAATGGTACAAACTTTCAGTTCTAAGATGAGTAAATTTAGGGCACCTGGCTGGGACACTTGGTTAAGTATCTAATTTGGCTCAGGTCATGATCTCAGGGTCTTGGGATCAGGCCCCTTGTGCGGTCTTGTTCTCAGTGGGGAGTCTGCCCTCTTTCTCAGCCCTTCCCCCACTTGTGCTCACTCTCTCTCTCTCAAATACATAAATAATTTTTTTAAAAATATGAATAACTTCTGAGGATGTAGTATGCAGCATGCTGATTATAGTTAATAGTGTCCTATATATTTGAAACTTGTCAAGGGAGGAGATCCAAAATGTTTTCACTACAAAAATGGAATGGTAATTATGTGAAGTGTCAACTAACTTACTGGAGTAATCATTTTGCAACATGTAAGTGTATACCTTAAACTTACACAATGCTGTATGTCAACTATATCTCAATAAAACTGGAAAAAAATTCCTCCTACACATTTGGTGCTCCATCAATATTTCTTGACTAAGGGAATTGAATGAACATATTTGTTCTGAATGTGCTCTGAATTATTCATGTTATAGATGAGAAAACTAAAACTTAAGAAGTTACACAATTTTCCCAACGTCATATATTTAGTAAATAGATGTTGGAGCCAGGAACCAAGCCCAGGTTTTCTGACTCAGAGGTTCTACATGCTCAAAAATACTATGTCTGTAAAAATTGGCTTTGCCTTGTTCCCCATATCATGCTGCTTTTTTTCTTCCATAGCATTGTCTCATGTGCAGATAATGTTTCAGGAAAAATAAAAATATTCATAAATTATCCCAACACTATTTTCAAATGGTTAAATGAGATAATTCTTTCAAAAACATTTTTACTTTTTGTGAGATAGAAAAGACACTCAAAAACATATTTCTTTATCAACAGGTAAATTGAAAAATAATGTCAGATACCCATCGTGTTATACTAAATTATTCCCTTTCCTTTCCGAAAGCAAATGGTATTATCAACTTCGTGCCACACAAGTTTTATACCACTCTGCCCCATGGTATGAAATTAACCTTTACCTGACATTTGTAGGTAATCATTTTGGGAGCCATCCAATAAATCATTTAATAAAATGAAAATTGAAGGGATGCCTGGGTGGCTCAGTTGGTTAAGCGGCTGCCTTCGGCTCGGGTCATGATCCCAGGGTCCTGGGATCGAGTCCTACATGGGGCTCCTTGCTCAGCAGGGAGCCTGCTTCTCACTCTGCCTCTGCCTGCCTCTCTGTCTGCCTGTGCTCACTCTCTCGGACAAATAAATAAATAAAATCTTTAAAAAAAAAAATGAAAATTGAGTAACTTTTCAGAAAGAACGTATGCTTGTTTTAAGTACTTCTAAATGGAGGCAATTGTACTCAACAACAAAAATAGCTCTTTGTATCACCAAACACAAATGAGTGGATTGGCCTTCCACAAAGGCAGCCAGGAAGTACCTGGCCATGAACCAGAATGGGCCTCTTAATAATATCCTCAAACAAGACAACTATGCCTGTGGGCTTTTCTTCCCTGCTGTCTTCATCCGTGGTCACGGAGCTTTTGCAATTGATTGAAAAAGCAGATTACGTTTGCAAGGAAATTGCATCACTGTGTGAGATAAAAACTAATATCTTAAACTCCTTATCATTTAGCTTAAAAGAACACTTATCTTTGGGAGAGAGAAGTTGATACCTTTTTCATAAAATGGAAATGATGGAAAGTCACCTTGAAGATAATTTTGGTTTTGCAAAGTATCACTTGACTGCCTCCCTTAGTTACACCAATATTATGTTCTTGAGGACCTTAGCAAATCTGCTTCATTCTGTGATATTCCAAGTTGGTTTCTCAGAACTAATGGACTAATATGCCTAACGAGGCTAGAACCTTTTGGAGGAAAAGGACTCATACCTGAAATCCTGATCTTTGAGATCTAAAGTTAGGAAATCTAGAGCAGTAGTCCAGAATATCTTCAACCAAGTTCCAAAAGTACCACAAAGAAATACAATTACCTTGAAATATAAGACTTCCAAGCAACCCTGCTTTAATACAAGAGTCTATGAGATTGTAAAGCAAAATAAATTTAAGAAGGAAAAAGGGGCTTATAGCTGCTACTTCCTCTGAAATATTTCCTTTATTATTTAAGTAAAAAGATTTGCCATTTCACTTCACATGAGGATCTGAGCACACACACAGCAAAAGCCATCCCAGCATTTTAAATAATAATTGGCTTGAGAGACTAATGCAATCAATGTATCTAACAGCATTTAAAAATACAGAATAAGGAACTTAGGAGTTCCCTTTAACAACAATGAAATCAGGATAGTCATTGCTCATAAAGGCTAGCCATTTGTTTGCATTCCATAAAATAAGGAAATTTTGCATCTCTAGGAAGTGTATACATACAGATCAGTGGCTCTCAATTAGTGGCAATTTTGCTTCCTCCCAGGAGATATGTGGCGATGCTGGAAGACATGGTTATTTGTCACAACTGGGTGTTGCTATTGGCATCTAGTGGGTAGAGGCCAGGGATGCTGTCAAATGTTCTACAATGCAGAGGTCCGCTTCTCACAACAAATAATTATCTGTCCAAAATGTCAGTAGTACTGAGGTTCAAAAACCCTGATATAGGTAAAAACAATCATCTTAAATCCACAGAAAACCAGAGACCTCATTACAAATTCCAAACAAGTCAGTGAATTTGAAAACTGGCAAAGACATTGGCATCTTTCCATTTTCAGACACCTGATTCATTTCTTCACCCCCAAGAACATATTCTTGGGGGCCACTGAACAGAAACTCTTCAGTTATTCCTTCTAGTATAATCCCAAGTTCACATTGGCATTCTGGAGGATGATAGGACAGGCTTTGAGAATTTTGCCTATATTTAAACAGACAAGCAATGTTTCTATACAGTGCATTGTAGGGAATTTTATGTACTTGGCAATTTGGTAAAAGAGACTCAACAACCAAACAAAACTTCCATAAAGAAATCCAGGATTGTTATATAATATATAGAAGCAGCTTTGAGCCTCTTAAAATAAGTTGTCCTCTAATTTATAATTTAGTATTAAGACTGAATTCTGGTCAAACAGAACAAGTTTTGAGTCCCAGCTCCATTTTAAAACTGTTTTATTGTGGAACCCAGATTCATGTATTTCACTAAAAAATAAAGTTGTGCTTCTCTCAGAGACTTATTATGAAAGTGAAATGGTACATATCAAAATACTTAGGACATTAGGACACCTGGGTGGCTCAGTGGGTTAAAGCCTCTGACTTTGGATCAGGTCTTGATCCCAGGGTCCCGCATCAGGTTCTCTGCTCAGCAGAGAGTCTGCTTCCCCCTCTCTCTCTCTCTGCCTGCCTCTCTGCCTACTTGTGATCTCTGTCAAATTAAAAAATATATATATTTAGGATATCAAACAGCTTGACACTCAATAATGTAAGTAATAGTAACATTGTTCCAAAATAACCTAGGAAAATGTCATAAGATGAAATTTTGTTGATAGAATTCTGGGAATTTTCTATGTGAAAGTGTCTCTTTTTTTGGAAAGTTTAACTTATAATAAGAGATCAATTTAAACCAGTAAGATACTGAGAGACATGGAAAAGCTTATGTATCACTTCATGATGATTCTAAATCAGCATATTTTGTTAATGTCAATATGAAGAAGAGATTTTGTCACATAGAATGGAGTCATGATCACATAGGTTTTCCATAGTTATATTATTACAGAACCTCAATTATTAGATAGCCAATTTCAGTATTTCAAAATATCATCTAAAGCAATTAATTTAAATGTAAAAGATAATGAAGATATGAAAAATTACATAGTTTCTGTTAATCACAAATGTATGCATTTAAACAAAACATAATAGAACAAAGCAAAAATAAAATTATTGGCCATTCTAACTGGTGTAAGGTGCTATCTCAATGTGGTTTTAATTTGAATCTCCTTGATGGCTAGTGATGATGAACATTTTTTCATGTGCCTGATAGCCATTTGTATGTCTTCATTGGAGAAGTGTCTGTTCATGCCTTCTGCCCATTTTTTGACATGATTATCTGTTTTGTGTGTGTTGAGTTTGAGAAGTTCTTTATAGATCCTGGATATCAGCCTTTGCCTCTTTAATGTAAGCCATATATAATTTAAAGGTGAATAACTGAATGAGTTCTAAACTTCTCATTGACAACTTCTTGGGGAACATACCCACCTACTCCAATAGGGAGCATAGTACCTACTCAGTAATCCCAAAATGCCTACCCCAGGGTATCTATTCATGTTATAAAATTAGTAGCATTTGATTGATAATCTTTCCAGCTTGAAAACAACCTCACACTTTGTCTAGTTATGTACCAATGGACCAACATGCGCACACAGTTTATTGTTCCAAGTGGATATCTAAACCTACAGCCTTCAAGTGATTTACACTTACTTTCCCATACCCACTCTGTTACGTGTGTTGTGATCTTGAAATTAGAAATACGATTTTAGCCTTGTTTTCCCTCTGGGACACTAATGAAAGAATTACATAGAAGCTATACAAGAAGAAAAGAAGCTCTGTGATGCAGTTTCCATAATACGCTGTTTATGCCGCAATACCCCACTGTCACTAAGCAAAAACTCACATGCTTTAAAAAGCAGTGCTTTTTGTGGTGTGCCTGGATGGCTCAGTTGGTTTAGCATCCACCTCTTGCTTTTGGCTCAGGTCATGATCCCATGGGTTGTGGGGTTGTGGGATCAAGCTTCACTTCTCCAGCCCCTGCTTCAGTGCCCCAGGGGTCTCTGTGCTCAGTTGGAAGTCTCCTTGAGGATTAGGTCCCTCTGCCCCTCCACACACTCATGAGCACTCTCGCTCTAAAATAAATAAATCTTAAATATATATAAATATAAATAAATATAAAGCAGTGTCTTTTGTGAGATCTTAGAAAGCTTGAGGATTTCCACAGAGTCCATCAAAATTAAAGAGCTACAAAAACAGGAATAAGGAAGTGATAGAAATTCAAGCTAATGAAACAAGTCAAATAGGTAAAAAAAAAAATGTTAACTATATTTAATACTACTAAATGAGCTCAAAATATCAACATTTACATTCATTCATTTTCTAGACATCTCTAGAATGAGAATATAGAGAGTGTAGAATGATTTACTTCACAAACTTCCAATTTCCTTTCAAATAGCTCCAAGAGGCTTTTAAATTTATCTTACTATGTGGGAATTTACTTCAGCAAATTACTTAATATACTTGCTTAAATACAGTTTTAAATATAGGGAGTATTAGTTGACAGTTGGAAAATTACACTATACACAGAATAATTTTATTTTAATTATATGGTTAGATAGGATATGTGTTATTTTATCCATTGTTCATCTCTTTCTTTTGGAAGCTTCCTCTTCTCTGTCCCATGCAATTTTGGGAACAGAGTCTGAGAACCATTAGGATAGCATAAATAGAGAGCTTCATGGGGACTACCTTTGCCTTCACATGGAGAAAGTATACCTGAGAAAGGAAGACAATATAAAAGAAATGAGATCTCAATGATTAAAAAGTGCAGGTAGTAAATTCCTAACCATTCCTAAAAAGGATTTGGGTGTTTATATTAACAGTAATGAGAAGCCATGAAGCCACTGAAGAAAATCAATCAGGAGACAAGAAAGGTCATGTTTGGGCACCTGGGTGGCTCAGCCTCTGCCTTCAGCTCAGGTCATGATCTCAGCATCCTGAGATCAAGCCCCTCATCAGGCTCTCTGCTCAGCCCGGAGCCTGCTTCTCCCCCTCTCTCTCTCTGCCTGCCTCTCTGCCTACTTGTGATCTCTGTCAAATAAATAAATAAAATCTTTAAAAAAAAAAAAAAGAATGGTCATGTTTACACACAACAAGATCACTCTGGCTACACTATGAAGCACAGTTTGAAGAGGAAATAGAGTGAGGTGTATGAAGCCATTTCAGAGGTTATTGTTAACATGCAGACAAGAAATCAAGGCACGCCTTTGTGTAAGTCTTCCCTGATAAAGGACTCATCCCCAGAATAATATTACATATTTTAATACCATGTGTTTTTTCTTCATCATAATGATCACTACTGTAAACGTTTAATTGCTGTACTATAATTTATTATCTGCTCCCCCAGTAAACTTTCCCAAAACTACAGAGGTTGCATCAGTTTTATTTACCTCTTTTAACCCCAGTACACTGAAGAATAATTAGTATAGAATTCTGCCCTAATAAAGATTTGTTGAATAAATGAATGAATGGCCACATGAATAAGAATTGACACTAACCTTTATTGACCTTAGAAACATGATTTCAATAGAAATGCAATCTCTGGACATATGATAAATTGAAAGAGATCAAAACAAATACATTGCTGGGCACTCATTTATATCAATAACATACACATCCACAAGCAAAGTCCTTCCCCCACCATGGCTGTCAGTAAAGAAGATTATTTTTATCTTTACTTTTTCCCTCAATATTATAAGAGCATTCTAACAAACAGAAAATTAGCAGAAGGTGCTGGACAGTAAAAGCATGGAAAAGAGATGAATAAGGTATAAGATAAATCCTTTGGCTACTAAGTAAAAAAGCTGCCCTCAAACCAACTTCATCTCAGTGTGAAGATCCTAAATCAAGTATGAATATGGTATAATTACTAATTTGATGGATTTTCCTACATTTTCACTCACCCTCCAGTAAATAAGCTTAACAATATAGAAAAAGAATTCCTTTACAGATAAGTACAGCTCTAATTGAATTTTTGAGCCCCTCTCCCCAACACTGCAAAGAAAAAGTATTGTTTACGGTGCTAAAGCTCTAAAGACAAATGACTAAACTTCATGAAGGTCTAAACCCAATCTCAGTTCTTCTTTTTGATGCACGACCGTAGGCCCATAAGTTTTTTGCTGCATTTATAATGAACCTCTCCCACTGGTTTAGCCAGATAAGGCACATTCTAATTATTTAGTTTCAGGTTCTGAAATCACATTGAGCACAAACCAGCATAGAATCAAATCACATTTTGACTGACTAATGTGTCAAGCAATACTGAGTCATATTTTAGAGGTTATATTTTGTATGCATTATTTAGATTTTCCTAATATGACATCAATAAGTAATTATTGTTTTATATAATTTGAAAATGTGTTTAGATTACAAGAAAATATTCTATCTCTATATTAAGGAAATATACACTATACTCCTGTGTTTCTCTTAATAAATCTGATTCTAGAGGAGGAGGAGTGAAGATGGCAGAGAAGTAGCAGGCTGAGACGACATCGGGTAGCAGGAGATCAGCTAGATAGCTTATCTAACCATTGTGAACACCTACAAATCCAACGGGAAATCGAAGAGAAGAAGAGCAACAATTCTAGAAACAGAAAATCGATCACTTTCTGAAAGGTAGGACCTGCGGAGAAGTGAATCCAAAGCGACAGGAAGATAGACCCCAGGGGGAGGGGCCGGCTCCCGGCAAGCGGTGGAGCAATGGAGCAAAAAATCGGGACTTTAAAAAGTCGGCTCCACTGGGAAACATCGCTCCAGAGGCTAAACCGGGGGGAAACCCAGGCGGGGTCAGCATAACCCCAGGTCTCGCGGGGTCACAGAAGGACTGGGGGTGTCTGAGTGCCACAGAGCTCGCAGGTATTAGAGCAGGGAAGCCGGCTACAGCGACAAAGTGGAGGAGCGGGCTCTAAGCCCGGGGTTACCTTGTGCCGGTCGCAGGCTGGGTAGGCTCGGAGCGCGGCTGGAGGCTACGGAGACGGAAGCGACCCAGTGATTTTCTCTGGCTCCAGCAATTGACTGCTTTCCTCAAGGTGCGACCACAGGCCAGAGAGGCGGGGCGTTTGGGCGCTTTGCTCTGAGAGCGCACTGAGGAGCGGAACCCCAAGCTCTCGGCCCCTGGGGGCCGAGAGATTGGGAGGCCGCCATCTTCATTCCCGTCCTCCGGAACTCTACGGAAAGCGCTCAGGGAACAAAAGCTCCCGGAAGCAAACCCGAGCGGATTACTTAGCCCGGCCCCTGGCAAGGGCGGTGCAATTCTGCCTGCGGCAAAGACACTTGAGAATCACTACAACAGGCCCCTCCCGCAGATCAACAAGAAACCCAACCAAAACCAACTTCAGTCACCAAGAACAGCGGAATTCCACAGCAGGAGAAAACAAATCCTACCTGGACAAAATGACAAGGTGGAAAAACTCACCTCAAAAAAAAGAACAAGAGGCTGTACCAAAGGCTGGAGACCTAATCAATATGGACATTGGTAACATGACAGATCAAGAGTTCAGAATGACAATTCTCAAGGTTCTAGCCGGGCTTGAAAAAGGCATAGAACATATTAGAGAAACCATCTCCGGAGAGATAAAAGCCCTTTCTGGAGAAATAAAAGAACTAAAATCTAACCAAGTTGAAATCAAAAAAGCTATTAATGAGGTGCAATCAAAAATGGAAGCTCTCACTGCCGGGATAAATGAGGCAGAAGAAAGAATTAGTGACATAGAAGATCAAATGACAGAGAATAAAGAAGCTGAGCAAAAGAGAGACAAACAAATACTGGACCACGAGGAGAGAATTCAAGAGATAAGCGACACCATAAGACGACACAACATTAGAATAATTGGGATTCCAGAAGAAGAAGAAAGAGGAGAGCAGAAGGTATATTGGAGACAAATATTGGAGAGAATTTCCCTAATATGGCAAAGGGAACAAACATCAAAATCCAGGAGATGCTAAGAACGCCCCTCAAAATCAATAAAAATAGGTCCACACCTCGTCACCTGATAGTAAAATTTACAAGTCTTAGCGACAAAGAGAAAATCCTGAAAGCAGCCTGGGAAAAGAAGTCGGTAACATACAAGGGTAAAAACATTAGATTGGCAGCGGACCTATCCACAGAGACCTGGCAGGCCAGAAAGAACTGACATGATATATTCAGAGCACTAAATGAGAAAAACATGCAGCCAAGAATACTATACCCGGCTAGGCTATCATTGAAAATAGAAAGAGAGATAAAGAGCTTCCAGGACAAACAAAAGCTGAAAGAATTTGCAAACACCAAACCAGCTCTACAGGAAATATTGAAAGGGGTCCTCTAAGCAAAGAGAGACCCTTAAAGTAGTAGATCAGAAAGAAACAGAGACAATATACAGTAACAGTCACCTTACAGGCAATACAATGGCACTAAATTCATATCTCTCAATAGTTACCCTGAATGTGAATGGGCTAAATGCCCCAATCAAAAGACACAGGGTATCAGAAAGAATAAAAAAACAAAACCCATCAATATGCTGCCTACAAGAAACTCATTTTAGACCCGAAGACACCTCCAAATTTAAAGTGAGGGGGTGGAAAACAATGTACCATGCTAATGGACATCAGAAGAAAGCTGGGGTGGCAATCCTTATATCAGATCAATTAGATTTTAAGCCAAAGACTATAATAAGAGATGAGGAAGGACACTATATCATACTCAAAGGGTCTGTCCGACAAGAAGACCTAACAATCTTAAATATCTATGCCCCTAACATGGGAGCAGCCAACTATATAAACCAATTAATAACAAAATCAAAGAAATACATCGACAGTAATACAATAATAGCAGGGGACTTTAACACTCCCCTCACTGAAATGGACAGATCATCTAAGCAAAAGATCAACAAGGAAATAAAGGCCTTAAATGACACACTAGACCAGATGGACATCACAGATCTATTCAGAACATTCCATCCCAAAGCAACTGAATATGCATTCTTCTCTAGTGCACATGGAACATTCTCCAGAATAGACCACATCCTGGGTCATAAATCAGGTCTCAATCGGTACCAAAAGATTGAGATCATTCCCTGCATATTTTCAGACCACAATGCTCTGAAGCTAGAACTCAATCACAAGAGGAAATTTGGAAAGAACGCAAATACATGGAGACTAAACAGCATCCTTCTAAAAAATGAATGGGTCAACCAGGAAATTAAAGAAGAATTGAAAAAATTCATGGAAACAAATGATAATGAAAACACAACGGTTCAAAATCTGTGGGACACAACAAAGGCAGTCCTGAGAGGAAAAAATATAGCGGTGCAAGCCTTTCTCAAGAAACAAGAAAGGTCTCAAATACACAACCTAACCCTACACCTAAAGGAACTGGAGAGAGAACAACAAAGAAAACCTAAACCCAGCAGGAGAAGAGAAATGATAAAGATCAGAGCAGAAATCAATGAAATAGAAACTAAAAAAACAATAGAACAAATCAACAAAACTAGGAGCTGGTTCTTTGAAAGAATTAATAAGATTGACAAACCCCTGGCCAGACTTATCAAAAAGAAAAGAGAAAGGACGCAAATAAATAAAATCATGAATGAAAGAGGAGAGATCACAACCAACACCAAAAAAATACAAACAATTATAAGAACATACTACGAGCAACTCTACGCCAACAAATTTGACAATCTGGAAGAAATGGATACATTTCTAGAGACGTATAAACTACCACAACTGAACCCGGAAGAAATAGATAACCTGAACAGACCCATAACCAGTAAGGAGATTGAAACAGTCATCAAAAATCTCCAAACAAACAAAAGTCCAGGACCAGATGGCTTCCCAGGGGAATTCTACCAAACATTTAAAGAAGAATTAATTCCTATTATCCTGAAACTGTTCCAAAAAATAGAAATGGAAGGAAAACTTCCAAACTCATTCTATGAGGCCAGCATCACCTTGATCCCAAAACCAGACAAGGATCCCACCAAAAAAGAGAATTACAGACCAATATCTTTGATGAACACAGATGTGAAAATTCTCACCAAAATACTGGCCAATAGGATCCAACAGTACATTAAAAGGATTATTCACCACGACCAAGTGGGATTTATTCCAGGGCTGCAAGGTTGGTTCAACATCCGCAAATCTATCAATGTGATACAATACATTAATAAAAGGAAGAGTAAGAACCAAATGTACTCCCAATAGATGCTGAAAAGCATTTGACAAAGTGCAGCATCCCTTTCTGATTAAAACTCTTCAAAGTGTAGGGATAGAAGGCACATACCTCAATATTATCAAAGCCATCTATGAAAAACCCACCGCAAATATCATTCTCAATGGAGAAAAACTGAAAGCTTTTCCCCTAAGGTCAGGAACACAGCAGGGATGTCCGTTATCAGCACTGCTGTTCAACATAGTACTAGAAGTCCTAGCCTCAGCAATCAGACGACAAAAAGAAATTAAAGGCATCCAAATTGGCAAAGAAGAAGTCAAACTATCACTCTTTGCAGATGATATGATACTATATGTGGAAAACCCAAAAGGCTCCACTCCAAAACTGCTAGAACTTATACAGGAATTCAGTAAAGTATCAGGATATAAAGTCAATGCACAGAAATCAGTCGCATTTCTTTACACTAACAACAAGACAGAAGAAAGAGAAATTGAGGAGTCAGTCCCATTTACAATCGCACCCAAAACCATAAGATACCTAGGAATAAATCTAACCAAAGAGGCAAAGAATCTATACTCAGAAAACTATAAAGTACTCATGAAAGAAATTGAGGAAGACACAAAGAAATGGAAAAATATTCCATGCTCATGGATTGGAAGAACAAATATTGTGAAAATGTCTATTCTACCTAAGGCAATCTACACATTTAATGCAATCCCTATCAAAATCCCATCCATTTTTTTTAAAGAAATAGAACAAATAATCCTAAAATTTATATGGAACCAGAAAAGACCTCGAATAGCCAAAGGAATATTGAAAAAGAAAGCCACAGTCAGTGGCATCACAATTCCAGACTTCAAGTTCTATTACAAAGCTGTCATCATCAAGACAGTATGGTAGTGGCACAAAAACATAGACCAAAAATATAGACCAATGGAACAGAATAGAGAACCCAGAAATAGACCCTCAACTCTATGGTCAACTAATCTTCGACAAAGCTAGGAAAGAATATCCAATGGAAAAAAGACAGCCTCTTCAACAAATGGTGCTGGGAAAATTGGACAGCCACATGCAGAAAAATGAAATTGGACTATTTCCTTACACCACACACAAAAATAGACTCAAAATGGATGAAGGACCTCAATGTGAGAAAGGAATCTATCAAAATCCTTGAGGAGAATGCAGGCAGCAACCTCTTTGACCTCCACCGCAGCAACTTCTTCCTAGGAACATCGCCAAAGGCAACAGAAGCAAGGGCAAAAATGAACTATTGGGATTTCATCAAGATCAAAAGCTTTTGCACAGCAAAGGAAACAGTTAACAAAACCAAAAGACAACTGACAGAATGGGAGAAGATATTTGCAAACGACATTTCAGATAAAGGGCTAGTATCCAAAATCTATAAAGAGCTTATCAAACTCAATACCCAAAGAACAAATAATCCAGTCAAGAAATGGGCAGAGGACATGAACAGACATTTCTGCAAAGAAGACATCCAGATGGCCAACAGACACATGAAAAAATGCTCCACATCACTCGGCATCAGGGAAATACAAATCAAAACCACAATGAGATACCACCTCACACCAGTCAGAATGGCTAAAATGAACAAGTCAAGAAATGACAGATGCTGGCGAGGATGCGGAGAGAGGGGAACCCTCCTACACTGCTGGTGGGAATGCAAGCTGGTGCAACCACTCTGGAAAACAGTGTGGAGGTTCCTCAAAAAACTGAAAATAGAGCTACCCTACGACCCAGCAATTGCACTCCTGGGTATATATCCTAAAGATACAAACGTGGTGCTCCGAAGGGGCACGTGCACCCGAATGTTTATAGCAGCAATGTCCACAATAGCCAAACTGTGGAAAGAGCCTAGATGTCCATCAACAGATGAATGGATAAAGAAGAAGTGGTATATATACACAATGGAATACTATGCAGCCATCAAAAGACATGAAATCTTGCCATTTGTGACGACGTGGATGGAACTAGAGGGTATCATGCTTAGCGAAATAAGTCAATCGGAGAAAGACAACTATCATATGATCTCTTTGAAATGAGGAAGTGAGATGCAAGGCGGGGGGAGGTTTGGGGGGAGGTAGGAAAAGAAAAAACGAAAAGATGGGATTGGGAGGGAGACAAACCATAAAAGACTCAATCTCAAGAAACAGACTGAGGGTTGCTGGGGGGAGGGGGGACGGGAGAGGGTGGTGGGGAAATGGACATTGGGAAGGGTATGTGCTATGATGAGTGCTGTGAAATGTGTAAACCTGGTGATTCACAGACCTGTACCCCTGGGGATAAAAATACATTATATGTTTATTAAAATAAAAAAATTTAAAAATAAAATAAAATAAATCTGATTCTATATAAAATTAACATGACAATTTCTGTTTTCATTTCTCCCTTGGATATGTTTTAATCTATATGAAGTTTCAAAGCAATTGCAACATTAGCTAACAAATGGGATGTGTAGATTGTAAATGCATCATGGGAAATGTATCTAAGGCCAAAATTGCTAAATGTATTATATCTACATGCCCTGCTCAGGTTCAAAATGAATTGGTTTCTGATGTCAGATTAATGTATTTTCAGTGCTTAATGTGATTATTTTTCATTATAATAGAAAAAATATATATCTTAGTTTCATTTTTATTTAGTTGTTAGCTACTTTCTTACAATGGAGTTCTATATTCAGTTAGCAAAAGTCCTTTTGAGCTCTGGATGGAAATTATTTTGGCTGAATTCCTTAAATCAGGAAGATCAATAAGTATTTAAATGGATATGAATTGTGCCTTTGAATAAATGTGCTGGGGAAATTATTTTCTCTCAGAAAATAATTTTTCTTTCCCAGAAAAAAATAGCTAAATAATTTGTATTTGTGTGAAATTTAGGACACTATCTATAGTATGTTATGGCTCAGTAGATCACAAATACATCATATTAAAATCATTTTCCTGGATGAAGAGGAAAAAAGTAATAGTTACCTGATATTTCTAATAAGTATTCATAACAACCTAGAGAGTTTAAGAACAAATGTTGAAATTCTCTGAAGAAAATTTAATTCCCCGAAACCTAACCACATTCTGTTCTTGTTGTCCATGCTCTATGACCACTTAATAGGGGAAATTAATTAGTTTCAATAATGTCTTTGAATATGAACTCAATAAATCCTGTGGAATACAGTCAATTCTTTTCTATGTTCATCCAGCTTCAAAAATCCAGTGTTTATTTAATAAATATCTGAGCTCTTTTTCTTTTTTATACACTGTATTGAGGGTTATACAAAAGAACAACAAATACAAGTAATATCTTTACAGTTCTCTATGGCTAAAGGGTGTTTTACAACATTTCATTTAAAACACAAAATCTCACAGTGAAGTAGATCTCTAGAAAAATACCCAACAGAGTATACTACTTGCCCAAGTTCACATAGACAATGACAGAATGGGGACTCGAGTCTGTGATTTCTTACTATAGTTCCAGTGTGTTTGTCTCATGACCTAAAGAATATGATTAATTTAAAATAAAATGCAAACATATATGGAAAACTTAAGTACCATATTAAGAGGCAAGAGAAATTCTCTACATTAAATTAGGGACATATATAAAAACAATGCCTAACATAAACTGAACTGAGAAAGGGATGTTAGCTCTGAGATGGCCTTCTTAGAAAAAAAAGTAGAGAATTTTAAAACATTTAAGGAATTTTTCTAAATCAACTTTAAAACCTTAATTCCCTCAGAATTTTGGATGGGTACATTTTCTCAGGTGCTTTCATAAAGAAAAAAAAAAAAAAAGAAACTTCTCTGTGACTGAACAAATGAAAAATACTTTACATCAGATGAGACAGAGTGGCACCTTCCAACAGCTATAAACATTTAAAATACCATTCCTTGTGTTCCCATGTAGATGGCAATTCTATAGAAATGATGCATGTTTTCCTGTTTTATTCTTGATTCTTTGTAGTAGTATCAGGTTAATTAATATTTGTTGCCATACACGTTAAAATGGAAACTAGAAATTAAGTTTCCTAAACATTTCCAAATGTACAGTATTTTGAATGTTGTTTAACCAGTATTTGTATACATTCTCTAGTTTTCTTCCTAATGTTAACATTTAATGATAGAGTAATTCTTTAAACATAGGTCAGAAAAAATTAAGTTGCATTTGGTAATCTAATTAATTTGCTACCTTATGATCTAATTCATAGAATGAGGAAATAAAATCTATAGGTATTTTACTGGAGAGCATACGGTGATTACTTTTCTACTTTCAGCCCACAGTCTACTAAAATAATAAGGAATTATAAAAACTGGACTGATGCTATAGAAAATTGCACATTGAGTAATATTGGCCTTTGCTGAGAAAGGAAAAAAAGAAAACACAGATTTTTGTTGAGAGAGAAAACCAAAAACACTTAATGTAAAGAAATCAACATTTTATGTGACTACTTTTTTAGCAGCTTACAAAGAAATCTCAACTAAAGAGGAATTACCTATGAAGTGAATGGGTTGGATAAGCTTAATTCATTCTAAAATTCATTTGAGCTCTAAAATGTAGATTTTACTTTTCAAAATGTTTGGTGCTTTTATTAAAAGGACTATTCTGATTACAAGTAGCAAAACACATTTCAATCTCGTTTAAGGTAAGTAAATAAATAAGCTTGAAAGGGGTGAGCATAAATAACTCGAGTCAAAAATAGGTAAGAAAAAAATTAAGAGGTTAATAAAATAATCCAAAAGATAATGGTAATTGCAACAAGTGAATCAGCAGAGATGGTTGGAAACGGAAAACCAAGAGAGACACTTTTGATGGCAGAAACTTGAAATATTGGATGTTGGAGGTAAAAATGAAAAAAATGCCACGGAAACTTGTTTTTGTTGTTGTTTTATTTGTATAAACAATCAGATAGAAGAGTTCAGGATAGTATGGGACATAAGTTTGAATACTTACACACAGCCCCGTGGAAAATGCAATATATAGTAAGATGGTTAAATCCATAATTTTTCCTTTTAGGGATTTTCCTTCATGAGTTAAAAATGTTTTCCATCCAAGGTCACAAACATTCCCCATGTTTTCTTCTGTTGGTTACACAATTTTATTTTTGCAGTTAAATCTTTAATCCACATGGAGTTTATAAAGTGAAGGGAAAATCATGTAATACAATTTTTAGAAAAAGGATTCTTTCACAGACCAAAGAAAGTTATGTATCATGAATTGAGCACGATGATCTTAAAAAACAAAAGAAATAAAACAATATTTTCAATAGACGCGTATATATAAAATATAGCATATGGTCTGTATTTATGTTAGGGGGCATAAACCATATCATAGATAATTACATGTGGGTGTTGAAAAAGCCAGAGATCACCTAGTAGTTCTGTCTCTGTTTGAAATGAGGATGCTGAAGCTCAAACAAGTTATTAGCTAATATGATATAAGATGTAAGCAAAGCTGAAGCCAGGACCCTGTTTCCCCAGTACCCAAATGAGTATTTCTTGCCCTCTTTCATTTTATTATTATTCAACAGTTAATTTTTCAGCATCTATTATTTGAAAGGTGTGTGTTAGGTTTATAGAGATAGCAGAAAGTCTGATCCCCATGGCCAATGTTCTTAAAATATATTCCAAATACAATAACAGGGAGTATGCACAAGCTACAATATAAGAAAGCACCTAAGGGCCAAGGAAGTGGTTAGATCTAGCTTTTGAGAGAAAAAGAAAGTCGTAGTTAATATTTCTCACCAGGCACTTCACTAAGTTTCTGCGATACAACTTAAAAAAAAAAAGTTATTATGAAACCCACTTTATGAATGAGGACATGTTGAAAGCACACTGAGTGAGGTGTATAAGGTAAAATAGCCGCCAAATGTTCAATAGTGACTCCAAATATTCCATCTCACTGCTCACCCACAAGAGCAAGAGGGATGACAAAATTTTGGAGAGAACATGAGATGTGCAGTAGGACATAAAGTATACAGGGTATTTCCAGTTATGAGAAAGAGAAGGAATATCATGGGCTGAGAAAGAACACTGCAGGTATCAGGTACACTGGGATACTTGCTGGAATGGTGAAGTGTGTGAGTTCGCATTAGAGTAGGATACCTTCTGATGACAGAAGCAGGAGATTCAAACAGACTTTTACCAGCATTTATCTGTCAAGGATACTGAATTTAAAAACGAGAAAAAAAAACAAAAGACACAAAGAGGCAATTGAAATATTTTGCAATCCAGGACAGCAGCCTACACTATAATAACCAGCCAGATTTGTTTAAGGAGTCTTCATCACCAAAAACAACACACCAGATTTGTTTCTTACCAGCTATGAAAAAGAAGTGCCCTCACTTTCACTGTTTGTTTTTACTTACTGGCACCATTTTCAAATATAATTATATTCAATAATATTTTGAACAACTGAAATGTTGATTCTTAATTACCCAAAAGTTTTTGTTTTTCTTTTAGTATGAAATTATTGAGGATTGACTCTGGTTACCAAAAGCATCCCTAAGTAAAATGGAATCACTGGGAGAGCTACCTAAAATCTGACCTGGATTATATATGCTCCAAATGCTTCCCATTGTAACGACACTTGTACAGGTATAAATGGTTAAGAATTCAGCAAATCACTCATGATAAAGATATGGTCATTAACTGACTGCCAGCCCATTTAAAAAACTAAAACATTATTCTTACATAAGAATTCTTAGTCAAAGAATCTTAGAATATGTATGACTTCTTCTTAACCAGGCAGAAAAGAGTATGAGAAAAAGGGACATTTTCCATAAAGACAGTGGATTGGATACTTTTTCTCAAGAGTACCTCCCCTCCCTCCAAAAAACTAGAACACTTACTTTGAACATTTCTTCCAAAATCCATTTCAAGAGACATTTGTGTTAGAATCTAGTAAAAGACCATTAGAATCATATAGAGAACTTGTTCAAACACAAATTCCTATACCCCTCCACAAAATTTGTCATTCTGTGGTCTTGGGTGAGGATCAGAGACTTTGCATTTCTAACAAGTTCTCAGGTAATACCTATGTTCCTAGTCAATGATCACACTTTGAAAACTAGTGGTGTAGTTAAAAATATTTTATTATCAACTAAAAAGTTTACAATAAATAATTTTAAATATTTAGCCTTCTGATAAAAATCCTAAAAGGGAGTGGTTTATGTATTTGATTAGGAAGGCCTATAGGTTTATTCCAAGGTATATTATGGTTCTTGGTGCTATAGTAAATGGAATTGATTCTCTAATAACCTAACCAAAGAGGTAAAGGATCTATACTAAAGGAACTACAGAACACTCATGAATGAAATTGAAGAAGACACAAAAAGATGGAAAAGCATTCCATGCAGATGGATCAAAGAATAAACATTGTTAAAATGTCTATACTGCCTAGAGCAATCTATACTTTCAAAGTCATCCTGATCAAAATTCCACCGGCATTTTTTAAAGTGCTGGAACAAACAATCCTAAAATTTATATGGAACCAGAAAAGAGCCTGAATCGCTAAGGAAATGTTGAAAAAGAAAAACAAAGCTGGGGCATCACGTTGCCTGATTTCAAGCTTTACTACAAAGCTGAGATCACCAAGAAAGCATGGTACTGGCACAAAAACAGACACATAGACCAATAGAACAGAGTAGAGAACCCAGATATGGATCCACGGCTCTATGGTCAAATAATCTTCAACAAAGCAGGAAAAAATATCCAGTGGAAAAAAGACAGTCTCTTCAATAAATGGTGCTGGGAAAATTGGACAGCTATGTATAGAAGAATGAAACTCAACCATTCTCTTACACCATTCACAAAGATAAAATTGAAATGGATGAAAAACCTCAACATGAGGCAGGAATCTATCAAAATCTTAGAGGAGAACATAGGCAGTAACCTCTTTGACATCAGCCACAGCAACTTCTTTCAAGACATGTCTCCAAAGGCAATAGGGAATAAAAGCAAAAATGACTTTGGGGACTTCATCAAGATCAAAAGCTTCTGCACAGCAAAGGAACCAGTCAACAAAGAGGCAACCCACAGAATGGAACAAGATATTTGCAAATGACACTAAAAAGGGCTGATAGCCAAGATCTATAAAGAACTCCTGGAACTCAACACACACAAAACAGATAATCATGTCAAAAAATGGGCAGAAAACATGAACAGACACTTCTCCAAAGAAGACATACAAATGGCTAAGAGACACATGAAGGGCACCTGTGTGGCTCAGTGGGTTAAGCCTCTGCCTGTGGCTCAGGTCATGATCTCAGGGCCCTGGGATCGAGCCCCAACTCGGGCTATCTGCTCAGCAGGGAGCCTGCTTCCTCCTCTCTCTCTGCCTGCCTCTCTGCCTACTTGTGATCTCTGTCTGTCAAATAAATAAAATCTTAAAAAAAAAAAGACACATGAAAAAATGTTCATCATCATTAGCTATCAGGGAGATTCAAATCAAAACCACACTGATATACCACCTTACACCAGTTAGAATGGCAAAAATTGACAAGACAAGAAACAAGTGTTGGAGAGGATGCGGAGAAAGGGGAACCCTCTTATACTGTTGGTGGGAATGCAAGTTGGTGCAGCCACTTTAGAGAACAGTGTGGAGATTCCTTAAGAAATTAAAAATCTAGCTACCCTATGACCCTGCAATTGCACTACTGGATATTTACTCCAAAGATACAGATTTAGTGAAAAGAAGGGCCATCTGTACCCCAATGTTCATAGCAGCAATGGCCACAGTCGCCAAACTGTGGAAAGAGCCAAGATGCCCTTCAACAGACGAATGGATAAAGAAGATATGGTCCATATATACAATGGAGTATTATACCTCCATCAGAAAGGATGAATACGCACTTTTGTATCAACATGAATGGGACTGGAGGAGATTATGCTGAGTGAAATAAGTCAAGCAGAGAGAGTCAATTATCATATCATTTCACTTATTTGTGGAGCATAAGGAATAACATGGAGGACATTAGGAGAAGGAAAGGAAAAGTGAATTGAGGTAAATCGGAGGGGATAGAAAGCATGAGAGACTATGGACTCTGAGGAAAAAAAAATGAGGGTTTTGAAAGGGAGGTGGTTGGGGTGATGGGTAAGCCTGATGGTGGGTATTACAGAGGGCACGTATTACATGGAGCACTGGGTGTGGTGCATAAACAATGAATCTTGGAACACTAAAAAAGTAAAAGAAAAAAAGAAAGCCTATACGACATAATTTAGTAATTCTTTTATAAGGGATTTCTCTGGGCAATTAAGGCAATCATGTGGACATCACTGCCCGGTTTTCAGACTTCTAGACAGACTAGTTGACCAGCACATATGCTACTATGACACCAGGCTACAATGTTTTTGAAAGATTTCCTTGGTAATCTCTATTTAAAATTAACATCAGACAGTTTTCTTATGATTTTCATCTTTTCTTGAAGGCAAAAACATTCTGCTATAATTGAGAGTTAAAGATTATATTGTCTAAATTTTTAAGGCAACACTAGCTTTTAATAAGTATAAAAACCCTACACACAAATGTGAAAATTAACATAAAAAATGATAGTATTTAAAAATCTCTCTTCACACACATACATACACAGACACAGAAAACACCATTTCCAAATCTATTTCCATATTTAATATTGTCCCCTTAAGTTTGAGCAGTCACCTATATTGGTAACTTTTCAATAACAACTTTTCTTCCCAAAAGTAGAAACAGGGATATTGTGTGAGTCAAGTAACTAATGATGGTCCGTGTTAAGCAACATTAGTGACAATGCTTAAATGTCCAAAGATATGCTCTAATAGTTAATCTGATTTTTATCTGGAAACTGAAATACACTGCAAAACAAATAGGGAAGATAAAATAACTAGTAAAATGTGAAGGGACTCATTTAAATTAAATACCAAGAGTCCTATTTTAAATGGAACATTACACATACATCGAAGAATGTGCATTAGTTCTTTCAGTCATATATGCATTTATTTATGCCTTCATTAAGTCAGTGCTGACTGAGTTCCTACTGTGTGTCAAGCACTAGGCAATGGAGATGCAGTACTGAACAAACCCAGACACAGAGCCTGCCCTCATGGATCTTAGAGTCCATTAAGGCATAGAGATGTGAATGAAATAATCAGATTAATGAAATAATTCAAAAAAATCATTTAAAGTAAAGAAACAGGGTGCTGTGAGCACATGTAATGAAAATGACTGGGAGTCAAGGAAAGAAAAATCTTGTGGTGAGATCTGGATTTTTGCAGGGGAGGAAACAGTACACAGGCACCTGGGCTGAGGGACAGGATGCTGGAGTGCTGGAGGACATGAAAGAGGATGGGTAACCCTTGTGATGGGAAGGGAGTACAGAGAGATTGAGAGAGAGATTAAGCACATAAGGCTAGATAAGTCACAATAAGAATTTTATCATGGTAAGTATTTTAATTACCCTAAGAACACTAGAATGTTCCTGGGTCTGTGGTGATGTGGGTAGGACTTAACTGCTCTCTTGTTGCTTTGGCTATATTGGATTAAATAAAAAATATTTTGAATTTCACTTTTTTTCTTTTACTCTTTAATATGACTACTAAAAAATGTTATATGTGGCTTTCATATTTCTCATGGATCATGCCACCCTAGGACTTTATTTTTTTCTATTGTTTTGAGCTAACCATTCAAGAAAAGTCAGTTGGCAAGGTATCAGGACACTCTTTTTTACCACTTTTTTTTATCAGGACACTCTTTTTTTCCAGGTAAGCTTTGAAAAAAAAATCTGACTACTACTAAACCCTGACACATTGCGTATTAAAGATAATGATCAAAGATAAAGGTGTTAAAACGTATAACCTCAAGGAACTTAACATAGCTGTGATAAAAAGCAAGGAAACTTATCATTGCAATTTATAATTTCATAGGCAATACATTCACCTAGTTCATTATGACAATTTGTGAATTTATTGAACAGTACCTAGTCGTGACAGTTAGACTGACATAGAAATAATCATGTCAAAACCTAACTGATTCTTAAACTCCAAAACACCATATGAACTTAGATACTTGGCCCAAAGCAGTAGAAAAACAATGTTCTAGGACAGCACTGTCCATGAGAAATACAATGAGAGCCATATACGAAATTTTAACTTTTGTAGTGGCCACGTTACATGAATTTTATATAAGATGTTTTATTTATACCTATACATCCCAATTCTTATCACTTTAACATGAAATCGATATAAAATTATTAGTGAGATATTTTCTTCCTTTTTTAGTACTTTCTTTACAATACAGTGGGTATTTCATCCCCACAGCACATCTCAGTACAGAGTTGTCCCATGTCAAGTGCTCAGTAGCCACATGTGGCAGATGGCATCTATATTACACACCACAGTTCTAGGAAGGAACAGTTTGACAGTCTTGTTCTGTCTCCATCACTAAGCAACTTGTAACCTTGAAAAAGTCACTTAAATTGTGATATTGATTTTGCTATCTGCAAGATGAACATAGTATCCATTTTATCTGCCTCAATAAATTATATGAATAAAATAATAAATTTTTACAATATTCAATATCAATTTCACACTATATGAAATGGCTTCAATCTTACTTTCATGATTAAATTTTATCCTCCCCAAAATTAATAATAAAAACATAAAGCTCTCAAAAGAGTTACTATTAAAATAATGAATACTACTCTTTTACTGGTACTATCTATACTGTGATGATTTTTGAAAATATACTATGTTATGTTCAGTTTCTCTAAATGAAATTAGAGCTCACACAAATTTCCCATATGAATGGAGTCATGAACCAATATTTCAAAAAGAACATGAACATGAATTTCAATAAATTAAAAATATTTAATGATACTTCTGTATAAATATTGGACATATGCCTTAGCTATTAGTACCATAAATAAGTATTTTCATTACCAGAAAAGAGGACATAGCACAGATGAAGGAAATTATGAATAATAATATACAGAATTTTAATTAATATTAAAATGCTCTGAGTTCAGATCACAATTACATGTAACAAACAATGCTATGGCAGCAACTATAGACTTTAATCTTTATATAACTACTGGAAGGTAAGTGAAGTTTTAGAAAGTGGCAACTTTTTTTTCTTTCAGATATCTTAATACAACCCATTTCATAAGAATTTAATTCTTTGGTTGATTACTGCAGCATAAGCAAAACCTAATATATGGGGTTTGACTTGTTCCCTGTAACTTCAAAGTTCCCTTTGAACTTGGTTCCCAGATTCAAATCTCTGTTTCATACAGACTGCCATACTGGAAGACAGATATAACACCCCACTACAATTTTTCTAAATCTGTTATAAATGTCAAAGTCATTTGAAGAAAATTAAATTTTGCAATGATTCATTATGCTTTGAAAAACATGTTACTGCCTTTAAAAATATCCTCTGTGATAGACTGCTTGAATGTCCCCAGTTACGTGTTTTTCTGTGCATCCACATCTATTCTGCTACATGACTTTGGAACAATAATTGCTAATTAAGTTAAATCTATCCTCTTACTCTTTTTTTATGTACATTTTTATTGTGGTAAAATATATATAACAAAACACTTACCATTATAATCACTTTTAAGTGTGCAGTTCAGTCACATTAAATACATTAACATTGTCGTGAAACCATCACCATCATCCATCTCCAGAACTTTTACTCTGTATCTTTATCAAACTAACTACCCATTCCCCTTTATCTCCATCCCCTGGCAACTACCATTCCATTTTCTGTTTGTATAAATCTGACTACACTAGAAACCTCACCTCACATAAGTCGTATCTTACAATATTTGTCCTTCGATGACTTACTTCATTTCGTATAGCATCGTCAAAGTCCAACGAGTTTGTGTAGGTGTCAAAATTTCCTTCCTTTTAAAACTGAACAATATTCTGGTTTGTGTGTGTGTGCGTGCGTGTGCATATTGTTCATCCCCTTTCATCCATCGATGGACTTAGGTTGCTTCCAACTTTTTTATTGGGAATAACGCTGTTCTAAACATGAACGTGCCAGTATTTCTCTGAGATCCTGCTTTCAATTCTTTTGTATATACACCCAGAAGTGGAATTGCTGTATCATATGATAATTTTATGTTTAATTTTTTGAGAAGAAATTACTATACCATTTTCCACAGTGGGTGCACCATTTACATTCCTGCCAACTATGTACATCCTTGCCAACACTTGCTATTTTCTGCCTTTCTGATGATAGCCAAGCTAATGAATGTGAAAGAGTATCTCAGTGACATTTTGACTTGAATTTATTCCCTTACTCTAGAATCTGATTGGCTTTGTGACTAACCTTGGTCAATGACATATTAGTCCAGCAACTCAAGAACAAGTTTGAAAAATTGCTTGTGCTTGTCTCTTGCCCTCTTCCAAAAACATGTGAAAAACATGTTCAGGCTTGCCTGTTGGAGAGGACTTAAGGAACATAGCTGAACTGTTCAAGTCATCCTGAAAAAAGGCCATCTTAGACTAGGTAGTGGGCAGCTGATCAAACAGTGAGTTAGCCCCGCAAACAGGGACAGAGCTACCAAGCTGACCTGATCTGACTGCAGAGGCATAAGTAACAGCAGCTGAAATCAATCAAGCATAATCAAATCAGCCAAACCCAGAACAAATCAGAGAAATTCCATAGACTTGAGGCTAAATAGATGATTATTTAGGGTTTATTTTGAAGTATTACGGAAAAATATAACACGCACACACACAATCTATTGGGGACATCAAAGAGTAAATTATTGTGTAAAATCTACTGCTAGATAATGAATCGAAGTAGAAGTATTGCTGATAAGACTTTACTAAAAAACAAAAACAAAAATAAAAACAAAAACCAACTAAGTCAATATTGCCAACGTACAGTGAAGCAGACCAGTAAAATGGGGATAGAAAACTATTTGTACACTGTTTTTTTGAGGAAGTACATTCTCCTACCTCCAGCCACTCTGTCAAACCATGGCCAATCTAACTTGCTCACAGTTAGACAGATTTTGTGAAATTCTAATGGGCTAAGCCATTTCTTTTTCATTTTCACCCCATTCCTTGTGACCTGTGATCATCTTATTAATCCTTCTTCAGTTTCATACCTGATCTAATATAGGACCATTTGTGTCCTGTCTGACCTCTGTCAACATTTGAATCAGAACCTGATCTGCAATTATAATTTCCCCTGGTTTCTTCTCATTGTGTTCCTTGGAAATTCAAAGTTTCAGAAAACAGATATGAAACATGACTAAGATATTATGGATGTTAGGCCTACTCCACTATTGAAGATGTCTTCATTTCACTGTGAAAACTCAAATTCCAAGAATTTTAAACACCGTAATAACAAACAATTATAGTTTTTCCCCATTTGGTTTCTCTCTCTACTATACTTTGGACAGTATTCTCACAGTTGTCATTATCATCATTATTTTCATTACTCATCAAATGAGCCGTGTTGCATGCTCAAGTAGAAGCCAAGAGAACTTGGTGCCAAATTTTTGTTCTGTGATCAGTTTGAAATGGCTTACTGCTAATGGTCCTGACTGAGAGAGATTAACAACGTCTTAAGGCAAAATGCTATTTATTAATCTACTCTAAAAAAAGAAAAGAAAAGAAAAGCCCTATTCCCATAGAAATCTGTTATTTTTGACTCAGCATATCCTTTTATTTAGCTTTTTAGCCTAACAACATTATTTTCAAAATAGACACCCTTTCCCAGCAATGTCAGAGTATTCAGATACCACAGGGACTTTATTAAATGCATTTAACTGAGGTGAGCATGCCAAGGGAACACTTTGTTTCATAATGAAAAAAAAAAAAATCAAAACCAATTTCCCAATTTCCAAGGTCCCAATTTCCCTGTAAGTATATCATTTGAAAGGTAAGTTTTCGGTTGTTATAAAATAGTCCAAGAAATTTATCGAAGCCATTCTTTGACATAAGAAAAATTGGATTTATCTTATTTATCTTAATTCACGTAGCAAGAATTTTTAACCAGGGAAACACAGGCTACCAAAGGGACCATGGACAGTATTCAGGAGGTTTGTGAACATGTATGAATAAAATGATATCCTTGCTTTCCCACCAACCTGATTTAGCCTTTATTTCAATTATGAATGGAGACAACATTTGCCAGTATTGTTAGCAGAATCTGTGGTTTTATCATCCGCAGAAATCAAGATATTTTTAATACTATATTAAAGTTGTTGCAAATAGTTCAAAACTGCATTTATGTTCACCACTACATCAAAATTATATTAATAATTAGGTAATAATAGATCTTATTGTTAAACGTATCAAAGAAGTGTATATATTACAATTCACAAGTTTGGTTTTATTATATCTTGAGAATTACATTTAAACATAATAGGTTTCTTTTTGTATTTAAATTATATTTAAACATATAGAGAATGATTTTTATAATTACATTTAAACATATTAGGTTTCCTCTAGTCTTGGGTATCTCGCTTTCACTGTTCAAGAAAAGGGGCTATTGGTTTCACCAGGTGCCTCAAGAGATATGTGGTACAAAAATGCTAAAGAACATTTGCTGACCAGAAAGATATTTTCTGGCATAAAATGCTTGTTGGACTTCTTAAGACAGACAAGAATAACATTACATTTAGAAAAATGAAATTTGATGAGTCACTGACTAAAAACTTTGTGTGGGCAGCTCTATGAAAAACTAAAATAAGCATCTCTGAAGCAGTTCTCCTTTTCTCTCCGAGCACAATGCCCTTATTCTGGCTGTGCTCAGGTTACCCAGGATCTGCTCCGATAGCGAGTACTTCCCCCTCCTTTCCTGGCAATTCTCAAATGTTGAGACTTTTTTCCAGTACTCTGTCAAAACGAGCTCGTTGTTATAAGTATAAAGAACTGAGAAGTATATTAATGTTCAATATTAATAGAAAATAATTTGCATTTAACAAGCTTTATGGAGACAGTGTCTCAACTGATAATGGAAAATTCTTAAATGTCAGGAAAAGAGAGAAGACACCATTTATAATCAGTAGTTCATAAGCTCAACCTTCTCTATTTACCTGCACTTTCAAAAACTCCACAAAAGTTCAAATTCACAAATGTTTAGTCAAATTCTCAGGTTTGAGTTACACTAGGGAAATGAATCCTACTTTTTTGCTGAATTAAAAAATAATGAAAATCACAGTAAAGATTTTTTTTTTTTTTTATCACACCCATGTGCGTCCTTCTGAAAGCAGACATGTTTGGACGAGTATTCCAAAACCCTGATGTTTTGGAACTCTGGAGGTCTGTGTCTTCAAAATTCAATATGTATGTGTCTTCAATCCAATTAAGTTGGTCCTAATTCATGCCCCCTTCTTAGATCTTGCTATTTGAATTAACATATATTCATTTCTGGTGAAACTAGCTACATGTAATATAAACTATCACAAGATAACAAATGATTCAGCCAAGTTTTCTCTCTCTCTCTCCTTCCCTTCCTCCCTCCCTGTCCTCCTATAATCCAGGGTAACCAGTTGATGGGTAGAGGAAAATTTTAAGACACAAATTTTTAAGTTGAAATCAGATAGTTTAAAAAAAAAAAAAGTTGTATTCACAGCTCTCTGCCAACCCCAAGGGAAATGTACTAACTGAGGATCACATTGAAATGGAGGTGGATTCAGACACTTCCTGATTTATTATATTTAACTCCCTTTAGACCCAAAGCAAGAACACAGGGAGTCCACCTCCATTTCATAGTCTGTTAGCACATTTCACAAAGAAGGGGAAAGATGATTGAATAGTTAGAATTTGTAGCAATTCTAATTATGTGGAATGCTGAAATAAGATTAGCAACCATTTTAATGCTGCAAAGAACACAACATCCTCAGAAACAGAGTTAAGAAAAGTCTTGGCACCAGAGATTCAAAAGTGTAGGTCTCTTCCCAACTAGTTTATTATAATAAGATGTAAATTTAGTACATAGTACAGAGCAAACTTAAAAATGGTTGACTCTCTTTTGCAAGAGAATATATCTTTGACTTTTCTGCAAATTAAGAATTTCGAGGGCAAAAAACAAGCACCACTACAGTATGAGAATCATATATATTCTGATGTCCTCAGCAATCAAGAACTGCAATGTCATCTGTAGGATGAATGTTTCATTATTCCATCTGGTCATATCCAGGGCCCCTCTGTTTACAGTCCACATCACTGCAAAGTTTCCCATACATCTATGATCAACATAACATCAAGAAGATGCATTAGATAGATATAAACATCTTCGCAGATAAATGAATGCCAGTGTGAACTTTACTATCTTTAAAAAATACAAATTAATATGACTTACTCCTATGAAGAAAAAAAAATATTCAACTCACTTGGCTCTTTCATATAGTTGCTGTTCTTACCCTCCCCAAATATCTTTTGGCTGCCAAGTTGTATTTCTGTAAAAGCTTTTAGACTACTTAAATGAAATTACACTTAAAGCTACTTGCAAGGTCAGAGAACAGGTCCTCAGATCTTGACAAAATCTCTGCCATTTGTTCAATTAACTCACTGATGATCTGAGAATAAATCTGGTATTAGAGAGAGAAAGTTACATAATGTCCATGTATGTGACAAGCAGCTAAACAGTATTAGCTCTCTTTGAGAGCCCAGAGAGCCCCAAAGCCATAATGAAATATAATCCCCTACCTGGGGATGGGGTGGAGATAGGCAGAGGTGGCAGTTAAACAAGTCAATAAAATTGTTTGGTTAGTGGAATCTGTAGGTCAAAATTAGGGTCAGGACTGAGATGGAGTTCTTCCCTAAATTTCGCACCTTGATTACCTTGCGTTCTATATCTAGACCCAGTTTAAGAAGACAGATCATCTCAGGATGCCTGGGTGGCTCAGTTGGTTGAGCCGCTGCCTTCGGCTCAGGTCATGATCCCAGGGTCCTGGGATCGAGTCCCACATCGGGCTCCTTGCTCAGCGGGGAGCCTGCTTCTCTCGCTGCCTCTGCCTGCCTCTCTGCCTGCTTGTGTGTACTCTCTCTCTGACAAATAAATAAATAAAATCTTTAAAAAAAAAAAAAAAGAAGACAGATCATCTCAATCACATATGATATTATGATACCTAGAATATAAAAAGGCAGTATTTTCCTAAGTATGGTTTATAGCCCTAATTCAGAAGTACCTGGAAAGCCTGATAAAACTGGGATTTTTTTTTTAATACCCATCCTTTACCTACTGAGATAGATGCTCAGAGAATGAAGTCTGATAATCTTCATTTAAAATCACTTGGGGGTGATTCTGATGCATTCTAAAGTAGGTCCTCATATGCAGAAGAACAAAGTTGGACCCCTAACTACTACACCATACATGAAAAATCAACTAAAAATTAACTTGAATGTGAGACCTGAAACCATATATTTCCTAGAAGAAAACAGGGGCTAAACAAGCTCCTTAACATACATTTTGATGATGATAATTTTGGATCTGACACCAAAACCAAAGGCAACAAAAGCAAAAATCAGTAAAAAAGGACTACATCTAACTAAAATGCTTCTACACAGCAAAGAAAAGCATCAACAAAATGAAAATAAACCTATTGGAACAGAAGAAAATATCTGTCAATCATATATCTGATAAGCAGATATATCTTAAATATATATAAAGAATTCATACAACCCAGCAGCAAAAAAGCATAATAATACAAAAACAAATGTACAAACAGAAAAAGAGATGAACAAAAAAACAGACCCTTAAATATAGAGAACAAAATGGTGATTGCCAGACAGGAGGTTGGGGGGGATGAGGGAAATAGATAAAGAGCAGGGTGTATTTATCTTGATGAGCACTGAGCAATGTATAGAATTGTTGAATCATTATATGGTACACCTGAAACTAATGTACCATGTTATATTAATTATACTTGAATAAAAATAAGTAATTAATTAAAATGAATTAAAAATGAAGAGAGGAATTGAGTGGACATTTTCCCAAAGAAGACACACAGATGGCCAATAGGTGGGTGAAAAGTTGCTCAACATCACTAAGCATGAGGGAAATGCAAATCAAAACCACAATGATACATTACCTTACACTTGTTACAAAGGCTATCATCCAAAAAGATAAAAAATAACAAATGTCAGTGATGATGTGGAGAAAAGGGAAACCTTGTGCACTACAGGTGAATGCAAATTGGTGTAGACATTATGGAAAACAGTACAGAGGTTTCTCAAAAAATTAAAAATAGAACTACCATACGATGCAGTAATTCCACTTCTCTTCTGGGTATATATACAAAGAAAATGAAAACATAATGTCAAAAAGATTTCTGCTTTCCCATGTTCATCATGGTATTATTCACAATAGCTAAGTTATGGAAATTACCTAAATGTCTGTCAATGGATGAATGGATAAAGAAGATAAACACACATGCGCATATGCACAATTTAATGTTATTCAGCTATGAGAAAGAAGGAAAGTGCCATTTGCAACAACATGGATAGATCTTAGAGGCATTATGCTAAGTGAAATAAACCAAAGAAAGACAAATACTGCATGGTATCACTTATATGTGGAATTCTTTTTAAGTCAAACTCACAGAGTACAAAATTGGTTGCCAGGGCCTAGGAAGTGGGGAACTAGGGAGAAGTTGGCACAAATTCTCAGCTATAAGATGAATAAATTCTGATTATTTAATGTAAAAATGTGATAACTATAGTTAACAGTACTGTATAACTGAAATTTGCTGTAAGATTAGAACTTAAATAGTCTCACCCAAAAAAACATAAAATAAAGTAAATCCTCAAGTTTTTGCTGTACAACTGGATGACCAATTGAATAAACAGAAGGAAGTGAGATCTAGGCAGTGGTATGGGAGTTCTCTTATACTCTGTGACATTTCCTTGAACTAAAAGTAAAATAAGGCAGAAAAACAAAGAATATCTGCACATGAATTTACTAATTTACTAATTCATATAATTTACCATGTTGCTTTTCCTAATATAATATAGTCTAACAACTTCAAATAATTTTATGTAGATATATTAAATTTAATCCTAAATCCAGTAATACTATTTTGTGCTAGATAATAGCAAATACTGCTATTTGCTCAGGTAGTTAAATTAATAATTAATAATAATAATTAATAATTAATAATAACTGAACTTCTTAACTTGAATTTATTGTGTTTTGGTCCCCAATATCTTACAAGCCTGTTCATCTAGAATGTTACTAAATTAGCACAATACATACTCTTAAAAACTTAAAGGATCTTATGAGGAATCATTTATTTCCTGAAAAAAAGGTCACAAAATAGAATATTTTGAATAATATAAACAAGTTTCATATTATTCCATAGAAAGTACTGGATTATAATATTTCCCTGCAGGACAAAAGGTTATTTTTTGAATCAACCTGAACAGAAGAAATACTTCTATTTAAGAAGCTGGCATATAATAGGGACTGGCACTAAATGTCTGATTGTGAAATATACCTATCTTTGTATTTTATAGGTTCATACCTTACTGCTATGAAAGGAGGCTTTATGTTTTTCAGTCTTGAATTCATTTTTATTTTTTATATAATATACAACTCCTGTGGGGCCAACAAAACCAAACTTAATAGATACTCTCTGTTATCCCATTTATTACAACAATGATTAAGATATGAAGACATATTTTGGTGCTAACAAAGCCATATTACAGGCTTCATAGCTAAAGTGGCAGAGCAGAACGGCCCACCAAGGTACAGTTTTGAGAAAATATTGCTGCAGAATGTTCAGCTAGGGAAAAAGAGTGTTTTTGCGTGTTAGTTGAACATTGATTACAGTACTTTGGGGGATTTCTGGATGGTGTTTTAAAATTTGGGGCTTCTAAGAATGAGGCAAAAGCCTTTTCTATGTTTTCTAGGAAGAAAAGCCTAGTTTAAAGTGCAGTAACCAGGAGACAGATTCTAAGAAAGGGTGAATCCTCAGCCTTTCTTACACAGTCACTAGTATCAGATCCCAGTCTCACCAGCCTTGGCTCTTTACCCATAGGTAGAATGAGAAGACAAAAAGGTTATCAAAACCCAGACTGATAAGATCAAGAAACTGGACAATCCAAGCATAGCAACTTTCAAGCAATGGAAATACGAGTTTAATGTGCATAAGAAATAAATAATTCACAGGGCATGTTACTAAAATAGTTCTTTGATTCTTTTAGAGGATTCCTCCAGGTAACCTCTTTAGTAAGGCTGAAGTTTAAAACAATGTTTTCCATACTAGGGCTATGAACTACCTGCATGAAATCACTTGAAGAACCTGTTTAAAGTGATACATTCAAAAAGCGATTCCTCTCTGTCTCTCAAGTCTGCCTTCCTGGGTTGACACCATCTTCAGGAAGGCTCTCTCCTGAGATGTCACAGAGAACTCCAAGTTTCCATGGTACTGACAATAAGGAAAACAGACCTCTGTCCCAGTCTTTACCAGATTATATCCTATTGGTCTGAATTGTATCACATTGAGGATTTGAGCATTAGTCACTATTAAAAAAAAAAAAGGATAAAATATGGCAAGGCTTGTATTGTTTCTATAATCATGGTGCCAAGTTGTCTGGCCTAACCAAGGTGTCAAGTCAGTCTCACCTAAAGTTCAGAATATGGCAGGACTGGTTACGCTTCAAAATCAGGCAAGAGCTACTAAAAGATAAGAACTAGATATACGCCTGGCAAAAATAAGAAATACCTTTTACAACACATTTTATATATGCTCATTTAATTACTTTTTAGACACTTATTTATATATTTATTAGTAACTTTCTTGTTCCAAGAAAGATTTAAGATCAACATCTGTTACTTTATAAACCCACACATGAAGAAAAAAGAGGAGCTCTCCTCATTACAGTGAACATTTTTTTAACCTATATATGGAAAAGTGAAGACTACTTAATTCTTTTTTTTTAAAGATTTTATTTATTTATTTGTCATAGAGAGAGAGAAAGAGAGCGTGAGCATGGGCAGACAGAATGGCAGGCAGAGGCAGAGGGAGAAGCAGGCTCCCTGCTGAGCAAGGACCCCCGATATGGGACTTGATCCCAGGATGCTGGGATCATGACCTGAGCCGAAGGCAGCCACTTAGCCAACTGAGCCACCCAGGTGTCCCAACACTACTTAATTCTTAAGCCACTTTATTAAGGTATGATTGACATTTAAAAATCCGTACATATTTAATGTATCCAACACATGAGTTTGGGGATAAGTATACACCATGTAACGATCACCAATATCAAGACCATAAATATATCCATGAACTCCTATCCCAAACTTACCCTCCACCCTCTTCATCATCATTATTATTATTATTATTATTACTACTATTTTTATTGTCTATGTGTGGTAAGAACACTTAACATAGATCTGCACTGATAGGTCTGGAGGATTTTGTGCTCAGTGAAATAAGCCAGACTCAGAAAAACAAATGATATATGAACTCACTTATACATGGAATCTGAAATAGTCAAATGCATAGAAGCAGAGAGTATAATGGTGGTTCTTATGATGAGGGGAGGGAAAAATGAGGAGGTGATGGTCAAAGGTTACCAGGTGTCAACCACAGAAGATAAATAAGTTCCGGAGATCTACTATAGACAGCACAGATCCTATAGCTAAACATACTATATTGTATGCTTAACATTTGCTAAGAGGCTTGCTCATTTAACTATCATATTATTAATAAAAGCAGAAACCCCAAGGAGGTACTCTTAAAATTCTTAATTGTTCTCATAATTTTTGTCCTTACTCTGCATTTTTTTTATTTCATTTATTTCTGCACTACACTAACTCTCATTTTTCCTCTGCGTAGTTTAGCCTTCCCATGATCTTCTCATAGGCTTAGATGGTTTAGTAAAAGCACACCAAGAACATATCATAAACTATTAAGAATATTATATGAACTTAGAACTGCATTTAGCTGCTGTATTAGAGACATGAAATTACAGTTGCTTGAGCAAGATAAACTTTTATTTTCTTTTATTATGAAGTACACAAGAGATAGGCCAACCAAGTTTAGTACGAAAGATACACAATATTTTCATTGTCTTGGGCTCCTTCCATCTCACTGTCCCATCCTCCTTAACATGTGGCCTTTATTCTCAAAGTTGTTTCAATGAAAAGAGAGAAGACACAACTGCAGCTATCATGTCTCCAAGGAGGATGAATAGGAAAGGAGAAAGGACAGACAGGGTGCATCTCCCTGCCAAGATGCTCCCTTTCAAAATTTTTTGAAATCTCTACCAAATGTCTTCTGCTTACATGTCATCAGCCATTTTTATCTGTAGAAGGAGCTAGAAATGGCAGGAGTTTGTTTTGTTTTTTCTGTTTTGAGCAGGGCCTTACCTATCTCACAATTCACTGGACTATTATGAACAAAAAAAGAGAAAATGGATTTTAAGTAGACAATTTATAATTTTCACCACAAGTGAATATCAATGTGTTCTTGAGAAATTGCAAAATTAAATCTCAGACTCTAGACCAATTAATTGTTTCTTTAAGAAACTTTCAGTACAAAAACAACCAGAAAACAATTAACAAAATAACAATAAGCTCACATCTATCAATAATTACTTTAAATGTAAATAGACTAACTGCTCCAATCAAAAGACACAGGATGGCTGAATGGATAAAAATACATGACTGATCAGTAAGCTGCCTATAAAACACTTACTTCAGAACTAAAGGCACACAGACTGAAAGTGAAGGGATGGAAAAAGATATGCCATGCAAATGGAAATTAAAAAAGAAAACTGGGGTAGCAATACACATATAAGACAAAGTAGACTTTAAAATAAAGACTGTAACAAAAGACAAAGAAGGGCATTGCATAATGATAAAGAGAGCAATCCAAAAATAGGATGTAGCATTTGTAAATATTTATGTGCCCAAAATAACTATATAAAGCACCTAACTATAGAAAGCAAACATAAGTAGACAAAGGGGAAAAAGTAACAGTAACATAATACCAGTAGGGAACTTCTAACACTCCACTTATATCAGTGGATAGATCATCCAAATAGCAACTCATTAAGGAAACACTGGCCTTAAACATTAGACCAGATGGACTGAATAAGATATATATGGAACATTTTAATCAAAAACTGCAGAATATACTCTCTTCTCAAGTACTCATGGAATATTTTCCATAAGAGATCACAAGTGAGACCACAAAACAAGTCAGTAAATCCAAGACTGGGGCAGCTGGTGGTTCATTCAGTTAAGTGTCCAACTCCAGATTTTGGTTCAGGTCAAGATCTCAGGGTTTTGAGATCAAGCCCCATATCATGCTCTGTCCTGGATATGGAGCCTGCTTGGAATATTTCTCTCCCTCTGCTTCTGCCTCTTCCCTTCACTCCTCATGCTCTCCATCTCTCCGGGGAGACTCCCTCCTTCCACCAAGAGGAGTGGTGCAGGAGCATGCTGCAGGAATCTGGTGGGTTTAGAGACTTCAAACAGGGCCATGGGCCAGAGACAGAAACACACAGTCACAGGCTGGGTGAGCACAGAGTGTGGCCAGAGACCAGGGATACAGAAGTGATTGCTTTTCTCTGAGGGCGCACTGAGAAATGGGGCCCCAAGCTATCAGCTCTTCCTGGCCAGAGATTGGGAGGTCACCATTTTCATTCCCGTCCTCCAAATCTGTATGTAAACCGTTCAGGAAACAAAAGTTCCTGAGAACAAACCCAAGCAGATTATTTAGCCTGGCCTCTAGCAAGGGCAGGGCAATTCCATCTTGGGCAAAGACATTTGAGAATCACTGCAACAGGCCCCTCCCCCAGAAGATAAGCAAGAACATCCAGCCTAGAGCAAGTTCGTCACTGCAGAACTCCAGAGCTAGATGATTGTAGCACATAGAATTCATGGCTTTTTTGCCATGATGCTTTAATTTTTCTAAGTTACTTTTTTAATTTTATTTTTTTCTTATTCTATTTTTCTAATTTTTCCTCTTTCTTATTTTAACATTTTTTAACTATTATATCTTCTCAATACCTTTTTAAAAATCTTTCTTAATATTCATTGTTATAGTCATATTCTATCCCTTCATTATATTTAGCCTTATTTTTTTATATTCGTAGAGGTTTTTTCTTTCTTTAAAATTTTGGGATGCAGTTTCTTTGAACAGATCAAAATATACCCTCAATCTAGTGCATGGCTTTGTTCTAGTCAACAGTCTGATCACATCATTTCCATTTTGGTTTTTTTTTTTCCAACAAACTTCTTTTCAGTTTCTTTTTTAGAATCTTTCTTAATTTCATCTTTACAGTCATATTCCATCTCTTAATATTCTTTACTGTTGTGTGTGTGTGTGTGTGTGTGTGTGTATGTGTGTATAAGTTTTTCTTTCTTTAAAATTTTGGGAGGTAGTTTCTTCTAACAGACAAAATACACCCAAAATCAAGTGTGTGACTCTGTTCTATTCACTAGTTTTATATATATATATATATATATATATATATATATATATATATATATTCCCCCCCTTTGTTTTCTTCTCCCCCTAAGTTTCAAGCCTCTTCTGATTTGGTTAGTGTATATTTTTCTGGGGTCATTGCTATTCTTTTAGTATTCTGTTCTCTCATTCATCTATTCTTATCTGAATAAAATGACAAAGCAGAAAAATTCACCACACACACAAAAAAAGGAACAAGAGGCAATACTGATGGCTAGGGACCTAACCAATACAGACATTAGTAATATGTCAGAACTAGAGTTCAGAATGACTATTCTCAAGGGGCTAGCTGGGCTCAAAAAAAACATGGAAGATACTAGAAAATCCCTTTCTGGAGAAATAAAATCCCTTTCTGGAGAAATAAAAGAACTAAAAATCTAACCAAGTTGAAATTTTAAAAAACCTATTGCTGAGGTGGAATCAAAAATGGAGGCTCTTACTGCTAGGATACATGAGGCAGAAGAGAGAATTAGTGACATAGAAGACCAAATGATGGAGAATAAAGAAGCTGAGCAGAAGAGAGACAAACAACTACTTGACCACGAGGGGAGAATTTTAGAGATAAGTGGTACCATAAGATGAAACAGTATTAGAATACTTGGGATCCCAGCAGACAAAGAAATAGAGAGAGGTGCAGAAGGTATATTGGAACAAATTATAGCCAAGAATTTCCCCAATTTGGCAAAGGGAGCAAGCATCAAAATTCAGAAGACACAGAGAACCCCCATCAAAATCAATAAAAAGAGGTTCACACCCCATCATCTATTAGTAAAACTTACAAGTCTCACTGACAAAGAGAAAATCCTAAAAGCAGCTTGGGACAAGAGTCCTGTAACATACAATGGTAGAAATATTAGATTGGCAACACACCTATCCACAGAGACCTGGCAGGCCAGAAACGAATGGCATGATATATTCAGAGCAGTAATCAAAAACAAAACCAAAACAAAACAAAAAACGCAGCCAAGAATACTATATCCAGCTAGGCTGTCATTGAAAATAGAAGGAGAGATAAAAAGCTTCCAGGACATACAAAAACTAAAAGAATGTGTAAATACCAAACCAGCCCTATAGGAAATATTGAAGGCAGTCCTCTAAGCAAAGAGAGAGCCTAAAAGTAACAAACCAAAAAGGAACAGAGACAATATACAGTAACAGTCACCTTACAGGCAATACAATGGCATTAAATTCATATCTATCAATAGTTATCCTGAATGTAAATGGGCTAAATGCCCCAATCAAAAAACACAGGTATCAGAACGGTTAAAAAAAAACAGACCATCGATATGCTAACTTCAAGAAACTCATTTTAGACCCAAAGACACCTCCAGATTTAAATTGAGGGGGTAGAAAACAATTTACCATGTTATCCAACATTAAAAGAAAGCTGGGGTGGTAAGCCATATATCAGATAAATTAGATTTTAAGCCAAAGACTATAATAAGAGATGATGAAGGCACTATATAATACTTAAAGGGTCTCTCCAACAAGAAGATCTAACAATTTTAAATATCTATGCTCCTAACATGGGAGCAGAAAATTATATGAACCAATTAATAACAAAATCAAAGAACACATTGACAGTAATAGAATAATAGTACGGGACTTTAACACCACCCTAATTGAAATGGGAAGATCATCTAAGCAAAAGATAAACAAGGAAATAAAGGCTTTAAATGACACACTGGACCATATGGACATCACAGATATATTCACAACATTCCACCCCAAAGCAACAGAATACACATTCTTCTCTAGTGCACATGGAACATTCTCCAGAATAGATCATGTCCTGGGTCACAAATCAGGTCTCAACGGTACCAAAAGATTGGAATCATTCCCTGCATATTTTTAGACCAAAATGCTTTGAAACTAGAACTCAATCACAAGAGGAAAGTTGGAAAGAACTCAAACAGATGGAATCTAAAGAGCATCCTACTAAAGAATGAATGGGTCAACCAGGAAATTAAGAAAGAAGTGAAAAAAATTCATGGAAACAAATGAAAATGAAAACACAACTGTTCAAATCTTTGGAACACAGAAAAGATGGTCCTGAGAGGAAAGTATACAGCAATACAAGCCTTTCTCAAGAAACAAAAAAGGTCTCAAGTACACAACCTAATCCTACACCTAGGGGAGCTGGAGAAAGAACAGCAAAGAAAGGCTAAACTCAGCAGGAAAAGAGAAATCATAAAGATCAGAGCAGAAATCAATGAAATAAAAACCAAAAGAACAGTAGAATGGATCAACGAAACTAGGAGCTGGTTCTTTGAAACAATTCACATTGATAAACCCCTGGCCAGACTTATCAAAAAGAAAAGAGAAAGGACCCAAATTAATAAAATCATGAATGAAAGAGAAGAGATCACAACCAACGCCAAAGAAATAATAAACAATTACAAGATCATATAATGAGCAACTATACGCTAGCAAATTTGACAATCTGGAAGAAATGGTTGCATTCCTAGAAACATATAAACTACCAAAACTGAACCAGGAAGAAATAGAAAACCTGAACAGACCCAAAACCAGTAAGGAAATTGAAACAGTCATCAAAAATCTCCCAAAAAACAAGAGCCCAGGGCCAGATGGATTCCCAGGAGAATTCTACCAAACAGTTAAAGAAGAAATAATACCTATTCTTCTGAAACTGCTCCAAAATATAGAAATGAACGGAAAACTTCCAAACTCATTTTATGAGGCCAGCATTACCTTGATCCCAAAACCAAACAAAGACTATAAAAAAGGAGAATTACAGACCAATATCCTTGATGAACATAGATGCGAAAATTCTCACCAAAATACTAGCCAATAAGGTCCAACAGTAAATTAAAAGGATTATTCACCACGACCAAGTGGGACTTATTCCTGGGCTACAAGGTTGGTTCAGCATCTGCAAATCAATCACTGTGACACAATACATTAATAAAAGAAAGAACAAGAACCATATGATACTCTCAATAGATGCAGAAAAAGCATTTGACAAAGTACAGCATCCTTTCTTGATCAAAACTCTTCACAGTGTAGGGATAGAGGGTACATTCCTCAATATCATCAAAGCTATCTATGAAAAACTCACAGAAAATATCATTCTCAATGGGGAAAAACTAAGAGCTTTTCCTCTAAGGTCAGGAACACAGCAGGGATGTCCACTATCACCACTGCTAATCAACACAGTACTAGAAGTCCTAGCCTCAGCAATCAGACAACCAAAAGAAATAAAAGGCATCCAAATCAGCAAAGAAGAAGTCAAGCTCCCACTCTTTGCAAATGATATGATACTTTATGTGGAAATCCCAAATGACTCCACTCCATCTCCACTAGAACTCATACAGGAATTCAATAAAGTGTCAGGATATAAAATCAATGCTCAGAAATCAGCTGCATTTCTATACACCAACAGCAAGACAGAAGAATGAGAAATTAAGGAGTCGATCCCATTTACAATTGCACCCAAAACTACAAGATACCTAGGAATAAACCTAACCAAAGAGGCAAAGAAACTGTACTCAAGAAAACTACAAAGTACTCATGAAAGAAACTGAGGAAGACACAAAGAAATGGAAAACCATTCCACGCTCCTGGATTGGAAGAACAAATATTGTGAAAATGTCTATGCTACCTAAAGTAATCTACACATTTAATGCAATCCCTATCAAAATCCCATCCATTTTTTTCAAAGAAATGGAACAAATAATTCTAAAATTTATGTGGAACCAGAAAAGACCCTGAATAACTAGAGGAATGTTGAAAAAGAAAGCCAAAGTTGGCAGAATCACAATTCCAGACATTGAGCTCTATTACCAAGCTGTCATCATCAAGACAGTATGGTACTGGCACAAAAACATACACACAGATCAATAGAACATAATGGAGAGCCCAGGGTCCAGAAATGGACCCTCAACTCTATAGTGAACTAATCTTTGACAAAGCAAGAAAGAATGTCCAATGGAAAAAAGACAGTCTCTTCAACAAATGTTGTTGGGAATAGTGGACAGCCACATGCAGAAGAATAAAACTGGACCATTTCCTTACACCACAGACAAAAATAGACTCAAAATGGATGAAAACCTCAATGTGAGACAGAAATCCATCAAAATCCTTGAGGAGAACACAGGCAGCAACCTCAGTTGCAGCAACTTCTCCCCAAACACATTGCCAAAGGCAAGGAAAGCAAGGCAGAAATGAACTATTGGGATGTCATCAAAATCAAAAGTTTTTGCACAGCAAAGGAAACAGTCAACAAAACCAAAAGACAAAAGACAACCGACAGAATGGGAGCACATATTCGCAAGTGACATATCAGATAAAGAGCTAGTATCCAAAATCTATAAAGAGCTTAGCAAACTCAACACCCAAAGAACAAAGAATCCAATCAAGAAATGGGCAGAAGACATGAACAGACATTTCTGCAAAGAAGACCTACAAATGGCCAACAGGCACATGAAAAAGTGTACCACATCACATAGTATTGGAAGTCCTAGACAGTAATTAGGCAAGAGAAAGGAGTAAAAAGCACCCAAAATGGAAAGGAATTTCACTGTCACTATTTGCAGATGACTTGATACTCTATATATAAACTCTAAGGACTTGGGGCGCCTGGGTGGCTCAGTCGTTAAATGTCTGCCTTAGGCTCAGGTCATGATCCCAGGGTCCTGGGATGGAACCCCACATCAGGCTCCCTCTTCAGTGGGGGGGCCTGCTTCTACCTCTCCCACTCCCCCTGCTTGTGTTCCCACTCTCACTGCGTCTCTCTCCATCAAATAAATAAACTAAAATCTTTTAAAAAATAATAAAAAAAAATGTAAGGACTTGACCCAAAAAAAAGTGTTAGAACAAGTGAATTCAGTAGTCACAGGATACAAAATTAATATACAGAAATAGGTTGTGTTTCTATACACTAATAACGAGCTATCAGAAAGAGAAATTAAGAAAACAATCACATATACAATTGCCTAAAAAAGAATAAAGAACCTAGGAATAAGTTTAACCAGAGATGAAAACTCTAAAACAATGATTAAAGAAATTGAAAATGACACAAATAAATGGAAAGATATATAATGCTCATGGATTGGAAGAATTAATATTGTTAAAATGTCCATATTACCTAAAGCAATCTATAGATCCCATGCCAACCACACTGAAATACCAATGGCATTTTCGAGAGAACTATAACAAAGAACCTGAAATTTGTACAGAACCACAGAGACCCTGAATAGCAATCTTGAAAAAGAAGAACAAGGCTAGAGGTATCACGTTTCCTGATTTCAAATTATACTACAAACTATCATAATCAAAACAGTATGGTTCTGGCATGAAAACGGACACATAAATCAATGCAAGAGAACAGAGAGCCCAGAAATAAACTTATTCATATATGGACAATTAACCTATGACAAAGGAGACAAAAATATACAATGGGGAAAAGACATTCTTTACAATTAATAGTATTGGGAAAATGGGAGAGTTACATGCAAAAGAATGAAACTGGACCACTATCTTATACAACATAAAAAATAAATTCAAAATGGATTAAAACTTGAATGTAAGACCTGAGACCATAAAACTCCTAGAAAAATAACAGGCAATAAGGTCTTTGACATCAGTCTGAGCAATACTTTCCCCTCTTGGACAAGTCTTCTCACGCAAGAGAAACAAAAGCTAACACAAATGGAATTACATCAAACTGAAAAGCTTTTGCACAGTGAAGGAAGCCATCAACAAAATGAAAAGGCAACCAACTGAATGGAAGAAGAGTTCTGCAAAGCATACACCCAGTAAGGAGTTAATATCCAATATATATAAAGAATTTGTACAACTTAGTATCAAACAAACAACCTGATCAAAAAATAGATGACTTGAATAGACCTTTTTCCAAAGAAGACACAGAAGTGGCCAGCGAGGCACATGAAAAGATGTTCAACACCATCAGAGAAATATAAATCAAAAACACAATGTAGTATCACCTCACACCTGTCAGACTATTATCAAAAAGACAAAAAATAATTATTGATGAGGATGTGGAGAAAAGGGAATTGTAGTAACATTATTGGTGGGAGTATAAAGTGGTACAGCCACTATGGAAAACAGTATGGCTAGTCCTCAAAAAAATAAATAAATAAATAAAACTACCAAACAATCAAGCAAATCAACCTCTGGATTTTTATCTAAAGAAAATGAAAACACCAATTCAAAGAGATATGTGCACCCCTATATTCATTGCTACATTGTTTACAATAGCCAAAGTAGGGAAGCAACTTAAGTGTCCACTGATAGATGAATGGATAAAGAAATCATGGTGCATACACACAATGCAATATAGTATACTCAACCATAAAAAGGAATGAAACCTTGCCATTTGCAATAACATGAATGGACCTAGAAGGTATCATGCTAAGTGAAATAAGTCAGACAGAGAAAAATAAATACTGTATGACTTCACTCATATATGAAATATGAGAAACAAAACAAGAGCAACAACAATGAAAACCAGAAATAAACTCAGACAAGGGAAACAAATTGTTGGTTACCAGAGCAGAGAAGGGTTGGTGGGTAGGCAAAATAAGTGAAGGGGATTAAGAGGTACAAACTCCAAGTTATAAAATAAGTCATGGGGATATAATGTAGCATAGGGAATACAGTCAATAATATTGTAATAACTTTGTATGGTGACAGATGGTAACTACATTTATCATGGGAATCATTTCATAATATATAAAAATATCAAATCACTCTAATAACACTTGAAACTAATAGGATATTGTATATCAATTATACTTCAATTTTTAAAAAGAGATAATCAACGAATGTTTGTTACATAAATGAAAGATTACAATCTGAATGTGTATCACCACATATTTGTAAAATATGTGGGTTTTTTCTCTGCTTCAGGAAACAATATGTTATCACTGAATAAATTTTTAAAAATTCAGAAAGGTCTAAAAAAATAAAAGAAGAATAATCCTTATTTCTATCACCCAGGCATTACCTAACTTTCTGTTTTTGTTCCTCTTTTTATGTGCCTATATGGTATCTCCATTTCACAAAACATATATTAAAGTAATGAAGTAGTGCATTTCACGATTTCCACTTAAAATTGCAGTAAAGATTATTCCATGTCATTTCATAATCTACAAAATAATCATTTAACATCTACTTAATGGTCTATCATTTGGGCACCTTTGCATGATTTTAACCAGTCCCCATTATTTAGTTATGTAAGTAACTTTTATTATTTTTTATTATTATAGATTATAATCAACCTCTGTATTAAACTTACCTCTATATTTTACTTTCCAGTAAAATTCTTGATAAGGCCTCCCAGAAATTAAAATGAAAATCAATTCAATTTTAATTTTATCAGCTTTGATTGGATAATAAACATAAGGATGTAACTTAATAAAAATGCCCGTATTTTAGAAGATATGGGTACCATGAGGTAGATCCACTATGCTACAAATGGGCAATATGCATTTCCAGTTTCTCCAAGATTCATTAGCCCAAGTCCAAGTCAGACACTTGGCCATTTAGTTCTCTACAACCAGAAGAGAAACCTGAAGAAGATATTCACTTATTCAACAATCTGGGTACCTCAGCTTCTTAACCTGCTATTAATTTCATCTCATTAGATATTAGAACACATTCTTAATCTATGTCCACCAAATTATTTGTATATTTTGCGGACAGCAGAGGCCATGGAACTTATTAATTTGAAAGAACAGTGGAATGTAAGAAAATACAAGGAAACAACCATTCTCTTGGCGTAAACATCCATTTAATGAAGAACAAACTGTAGACTTGCTCACTTAATTCTAAGAATTTCTCTAGTCCAGGTTGCTATATTCACTAATACTTTCCAGTCTAATCACAATTCTTCTAGTCTTGCCTCCTTTTCAATCTTAATATCATCCATGTTTAATATTGTAAACTGGATGTCCATGGAAATTATGCTACCTTACAATTAGGAGAGAAGGAGAACTTTGCTAGGCAATGTATCTCGGCAATCAGTATTGTGAAAATGATACTTTTATACAATTTGTTTCCTTTTTATTAAAAAAAAAAAAGTCACAGGATACTGACTTTTCTTTGGATATAAATGTAGTGGGAAAATAAATCAAGATCTTCTCATCTCTTGGCCAAAAGTGGGCAGGAAGGATCTTCTTCCTAGAATTTAAATCTTAAGCAGAAGGATCTACAGATTAAAAGAAATTTGAGTCACTCATCTAACAAAAGTGCTCTATAAAGACCTTCCACTAGGTCCTAGGTGGGTCAGGTGGTTAAGGGTCTGCCTTCAGCACAGGTCATGATCCCAGGGTCCTGAGATCAAGCCCTGTGTCAGGCTCCCTGTCCCTGCGTCTCCCTCTGCCTCTCCACATCCCCTGGCTTGTGTTCTCTCTCTCTCTCAAATAAATAAATAAAATATTTTTTAAAATAAAGACCATCCATTTCTGCCACCTAAATTTTCAGAATGACTGTGGTCATTTTCCAAGTTTATATGATCACACTTCGGTTCAGTTTCTTGGAACTACTCTGTATCCTTCCAACAGATACCCACTTTGCTTAAGCTTATCATAGTACTTTTTATTTGGTTGCAACTAAAGAACCATAATGGATACAGAGAGCAAAGACCAAATGTGGTAATAGTACAAACACCCAAAGTCCCTTTACATTCCTGAGTACAGCAAATGGTGGAAAGATAATACACCCCAGTACTGAACGAAAAATAGAGGTTTTCTCTATAGAAAAAGTGCCACATATCTCAAAAAGCTTGACTTATGTATAACTCAAGGCTTCTTCTCTATAGGTCCAGGTCTTGCTTCACAGATACTCTTAATGAGTTAATCCTACATCACAGATATTCTTATGAGTTAATCATGGAAGATTAATCCTAATCTTACACATACAAGAAAATTTAAAGATTTGAATGAATATACACTGTTTCTAGTCTACCATTTTTAAAATAGTGTTAGGCAGAATATTTAACATTGAAAAGAATTAGACCCCTCGACCAGAACCACAATAAGAAATAAGAGAAAAGACACTCTTAGAAGTAAGACACTCTTTGTTCCTCTCCTCCAACAGCTCTAAATTATAATTATTGGGAAATTAAAAGTAGCATTAGTTTAAGGTTATTCCCTTTGAATAAGTGGAGTCAGAAGTTCTTTCTTACTTAATGGATTAAAATGTTCAAGGAGTATTACCAAAGAATAAGCAGCCATCCATGAAGAATAGGAAAGAATATTTAGGGAAAAATGGAATATGATGTAGAAAAATTTCTATCATTTTCCTTTCCTACACATCTCTTTTCCCAATCTTCAATTTCATGCATTAATAATACAAGTTTTTCTAGTTCACCTCTATAGAAAAAAATGAATTAAAAACTTAAAATATTCTTCATTGATTGCCAGTTATCAATGTTCTGAAGGGCTTTTAAGGCATCTAATAATTTTTAAAACATAGTTTTCTTTGGTCAATTAAAAAAGTCCATAATAGTATTTGACAATAATATTTTACATTTTACTTACTTAGTTGTACATTTGATTACCCATATCCAAACAGGAAATTGGTATTTCTTTCACCGAAGTTTAAAACCTTATAGACATTTATTTATAGACATTTATGTCTATAAAATGATAAATGAAGAATTAAAAAGATTTTAGGGGTGTTTCAAGAAAAAAATAAAGAACTAGAATCAACTTGAATTGTATCAGATTGGGAAAGTAATGACTGCTTTCTGTTTGCATTTTGAAAGTGTAGCATCATGGGATAAGTGAGAGATTCCTGTTTTATTTATTTGAAATCGTGACCTATTTTATACATAGAAAATACTAAATATAACCTTTAAAGTTTGTTAGATATACGGTTTTAACAATGATAAAACAAGTACCTAGCACCCAGAACCCAGTTTAAGCAAAAGAGCCATACATCTGTTTCTGAAGACCTCTGGATGTTCCTCCCTGAATAAAGCCCCTCCATAGCCCTGAGAAGTAACTTCTGCATTTTCATCATCATTTGATTTTCCATAGACTAATCATACACCTGGGCATATCCCTAATCAAAAACCTTGGTCATGCAATTTTTAAGGTTTATTTAGACATTTCCATAGCTTTTTTTCTCATACAGTCATTGCAAGTATTGTGTTTTTGAAATCCATCTATGATCCATTACCAAATAAGAAGATACTGTACACACAAATGAGAATTTAGTTATCCAGTTTTAAACGATGGGCACCTAGGTTTTCCTCTATTAAGAAAAAAATCCTTAAAAAAGAAAAAATCTTGAGATAGAGATATAGATAGATATATAGATAGATATAGATATAGATAAATCATATTTAAGTGATAATATGTCACTTAAATATACCTAAGACTTTCTCCAAGGTCTAAGTCTGGGTATAGAATTGCTGGTTCTTAAGACTCCTGTGTGTGCCTTCCTTAAGAGATAATTCTAACTTGTTTTCTGAAGGGATTTTATCAGCTTTATACTTCCACCATCAGAATATGAATTCACATTGCTCCATGCCTTGGCCAACATTCCATAATTTTGTATTTTTTAAAGACTCATTTATTTGAGAAAGAATACTTGAGCAGGAAGAGAGAGAATCCCAAACAGATCCCCCACCAAGTGTGGAGCCCCAGGTGGGGCCCAATCTCACTAACCAGAGATCACAATGGGAGTCAAAATCAAGTCAATAATTTCATGCCTCTTAAAACTTTTGCCAATCTGGTACATATGAAATAAAGCCACTCCATGGCTATAATTTGCATCCCTCTGCATACTATTAATAGTGGATCTCTATGTTTTTTGCCATCCCTATTTCCTTTTCTGTGAAATGCTTGTTCTATCTTGATCATATTTTTAATGATTTGAATTTTTTATTGACATATAGGAGTCTTTTACACAGTCTGGATATTAACCTTATGTCAGTCACAAGTATTATAAATATATCATAGTTTGGGGGCCAGTTGCATTTTATGATTTATGATATATTTTGATAACTGTAAGTTATCTTTAATATAATTAAATTTATTAACTTTCTCCTTTATAGCTTGAATTTCTCCGTCAAGTTTAAGAAGAACATTTCTCTAAAAATATAAAATAATATCTCTTCATATTTAATGTCACCAGGAACTGATGTTTGGGCAGGGATCTATGGAAGGAAAGTGGGATTCAACTTCATCCTTCCATATAAACAAACATGTGTCCAAGAACTTCTTTATGTCTAAGTCTACCCTTTTTCCAGTTATCTGTGCAGCACCTCTTTAAGAGATCATTTCCATTAAATAAAATTTGAGCATTTGAATGTATTTCTAGGATTCCTAGTATTCCACTGACTGGCTTCTCTTTCAGCAAAAGTTTGTTTGCACCTGCTGTTGCCTTTCCCTGGAAACCATCTCCCGCAGGGCTCTGCTTGGCTCATTCTTGTATCCTCTTAGGTCTTTTCTCAATTTTTTTTTCTAACAATTTTAGGTCTTTTCTAACAAATTTAACCTGAAATAGTCACCAATCTCCCATTTTTTAAAGTCTGTATCACATTTTTTATCTTCACCATTTCTTCGTATTTATATTTACTTGTTTATTGCCTGTAACCTCCCTTAGAACATAGAACAACAAGTACTGAGACCCTGTTTGTATTGCTCATTTGTACATCTTCAGTGCTTCTGGAATAATCTTGGATATAGCAGACATTTAATGAAATTCCACTTAAGGAATAAATGAAGACATGCCATTAGTGAGGAATGCTGGACAAGTTGCTTCATAATTCTGAATGGTACTTTTTATATGTCAATATTATTTCATTTTTTTCAGGGTAAGCCTTATGAATAATGTTTGTTTTATATCTACCACAGTGCCTGGCACCTAGAAAGTACTTAGTAAATAGTAAATCTTATTATATATAGTACCCTGATGAGGAAAAACAAGATGCGAATTGTCATCAAGGAAACCTCAAACACAAAGATGTGAAATATCAAAGGAGACATGTACACTCTTATTTGATGATAGTAAAAGAAAGAAAGATGAAAAAAGAAATAATCTTCTTGAACTACTTTGAGCAGAAGAGAGAATCCATTAGGAGATTCTAGTGGTACCTCACAGAACACAAGACTGAGAATAGGGAACCCCAGAATCCTCTTCCTCTCTCATTGCTGTTTTTCTCTGCAATGAATCTAAGGTCACCCTCACTGCAATCAGTTTTCTGTTTTTCAGTTTATACGGCAGACACAGACTACTGACTTTATATGTTATGTATTCAGCCAATCAAAAAGGGGCTGATCTTGGGGCGCCTGGGTGGCTCAGTGGGTTAAGCCGCTGCCTTTGGGTCGGGTCATGATCTCGGGGTCCTGGGATCGAGCCCCGCATCGGGCTCTCTCCTTGGCAGGGAGCCTGCTTCCCCCTCTCTCTCTGCCTGCCTCTCTGCCTACTTGTGATCTCTCTGTCTCTCTTTCTCTGTCAAATAAATAAAAATCTTTAAAAAAAAAAAAAAAAAGGGGCTGATCTTATTTTTTCAATCCCAATGCCAAATTATCCCTAAAAGAACTGACCACAAATAGGCATTCATTCTCACTATATTTTTTTGAATGTTAACTTAGTATCTGATCTTTGTGCAGCAGCTCAAAAATAACCATAATAGGAAGGCACAGTATAATGAAAAGACCACTACTCTGAAAGCTAAAAGACCTTGTTTCCAGTATTAACCAGCTGGGAAAATTCAGAGAAGTTGGTGTACAGTAAAAGAATTAAATATTTTTTGTTGCTTTAAAGTTTCATAATTCAATCCTTTTAATGATAGCTCAAATTCCACAGTATGTTGATGGCTATAAATAACAATTTTTGACTTCTTCTTAATCTATATGTTTTTTTTTTTCTATATCCCTCAGCTAAAGTTGCAATCATATGACTCTACAATGAATGACTAGGTTCAAACATAAATCCCTTCTTTACAGAGACACCAAAAAGGAGAATTTATTTTTCTTCCAAAGTTAAAGATAGATATTGAGACTGACTTTCATATCATCAAACTCGTATTTCACCTGATATACTGAACAGCTCCAAAAGGGCAAGGACTGAGACGGATCTATTTTTCTTCCTTCATTTGACCTAACATTCCTCAGGAGAGGTCACCCCTATAGTGACAGCTTCTTGCAAACTCTGACAGTACAATCACCAATTAAAGTATCTCTTTTTCCTGACAGTCAGTACCCATTTTATTCTGGATGCGCAATTTGGCCTCTTTCTGTCATAAAACCCCTCTCCTGGATGGAGCCTTGATTTCTCTCATACCATGGACGTTTCAGCCCACTGAAATCTCATCCACATGGTACTAATTACTTTTCTCTTTACAGCCCTCAGATTTGAAAGGCACTATCCACAGGCAAATGAAGCACAAAAACAAGTAGATAATAGTTTGCAAATGATATAGACCGCAAAGCCATGGACATAAAAAGAATAAAACAGTGTGTCAACAATTATACAACAGTAATGTAGGTCAGATTCATACATGAAAAAGAATGACTTAAGGGAACAAAGGTTGCTCTTTTTAGGCAATTACCAGATGCCAGATACTAGACTGAATGTTTAAATAGCCTATCTCATTTAATCCTGCCATAAAAACTCTACTCTTAAAATGAGGGAAAGGAGCTTTGGAGAAAATTTTTCCAAAATTACACAGAAAAAAAAAAAAAGATTCTTTAGTACAAGTTCATAAACTCAAATGCTCACAGGAGCCAAACAAATAAAATAAGTGAATAAATGAGGTATGGTCCTTGCATATTAAAGAAGAAGAAATGTTCCTCCTCTCTACAGTTCGGAGTACATGCTCTCAGAGCAACTTTCAAGTATGTAATTCAATATCATTAGCTATAATCTTATATCTTCTCACCACAAAAAAAGAAATGTAATTGTGTGACATGATTATGCTAATGGTATGGTGTAATCATTATGCAATATATAAGTATATCAAGTCAACACACTATATGCTATGAACTTATACAATGTTATATGTCAATCATATCTCAACAAATCCAGAAGAAAAAAGAATATACTCTCCCATTCCTTAAAATCCCATCCTCTAGAGACAAACCATAAGAGACTCTTAATCTCACAAAACAAACTGAGGGTTGCTGGGGGGAGGGGGGTCGGGAAGAGGGTGGTTGGGTTATGGACATTGGGGAAAGTATGTGCTATGGTGAGTGCTGTGAAGTGTGTAAACCTGGCAATTCACAGACCTGTATCCCTGGGGCTAATAATACATTATATGTTAACAAAAAAAATTTTTTAAATCCCCACCCTCTAGATCAATCCTTCATTTTTATGGGTTCGAATATTTCTCTATTGTAAGAAAAGCAACAATGTGGAAGAAATGGTCACTGCTTTTGACACAGCTTTGGAGACAAACGATATAGAAGGATAGAAGCTAAAGCAAATTGTAAAGGGCATGTCTTAACTAAATGGAAGAGCAAATAGAGTAACTATGCTGCTAATAGTTCTGCTGGGAATAAAGACACAGTGGCCAGACCTCATTTGTCAAGGGCAGATGCAAGCGTAGATCTTTATATGCAATCTTTCAATTTTCAAATGCTGGCTCAAATATTTTTTAAAAAACTTATGCCAAATAAAATATACACACGGAGCTCCATTTTTCAAAGATGTAGTAAATAAAAATGAAGACTCTGGATAGCACAAATCTAGGTTTGAAACTTAGCTATGCCTTATAACTATCTAATCCTCAGTTTCCTCACTTGTGAAAGGAGGATAAAAATAATTAAGAGGATTACATGAGATAATGAGCTCAGGGCACTCAGCACACAGTAAATGGTAAATAAACGTTAAGTATTCTTTATGCTAAGTAAATGAGTTAAGATTTCAAATAAAGTTTACCTTATTCCAAGGTCCATCCTTTTCCCATTATATTATTCTCTTTAACAAGCTGAAGATTTTTCATGGTGTTTTAAGGATCTCTTTCTAGTAACAGTCCATCATATAGCTGTAATGGCCCCTCTACAATTTGATTAATCTCATGAACTTACTTTAGCTACCACACGTAGAAAGCTAAACATTGGCTTTGAGCGTGAATAAAAGGAAATTCAAACTGGCTTAAAGATAAAGATCTTTATTAGCTCAATTGTGCCACAAAAACCATGTGTGTTTTCTACATCTCACTCTGCCTTCTAATATGTTTGCATATTCCTAAAACTGGCTTACTTTTTGATCCTACGATGGTTGCTAATACCCTCGGATTTGTGCTTCCTCATTTACAGCTAGCAGGAAATTTGTTTTCTACAGAATTCTCAACAAAACCATGTAATTTCACTGACTGGATCAGTTTAGGTGACATACGAACCCAATGGCAACCTTTTGAACCAAAGTAACCAATGAAATGCTCTGATTGGCTTAGCCAATCAGAGTTAGAGTTTTGGCTCCATCACTAGATGCCCAAATAGAAACTGGCAACTGTATGGAAAAGGGATTAAGGAGAAGGTTATCAAAGAAGATATCAAATGTGCACTTCACTAGCTTAAAAAAAAATTTTTTTTGGAGAATCGAAAGGTCATATAAAATAAGTTTTATCACCAGGTACTATTGAGATAGCCATGGACTGATACTAGTTATAGTCAGTGATAATTTTACATTAAATAATGCCACTCTTTAATACAAAACAAAGTGACATTTAGAATCATGGACTCTTAAAGCTTAAAAGCTAGAAAAAATCTTAGACATCAGCTGATACAAAATATATAGAGAATAAATAAAATGGTGTCTGAAGAGCATAAATGGCATGCATAACATCAAACTTAAAAGTTAGTTATAACTAGAATCCATATTTTTTACTCATATATCCATTTTAAGCAGCTTAAAACACATGCATAAGACTCAAATCTCAAACCTCCTCTTAAAGAAAAGTTAGACTGAGAAAACATAGATTAATTTTTAAATCAGACATACATTTACTGAGTACTTATAAGGGAAGAAAATTGATGGATTCCTATTTGGGGATTAAAAACATAATAATCTCTATCTCTGCCTGAATACATGCTATGATCCTACATAACTATTTCATTTTGCTTAATATTTTCAGGTTCTCCAACATATAATAAGTGAGAAAGGAAAGGAAAGGAAACAGAAGGAATGAAGATGGGAAAACAAGGAAAAGAAACAATTACTAGATCCTGTATTTTGTTAAAAGTAACTCTCTCTTAAGGTTTTCAGATTTAAAAAAAAAAAAGCTATATCGTTCTTTCACTCTGTCTCTGCCAACTTCAAAGATCACTAACAGAAGTAGGTAGAAATGCAATATCAAAAAAAAAATGCTTCACTTGATAGAAAAATCAATTTCATTAGAAGGTACATCTTTAAAAGATTGTTTAGGGATAACAAAAGTAGTTAAATCTGTGCCCTATACTCCTACCCTAAAAGTTCAGACTTTTTGTTTTCATAACCTTCCAAGAGATTCTATAATTGTATCCTCTAAAAAGTAAAGAATCTGTGCAAATCTAAAACAAGGGGGAGGAAAAGAAGAAAAATGAACAAAGATTTCACAAGGACTTTTCTCAAAACATACATTTCTCAATCTCACTGTTCTCCCTGGTATCTTCCTCACATAAAAAAGGTATGATTTAGGAGCACCTAGGTGGCTCAGTCAGTTAAGCAGTCAAATCTTTATTTCAGCTCAGGTCATTATCTCAGGGTCCTGGGATGGAGCCCCACATCCACTTAGCATGGAGTTTGATCAAGGATTCTCCTTCTCCCTCTCCATGTGCCCCAACCCTTCTTGCGCGCTCTCTCTTTCTAAAAAGAAATTTATATAAATTTTTTAAATGTCTAAAATAAATTTTTAAAATAAATTTCTAAAATAAATTTTTAAAAAATTTTTAAGGGAGGGATGATTTATAGCCTAGCTTAATGGAATACTGATTCTAATATTAAGACTAACTATGTCCTGGATGAAACTATTCTGACAAGTAAGAGAAAACAGGTTGAAAAGGCCAATTTTTGTGTTTAAATAAAAAACTGAAGACTGAAAAAAATTTTTTTTCATTTACCTGTCAATAATAGCCTTCTTGGACAATGTAGCTATCATTAGAAGTCCCTAATCACTGGTAAATAAATATTTATAGATTCTATATAGCTGCACAGCAAGTAATCCTTGAACTACTTTGACCACTACTCCAAGAAGTTTGTTGGGTGTTATTGATCAACATATATCATACCACCTATCACTTCAGCAAAAAATACTTGGAGTGGTGTGAAAATGATTTCTTTAACAGGAAGCATCAGATTCCTTTCTGCAGAGGGAGCCAATCTTGCATCAGAAAACGCATTGCTAAAAAAGTGAGTTATGGGAAAGTGCAAGTGATTACACTTTGGCAAAAGCAAAAACAAGGGAAAAAAGGTAAAAATTATCAGCACTAAAAATAAACAAAGCACTACAAAGATAAAGTATCCTCTTTTGCTTGCTTTTAATTACTCGCTTTATTAATTACTTGCTTTAATTACCTATTCTACAGAGAACCAAAAGTGGGGAAAGATAACAAAGAAGAGAGAATCAGGGGCAAAGAGGACCACTAAACACAACCAGGGAGCCAGAAGCTTAACTTATGGAAATAGCTACAGGACTCCTAAAAACAGGAGTCCTTACAGTGATAGTTTAAGTAACATGTTTCCTCAGTGTAAAACTCTCCAGATACTCAAAAATTCAGGAAAACCTAAAAAAAAATCCCTTAAATAAATGATTTGGTGAAAAATGAGGGGAAAGGCTGAATCTTACTGCTGAGTTCAGGAGGTATGAAACATAGACAGAGATGGACAGACAGTTCCCAAACTAACTTTGTTCATCAGGAAGGTTGTTTCATTCATCTCAAGGACCTAAAATAGTCCTTGAGTAAGTCCTGGCACTTACCAGGTGCTCAGTAAATATTTGTTGGTGGAATACTTGAATGCATGAGTGAAGGAATGAAGATTCTCAAATTCCCAAAGGCAGCACTGACTCAGAAAAGTTAAGTCCCTCAGGAACTATCAAAATCTTGAAGAGGTGGTTGTACTATAATTAGGGTACAAAATGAAATTTCAAGTCACCTCATCAAAATCCTACAGCTCAAAAAAATCCTGGTTAACATCCAGGTTAACATTTAAGACTTAAAAATCAAGTTTCAAGAATAAATACTACTACAAGTTGGGCTTTTTTAATCTTAAGTATTTTGTTTGCCCTTAATTACCCGTTGTACAGAGAATCACAAGGCTTTCAAAGTCAGTACTAAAGTAAATGTCCAGAGCATAATTTACAACCACTGGAAGAAAAGCGTCCTATGATAAAAGCTTTGTAGACACTCTAAATGAATCAAACACTTCTCTGTCAATGTTCATTTTGAAGGAGTAAAGGGTTAAGCATAACAAATTACCTCACAACTTTGTGGCTTTAAAAGAGCAATAAACATGTACTACTCACAGTTTCTGTGTGGATCATGAGAGCTGCCTAACCTAGGAGCTCAGGCTTCAAGTCTCACATAAGATTGCAAGCATGGTGTTGGCCAAGGTTACAATTGTTCTACAGGATTTGCTTCCAAAATGGTTCATTTGCTTAGCTGTCTCTTGGCAGAAGACCTCACTTTCCTGACATAAGAGCCTCTCCATTGGGGTTGCTTAAGTGTCCTCATGACAAAACAGCTAACTTTCACCAAAGCAATAATTCAAAAGAAAGGAAGACAGAAGCTGAGATGTTTTTTATGACCCCTGGGAGTGATACACCATCACTTCCTCCACATTTAATTCACTAGAGGAAAGTTACTAAGTTTAGCCAGCTCATAGTTAAGAGGAAGAAAATTAGGACCCAGTTTTTATAGAAAATAGTGTCAAAGATTTGGGGGACATATTTTAATATAAGCATGATGATATTAAATATTCATAATTACTATGAGTCTAAGAAACTTCAGTATTATGTTATAAAGTTGTGTTTTAAAAGTATGTTTTACTTCAATAATATAATCTAATTTAACAAATTCATGACCTGCTACTTTTAATATTACTATAGTAAGTCATTCTTGGACCCTTTTAAGAGAAGAAGGAGGAAAAAGAGGAGTTCACTTCGTTTCCTTCCATTGTTTCTTACTGTCTCTACCATGGTCAGGTGCCACCCTGATACAATCATTGTGGATGAGGGAATGTTATGTCTGGAGAGATGGGAGGCACATGCCCTTTTCTGAAGACCAGGATAATGTCAACACCTTAGAAGCATGTGGACTACAAGTGGAAAAGAAATAATATACCAGAGGGTTTGGAAGCATGGCTACCTAAGAAAGAGATTGTTGGTAGCCAGAAAACAAATGTCCACTAATAGATGTCATTTAACTTTTCTTCTTTCAGGTAGATTAGTTTTTCTATTAAAACAACATCATTCTTGGGGCACCTGGGTGGCTCAGTAGGTTAAGCACCTGCCTTTGGCTCAGTTCATGATCTCGGGGTCCTGGGCTGGAACACAATATTGGGCTCCCTCCTCAGTGGAGAGTCTGCTTCTCCCTCTTCCTTTGGCACTCCCCCTTCTTGTGCTCTCTCTCTAATAAATAAATAAAATCTTTAAAAACAACACCAGCTGGGGCACCTGGGTGGCTCAGTGGGTTAAGGCCCTGCCATCAGCTCAGGTCATTATCTCAGGGTCCTGGGATCGAGCCCCACATCAGGCTCTCTGCTCAGCGGGGAGCCTGCTTCCCCCTTTCTCTCTGCCTGCCTCTCTGCCTACTTCTGATCTCTCTCTCTCTGTCAAATAAATAAAGAAAATCTTTAAAAAAAAAAAAACAAAACAGCAACAAAGTTCTTTAAAGCTTGATGAAATGATTTAATGATTTGAACACTAGTGAGAATCTCAAAATTTTAAAATTTCCTAAATCATGGCAGTAGTTCTCAAAAAGAGAGAAGTACATCACAGAACGGGAATACTAATGAAAACACTCAGTTATTTTAAAATTAAACAGTATTACTTCTACATTTTACTATTATTTTAGCAAATTAGAAATGCATTATTTAGCAAATTAGAAGAAAACTAGTCAGTGAAGAATAAATATTCCTTTGTTCGGTCACACTATAAAGAATGTTAAAATTAGATATTATATACATCTCCCTAACACCAAATCAGCAGTCTGCGAGGCTGATACATTTTTATTCCATTTTTCCATCCTTATTCATTATTTCTAACACTCTTATTTAATTAAAACTTGGGTATCTCCAAATGAACTTGAAAATAGTTTTTAAACACAGACATCAATGCTTTGCATTCTAACAAAGGACAATGTTTGAATAGTTACATGTACACATTCCCAGAGAATATATAAGTATTTATAGGCACTGTAGTGAGTCAAAATGAAATGGTACTTCATTAAAATTACTTTAGAGAGACAAGAGTTACTTTTGCCCATTGGATATGAAAATGAACTACTAGCTTACTACATTTCCTTTTAAAGGAATTGCTTTAAGAACACAAGTTATTTTTTACCTTAATGTACACCACCACAAGAAACAAACAAACAAAAGAAACTGTCATAATGAAAACATTCAGATGAAGAATTGCTGCCCTTAGGCAACACACAGAATGTTACCATCAGATTTTGCAAAACAATAAATACTTGATATGTCTTTAAGGATCCTCTACAAAAGTATTTTTATGAACAATCATATTGGACCTTAAGGCTCTTATGCTTATTTGAGCTACTGATTAATCACTTATTAATTTTAATAACAAAAGGTCACATATTATTGACATCCATGAAGGAAAATTAACATTAAATATTAGAGATCTTTTTTAAATAATGCAATGTTTAAATAACCAGACCTGTTTTAATTAGCATTTTTTATTGCATGTTTATTTATATTAGGCAAGGGAATAATTAACATATAGACTACTGAGCCACTTTTCTGCAAAGTTCAGAGAAACCATGGAGGCCTACATTAACCAGCAATGGAAAAATTTGATAGCTAGCTTGCTCATAATGATCATATTTTACTCTGAAATTGTGGGACAAAATTGTAATGTGTGCTTCCTTATTGTACTTAAAAATTTTGTCATCCTAGGGGTGCCTGGGTGACCCAGTCAGTTGGACAACAAACTCTTGATTTTAGTTCAGGTTATGATCTCAGAGTTCTGAGATCGAGTCCTATGTCAGGCCCTACGTTCAGCAGGAGTCCACTTGGGGATTCTCTCTCCCTCTCTCTCTGCCTCTCAGCCCCCTCACTTCTGCTCACATTCTCTCTTTCCCTCTCTCAAATAAATAAGTTGCCTTAAAAAAAAAAAAAAAACTATGTTATTCTATTTCCCATATACCATTCCGTCAAGGAGATGTTAATGTCATTGGAGAATCTGTACCAGTGTACATAGAAGGATACCAAAATCCAGCTTAAAGGCAGTATATGAGCAAGTATTATGTTTTAATGAAGTTTAATGAAGTTAATCAGAGTTCACACAACTCCAAGACTGAATGCACTACGCAGACACATGCACACAAACACATGTCTCCCCACCTAAGGCCCTATGAAGAACATTCTTCCTATTAGGAAGGATAGACTTTATCAACAGATCTTTCAAAGATTCTAAGGGCAATATAATTAGTAACAATAAAAGATATATAACTCATCAATAGTTTAACATTTAACTGTTCATATGCAAATTCTAATATTGAGCATCTCTTCCTCACAGCAAGTTGTATTTAAGACTTACTTTCCAGAAGGGTGCCTCTGCCTTCGGCTCAGGTCATGGTCTCAGAGTCCTGGGATCGAGCCCCGCATCGGGCTCTCTGCTCAGCGGGAAGCCTGCTTCCCCCTCTCACTCTGCCTACTTGTGATCACTCTCTCTCTGTCAAATAAATAAATCTTTAAAAAAAAAAAAAAAAGACTTACTTTCCAGAAAGACAATTCCATATGTGTCTATATGAAAGCAGAAAAAAACTTTCCTCTAGTGTTTTGTTTGCAAGTGTTAATAAGTGGAATCAAGGAAAGTAAGTTATTTTTGGTTTACCCTAAGTTTGCAGCATATTTGCCATTAATCAGTGAGAACAGTATAATCAAATTGGATCTTTTGCATTGTAATTGACAGATATATTTAATAATATATATATTTAAGAAAACCACAAAAGTAATATCATCCAAGACTGATCCATCATAATAACTCATGATTAATTTTTGTCAAAAAAGACAATGAGACAGATATTACTCAGGACTATTACAATAGGGGAAAATTATTAGATACAGTATCAAGTCAGACTCAATTCCAAATATAGCTAGGGCAACTGGGAATTTGTAGCCAATGAACAAAGTTGAGGGAAGTGGATGCAAAATTACTAAGAGGAAACATCAGAAATAAAGAGGATTCTGGCTGAGCTGACCTAATAGGAAGGAGTGTGCTGAAGACAGGCTAGGGTGATCAAACACCATTTCCAGGACGGTGGAAGTGAGGAGCTGATCAGATACAATAAGAGATCTGCTATTGAGGATAGGGGGATTCCAGCTAATCTGACTTGACAGAGTTCTTGATAAAAGTGGATTTTAAACGTTAGTACACAGATGTGTCTGGGAGAAGGTTCAGGAACCTAGCTAAAGTCTGAGCAAGCAAAAAACCCTGTCAACATAAACATAGATGATTTTAGGATATATGCTGTTGTGATATACAATCACTACATGATCATTTTCATAATCAATGTTTGGTTTTAAAAGGTTTTAGGTGTGAACAAACTCATCAGTAGGGTTTAAAAGAAGTGACTGGTTTTTGTTGCATAATTGTGACCACAGGGAAGGCCATTCTATGCATGTTTCCAAAGTCCAAAACTATAAAGAAAGAAGGAGTCTGGTAGAGATATAAATATATATATTTTTGAATAAATATATACATTTGAATAAAATATTTACAAAAGAAACGCTGGCCTCAGCACTATGCCCTAATCCCTTTAAGCAAGCCTCGACCTTAGATGTCTTTGCACTTGCTGTTTCCGCTACTTGGAACTCCCTTTGCCCAGGTGTCTGGATGTCTCCCTTTCTCAGTTCCATCAAGTCTACTCAAAAATCACTTCTCAGTGGGGCCCTTCATGACTACTCCACATAAAATATCACAACTCCCCATAAGAAACAGATCTTCTTACCCCTCTTATCCTGCTTTATTTTTGTACAGAGCACTAGTCACCATCTGACATACTTTGTGTTTGCTTGGTTATTTATTTTAGGTCTCCATTCCCACTCCAAATAAAAGCATGATTCATAAGGGTAAAGACTATTTTGCCATTGCCATATCCCCAGCAACTACAATGGTGCTTGCTCCATAGTACATGCTCAACAGAGTTTCATTAAATGATTTGCTAAATGCTGCCAGATTACCCTCCCAAAATTTTGCATCACTCATCACTATTCGGCAATGTGTAAGAATAATTGTGATTGCTTTCCTACATTTTCACCAACACTAGACATTATCAATATGTTATTTACTTATTATCAAAAAGTAGGTGTAGATTTTATCCGATGAATAGGCAAACTCCAATTTATAACCAAAACTGTATAACTAACATATGTTGATATGGTCCCATGTGACAGACTATACAGAATGCAAACAGAAACAATGCAGATAAAATTTCACAGTTAATATCCTCAGTGTTCATGCTCATGCTTTTTAGCTCTAATAATTAAAATGCGAATAAAATATATCTTCAAGGAAACCTAACGCACTAATCCCTCTATTTCAAGAGAGCATCTTTCAGTCAGCACCATTCTTCTGTGAAATAAGCAGTCTCACTGGCAGGTCTGAACAAAAGAATGAGGAAAATGAGTGGATCACTCATTATAACTGCCCTCCTGGAGTCCTTTCAATATGTTTCCATGACAGAGAAAATTCAGAGGCTGAGGCACTCCAGTAAGATTTATAGGAGGCTTTAGCATAGATGTACATGAAAGATAAATACAAATGGGCAATGAAAAGAGGATTGTGGTAGGGATTAAAACATCCTGCATATGACATGAAGATCCCAAGGAGTTGTGATTCCAGGGATGCAAACTCAGCCTTGTGAACAGTCCTTGAGAATGACATTTTAAAAGAACATCAAGTAATTGGAAGACCAAGATGGAAATTGGCTTGGATTCCAAAACGACACAGTCTCCATGCTGAAGTTTATAGCACACAGATTATCTTGAAAATTTCTTAGTGTTCAAAGATCATTGCCAGTCCCAATGTAGAAATTACAAAGGTGGGCCACACTTTGAACAGTACTGAATTAATAAAATTATAGCATAAGCCAAAATTAATACAATATTCTGCAATTTTTTTTAATTTTTAGGTTATTCTTTTCTGACATTTGAGAGGATTTTAAAAAGTAAAACAGATATCTTTCCAAATTGCAAGTTATAGATGTCCTCTAAAACCTCAAAACAGTTGGGCTTCCTTTAGAAATTAGACAAATTCCCCATCTGGAAAGTAGAATTTAAGTTGGAGGTAAAGTAAAAAAAAAAAAAAATACACACACACACACACACACACACACACACACACACACATATAAATAAAATACTGCCAGGTAACAGAAGACTCGGATCATTTCAATGATGTTGCCAACAGATGGCAAATGTGGGGCAATGGAAGATAATGCCAAAGTAATTACTTCTCAAACCAGCAGCCAAGTTAGGAGTGTGTTCTGTGAGAAATAATCATTCTGCTCACTGCTCAGGAAAAAGACATAAACACACAAATATTAGGAGGAAAATAATGTGTAGAATTAAATCTATAGAATTAAATTATTTCTACAAATCTGTAGAAATAAAGGAAGAGCACTAAAGTTAAAAATATTCTAGCAGAGGGAAAATAAAATGGGAAGGAATATTTTAACTATGCCAATTAAGAATAAAATTCAATTAAAGTAATTTAATAGTAATAGTGTCCACCTTTTCAAAGCAATATCTGCAAGGGCTTATGCCATGTCCTTTTACTAGTGAATTATTCAACCCACAGGAATGCTATGAACTTGATTTTATTATTACCCACATTTTACAAAAGAGGAAACTAAGGAATAAAAAAGTTAAATTATCTTCCCAAGGTCATACAAGTTTTAAATGATAGAACCAAGATCCATTCCTACAATTCCAGACATCCAACTTTTGTACAGTACACTATGTATTAGGTCAAATGTTACATGTAAACACTCAATAGGCAGCTTAACTTTCTGTTTGAAGGCAACCCAACTGTGTAAGCCTGGTGACACTATGACAATCTTACTCTGCTCCCACAGACTCAAAGATTTGAACATTTAAATAGCACTAACTATATCAAAGCATTATATTAGGGACTGGAATGATGACAATTTATTTTCAGCTCAAAAAGAGCTGATAACCTACCAGGGAATAAGGGAAATGTGTAAACAAATAATTAAATGCAATGCACAAGGTTACACCCCAGGAGATACATTCAAAGTAGAGAAAAATTAAGACTTAATACAGGATTCTACTTCATTTTTATCTCAGACAGGAAAAGGAAAATGTGAAGGAGGAAAGAGGTAAGAAAGAATGGCTGAAAATTTCCTGAACCTGGGGAACAATTTGGATATTCAAATTCATGAAGTTATATGTCACACTAAAATTTCAATTCAAAATTATCTTCTCCTAGACATATTATAATAAAATTGTCTAAATTGAGGAAAAAGAAAGAATTTTACTTCCAAAATTTTATTTAAATTCAAGTTAGTTAACATATTGTAGTTTCAGTTTCAGGGGTAGAATTTAGGCATTCATCAGTTGCTTATAATACCCAGGGCTTCACAAGTGCCCTCCTTAATGCCCATGACCCAGTTACCCCATCCCCCCACACGTCACCCTTCCAGCAATCCTCAGTATTTTCACTAAAGTTAAGAGGCTCTTATGGTTTGCCTCCCTCTCTGTTTTTATCTTATTTTTCCTTCCCTTCCCCCACATTCATATGTTTTGTTTCTTAAATTCCACATATGAGTGTAATCATATGGCATTTATCTTTCTCTGACTTATTTCACTTGGCATTATACTCTCTAGTCCCATCCACATTGTGACAAATGGCAAGACTTCATTCTTTTTGATGGCTGAGTAGTAATCTGTATATATATATACACACACACATGCGTGCACGTGCACACACATACACACACACACACACACCATCTTCTTTATTCATTCATCTGTCAATGGACATTTGAGCTCTTTCCATGTTTCAGCTATTATAGACATTGCAGCTATAAACAGTGGGGTACATGAGAGCTTTCAAATCACTCTTTTTTGTATCCTTTAGATAGATACTTAGTATTGCTATTGCTGGTGAGTAGGGTAGTTCTATGTTCAACTTTTTTTTTTTTTAAGATTTTATTTATTTATTTGACAGACAGAGATCACAAGTAGACAGAGAGGTGGGCAGAGAGAGGGGGAGGAAGCAGGCTCCCTGCTGAGCAGAGAGCCCGATGTGGGGCTCGATCCCAGGACCCTGAGATCATAACCTGAGCCAAAGGCAGAGGCTTAACCCACTGAGCCACCCAGGTGCCCCTATGTTCAACTTTTTGAAGAACCTCCATACTGTTTTCCACAGTGGCTGCACCTGTTTCCATTCCCACCAATAGTGTAGGAGGGTTCCCCTTTGTCTACATCCTCACCAACAACATCATTGTTTCCTGACTTGTTAATTTTAGCCATTCTGACTGGTGTGAGGTAGTATCTAATTACAGTTTTGTTTTGTATTTTCCTGATACCAAGTGATGTGGAGCATTTTTTCATATGTCTGTTGGCCATTTGTATGTCTTCTTTGGAGAACGTGTGTTCATATCTTCTCCCCATTTCTTGGCTGAATTTTTTGGGTTTTGGGTTTTGAGTTTGAGAAGTTCTTTATAGGTTTTGGACATAACCCTTTATCATATAGGCCATTTGCAAATATCTTCTCCCACTCTGTAGGTTGCCTTTTAGTTTTGTTGAGTGTTTCCTTCATTATACAGATGTATTTTGTTGTTGTTGTTGTTGTTTTGTTTTTTATCTTGATGAAGTCCCAATAGTTCATTTTTGCTTTTGTTTCCCTTGTCACTGGCTATGTGTCTAGTAAGAAATTGCTTGGGCCCAAGATCACAGAGCCTGCTGCCTGTGTTCTCTTCTAGGATTTTGATGGATTCCTGTCTCACATTTAGGTCTTTCATCTAGTTTGAATTTATTTTTGCGGACTCTGTGAAAACTGCTGGTGTTATTTTGATGGGGCTTGCCCTGAATGTACAGAATGCTTTGGGTAGTACAGACATTTTAACAGTATTTGTTCTTCCATTCCATGGGCATGGAATATTTTTACATTTCTTTGGGTCTTCAATTTTTCTTAAGTGTTCTATAGTTTTCTGAGTACAGATATTTCACCTCTTTAGTTAGATTAATTCCTAGATATCTTAGGGGTATTTGGTGCAATTTGATGGGATTGATCCCTTGATTTCTCTTTCTCCTGCTTCATTATTGGTGGATAGAAATGCCACACATTTCTGTATATTGATTTTCCTATGATTATCCTGTGATTTTCCTGAACTCAAGTATCAGTTCTAGTAATTTTTTGGTAGTGTCTTTTCAGATTTTCTACATAAAGTAATATGTCAGCTGCAAAGAAAGAAAGTTTGATTTTTTTCCTTGCCAATATGGATCTATTTTATTCATTTTTGTTGTCTGACTGATGAGGTTAGGATTTCCAATACTACGTTAAAGAACGGTGGTGAGAGTGGACATCCCTATTGCATTCCTGACTTTAGGGAAAAGATTTCAGGGTTTTTTTCCACTGATGACAATTATTAGATGTGGGTCTTGTATATATTACCTTTATGTATTGAGGTATGTTACTTCTATCCCTACTTTCTTGAGGGTTTTTAATCAAGAAAGGATGCTGTATTTTATCAAATGCTTTTTCTGCTTCTATTGAGAAGATCGCATGGTTCTTATCCTTTCTTTTATTAGTGTGGTATATCATGTTGATTGATTCGCAGATGCTGAACCAACCCTGCAGCCCAGGAATAAATTCCACTCGATTTTGGTGAAGCATCGTTTCTCTGGTGTCTTCTTTGCCTTTTTCAAGCGCAGCTAGTATTCTTATGACAATTGGTCTAAATTCTTGTTCATATGTGTTGCTTATATATGTTTTGAGCAAATCCCTGGCTGTGATTTCTTCTTGATCTTTGCTTGTCATTTTGGCTAAGTTTATGTCTCTTGTGCACTATGAAAGCTTGTTATGTTTCCTGCTCCTGAGAGTAATGCTATATTAAAAAGGGGGACATACCCTATCTGGGGCCTGGTGCTTAAGGAAGTGTTTCTAGTGTATGCTGTGTGCACTCTGTCGTTGTGCTTTGGCTGCTCTTTCCCATGGGTCAGTCATCTTCAGAGTTCCTCCTTGCTTGCACTGGGGAGTGCTTAGACCTTTAACTAGGTGTGCTTCATTTATATGTTAAGATACATTGATAGGAAAAAAAAATTCAGATCCAAAAGAAGAAAAAAGGAAAAGGAACAACAACAACAACAACAACAAAAACCCAAACAAAAAAAAAACCTATAAGCCTGATTTCAAAGAAAAAGAAAAAAAGAAGCTTGATCCAAAAAAAAGAGAGAGAGAGAAAGAGAAAAGGGAATAAATTAATGAACAAAAATTATAAGCCTGATTTCAAAGAAAAAAAAGGAAAGGAAAAAAAAAAAGGGAAAAGAAAAGGAAAAAAAGGGGGGAGGTGGGGAGTCTAATCCTAATTCCACCAGAACTAATGTTGTTGCTTTGGAGCACTATGATGAGTAGACTTGGTACATGCAGTGGGCCTGTGCTGGTCCTCCAGGAGAGAGGTCCACTGTACTGGTTTACAGTAAGACCCACCCTAGTAAAGATGTCCCTGCAGGACACAGAGAGGCAGCATTTAAGATGAGCAGCTCCAGCCTCCACTGGAGGTGCTATGTTGCTCACTGAAGTCCAACTGTGCCAGTGGGTGGGGAACAGAAGATGGCATCACCCTACCCTCTCCTCCCTGGGGAGGGAAACTCATAACTACCACTGCTCAGGAAGTCCTAACAGAAAAGCAAAAAATTTCCCCTCCTGTGGCCCAGGCCTCTATGAGATCCCTGCCTTCAACCTGTCTATGCCCAGGTCATTGACCCACTCTTTGTCACAGTTCTCCTGTGTGTGTTTTATATCTCTGGTACATGAGTGGGATTCAAAACTCCAAATATTAAAGGACCAGGCAAGGTGCAGACCCACTACTCTCTACCTGGAGAAAGTCTTACAGTACTGTGCCTGGTGTAGTTCTATCGCAGAAAAGCAGCTGCATGGCCAATAAGGTACTTGGAGTCTAAAGCTGAAGTACAGCAAAAATATGTGAACTGATTATCTGCCCTCTGCATGTGTCTCTGTCCCCTGCTGTTGAATGACTATTCAATGGGACCCATGGGTTCCTTGTTCTTAGAGAGGCAATATATCCCCTTCTAAATGTATTCCAGGAAGGGGAATATTCTCCCCCAGTGCAAGCCAGGAGATCCCCACACCATGCTGTCAACCATCTTCTCCCAGGAGAACCACTGCCCACTCAGCTTGACTCCAGCAAATGGCACAGACTTCTAAAACCTCATAATTTGAGCTTCACTGTTCGGGAAAAAAAAAAAAAATTGTCCTACTCATTTCCTCTCAATTCCCAGTCAATGGCCCTTTCTTACATGAACCCAATGTGCTGTTCTCTTTCTCCCTTTCCCTGTCCTCTCCCAGCAAAAATATTTCCCACACCCTCCTTGGCACCACAGCTTTTCTCTCCCCCATTCATGTCTCTGAACCTCATATCCCCCATGTTTTCTCCCACTAATTGTGCTCTCTTAATCCTCAAATCGATTTCCTAGTTGTTCAAAATGTTTTCATGCCACCCTAACTGTGTTTAAGGGATGAGACAAGTCCAGGGTCTCCCCACTGTTCTGCCATCTTAAGATCCAGTGACAGAGAATTTTAAAAGCAGCAAGAAAAAGCTACTTTCTTTTAATCTAATTTACCAGCATATTTCTCAGCAGAGACCTTGTATACCAAGAGAGAAAATGGTGAAAGAAAAAAAAAATGCCAACAAAGAATACTTTGCCCAGCAAAGTTGTTCTTCAGAAACAGAGGTGAGAAAGATACTTATTTTCCCAAACAAACAAAAGCATAAGTGGCCATCACTGAGATACCTGCCTCGTAAGAAATGCTGAAAGAAATTCTTTAAACTGGGGGTACCTGTGTGGTTCAGTCATTAAGCATCTGCCTTTAGCTCAGGTCATGATCCCAGGATCTGGGGTTCAAGCTCTACATCAGGCCCCCTCCTTGGCAGGAAGCCTGCTTCTCCCTCTTCCACTCCCCCTGCTTGTGTTCTTTCTCTTGCTGTCTCTCTCCCTCCATCAAATAAATAAATAAAATCTCAAAAAAAAAAAAAAAGAAGAAGAAGAAATTCTTAAGCTGAAATGAAAAGATATTAACTAGTAACATAAAAACATGAAAATGAACAACCCATTGGTACAGCCAAGTATATAGTCAAATTCAGGATATTCTAATAATGTAATATGGTGGTATATTCACCACTAACTGCAATACAAAGGTTGAAAGGCAAAATAAAAGTATCTATAACCATAATAATTTATTAGTTAATATATAATGCAAAGAGGTATATTAAATCAAAAGCAAACTGTGGAGGGGGAATAAAAATCTAACCTTTCTATGTATAAGTGAAGTTCAGTTGTTACTAGTTTACAATAGACAGTTATATCTGTAAGATATTTGAAGTAAGCCTCAGGGTAAAAAAAAAAAAAAAGAAGCCACACACACAACTTCTAGGAAATACAAGATGAAGAAGAGAACAAAAATCAAAGTATACCTCTACAGGAAATTAACTCACAAAGCAAGACAGCAAGAGAAGAAGAAAGGAACAAAGGAACCATAAAATAACAAGAAATCAGTAATATAGCAAAAGTAAGTCTTACTTATCAATACTTACTTGAAAAGTAAATGGATTAAATTCTCCAATCAAAAAACAGACTGGCTCAGAAAACCCAGATATAAACCCACAATTAGATGGTCATTTAATATTTGACATAGGTGGAATTAATATATAATGGGAGAAAGATTGTCTCTTCAACAAATTGTACTGGGAAAACTGGACAGCTACATGTAAAAGAATGAAACTGGGTTTCTCCATACACAAAAATAAATGGATTCAAGACCTAAATGAGAGACCCAAAACCATAAAAATCCTTGAAGAGAACATAGGCAATAATCTCTGTGACATAAGTCATAGCAGTATTTTTCTAGGCATGTCTCCTGAGGCAAGGGAGATAAAAGGAAAAACAAACTAAAGGGACTATATCAATAAAAAGTTTCTGCATAGTGAAGGAAACAATTAACAAAACTAAAGGCAACCTCATTAGTGGGAGAAAATATTTGCACATGACATATCTGCTAAAGGGTTACTATTTAAAATAGATAAAGAAGTCATACAACTCAATAACAAAAAGCAAATAATCAAAGTAAAAATTGGTAGAAGGGGTGCCTCAATGGCTCAATTGGTTAAGCATCTGCCTTCAGCTCAGGTTATGATCCCAGGGTTCTGGGACTGAGTCCTGCATTGGGTTCCCTGCTTCATGGGGAACCTGATTCTCCCTCTGCCTCTCTCTCTCCCTCTCTCTCTCTTTCACAAATAAATAAAATCTTTTTAAAATAATAAATAAATTTAAAAAATAAAAGTGGGCAGGAGACATGAACAGATGTTACTCCAAAGAAGGACATACAGATGGCCAATGAACACATAAAAAGATGCTCAACACCACTCAACATTAGGGAAATATGAATCAAAACTACAATGAGATATTACTTCACACCTGTCAGCATAGCTAATATCAACAGCATAAGAAACAGTAATGTTGACAAAGATGTAGAAAAAAAAGGAACACCCTTGCATTACTGGTAGGAATACAAATTGGTGCAGTGATCATGGAAAACAGAATGGAGTTTCCTCCAAAAATTAAAAATAGAACTATTCTAAGACCCAGAATTTTCACTACAGTGTAAGAAACACTAATTTTAAGGCATATATGCACCTCTATGCTTTCTACAGCATTATTTACAATAGCCAAACTATGGAAGCAACCCAAGTATCCACTGATGGATGAATGGATAAGGAAGATGCAATATATATCACAATGGAATAATATTTAGCCATTAAAAAAGAATGAAATCTTGCCATTTGCAACAATACAGAGCTAGAGAGTATAAGGGTATGTAAAATAAGAAAGATAAGTATCATATGATCTCACTCATAATGTAATTTAAGAAACAAAACAAAAGAACAAAGGAAAAGAGAGAGAAAAAAAACAAAAAACGGACTCTTAACTACAGAAAACAAACCAATGGTTTTCATTGGGGAGGTAGGTGGGGGTGGGGAAGATAGGGGATGGAAATTAAAGAGTACACTTATCATGTTAAAAAAATAAAACTGTAAGAATAAAAAGAATGGTTGAATGGTGGGGGGTGGGGGGAACAAGACCTAACTATGTTGTCCATGAGAGACTCACTTTTGATTCAAGTACACACATAGGCTCAAAGTGAAGTGATGGAAAAAGATAACCCACATAAATAGAAACCAAAAAAGAAGAGGATAGCTATACTTTATCAAACAAAATACATCAACTTTAAGTCAAAAATGGTAACAAGAGAAAAAGAAGGTCATTATATAATAGCAAAGTAGTCAATTCATTAAGAGGGTATGATAATTATAAATTACATGCACTCAATGATGGAATACCTAAGTCTACCTGAAGGGAGTAACAGACAACAATGTAATGATAATAGTAAAAGACTTCAATATCTTACTTCAATAAGTGGGTAGATAATCCAGAAAAATTAATGAAATTTGGACTTTATACTTCAGACAAAATAGACCTGAAAAACATACACAGAACATTCCACCCAACAGCAGTAGAATGCATACTACTGCACATGCATAGATATATGTTAGTAAACCCAGTTTCAGAAAATTTTAAGAGACTGAAATTACATTAAATATATTTTCTGAAAATGGAATGAAACTAGAAATCAACAGCAGGAGGAAAACTGAAAAGTTTGCAAATATGTGGAAATTAAATTAAACAATAGTCTACTTAACAACCAAGAGATCACAAAAGAAATCAAAAGAAAATTTTTTGAAATATCTTTTTTTTTATTAACATATAATGTATTACTTGCTTCGGGGTACAGGTCTGTGAATCATCAGTCTTACACAATTCACAGCACTCACCATAGCACATACCCCCCCCAATGTCCATAATCCAGCTACCCCTTCCCTTCCACCCCCTTCCCTCCAGCAACCCTCAGTTTGTTTCTTGAGCTTAAGAGTCTCTAATGGTTGTTCTCCTTCCCCAGTCCCATCTTGTTTCATTTTTTCCCTCCCTTCACCCCCTGACCCCCTGCCCTGGCTCTCAAATACCTCATAGCAGAGAAATCATATGATAATTGTCTTCTCTGATTGACTTATTTCACTTAGCATAATACTCTATACTTTTTTCCGCACCGTTAAAATATCTTGAAACAAATTAAAATGGAAACAAAATATACCAAAACTTATGGGACACAGAAAAAGCTGTGACACAAGCTAAGTTTATAGCAATAAATACCAGTATTAAGAAAAAGGCTCTCAAGCAATCTAACGTTATACCTAAAGAAATGAAAAATAACAATCTAAGTCCAGCGTTACAAAAGGAAAAACAGAACAAAAAAACAGAACAAAATCAAATGAAACAGAGAACAGAAGAATAACAGAAAAGATCAACAAAACTAAGAGTTGGTTTCTTGAAAATATAAACAAAACTGACAAACCTTTACCTAGGCTTACTATGGAAGAAAAGAAGATACAAATAAAATTATAATGAAAAGGTGGAATTACAACTGATATCACACAAATACCAAGAATTATAAGAGATATATACGAACAGCTATATCAACAAATTGAACAACCTAGTAAAAAATGAGTATTTAGAAACACAACCTACCAAGTTGGAATCATAAAGAAACAGAAACTCTGAACAGACCAGTTACTATTAAAGAGATTGTACCAGTAATCAAAAACCTCACAACAATGAAAATCCCAGGATGAAATGCTTTCCTTGATGACATCCATCAAACATTTAAAGAAGTGTTAATGTCAATTCTTCTCAAACATTTCCAAAAAAACTAAAGATTAGGGAACACTCCCATACTTTTTCTATGAGGCTAGTTTACTAGATACCAAAGCCAGATAACAGTACTACAATAGAAAAATACAGGCCAATATCCTTGATGAATATGGATGCAAAAATTTAACAAAACTTAGGTAACTGATATTAAAAGGATCTTGTACCATGATTAAGTGAGATATATGCCTGAGATGCAAGAATGGATCAACATATGCAAATCAATAAATCTGATACATCACTTTAATAAAATAGAAGACAAAAATCATGTGGCCAACCCAGAAAATAAAGAAAAAGCATTTGACAAAATGAAACATTCCTTCGTGATAGAAATTTTCAACAAATTGGGTATAGAATGATTAGACTTCAACATAATAAACGTCCTATATGACAAGCCCATGGCTAACATACTTAACAAAGAAAAGTTGAAGGATTTTCCTTTAAGATCAATACAATAGTGCCCACTCTCAACACTTATAGCCACTGTAATTAGTCCAAAAAAATAAAGAAACAAAGGAAGTAAAGAAGGAAGGAAGAAACAATTAAAAGGGATCTCAATCAGAGAGGAAAAAGTAAAATTGTCTGTTTGCTGACAACATGATCTTGTACAAGAAAATCCTAAAGAATCCACCAAAAAACTGTTAGACTTAATAAACAAATGCAGCAAAATTTTAGGATACAAAAAATCAATATACAAAAATCAATTGCACTTCTATACACCAACAATGAACTATATGAAAAGACAATTTTTTAAAATCTCATTTACAATAAAATAAATGAAATACTTGGAAATAAATTTAACCAAGAAAGTGAAAGATTTGTGTGTTGAAAACTGTAAGACATTGATGAAAGAAAGCGACAAATAAATGGAAAAATACCCTATGTTCTTGGATAAGAAGGCTGCACCTGGGTGGCTCAGTGGGTTAAAGCCTCTGCCTTCAGCTCAGGTCATGATCCCAGGGTCCTGGGATCGAGCCCCACATCGGGCCCTCTGCTCAGCAGGGAGCCTGCTTCCCTTCCTCTCTCTCTGCCTGCCTCTCTGCCTACCTGTGATCTCTGTCAAATAAATAAATAAAATCTTAAAAAAAAAATGTCCATACTACCCAGTACAATTTGCAGATTCAATGCAATCCCTCTCAGAACTCGAACAGCATTTTTGTAGATATTAAAAAATCCTAAAACTCGTTTATAACCATGAAAGACTCCAAATAGCCAAAACAATTCTAAGAAAGAACAAACCTGGAGGCAAGCTTTCTAGTTTTGAATTGTATTACAAAGCTATAGTAATCAAAAGAGTATGATACGGCATAAAAATAAAAATGCAAACCAACAGAACAGAACCAAGAACTCAGAAATGAAGTTTTGCATGTAAGATCAACTAATATTTGACAGGGGGCCAAGAATACTCAAGAGAGAAAGGATAGTGTCTTCAATAAATGATGGTAGGAAAACAAAACTGAATAGTCACACACAGGAGAAAGAAATGAGACCCCTATCTTATATCACTCACAAAAACAAAATGGATTAAGACTTAAATGTAAGATCTGAACACATGAGGCGTCTATAAGAACATATCAAGGGAGAAAGCTCCTTGACACTGGTCTTGGCAATTATTATTTGGATAGAACACCAAAAGAACATAGGATGCCTGGACGGCTCAGTTGGTTAAACCTCTGACTCTTGGAAAGGAAGCAAGATGGTGGAGGAGTAGGACACTGAAATAGCATTAGGACCCAGGAGTCCCACTAGATAGTTATCAAACCATTCTGAACACCTACAAACTCAACAGGAGACAGAAGAGGAGAAGCAATTCTAGGAACAGAAAATCAACCACTTCTGGGAAGGTAGGACATGTGGAGAAGTAAATCCAAAGCAATGGGAAGATAAACTGCAGGGCAGGGTTGGGGGCGGGGGGGCGCGCAGGTTCCTAGCAAGTGGTGCAGCAGCAGACCACAAAAACAGAACTTTTAGAAGTCTGCTCCACTGAGGGATGTTGTTCCAGAAGCTAAGTGGGGGTGGAGCCCTCATGGGGACAGTGTGGTCTCAGGACCCTCAGGGTCACAGGAAGACCGGGGGTATCTGAGTATGGTAGAGCTGGGAGGTATTGGAGCAGGGAAGCCAGCTACGGAGACATAGCAGAGGTGGGGGCTCTCAGCTTGAGGTTACCTTTAAACTGTGACACAAGGCACAGGTGAACCATTGCTCTTCGAGCAGGGACCACACAAGTGGCAGACCCAGAGAGAGCCCACCTTCCTTCTCCAGGAGGAGTGGTACAGGAGCACATTGTAGGAATCTGCTAGATTTGGAGACTCCAAACGGGGCTGTGCACCAGAGATAGAAATGCTCAGTCACAGGCTATGTGAGCACATAGCGTGGCCAGAGACAGGAGATGGGAGGGATTGACTAGTTTTCTCTGAGGGTGCACTGAGGAGTGGCGTCCTGAGCTCTCAGCTCCTCCAGGCCAGAGATTGAGAGGCTACCATTTTCATTCCTGTCCTTCAAAGCTCTACAGAAAGGATCCAGGGAACAAAAGCTACCGAGAGTGAACCCAAGCAGATTACTTAGCCTGGTCCCTGGCAAGGGCGGTGCAATTCCATCTCTGGCTAAGACATTTGAGAATTTACTGCAACATGCCCCTCTCTGAGAAGATGAGCAAGAACATCCAGCCAAGACCAAGTTCACCGATCAACGAGAACTGCAGAACTCCAGAGCTAAGAGAAAGCAATGCATAAAATTCATGGCAGTTCCCCCATGATCTTTTGGTCTTGCAAAGTTAAATTTTTTTTAATTTTATCTTTTTCTTATTCTATTTTTTAAATTTCTCCTCTCTCCTCTTTTAACATTTTTAACTATTTTATCTTATCAATATGTTTTCTAAAAACTGGTTTTAAATCCTCATTGTTATACTCATATTCTATCCCTTCATTGTATTTAACCTTATTTTTTGTATACATATAGGTTTCTTTTTTTCTTTAAAATTTCTTTAAAATTTTGGATATAATTTCTTCTAATAGATCAAAATAGACCCTATATCTGGCTCCAGCCTGATCACTTTCTCTCTTTTCTTTTTCTTTTTCCAGTCAGTTTATCAACTCCTTTTTAAGAATCTTTAATTTTCATCTTTACAGTCATATTCCATCCCTTCATCATGTTCACCCTTACTGTGTATATATGTAAGATTTCTTTCTGTAAAATTTTGGAAAGTAGTTTCTTCTAAGAGACCAGAATACACCCAAAATCAAATGGGTAGCTCTGTTCTATTCACTAGTCATATATATGTGTGTGTGTGTGTGTATATATATATATATATATATATATATATATATTTATATATTTATATTTATTTATATATATATTTATATATTTAACCCCCCTTTTTTCCCCTTTTTCCCCTATTTTTTTCCAGGCTTTGGGTCTCTTCTGATTTGGTTAGCTAATATTTTTCTGAGGTCTTTGCCACACTTTTAGTTTTTTACTCTCTCATTCATATATTCTTATCTGGATAAAATGACAAGGTGGAAAAACTCACCACAAAAAAAAGAACAAGAGGCAGTATTGATGGCTAGGGACCTAATCAATATGGACATTGATAATACGTCAGAACTAGAGTTCAGAATGACAATTTTCAAGATGCTAGCTGGGCTCAAAAAAGATATGGAAGATATTAGAGAATCCTGGTCTGGAGAAATAAAAGAACTAAAATCTAACCAAGTTGAAATTAAAAAACCTATTACTGAGGTGGAATAAAAAATGGAGGCTCTTATTGCTAGGATACATGAGGCAGAAGAGAGAATTAGTGATATAGAAGACCAAATGATGGAGAATATAGAAGCTGAGCAAGAGAAACAAATAACTACTGGACCACGAAGGGAGAACTTGAGAGATAAGTGATACCATGAGATGAAACAATATTAGAATAATTGGGATCCTAACAGAAGAAGAAAGAGAGAGGGGGGCAGAAGGTATATTGGAGCAAAATATAATAGAGAATTTACCTAATATGGGAAAGGGAACAAACATCAAAATCTAGGAGGCACAGAGACCCCCCCTCAAAATCAATAAAAATAGGTCCACACACCAACATCTAATAGTAAAACTTACAAGTCTCACTGACAAAGAGAAAATCCTGAAAGCAGCTTGGAACAAGAGTCCTGTAACATACATTGGCAGAAATATTAGATTTGCAGCACACCTATCCACAGAGACCTGGCAGGCCAGAAAGGACTGGCATAATATATTCAAAGCACTAAATGACAGAAGTATGCAGCCAGGAATACTACATCCAGCTAAGCTGTCACTGAAAATGGAAGGAAAGAAAAAAGCTTCCAGGACAAATAAAAACTGCAAGAATGTGCAAACACGAAACCAGCCCTCCAGGAAATGTTGAAAGGGGTCCTCCACGCAAAAAGAAAAACTAAAAGGAACAGACCAGAAAAGAACAGAGACAATATACAATAACAGTCACATTACAGGCAATACAATGGCACTAAATTCATATCTATCAATTGTTACCCTGAATGTAAATGGGCTAATGCCCCAATCAAAAGATACAGGGTAGCAGAATGGATAAAAAAACAAGACCCATTGAAATGCTGTTGGCAAGAAACTCATATTAGACCCAAAGACACCTCCAGATTAAAAGTGAGGGGGTAGAAAACAATTGACCATGCTAATGGACATCAAAAGAAAGCTGGAGTAGCAATCCTTATATCAAATAAATTAGATTTTAAGCCAAAGACTACAATAAGAGATGAGGATAGACACTATATCATACTTAAAGTGTCTCTCCAACAAAAAGATCTAACAATTTTAAATATCTATACCCCTAACATGGAAGCAGCCAATTATATAAACTGATTAATAACAAAATCAAAGAAACATATTGACAATAATATAAAAATAGTAGGGGACTTTAACACCCCAATCACTGAAATGGACATACCATCTAACCAAAAGATTAACAAGGAAATAAAGCTTTAAATGACACATGGGACCAGATGGACATCACAGATATATTCACAACATTCCACCCCAAAGAAAGAGAATACATTCTTCTCTAGTGCACATAGAACATTCTCTAGAAGAGATCCCATCCTGGGTCACAAATCAGGTGTCAACCAGTACCAAAAGATTGGGATGATTCCCTGCAGATTTTCAGACCACAATGCTCTGAAGCTAGAACTCAACCACAAGAGGAAAGTTGGAAAGAACCCAAATACATGGAGGCTAAAGAGCATCCTACTAAAGAATGAATGGGTCAACCAGGAAATTAAGAAAGAAGTGAAAAAATTCATGGAAAAAAATGAAAATGAAAACACAACTGTTCAGATCTTTGGAACACAGGAAAGATGGTCCTGAAAGGAAAGTACATAGCGATACAAGCCTTTCTCAAGAAACAAGAAAGTTCTCAAGTACACAACCTAACCCTACACAAAGAGGAGCTGGAGAAAGAACAACAAAGAAAGGCTAAACCCAGCAGGAGAAGAGAAATCATAAAGATCAGAGCAGAAATCAATGAAATAAAAACCAAAATAACAGTAGAACAGATCAATAAAACTAAGAACTGTCTCTTTGAAAGAATTAATGGCATTGATAAACCCTTGGCCAGACTTTATCAAAAAGAAAAGAGAAAGGACCCAAATTAATAAAATCATGAAAGAGAAGAGATCACAACCAACACCAAAGAAATACAATTATAAGATCATATAATGAGCAAATATATACCAGCAAATTTGACAATCTAGAAGAAATGGAGGCATTCCTAAAGATGTATAAACTACCAAAACTGAACCAGGAAGAAATAGAAAACCTGAACAGACCCATAACCAGTAAGGAGATTGAAGCAGTATCAAAAATCGCCTGGGTGGCTCAGTGAGTTAAGCCTCTGCCTCTGCCTTTGGCTCAGGTCATGATCTCAGGGTCCTAGGATCAAGCCCTGCATGGGGCTCTCTGCTCAGCTCTCTGCCTGCCTCTCTGCCTTGTGATCTCTGTCAATAAATAAGTAAAATCTTTTTTTTTAAAAATCTCCCAAAAAACAAGAGCCCAGGACCAGATGGCTTCCCAGGGGAATTCTACCAAACATATAAAGAAGAATTAATACCTATTCACCTGAAACTCTTCCCAAAAAAATAGAAATGGAAGGAAAACTACCAAACTCATTTTATGAAGCCAGCATTACCTTGCTCCCAAAACCAGGGGATTACAGGAGAATTACAGACCAATATCCTTGATGAACAAAGATGCAAAAATTCTCACCAAAATACTAGCCAATAGGATCCAACAGTACACTAAAAGGATTATTCACCAAGACCAAGGGGGATTTATTCTTGGGGTGCAAGGTTGGTTCAACATCTGGAAATCAATCAATGTGATACAATACATTAATAAAAGAAAGAACAAGAACCATATGATGCTCTAAATAGATGCTGAAAAGCATTTGACAAAGTACAGCATCCTTTCTTGATCAAAATTCTTCAAAGTGTAAGGACAGAGGGGACATACCATCAAAGCCATCTATGAAAAACCCACAGCAAATATCATTCTCAATGGAGAAAAACTGAGAGCTTTTCCCCTAAGGTCAGGAACATGGCAGGGATATTCATAATCACCACTGCTATTCAACATAGTACTAGAAGTCCTAGGTGCTAGTATTATATCCTAGTCCTAGGACTAGAAGTCCTAGCCTCAGCAATCAGACAACAAAAAGAAATAAAAGGCATCTGAATCATCAGAGAAGAAATCAAACTTTCACACTCTTTGCAAATGATATGATACTTTATATGGAAAACTCAAAAGAGTCCACTCCAAAACTGCTAGAACTCATACAGGAATCCAGTAAAGTGTCAAGTTATAAAACCAATGCTCAGAAATCAGTTGCATTTCTATATACCAACAGCAAGACAGAATAAAGAGAAATCAAAGAGTTGATCCCACTTACAATTGCATCAAAACCATTAGATACCTAGGAATAAACCTAACCAAAGAGGCAAAGAATCTGTATTCAGAAAACCATAAAGTACTCATGAAAGAAATTGAAGAAGACACAAGGAAATGGAAAAATGTTCCACGCTCGTGGATTAGAAGAACAAATACTGTGAAAATGTCTATGCTACCTAAAGCAATCTACACATTTAATGCAATCCCTATCAAAATACCGTCAATTTTCTTCAAAGAAATAAAACAAATAATCCTAAAATTTATATAGACCCAAAAAAAGACCCTAAATAACTAGAGGAATGTTGAAAAAGAAAGTCAAAGTTGGTGGCATCACAATTCCAGACTTTAAGCTCTATTACAAAGCTGTCATCATCAAGACAATATGGTACTGGCACATAAACAGACACATAGATCAATGGAACAGAATAGAGAGCCCATAAATGGACCCTCAACTCTATGGTCAACTAATCTTCGATAAAGCAGAAAAGAATGTCAAATGGAAAAAAAAGACAGCCTCTTCAACAAATGGTATTGGGGAAATTGGATAGTCACATGCAGAAAAGGACCATTTCCTTACACCACAAACAAAAATAGACTCAAAATGGATGAAAGATCTCAATGTAAGATAGGAATCCATCAAAATCCTTGAGGAGAACACAGCAGCAACCTCTCTGACCTTAGCCACAGCAACTTCTTCCTAGAAATATCGCCAAAGGCAAGGGTAGCAAGGGCAAAAATGAACTATTGGGACTTCATCAAGATCAAAAGCTTTTGCACAACAAAGGAAATAGTCAACAAAACAAAGAGGCAACCCACGGAATGGAACAAGATATTTGTAAATGACACTACAGACAAAGGGCTGATAGCTAAGATCTATAAAGAACTCCTGGAACTCAACACACACAAAACAGATAAACACCTCAAAATATGGGCAGAATACATGAATAGACAATTCTCCAAAGAAGACATAGAAATGACTAACAGACACATGAAAAAACGTTCATCATCATTAGCCATCAGGGAGATTCAAATCAAAACCACATTGAGATACCATCTTACACCAGTTTAGAATGGCCAAAATCAATAAGGCAGTATACAACAAGTACTGGAGAAGATGTGGAGAAAGGGGAACCCTCTTACACTGTTGGTGGGAATGCAAGTTGGTGCAACCACTTTGGAAAACAGTGTGGAGATTCCTTAAGAAATTAAAAATCAAGCTACCCTATGACCTTACAATTGCACTACTGGGTATTTACCCCAAAGATAAGTGAAAAGAAGGGCCATCTGTACCCCAACGTTCATAGCAGCAATGGCCACAGTGGCCAAACTGTGGAAGAGCCAAGAACAGATGAATGGATAAAGAAGATATGGTCCAGATAAGGAGACAAGATGGCGGGGAAGTAGGAGGAGGCGCCTTTTCAACCTGCACCCTAAAGTGAGCTGATTACCTACCAAAGAACTCCGATCACCCATGAAATCAGCCTGAGATCAGAATTATACACGTCTGGATCTCTACGGGGGCCAGAAGACGCCAGTGGGCAGGTAAAGTGGAGTGGGAACGTCGGACTGATAACGGAAGATAAACAAAAGGGGGAGGGAGCCACCAGAGGCGACCGACTGGAAAATAATACCCCAATACGAGAGTGCCCGGCATCTGGGGACCAGCATTAACTTGGAGTCTTGTTGAAAGCACTCAAAAGAGCAAAGACTCGAGCGGGGAAATTGTGGGAATTGGGGCGGATAGGGATAGGGGCTTAAGTCCCCAGACCCAGGGCAGCATCCCCTGGCGCTGAGCCGGAGAGTGCGGCGGAGAAACCTGGTCTTTGTCCCGGAGCCGCCAGTGCGCCCGAGAACGGGTGGAGTCCGGCTCCCGTGAGGGGCTGGGAGCCACACCAGACGGCAGAACGCGCACCTTACTGGAGATGCGCGAGTGCCTCAACCTCCCCTGAGAGAGGTGCACGCCCAGCCTGGTGTTCTGGGACCCACGCAGCGATAGACCCACGCGGCGATAGAGCCGATAGAGCTGGAGGCGCGCACCCCAAACCATCCCCTGGGAGAGGTGCGCGCAAGACCTGAGCTCTTAGCCCCAGCCAGCGGGAAAATCTCAGTGTGCGATTGCTGCTTGGAACCTCTCTGGCGGTCTGGAGCTGCCCAGACAGCCACAGCTGCCTTGGTTTTGCGTACAAGCAGGAGATCCTGCGTCCCCAGGGACCGTGACTCAGAACCTGCTCTGCCAGCGGCCCAGCGGCTGCAGCACCTGCAGGGGAGCAGACTGAGGCTTCTCTCTAAGAGGGAGGTTGGGGTGCAGTTTTCTTTCCTCTAAACCTCCAAAAACCATCAAAAGCTGTCAAGGCGAGAGAAAAGAAGTGAACAAACATAAAAACCTCCAGAGAACAAAAACCTGAAAAAAAACGTTTTTCTCAGAGCCCACCCCCTTGAGGGGGTCGGGAGGACTTAACTCAGGGAACATCATTGACTGAAAACCCACGTGGCAGCCCCCTCCCCCAGAAAACAAATCAGGAAAAAAAAAAAAAAGACTACAAGAGAACAACCACCACTACTTCATAGATACAACTTTTATTTTTAATTCTTTCCCACTATTCTGGTTCATTTTTTTTCTGTTTTTATATAGATAATTTTTTAACCTATTTACCATCACAGTGAGATGTCCAGGACATCAAATTCCATGATAAACTTCTAACCTGAATTTTTTGATACATACACATGTGTTTTTCTTTTGCTTTTCTATTTTCTTAATTTTTAAAAAAATTTTCAATTTAGTTTAGTCCAGTTTATTCCTTTTTTATTTTTATTTTCTAATATTCATATAGAGTTAAACTTCAAGGTAATCCCCTTTCTCCAAGCAATGCTACCCCTATAGGTGAACCAATTTTTAATCCCCCTTTTTCTTAGGAAAGTTGAGTCCTTTAACAAAGATATCAAGATACATCCAGGAAGAATCAAAATAACCTTCCTCGCCCACACCAAGAATCTATAACCATGCTCCCATCTTTTTCTTCTGCCAGTGTCTCTGTGTATTTATGTTTGTCTGGATAGTATATAAATCTTACACTTGGGGTTCTTCTTGACGAGGCTCCTCCTTTTTTTTTGCTTATATATATATATATCTTCTCTCGTCATATACTTTTATCAGTCTTTTTGTTTGTCTGTTTTTGTTTGTATACGTCATAAACCTTACCCTGGGGCCCATTTGGGCTGAACCTTCACTTTTATCTTCCCTTTTTTTCCTGTCTCTCTCTCTCCCTCTTTTTTCTTTTTCTTTTCTTTTTTCTCTCATTTGGGTGGGGAATCCTGAGTGCTCAGAAGCGTTCCAGGGTGCACCTTGACTGCACCACGGTCAATACATCCAGCTACATCTGTCCAGTCATCTCTCACCAAAATGACTAGGAGGAGGAATCCCCAACAGAAGAAAAATACAGAGGATGGGCCTTCTGCAACAGAGCTAACGGCTATCAACATAGACAATATGTCAGAAAGAGAATTCAGGCTAACAATTATCCAGGCAATAGCTAGGTTGGAGAAAGCCATGGATGACCAAACAGAATTGATTAGGGCAGAATTGAAAGCGACCAGAGAGGAGGTTCATAATGTTAGGGCAGAGCTGAAGGCCACCAGGGATGAGGTTCACAACGCTCTCAATGAGTTCCAATCTAATCTAAATTCTCTAAAAGCTAGGGTAACTGAGACAGAAGATAGAATTAGTGATCTGGAGGACAAACAAATAGAGAGAAAGGATCAGGAGGAAGCCTGGAACAAACAGCTTAGAAGCCACGAAAACAGAATCAGGGAAATAAATGATGCCATGAAACGTTCCAACGTCAGAATTATTGGAATCCCTGAAGGGGAGGAGAAAGAAAGAAGTCTAGAAGATATAGTGGAACAAGTTTTTCATGAAAATTTTCCCAATCTTGCGAATGGAACAAGTGTTCATGTACTAGAAGTAGAAAGGTCCCCCCCCAAGATTATAAATTCAAAAAAAACATCCAGGCACCTCATAGTAAAATTGAGGAATCATAATTGTAGATACAATCTCTTGAAAGCCGCTAGGACAAAGAAGCTCCTTACATACAGAGGAAAGCCCATCAGAATAACGTCAGACCTGTCCACAGAGACCTGGCAAGCCAGAAAGGGCTGGCAAGATATATTCAGGGCACTAAATGAGAAGAACATGCAGCCAAGAATACTTTATCCAGCAAGACTGACATTCAAAATGGATGGAGAGATAAAGAGTTTCCAAGACCGGCAAGGCTTGAAAGACTATGCAACCACCAAGCCAACACTGCAGGAAATATTAAGGGGGGTTCTATAAAAGAGGAAAAATCCTAAGAATAGCATTGAACAGAAATATAGAGACAATCGACAGAAAGAAAGACTTCAAAGATAACACAATGTCAATAAAAACGTATCTCTCAATAATCACTCTCAATGTGAATGGCCTAAATGCACCCATAAAACGACACAGGGTTGCAGATTGGATAAAACGACAGGACCCATCCATATGTTGTCTACAAGAGACCCATTTTGAACCTAAAGATACACCCAGACTGAAAGTGAAGGGATGGAGAAGCATCTTTCACGTCAATGGGCCTCAAAAGAAGGCCGGGGTAGCGATTCTCATATCAGATAAATTAGATTTTAAACTAAAGACGGTAGTCAGGGATACAGAAGGACACTACATCATTCTTAAAGGGACTATCCACCAAGATGATCTAACAATTGTAAATATCTATGCCCCCAATATGGGAGCAGCCAATTACATAAGAAAACTATTAATCAAGATAAAGAGTCATATTGATATGAATACATTAATAGTAGGAGATCTTAACACGCCTCTCTCAGAAATAGACAGATCATCGAAGCAGAAAATCAATAAAGAAATAAGAGCATTGAATGATACATTGGACCAGATGGACCTCATAGATATATACAGAACATTCCACCCTAAAACAACAGAATACTCATTCTTCTCAAGTGCACATGGAACCTTCTCCAGAATAGACCACATACTGGGTCACAAATCAGGGCTCGACCGATACCAAAAGACTGAGATTATTCCCTGCATATTCTCAGATCACAATGCTTTGAAACTGGAGCTCAATCACAAGGAAAAGTTCAGAAGGAACTCAAATACCTGGAAGCTAAAGACCACCTTGCTTAAGAATGCTTGGATCAACCAGGAGATCAAAGAAGAACTTAAACAATTTATGGAAACCAATGAGAACAAAGACACTTCACTCCAAAACCTATGGGATACAGCAAAGGCGGTCCTAAGGGGGAAATTCATAGCCATCCAAGCCTCCCTCAAAAAAATTGAAAAATCCAGAATACACCAGCTGTCTCTACACCTTAAAGAACTGGAGAATCAACAACAAATCAAACCAACTCCACACGTAAGAAGGGAAATAATCAAGATTAGAGCAGAGATCAACGAGGTAGAAACCAGAGATACAGTAGAACGTATCAACGAAACTAGAAGCTGGTTTTTTGAAAGAATCAATAAGATCGATAAACCATTGGCCACACTAATCCAAAAGAAAAGAGAGAAAGCCCAAATTAATAAAATTAAGAATGAAAAGGGAGAGATCACAACTAACACCAAGGAAGTAGAAACAATCATCAGAAGCTATTATCAACAGTTATATGCCAATAAGCTAAGCAACCTAGATGAAATGGATGCATTCCTGGAAAACTATAAACTCCCAAAATTGAACCAGGAAGAAATTGACAACCTGAATAGACCGATATCTAGTAACGAGATTGAAGCAGTGATCAAAAACCTCCCAAAAAACAAGAGCCCAGGACCTGACGGATTCCCTGGGGAATTCTATCAAACTTTCAAAGAAGAAATAATACCTATTCTCCTGAAGCTGTTTCAAAAAATTGAAGCAGAAGGAAAACTTCCAGACTCTTTTTATGAAGCCAGCATTACCCTGATCCCCAAACCAGGCAAAGACCCTACCAAAAAGGAGAATTTCAGACCGATATCACTGATGAATATGGATGCTAAGATTCTCAACAAGATCCTAGCAAACAGGATCCAACAGCACATTAAAAAGATTATCCACCATGACCAGGTAGGATTCATCCCTGGGTTACAAGGATGGTTCAACATTCGCAAATCAATCAATGTGATAGAACAAATCAATAAGAGAAGAGAGAAGAGCCACATGGTCCTCTCAATTGATGCAGAAAAAGCATTTGACAAAATCCAGCATCCGTTCCTGATTAAAACGCTTCAAAGTATAGGGATAGAGGGAACATTCCTGAACTTCATCAAATCTATCTATGAAAAACCCACAGCAAATATCATCCTCAATGGGAAAAAGCTTGCAGCCTTCCCATTGAGATCAGGAACACGACAAGGATGCCCACTCTCACCACTCTTGTTCAACATAGTATTAGAAGTCCTAGCAACAGCAATCAGACAACAAAGAGAAATAAAAGGTATCCAGATTGGCAAGGAAGAAGTCAAACTCTCTCTCTTCGCAGATGACATGATTCTTTATATGGAAAACCCGAAAGACTCCACCTCCAAACTACTAGAACTCATACAGCAATTCAGTAATGTAGCAGGATACAAAGTCAATGTCCAGAAATCAGTGGCTTTCTTATACACTAACAATGAAAATACAGAAAGGCAAATTAGAGAATCGATTCCATTTACTATAGCACCAAAAACCATAAGATACCTCGGAATAAACCTAACCAAAGAGGTTAAAGATCTGTACTCGAGGAACTACAGAACACTCCTAAAAGAAATTGAAGAAGACACAAAAAGATGGAAGACCATTCCATGCTCTTGGATGGGAAGAATAAACATCGTTAAAATGTCTATACTGCCCAGAGCAATCTATACTTTTAATGCCATTCCGATCAAAATTCCACCAGTATTTTTCAAAGAGCTGGAGCAAATAATACTAAAATTTGTATGGAATCAGAAGAGACCCCGAATTGCTAAGGAAATGTTGAAAAACAAAAATAAAACTGGTGGCATCACGTTACCTGATTTCAAGCTTTACTACAAAGCTGTGATCACCAAGACAGCATGGTACTGGCATAAAAACAGACACATGGACCAGTGGAACAGAGTAGAGAGCCCAGATATGGACCCTCAACTCTATGGTCAAATAATCTTTGACAAAACAGGAAAAAATATCCAGTGGAAAAAAGACAGTCTCTTCAATAAATGGTGCTGGGAAAACTGGACAGCTATATGTAGAAGAATGAAACTTGACCATTCTCTTACACCGTACACAAAGATAAACTCGAAATGGATAAAAGACCTCAATGTGAGACAGGAATCCATCAGAATCCTCGAGGAGAACATAGGGAGTAACCTCTTTGATATCAGCCACAGCAACTTCTTTCAAGATATGTCTCCAAAGGCGAAGGAAACAAAGGCAAAGATGAACTTCTGGGACTTCATCAAGATAAAAAGCTTCTGCACAGCAAAAGAAACAGTCATCAAAACAAAGAGGCAACCCACGGAATGGGAGAAGATATTTGCAAATGACAGTACAGATAAAAGGTTGATATCCAGGATCTATAAAGAACTCCTCAAACTCAACACACACAAAACAGATAATCATATTAAAAAATGGGCAGAAGATATGAACAGACACTTCTCCAAGGAAGACATACAAATGGCTACCAGACACATGAAAAAATGTTCATCATCACTAGCCATCAGGGAGATTCAAATCAAAACCACATTGAGATACCACCTTACACCAGTTAGAATGGCCAAAATTAGCAAGACAGGAAACAACGTGTGTTGGAGAGGATGTGGAGAAAGGGGAACCCTCTTACACTGTTGGTGGGAATGCAAACTGGTGCAGCCACTTTGGAGAACAGTGTGGAGATTCCTCAGGAAATTAAAAATAGATCTTCCCTATGACCCTGCAATTGCACTGCTGGGTATTTACCCCAAAGATACAGATGTAGTGAAAAGAAGGGCCATCTGTACCCCAATGTTTATAGCAGCAATGGCCACGGTCGCCAAACTGTGGAAAGAACCAAGATGCCCTTCAACGGATGAATGGATAAGGAAGATGTGGTCCATATACACTATGGAGTATTATGCCTCCATCAGAAAGGACGAATACCCAACTTTTGTAGCAACATGGACAGGACTGGAAGAGATTATGCTGAGTGAAATAAGTCAAACAGAGAAAGTCAAGTATCATATGGTTTCACTTATTGGTGGAGCATAACAAATAATATAGAGGACAAGGGTAGATGGAGAGGAGAAGGGAGTTGAGGGAAATTGGAAGGGGAGGTGAACCATGAGAGACTATGGACTCTGAAAAACAACCTGAGGGTTTTGAAGGGGCGGGGTGGGAGGGTGGGGGAACCAGGTGGTGGGTATTAGGGAGGGCACAGATTGCATGGAGCACTGGGTGTGGTGAAAAAACAATGAATACTGTTACGCTGAAAATAAATAAAAAATTAAAAAAAAAAAAAAAAAAAAGAAGATATGGTCCATATATACAATGGAGTATTATGCCTCTATCAGAAAGGATGAATACCCAACTTTTGTATCAACATGGATGGAACTGGAAGAGATTATGCTGAGTGAAATAAGTCAAGCAGAGAAAGTCAATTATCATATAGTTTCACTTACTTGTGGAGCATATGTAATAACACGGAAGACATTGGGAGATAGGGAGGAGAAGTGAGTGAGGGAAATTGGAGGGGAAGACAAACTATGAGAGACTGTGGACTCTGAGAAACAAACTGAGGGTTTTGGAGGGGTGGGAGGCCGGGGGTTGGGTGAGCCTGGTGGTGGGTATTATGGAGGGCATGTATTGTATGGAGCACTGAGTAAGGTGCAAAAAAATTAATTTCAGAACACAGACACAAAAAAATTTAATTTAATTTTTTAAAAAAATGAATAAACACACATAAGAAAAAAGGTCAAAAGCTTTTGCACAGCAAAGGAAACCATCAACAAAACCAAAAGACAACTGACAGAATGGGAGAAGATATTCACAAATGACAGATCAGATAAAGGGCTAGTATCCAAAATCTATAAAGAATTTATCAAACTCAATACCCAAAAAACAAATAATCCAATCAAGGAATAGGCAGAAGACAGGAACAGACATTTCTGCAAAGAAGACATCCAGATGGCCAACACACACATGAAAATGTGTTCCACATCTCTCGGCATCAGGGAAATACAAATCAAAACCACAATGAGATACCACCTCACACCAGTCAGAATGGCTAAAATGAACAAGTCAGGAAATGACAGATGTTGGCGAGGATGCAGAGAAAGGGGAGCCCTCCTACACTATTGGTGGGAATGCAAGCTGGTGCAGCCTCTCTTGGAAAACAGCACAGAGGTTCCTCAAAAAGTTGAAAATAGAGCTACCCTACAACGAAGCAATCACACTACTGGGTATTTACCCTAAAGATACAAATGTAGTTATCTGAAGGGGCACGTGCACCTGAATGTTTATAGCAGCGATGTCCACAATAGCCAAACTATGGAAAGAACCTAAGAACCTAAGATGTCCATCAACAGATGAATGGATAAAGAAGACGTGATACACACACACACACACACAATGGAATACTATGCAGTAATCCAAAAAAAATCTTGCCATCTGCAAGGACATGGATGGAACTAGAGGGTATTATGCTGAGCAAAATAAGTCAATCAGAGAAAGACAATTACCGTATGATCTCTCTGATATGAGGAATTTGAGAAGCAGGGTGGGGGGTTGTGGGGTAAGGATAGAAAAGATGAAACAAGATGGGATCAGGAGGAAGACAAACCCTAAGAGATTCTTAGTCTCACAAAACAAAATTGATTTGAATCTCCCTGATAGCTAATGATGAGGGTTGCTAAGGGGTTGCAGGTAAGGATAGGATGGTTGAGTTATGGACATTGAGGAGGGTATGTTCTACAGTGAGTGCTGTGAAATGTGTAAGCCTAATGATTCACAGACCTGTACCCCTAGGGCAAATAATACATTATATGTTAATAAAAGTATTTTTTAAAAAAAATCTGACTCTTGATCTCAGCCAGGTCTTAGTCTCAGGGTCATGAGTTCAGGCTCCACATTGGGCTCCATGATGGCAGGGAGCCTATTTAATTAAAATAAACAAAAACACAAGCAACAAAGCAAAAATCAGCATGTAGGACTATGTCAAATTAAAAAGCTTCTCTATAGCAAAAGGAACCATTAGCAAAATGAAGAGGCAAAAAATGGAATGGGAAAACATTTGCAAATCATGTATTTTGATAAGGGGTTAATATCCAAATATACAAGGAACTCAAATCTCAACAGCAAAAAAAAGGAAAAAATACAATTAAAAAATGGGGAAAGGACTTGAATAGACATTTTTCCAAAGAAGAAATACAAATAGTCAATAGATATATGAAGAGGTGTTCAACATTACTAATCAACAGGGGAAGTACAAAACAAAACCACAATGAGGTATCTCCTCACACTCATTAGAAGGACAATTATCAAAGATGAAATAACAAATACTGGCAAGGTTGTGGAGGAAAAGGGACCCTTGCACACTCTTGGCTGGAATGTAAATTGTATTCACCATAGAAAACAGTATGGAGTTTCCTCAAAAATTAAAAATGAACTACCATATGATCCAGCAATCCTATTACCAGGTGTTTATTTGAAAAAAACAGGAACAGCAACAACAAAACTAATTTGAAAAGATGTATACATACCTATGTTTATATCAGCATTATTTATAATAGTCAAGATATGGAAACAGTTCAAATGTCCATTGATAGATGAATGGATAAAGAAATGTTGTACATGTAAAAAATGGAATACCATTCACCATAAAAAAAGATTGAAATCTTGCCATTTACAACATAATGGACCTTGAGAGCATTATGCAAAGTGAAATAAGCCAGACAGGAAAGGATAAATACCATATGATCTCTTACACATGGAATTAAAAACAAAACAAAAATAAAACCAAGCTCATAAATAATGCAGAGGACAGCTGATGACCAGAAGCAGGTGGCATACATAGCAAAATGTATGAAGGAGGTCAAAAGGTAAAACATTCCAAAAATAAAATAAGTGAGTCATGGGGATATAATATACAGCATAGTAACCAAAATCAATGATACTGTATTATATATATGAAAGTTGCTAGAAGAGTAGATATTAGAAATCCTCGTCACAAGAAAAATAATTTTTTAACTAATTAACAGATGTTAATTAGACTTGCTGTGGTGACTATTTGACAATATATACAAATATCAAATCATTATTATACACCTGGAACTAATATAGTCTTATATGTCATTTATACCTTTAAAAAAAATTCAAATATGGAATGCAGCCATGACAAGAGAAATGGTAAAAGGAATTTTACGTAAGCAGTGTACTCTGATAAAGTTGCTTTTCCTAGAGTTTAGATTAACAATTCTAAACATCTATACATGTGCCTTGGAATAAACAAAGTAAATGGATAAGAGATAGTGGGAGCATGTTTGTAAATATTGGAGTGGGAGATAACACACAAGTATGGGGTAAGACTAGAATGAATAATATGGCAATGGTTTAAAGTTGGAGATAACAGCATAAACTCATGTTTAGCTTATACAGATACAGGTGGAAATGTATTGAAATATTTATACAGACAAGTGAGTATGCACAACTTAGTATACACACATATAGTTCCTTGTTCTGTCAGCTGTGAAGACCTGAAAAGAACAATACAGTAGCAGAGAGCACACCTAAAGCCCAGATCTTGATTTCTTTTTTTTTTTTTTAAGATTTTGTATTTGTTTATTTGACAGAAGTCACAAGTAGGCAGAGAGGCAGAGAGAGAGGCGGTGGGGGGGAAGCAAACTCCCCGCTGAGCAGAGAGCCCAATGCAGGGCTCAATCCCAGGACCCTGGGATCATGACCCAAGCCAAAGGCAGAAGCTTTAACCCACGGAGACACCCAGGCGCCCCGCAGATCTTGATTTCTAATACTATTCCCTATAAAAGGAAAGAAAACTCCTTGAAGAAATATCTGAAAGTAGCACCAGGCAGTAAGTATACAAGATGATTATGGAATATCTTGTACAAAAAAATTTTTTAATAAACAAATTGGGAGGGTATGTCAAATGGCACAGCAGCCATTTACAAGAGCTCTCCAAGACCAAAGCTGGAACACTTAAAGCAACCAATAATAAAGTTGTGTTAGATTATAACCCAAAGTATTAAATATCCATAAACTGATATAAACAACTGATTGAATAAATAAATAGATGAGAAGAAATAGAAAAGCCATTCATGTAGGAACAGTCCAAAGAATTTATGAAAATACTACCCCTCAAGGAGGTAAAGCATAATTGCCTATGGCCAAAATATAGATTACGCACAGTGACTTCCTTCCAAAGAGTCAAGTATGGAAGGGGGTGGGGTGGAAAATAACTTCATAATGGAGAAACCTAGCAAATACTACCTGAGGCAGGCAATCAAGGTTAATGTCAACAGGGAGAACTCATGTTGATAATATGTATTCTCGATAGGATATGATGACCCATAACACCAGCTGAAACATGAGAAAAATCACAATCCAACCTGAAAAACACTACAAAATGAATGAACAGTACTCCTCAAAACGATCAAGGTCATCAAACACAGATGCAAAAATCCTCAACAAAATATTAGCAAAGCACATACAATACATGAAAAAGATCACTCACTACAATCAGGTGGGATTTTTTCCTGGGATGCAAGGATGATACAATATTTGCATATCAATCAACTTCATACACCACATCAACAAAACAAAAGATAAAATTTATATGATCATTTTAATAGATGCAGAAAAAGGAATTGACAAGATTCAGCATTCATTCATTCATGATAAAAACTCTCAACAAATTGGGGTTAGAGGGAACATAACTCAACATAATAAATATACACAAAAAACCCACGGGTAACAACATCTTCAATGGTGGAAAAAATGAGAGCTTTCCCTCTAAGGTCAGGAACTAAACAAGGCTGTCCACTCTCACACTTTTATTCAACATAGTACTGGAAGTCCTAGTCACAGAAATCAGACAAGAAAAAGAACTAAGAGCAATTTATATTGGTAAAAAAGTAGTTAAACTGTCACTATATGCAGATGACCTGATAGTATACATAGAAAACCCTAAAGACTCCACCAAAAAACTTTAATAAATGAATTCAATAAAGTGGCAGAATACAAAATTAATACCCAGAAATCAGTAAGGTTTTATACACTAACAAAGAAGTCACAGAAAGAGAGATTGAAAAAAATACCATTAACAATTTCACCGAAAAGAATGAAATACCTAGGGCACCTGGGTGGCTCAGTTGATTAAGTGACTGCCTTTGGCTCAGGTCATGATCCCAGGGTCCTGGAACTGAGTCCCGCATTGGGCCATCCGGGCTCTATAGGGAAACTTCTTCTCCCTCTCCCTTCTCCCTGTAACTCCCCCTGCTTGTGCTCTTCCTCTGTCAAATAAATAAATAAAATCTTAAAAAAAAAAATGGAATACTTAGGAATAAGTTTAACCAAGGAGGTGAAAGACCCATATTCTGAAAACCATAAAACACTGATAAAAGAAATTGAATATGACACAAACAAATGGAAAGATATGCCATGCTCATGGATTGGAAGAATATTGTCTAAATGTCCATATTATCCAATGCAATCTCTATCAAAATACCAACAGCATTTTTCACAAAGCTAGAACAAATAATATTAAAATTTGTATGGATTGATAGAAGAACCCAAATAGCCAAAGCAATCCTGAGAAAGAACAATGTTAGAGGTATCACAGTTTCAGATTTCAAGATATACTACAAAGCTGTAGTAATTAAAACAGTATGGTATAGGCAAAAATAGACACACAAATCAATGGATAGGAATGAAGACCCAAAAATAAACCCACATTTGTATGGTTAATTAGTCTATGACAAAGGAGACAAGAATACACAGTTGCAAAAAGTCTTTTCAACAAATAGTGCTGGGAAAACTGGACAGCTGCATGTAAAAGAATGAAATAGGACTACTTTCTAACACCATACACAAAAATAAAATCCAAATGGATTAAAAATCTCAATGTAAGAACTAAAATCATAAAAATCCTAGAAGGGAACACAGGTAGTAATTTCCCTGAGATCAGCCACAGCAATATTCTTTTAGGTATGCCTCTTAAGGCAAGGAAAATAAAAGCAAAACTACACTATTGGGACTATATCAAAATAAAAGGCTTTTGCACAACAAAGGAAACCAAGAAAACAAAGACAACCTACTGAATAGGAGAAGATGTTTACAAACGATGTATTCAATAAGAGGTTAATATCCAAAATATATAAAGAACTTACACAACTCAACAACAAAAAAACAATCTAATTACAAAATGGGCGGAGGACCTGAATAGTAATTTTTCCAAAGAAGACATGCAGATGGCCAAATGACATATGAAAAGATGTTCAACATCACTAATCATCTCAGGGAAATGCAAAACAAAACCACAATAAGATATCGCTTCACCCTATTAGACTGGCTAAAATCAAGGAGACAAGAAACATAAGTGTTGACAAGGATGTAAAGAAAAAGGGAAGCCTCATGTGCTGTTGGTGGGAATGTGTGGAGGTGCCTCAAAAACAATCAAAAATAGAAATACCATAAGACCCAATAATTCCACTATAGGGTATTCACACAGGGAAAGTGAAAACACTAACTCAAAAAGATATAGCCACACCTATGTTTATTGCAGCATTATTTACAATAGCCAAGACATGGAAGTAACCTAAGTGTCCATCAATAGATATATGGGTATAGGAAATGTGGTAAATTTATGCAGTGGAGTATTACACAGCCATTAAAAAGGATGGACAACATGGATGACCTAGAGGGTATTAGGCTAATTGAAATAAGTCAAACTGACAAAGACAAATACCATATGATTCCACTCATAAATGGCACCTAAAAAATGAAAAAACAAACAGCAAAATCAGAATTATAAATACAGAGAACAAACTGATGGTTGCCAGAGGCGAGGTAGGTAAGGGGTTAGGGAAAATGGGAGCAGGGGAGAGGGAGATACAGATTTCTAGTCATGGAATGAGTAAGTCATGGGAATAAAAATCAGTACATAAGGAATACAGTCAATGATATTGTAACAGAAATGTATGGGGACAGATGCTTAGCTGTACTTGTGATGAACATAGCATAATATATAAACTTGTCATATCACTTGTGTACCTGAAATTGATGTAACATTGTGTGGCAATGATACTCAAATAAATAAAATGAAATGTAAAAAAAAAAAAAAAAAAAAAAAAAAAAAAAAAAAACTAGCTAGATCATCAAAAACAAGTTAAATCTGAGGAGCTCTTCCAGCCAAGAGGAGCCTAAGGAAACATGACAACTAAATGTAATATGGTATTATGATGAGATCCTGGAACAGAAAGAAGACATTAGGCAAAAACCAAGGAAATGAATTGAATTTGGACTTTAGTTAAGAATATATAAGGGGTGCCTGGGTGCTTCAGTCAGCTTAAGCATCTGCCTTCAGCTCAGGTCATGATCCCAGGGTCCTGGGATTGGGCCCAACATAGGGCTCCCTACTCGGCAGGGAGTTTGCTTCTCCCTCCCCCTGCTCGTGCTCTCCCTCTCTCACACACTCTCTGTCTCAAATAAATAAACAATATCTTTTTTAAAAAAAGAACATATTAATGTAGGTTTATCAGTCGGGCTAATGTATCATATTATTGTAATTTATTAATAATAAAGGAAACCAGATGTGGGATATGTGGGAAATCTGTACTATCTTCACAACTTTTGTATAAATCTAAAACTACATTTTTAAAGTTTGCTAAAAACAAATATCACAAGAAACAAAAAGAACTCAAGGAATGTAGGAAAGAAAATTATTTTAACATTTATGAACTTTTTAGAAAGAAAAATAGCATTCCCTGAATAGATACCTCCAAATATTAAGCTAATCTAAAAAATTTAAGCATGGGAAAGATAAATGCCAATTCTCACATATTAAAATATTGAGTAAGAATAGAGCTACTTTTGAGCAAATTCCAAAATGTAGAACTTCTGAAAAAAATAAATGACTCAAGCAGAGATTTAGGGCAAACTAATCTGACCTTCTTGAAGTGGATGGAATTGGTATTATTAAAGAATAAGATTGCCTCTCTGAGTGACTCTCCCTCAATTCCTAGGAAGGCTCTTTCTTATTTTTCTTACCAAAGCATTCAAAAAGATGGGCTTGAAATGAACTATCAAGGACTGAATGGACTATGGTCAATTTTCAGAGCAATCAAACAATACAGGATTATGGAATCTCAGAGGCAGTGAAATCACCAGGCTTGACTCCTCATTTCTGACATGAGGAAGAGGAGAGCCTGGGAGTTAACTTGTTTTGTACTATAAAATATGTGTAGTTAGTGACTCAGTTGACTCTAGAGCCTCCAGGCCATGTTTCTCCAATGTGTAACACAGTAACAGAGAACAGCTGCTGCTCGTTACTTCTCACAGCCATTCCTTTCCCTAAACTGTCTCTTCCTTTCTCCCTCTCTGCTGACAGACAGTGCTTCTCTATCACAACACATTCTCACTGAGCAGATCGTTGTTAAAACAGTCATCTATATAGTACCCCATTCATCCCCTACGCAAGATAAGAATAGGCACATAAAAGTAAACTTAAAATTCCATCCCTGAAGACAAGTTGGACTAGTATAAAGCAGCAATGCCTTAAGGTGACAAGTTAATACTGGAAATGGAGTGAACAACCTCATACCATAATAAACTCAGAAACTTCATTAAAGCAATGTTTGCTTATTAAACTGGAACCAATTAAAATTAATCAACAAAAAGTCATCCATTTTTTCTAGTATATTAATTGAATTTGGATGAGAGTAAATTATACCTCAAATTAATCACTTCAATGGGAGATGGTTAAAACGGTTAGGTTTTCTATCCTATCAGTTTTCAAACTAAGATGGAGAAAAACACAAAAGCCGTTCAATTTAAATAAAAGTGAAGCTTTGAACTTGAAAATAATCAGATAATGAGCAGATGCAGCTATTTTTCCAACTTAGATTTTAATTAGTTTTCTTTGGTCTGAGGCTTATATGCATCCAATAAACTTGCAAATTTAGCAATTATCTGTAAAAATCTTTGCCTTTAAATAACTTGAGAGTTGTCTCCTGGGACTAAAAATATAAGCAACAGATACAGAAATGTTTAAAAATGAAAATTCTGCCTGACGAAAATATACTTAGAAATGTGAAAAATCTGTGCTGAAATTAGTTACCCTAAAATTGCATCTTTTGACCATGAATTTTAAACTTATTAAACTTTCAAAACCTCAAAGGCAGGAGGAAAATGTCAGCAGTTGATGGCAAGCAAGAGTAAACTCTGTATTGTAGTAATGCTCTGCAAACCTCGAAAGCTCCATTTCAGAACAGCAAGGTCTCTGCACACACCTGGCTCATACTGTGTTTTTCACATTTGTTCAACATACACCCATAGATGGAGCTCTTTCCCAGAAGAAACAGGGGTAGTTAAGATTAGATTTCAACAGTGTTGCCTACTTTCTCAATGCTTGCCACCCTTTTCCCATAAAAAGGTGAAGTTTTCTCTGCTTCTACTCTTCAGGCAGGGTGGCTGCCATTGCTTAAATAATATGAAACCTGCCTCCCCTTACCCTCATCTGTGTTTTCTCCATTCCGCTGTACCCTAAAAGTCAAGACTATTTACTCTGGGATCTTTATCTCCTCATAGAACACAAGACTCCCAGCCTCCCAAATGTTTGCCTTCCCGCTTAAAGCAACAGATCTAAAATATAATACAACCTTTATTCTTCCTCCCAAAATGGGTGACAGTAAGTAAAATATATTTTTCAGATCTAAGCGAAAGAGTAGCTATGAAAAGGAATGCTAATTAAATAATAATTATATTAAATGAAACTCCCTTCAATGACTCGACACAGTTGATTTAGTGGTTAAGAAGCAAACACTGGAGTCAGACTTGTAGACTTTAAATCCTGCTTCTCCCACTGATGAGCTACATGACTTTGGGCACAATGCTCCTCTCACTATATCTTCACCACGTTTATAGTTTAAAAAAAAAAGAAGAAAAGAAATTTAATTTTTAATATATATAACTAAATATATAATGTACACATAAATATCATATATATGTATATATATAAAGGCCATGGTGTGCTTCCCATGCTCCTCTCACTGTAAGTTCTTGTAGAATTTAAAGAGACAGTAGAGGATCTGCTGGATGCTGGCTGTAGAGATTCAGCAGCCTTTTCACCCCTGTGTAGACTTTCCCAATAGAGCAGAGACTAGAAGTTTAAGAGCTACATTTCTCAGACTCTTTTGCTAACATGATCCTAGATATAGTTTGGGTTTTACCAATTTGGGACAGTTTTGGAAGACAGAAGATAGCCAAGAGCTTATTACTCTTCCTCTGGCTATAAAGGGTAACTATGTGACCTCTGGCAGACATGAAGTTTTGCAATGGCTCTGGGTATTTCACCCTGAGTTACCCAGCTTCATACTAAGTTTCCTGTGTTTTCCTAACATGGCAAAAGCAGCAACTTCCTGATCCTCTAAAATTCTATAGCAAATATAAAGTCAGTGACAGCTTTTCTTGATCTTCACTCAGACCATCCAATGATTTTGTAAGCACCTACTCCCTTGCATTAAATTCCTTTCCTCTCAAAATCTTTAGAATGGTATGCCTTCCCAACTGATCCGACAGGTAAACATATAAAATATTCATCACAGTGCCTAGCATGTAGTAGGCACTCTATAAAGGTAATTTTCAATAGTAATAATAGTAATAGCCATAGCAGCATTGTAAGACAGGCGGGAAAGGCAGTAAACTAAATCCCCACATTTTTAAACAAAACAAGAGTGAAGTACCATGAAAATGAGGGAAAGCTCTGTATTAAACAAATCATAAGAGAAATACTACATTGGATAGTAGAATTAGATGCAATAATTCAATTCAGCTGTTATGCTCTTTTGTAGAACAATTCAGGGATTAGGGGTGCTGACCCCCACATACAGTTGAAAATCCACATATAACTTCTGACTCCCCAAAAACCTTAACTACTAAAACCTACTATTTACTGGAAGCCTAACTGATAGCATAAACAGTCAATAATACAAACTTTGTAGGTTATATGTGTTGTATGCTGTATGCTTATGAAAAGCAAGCTGGAGTAAAGAAAATTATATTAAGAAAATCGTAAGGGGGCGCCTGGGTGGCTCAGTGGGTTAAAGCCTCTGCCTTCCGCTCAGGTCATGATCTCAGGGTCCAGGGATGAAGCCCTGTGCTGTGTCGGGCTTCTCTGCTCAGCAGGGAGCCTGCTTCCCTTCCTCTCTCTCTGCCTGCCTCTCTGCCTACTTGTGATCTCTGTCAAATGAATAAATAAAATCTTAAAAAAAAGAAAATCATAAGAGAAAATTCATTTACAATACTGTGCTATATTGAAAAATATCTGCATGTATGTGGACCCGTGCAGTTCAAACCTGCATTGTTCAATGGCCAGCTGTACATAGATTTGCAAGCATTTTATTTTACATCCATGTGATTTGGAGGAATGATCTCTAGACAAGAAAGCAGCAGATCTGGGTTCAAATATTACTCAGCCACTTTTTACTCTGATCTTGCACAAGTCAGCTTTCTGTGCTTCAGTTTTCAAATCTGCAAACTGAAGTATTCTAACCAAATGCTCGTTGAGGGCCTATTCAGTTGTTTAATGCTATGTTTTTAGAACTAAGTATGCGAAGCCCTTCAAGGTCCTTGAACACTGCCTAACATCATTTCAATATTCTCCTGAAAGCAAATATATGTGATTAATTTTCCTAAGAAAAAACCATTTGCATATCAAAAGGTATTTTTCATTGTAATATAGCTAGCTCCTGTCCCAATTACCAACAAATTTTTATTAATAAAGTAATGCTGTCTCATTTTAACCAATTTATAGTCAAGAGAAAAGAGACCTGAAAAGTATCCATTCATCCATTCGTTTGAACTATATCTCAGAGAGCAATTATGCACTGTTCTTTTCAGTCATCAAAACCAGACAAGAAGCTTCTAGGGGGAAAAAAAAAAAAAAACAGATGCAGAGAGACAGAGAGACAGAGATAGACAGAAACACAGAAAGATGGACTGAGAAATGGAGAGAAAAAGAATGTGGAGACATTTTGTAAAGTACAAAACACAAAATAAATGTAAATATAGATGGCTGCGAGGACCTAACTGGAGAATTAGCCAATCAACGAGTTCTATTTCTTTAGGCGGCTAGAAAATTTAAATTCCCTTAGGCAGTCCAACAGACAGTGGTTACAGCAGGAGCTCTGAGTCTCAGGAGATGTGAAGTTCAATGCCAGAGTCAGTAATTAGTAGCTGTTGGGCTAGTAATTTAACCTCTATGAACCTCAATTTCTCATTAGTAAAATGAGAATAACAATAATCTCATGATTGTTCTGTGGATTAACTGACAAAATGCATGTCTATACACAAATCACATTTATCAAGGTGTTTAGTATAGAGTGTATTCTCACTACCTGTTAGTTATTGGTAGAAATCACTCCTCCAAACTGCTATTTCACTTTAGGAACCATCTTTAGTTAATCCATTGGTGCCTTTCACAGCAACTTTATCATCCTAAACCCAGCTCTGTAGGGTTAAATTGATTTCAACCTACACCACCTTAGACATGTGAAAGTATGCTGGAAGAAAAAACCATCAGAAAGTAAATTGAACTTAATAAAATTAAGGTTGAATTATCAAGGAGAATTAGGATTTCTTTTAAGTGACTAAGAATACTCTGTTCTATCACAACTCCATCTTTTAATCTACTTTTGTTTTCAACAGATTCTGACCCATTCAGTCCCAATTTCATTATAAAAATGGACTATGACACAGAAAAGACCAACATGTGGCAGTCCCATATAAGAGTAGTTGGTCAGATTACCTTCAATGACAGAGAGGATCTTGCAAAATCTAAAGAAGAAAAATATTTAAGTCCAAGGGGCCTCAGAAAAATATTTTTAATGTACTAATAAATTAGTGTGTTATCAGGCAGTCATCCTCAAAATGTAGTCCACGGACCAACATGGGCTGCCACACTCCTTATTCAAATTCAACATGCTCATTAACAAATATTTATTAGGCATAAAATGTGCCAGAGACTATTCTAGATGCTGAGGATACAGTGATAAGTAAGATAGAAGAAACCCTTGCTCTCCTGGACTTAGAGTCTAGTGTCCAGAGACAGACACATAAACATTAATAATATATATTCTGTGCCAGATGATGATAAGTGCTTCAGGCAAAATTAAGCAGTGAAGAGGCATAAGAATGCCACAGAGGGAAGAGACATTCAATTTTAAATACTACAGTCAGAGAAACCCTCCCCAAGATAACAACTGAGTAAAGATCTCAAAGAGATGAGCTGTAAGCCATTTGCGTATCTGGGGAAAGGGAATTCCAGACAGAGGGAAGAACCAGGCAGAGATGCTCAGCTGAGGAAGTACAAGGAGGCCTGTGTGGCCAACCTCTTTTCTAACTAAACTGTTTTTCATCAAATACAGTGAGTGAGTCATGGGATATTTTGGTCTTCTCAACATGACCTCCTTCAAAAGTCAGTTAAGTCCTCAGATACACTGTTGCAAATTGAGTTCTGGACAGTGAAGACCAGGCAATACTCAGAACAGGAAGCAATTATAAAGAAACAGTCTAAATGAATATCATATCACAGCCTCTGAAATCTAGAAAATACAACACGTATGAGTAAAGACTAAGGAATAACAATCATGTAATAATGCACTCATTCATTAGTCAGCAAATATTTGGCAAGCATGCAATAGGTTTCATATATTATTCTTTGCTATTCATATGTTATATATATCATATATAATATATATTATATATAATAATATTCATATATTGTTCTATGTTATTATTATAAGGAATACAAGAAAGCAGACTGCATTTTCTAGCATCCTTGTCTTGGACAGATAACAGGAACACATTCACATAATCATGTGGTAAAACAACTCACGCTCATGAAATCAACATTCCATACCACCCAGCACCATCAGGCACATTCTGAAAACAATTTCCTTTGCAGTCTCACATTACATCCACAGCAATCTCTATTTACAGATAATCAACAGATAACCAACTTAACATTATTCACAAGTACTGGATAGCATAGGTTCTGAAAGAGATGTAAACAGATTATATTCTTTCTTTCCTAGTAGAAATGAAATTTGCATAAAGCAAAACAAGGAATAAAAAGGTATTTTGCAGAAAATTCCCACTTATCCTTGGGCTGGACAATCCTTCTGGATTTTGTGGATGAAGGAGACAGTACAGCCAATTCCCTCTGGTTCCTCTATTCCTACAGTAAATAGCTCTTGTATTTGTCTTCCCAATGTCCATTCTGTGTTTGTCTTAAGGAATCACCCTCCTTTCTGAGTCAGTGTGTTCTGATTATGACTAACAACTCCAGTGGTGAGCAAGCGAATGAGATTGAGGCAGAGTTTTCCATGCCCCCGCTTGCAGGACCAGAATCATGAGTCTGTGAATTGTGCAGGTGTACACACTTGGAAAGGTATCACACTTGTTTGATGCTCTGTAATCTCGGTTTCAAATGCTAAGAACTTTCTCTCTGAGTCTGTGTTTTGTAAATGAAATCTGAGACCTTAGAGTTCACATGTATGCAGAAAAAAACACATACAATATGCATCATTCTCTGCTGCTCCATTCACAGATAACATTTGCATACAGCATACTGGGGGCCCCTAATTATGATCAAAGTCCTCTCCTTAAATATTTCTTCCATAGTTATCACTTATATATTCGCATGTAAATGGCACCTGTTGAAGGACAGAATTCAATGGGAACAGTGTCATGACAATGGTGACCCTAGAGTTTTGCAAAGCTCTGGCCCTGCCTTAGTTTGAGTTTCTTCATATACAGTGGTATGTGTGGAAGTACCTTATTTGGGAAGTGATACCAGTTAGTACTATAAAGGAGTAGAAGAGTGAGAGAGGAAAAGTTAACAAAGGGTACCTATATGAGCAAGTTACTGCTGTAGGCAACTGGACATTGATCCTACTAAAGACCTTCTGAGAATCTTCATGGAACATATACAGAGATTCCCATCCCTCACTGATTGAAAGTCAACCCAGGGACATTAACTCTCCAGCATTTCTGGTTTTCCCCTTGATTGCCATACTCCTGCAGCCAGAGGAAGTTCTTAGACAAAGAAGCACAGAAGGTGGCAGGCATAAAAGGAAAAGGTTCACAGTTGTCTTAGAGTAGGTTGAGGGGATATGACTGACAGAATCTACTAGAGATTCTGATATGTGTCTATGATGTGCTGCTCAAGTGTCAATAATTATCTACTGTGCATCTGGTATGTACTAGGCATCAGTTCTAGTTTAAAAGATACAAAGTTGAAAAGGACAGATTAAAATCTCTGTCATTATGTAACTTGTAGACCAGTGGAAAAGATACTAACTAAAATATACAAATATATGGAGCACATTTTATGAAGTTCAGGAGATCATAACTATATAATGATGATTTGGTCTTATCTAAGAGATTAAAGAAAGCATCCTAGAAAAAACACTGTTTGAGATGAGGAAAAAAAAGAGTGAACTAAGAAATACTTCCAATAAATTGTAAAAGGGAAATATTGGTAGAATGCAGAGATTTAGAAAAATAAAAAAAAGAGGAAAGAGGTAAGGAGGAAGGAGGAGGAGGACGACGATGACAGTGACAAGAAGAAAGGCAAAGAAGGCAAAAAAGGCCATATCACTCAAGACCTTAAGGACAATGTTAAAACCTTTACTCCTTAAAATAAGAGCAATGAAAAACCATTGAAATATTTTAAGAAGGAAGTGTGTGTGGCAAGAAAATGATGTGTGTTTTGAAAAGACTGCTACACTGATCTTGCAGAGATCGTTTTAGAAAAGTGAAGAGTAGGTGTGAGAAGTACCCTTGAGACCGTTAAGTAGCACAGTAGAGCAAAAATGATAACATGGACTAGCTAGTCATAGAGTTAAAAAGTAGATGGACAGATACAAAATTGGCAGGACTTGCTGATGAGTAAGATAGAAAGAGTACCCGTGAAGATACTTCTTTCACTTCTGGCTCTTGATCATTAGAGACCCATAAAGGGAGGCACATGGTCTTGTTTATTGCTATTCTTCAGTAACTTATATATTGTGCCTGGACCATAGAACATGTTTTGTATATATATTTCCATATGTTACATATATAGCTATATACAGTTAGAGTTATATACATAGAGTTATATAGGGTTATATATAGTTAGATATATATATAGTTATATAGTTAGAGTTATATAGTTACCTTTGAATAAATTTTGGATAAATATCATGGAAGGAGAAATTTAGGTAAGGGAGATTGTTTCAATTTGTATGTGCCTTTGAGACCTCCAAGAGGAAATGCTGAGAAAGCAGGTCAAATAATCAGTAAGTAGCTTACTGTTCTCGTCTGGAGATAAAACTCTGGGAGAGTCACATACATGTGATAACTGAAACTCTGGCCTCAGAGACTGACTGGGAAGAGAATTCAGTTTGGGAAGAGTCTCTTGAGGAGCTTGATTGTCCACATATTAAACCTCACATATAACAGCAAATCAATTTCTCCTTTGAATGCTTGTGTAAATATTTGTTATTTTGATATAAATAAGATGGAAAGATAGTCGCCTTTGGTGTTTCTTCTTTGCTTTGTTGTTTTGTTTTTTACATTCCCTTGATTTCTCAATCTCTTACAGATAATTTTGTTTTTCTCTCAGACAAAATCTCCATCCAGACACAAATACACAAGTGGGTCTCACATTTTAAAAGTCTGTGATAAAGCTTAACACAGCTTGAAATATTATAAATAAGAAAACTATTCAACAGTTTTCAAATAGCTCTCTTTAGCCTCTAAATTTTCCAAAATGTGGAGTTAATTACTTATTGGGCCATAATGGCAAATAAAATTAAATGGAAAGAAGGCATAGAGTTGTCAATAAAATCCCAGAAACAAAACAATTGCTTCCTTGTAGGTCGATACAGAAAACAAACAACAAAAAAGAAACCCTCTTTCTAAAGGTGTTTTTTTTCCCTAACAGAAACAGAATATACACATCAAATGAAAGTTTATATCTTCTATCTAGCAATAGCGAACACAAGCAGAAAAGAATTTGATCTCTAGAATCCTGTAACCATACACCAAAAACAGAAAAACAGTAGTTAAATAAAATCTAAAGTACGGGAAATAAAGCCAAAGAAACTGAAACTTTAGGAAATTCTACCTATTTTAAAACTTACTTGAGTTTAGATTTTCCTTGTTTGCTTAAGCCCTCACACTACAGGGGAAAGAGTAAATCTAAATGAGGATAGGTAATATCCCCCATATCATGAAGAGGTAATAAATGCCTATCTGGGATTTGGATTAAGGAGTGTCTGAGACCAGGGCTCTCTTCACCAAACCATGCTTATTCATTTTTACCTCTTTGTGAGTTCCTCTATTAAAATGAATCCCTGCTCTATCATGTAGATTAACTCAAGGGTCATTGTTCTGAACATGCAAGAGAAATGAAATATGAAACTCATATTTGAATTTTGCCAAGTCATCACCACCTCTGATCAATGAATTGAAAAGGAAACAAAGAAAATGTGGGCTTATAGCGTTGTATCCATAGGTGAATCATTTCATTAGGTGTTATCAGCCTTTAGTTATTCAGAGCTGACTTAACTTCAACCAAAACTACGTGGCAAATTACCCAGCTGTGAATACCACGTAACTGGCTCTTCACCCCGCTTCTAGGACTATAGACATGAATGGAAGTGAGAATCAGACTTACATAATTTTAGATTTTGGAAATACTATTGGAATAAATAGGGAAAATACTCTTAAAAATCTAACAAAAAAGTACCCCTGAAACAAATAACACATTATATGTTAATTTAAAAAAGAAAAAAGAAAAAAATCCTGCTTACAAATTTATATTATATAGTCTCCCAGCCCTGAGGTGTTTGTTAAGAAAATGATAGATATTTATCTCTGGATGAGTTATTAGGAAATCTATTTAATGCATTGTCAATAAAGATGTAAAATTTAAAGCTGTTTTAAGTTAATAAAACCAATTATTTTTTTAAGTAAATAAAGATATACAAATGGTCTTGTCTTTAAGAACCCAAACTTAGTAGGAAACATTTCCTATATGTGATTATATTCTGTTCATTACATTTTTGTAAACATTTAGTCAAGTGTAGAGGTGTCCCCAGATGAAAAGCTCTGGCCTCTAGCTGTCCTCTGACTTGCAGACTCATGCCTGCTACTCCATAATGGCTTCTCTACTAGTTATCTCACAGAAATCTCTCAAACTTTATAATGGATTGCTATCTTCTCCCTCCAAATCTGTCCATCCCTTAGCTTGCCCTAGGAAAAATTGTGTTCAAGCCACCCAGTTGCTTAAGTCATAAACATGAGAGTCATATTATTCCTTCACATTCCACATGAAATTTATCAGCAAATCCTATTGTTACCACATCCAAAATATGAAGGGGATCCATATGCTAGTTTCCAACTCTGCCTCCACAGCATTGCCAAAACCACAGTCAATCCTCTTCTGCATACCTGTATTAGCCCCTTGCCTAACCCCTCTGCTTCTAAACTCACTAACCAAATTAATAATTGCCATAATGATATTAGAAAAACATAAACCTGATCACCCATTTTCCCACTTAAAAACCCTTTACTAGCGTCCAGATGAACTTTGGAAAAAAAAAACGGCCAAACAACCAAACTCCTTTTCATGGTCAAAAGTGAAATCTTACAGGACTGAGCTCTGCCTTCCATTCCCACCTTCCCGCTACCGCCACTCACCAACGTTGTCACTGCCACACAGCCACAAGGCCAAGCCAGAAGCTGATCAGACACACGGAGGTCTTTCTGACTTTGTGCATGTGCTGTCCCTTTTGCCTGAATTTTCTTCATTCTGCTTACCTTTGATTGTGCCTTTGAATATTTCTGGATTCAGCATAAATGTCATCTTCTTGAAGAGTCCTTCCAGAGTCACCCAATTTGAAGAGAAACATCCCCTGCCCTCACTCTTACTCTCCACCCACCATACCGGTCTTTGCTTTCTTCACAGCACAGCTATTGGTAATTGATGTTGATTAGTTTGTTTACTTGCTTATTTCTTGTTTTACCTAAAAGACTGTGAGTTCTGCGAGGGCTGGGCTTTGTTTTATTCACTAATTCATACCCAGCCACAGGAACATTGTAAGTACTAAGTACATATTTGCTGAATGAATGTATGATGCAGTGAAATAATAAACGCTGTTCCCTGAAGAATCATGGCATGCATCTTCAAACATCAGCCTGGCTGATTGTTGGAGGAGATCATGAAAAGGACATGACCTCTGGTTGACCCCTGAGCTAAACTGGGGCAATCAGAGGCTCCTCATGACCTTGGAATATACTTTCTGCCCACCAATCCCATAGCCAAAGTCATTTTCAAGGACATAATGTTGAGAGTGCAATGTGTTTTTGAGATCATCTGGGAGGTACACACAACTCAATCCCATTAAAACCTCTGTATAAACTTTTAAATTCTGGCAGGCAGTGCAAAGTTCTCCTTATCTTGCTACTTGGAAAGACAAGCATCAAAAGTTTAAGTTCCCTTCCTTGTTAAAGCCTCCATCTACCAATCTGGAGGGGTCCGCCTCTTTCTTTGGTCTTTCCTTGCCCTGTGTGTACCGGGGTTATGTTGCAAACCAACACAGATAACGTACTGAATTCAAAATGCACCATGACTTAAAAAGCAAAAGCCAAAACCACAATGTGGCAGTTTTTGCAGCAAAAGGATGACTTTTCTCTCTCCTTTGAAATATGCTAACCATAGAATGTTCCACTGATGTCTTAAATTTCACAATTCTTCTTAGATCTTGGCTTTTATTTTTAACCTTGTTCCCAGTTTAAAATGAGTGTTTGTTTCGGTCAGCATCCATGTTGCCATGTTGATTTCAGAGGAGTGAAATGAGAATTTAAGATTTTATTTCCAGAAAGTCAATTATTTTGAATGTGATGAGAAACTGAAGGCTCAAACACTTCCAATCCCTCAATCAGCATTTCCCAAAAAGATTTTTCTAAGAAAAACAATTGTTCCAAGAAGTAGTATTATACAAATAGACATATATACATATCTATATACATACATAAATTATACATATAAGTATATTTATGTACAAAATATTCATGTAGTCAAATATATATAGGAAATTCTGAGTTAAACAATGTTAAATAGGCCTCATAATTGTTGATCTTCTCTGAACCTTTTCTAATATGTGGCTATGATTATGAATTTCCAGAGTGGGATAAAGTACTTAACATTTCCAATTTTATTTTGCCCTGAAGTCCTTATCATCTGTTATTATTTTGTAGAAGCATTGTTCTACAGAATATAGAAAATGATTTTCTAGAGAGCGTGATTGAATTCTAATTCAAGAATTTTTAAATTTTAGATCCAGAAGTAATTTCAAGAGATCATGTCACTCAGCCTCTTGACCAGATGTCACAACCTCAAATGCATACAACATCTGCCCGATCACAGAAATGGTTCTGTTGGGCTATGTGGGGACTGTGGCACACAACAAAGCATAGATCCAACATAGAGCAGAAAGTAATGATTTAGCTTCAGCTATAATGTAGATATGTTCCAGATAACTTTATTTTCCATAAGAGGCCAGAAACTTTGAGTTTGTATTAAAGCTCCCCACTTTTATATATTTATAACTATTTCAAAAGAGTATTTTTTAAACACTGCAAAGACCAAATAAAAATACCTATAGGCCTGATTCATTACATAATTCAGCAGTTTTCAATTTGACTTAAAGTGCCTAGTGCAGATATTTGTCTATTCTGTCTTTCAAAACTATGTACCTAGTGTCTCATCCTAATATTGTTATATTTGTAACTATCTTTGATTTACTTTTTCCTTATGATCTTCTGTGTACACTCCAATTTGGCCAATCTTTTAACTGGAAAGCATAAATAACACTAGAATAGTCAAATTTCTCTTTGCATATAATAAGGAAGGGTGAGATCATGGGACTAGTATAGACGATATCCTCTAAGATAAGCTTTGTTACATTAAAGAGATCCATTTACTGTCATGCATTCTATGATGTCTTATTCTACTCAAGTAGAAATTTCAAAAATAACTCATTAAAGACCATTTCAATATCATAAATATCAGATTTTTCAAGGGAAAATTGCATAGGTCCTGGAAATAATCATTTTAATATCATTAGGACCTAGGCTTATTGTTTATAAAATAGGAAAAGAAAAATAAGCAGCATAGATAAGAGCATGAGCGTTGGAGTCAAAAAACTATGTTCCATCCCAACCCATCTCTTACTGGCTGGCTGACCTTCGGTAAGGCATCATCCCAGAGTCTTGGTGTCTCAGTGTCTAGGTTTAAATGGAGAAAATATTAGTAACTTCTTCAACAGGATGCTTTTACATTTTTACATTTGTATAACACAAAGTAATAAAATTTAATCAATTGAAAAGAGCTCTGTGGTTATCAGGTTGTAAGGCTGGGATGTGTGCCTATTAAGGAATAACATGAAAAGATTTCTTTGTGATGATGGAACAGTTTTGCATCTTGAATGTGATGGTGGTTACATGAAAGATGCCTATGGAAAAATTTCACAGATTATTTACACCAAAAAAGAAATGCATGTAAAATTGACATAATCTGAATGTGTCCTGAATTCAAGTTAATATCTTGCTAATGTCAGTTTCCTGGTTTTGACAATATACTATGATTATATAAGATATTATACTGCGGAAAGTTGAGTGATGGAAACACAGAAACTCTATATTATTTTAAAACGTCTACTGAGTCTTAAACTCTTTCAAAATAAAAATTCTAAAGAAAAAAGCAGAAGAAAAAAAAAAAGCTTGCTGAGAGGATTATGTATGATAATGGTGCAAAGAACTTAGCATAATATCTGGCACATTATAAATGCTGTCTAAGTAGTAGGTGTCATTGTTTTATTCTTATTAAGTGTAGGAATTAAGGCTTAAAATTATGAAAACAGAGTGTGTTTCACTGAGAAATGAGATGAACTTTATCAGTTATCAAAGGAGGCAACTCAAATCAAATTTTGAATATGAAGAGCCAGAGAAGGGCAAAAGATGAAAAGATAATATCATTAAGAACTCATCAGCCTCAAACTCATTTCTCATTGCCCACCTACCATCACTTCAGTCACTTGACATTATACCCAGGAATCATTAACTTGATACTGAAATATTTGTTTTGCTTTAAAGGGTTGCATAATTTACTGTAAATGTCACCCTAAACTTTTCCATCCTTATGCACTTTGATACTAATGATGCTTTGAATACTTACAGCTTACTAATAGCTATAATACATTATAAATAGTTTATTACCTAATTACCTATTTTAATTCATAGCAGGGCTTAAGCAGTAGGCAAAAATAAATTGTGATAAATCTTCATAGACAAGTTAATCTAAATTTCTGATGAAACTCAAAAACGTTCCCTCCTCTTAAAGTAAACTCAGAAAATAGACTTATCAGAAGACATATGTATATGAATCTTTACTTTTTTCTTTCCAGATGCACAACTGTTTTTAAAATACTAAGTTTGAAGTTCTAACTTTAATGAATAACTATGAAAAATGTGTTTTAATTGCTAATTAATTGATACATGTTTAAAATAACCTATAACCATACAAATATTCTGATTAAGGTAAAAAAGAGAAGCATGTGAGGGATGACTGGGTGACTCAGTCAGTTAAGAGTTTGCCTTTGGCTCAGGGCATGATCCCAGGGTACTGGGATTGAGTCCCACACTGGGATCTGTGCTCGGTGTGGAGCCTGTTTCTCCCTCTGCCTGCTCTGCCTGCTCTGTCGCTACCCCTGCTTGTGTGCTTTCTTTCTCTCACTCTCTGACAAATAAATAAGTAAAATCTTAAAAGAGAGAGAGAGAGAGAAGCATGTGATTTGGGGTGAGAGGACATGGGTTCTGTCAAGTTTTATTTTATTTGACAAATTTTATTGAGCTGATAGTATGTGCCAGTTATTTTTCTAAGCATTAGGCATACAGCAGAAAGCAAGACAAAGTCTTTATTTATCCTTATGGGGCTTACATTCTAGTAAGGAAGACAGGCAAAGAAATGAACACAGAACAGGGCATTCCTTGTGCTAAAAGAAAAATGATGTGGATCCATAACAAAAAAGTGAGGGGGTGATAGAGAGTGATGGGACTAGTCATAAGATGGTCAAGGAAGGCCTCTTCGAGGAGAAAGCATTTGAAAAGGAATGAGTGAAAATGAGGAAGTAAGCCACTTGAAGATCTAACAGAAGGGTTTTCCTGGAAGAGAGAGCAGCAAACACAAATGTCCTTAAGCTGGACATGTGTGGCAGGTCTAAAGAGCAGGAGAAAGCCACGGTGACTAGACTGAATCAGTCCTGAACAAGAATGAGGTAGGCAGGAGAGCAAGAGATGGTGCATGTGAGGGACAGGGTGTTACCGAGTGTGCTGGAAGCTTCTAACAAACTTGGGTAAGTGTGTGTGTCATCAGGGCACTCATATTTTTAAGGGTTCAGTGTACCTGCTGGATGGGGAACTAACAATGAGCGGGGCAGACTGAACAGGGAGGCCTAGCTTCATACTGTTTTCCAAGTCAGAAACGACAGCCATTCTTCCCAGCCCTGTGAACAAGGGACTTAGCCTCTCTAGCCCCAGTTTGCATGTACAGACGGACCTGTAAATGCACTCTTATGACATGTAATTTAAATTCTACATTGAAAGTTAAACACCCTTGGAGGGCTGACCACAGTCTGTATCAGAAATCGACATCGGGTTCCAGTTCTACCCTAGGCAGAACAGAAGGGATATTTTCATAGCACGTAATCGTAAATATCGTATACATTTTAGAAAAGGCCCCGAAGTATAAAGAACATGAAAAATCTATAGCAATTGCAACATGTAAAAACGATGCCTTGTATGTGGCATGTTTTTGCCCTGTAAATATCCTTTTGGAAACCTGCTTTCTTCTGCAGAAATATTTAATATCCTTCAAATCATTAAATATCCTTAAAAAACAGAAGCTTTTGATTTATTCATACAAATCCCTGCCATTGCACATTTTCCCTATTTCCAGGCTCACATAATTATAAATTATGCTGTGATAAATATACTAGTATATAAATCTTTGCATGCATAGTTGTTTCTCTAGTGTAAAAATTTAAAAAAAAAATTCTCTTTAAAATAAAATTTCTGAACCAATCAAAATGTATATAAAAACTTAATGCATTTGGGGATGCCTGGGTGCCTCAGTTGGTTAAGCGTATGACTTCAGTTCAGGTCATGATTCCAGGGTCCTGGAATGGAGCCCTGCATTGGGCTCCCTGCTCAGCAAGGGGCCTGCTTCTCCCTCTCCCTTTGCCCCTCCCCCTGCTCATGCTCACTGTCTCTCTCTCTCTCAAATAAAAAAATAAAATCTTTAAAAAAATTTTAATGCATGTAACTTACATTACCATAGCTCTGTCCAGAAACATTCTAACTATCCTTTCAATAAGTGCCCAGCAAAATATTTTTGAGCCTTCTAGGGCTTTTTTGAGACCTCTCCAGCCCTCTTTATCACTAATTCTATAAGGTTTCCTGTGTCCACAGCAGTTTCTGTTTGTTCCTCTAAGGAAGTGTCCTTGCTCCAGACTTCTTCATCCAGATCTAAACCCACGTAAGTCTACACACTCAAAGGTATGTTGTAGCGTGTACTATTGATTCTCTACATGACTGCCTTCCTCAGCCTTCTCCCTGGCTAACAGTGACCCACTTCTGTTTAGGTATCAGATTGCCAACAATGTACTTGAAGAAAACCGGCTTCTCTTCTAAGCCTGGGGGTGGGGGGGGATGAATATTTATTTTTCTAATCCAATGCTAGGGGGTTAAATCATTATTTTTTCCTAATTCCACTGTCTTTGCCACTAATTAGGGGCATGTGAACCATGTGAATAAAACATTACAGGAAATATGCTAGCGTCCTCTGGAATAACAATCTATCCTCCACAGATGATATGAAAGAAGCAGCTCTCTTGGCTGCCCTAGCCACTGCCCTGCTTCCTGCTTTTGAACAGAAATGTGATACACAGACATCTGGCAGCCATCATGTAGTCGTTAATAAGTTCTGGGTGATAAGCAAACAGGTTAAGAATGGTAGAGCAAAAGACAGAAAGTGCCTGGTTTCTTGACATTACTCAGACACTGCAAATCTTGAAGATCATCTGGGTTTATTAATTGACGCTTATAAACTAGGCTCCTACCCTCTCACAGAAGCCAGGAGACAAGGGCCCTATCCTTTTCAATGGTTGCTCTTCAAAGGGATGGCTCCCAGGTCCTTATGAAATAAACTTTTGGGTTCTAAAACTGAGAAGAGTCTGGGAGAAGATTTCTATCTCAACGGAGCAGTGAAAGAATTTATAGTTGCAAATTTTTTAAAATAAATATTGTAGGGGCGCCTGGGTGGCTCAGTGGATTAAAGCCTTTGCTTTCAGCTCAGGTCATGGTCTCAGGGTCCTGGAATTGAGCCCCGCATCGGGCTCTCTGCTCACTGGGGAGCCTGCTTCCCTTCCTCTCTCTCTGCCTTCCACTCTGCCTACTTGTGATCTCTGTCTGTCAAATAAATAAATAAAATCTTAAAATAACTATTCTAGGAAAAGGTATCTAAGGTCCTATGCATAGTCAGGGAGAAACCTGTCTGATATTTCGTCAAGCCCAGAGGAACACTGAAGTCATCTTAATCAATGAATGTGCTGTTTGTCTTCATGAACTCTCCTAATCACTTCTCCTTTTGAAAACCTGTGCAAAGGAATCAAGTGAGCCTCTCGTGACCTTTTAGCAAATTCCTTTTTCCTAAAGTTGGTCAGAGTCAGTTTCTGTTGTTTGCAACCAAAGTCCCTCTGATAAATCAAGGATTGCATTCCTTACATTTCTTTGTATTAAACAATGGGAAATGAAATTACATTTTCCATTGAGAGTAAAGTAGACCATATATGGTAAGAAAAAGACCAGCAATCTGGATTCTAGTTTTAGTTTGGTCCCCATATGTGTGAGGTCTGAGGCTCATTTTCCTCAATCTAACAAATGTCTCTGAGGGTCTCTAGGTCCCTTCCAAATTTGATATGCCAAATAATTTAATAATAATTTGACCTGTTAAATGCCTTTTTATAAAGATTTTATTTATTTATTTATTTGTTTGTTTATTTGGAAGACAGCACAAGCGGCGTGTAGGGGCAGAGGGAAAAGCAGACTCTGCATTGAGTAGAGGACACCCCCCCATCATGACATGAGCCAAAGGTATGGAAAATAAAAAGATCATTTCTTTAACCCAAATTTTCATTAGCTAGAAAGAATAAAGATCCACAGGTAAGCAGGAATGAAATCACAGGCAGAATTTCAAACAGCAAGTTTGATTAGAGCAGTTCAAAGCAGTCATAATTTCCTTGCTCTTCAAAGAAGTTTTTAGCACAGATCTGTACAAATTACCAATATAAAATGGTTGGCAGGTACAAAGTAAAAAAGAAGAACTATCCTGAGTAGACAAAGACACTGGAGATACTTCAGAACCTTAGACACTGGGAATACTTCAGAACAGTAATATCAGAAAGGAGCAACACGACAAACTGAGTGCTATAGAATAAATTCATTTTTCAGCAATCTGAGAACAGCAATCCAGAGCAACGAAATAAAATCAGCAAGTCTCACCACATGGGGCAGGTGAAGCTGTAGTCTCCACAAAAGGAGGATAAATGGAATGTGTCATAGGGGATTAGGTGTTTAAGGGAGTAGAAAGTTCTTATAACAGCTGCTACTTGTGATGGATCTCAATGTTTTTAACCGAGTAGATAAGGTATTGAAATCCTTGCATTCGCAATCCTTTGGGAAAAGAAGTACAGTAAGAGGCAGGAGCTGAAAATTATTGCTAGAAAACACTGAACTGAATTTTAAATACACCATATTTTTATTTGAACTGTGATTCGCACTCCTCTTAGAAAAATTGCAGAACAAAGATATACAAAAGAAAATTAAGAAAGCACATATTTCCATTATTTATCTAGATGTAACTCTCCTTTTTGATTTTTCCCTGGAACAAGAACTCAGGTATTCCAATAAGGGAATTATTCCTTACATCACTAGCCACATACCTAGAGGCAGTGTGTTCAAAATGGAGGATTGGGGAAAGGTGAACTGTTAACTTTTCTGTCTCTTCACCTCTAACCATAAATAAAATTATGTAGATATTACTTAAAGAGTTTAGGAATGTCAGTGGTTTAAACGTAGCTTGCCCAAGCTTTTAGGTTAGGCTACAGGGAAACTATATACCTCTACGAGTAAAACTAGCTTTCCTCTCAGCCTGGCATCACTTCTTGGACAAAGGCTGTGGCAAGGATTCCCACACAATAGGTTTCCCTAAAAAGAGAATTATCAAGGAACAATTCCCTGCGCTTATCCTTTAGGTTCTTCTCTATGCCAGCACTACTCAGTCATAGTCCATGGGTAGTAATGATTATTTGAGTACATTGTCTATTGTCAGCACCTCCTAACTCTAAGTTTTATCCACACCAGTAAGTAAAAGTGTGGTAGCACATAGCCCCACCTTTATCCTCCTGTTATCTGCATAGCACTTGAAGAGCATTTGGAAACTCTAGTGTGGCAGACTTAGGCTCCCAGATGCAGGAGAGGTCATCTTTCTACCCTGGGCAGCAGACCTCACTGAAAGTCATTTAAGGCTCTATCAAAGGGACTAATGACGATTTCCATGGGTGTTACAGCATCAGCCAAACCAGCGTTAGACTTTTCATTTAAAGGCAGCTGCTATTCTTTGACATAGTGGCAGTGACAGAGCCAACTGCACATATTTTAAAAGTACTACCAACCAATCCAATACTTTAAACATGTAAATTCTTCCCAGGGGGTGGGTGGTTCCAGCTGTGCAGTGAACACCAACTTATTTTTGCATTTCTTCAAAGAGAACAAAAGAAACAAAACTTATTAACCTTGATCATTCAAACCCTGACAATATACCATATAAATCATTACTTCAAAAGAACATAATCAGGTTTTGACTTCCCCAAATTCAGCACCTAAGGAAGCACAATAAAAGGTATTTATTGGTTGGTTTTGCCATTTTGTTTGCATTTTATCCTTTTAAAGGGAAGTACAAGATATTAGAACTTGTTATTTACTCTTATTGTACATGCAAGAGATTTGTGCTAAGACTAGATGTTGGAAAAAATACCATTCAGAAAGAAAGAGTGACTGAGGTGGTTTTTCTGCAGATTCTTTGTAAATTATCTCAGGATTCCCTCGCTTATTTCTCAATCCATCTTAAGTTAGGAAAGAACCCCGAGGTAAAGCATGGAAATAATAATTTTTGAAAAATTTTCCAAAGATTTCCACAATCCAAAATATCTTTCTCAAAATTTTAGCCTGATGATTCACAAACCTGTACCCCTGGGGCAAATAATATATTATATGTTAATAAAAATAATTAATAAAAAAAATTTAACGGAACAGAAAGTTTTCCCAAAATCCCTCCATATTCTAGTCTTGTGTGACTTTGGATAGATGGTTAAAAGTCTGAAAGAGATATTTTTTAAAAAGTTAATATGAAGAGGGGCACCTGGGTGGCTCAGTGGGTTAAAGCCTCTGCCTTCGGCTCAGGTCATGATCCCAGGATCCTGGGATCGAGCCCCGCATCGGGCTCTCTGCTCAGCGGGGAGCCTGCTTCCTACATGAAATGCTCTTCCTTCACCCAGTCTTCACAGAGTTATTCCTTCTTTTTTTTTTTTTTAAGATTTTATTTATTTATTTGACAGAGATCACAAGTAGGCAGAGAGGAAGGCAGAGAGAGAGGTAGAAGCAGGCTCCCCGCCGAACAGAGAGCCTGATGCAGAGCTCGATCCCAGGACCTGGGATCGTGACCTGAGCGAAGGCAGAGGCTTTAACCCACTGAGCCACCCAGGCGCCCCAGAGTTATTCCTTCTTAATAGAGCTACTACTTCTTACAGTCACTTTCGTATTTCAGTTCAAATGTTAACCTTCTCAGAGAAATGTTAACTGAACAATCTAACCTCATACCCTAGGTAACTCTTTATGTTTTTCACATTTCTTATTCCTATCTAAAAATCTAATATATTTCATATTGTCTTTTTATCCCTGCAAGAATATACATTCTATGGGAACAGGAACTTACATATCATGTTTATTGTTATATTCTTATTTTCTATAAGACTGTCTAGAATATATGTTAAGGAATGCGTGTACTAAGAGTACAGCGTTTTCCAAGGACGAAAATTAAAGATTTTGTTTCTTCAGTACTGGTAGGTGCCTAATACAATACTTGACATGTCATAGAATAGGATAGACTTATAGAATAGGACTTTAGACTCATAGAATAGGACTTTCATAGAATAGGATACAAAACACAATTTAACCAAATGCTGATCACTACACAGGTGACCCTTGAACAACATTGGGGTTAGGGCTGCCAGTGCTCCCACATATTGAAAATCTGCATATAAGTTTTGACTTCCCCAAAACTTAACTAATAGCCAATTGTTGGCTGGAAGCTTTACCAATAACATAATCAATTAGTGCATATTTTGTAGGTTACATGTACTATATACTGTTATAATAAAGTAAGCTAAAAAAAAAAAACTAAGGAAATCATGAGGAGGAGAAAATGCATTTATAGTACTGTATGTATCAAAAAAAAAAAAAAATCCACATGTAAGTGGACCTGCATAGTTCAAACCCCTGTTGTGTTCAAGGGTCAACTGTAATAAGAAACTGGTTAAAATAACTCTAGTGTCTTTCATGTGTTGTTGCTTGCTATCCATAGGTGAATAAAATCAAAGGCACAGGTAGTACATTTTTTTATATATTTCAGTGGGAGCTATATACCTTTGTTGAGAACTAGATCTCAGAACTTCACTTAATGCTACACTGAGGTATGTTTTAGCATTTCTGTACTCGCCCATCTCTAATCAAATTAAACCAAGTCTATACCTTATCAGTCTTATGCTACACTCACCCAAAGTTCACATTTCCTGATGGAATTCATCAGAGATGTTCTGTGTTGCAGCAGGATTGTCACTTTTTTTTAACATTAAGCTATAATCTTATCCCAGGATGTGACCCTTGGTCATTCCTACAATAACTGTGATCCCCTTTTCATATTAGCACCAATAATAAATTTGGGAGTCCCATCAAGCCTAGGAATGAGCTGTGCAAATAAATATTATCCCAGAATTAATGGTTATATTTTCAAACAGTAATCTTGTCTTCCAACCTGCTAAGGAGCACTCCTAAAAAATAATTAAAACATTGAAAAATGATTGAAACCCAGTCTGTCTCCACCCCAAGTTCTGCCTGCTCTCACTATCCCTGAATTAAAGCAATTCCATCCAAACAAAAAGTGAGTTGAATTTTAAAAGATTCCAACACCTTCTCATTTGAGGTCCCACCAGGTTACTTCCAGCTTGTTTGGAACGTGGCTGCTTCATTATTGCTTTCAGCAGAATTAATATCAACTGCCTATTAGCTGTCAATGTTAATGTCTTTAAAATCCCTTCACTGGATCCCTAATGAAAAGACATCAGATGATAAGGAAAGTGATTTCTCTACTTTCTTTCTGGTGTCTGACATCATTAATATGATTAATGAGGTGACCAGGGAACCCAAATCATTTGTCAACATTAGACTAGTACAATAGCCAAAGCTCAAAGGTGGGGAAGGTATGGGAACAAGTCTTCTCTTATCTCTATTCTTTACTTTATCAAGGAGATGAATGACTTACCTGTGTGAACTTGTTTGTAATAGCAAACAGTAAGAAAATTACAAACACGTTTATTTGCTTTCACATTATCTGTAATAACTAACAAAGAATTGTTTTTAATTTTAAAGCTTCAAAATACATTTTAGGTGATTGAGTAATGATTATAAAATAAGAAACAAATAGCCAGATCAGTGCCTTTATTTTTTTTTAAAAGATTTTATTTATTTATTTGTCAGAGAGAGTGAGCACAGGCAGACAGAGAGGCAGGCAGAGGCAGAGGGAGAAGCAGGCTCCCCGCTGAGCAAGGACCCCAATGTGGGACTCGATCCCAGGACTCTGGGATCATGACCTGAGCCGAAGGCAGCCGCCTAACCAACCGAGCCACCCAGGCGTCCCTTTTTTTTTTTTTTTTAAGATTTTCAGATCAGTGCCTTTAAAAAGGAATATAAGGAAGATACACTCAGCAAAAGAAGTGATTGGCTCATGTTAGTAAAAAGTCTACCAGTACTTCTGGATGGATGTACAGCGCAGGCTAAGCTGGATGTATCTTGCCCCTGCTGTCCCTGTCTTTCTCTCCCATTTCCCATTCGTCCCTCCTTTTCTCTCTCTCATTTTCTTTGTTGTTTTCAAAATCCTAGGGTAAGACACACAGATGCAGAGCCTGTGAGTACTGAGAGAGAAAACTTTTCTCTCATTGTATTAACTTCCCAAAATTGATACAAACCTAGTTTGCTCAGCCTTAGAGGATGAGAATACAATATATATTGATGTGTTCACATGAGTCCAGTCCTGCAGCCAGGGGGAGTAATGCACTTCAATGTGAAACATACTCCTAAAAGCAGGGAACTACAATACTTTTTTACCCATAAAGAGAAAAATCAATCCTGAGTATCCAAATAATAAAAATAAAATATCTACCATAGAATCAGTAAGTGGTTTTTAAGGAAAAACTATGTGCCTGGTAACACAACCTTTTTTTTTTTTTTTTAAGATTTTATTTATTTATTTGAGAGAGAGAGATCACAAGTAGGCAGGTGGGGGGAGGGGGCGCAGGCTCCCTTCTGAGCAGAGAGCCCGCTGCAGGGCTCAATCCCAGGACCCTGAGATCATTACCTGAGCCAAAGGCAGAGGCTTAACCCGCTGAGCCACTCAGGCACCCATAACACAACTTTTTTTTTCCTGCAGAGTTATGAACTGATGGGCATTCTTATGTGTGGCTGATAGGTGTATAAACTTTAGAATTTTCCCGGAGGGCAATCTGGAAACATTTTAAATATGAATACACACCTAGATCAGGCAACTACCATGCTAGGAATTTACACTGAAGAAATAAGAGTAAATCTTCACAAAATCGTGACTAAAGTGATGTTTATCTCAATGTATATAGGAATCAAAGAATTGGAAGCAAACCAAATGTCCAGAAAGTAGGAGAGAAGAGTAAAAACAGCACAGTAAGTAACATTTTTAAATTCATGCATTTACTTGTCTGTTATTTATTTATTTATATAATCTGAAAAGATATACAGTAAGAGGCTAGAAGTGTTGTCTCTGGGTGGCTGAAACATGACTTTTCCTGCCTTCTTTTTGGTACTCTCTATTTATTAATTTGTCCCCAGTGAGTATAAACTTGTTTTGATTGTATAATATCTGTATTCTGAGTTAGGGCAGCTTAAATGCAGACACCTGATTTATTCCAAATACCCTATCTAAGTAATATCATACTTGGTTGGGAGGCATGGTGAGTAGGACATAGAACACTTCTAAGGTGTCTTTCAAGATCAAGTATCAACTAGAAATTATTCTCTTTGGTGTCTGTCCTAAGCTAAAAGGTTACACCTAGGAAATAGGGCATCCCTATGTTGGGGTCTCTTATGATGATTCAGGTTTTTTGGTTCTGAGGGAAATCAGTAAAGACTGCACCTGCTTACTTGCTGCATGGGGAACCTACTGACCTGAAAAGCCTAAAAAGAATTACACAGAAGAGAAAAATTCCCCCAGTCCCTGAAGTGGGGAGAGGGCTATCCCAGTGTACCCCAATTTCACATATTTTAAAATTAATTCCAGATGCTATAATGACTTAGATGAAAAATACAAAATAGTTAAAATACTATAAGAAACTTCAGAAGAATATTTGTGTAATCTAGCATTATATAAGATTCTCTTAAACAAGATAGAAGAATTAAAGGCCCTATGTCATATTTCATTACATAAAAATTAAGGGTTTTTCATGCCAAATATGTCATAAGTAGAGTTAAAAGTGAAATGAGAGACTGAGGGAAATATTTTCAACACTTATGTCATAAAAAGGGTTATTATCCCTACATAAAAAAATCTCTAGAAATAATTAGAAAAAAGAAAAGTAAAGAAACAATGGGCAAAGATGAAATCCTAGTGGTTAATAAATATACAAGAATTCTCTTAACCCCTTAGGACTTAGGGGAACACAAGTTAAAAGAACAGCACTTGTTATGATAAGCATTAAGTGTTATATTTAGTGATGAATCACTAAATTCTACACCTGAAAATAATATTACACTGTATATTAACTAACTAGAATTTAAATAAAATTTTCAAAAAACAACAAGATACCATTTTTTCACTCATCTCATATAGAAACAATAAAGCAGTAAGAGTACAGTGCTGATGAGAAAATGGATATGTAATCTCTGATATGTAATAATTAGTGAATTGCAATGATGCTTTTTAGAAAGTAACTAGGCAATAGCTGTTAAAATTGTAAATGTTTACCACCTCCAACCCACTAATTTCAATTTAGTAATCCACCCTATAGAAATAAAAAATCCTTGTGTTACATGAACAAAGAGGTCTATTGAAACAGTATTTTATTATGACAAAATAAGAAAAAATAAAGGGTCACCAACAGGGGAAATGGTTGGCTAAATCATGCTTCCAATCTATACAAGAATCCATACTTATCGAAAAGAATAGATAAGACCAGTGACTCTCAAAATCTGGCCTTTTGACCCACAGTTCTGTCATCACCCCAGGAACTTGCTAGAAATGCATGTTCTTTGGCCCCACCCCAGACCTACAGTATTGGAATCTCTGAGAATGGAGCCTAGTAATGTGTCTTAAAAAGTTAACAAGTCATCCAGGTGGTTCTGATACATGGTTAGATCTATATCGATTGTCTTAAGAAATCTATTCATATTGTTAAATGAATATATTAATTCTCAGAGTAAAATGTTTAATGTGATGCATTTCATAGAAACACACATCAATAAAGCACAAATTTTTGACATGTACTCATATTTTTGTGTAAGAAAGCAGAAGTTGCAGAATGATACACCTGCTGACATTAACATTGATTAAGGTGGGAAAGGAGGAGAATGGAAAAAATAACCTCTCTCTTCATTCATCTCTGCTTCATTTTTCAGTGGACACAGTAAGCATACATAACTCTCCTAATCTCAAAAAAAAAAAAAAACCCACACATTTTAAACAATAAAGTAAAGAAAAAAATAATCAACAAACTTAGTTTTTTACCTGGCCTAGATCAAAGAGACCCCAAACTAATTGGATATCAGTTTTGGTAAAAGGATTTTCCTTTCACCAAGCCTTAATTGGCCTTCAGATCTAGCTAGTGATGGTTCCGGCATAGCCCTTCAGTCAGAAAATGTCTTTAAATAGGTAGATAGATCAGAGCAAAGATTCTTGGATTTTGCATGAAGGACTAAAAAGCATAATTCCTCTGGATTAATTTCTCCAAGCTACCTTTATGAAAGTTAAAGTTAAAACCCATCCATTGGGCCCTGAATATATAATCTGAATATAATCTGAAAAAGTTAGTCACTAAAACAAACTATGAAGATGCCAATATCTACAGTACAACTTTAGGCAATTTATTAAATGTGGATTTGTCCACTCTTACTTTATCCCAATCCTTTCCATACTGCTTTAAATTGTAAATTGTAAATGTGCAAAACAATATTTCCTGTTTAAAACCTTAAAATCATTCATCAAAATATTATTTTGACAATCAAGCAAGTTAAGTGTTATTATTTTTTTGGCTAACATTTCCTTTCAAGGACAAAATATTCCAACAGTATAACCTGAAACTGACCCTATCTATATCTGAAGTTTGTTAGAAAATACATTTTCTTGAAAAAGTCTAACAAATCAATAAATACATGACTGGGATCCAAAATTACACCCGAGGAAGTCACAAAAGCTAATAACTTGGGCCAAAATAATCATGGATTTTAGGTAAATCTAACTTGTGATGTCAACTTCTTCCTTTTAATTACTTAGCTCTTGAATACAGTCAATAGTCTGATGAGCTCTGATTATGGAGAACTCAGCTAAAAATATTTTGAATTAATAATCAGCTGCAATGTGACATTAAGAATTCTAAAACTCTAGTCCTACACCCCCCACAAACCATTCTTTTTACATGGCACAACTTTGGTGTTATAACTGAAGTGAATCTCTAATGATTACTGATGAGGTGATTTGATTTTTGCATACTGAAAGAAAATTAAGAAGAATATTTACTTGCCTTTAAATATATATATATATATATATATATATATATATTCCACAAAAAAGAACCTAGATTTAAAACTTCTTCAGGTTCAAAAAAATACTTCCATAACCTAATATGTCATGGTGGTCTAAATGATTTCCAAGACAATGTCATAAAAAGAAGCATTTTGCCACTAAACTTAAAATGATTAGATTTATATAATTTGTTTAACAAAGTCCATGTAATATTTTAGAAGTAAATCTCTTTTAATCTTCCAATTTTATTGGCTTCATTACTGTTGCAAAGAATTTCTAGCCTATGATTACATCTATACCTTTCCATACAGCCACTCAGAGTCCTGAGGAAAAAAAAAAAAAACAACCAAATTTACTATATGCTTTCGTTCTCAGCAGATACCAACAGAGAAAATCCTTTCTGCCTCAGCTCTGACATGTTTGCACCGAATTAATATATCTCGTTAATATAAGCAAATATTTTTTTCTTCCTTTAGGCAAATATTTGAGAACTTACTATGTGCCAGTTCTTGCTAAGCACTTCAAGGGCGTGAGGAAAATCAAGGCAGGGATTTGACAAAAGTAATTTATGCTACAGTGAAGATCTCTCTCTAAAATAGTTTGTTAAATATTTTTTTGTTAACTCAATCATTACTTAATCAGATGTCTGACTTAACACCAATGCTATTTCCTATCCTGTTAGTAACTGATTAATCCATTTTACTATTTGCTGTGAATGTTTTACCACCCTCCACAGTGTTCCTGTAGATACTTCCCTTTATTGACCAGTTGGTCACTGACACCTGACAAAGGAATAGATCCTAGGTACCTTCCAAAATTATTTTACTTCATTTCTACATCACTCTTTCTTTTATCAAAAAGTGTTCTGAAATGCTGGAGCCAAGGAGAATGTTCTTACTTAAATATTGGGAATTTGTGTCTACATAATTTAAAGTATACTTCCCCTGAAATGATTTACATGTTGTGCTGAGAGAGTTTACCAGTTTTATTTGTGGTCTTAATAGAAGTTCAAACTATTAAATTAGGTTTAGATATTATATTCATGGTCTTTATTAATAAGAAAAAAAGCAGACAGTTGAATAGGTTTGGAAACTATATGTTCACAACAATAAGCATATTAAGTATGAAGAAAAAAATAATGTGGTTTTAGGAAAAAGTCTTTCTAGCTGAAACTCTCATCCATGGCCTTGGGATTTTCTCTCTCTCTTTCTCACGCTAAATCTTTGTCTGTCCCGTAGTCCTTAAAAGACTGCTCAGTAGAGGAAGAAAACCAATGTTGAAGAACTCATGTTACTGAAATCCCCACCAGTTGTTAGTATCCCTCCAAAGCCATGGCCAGATTTTGCATATTGTCAAGATCCTTTAGTCATCTTCTGGGTTTTGGAGTATTGTAGTTGTTTGAGAATACCTTTCAATTTAGAGTCATGTCTACAAAATTCTTCCTGTCAATTGGAGGAATCACAAAACATTGAGACTGAAAGAATAAAGTTCACCACCCCCATCAGATAATAGATTTCCCACATTTCCAGATAATTAACCAAAACAAACTTACATACATTTACAACAACAAACTTTTAAAAGTTTTTAAAAAGTACTTTAAACTCTACAGTAGAATTCTTGGAAGGGAGTTTATAGAACACACACCAGGATATCAGAGTAGATCTACAACAAAGAAAATATAAACCACCATCTCCAACCACTGGTTAGGAATGAAGATGATGGAGTTCAATGCCTGGGTTTGATACCAGCTGTGCAGTCTTGCACATATTACTCTCTCCTCCTAATCTCTCTAAGCCTCAGATTCTGCACATATAAAATGAGGATAAAATTAATGCCTGTCTCAAAGGGGTTTATGAAGATCAAATAAAATAAGGTCCTTAGTACAATGCCCAGCACACAGTTCCACTCTATCAATTCATGATTCAACAAATACGGATGTGCTGCTCTCTGATCATGTTCAATACTTTTACCTACTGTTTTCTTTAATAGACTCTAACGGAATTACCAGTCTTAATGATAACATACAGTTCCAAAGAAACAGATTAGTACTTATCTTCTGTAGTATTTTTTTAATTTTTGTTTTCTTATTCATAAACATCTTTTATCTCTGTTTTCTTCTCCCTACCTTCTCTGGTTATTTTGTTTTTTTGTTTTTCTAACTTCTTAATTCCTTCATTTTTCCCTCCTCTTATAGGCATTAGGACTCTGATTACAGCTCCTGTAATCACCCATAGCTGGGCTTGAAAAAAAGCATAAATGACACTAGAGAATCTCTTATTGCAGAAATGAGATCTAATCAGGCTGAAATTCCAAATACTATAACTAAGATGGAGTCTAAATTGAATGTCTAACAGTGAGGGTAAATGAGGCAGAAGAGAAAGTGAGTGATCTAGAAGATGAGTCGATGGAAAGGAAAGAAGCTGAGGAAAAGAGAGAAAGACAACTCAGAGCCCATGAAGAGAGGCATCAAGAAATCAGTGATGCCATGAAATGTACCAATGTCGGAATTATTCAGGTATCTGAGGGTGAAGAGAGAAGGAACCAGAAGGTGTATTTGAGCAAATCATAGCGAGAACTTCTCTAATCTGGGGAAGGAAACAAGCATTTATGTCCAAGAGGCAGAGAGGACCCCTCCCAAAATCAATAAAAAATAGGTCAACACTCTGACTTACAATAGGGAGGCTTTCAAATTTCAGAGACAAAGAGAAAATCTTGAAAGCAGCTCAAAACAAGAGGCCCCTAACCTACAGAGAAAGGAACATCAGACTAATATCAGACCTATCTACAGAACTCTGGCAGGTCAGGAGGGGCTGACATGATATATTCAGAGTACTAGATAAGAAGAACATGCAGTCAAGAATACTTTATTCAGCAAGGCTGTCATTCAGAATGGAAGGAGAAATAAAGAGCTTTCAGGACAGAAACTGAAAGAATATGTGACCACCAAGCCAGCCTGGCAAGATATATTAAGGGGGATTCTGTAAGCAAAGAGAGACCCCAAGAGTAGCATAGACCAGAATGAAACAGAGACAATCTACAGCAACAGGGACTTTATAGACAATACAATGGCACTACATTCATATCTTTCGATAGTTACTCTGAATAAATGGGCTAAATGCTCCCATCAAAAGAAACAGAGTATCAGATTGGATAAAAAAGCAAGACCCATCCATATGTTGTCTACAAGAGACTCATTTTAGACCTAAAGACACCACCACACTGAAAATGAGGGGATAAAGAACAATTTACCAACCTAATGGACCTCAAAAGAAAGCTGGGGTAGCAATCTTCATATTAGACAAATTAGATTTTAAAACAAAAACTGTAGTAAGAGATGAAGAGGGACACTGTATCATACTTAAATTGTCTAGCCAAAAAGAAAGATCTAACAACCATAAATACTTATGGCCCCAACATGGGAACAGCCAATTATATGAATCAATTAATAGCCAAAGTAAAGAAACACATTGATAATAATTCATTAATAGTAAGGGACTTCACCACCCCACTCACACAAATGGACAGATCTAAACATATGATTTAAAAGGGGGGGGGGGGCTTTGCATGACACACTGGACCAGGTGGACTTCACAGATATATACAGAACAATCCATCCTAAAACAACAGAATATTCATTCTTTTTGAATGCACATGGAATTTTCTCCAGAATAGATCACATACTTGGTTACAAATGAGTTCTCAACCTATGCCAAAAGATTGGGATTTTTCCCTGCACATTTTAAGACCATAATACTTTAAAACTGGAGCTTAATTACAAGAGAAAATTGGAAGGAAGTCAAACACTTGGAGGTTAAAGAGTATCCTGCTAAAGAATGAATGACTCAACCAGAAAATTTAAAAAGAATTTAAAAAATTCATGGAAACTAATGAGAATAAAAACATATCCATTCAAAACCCCTGGGATAGAGCAAAGGTGGTCCTAAGAGGGAAGTATATTGAAATATAAGCTTCTCTCAAAAACTTAGAAAAATCCCAAATATACAAGCTAGACTTACACCTACAGGAGCTGAAGAAAGAACAACAAATAAAGCCTAAACCAAGCAGGAGAAGTGAAATAATAAAGATCAGAGCAGAAATCAGTTAAATTGAAACAAGAAGAACAGTAGAACAGATCAAAGGAACTAGAAGCTGATTCTCTCAAAGAATTAATAAGATCAATAAACCTCTAGCCAGATTTATCCAAAAGAAAAGAGAAAGGACCCAAATTAATAAAATCATGAATGAAAGGGGAGAGATCATGACCAACACCAAGGAAATACAATTTTAATAACATATTACAAGCAACTATATGCCAAAAAGTTAGGCAATCTGAGAGGAATGGATGAATTCCTAGAAACATAAACTACCAAAACTGAAACAGAAAGAAATAGAAAGTCTCAACAGACCAATAACCAGCAAGGAAATTGAAGCAACAATCAAAAACCTCCCAAAAAACAAGAATCCAGGGCCAGATGGCTTCTCAGGGGACTTCTACCAAACATTTAAAGAAGAAATAATACCTATTCTCCTGAAGCTGTTTGAAAAAAATAGAAATGGAAGGAAAACTTCCAAACTCATTCTATGAGGCCAACATTACCTTGAACCAAAAGCCAGAAAAAGACCGCATCAAAAAGGAGAATTACAGGCCAGTATCCCTGATGAACATGGATGCCAAAATATTCACCAAGATACTAGCCAATAGGATCAAAAAGTATATTAAAAAGATTATTCACCACAACCAGGGGGATTTATTCCTGGGATGCAAGGGAGGTCAACACCCACACATCAATCAGTGTGATAGATCATATCTATCACAAGACAAGAAGCATAAGATCCTCTCAATTGATGCAGAAAAAGCATTTAACAAAATACAGCATCCTTTCTTGATTAAAACTCTTCAAAGTATATGTATAGAGGGAACAAACCTCAATATCAAAAAAGCCATCTATGAAAAGCCAACAGTGAAAATTAATCTCGCCTGGGAAAAACTGAGAGTTTTCCCCTAAGGTCAGGAACGTGGCAGGGATGTCCATTCTCACCACTGTTGTTCAACATAGCACTACAAGTCCTAGCCTCAACAATTAGACAACAAAAAGAAATGAAAGTCATTCAAATTGGCAAAGAAGTGAAACTGTCACTCTCCACAGATGAAATGGTACTTTATGTGGAAAACCCAAAAGACTCCATCCAAATATTGCTAGAACTCATACAGCAATTCAACAATGTGGCAGGATATAAAATCAATGCACAGAAATCAGGTGCATTTCTATACACTAACAATATGACTGAAGAAAGAGAAATTAAGGAACTGATCCCATTTACAACTGCACCAAAAAACATAAGATACCTAGGAATAAACCTGTCCAAAGAGGTAAAGGATCTAAAAACTATAGAACACTTATGAAAGAAATTAAGGAAGACACAAAGAAGTAGAAAAACATTCCATGCTCATGGATTGAAAGAATAAATATTGTTAAAATTTCTATGCTACCCAGAGGAGTCTAAACATTCGGTGAAATCCCTATCAAAATACCATCAGCATTTTTCACAGAGCTGAAACAAACAATCCTAAAATTTGTATGGAACCAGAAAAGTCCTTGAATAGCCAGGGGAATGTTGAAAAAGAAAACCAAACCTGGGGGCATAACAATGCCTGACTTCAAGCTCTATTTCAAAGCTGGGATCAAGACAGCATGATATTAGCACAAAAACAGACACATAGATCAATGGAACAGAATGAGAGAGCTCAGAAATGGACCCTCAGCTCTGTAGTCAACTAATCTTGGACAAAGCAGGAAAGAATATCCAATGGAAAAAAGACAGTCTCTTCAACCAATGATGTTGGGAAAATTGGACAGCCACATGAAGAAGAATGAAACTGGACCATTCTCTTACACCATACAGAAACATAAACTCAAAATGGATGAAAGATCTAAATGTGAGACAGGAATCCATTAAAATCCTATTGGAGAACACAGGCAGCAACCTCTTCAACCTCAGCTCCAACAACTTCTTACAAGACACATTTCTAAAGGCAAGGGTAACAAAAGCAAAAATGAACTGTTGGGACTTCATTGAGATAAAATCTTCTATACAGCAAAGGAAACAGTAAATAAATCCAAAAGACAACTGACAGAATGGGAGAAGATATTTGCAAATGACAGATCTGATAAAGGGCTGGTATCTAAGATCTATAAAGAACTTATCAAATTTAACAGCCAAAAAACAAATAATCCAGTCAAGAAATAGGCAAAAGACATGAACAGACATTTCTCCAAAGAAGACATACAAATGGCCAACAGAGACCTGAAAAAAATGCTCATCAGTTGTCATCACGGAAATACAAGTCAAAACCACAATGTGATACCACTGTCACCAGTAATAATGGCTAAAATTAGCAACACAGGAAACCACAAATGTTGGTTACATTTGTACACTATTGGTGGGAAGGCAAACTGGTACAGAAACTCTAGAAAACAGTATGGAGGTTCCTCAAGAAGTTAAAAATGGGAATTCCACCAAGATGGCAGAGGAGTGAGGGACTCCTTTTTAACTGGTCCCCTGAGTTTAGCTACAAATCTACCAATCCACTCTGAACATCCATGAAATCAGCCTGAGATATAAGATCGTATGTGTCTGGATCTCTATAGGGGCAGATTATCATCAGTAGAGAGGGTGCACCATGCCTGGATTGTGGTTGATATTGTAAGCTGTACATCCCCTCAACCACCACTCAACAGAATGACTAGGAGGAGGAACTCCCAACAAAGAAAAGACCCACAGACAGTGGCCTCTCCTGCAGATTTAATGGATATGGATCTAAGTAAGATGTCAGAAATAGACTTCAGGGTAGCAGTTATGAAGAAAATAGTCAGGCTGGAGAAAACTATTAATGGCAACATAGATTCACTAAGTGCAGAAATGAGAGCAGATCTGGTAGAACTCAAAAATGCTATCAATAAGATACAATCTAATCTAGATACTCCAACAGTTAAGATAAATGAAGCAGAAGAATGAATTAGTGATCTTTAAGACAAACTGATAGAAAAGAAGGAAAAAGAGGAGGCCTGGAACAAACAGGTTAAAATTCATGAAAACAGAATGAGAAATAAATGACACCATAAAATGTTCCAATGTCAGAATTACTGGGATCCCTGAGGGGGTGGAAAGAGAGAGAGTACAAAAAGTATATTTATCTTCCAAGAACTTCCTTAATATGGGAAATGAAACAAGCATTTGTATCCCAGAGGCAGAGAAAACTGCTCTCAAGATCAAAGAGACCAGACAATGCCCAGGCATATAATAGTAAAACCAAATCTTAGAACCAAGGAAACCATTTTAAGGGCAAGTATGTAAGGAATTCCTTACATACAGAGGGAGGAACATCAAAATAATGTCAGACAACCTGTCCACAGAGACCTGGCAAGCCAGAAAGGACTGGCAAGACATATACAGGGTACTAAATGAGAAGGATATGCAGCCAAGACTGTCATTTACCCAGCAAGGCTGTCATTCAGAATGGTTGGAGAGATAAGGAGCTTTCAGGACTGGGAGAGACTGAAAGAATACGTGACCACTAAGCCAGCCCTGCAAGAAATATTAACGGGGTTTCTATAAAAGGAGAAAGACCCCAAGAGTGAAATAGAACAGAAATACAGAGAGACAATCTATAGAAACAAGGACTTCATAAGCAACATGATGACAACAAAATCTTATATTTCAATAATCACTCTCAATGTGAATGGCCTAAATGCTCCCATAAAATGGCATAGGGTTCCAGACTGGATAAAAAGGCAGGACCCATCCATATGCTATCTATAAGAAACTCATTTTGAACCTAAAGATACATCCAGACTGAAAGTGAAGGGATGGAGAATTACCTTTCATGCCAACAGACCCCAAAAGAAAGCCGGGTAGCAATTCTCACATCAGACAATTAGATTTTAAGTTAATGACTATAGTTAGAGGTACAGAAAGACACTACATCATTCTTAAAGGGTCATCCAATAAGAAGATCTAACAATTGTAAATATCTATGCCCCCAACATAGGAGCAGCCAACTACATGAACCTCCAACTGTTAACCAAAATAAAGAGACATATTGATAAAAGTATATTAATAATAGGAGACCTCAATACTCCATTCTCAGCAATAGTCAGATCATCTAAGCAGAAAATCAAAAAAGAAACAAGAGCTTTGAATGACATACTGGATCAGATGGGCCTCATAGGTATATACAGAACATTCTACCCCAAAACAACAGAATACTCATTCTTCTTGAGTGCACAAGGAACTTTCTCCAGAATAGACCACATACTGGGTCATGAATCAGGTCTCAACAGATACCAAAAGAATGAGATTATTCCCTGCATATTCTCAGACCACACTTTGAAACTGGAACTCAAGCACAAGGAAAAGGTTGGAAGAAATTCAAACACTTGGAAGCTAAAGACCATCCTGCTCAAGAATGTTTGAGTCAATCAGGAAATCAAAGAAGAATCTAAACAATTCATGGAAACCAATGAGAACGAAGATACATTGATCCAAAACCTACGGGATATGGCAAAGGCAGTCCTAAGAGGGAAATACATGGCTAGCCAAGCCTCACTCAAAAAAAAAAAAAAGGGCACCTGGGTGGCTCAGTGGTTAAGCGACTGCCTTCAGCTCAGGTCATGATCCCAGAGTCCTAGGATCGAGTCCCGCATTGGGCTCCCAACTCCACAGGGAGTCTGCTTCTCCCTCTCACCTTTCCTCGCTCATGTTCTCTCTCACTGTTTCTCTCTCAAATAAAAAAATAAATAAAATCTTAAAAAAAAAAAGATATTGTATAAAAAAAAAAAAAAAGAAAGAAAGAAAAGACGGGGCACCTGGGTGGCTCAGTGGGTTAAAGCCTCTGCCTTCGGCTCAGGTCATGGTCCCAGGGTCCTGGGATCGAGCCCCGCATCGGGCTCTCTGCTCAGCAGGGAGCCTGTTTCCCCCTCTCTCTCGGCCTGCCTCTCTGCCTACTTGTGATCTCTGTCTGTCAAACAAATAAATAAAATCTTTTTTTAAAAAAGGGGGGGGGAGGACCCAAATTAATAAAATTATGAATGAAAGGGAAGATATCACAACTAACAACAAGGAAATAAATGCAATTATCAGAAATTATTATCAACAGCTATATGACAATAAATTAAGCAATCTGGAAGAAATGGATGCATTCCTGGAAACCTAAAACTACCAAGACTGAAACAGGAAGAAACTGACAACCCAAATAGACCAATAACCAGTAATGAGATTGAAGCAGTAATCAAAAACCACCCCCCCAAAAAAGAGCCCAGGGCCTGATGGATTCCCTGGGGAACTCTACCAAACATTCAAAGAAGAAATAGTACCTATTCTCCTGAAGCTGTTTCAAAAAATAGAAACAAAAGGAAAACTTCCAGACTCTTTCTATGAACCCAGCATTACCCTGAACCAAACCAGGCAAAGACCCCACCAAAAAGGAGAATTTCAGACCAATATCCCTGATGAATATGGACGCCAAGATTCTCAAGAAGATCCTAGCTAATAGGATCCAACAGTACATTAAAAAGATTATCCACCATGACCAGGTGGAATTTATCCCTGGATGCAAGGGTCATTCAACATTCACAAATCAATCAATGTGATAGAATAAATCAATAAGAGAGGAGAGAAGAACCACCTGGTCCTCTCAATTGTTGCTGAAAAAGCATTTGACAAGATACAGCATCCTTTCCTGATTAAAAATGCTTCAAAGTATAGGGATAGAGGGAATATTCCTCAACTTCATAAAATCTATCTATGAAAAACCCACAGCAAATATCATTCTCAATGGGGAAAACTGAGAGCCTTCCCACTGAGATCAGGAACACGACAGGGATGCCCATGCTCACCATTATTGTTCAACATAGTACTACAAGTCCTAGCAACAGCAATCAGACAACAAAAAGAAATAAAATGTATTCAAATTGGCAAAGAAGAAGTCAAACTCCCTCTCTTCACAGATGACATAATACTTTATGTGGAAAGCCCGAAAGACTCCACCACCAAATTACTAGAACTCACACAGCAATTCAGTGATGAGGCAGGATATGAAATCAATGCACAGAAATCAGTTGCTTTCTTATACACTAACAATGAAACTGTAGAAAGGGAAATTAGAGAATCAATTCCATTTACAACAGCACCAAACCCATAAAATACCTGGGAATAAACCTAATCAAAGAGGAAAATAATCTATACTCCAGGAACTACAAAGCACTCACGAATGAAATTGAAGAAAACACAAAAAGATGGAAGAATATTCCATGCTCATGGATTGGAAGAATAAACATTGTTAAAATGTCTATGCTGCCCAAAGCAATCTATACTTTCAACACCATCCTGATTAAAATACCAAAGGAATTTTTCAAAGTACTGGAACAAACAATCCTAATATTTGTATGAAACCAGAAAAGACCCCAAATCACCAAGGAAATGTTGAAAAAGAAATAGCTGGGGCATCATATTGCCTGATTTCAAGCTATATTACAAAGCTGTGATCAACAAGACAGCATGACACTCACACAATAACAGACACACAGATCAATGGAACAGAATAGAGCCCAAATATGGACTCTCAACTTTATGACCAACTAAGCTTTGACAAAGCAGGAAAAAATATCCAATGGAAAAAAAGAGAATCTCTTCAATAAATGGTGCTGGGAAAATTGGACATCTACATACAGAAGAATGAAACTGGACCATTCTCTTACACCATACACAAAGATAAACTCAAAATGGATGAAAGACCTCAATGTGAGACAGAAATCCATCAAGATCCTAGAGGAGAACATAGGCAGTCACCTCTTCAACGTTGGCCACAGTAACTTCTTTCCAGACATCTCCAAAGGCAAAGGAAACAAAAATGAAAATGAACTTTTGGGACTTCATCAAGATAAAAATCTTCTGCACAGCAAAGGAAACCATCAACAAAACAAAAAGGAACCCACGGAATGGGAGAAGATATTTGGAAATGACACTACAGACAAAGGGCTGATAGCCAAGATCTATAAAGAACTTCTCAAACTCAACACACACAAAACAAATAATCAAGTCAAAAAATTGGCTCAAGACATTGACAGACACTTCTCCAATGAAGATATACAAATGGCTAACAGACACATGAAAAAATGTTCATCATCATTAGCCATCAGGGAGATTCAAATCAAAACCACACTGAGATACCACCTTACACCTGTTAGAATGTCAAAAATTGACAAGGCAAGAAACAACAAATGTTGGAGAAGTTGTGGAGGAAAAGGAACCCTCTTACACTGTTGGTGGAAATGCAAGTTGGTGCAGCTACTTTGGAAAGCAGTGTGGAGATTCCTCAAAAATTAAAAATAGAGCTACCCTATGACCCAGAATTGCACTGCTGGTTATTTACCTCAAAGATACAGAAGTAGTGAAAAGAAGAGCCATATGCACCCCAATGTTCATAGCAGCAATGTCCACAATATCCAAACTGCGGAAGGAGCCAATAAGTCCTTCAACAGAGGAATAGATAGAGAAAATGTGGTTCATATATGCAATGGAACATTACTCAGTATTCATCAAAAATGATGAATACCTACCATTTATATGGATGTGGATGGAACTGGAGGGTTTAACGCTAAGTGAAATAAGTCAGTCAGAGAAAGATGATTATCATATGGTTTTACTCATATGTGAAATATAACAAATAGCATAAAGGATCATAGGGGAAGGGAGGGAAAATGGAATGGGAACAAATCAGAGGGTAAAACAAACCCTGAGAAACTCTTGACTATGTGAAACAAACTGAGAGTTGCTGGAGGGGAGGTGGGTGGGGGGATGGGTAACTGGGTGGTGGGCATTAAGGAGTGCACTTGATGTGATGAGCACTGGGTATTATATGCAACTGATGAATCATTAAACATTAAATCTAAAACTAATGATGTACTATATGTTAGCTAATTGAATTTAAATAAAAAGTAATAATAATAATTCTGGTAGACCTTTAAGAATTTCCAAGAAAATTTCATAAGCTCTGTAGCATCAATGCTGAGAAACATGGAACAATGGGTCAAATCAAAAGGAAATCCAGATTTTTAACTTTCTTTTGAGTAACTCCCAAACTTCCATACTGTTTTCCAGAGTGACTGCACCAGTTTGCATTCCCACCAATAGTGTAAGAGGGGTCTCCTTCTCTGCATCCTCACCAGCCTCTGTTGTTTCCTGACTTGTTAATTTTAGCCATTCTGACTGGTGTGATGTGGTACTTCAGTGCAATTTTTATTTGTATTTCAATTCTAAGGGGAATGTGAACCCCAATGTTTATAGCAGCATTAACCACAATAGCCAAAATATGGAAAGAGCCCAAATGTCCACTGACTGATGAGTGGGTAAAGAAGATGCAGGGTGTGTGTGTAAAATAGAATATTACTCAGTCACTCAGTCATCAAAAAGAATGAAATCTTGCCATTTGCAACAACATGGATGGAACTAGAGGATATTGTGCTAACCAAAGTAACTCAGTCAGAGAAAGACAAATCCCATATGATTTCACTCATACGTGGAATTTAAGAAACAAAACAGATGAACATGGGGGTAGTGAAGAAGAAATGAAATAAGATAAAAACAGAGTGGGGGGCAAACCATAAGAAACTCTTAACTACAGGAAACTAACTATGGGTTGTTGCAGGTAAAGTGGGTTGGGGGTTGGGGTAACTGGGTGCTGGGCATTAAGGAGGGAACTTGTAGTGAGCACTGGCTGTTACATACAGGTGATGAGTCCCTAAATTCAATCCCTGAAACTAGAACTACATTATATGTTAACTAACTTGAATTTAAATAAAATCTTGAAAGAAAAAGTATCCATATTTGAATATCTAGGTATTCAATCTATGCTGCTTTATTATGTATTTAAATATTTATTAGGGATTGGATGGGGAGAATTTAAAGTATTTCCACTTGCTTTTACACTTTATTCCTTCCAGTTTTATAATAAATCCCTATAATTTAAGTCAATACAGGGCTTGTCTGGAAATAAAATAATGAAATCCAAGCATCAAAGCAGAATGTTCAATGTAAAAGAGGACCAGCATACTGGCTACTCCTTAGGAGGATACAGATGATAAAAGTATAGCCTATGTTGAAAAAAAATAGTAAGTGCATCATCTGAACAATATGTATGAAACATTGGGATAAGGAAACCCTTCCATGGGGTGCCTGAGTTGCTCAGTTGGTGAAATGACTGCCTTCAGCTTGGATCATGATCCTATGGTCCTGGGATGGAACCCCGCATCAGGCTCCCTGCTCTGCGAGGAGCATGCTTCTCCCTCTCCCTCTGCCTGCTGCTTCCCCTGTTTGTGCTCTCTCTATATATCAAATAAATTATTAAATTCTTAAAAAAGGAAATAAAGAAAGAAAACCTTATCATTGTGGTACCTCTGCCTCAAGGAGAAAAAAAAAACAAGAACAAGTGGCTTAACTTCCAGGATAATGGCCAATGACTCTAGGTGCAGGAACTTCATATTTGTTCTAGAAGTTTATAATCTAATCCTCAGTCCAAGAATAAAAAAACATTTTACCGTGGGCCCAGGGTTTCTCTCTAGTTTTATGTAGGGTTATAAAAAGAAAAGACTAGTTTCACAACTTAAAGCAAGTGGTTCTAACTAAACCTTAGTTTCCTCATCTACTAAGTAGTTACTGGGTGGCAAGGGGCCTGATTACATAATCTGTATGTTTATATTTGGCTCTACCATCTTATAATTCTGTATGCTGGTTAACATATGTCTATTCTAAACATTAAAAACATTTTTTAAAAGTCACAAATATACAGGTTATAATAGACCTTGCTAAAATAGTTTTGATCAAATATACAACACCTTGAAGTAGTATGTAATAAGACCAATTTTGAAATAATCCTGTCATTGATGATAAATTGAGTTTTCAGATATGAAGATTAATCATGTCAAAAGTTATTTTGTGATCCAGAAATTTTATTTACTGGAAAAAATAAGAAGTAAACTTTTAAGTACCTAAAATAGGCCAAGAAATATGGGCTAAGTATTTTCTATGTGCCAAATAACTGGGAATCATGAAAATTGTGGACTATCATTCTTTAGCAGATGCTGTTGGTTCGCAGCCCACATCCCTTGGGTCTTGTTACTTCAGTTTGGTCCTGCACAAATACCAACTGTCAGTATCTGCATCCCTTGGCCAAGAGTCTCTGAAGCCTTGGAAGGCTGCCGTGCCTATATCCAGCAGGCCCAAGGTGCCAGGGAACTAATGCCTCTGCCCCAGGGGGCAGGCTAAACCAATGGCTGAATGGAATTGCTATATAAATGCACAGCTTTCTCACCCCACAAGAGTTTTACACAGTTTCTCAGAATTTCCCAGAGGTGTTAAATCTGATCACCAGTAGCAGTGGCTACCTTGATAGTATTTCCTACACTGGCTACCTCACTTTCCCCATATCTCTTCCCTACTTCCCTACTCATTTATTTGCACTTGAGTCCTTGTCTCAGGATCTGCTTCTGGGGGCACCCAAGATAAGACTACAAGAAACAGATTGATCTCACAGTGCAAGTAAATTTTCCAATGTTATAATTTTGCCCTTTACTACCTCCTTACACACACACTCATGCTCTTTGCCCAAAATTAGGGGGAAAAAGTTGGAATGAAGAAAGCAATACACACTCACAAAAGAAAAACAAATGTGGAAATTCACTATCTACTCTAGAAACAAAGAACATTACAGGCACTTTTTCACAAATGAAGAAATTATAAACTGGAGGGACAGGGAAGAGGGATTGGCTCTTTAGTTACCATTTCCCTGCTCTTAGGAGGATTTTGAAGATAAAGACTTGGACAAGCAATTTTATTAGACTTGGTGTGAGTTAAGAGTACATTCTGCTGAACACTGATTCTGAATCTAAAATCAGAATTCTGGTATAGACACAACATGGATATAACCTTAACCTAGTGCAGTGGTTGGAACATAATAGAAGCTCAGTATGTATGTGTAAGAATATAGTGAGAACTTGGGGCACCTGGGTGGCTCAGTCAGCTAAGCGTCTGGCTTCAGCTCATGTCATGATCCCAGGGTCCTGGGATCAAACCCCACATTGGGATCCCTGCTCAGCAAGAAGCCTGCTTCTCCCTCTCCTACTTTACCTGTTTGTGTTCCCTCTCTCATTCTCTCTCTCTCTCTCTCTCTCCCCCCCTCTGTCAAATAAATAAATAAAATCTTTAAATATATCTCTATCTATAGGCATATTAAATATAGATGATATAGATACAGATAGATGATAGATATAGATACAGATGATGAGAACTAAAATGGATTAGGCAGGCTTTAGAGACTAAGAAAGAGGAAATTAACTTTCTATAACTAGCTCAAGACTCTAGGAAGAAAATTAAAAAGAAACTTCAATGTTTTTTCTGTCATCCAGCTCAGCTCACCAAGTTAGGAAAGAAGCCCACTTGTTGAAAAACTCCATATGCACTGCCTTTCAGGAGCTTGGAGATAACAACAGAAAGAAGAGTGGGGATACTCCAAAAAAAAGGGAAACTTCCATCATCCCAATGTTTTCAGTATAAAGCCCACACAAAGGGCAAAATTTAAATTTTACCTTCAAATTACTAAAGAATTAATTGCTGTTGTAATATCTTGGCTTTCATGTGTAAAAGTCAAAATTATACCTTCCCAAATGTCAATTTCCGTGTCTCTGAATTACTTGTGAACACACTATAGGTTACAGGCATGCTGCTTTTATCTAGCTTGACCATTGTGGAGCCACTAATATTAATACACCTGACCCTAGGTTAAAATTATTCTGGTGGAGCTAAAAAGAAACGACATTTGACTGATCCTAGATTTCTTACATCAACTCCATTTATAACTAATTGGGTCTTTTTTGCTCATCGTTTTTCCCTTCCTTCTTCTCTGATCTCTTTCAAAGTGAGTTTTCTTGGTAAGCCTAGTCCCCATGATTTTATCATTCTGAATTTGGAGAATAGGTGTAATAATTCTGATTGGATGAAAGGGAATGCTTCAAAAAAACAGTCTGGGGCTTCAAAGGACAGGAATTAAAAGAAGAGAATCAAAGAGAATCAGGGACTACTATGGTATAAGAGAAATAGAAAAATTGAGAGAATAAAGGGTATTTTATAGAGTTCTTGAATTACAGACTGTGATTCAAATATAAATCACTCAAACACTCATCTGGAAGCCTAAGATTATAGCATAGTACAGTATCCGTATAGCATAGGAAGTATTGTCTGGAATACTAGGCTAAGCTTCCTCCTCTACCCTTTTCTATCCTGAAGCTATTTACAAAGATATTAATAGGTCCCCACAGCACTAGCTGGACAATTTTCAAATAATCTATTAGGAAAATCAAACCACCAAACAGGCATTAAGCTATCATCTTTCCATCAACTATAATATCCTTCTGTCTCTGTTAAGACAGATGTTTAGATTCTATCCGGGAAAAAGTGGGAATTTTATTTCAGCTTTCTATGCCTCATTAGGTTGCTGGAAATCATGGAAACCTAAATTAAATATATAAGCTATTTCATGCACTGAGACCTCTTGTAGGAAGAAAGCAGCAATCAAATCAGTCAGTTCAAATCATCCTCGACATTAGCAAGGTGGCTGTAGGATCATTTTAAGAAATGACTTTCTGCTCCTATTAGCAGACTAATTATGTTCTAGCTTCTGTTCCAAGAGCATATCACTATACCGGTCTCTCAAAATGTGTAGTAAAAAAATATATCTTTGCCAATGTTTATATTCAGTCAAAGTTCTAAAACAACAACAACAAAAAAAATAGAACAAGAATACCAAAAAATTGGAGCCATGGAAGTTTGCACCCCTTCAGCAAAAGCAATCATCAAGGCAAATATTTACTGTTCGGGTTGTTGAACATAGTTGTGTGGACAGAAGTTTAATGTCCATGCAATCTGTTTCCAGTGCATTAGCCATCACATTACAAACAACAAACAAGATTCTTTCTTGTTTAAAATGTGTCCCACATGCTCAGAATCAATCTTGATCAACAGACTGCAGTATAATTTGGCAGTTCAGAAATGACAAGATTATGGACACATTTCAATTAAAAAATAATTTCAGAGAAGGCAACTTATATGCATTATGCATCTAACAATGCTTCCAGAAAACATTTAGGAATCTACCATATCAACTATGATCAAAGAGTCTTGGTCTGCTTTATCAAACAATATAATGTAGATGAATTACTTATGGAGAAGCTACAGGCAACCTTCCATTTTTTTATATAACAAATTCCTTAAATATATTCAAAAGTTAAATGTGAAAAATAAAATGGTCTGTGTTAAATCTTAGCTCCACAAATTACTAGTTAAAAGATCTTAAATTACTTAACATCTCTGATTCATACATTTATTCATTCAACAGATACTTACTGTGTGCCTGTTATATGTCAGGCAACATTCCAGGGTTTGGGAATGCATAAGTCAACAGAAGAGGCTACAGGCCCTGCCTTCATACTTTCAAGTAAAGGAAGCAATAAAATGAAAAATATACAACATATTAGAGCATACTAAAAGTAGAAAGAAATTTAAAATAAAGCAGAGAATGGAATATGAACTATTAGAGAGGTATTAGGTACATAGCAGATAGATATTTTATACAGAACCAGGTAAGATGTCACCAAGAAGATGACCTTAGTGATAACCTGAAAAAGTCTTGTTGATATCCATGGAAGGAAAGAGTGCTCCATGGGTGGCAAGTGCAAAGGCCTTGAGCCAAGAGCATGCCTGACAAGAGATGAGAATAGCTAGAGTAGAGAGATGAAAAATAGAGCAGCAGGAGATGAGGTCAGGGAAGTAATGAGATCCCAGCTGGGGAACAGGCCATAAAAGCCTTTTAGTTAATAGCAAGGACCTTCAAGGTAATAAGAAGTTCTTAGATGATTTTGAGAAGTGATATTATCTGGCTTACATTTGGCAGAAATAATTCTTGCTCATAGGTTTATTGTAAAGATGAAGTAAGATAATTTGACACAAAATATTTTCCACAGTACATGACAAACGCTAAACACAAAATATTAGCTGCCGTAATTATTTTTGTTAACTAAACAGAGATTAGAAAAGCATGATCAAAACTGGAAGTCTGTGCATGGGTGTGATTCTTATTTTTTTATTTGTCTCTATCCTTCAAAAATCAGAATAATAATCTGAGGAGGGAAAGAAAAGTAATAAAGAGATGCTTCTGTTTCAAGATCAAGTGAAGATAATTTCTGGAACATTTAGGTGCTTTAAAAAATGGAGGAAAAAAACTTGAAGTACAAAACAGAGGAATATTAAATTTTCCAGGTAAATCTCTCAAAGCTCTAAGTACAGAAATTATTGGAAATCGATTTAAAGCTATTCAAATTGATGTTTCTTCCAATTTAGGGCCAGGAAAAAGAATCCAAAACTGTTTGGATGACTTTTGGCAAAGTGTTATACTCAGTAAATAGAAAGGATTTGTTGTAAATAGGTTCCAAGAAAGCTACTAATAGGCCTCCCTGCTGGGTGAGAAAGATTGTTGAAATAAAATAAAGCAAGGCAGAAGGTATCATTGCCTACTTAAGCAGCGTGGCATAAAAATTAATGCAGTAGTTAGATATCAGAGAAAAAATAAACAGATCATGCTCAAAACATTGTAAGAGGCAATATACCTCATATCTTTCCCAGGAAATCATGACAGGTGTACAATAGGCATGAATGATACAAAGAATGGAGGATTTATGATTTGAACTCTCAGAGAACCTTCAAAGTGCAGGACCTCATTTCACACACAGCCCAAGGAATAGTATATAGTATCTTTCATTTTTATAGCATTTTATGTATTCCATTCCTTTTAAAAGTATTTATTGATTATCTATTATGTGCAAGGAGCTGTGGAAAACAGAAAATTGTGTAAGACATGGTCCTCACCACCCAAGAAACTTACATTACTGCAAAGGAACACAGGGCACAGACTGTACTCATTCAACATAAGACACTACTGGTTTAAGTTAAATCAAAAAAATAATTTTATGGGAAGAAGAAAATAATTAAGTATACATAGAATTTTTAAGATAAACCCCAATTTCAGAAACATTAAAAATTTGAAATAAATGAATACCTTAATACATAAAATGGGATATATAAATCTCTACACTGAGAGGAAACATAAGTCTCAAAGATGGCTTTTGGAATAACTAGGTGTTAGACGAGCACAAAGGAAAAAGGTATTAGTACTGGGCCATAGAGGTTAGCAAAATATGGATGATGTTAACATTTCAGCTGAGCTTTAAAAAAAGAACTAAAAAGCCTATAGTGGAAATGGTGGGTAAAAAACACATCCTAGGTAAATGGAAATGGAGGGTAAGAAATGCATTCCCACCAGATGAAATAACACACACAGAGGCACAGAGCAAAAATTACTATGTACAGAGCAGCAGCCATAAATTCAGATGGACTAAAGAAGGTTCATATTGGACCCAGTTGTAAGGAGTTTCAAATGTTAAATAAAGGATAGTGAACATTGCCATGCCAGAAACTAGGAAGTTTTAAAAGTAGAGAACAAATGCTCTCATGTGCATGATTTAAGAAGATTCACAAAGCAACAGTCCACAAGGAACTGTAGAGGCTTGGCTGCAGAGTGGAAGAGGACTAAGGAAACCTTTCATAAGACCCCAGGCAAATGATGTCAAGCCAAACAGAAAGGTAAAGCAGTGGGTTGAAAAAACATGGATGTGTGTCTCTATATTAGTGCTTTTACTGACATGATCATGACTGATACACAGTAGGGTGACATCAAAAGAATAAGAATTATTATTTTGGTGTTATTCTATGTTTGTTTTTAAGACAGAGAGTGTGTGCTCATGCACGCATAAGCGGGGGATGGTGGCAGAAGGAGGGAAAGAATCATAAGCAGGTTCCATGTTCAGTGCAGTGCTTGACCTGGGGCTCCTGAGGGGGCTCATTCCAACAACCCTGAGATCATGATCTGAACCAAAATCAAGCGTCAAATGCTTAACTTACTGAGCCACCTCAGCACCCATTATTCAGTTTTAAGGAAGAAGCCAAGACAGAAAATTTCTGACTTATTATTATTATTATTATATCCAATGTTAAAAGATAAACTGAGACATATTGAAAATTTATAGAGTTTTTTTTTTTTGAGAAAAATCTATTGTAATTAGGGAACAACAAACCATAAGTAGTTAGGAGTGCTTATCAGACAAGAACTAGAGTAAACACTTATATAGCTAATGTGTGGTAGCAAAGAAAGGAAATTACTTGATTGGCTAGAGCTTAAAGAAAGTCTAGTTGGCTGTTTGTGGTTGGTCATAGTTAGTGTTTCGATTCTGAAACCTTGAGGCATTTACAGGCTTATATTTTGGTTTGCTTGCATAGGCCACCTTGGCATTCAAGCCACCTCAGTAATGTCCTCCTATTTTCAAAACTAATGCTAGGAAGTAGGGGTGGCTCAATTGGTTAAGCAACTGCCATTGGCTCAGGTCATGATCCTGGAGTTGGGGGATGGAGTCCTGCATCAGGCTCCGTGCTCAGCAGGAAGTCTGCTTCTCCCTCTGACCTTCTTTCCTCTCCTGCTTTCACTCTCACTCTCTCTCTCTCTCAAATAAATAAATAAAATCTTTTAAAAATAAAAATAAATAAATAAAATCTAATGCTAGCAAGTAAAAAATAATTAGTGCCAGAAAACAATCTGTCTCAGAGGACAGATCTGCTATTTTCTTCATAGCACATGAATTAATTCTCATGTAGGTTTCTGGTCAGGAATTAAAGAGTGTTTTGGGATGAACTACATATTACAACTTGAAAGATAAAAGCAGTATAAGATGAAGTGTGCAATTCTTTGCTAAACAAAAATGGCTCCAGTGACTGAGCACTTCAGTCTCACAGAGCTGTTGACATTGTGGCCGTGACAGTTTGTAAAGACATTGTGTCCATTCCCAGCCTGTGGTCACATCATTAGAAAGCTAAGACAGAATGCTAGGTGACTTCATAGGATGAGAGATGAATCAAAATTTTGGCTACTTCTTTAGCAAGATTGAGTTTAGGGTAATCTGCTTGTTCCAATTCCTTTTTCAGAGAATAAGAGATTTCTGAAACAAACTGGACGTTAAAGAACATTCATTTAATGATAATGGACAAATTACAAATCAAAATAAACTAAATTCCCTAAGCATCGCTGGCATGATAAACTCTGGTTCTCAATTTCCAAAGAATTTCTTAGATACGTGGTACAGTTCAAAAACAATGGTCTTTGGGACAACTCTATCAGAATCACCTTGGGTGATCCATAATTCAGATTATAAATCAGGTATACTGAAGTTAGCCTTGGAAATCTTGGCAACCAGATTTGGAAAACACTGTTCCAAGGGAGAGTGTGACCAATAGATAGTTCACACTGAATCCAAGAGAAAAAATTCGTTTTTATCTTTACATGCCATGATAACTTATGTATTTGAATATATTCCAAGCCATATTCTTTCATAGGCAACCAATTTCTATCTTTTGAGATAATTATATTAATGTTGATACTAAGGACTTATGAAAACCACATAACCTTTTTTGTTTATTTCAATTTTTTTCCACATACTCTTTTCTGTCTGGCATCTTTTAAGATGATCCATGTTATTGTATGTATCAGTAGTGTGTTCCTTTTTATTGCTGATTATAATTTTTTAAAAATTGAGGAAGGAAGTAATTCTGATCACAAGTAGGATTTTCCTTCAAAATATTAATACTGACTAGTAAATATTTACATACGTATGTACATATATACAGACACACCCATATATGCATGCTACAAAGTTAATGTATGATTTCAAGATTATTCTACTTGTAGTTATACAGTTTGTGATTATATTTTATTGGCTTTAAGGAACCTCCATTTATTTAATGTCTCCCAAAGAAAAGAACCCAAAAGCCTCATTTTTGCAAGTTCTTTGCAGGATGGAACTGTTCAGTTAGCGCATCAGTGATGGATCTACTCCACTACTCTGGTGAAAGGCCTTGGTGGGTTCATGATTATTCTAATGAACAAAACACAACCGTTTCGTAGGAATTTTGTATAAATCCTAAAAAAGCCATCAGGGAATGTGTCAGAAAAAAGCATTTTAAACCAAGTTTCCATAAAAAGCCAGACAGTAAATAGTTTAGGCTTTGTGGGCCATATGGTGTTTGTCATAGCTATTCAGCTCTGCTGTTGTAGCATGAAAGCAGCCACAGACAATATGTAAATGAACGAGCATATCTATGTTCCAGTAAAATTGTATTTACGAAAATAGACAATTAATAACGCATATCAGAATGGTCAAAATCCAAAATGCAGGCAATGGCGATGACTGGTAAGGACGCTGAGCGACGGGAGCTCTCACTCATTGCTGGTGAGAATGCAAAGGGGATGCAACTACTTTGCATGGCATGTTGGCAGTTTCTTAACAAAAATAAATGTGCTCCTACCATACATTCTAGCAATTATGTGCCTTGGTATTTACTCAAAGGAGTTGAAGACTTAGGTCTACACAAAAACCTGCACATGGATATTTATAGCAGCTTTATTCATAACTTCCAAAAACTCAAAGCAACCAAGACGTCCTTCATTAGGTGAACCACTAAACAAACTGTGGGACACCCATACAATGAAATATTATTCAGTAATTTAAAAATGAGCTATTAAGTTATGACAAGATGAGGAGAAACTTTAAAGACATCGCTAAGTGAAAGAAGTCAATCTGCAAAGGATATATATTGTATGATTCTGACTACATAACATTCTGGAAAAGGAAAAACTATGGAAACAATAAAAAGATCCGTAGCTGCCTAGCATGGGGTGGGGGATGAGAAATGAGTGGAATACAAGGGCTTTTTAGAGAAGTGGCTCTAACTCTTCTGTATAATATCTAATGGTAGATACAGGACATTAAGTGTTTGTCCAAAACTCATAGGATTTATAACACAAAGAGTGAACACTAATCTATAGACTTTAGTTATTAATTATGTACCAATACTGGTTAATCAATTTTAACAAATGTACCACACCAATGCAAGATGTGAATATCAAGGGAAACTGTGGAGAGGGCGAGAGTATATGGAAACTCTGTTCAGTTTTTCTGTAAACTTAAAATTACTCTAAAACAAACAAAACAAAACAAAACAAAAACAGGCAATGAGCCAGATTTTGCCTGTGGGCTACAGTTTGCTGATCCCTGCTATAGAGAATGAAAACATCATCACAGAATCACTTGGAGCTCATAAAGTTATCTTTGTGAATCTCACTAACTTCAAGAAATTCATTCAATAAGGTTTTCAGAATTTTGTTAGGAAAAGCCGTGTTCTCATAATAGCACTCCTGCCAATTACATTCATATTCTTTTTCCTATAGCAAAAAGTTATCCATTATCATCATGAAACTAAATCCATCCATTTTCTATACAAGCCAACAGTTAAGCCTTTTCTTCTCACTTGAGCCTTAGGGGACCACATACAGCCCACAGAGCCCCGGTGCTGGGGAACGGAGCACACATGACTGCAAGAACAAACCCTGCTCCAATCCCAAGTGTCTTCAGATTAAGTCTTCACCAGGGCAGCTCAAAGCTTCTCCATGGGAGGGGTACCTGGGTAAATTGGTCAGCTGAGTGTCTGGCTCTTGGTTTCATTGCAGGTCGTGATCTCAGGTTGGTGAGATCCAGCCCAACAAGGGTATCAAGCTCCTTGCTCAGCAGGGAGTCTGCTTGAGATTCTTTCCCTCTGCCCCTCCCCCAACAGCTTGCACGCTTTCTCTCTCGAATAAATAAATAAAATCTTTTTTAAAAAATTTTCCATGAAAGTCAGTATTTTACTGGCCTCTTAAGTAGTCTCATATGCTATATTTTAGAAAGCTTCGTTTTCTAGAATTTTCACCTGCTATGTTACATCAGCATTACAAGAAACAACCATAGCATTTTTTTAAGGGTGCTATAAACTCGGTCTTCCTTCCTCAGTCTCTGTGATCACTTATAGCAGCAATGTCTATTGCATTTTTTTAAAGATTTACTTATTCATTTGAGAGAGAGCACAGCAGGGGGTGGGTGTGGATGAGGGGCAGCAGAGGGAAAGGAGAGAGGGAATCTCAAGTAGACTTCCCACTGAGTGTGGGACGCGATGTGGGGCTCTATCCCTCGACCCTGAGATCATGACCCAAGCAGAAATCAAGAGTCAGACATTTAACTGACTGACCCACCCAAGTGGCCCTGTCTATTGAATTTTTAAGGATACTAATCAAATTTATTTTAATCAAAATAGTGAGATGTATTCTTAGTAACAATATTGTAAGTGATCTGTTTAGCACTTAATGTAATAACAAAAACATATTCAGTTTTTACTATTTTAAATATTTAGTAGTTTTTGTGTTTCAAAAGGCAGCAATACGTAGGGAGAGGGTGTCTGGTTTATGGACATTGGGGAGGGTATGTGCTATGGTGAGTACTGTGAAGTGTGTAAACCTGGCGATTCATAGACCTGTACCCCTGGGGTTAATAATACATTATATGTTAACAAAAGGCAGCAATTACTATGTTAACTGCAATCACAATACAATTATGATGTTTTATTTTCTTATAATTTGTCATAAATCATAAATAATGGAATGCATAAATATACAACTGTCCCTCTTGGGAGAAGTTTGCTTTTATCCTATAATTTTAGTGAGATCTGTCAAAGAGTCAAGATAAAAATTTAAGCTAACTCAGTATCCCTCTGGTGTTAACTGACATAGGACACATGGAAAACTTATTTTCTTTAGAACAAGCTAGTTGTTATTTCCAAGGTATACACACAGAAAAGCTATGGCTGCTCTGAGAATCATAATGTGCATATTTCTGCCTCTTTTTTGTTATTTCCGTGGCACACTCACTAACAGTGGGAAAGCACCTCAACTTCAACCATTTAGCATAAGGATCAGATTGAGTAGCTTCTAAAGGTAGAACGGCTGAAGTGGAATAAAAGACTTAACTTCTCAATATCTGTACACATAAGCTATTTGCCATTCATAAAAGATTAACAACTTTCTTTCCGACCATGTCTGTAACTGGGTTAACAGCCATTTTGAAAAGAAATATATGTATATATGTATACCGCGGAGAAAGCAGAACAGTAAAAAGAGAAACCTGGGGTGCCTGGGTGGCTCAGCCCATTGAGCATCTGACTTGATTTTGGCTCAGGTCACGATCTCTGGGTCCTGAGATGGACCCCACTTGTCCACAGTGCAGACCCCACTTGTCCGCAGTGTAGACCCCACAGATTCTACACTGGCCATGGAGCCTGCCTAATATTCTCTCTCTCTCTCTGCCCCTCTGGCTCCCACCAACACTTACACTCTCTAAAGAAAGGAAGAAAGAAAAAAGAAAGAAAGAAAGAAAGAAAGAAAGAAAGAAAGAAAGCCCAGAAATATCCCTTTTAAATAGAAGCACCAGCATCTGAGTTATGATGAGAGTCTATTTGTCAAGTGATCAAGTCATGAGAAAATATAAATAACCTTTATAGAAGTAATAGAGACATTTACTTTCAGCTGTTTACCACATACCATGATAAAACAGAAGCTAATACATAAACAAAACAAGGTTAAATACAAAAACAAGGACCCGCTACCATATAATTACATTCTGTCCTAACAATCTCTATGGGTTTTTTTGGTTTGGGGGGTAAGGGGTTGTCTCCAATTTCTGTGTGTGGGAGGAACACAAGGAGGGAAGAGCTTGCAAGGAGAATTTTGCCTTGTTATTTTGCTAATTTAATGTTCAGCATCTGGTTCACCTGCTGCTGTGCATGAGCTACAGTGATCTGACACAGATCATGGAATGCTGATTCAAAAATAATGAAGAGTTGATTTTAGATTGAAATTCTTCGCGGGTGAACTAACAACATTCGAGCTTATTAAGACCAGTCAATAACTAACTAAATTTTTGCTTTTGAATTATTTTAACAGATGGCCGCTTTATCCTGTTTCATATATCTTTCATAAGCTTACAAACAGTGCTCATTTGCATTTTCTTTCCATCTTAGAAAATAATTGCTGTACTTCTTCACTTTTATTCCCTTATGCATTTAAGTCGAAATTTTTATGCTGAAATTTTAGCATGAACTTTTTCACCATATAGTCGCAAGTTTAGATTAAGGTAATAATAATGAAGTGTGGATTAGGGGCATGTGTAAGTTTCAACATATGCCTCAGAAATTCAAGGCATAGGAAGACATGCCACCCATTTCTTCCACTGCAAAATATGAGATTCTTTGCCAGAGAATGATCTGTTCATATAAGGCAATTTTTCAGAAAGTTATAAAAACTTAAAGGCAATAACATAAATTTCGCTAATAGTGACAGTGACATTTTATAATTGCAAACAAGTATTTAAGTCATTACTGATAGTCATATCTCTGAGGTACTTACAGGGCAAATCTTTTCAATGGCTGTTTGCAACAAATATACCATCCTAGATCTAAGTATCTTTAAGCAAGTGTCATCATTTGCTGTAGCACATTACACCAACACAGAATTTATCCCAGTCAGTAGATATTTTTTCTCCTGTTGTCTAGCCTAATGTATTTGTAGAAATACTTGAAATTTTTTTTCTCACCCTCACATAGGGCTTCCCTCTAATCAAGGATAATAACTGCCATATGAGAGAAATAGAAGCCTCCATCTATTGAAATGAAACATAAAGGCTCATATTGTGAGATGCAGCCAATTTACTGCAATATTCATAAAACTTCTCGAAAAAATAAAATGAAAATTGGTTTCAAGTCTGAGAATACCATAATTACCATCTGAAAAAAAATAAGCAGACTAGTTTACATAGAAAATAGTTTGATAATTCTACAGCCAATTAGTAACTAACAATGCAACCAAAGGCACCTGAAGTACTCAAAAGAACAGGGCTTGTTCTTGCTATACTCTCTAAATAAAAACAAGTCGGGTGGGGTAACTCGATTACCTTAATGGTCCCACATAGTACCTCCCTGACCCCTGGTCTTTGCCCTTAACTGTGTTCTTCTCTCCCACACTGACTCTGCCATCTAACTTATTTTTGGCAATGGGATACTAGCCAATGTGCTGCAAGCAAACACTTGAAAAAGACATGTATGTTTCTGCTTGCCCTCTTATATGACTGGGCTGACTTATTCTTGGACATTTTCCGCCATCAAGTGAACATGGCAAGGCTTATCTGATGAAAAGCATGCGAGAAACTTAATGGACTAAAGCCAAGCTGTCCACGCTAAAGCCATGTCAAGACAGTTCTCTGCTAACCTGCCAGATGACCACAGATGCACGATCTAGCCCAGCTCATATCAACACAGCCTATATTGACATAACCACCCAGGAAGCCCATAGACTCCTGAGAAATAATAAACGTGTGCTTGTTCTGGGGTGATTTGTTACACGGTATTATTATGTCAAGAGATCATTGACATACATTATTATATTCTGGAAATCTGAACACTTATTAACCCACTTCTTTTTTTAACCTGAATATGTTGACTTGCTGAGCACAATTTTCTCCATTTGTCTCTTTTTCCCACAATAAACTGAAATTAAATGTTTCATTACAGATTTAAATATCTGTTGTTATTATTACTTCCATTCAGGTGTGACATGTCAGTTACCTAAATTACTGTCAACTTCCAGGTCAAGTCTTTGCAGTTATCCAATATACCTTTTACCAAAGGTAGTCTTAGGACCTGAAGGGATACTTCTAAGTTAGATGTGGCTTAATCTGAAAAGTAAAATATCCCATAAGTTTTGAGGAAACAAACAAATAAACAAAAAAGAAATAAAATCTATTCTAGGATATCAAATAAGAGTTTGCTTAAAGTATAAGTAATTCCTTGCTGCTACATTTTCTCTTTTTGAGTTTTCAATAAAAGTCAGCTTGATGACAACTAGAATCAATCTATTTATTTCTTATTGCTACAAATCAAAGGTCATTTTAAAGGGACTCTCCACTTTTTGCCAAGATTTCTATACCTTTCCCAAGGACAGTATCATATCAACATTAATATAATATGCTCATCATGTCTTTGCATTCAGAGATTGGAAATCTTCAATATATTTTTCTAATATAGAAAAGAAACCTGGGGCATTCAAAAGGTGAAGTTATTTGCTATTTGTTCAACCTCTCAGGATCTTGTTTCTCCTTTTACCACAGGTCAAATGATGTTACACAGAGAAATGTTTGGGTATAAACAAATAACTATTCTTTCCTCCGTATTTCTGTGAAAGTAGAGAATACCATGAATCAGAAAACAGAAATGATTTGTTTTTATCTTACAGTCATCAGCCCAAATAAAGACATGCATGGAAATTTAATGTAAGAAAGTGATAAGTTCTAAAGTTTTAAAATAAGGGTAGGATACCCTATTTCCAGTGGGCTTATAACATGCCGTAAGAGTATAGGATATAAACAAAGAGAAGTGAGATTGCCAAGTAAGCACTTCTTATTTCCTTGCTATTGGAAATGACAATCACTACTATATGTCTGCTTACTCTAAGTTAGACTCTTTGCTAAGTGCTCTCCAAATATTTTATTTCATGTTTCAACAACCGCATGCTTCAGCAACAAAATATACAACTAATTTGTAAATCCAATAACCATTTCTCTCTCCCTTATCCCAGACTAGCTTCTACTGTAGTGGTGAGAAAAGTAAAATATTCATTTTTCCAGCATTCCTTGTACTAAGAGATGGACATGAAACAAAGTTCTGGCTAATAACATATAAGCAGAAATTGGTTTAAGGGTTTTCTAGGCTTTTGTTTTCCTTACTGAAACAGATTCCTTATTAATGATTCATTCTCCTTTCTTCCTGCTTTGTTGATTTGATGCCCAGAGCTGTGGCAGCCATATTGTCACTATATGGAAAAAACCAAGATTACAGAGATACCATCCCTGATATTACTAAATCACTAACCCAATTCTAGAAACCATCTACCTCCATATTTCTTGTCATAAAAAAGAAAAAAAAACCCTATTTATTAAAATCCCTGTTAGTCTAGTGTTTCACTATTTCATCTTATAAATATTCCCGATAGAAATTTCAAATCCTATGTCTTTTTTTTTCCAGTTGGTAGATTATTTTCTTTCAGTCATTTCAAATAATTTAGTCTAAAATAAATCCATATATTCAATTAAAATTGTATAATATCTAAATTTGAAATATGTCAGGGAGATTTTAATTTTTGCTTTAGTGTTCAACAAATTGAAATTAGTCTGTACTAAGATACCCAAGTAACCTCAAGCATTAAAACAATCTATTAACTTTGAATACCCATTCATTCTAAATATACACAAAATATGCAAAGAAGTATTCATATCTACCTAGAAACTAATAGAAGCTGTGATGGCATAATTGAAAAAATAGCTTTAAGTAAATATCTTCTACTATTAAAACCATAGATTAAAAATGTAAACATTTAAATAAATGAAAAATCTGGGGGCGCCTGGGTGGCTCAGTGGGTTAAAACCTTTGCTTTCGGCTCGGGTCCTGATCTCAGGGTCCTGGGATCAAGCCCCACGTCAGGCTCTCTGCTCAGCGGGGAGCCTGCTTCCCTTCCTCTCTCTCTGCCTGCCTCTGCCTACTTGTGATTTCTGTCTGTCAAATAAATAAGTAAAATCTTTAAAATAAATAAATAAATAAATAAATGAAAAATCTGTGTAAAATATCCAATCCAGAAGGCACACTTGATATTTATTCACCTACTTTTCACACATATATTGAGAGCCTTCACACCTGGGAAGGTGCTTAATATTTCCATTTGTTATTGAATCCCAACTTCTTAAGCAAGCCAAGCAGTGCCTCCTATTTTCCTGTACTCACTGTTGAAGTAAATGTTGTATTAGTAATCTTTCCACTAAACCTTTCCAATACCAGTGTTATTCTAGGTTTCCAGTGCATATGAGGTACTGTTTGTAAACTGAGATCACTTGATTGCTGATTTTAGTATAATGAGCACCAAGAGAAGCAGAATTAGTAGATGTAATTACAAAAACGTTTACTTTTTATTTGGCTATGGAGAGCTTTAAAGGAACAAAGACCACGACTGACATTAAAGTATAAAATGGGAGACTTGCGGAGAACACATTCACCCTCTCGTCTCTGAGGGTGCTACAATCCTCAGACTGCTCCTAATTTAGAGAACTGTGGAATTACTAAAATGACTTGCTTTAGATTTTGAATTGTGAAGACAATGGAAGTAAAACTGCACTCTCAGATTTTGGTATCATAGAAAGAGTTCAGACTTGAAAGCCAGATGAATATTTACTAGCTTACCCACCTGGGGGGTTTACTTAACATCTTTGAGTTGTAGGATATCATCTGTAACTCACAAGGAAGTTGCAAAGTAAATACATCATTTCTCCTAAGTGCTTGGTACAGACAATGGCATATATTAAATGTTCAATGAATGACTGCTATTTTTACTAACTTGATTATCATTTTGATATATTATCTTATTTTGTGTCTTTAGACAAAACTAGAAGATATATCACAATATATTCAGATAGCTTCATACTTACTCAAAATAAGCAAATTTAATCTTAAATTAATCTTAAAATTAAATATTCTTTTAAAGACTATAACTTTAAGTATGAGACAAGGCAACTGTGGTGAGAACAGCCATTGATCTTAACAAGGTCCCTGACCAGGCTGAGGAAACCTTGGATAAACTCCAAGTTCAATAAAGGCAGAGAGAAAATAACATAAAACCACAGTAAATTGTTTGCTCCATCTGCCTAATATGTGAAGAAAGTGCCAACATGGTGTCCTATTAGCCTTCATTTTATTTGTTTAGTAAATGTGAGATTGGTCAAGAAGTCCGTGGTACATCTGACAGCCTAGGTCACAAAATGTTAGCTATAAATGAAAAACAAGATCTTACACCCTCTTTATAGTCATCCTTCCCACTAGACGGTTCACTTAACAAGTATTTGAGCTCCTTTTGTTTGTTAGGCACTGAGGATACAAAGGTTAATAAGATACAGCTCCTGCCTCCACGAAAAGCTCCCCGTCTGGTTAGAGTAAGAAAGCTTTAGAAACTGACTTCTAGGGCAACCATGATGAGCAGCAAAAGGAGGCTGAGAATGAGGTGTTTGTAGAGATCATGGAAAATAAATGTTCTATAGCTCAAGTTCCTTATCAAAGTTATATCAGGAAGGGTCTCCCCCTCCGCTGCCTCCCTGATAAAGCTTCCCTCTGTGAATGCCAAGGCTGGCAGAGTGGTATGAGGCAGAAAAGATTACCCAGGCTTGGATTGAACTAAGAATACGAGATCAACCTTATTAAACAAAGAACTATGGGTCCTCTGCCCCATTGAGCTTGATTCAGAAATTCCAGATATCCACTCTATGAAGCAGTCCGAGTGGACAGCCTTCGAGCCTAGATCCTATCCCCATGAGGTCGCCTTATCTCCAGAAGGAATGGTAGTAAAGGTGACCTGATAACAAATCAGGAAGGCTCTCTGGTTGCCAAATCTGACTATGTACACTTTGTCTATGGCCATGGTGCTTTTCTTCCATGCAACACTGAAACAGAGATGGAAGAGTAAAAGTAAAGTAGACATGCAAATAAGTAATTATATTACAATGAAGTGTGGAAGTGCAATTAGTGAACAATTAATTCATCTCAGTCCTGGGATCAGATGCTCACAGAAAATCCAGGTGCTGGTACTCAAAAGAAGATACAAAGATTTCACAAGCCGGTATGTGGAAAGGGAACTAGGAAGAGAGCAGGAGGTAGGAAAGTGATTGATGTGCTCTGGAAAAGATAAACAATGTGACATAACAGGAGGGCAAGTGCTCTGTACATGTAAAAGGTATGGGTAGGGGGTGGTATAACAGTAGGTAAGAGTAAAGCAGTAAGACAAAAAAAGAAAGTTAAAAAGGTAAAGAAAAGCTGTGGGTGGGACATCTTGGGCAAGGCATATGAGAATATGTTAAGAAATGTATACTAAATATCAAGTGAATGTATAATAAGTTTTCACAACTATCATACTCTTTTTGTTAAAATTCATATTAATGTAACAGCTTTTCGCATTTATACAATCTGAATTTAGAAAATTACTCTTTATGCTTTTGCTGCTTTTTTAAAGCTAATATAAGCTTTTCAGTACTCTTAATCAATCGATCGATCAATCAATCCAGATTGGGTATGGCCTTTGGTGCCTGAGTAAAGAGTCAGACAAACCCATGCAGATCAAATTTGCTCCATGAAGTAAGACAGGTTTTTAATTTCCTATAGATTACACAAAGGGACACTTTTACATAAAAATTCCTATTTATGTCTTTTCTTGAAAATTTAAATGTAGCAATAATCATGGAGGTGAGATTCAATGGCCTTTGGCATGTGACATCCACTTGGCCACAGACTCTGCCCAGCCCACTTCACTTACTTTGTTTCCTACCAGACCTTGGAAGGCAGATGAATATTTTACTCCTGCACTCAGTGATGGAAAATAGCAAAAGTGTTTTTATAGGAGACTGATAAGATTGCATTAGCTATATGTTCAACACTGTGAGCAAAGAAAGAAAGGAGACCAAACAAATTCTACTAATGCCAGATGGCATTTTAATAGTTTAAAAGTCTCTCACCATTACCTATGCAATTTTCAGTAGTATGCAACTGGACCTCTGAAATTCAGCTTTCTTACTTCCAACTTCTCCTTTTTCTCTTCATTTGTAAAAAGATTTTTAAATCATAGAGACCATCCTTAGAAAGCCATAGAAGATAAGCTATTCTATTGTGCTGAATGCCTTTAAATTCCTATCAGAGTAAACAACTTAATATCACTCATCTATGACATGTATATTAATGTATATGAAATACATAGCTTTGCTCCAGCTGATTAAACTTTATCCTAAACTTGCAGTGTTTGCAGAACCCTTCAGCAGGTGTGTTGCTGCAGTATGTGGCCTTACCACTTGATGGTGATTTGGTTTCAACCCCCAAGTCAGAGAAAAGTTAAGTTTAATAATATCAGCATAGTTCAATGCAGTGCACTGAATTAAAAACAAATTAATATTTTATCCTCAGGTAACTCTTACCATAATCCAGAGTCTTATTGAAAGAGATTTAATAGAACAAGGAGTTTGGTTGGTTTAATTTAGCTGTGCTTTTATTAAGTTTGCTAATCAAAGCTGTTTTGAGATTCTCCAAGATGCATATCTAAGATGCATAAAAATGTCAGGCTTTCAAGGAATTGAGGTTGCAAAATCGTCTAAAGAAAAATATTGGCCAATGGAAAATATGAACAGATACATCTCATGTCATCACAACCCATAAACACAAGATGGAAAAACATAACTGACAATGAGTTAGATCTCTAACATCTACTGAGTATCTTCTATATGTCAGGTATTGTTTTGGGCCTTTTATATACTGTACATTTAAACCTTACAATAAACCTATGTAAGTTATGGTCCCCAATTTACAGAAGGGAGATGACACAATGGTAAATGGTGCTCAGTTTTTTTTTTTTTTTAAGATTTTATTTATTTATTTGACACAGAGAGAGATCACAAGTAGGCAGAAAGAGAGGGGGAAGCAGGCTCCCTGCTGAGCAGAGAGCCCGATACAGGGCTCAATCCTAGGACCCTGAGATCAGGACCCAAGCCAAAGGTAGCGGCTTAGTCCACCGAGCCACCCAGATGCCCCAATGGCACTCACTTTTGAACCCAAGACTTGTCTGATTCCAAAGCTATGCTTTGGAGAAAAAGTAAAGTCTTAAAAATTATCTGGAGTTTTACCAATCATTGCCCAATCCTGCTAAAGGTCTGTTGCCAGTCTCGGCTATATCGTAGGATCTGTACCTAAGTGTACATATGGGGAAGGAGAGATTCACGAGTGTCTCATATCTGTTCTTCTGTTAAGGGGTGCTCCTGCACAGTTACACACGCACACACACACGCACACACACGCACAGACACAGCCACACAGAATCCAGCTAACAGTAGTCCCATATGTATAGGAGGTTTTAAGAAAATGGGCTTTTCCTCCCTGTTTAGACTATATTAAAAGAGCTCAAACGTTGGGCATCTAGACAAAGAGTGCCCCTATGATCATCATGGATGAATGTATAAGATCCTATTATAACAAACACCAATAAACACTCACAAGCTGTCTGTCTCACCAACACCATGAACTGAATTGTCTGAATTGTGCACCAGAGGCTGTTGAAAATCTTCTCAAAAGAAATCCTTACACCACAGACATTCTTTCAACTTGTTTAATTTTTCAGTAGGTTTGAGAAAAAGCAGGCCAAATCACTGTACCAAAGGAGCAATAACTCTATCCAGATATTCTTGTATGCAAAGGAGCTGTCAGACTCAAGGGTAAGAATAATGATGCTGCCAAGCAAGATGGATGTAATGACAGCATGAAACTACATGATAACTGACCAAAGAGCAGAGTGAGGGCTAAGTTACAGAGGCCAATAAACCACAGGTGGCTTGTTGGGACCGAACTCTAAACGTTAAGATTGGGTCACATCAAAAAAAAAAAAAAAAAAAAAAGGCTTTGCAGGAGCAGATCTCTTTCTGAAGGCTTCATTTCATTTATGGACTCACACAGGTACCCGCCTACTTTCAAATCTTGCTATCTGCCTAGCATGAAAGAGCAGAAAGGCAATAATACTCCAAACAAATCAAAACAAACAGGTAATAGCAGTTATCAGAATTTTAAATGGAATCATTATTCTACTTGATGTCAACAACTCTGCTATAAACAGGCACATTTCCACAATCTTGACACTTATTTTATGTCCAGGTTTCACAATTTTTCCCAGTTACAATAGTATTTGCAGGGAGCTCTTTTCTTCCTGCCTATGTATTGTCTTAGATTTTAAACTCCTAGAGGCAATGATATATTTTACAATAAATTCTTATAACTGGCTGCACTTTCTTTTGTATAATAGCTCATTGCTTTTATAAAAGAGTATATACTTCAATAGTTTTCCATTATATCATTTTATTTGACTCTCACTGTCTTGTGGGGGTGAGCAAGATGGTGTGATTACCCCAGTTTTAGAGACAAAACTTTAAAATATTAAATAGTTTCTCAAGAACACACAACTATTCAACAGGAGGGCTGAGGCCAGGAGGATTGAATATTCTGAGCCAAAAATGAACCCAATTTTTGGAATTCTTTTTTTTTTTTAAGAAGAAAAAAGCTACAGTGATTTTCACGTAATTTCTTGGCTACTCAGCCTAAATCCTGGGTCAGACACTGGGAACCCAGGAGCAAAATCTTTAGGACACTTGTTGCTTGGTCCAAATACTGTTTATAATGGGCAATATAACAAAAAACAATCCACTGTAGCAGAAACCTTTTCCTCATTGATGCTGATAAGTAAAACTAGCTAATAAAGATAGTCAGGAAAACTTATGCAAACTGGATACTTATATAACATTTGAATTTTCCTGATAAAGGACAATATACTGACTACCAGCATCTCTCCAGTTAGATATCTCCAGTTACAGTCTGTTTTCTTAACATGTCTTTCAGAATCTCTGCTTCTGCTTTGAAAGACAGAGAACTTCTCATGTTTATAGGGATCCCAATTTTCTAGGGTTTTAAAGCTCCCTTTGAATAAGTTAAAGTATGGATATTTCAACAACAGGAGGTTTTCCTTGAAATGTTTAGATGAACAAATCACTCTGATACGTATATGGACGTGCAGCCCTCATGTGCCACAAACCCACACGTTGCCAGGTAGAACTAAACTGACTTAATCTGGAGCCCATAGTCATATTAACAGATGTTTTCCTTTGTACCATTTAGTTTCTGCATATTTTTCTGTTCTTCTTAGCAGAGATTTTCAGTATTCAGTGAGCATAAGCATCACCTGAGGTGCTTTTTTAAAATGTAGGCTCTTGGGCTTCTAGTGATTTGGATTCTTTGTGTCTAATGTTGAGTTTGTGAATCTGCATTTTAACAACCCCCCCCCCAACCTGTGAGGCCAATGCAATATTTACAACACACTGGTATGTGGGATAAAATTTCAATCCCTTATCACAACATACCCAGACTTCCTAAACTGGCCCTTGTCTACTTCTATAATCTATACTTCTCACAACCCAGAGGGAATGCTACAGCTCTAGTTGAACTTGTAAATTTCCATGGTATTTCAAATATCTGTGCCATATTTCATATTACTTCCTGGAATACATTCCCTCTAACCAATATTTTTTTTTAAAGATTTTATTTATTTATTTGACAGAGATCACAAGTAGACAGAGAGGCAGGCAGAGAGAGAGAGAGGGAAGCAGGCTCCCTGCTAAGCAAAGAGCCCGATGCAGGACTCGATCCCCGGACCCTGAGATCATGACCTGAGCCGAAGGCAGTGGCTTAACCCACTGAGCCACCCAGGCGCCCCCTCTAACCAATATTTATCATTTTATTTTCCCATCATGCTTCATGTCTCCTGAGAATCATAGTATCCTGGAAGGGGGTTGGGTATGTGCTTTTATCCAAACATATTCTAATAAAAGCTGCTAGCCATAGTACCTGTTCTCTTAGCCTCAGTGCAATAGGAGTGAGTATGTGAGACTGACTAGATATTTTTCCTAAGATTTTTCGAATGGGAAGTGTTAAAAAGAAAAAGATGAGGAATGTAAAGGTCAGGAGCTATGTGAAGATTTGTTTCTTGAAAATGGAGGAAGACACTCAAACAGAATAAAGCTAATACCCAGAAAGTAGCAGAGATCGATAATAAATGTGAATTAGTCAACATATAATTTTGATACAGATGAAAATTGCTATATATTTTTAAGCTAAATATCCTGAAACAGTTATTACTTAGTGATAGTCTGCATGGGTATGTTTTATGTAGGAAAAATGTATTCAATTCTAAAATGTATTTAGGACTGTAACATTGTCTCTAGTTTACTTCAAAATGCCAATAGTATCTTAATAGGGTAACATATATTAATAACATATATTAATAGCTATGATAAATAGTGTCTCATAAATGGTCCTCAATTGACAGAACATTATAATGTTTTCTGGGATCACAGATCCCTTTGAGAAACAGATGAAAATTATAGTTACTCTTGTGGCAAAAAAATGCACATTTACACAAATTTTGATAATTTCTGGAGAAGCACAGATGCCCCTGAAGCCCAATCCTGGACCTCTTTGGAAATCCCTGGGCTCAGTGAGGCTTGCTATGTTCTGTTTTCCACATCTGCTTTACCAGCCTACCTGTGTACATAAAAATGGATAAAGTAAATTGGCATTTGTAAGAAAGGAAACATATTTAGTATCCTGGTTGGCAATGGTACACAATAAAATGGATGAGATATTTCCATGTGGCAATTAAGAATCAAAGAAAACCTTAACATAACCAATTTTAAAAAATATCTCTCTTGGCTTTGTTTGGTTGATTTAGTTTTTGCTTTATTTTTTTGTTGTTGGTAAAAGTTGCTTTTTTTCTCATGATATATTAATGTATTTATTTTGTCTAATGTGAAATGCAAATGCTTTTCATACGATTTTTCTTCAGATTTCTTTATTATCTGATACAAAATACAAGTGCTTACCCTCCAAATACCAGGTACTTTGTCCTCATATCTGTTGACTATGAAGATAGGGCAATACTTTCAAATGTAATTCAAGATTAAATAGAGATTCTACATAACGAAGAGAGATTCTGAACTGTCTTCACCATCAGCATCTCAAGAGACAATATTGAGACTATTTCAGGAGTCTGATGTTTAATAATACGTTTACTAATACGTTTAATAATACATTTTATACTGTTTTCTAATGACTACATGCCTGCTAATTTTCTTTATCTTACTTACAGAAAATTATTTTGTGGTAGGTTCCAGATCTTCTGTTTCCCATGTCATATTCACAGAGTATTTTGGTCAATATTATGAGCTGCATGTGAAAAAAAACAACTCAAACTGCCACAAAGGAAAAATGGATGGGGGAGGGTGTCACTGTCTTCACAAACTAAAGAGCTCAGTGTTAATTCTTTCTTCTGATACAGCTGCATTACAGGGGTTCAGACAATGATGCCAGGCTCTATCTTTCCACAATTTGCACAAGAGAGCTTTCCTCTCTATTGGCTCTATCATTTGATGGGTGCTTTCCATGTAGTTGCTCTCAGCAACTCCAGGCTTACACTGCTCTCAACTTTTCTTTCCCAATGGTAATTGGCACATCCCTAGAATGGAGTACCCTGTACCTAATTTGAGTAATATAGCCATCTCGGAAACAGTCTGGACATAGGGATCAACTTTGTACAAATTATACAAGTTTAAGAAGTGAGAGGAGATACTTGACCAACAGAAACTCAAAGTATGATCATCAAAAGCATGGCAATGATCAGAAGTAAATGGGTGCAGGACAGGAGAAAACACCATATATCCACTATGCAGAATGCATTAGCTTTAAGCACATGTCAAACACTCAGCATCCTCTGTCATTCAAGACTGAAGATCACAAATCTTTTTTTTTTTTTTTTTTTTGCCAATGTTAGATAGTGCCCATTTGACTGCAAAGCGCAAACCCCACCTAATATACTTCAAGGAAAAACTGGTTTTATTTCATTCCTAACCAATATCACTGTAAGAATTACAGGAGGGTTTCCAGAAAAACCAAAAAGTTGTCAGGAAGCTAGGTGGGGGGCGGGGGGGGCGGGGGGAGTGTTGGGGTGAGGGCTACAAGGAGAAGAGAGAATATGCCCCGTATATTCTAAGTATTTGTGCATTTGTGTGTCTCTCACTCTAAACCAGCTTCTCACTTAAGTCATTTATCCCATGGTTTACAAATGGCCTCCCTCATCTAGACCATCCAAAAATAGAGAACTCAACACCAGAATTCACAGGAACTGTCTATGGCCATACCATCCTGAACACACCTGATCTTACCTGATCTCAGAAGCTAAGCAGCATTGGGCCTGGTTAGTACTTGGATGGAGAATGGACAGGGACTTCCAGCTCAACTGCCCACAAAAGTCTTATTTCTCTAACACACACCTGATGGTGTGGGGGAGGTCAGGGATCCACTCCTGGCTCCCCCAATGAGTTATCTGAAAGAGGAATAGGAATGGAGAGGTTAAGCATAAAAGTCACATATCTCAAAGGACATCTCATGTTGGAACTAGAGGCAGGGCAGATTTATGGAGGCAAAGAGGATATTACTGACAGACATCTTTAAGGCAATTTGATACAAAATTTCACTCTGCATTTTATCTCAACTACAAAAGAGTGACAAAAAGGAAATAAATGAAATAAGACTCTAGTAATGGAAATTCCATTCTATATGTCAGGCAGAAAAAACAAATTTCCATTTAAGGAAAACGGTAAAGAATTAGATGATCTGTGTATAAAACATGAATTTCATCCATCCATTTGAAAGCAAGCTTATTAAAAATGTTTTTTTATGTATTAGGTAAGTAATAGTGTGTATATATATATATATATATATATATATATATTTGTATTAGGTAAGTAAGTAGAATTTGAAGTTTCAAGGGATAATAAAAGTTACAAAAACTCCCACCAAATGTAAGAATTTCTGACATTAAAATATATTTATATTTCTGTATCTTTTAAATTCATGTTAGTGTTAATACCAAACTAGTAGAGAATATCTAAATAATGCTATGTTAAAAACAGCAATACAATATATATTATAATCTCAGCTCCTAAAGAGTCACTAACAGCAAAAGTAGGGGTTTTTTTGTTGCCTTAGCTATATTTTCCTTTTGCTCTGAATCTGCTGATATTTTTTAAAAATGGAAAAGAGCACATTTTTCCATTACATTTGAGTAAATTGAATCAACCACAAAGAAATGTGTGATTTTGGTATATGCTTCTTTTCAATATTCCATTTAAAATTAACCAATTACCCAAGAAAAGTCAAATGCCATTTAACGATAGTACCTTCCAAAAGAGGAAAAGCAAAACTGATTTAATTCATTATGAAGCAACATTTAGGCCATCTAGCAGGAGGAAATCTACCAAATGTTTTCTGTTTGTTTTTATGACTAGGTACATAGATGTTTATATTCCTATATGGGGTGGGTAACTAACAGTAGACTACAAGGAAATAATACATCACTTAAATCTTAAACCTTCCGTTAACTTTGTCAGTTTAGGGTCACTAGTTATGGTCATCATAAACCTGTTATTGTGAAATCTCTAGTACATGAAGAAAAAAAAATCCTAGAAATTGTCTAGAAAATGCATCATCTCCAATTCCCTGAGACTTCTGGGATTATCTTTTTGGAATTTCATCTCCCAGGTCCCCTATTAACATTCATCATTCTGAGGAAACAATTTTGGAAACTAGTTATGGTAAGGAGTTTGAAATTAAACAGAGTAGAGGTTGAGTTTCCCATTCTCCACTTATTGGTTATGAGATCTGGGACAAATTGCTTACCTCTCTAACCCAGTTTCCTCAGCCACAAAATGAGTGCTGACCATGGTTGTTGTGTGGATTAACTGAGATAAAAGTGTATAAAGCACCGAGGATGGGACCAACACTAAATGGTCAATGGTGGCCACTGTTGGGAAAGAATTCATTATTAAAAAAATAATAGCAACCACAGGCCCATTCTTACTTCTGAACTTCTACTGTTTTTATACTACATACGGTAAGTATTTTTCTATATCTGTCCTACCCACCCTCCCTGGATGGTGGACCCCTTGAAGACAGTGATTTTATCTTACGTTTTCATATTTAATCCAGATCTAGGTACATAGTAGGTCTTAAGCAACTGCTTATAAATGGAACCGAACGTAAAATCTCCCTCAACCTCATTGTGCCTTCTAGAAGGCAGAGCTATGTAGCTCTTTATTCTGCTTTATGCAGTTGAATGCATAAAATATATTGCCCTCTGAAACCTTCGGTCAGATGCTGGAATAAAAGAGGCAGCTGTTCATGGTAAAACAGGCTATGCAGTGCTTTTTAACTAAGTGAAGGAGCTTAAACTCTCCAGGCAAGTACTGAGTTAATGTCTAACAAAACCTGACTGCTAGTCCATTTTAAGTACTGACAGTGTTCTTAGCAGTCAGTACAGAAGAAAGAGGCTGCAACAGTCTTTGAAATATTGCATCAGAATTTTTGGTTCTGGGCTTCAACCCTCGCTGCATCAATTTACATTCTGAAGGTTATCTTCAAAGCCAGAAGGGTGAAGGACAGAAAGGTTTGAAATAAAAAATTTCTAGGGGTTAGTATATCTAAAAATCCTTCTATTTTAAAATTGGCTTCCCCTTGATAATAGGACTCTGATTGTGCTAAGAAACAGCCTTAATTCTTTTCCCCTTGAAAATGTACTTTTCCAGTGTGGGAGAAAGCACTGAACTACTTTTAAATTCATGCTCGTGGATATTGACTGCAAAGACTTGCAGGTCCTGAAAGGGTTAGCATTTTTTTTCCTTTAGGATCCTGACTCAACTCTGGGGTCCATAATCAGGAAACTAAACTGAATCCTAGTTAGGAGCTTTGAGTACCTCCCCCTTGTTTCTGAAGATGCCTCAGGGTCTTACCTGTCCTAGAAAAATTCAGCAAACACTGAAGATGGGTGCTAAATTACAGAGTAGGGAAAGGTTGACCTAACACCACCTGGAGAGTAAAGAATTTCTTCTTTATTTATTCTGATCTAGGGACAGAAAATAGGGTAATAAGATGAGCCTGCTACACTATAGAAGAGAAGGAATTTCTTGGTAGAGGATAAAGAGCAGAAGAGAAGGTCATCAGTGGTCACTTTGGGTAAGGGTTCCAATCAGCCATTGCAAAACATTCCAAGTTACAAATTCCCCTCCTCTTGACAAAGCAGAGGCCCCTGTTTAAAATACACTCCAGCATTCTGAGACTGACGATGTTAGGTATACTTTGGGTTCAGTCCTGGGTCCTCTTTCCTTTCCCTTTTATAGTCCCTTGCGCTTAGCCATCTTTTGCAGGCTCATGTCATGAATTAATTTGTGCACCCAGAAGACTCAAACATTTTTATCTTCTGAGCTCCACCTCCCTGCTTACCATTTCAGTGTGGGCATCTCAGCCACCTAATTGTATCACCTCCAATGCAGAACCCTTGATCATCCCACAAAGTCTGCTTCACTCCCATTTTCCTTGACTTGGTAAATGATGCTTTTGACTTGCTTCTATTTTCCCTGACAATACCCAAATCAAAGCAATTGTTCTGTTTTATCTGGATAACTCTATCTGTCACCCAAATGGTCTTCCAGAGCCACCTTTGTCCGCTGGCATTCATTCAGAGTGATTGCTTTTTTCTTTCAAGGAATAGGACTTGATGGTGTCACATTCTAAGTAAAGGTTTTAAATGATTTACCTTTGCTCTCAGAATCTAATCTCAAATTCTTAATGTAGCCTAATGGCCCAACATAATCTGATCCCTTTCAATTACGACTTTTCTGACTTTTCCTCTCCCTCCTTACATTCCAGACACACCAATACCTTAAACACGCAAAGTCTTATATGCGTGCAGAGACTTCGTAAACATTCCTTTTCCATGCTAACCCTCAAACACCTTCGCGGGGTAATTCCTACTCACTGCTCAAGACCTAACTTTATGCTACTCTCTCGCCAGCCTTCTCTATGTCCTGGACTAGGTGAAGTGTGTCTCTTAGTTTCCCTCTCCTTTTTCTATGCTGTAAATATAAGACTCTCTATTTTTTTGTGTATTGTCAATCTCTCTCTAGTCTGTGAGCTTCAACAGAAGCAGGGGCAGTATCTGTAGTGTTGTGTACTGAATGTTCACCAGCTGGCATAGTGCCTGGCGTGCAGTTGGGGAATAGTAAATACAGTATTTTTTGAGAACTTACTAATGAAGGAAGCAAGTATATTAAAAGATCGACTAAAGACAGCAACTCTATGAGTCAGGGTCCTCCGGAGGAACAAAACCAATAGGAGAGAGAGAGAGGAAGATTGAGATTTATTATAAGGAATTGGCTCCTAGGACTATGGACACTGGCAAATATTATGACATGCAGGGTGAAGCGACAAGCTGGAGGTCCAGGAGGGCTGATGGTTTAGTTCCAGTCCAAGTCCAAAGCTCTGAGAAGCAGGAGCACCAATGTCCTTGTTCAAAGGCCATCAGGGAAGAAGAATTATCTCTCAGGAGAGGGAGTTTTTGTTCTATTCGGGTCTTCTGCTGATTAGATGAGTCCCGCCGACACCATGGAGGAGCAATCTGCTTTACTCTGTCTACAGATTTAAATGTTAATCTCATCGCAGAACACCTCAGAGACACACTCAGGGTAAGATCTGACCAAATACCTGGGTATGCCCTGGCCCAGTCTGGTTGGCAGAAAAAATTAACCATTGCTTTGGCTAAATGGTCCAAATGAGTTTGCCTTCTTATTGGACATTAAATGGCCTTCTGTCTCCAAACTATTCATGGCAAAGCCAAAATCCTAACACACAAAAGGTTTCAGCAAAGTCAAGTTGTCTGACATATTGCCAGACAACTCTCATGACTTTCTTTTCCTAATTACTGGGCTGCATTTTATTTCAAAAACATAAAAGTCAAGAAAAGAGTAGTCTAACGAGTCATGTTAAATGGTCCATGGGCTCTCTCTATATCCCCACCACCACCACATAAAAATTCCCTAAAATCCTAGCACAAGTCTATGTGTTTTTATCAGACTTTTCTGAAGTTCTGGACACAATTAAGATGAAGTAAAGTAAGTTATAGTGAAGAAAACAAATTTATACCTGGATCCTAAATACAATTTTTCCCATAGTCTGAGGGAAAAAATTATAAAATAAAAGTTAACTATTTACAGGTGGCTCTCTAAGTCTGATCTACAGTCTCTAGCTTTATTTCTCTGTAAGTCTGTCCTCTTCTCAATCCTCAAAAATGAGCCCCTTCAAAATACAAACCCCAGGACACCTGCTTGGCTCAGTCAGTTAAGCATCTGCCTTCAGCTCAGGTCAAGATCCCAGGGTCCTGGGATCGAGTTTCCCATCAGACTCCTTCCTCAGCAGGGAACCTGCTTCTCATTGTGCCTGCCATTCCCCCTGCTGTGTGCTCTTTCTCTCTGACAAATAAATAAATAAAAATCTTTAAATTAAAAAAAAAAATACAGGGGCGCCTGGGTGGCTCAGTGGGTTGGAGCCTCTGCCTTTGGCTCAGGTCATGATCCCAGGGTCCTGGGATCGAGCCCCGCATCAGGCTTTCCGCGCCGTGGAGAGCCTGCTTTCTCCTCTCTCTCTGCCTGCCTCTCTGCCTACTTGTGATCTCTGTCTGTCAAATAAATAAGTAAAATCTTAAAAAAAAAAAAATACAAATCCCCATTCTCATTTGGAAGAAATCCTCAAACTTGTCATAAGATCCATTGCCTTCCCCTATTCGAGGCTTGCAGTGAAACACACTCCAGTATGTTTTTCAGAAGTTCATTCTAGAAAAAGGTGTTGGAGGGCTCCAGCAAAACATTGCACATGAAAGAGAGTTTTCACATTCCAAATCTAGTTGAATTTGATGACTTTTAACATATTTGGTTTTCTCATCAGTCAGTTCCCCAAATGCTGTGGGGTGAATGTTTGTGTCCCTTCAAAATTCACATTGAAATGTCCTAACCCCCAGTGTGATTGTATTACAAGACAGGGTCTTTGGGAGGTAATTAGGCTGTGAGGGTGGGGTCTTCAGAATAATATTAGTGTCCTTATAAAAAGACACAAGAGAGCTTGCTTTCTCTCTCCTCTCTACCATGTAAGGAGGCAATGTGCCATGCTGGAGACCTAATTTCAGACTTCCAGCCTCTAGAACCATAAGAATTAAATGTCTGTTGTTAATAAGCCACCCTGTCTATGGTATTTGTTATAGCAGCCCATACAATATTTATCATGTCCCTACTACATGCCAGGCACTATGTATTTTGAAGCATCCGCCCCAGTGGTAAGGCAAAGATATGCCCCTTCATGCTTTCAACTATCAGAGCACAATACATACACACATATACATACAAACACACTCATGGAAAAACAGTATTTTCCCAAATGCAAATTTATTTGCAAAAGCTTTTTCTGCCAATGGTGGAGACAGTATTTTACATTTTAATGCAGAGCAGCTTCTCTTGTTCACACCAAGTCAGGTTCTATCTTTGCCTCGGAAACTAGCAGAGAATAGTGCACACATGAGCAGCATAAACATCTGTCTCACATCACCACCCCTAGATACAAAATGACTTAAAAATACATATTGAAAATGTGAATTTGTCTTTTTGTTTTTCCTTTTACCATCATCCAAACTCCCCCTAATCCCACTACCCCACAACTGGTTTCTATAGCAGAAGAATAGAAAAAGGAAAAGAGGATCGGCATTTCTTCCAGTGGTACAAATAGATACTATGTAGATATATATATAAATAGATATATATAGATACATATAAAAATATATCTAGTCAAACTTGATGTATCTTAAAATAAAATATAACTTGGAAGAGGAAAGCTCTCTTCCAAATGCAACTTTGCAAGAGGGATTTTTAAAATAGGATCATACTGCAGTCACTGGGTTCTTGAAAGGTGACCTTCACCCCCAACTACATTAGTCAGCAATTCAATTTTCTCAGTATCTTAAAGAGGTGATAATAGCTGCAAATTGTCCTGACATATGCTACCAGCTGCTTCTTTAAAGCAACAGTTATACAACTTCGTTTCTCTCAATTTGAATTTTTAAAAAATGTTCTTCTGCAGCAGTTGTTTTACATTTTCAAACTCAAGTTTGGAATTGAAAGGTTGGAATTCATATACGCAGGAGGATCCAACAGCCAGATCTGACAAAACCTATTAAACCCACTATTATTGATACATAATTTTACCTTTTCATAATCTCATTATTTTTTAGATAACTTGAAATGCTGTCCTATTTGATCATGTTTTTGTCATTTGTCATTGCAATTTCACCCTGCATCTGAAATAACACCATGTATTTTCAAAAATGTTCACATCTCTCACTTCCCAAAAGCCTCACAACCACTGGGAATACGATATGTGGTATATAATATTAATCACATTTCATAGTAGGAGAAATGGAAGCTCAAAGAAATCAGAGTGTGAATTTTTGCAATAACTCTGTCTTGACCCCCTGTTCTTCCATTACCCAAAATTACTCTTGTACCCTATCATCACAGATTCAACATTCAACTTTATATGATGGCCTCAGAAAATTCTACCTTTAATTCCTCCCATTTATCCTGGCTCTTGCCAAATGTCTCTTGACTATTTCTTGGTGTACATTTGACCATAATGCAAACTGAACTGAACATGTCCTACAATTTTTTTCTCTCTCACTAATTTCTGTTGCACTCACCTCAGTAGCCTACTGTACTTAAAAACTCAGATTTTTAGGGATTCACCCATCTCTTTCCACAAATAAAACTAGTGCGATGTCTTCCAGATTCCCACCACAGAAAATTTCAGTAGTTCCCCCATTTCCTACCACAACTGGCTGAAATTTCTCCCAGGCCCTTCACATCCTTTAACAACAGGCTGGAATCATTTTATTTACCTACCTCATTGCAGTTGCTTCCCACCCCATTTCTGGTTCTAATCAATTTGTACACTTTACTACCTTGTGAAAATATCAGAATCATTCTTGAATGTCTGCTTTTATGCGTTTCCATTAACCCAAAATACTTTCCACCGATGACTCATTTGTCACCATTCCTTCCTCATATGCTTACAAAAATTAATGCTTGTTCCAAAAATTCGGTTATTCAAAATCTTGGTATGGTATATTGTTTCCTGAAATTTTGCTCATCCGTGAGCTCCTTCAAGACAATATGAAAACAGATAATGGTAACTTCTATATGCTTTCCAAAGTACTCTAGCCCAGAGATTAGACATATTGAAACAATGTAGGTGGTAAAGGTAGCTTTGGACTAGGAACCTGAAAGCTTAATCTATAAGCTAGTAGGGTGATTTTGGTTTAACCTCCTGAATTACAAAATCCTATCTATAAACATAGGAATATTAAAATAGGGGGGGGGGAAATCCCTCAAAACTCACTCATTTCTCGTCTTCATGATTCACCTACTGAATCATTTCCATAAGCATATAAATAAGTAGTGATACCACCATCGCTCAAACCCCACATTACCTTCCATCTACCACTCCATTTTTCTCATCCCCTTTATGGTGAGGCTGCTCGATTTTTTTTTTTTTTCCCAAAATGAGAGAGAGAGAGAAATCAAGAAACAGACTCTTAATTATAAAGAACGAACAGATGATTACCAGAGGGTAGGGGGCTGGGGTGATGGGTTAAGTTGGTTATGGGGATTAAGAACCATATTTGTCATGATGAGCACCAGGTGATATATGGAAGGGTTGAATCACTACATTGTACACCTGAAACTAATAATACACTGTATGTTAACTAACCGAAATTAAAATAAAAACTTAAATTTTAAAAAATTCCATTCTTTCTGGATCTATTTATTTCCATGTTTTTCCTCAGCCCATTCTAATCAGACATTCTTCTTTCTTGCACAGTAATAACTATGTTTATCACGGTAATAAATTATCTCCATTTACTAAATCCAGTGATAACTCTCAGTTCTCGTTTGACAGACCTATCAGCAGCATTTACGTAGTTGATCCCTCTACCTTTCTGGAAATACATGCTTACCATGCTTCTATGATACCACGCTACCCTGAGATTTTCTCCTACCTCACTGGCTGCTCCTTCTCAGTCTTCCTATTGGTTTCTTCTTCTGATTTTTAAAAGTCACATTGCTTCAGGGCTCAATCCTCACTAGTCATACATTCAACATTAAATATTATCTATACAGATATGCTCAAATATATACCCCTCTGTAGCCTTTTATTTGCACTTCAGATTCATATACTCTACTTATTAAATATCACCACTGAGATGTCTAATAGGCATCTCACTTTTAACATGTCCAAAATAAAACCCTTTAACAAAAACCTGCCCTCTTTAAAATCTCCAAATTACCTCCTCCCTTATGCTTCCCCATCTCACAAAGTGACAATACCTCTCACCCAGTCGTTCAGGTCGAAAGCCTTAGGAGACATTCTTGACTTCTCTCTTTGCTTCAAACCATACCTCTAATATATTAGGAAGTCCCACTGATTAAGCTCTTGACACTTATCCTGAATCCATTCTCTTCTCCCCCCACTGTCATCATCACAGCCATAGGAGAAGTAGGGATGCTGCTGGCCTGAAATTGTCATTGTGTAACATTCTAAAAGGTACTCACTTTAGACAGGCATATAACTGGATGGAAAACTAGAGCATCTGTGAGATTTAGAAAACTACACCCCTTCTGTGAGAATATGGCTTGATTGAAGATGACCTTGCAAAGATTATAAAAGGGCTTTCCCTCCTCTAGGTGAAAAGAACTCTGTGCCAGGACATAATGCTCAAGGAGCAGAGCTCTAGCTATATTTCAGCTCTGATTTCATTCTCAATCCGCAAGACCGTACTTTCCAGCCAAACCACCATGGCTGGTCACCTGGAGCGCTAAAATCACCTGTTATTCACCTCTTTACTTCAACTCGTGTCCCAGTATATTTGGTTCTCTAAAAAGTTCCAAAGTGGCATTTCTAAATTGTAAAGTTGACAAGGACTCTCTCCTTGATAAAACTTGAGTCAGGCTCCTCTGAGCACTCTTCTCTACTAGGCTCCAAACTTGGGCTCTATCCTTGGCCTGCTGAGTCCAGTATAACAAAAATCCTAATGGATCTCACCCTCAATATGTAACCAAACTCCTCATCTTTGACATTTTGGTATCTAATCACACTTTATATTTTATCACTCTGGCCAGCCTTCAGCAAGAATGCTGTCAAATCCGTCTAGCCAGAAGTCCCTTAACCCCTGATGTTTCCTCCCATGTAATGTAATTCTCCATCCACTGACCCCATCCAGCTCCTTAGATATAAATTCCTGGTTGTCCTTTTTGTATTGGGAGTTGGACCCAATCTGTATCCCTTTCTGTAAAACCTCTGTTAAAACTTACTGCAAAAACAAAACAAAAAAATAAATGCAGAAGTCCCTCCTGAATGAAGTCTTCCTTATCATCTGTAACAATCACCATAAAGGCATTTTTTAAACAAAGCAGATGTTGGCACAACCTGACTTAGAGATCTCCAACAACATTCCATCACACTCAAAATGCAGTGCAAACTCCTTACATAGTTAACAGACCTTGCCTGATGTCACACTTCCTCCTCCTTTACTTCATCTTTCTACACTATCTGCCATAGTGTTCACTCATGCCAAGTCACATGGCTTTCTTGCTACTTCTCTAGCACATCAAGTTTATTCTGCCTCAGGACTTCATAGTTCTTGCTCCTTCTATGTATAATCACCTTGTCCAAGATATTTGCATACATTACTCCTTCAATTTATTCTAGTCATCTTTAAAAAAAATCCCCCTCGTATCCTACATTTAAAATAGTGAATGTACCCACACACACATTTTACTCTCTATCCCCTTACCCTGCTCTGTTTTTAGAATTTATCACAAAATGATATTCATGATATTCATTCTTTTATTTTTTTCTTATTTTCTTTCCCCTCTAAGTTGTATAGTTGCTAAAGGGGATCATCATACCTATCTTATTTATCATTATTTCCTCCAGTGTCTAAAATAAAGACTGTTACTAGTATATACTCAATATTTAATGAATGAATGAATGATAGTACCATGTTGATATACCATTTTTACTATTGGTTACTGAGTTTTACCTTAAGTGAATTAAAGAGGGAACATGATGTGATGAGCACTGGATGTTATACCCAACTAATGAACATTATATCAAAAACTAATGATGTACTATAACGGCTAATTGAATTTAAATAAACAAATAAATAACAAATAAAATAAATTGAATGTCTTTGTTACTTAAATGGCTGTATTTCAAATGGAAAAAAAAATGCAAATAACCAATTCGCAGTAGCATTTGCCAAACCTGACAAATGGATATGTTGAAAACAAAATAGTATTATGGTATTTCAGTTAGCTATTATTCTATTGAAGACTGAGTTTGGGCCTCCTTCTGTTTAAAAAAAAAAAAAAAAGGAGGGAGATTGCAAGGTATTGGAGAGATCATAAACACACACTAAACACCAAACTCAGACTTTGTCCTCCTGAGTAAATCAAAGTAATCAAGAAGAAACTAACATTTTTGCTTATGAGATTCAAGATTATTGAAACCCATGCCATCAGACTACTTAAAATCATCAAATACATCATCAGTAGTTGACCTGTGGCATGTTGAGATGTCCTGCACTAAATGGTTAAGCCCCTCACACATCTAACTGTATGAGGACTAAGCATGTTGCTCAGGCTCACAAATCTGCCCAGGGTAGACTAATATTTGAAATGTTTACTCACCCTATCCCAGGGCTCTATCCACTAAATTAACCATCTCCCCTATTTGACACCAATTCTTATACTTTCCGTCTTTCTACACACCTGTAATCTGGTTTTGGCCTTCCCTAGAGTGATCTGATATTCCAAATCTCTGGCCATGAATTGCACTCAAAATTTACCCATGGGTTAAATCAAGGTCTAGGAGAATAAAAAATTTTATAATCCTTAATATAAAGTCAATTACACTATGGGGCTCCTTTGTAAAGAGCTTGTATCATTTGCATATGTGAAATGAAGTTGATATACAGTCAAAATGACAGAAACAGATGCTTTTGCTGTCACTTAATATGAAACATATTTTTCCATGCTGGTGAACAGAAGGCTATCAACTGCAGAGGCTATAGGTGAAAAGGGTCTTACATTTTAGAATCCATTGAATATAAAATGTCTGAAGACTGTTCCCAAAACACATTTTGTTTTATTCACTTGAACGCTAAACTTTCCTGCATTGGATTAGGTTACAAACCCTATTGCTTAATAGTTTATATTTTCACTCTGCTCCTAAGATAAATATCCAGATTGAAAACCTGAACTTCCAATCACTTCAGGCCTGGTAAACAGTGGTTTATTACAAATGGTTGTCATAGTAATAAGCATAATATTATAAAACCGAGATAAAATGATACGGCCACATAAAATTTAGATAACTTGAAATACCCAACCAAGAATACTTAAGATAAAGTTCTAAAACTACCTATTGTATAACAATGAATTAAATGTCCATATATAACAGGTTTTCCAGCCTTAATTTATTCATTTACTCAAAAGTCATTTGTGTTAGGAAGCAATATGATATGGTCAATAGGGCAAGAAATTTGTTACATAAACTCCTGGGTTCATAGCTTATCTCTCCCACGTACTAGTTTCATGGACTTGGGTTAGAAATCTGACCCTTCTGAGGCTCTGTTTTCTTTTCTACATAAAAAAATAGTAGTGCCCTTCAAGGCTCTTGTAGAATTAAATTAAATTAAATCAAATAACATGTGATCCATTCTCAGTGTTTGACAGCTAGGAGGTAACTACCAAATGTCAACCTACTCATAAACCCCTCTTCCTTGGAGGCAACCTCTCTTACTGTGTGATACAATATGTATTATAAACCCAAAGATATGGGGCATAATTGTTGATTCAGGAGTTCTCACTGTAACAAAAACAAACAAACAAACAAAAAGTCAAATACTTTCTACCTTAGTGCCATACAATATGATTTCTCAGACTGGAAACCTGGATACATTTCTACTATCCTCTGGTGCCTCATTTCTTTTTACCCTTCTGAACTTGCCTAAATGTCACCTCTGACAAGAAGTCTATTCTGACTGGCTCCTAACACATATAGTTAGCCTTAATTCCCAATGACCCATTTATTTTCTTCATGGTATTTATTACAGTTTATATAATTGTGGAGGACAGGCTGGGTGTGTATTTTCCTCTACTGCTAGACTATAAGAGGGCTGACAATACATTTTTCTTCTAACTAATAGCCCCAATTCCTTCTCTAATAACCTAGCACTTAGTAACATTCAAAAATATTTTTTCAATAAATGAATGGAGATACAGTGTTGAATAATAAGAACATACATATTGGGGCACCTGGATGTCTCAGTGGGTTAAAGCCTCTGCCTTTGGCTCAGGTTGTGATCCCAGGGTCCTGGGATTGAGCCCCACATTGGGCTCTCTGCTCACCAGGGAGCCTGCTTCCCCATCTCTCTCTGCCTGCCTCTCTGCCTACTTGTGATCGCTGTCTGTCAAATAAATTTTTAAAAAAATCTTGAGAAAAAGAACATACATCTTTCACATATGAAAGTAATATTCTAAAGTGAAAAACAAATCTTCAACAACAAATTTAAAAAGTTGTTCAACTACAATTAAGAGCATCAAATATGAAAGAGATGCTAAGGGCACTTACTTTTTAATAAAGAAATATCTATAATATAATTTGAATTTGATGAGCACTATGATCAAGAAAGGTTCCAACTGCTTCACGGTGAAAGACTTGTTATAACCAGTCAAAAGGGGAAACCTGAGATTTCATGCAGTAACAGACATTCTAGACTAAACATAAGTTTGTATTGTCAAAAGCTTTAAGGGTAAAAGAATATTTGATGATAGAGGCCTTATAGTAAACAAACTCACATCTTCCATAGAACATTTATGTAAAGGTAGAAAGAAATGCCAAACAGCATGGGGGAAAAAAGAGCAGGGATCAAAAGTAACTTAACAGGGAAACCTTCAGTTTTAGCTCTGACATGTAAAGAGTCTGGAAGTCATCATTTCTATCCAAAGGTGGGAAAAAGCTGAACACGTGGCCAAATCAATTACTTTCCTTGGACTTATCAGAAAACAGAGCTTGCAGGGTAAACCACCAGCCCAAAATCTCAAGAGACAGGCTCATTCTGAGAGAGAAAGCCAAGATCTGGACAAAAGCTGCTAAAGACATTAATTTAAGTGCTATATTACTTCCTGAAGCTGCAGCAACGTATTACCACAAACTTGGTGGTTAAAACAACAGAAATTTATTCTCTCACAGTTCTGAAGGCTGGAAGTCTAAAATCAAGGTGCGGGCAGGGCTACTCTCCCTTTGCAGCCTCTGGGGAAGATTCCTTCCTTGCCTTTCCCCACCTTCTGGTTGTTGCCAGCAAACTTTGATATTCCTTGGCTTATGGCTGCATCATTCCAATTTCATTCTCTGTCTTCACATGACTGTCTTCCCTCGGGTTTCTCCATGTTGTCCTTCTGTATACTGTCTCTGTGAAATATACATAGGCTAAGATTTTTCCAAATTATCAAGTTCTGGTTTCTTTTGCTTGACAATTTCTTTCTCAATTTATCTCTCTCCTCTCACTTTTTACCATATTCAGAAATCTCCATGATTTTTCTCATGAAAATCCCAGTCACCCAGTATAATCTCATCTTAATATGATTAGATCTGCAAAAACCCTATTTCCAAATAAGATCACATTCAGAGGTAAAGGCGTTTAGGATTTAAACATATCTTTTGCGGGGGGGGCACAACTCATCCCACTACAGATGTCCTCTGGCCCCCCAAATTTATGTCTTTCCCACATGCAAAATATATTTACCCCATTCCAACTTCCCTGAAAGTCTTAACCCTATTCAGCATCAAATCTAAGTCTAAAATCTCATCTAAATATCATCAACTTAAAAAGTCCCAAGTCTTGGGGTGCCTGGGTGGCTCAGTAAGTTAAGCACTTGCCTTCGCCTAAGGTCATGATGTCAGGGTCCTGGGATCAAGCCCCACATTGGGCTCGCTGCTCAGCAGGAAGTCCGCTTCTCCTCTCTCTCTGCCCCTCCCGACTGCTTGTGTTCTCTCTCTGTCTTTCAAATAAATAAATAAAATCTTTTTTAAAAAAAAGTTCCAAGTCTCACCATCTAAATAATCTAAATCAAGTATGAGTGAGACTTGGTTTAATCCTTTCCAGGGCAAAATTTCTCTCTATCTGTAGACATACAAAACGAGAAAATGATATCTGCTTCCAAAATACAACAGTGCAACAGGCATAAGGTAGGCATTCCCAACCCAAATGGTTGCCCAAATACACCCTTGTCACTCTACCCAGAACATGTTTTAGTATATTTTGCAATATAAATAGGCTGAGATTTTTCTAAATCATCAAATTCTGATCTTTTCACTTAACAATTCCCTCCTCAATTCATCTCTTTCTTCTCACATCTTACTCTAATCAGTAAGGACAAAACAGGCCATGCCTTCCATATTTTGTGTGTAAATATCCTCAGCTAAATATCTAAGTTCATTGCTTACAAGTTCTATTTTTCACCCAAAAGTTAAACTCAATTCAGGAAGCTTCCTGCTACTTTATAACAAGGATGACCTTTCCAGTTTGCAGGAAAATGCTCTTCAATTCCATCTGAGACCTGAATAAAAACACCTTTAACCTCCACATTTCCGTCAAGTCTCTTCAAGGCAAATGAGGCTTTTTCTATCATGTGCCTCAAGTTCTATCAAACTCTACCATTATCCAATTCCATATCTACTTCTTTTTTTTTTTTTTTTTTTTTTTTGCAATCATTACAGCAGCATCCACTTGTCAGTTACAAAATCTGTACTAGATTCTTAGGACTGCCATAAAAGAAAAGAAGAAGAAGAAGGAAAGAAAGAAAGAAAGGTCACAAACAGACCATGTAAAACAACAGAAAGTTCCTCTGTCATAGTTCTGGAGACAAGAAATCTGAATTCAAACTGTTAACAAGACCATATTCGCTCTGCAAGTTCAAGGAAAGAATCCTTCTTTTTTTCTTTCTACCTTTTGGTCATTGCCAGACATTGTGGCATTTTTCGGCTTGTAGTTGCATCACTCCAGTTTCTACCTCTGTCTTCACATGGCTGCTCCTCTTTGTATGTATCTGTGTCTCTGTGTTCAAGTCTCCTTCTTTTTCCTTCTAGAAAAATACCAGTCATTAAATTTATGGCCTACCCTAATCCAGTATGATCTCATCTTAACTTAGCTACATCTACAAAGACCCTATTTCCAAATACTGTCTCATTTACAACTACATGGGTTAGGGCTGGAAAGAGCTAAGGTGTGCTGAAAAGAAATGAGCTGTCATATTTTAGAGCAGCCAATTGAAACAAGCCAAATGAAAGTGACAGTCAAGCCCTTAATCTCTTACTGCCATAGTATAAGCAAGAGCCTATACCAAAGAAAGCACTGACTATCCTCTGTTCTATTTTTCCCCATAAGATAGTAATTGTGGAGGGGTAGGTGGATCAGCAGACACAGAGAGCTTTCCCACTGCTGAGAGAGCCCCTAACAATAAGCTCCTGCAGTTTTTTTGACTTGGGGACCAGAAGGATAAGGGGAAGGGCTGGGAATGGAAAAGTGCTGAGTATTGAATCAGAGTAGAGAAAAGGTGTCTTCAAAGGACCCTCCCCTAAGTAAGGAGGTTTTAGCAGATGTGCCTGAAGAGGACCCCAATAAAAGGCTTTTGAATGCAAGTACCTAGGCTAGGAATGCAGACCTGTGCAAGAGAATACTTGCCCAGAAGGGCGTAAGGCCTTAACTGCAGCTTCCTTCAGAGACTTCAGTTCACTGACTGTGCACCAAGTCTGGTGGAGGGAACACAGCTTCTCCTCATTAGGCTTGGCAAGTAAACCTTTGGTAAACTGCTTACTGTTGGGTCTGAAAAATCACACATAAGTTTTTGGGCATGAATGGACTCCTCAAGGACCTAAACATTATCTTTTTGGGAGAACACAATTCAATCCAATACAAAATCCAGTTTTGGCAGGAGACTGAGTGTGGTCAGGTATGAGAGTAAGAAACACCTGAGGCTGTAATCTTAAGGCAAAAAGATGCATTTATGAGCTTTACATCCAAGAATGCCACCAGGTGCTTACAGTGAAGATCTAAGAAAAATCTCCCCTTGTTTCTGGCAGGAAGAGAAACAGTAATCAGTATGAAATATACCCAGAGACCTCTCCATAACAAAGACCTTTTCTCTAGAGCAAGTCTTTTTCTGGAGCCTTATGCTAGTTGCAAGAGGGCATTCCTCTCACCCCAGCCTCACTCTCTCACCTAAAGCAGGAACAATCACAATCAAGACACCTCAAAGCTTCAAGGAAATAAACTGGGAATGTTGCAGCCAAAGAAAAAAATAGGGGACAGTAAGGATAAAAGGTATACTATTGGAAAAACCATTGTGAATGTCATGATCCCAAGACACAGGCCATTAAGGGACTGAAATTTAATTAGAAGATTAAAGAATGCCCCTCCTCCCATACTCTACCATCACACCAAAAAGGCTCCAGTATAACTATGGATAACAGATGTAAAAGCTACAAGACACTGAGGGAAGCTCAAATCAAGAGAAGAGACAAAAGCAAAGATGCAGAGGAATTTGAAATCTCTGGCATCTGTAGCGATAGCAATCATTAGATACAGCCCAAGTCCTAGGCAGATCACTATAAATCCTCATATCAGAAGCCTATTTACCTCAGTTTCTATTGCTTGAAACAATAGCTTTTGACAAAATATGACTACCATACTTAAAGTTAGAAAAAACACAGCCTGAAGACACAAAGTAATCATCTGGGCCAGATTCATATATGACAGAGCTGCTGGAATTACCAGACAGAAATTTTTAAATAACTATGATTAATACATTAAATACATTTATGGAAAAATAGAGTACATATATGAAAAGATAGGTATTATAAGTAGAGAGATGAAAACTCTAGAAAGAAACTAAAAAAAATGCTCAAAGTCAAAAACACAGTAATAGAAAAAAAGAATGCTTTTGATATCTCATCAACTGACTCAACAAAGCCAAGAAAAGAATCAATGACCTTGGGTACCTGGGTGGCTCAGTGGGTTAAGCCTCTGCCTTCGGCTCAGGTCATGATCTCAGGGTCCTGGGATCAAGCCACACATCAGGCTCTCTGCTCAGCAGGGAGCCCGCATCCCCCTCTCTCTCTGCCTGCCTCTCTGCCTACTTGTGATCTCTGTCTGTCAAATAAATAAATAAAAATCCTTAAAAAAAAAAAAAAAGAATCAATGACCTTGAATAAAGGCTAATACATACAGCAAAGAGAAAAAAAGGAAAAAAAAAAAAAAATAGAACATCCAAGAACTGAGGGGCAACTACAAAAGGTTTAACATACATATTGTTGGGATAACAGAAGAGAAGAAAGAGCTAACAGGACAGAAGAAATACTTGAAATAATAATAACCAATAACTGTCCAAATTAATGAGATACCAAGCCACGTATCCAGGAAACTCTGAAAACACTAAGCAGGATAAAAATTAATTAATTAAATAATTAATATCCCTAAATACCCCCAAATTTTAGTAAATAAATAAACAAAAATAAAAATAAAATATCCATACCCGGACATGTCATATTCCAACCACACAAAAGTAGAAATAAAGATAAAATCTTGAAAGAAACCAAAGGGGAAAAGTATGAATATTCCTGAGTGAAAGAAGCCAGTCTGGAAAGGCTACAGACTGTGTGATGCCAACTATATGACATTCTGGTAAAAGGAAAACTATAGATATAATAAGAAATATCAGTAGTTTAAAAAAATCAGTGGTTGCCAGAGGTCTGGGAGGGTAGGGAGGGAAGGAGGGATGTGTAGGTGGAACACATGGGATTTTCAGGGCAGCATAACTATTCTGTATGATACTGTAATGACGATACAAGACTCAGTGCATTTGTCAAAACTGACAGAACTGTGTAGCACCAGGTGTGAACCTTGATGTATGCGAACTTTAAGAAAAATCATTTAGGAGGTCAGGGATGACAGGATAGAAAGCAGTATGTGACCAAAGAATCCAAAAATATTACAAAGATATGAAACAACTTCACTGGAAAGGATGGGGGGGAAGGTGCTGACTTTGGAACTTTAAAAATGAGTGGAATTTGAAATACAAAAGGTAAAGGGAACTATACATAAGCACTCTACTCCAGTTGACAAAGTAGCTTCTTACAGGAGTATAACCTAACAATTTTGAAATTATACTGTAATGGAAAAATTAAGTAAATGGAAGGTGGATGGTAGGAGCCAGGTTTTTCCTGGTTAGAATTGGATGTTAGAGACAAACAAGAAGAGAGGGCTAGCATGATCCATGCAGTAATAGAGTTGAAGATATCATATGAACTCAAGTTTAGCTTAATAAGAGATTATTTCAGGGGTGTCTGGGTGGCTCAGTAGGTTAAGCCTCTGCCTTTGGCTTAGGTCATGATCTCAGGGTCCTGGGATCGGACCCCACATCGCGCTCTCTGCTCAGCAGGGAAGCTGCTTCTGCCTCTCTCTCTGCCTGCTGCTCTGCCTACTTGTGATCTCTCTCTCTGTCAAATAAATAAAAAAAATCTTTAAAAAGATTATTTCAATATAGAAATATTTATAGATATGTATATACACATGTATATTTCCTTGGTCTTTCGGCTGAGAGGGCCTAGGGACCATGGTAGGTAGCAGGCAGATCTTAGCTTCTAAAACCATTCTCAATGATAGGAACCAAGACTACTTAGAGAAATGACATGAGTCTAGGAATATGGCAGGAAATATACATAATGAGCCTGGAGGACCTTGTAGTGCCAGAAAGCAAGTACTACACACACACACTAATGGAATTATGTCCAAGGGAACAGGACCAACAAAAAGCTCCCAGTAGCTGAAGCTAGAACAATCTGAGAAAACTAAAGTAATACTGGATTATAACCCAAGGTATAAAATGCATATTCACCAGTCTATACTGATATTAATAAATGATTAAATAAACAAATGGAGGAGAAGAGACAAATCCATTCAGAATTCCACATAGTTTATATCGCTATTGCTCCCTCAAGGAAATAAACACTAACACCCTACTCTGTAGGCTATACATAGCGTCTGTTTCCCAAAGAGCAGAGTATGACAAGAGGGAAAAATGATAATTTTACAGTGGAGAAACCTGACAAACACAGACTCTGCCAGGTGATCAAGGTAAATATCAACAGTGATAACCCATGTTTTGTTTTGTTTTGTTTTGTTTTGTTTCGATAACCCATGTTGATAGTGTGTTCCCTTCGTATGATGTGATGAGAATCGAACTTTACCTCTCTGTTCTTTCTCCCAAGACCACATTCCTCCAGACCAATCATGAACAAAACATCAGACAAATCCCAACTGAGTGATTTCTACAAAGTACCTGACCAGTACTCCTTAAAACCGTGAAACACTAAAAACAAGGAAAGTCTGAGAAAATTTAATGGCCAAAGTACCTGAGAAGACATAACAATTAATGTGGTATGACGGATGCAATCCTGGAGCAATGATAACAAAAAGACATTGAGTAAAACAAAAAAAAATCTGAATAAAATATGGACTTTAGTTAATACAGTATCTCAATATTGATCCATTAATTGTGACAAATGTATGATACTTAGATATTAATAACAAGAAAGTGAGATTAGGATATAAGGGAATTCTATTGTTTTCACAAATTTGCTATAAATCTGAAACTACTGTAAGTTTAAAAGGTTAAAAGTTTAAAAGGTTATTTCAAAAAATAATTGGGGGGTGGTGTGCTGGGTGGCTCAGTTATTGAAGCATTTACCTCAGACTCAGGTCATGATCCGAGGGTCCTGAGATCAATAGAGCCCCACATCACAGCCTCTGCTGACCAGGGAGCCTGCTTTTCCCTTTCCCTCTGCCCTTCCCCCTTCCCCCTCTGCTCATGCTCTGTTGCTTTCTCTCTCTCAAATAAATAAATAAAATCTTTAAAAATTATAATAATTATAATATATTTATATAATATAAAATTATAATAATAAAATAATAAATAATCAAATAATAATCAAATAATAAAAATAATAAGGAAGGAAATAAGATGGCAGAGGAATAGGAGACAGAACTAGCATCAGGTCCCAGGAGTTCAGCTAGATAGTTATCAAACCATTCCAAACACCTACAAACTCAACAGGAGATAGAAGAGAAGAAGAGCAACAATTCTAAAAACAGAAAATCAACCACTTTCTAGAAGGTAGAATGTGCGGGGAAGTGAATCCAAAGTGATGGGAAGATAGACTGCGGGGGAGGGGCCAGCTCCCAGCAAGCGGTGGAGCAACAGAGCACAAAATTAGAACTTTCAGAAGTCTGTTCCACTGACATCACTCCAGAGGCTAAGAGGAGGGTGGAGTACTCACAGGGACAGTGTGGTCTCAGGATGCATGGGATCACAGAAAGACCAGGGGTGTCTGATGCAGTAGAGCTTCCAGATATCAGAATGGGGAAGCTGGCAACAGAGACAAACCTGGAGCCAAGGAGTGAGCTTTCAGCTCAGGGTTACCTTAAATGATGATCTTAGGCACAGTCGAGCCACTGCTCTTTGAACATGGACCCCACAAGTGTCAGATCCAGAGAGACCCCCTCCCTCCTCTAGGAGGAGATGCACGGGAGTGCACTGCAGGTATGTGCTGGGTTTGGAGACACCAAATGGGACTGTGCACCATAGAGAGAAACGCTTGGTCACAGGCTAGGTGACCACAGAGTGCAGTCAGAGACCAGGAAGATGGGAGGGATTGGCTGCTTTTCTCTGAGGGTGCACTGAGGAGTGGGGTCCCGAGCTCTTGGCTCCTCTGGGCTGGATGTTGGGAGGCTGCCATTTTCACTCCCATCCTCCAAATCTGTACAGAAAGCATTCAGGGAACTAATGCTACCAAGAGTGAACCAAGCAGATTTACTTAGCCTGGCCTCTGGCAAAAGTGGTGTAATTCCACCTCAGGCAAAGGCACTTGATACTCACTGCAACAGGCCCTTCCCCCAGATGATCAGCAAGAACATCCAGTGAAGATCAAGTTTACAGATCAACAAGAACTACCAAACTACAGAGCCTAGGGAGAAGCAACACACAGAATTCATGGCTTTTTTCCCATGATCCTTTAGTCTTGCAAAGTTAAATTTTTTTATTTTATTTTTTTCTTATACTATTTTTTTAACTTTTCCTCTTTCCTCTTGTAACGTTTTTAACTATTTTATCTTATCAATAACGATTTTATAAAAAAACTTTTTTTACTTTTCATTGTTATACTCATATTTTATCCCTTCATTGCATTTAACTTTATTTTTTGTATACATATATGTTTTGTTTCCTTGAAAATTTTGGGATACAATTACTTCTAATAGACCAAAATAACCCAAAATCTAGCTACACACTGATCACATTCTCTCCTCTTTTTTTTTTCTTTCTTTTTCTAACCAACTTATCTTATCAATTCCTTTTATAAAATCTTTTTTTTAATTTTCATCTTGACAGGAATATTCCAGCTTTCATCATCTTTACCCTTATATAGAAATGGAAGGAAAACTTCAAAACTCATTTTATGAGGCCAACATTACCTTGATCCCAAAACCAAAGACCCCATCAGAAAAGAGAATTACAGACCAATATCTTTGATGAACACGGATGCAAAATTTCTCACCAAAATACTAGCCAATAGGATCCAACAGTACATTAAAAGGATTATTCAACATGACCAAGGGGGATTTATTCCTAGGCTGCAAGTTTGGTTCAACATCTGCAAATCAATCAATGTGATACAATACATTAATAAAAGAAAGAACAAGAACCATATGATACTCTCAATAGATGCTGAAAAAGCATTTAACAAAATACAGAATCCCTTCTTGATCAAAACTCTTCACAGTGTAGGGATAGAAGGTACATACCTCAGTATCATCTAAGCCATCTATGAAAAAACCCACAGCAAATATCATTCTCAATGGAAAAAAACTGAGAGCTTCTCCCCTAAGGTCAGGAACACAGCAGGATGTTCACTGTCACTACTGTTATTCAGCATAGCACTAGAAGTCCTAGCCTCAGCAATCAGACAACAAAAAGAAATTAAAGGCATCCAAATCGGCAAAGGAGAAGTCAAACTCTCACTTTTTGCAGATGATATGATTACTTCATGTGAAAAACCCAAAAGACTCCACTACAAAACTGCTAGAACTTACACAGGAATTCAGTAAAGTGACAAGTTACAAAATCAATGTTCAGAGATCAGTTGCATTTCTATATACCAACAGCAAGACAGAAGAATGAGAAATTAAGGAGTCGACCCCATTTATGATTGCACCCAAAACCATAAGATACCTGGGAATAAACCTAACCAAAGAGGCAAAGAATCTGTACTCAGAAAATTATAAAGTACTGATGAAAGAAACTAGGAAGACACAAAGAAATGGAAAAGCTTCCCATGCTTATGGATTGTAAGAACAAATATTGTAAAAATGTCTATGCTACCTAAAGTAAGCTATACATTTAAAGCAATCCCTATCAAAATAATCAAAATACCAACAATTTTCTTCAAAGAAATGGAACAAAGAATCCTAAAATTTATATGGAGCCAGAAAAGACCCTGAATAGCCAGAGAAATGTTGAAAAAGAAAGCCAAAGTTAGTGGCATCACAATTCCAGACATTGAGCTCTATTACAAAGCTATCATCATCAAGACAGTATGGTACTGGCACAAAAACGGACACATAGATCAATGGAACAGAATAGAGAGCTCAGAAATGGACCCTGAACTCTACGGTCAAGTTGTCTTCGACAAAGCAGGAAAGAATATCCAGTGGAAAAAAGTCTCTTCCACAAATGGTGTTGGGAAAATTGGACAGCCACATGCAGAAAAATGAACCTGGATATTTCCTTACACCACACACAAAAACAGACTTCAAATGGATGAAAGACCTCAATGTGAGACAGGTATCCATCAAAATCCTTGAGGATAACACAGGGAGAAACCTCTTTGACCTCAGCCACAGCAACTTCTTCCTAGACACATCACCAAAGGCAAGGGAAACAAGGGCAAAAATGAACTATTGGGACTTCATCAAAATCAAAAGCTTTTGCACAGCAAAGGAAACAGTCAACGAAACCAAAAGACAACCAACAGAATGGGAGAAGATATTCGCAAATGAAAGATCAGATAAAGGGCTAGTATCCAAAATCTATAAAGAACTTACCAATCTCAGTACCCACAGAACAAATAATCCAATCAAGAAATGGGAAGAAGACAGGAACAGACATTTCTGCAAAGACGACATCCAGTCACATGAAAACGTGCTCCACATCATTAGGCATCAGGGAAATACAAATCAAAACCACAATGAGATACCACCTCACGCCAGTCAGAATGGCTAAAATGAACAAGTCAGGAAACAACAGATGTTGGCGAGGATGCGGAGAAAGGGGAGCCCTACTACACTGTTAGTGGAAATGCAAGCTGGTGCAGCCACTCTGGAAAATAGCATGAACGTTCCTCAAGGAATTGAAAATAGAGCTACCCTATGACTCAGCAATAGCACTACTGGGTATTTATCCTAAAGATACAAACATAATGATGCAAAGGGGCACATGCACCCTAATGTTTATAGCAGCAATGTCCACAATAACCACTATGGAAAGAATCTAGATGTCCATCAACAGATGAATGGATAAAGAAGAGGTGGTATATATATGCAATGGAATACTATGCAGCCATCAAAAGAAATGAAATCTTGCCATTTGCAATGACATGGATGGAACTAGAGGGTATTATGCTGAGCGAAATAAGTCAATCAGAGCAAGACAATTACCATATGATCTCTCTGATATGAGGAATTTGAGATGCAGGGTGGGGGTCATGGGGAGTAGGGAAGGGAAAAATGAAACAAGATGGGATTTGGAGGGAGACAAACCATAAGAGACTCTTAATCTCACAAAACAAACTGAGGGTTGCTGAAGGGTTGGGGTTTTGGATAGGGTAGTTGGGTTATGGACATTGGGGAGAATATGTGCTATGGTGAGTGCTATGAAATGTGTAAGCCTGATGATTCACAGACTTGTACCCCTGGTACAAATAATACATTATATGTTAATAAAAATCTTTAAACAATAATAATAATAACAATTAGGGGTACCTGGATGGCTTAGTCAGTTAAGCATCCAACTCTTGATCTCAGCTCAGGTCTTGATCTCAGGGTTGTGAGTTTGAGCCCTGCAAATAAAAAATAAATAAATAAATATTTTCAATTACCACTCATGAACAAGATCCTACATATATCATCAAAAACCCTAATTCTGTAACACTCCCAAATAGGTATAAAAGGAAAAGACTAGTAAAACTCATATAAGGTTAGGGATACCAAAGCAATTACTTCTCAAAACCACATTCTTCTCTTCATTCTTTTACTCACAAAAATGTCCCACCATACACCTGAAAGCCAGAGAAAAGCCTTGTCTTCAAAAGAAGGGTTGAAAGGGAGAATAGTATTTATAAAATTAAATAAAAATTATATACTTCTCTATTTTCATTCTAGGTATTCACCACTTTTGTTCCAGAACTTCTGGTTGCCCATCTACCAGGAATTAGCCCTGTTTTCATATTTCCTGTCACAGTTTGCCTTGCCTTATAAAAGCCCAAACCATCAGAAACTCAGCTTATCAGATGCTTTGGAGTTCAGACTTGGGCATGTGACATCATCTGGGGAATTTGGCCAGGAGGCTTTGGGAATAGTTTTCCTTCCTAACCAAAAGATACGTAAGGCAAAACTCTTATATATGCATATGTTTCATGGATGAAATTGTATGAGGACATGATGTCTAAAGCTAGAGTAACCATGTAGCAATCACAAAGCACTAATCTTAACAATGAAAGTCAAACCACCAAAAATGGTGGTTCATTAATAGCTAGAAAAGTGTCATTATTGATGGCATCATGACCTGCTAAATTAGTGAATCCTAGAATCTGCCCCACATCCAGAATTCCTGTTAAATATTCTTATGATTTCAGATTCTTTTAGTTGTGTATTGTTACTTAGAGAGGAGAACACTGTAGCTATTATACATCTAATTATACTCTTCCATAAGTGTGTTCTTCCCCCCACTTCAACCTATGTTTGTCTACCAAAGCTGACATATATTATTCAAAGTCCAATGGAATTTTTTTTCATTTTTTATGTACTTTTTTTTTCAGTGTTCCAAGATACTTGTTTATGCACCACACTCAGTGCTCCATGCAATACGTGCCCTCCTTAATACCCACCACCAGACTCACCCATACCCCCAACCCCCTCCATTCCAAAACTCTCAGTTTTTTTTCAAAGTCCACAGTCTCTCATGCTTCATCTCCCCCTCCGATTTACCCCAATTCACTTTTCTTTTCCCTCTCCTAATGTCCTCCATGTTATTCCTTATGTTCCACAAGTAAAACCATATGATAATTGACTTCTCTGCTTGACTTATTTCACTCAGCATAATCTCCTCTACTCCCATCCATATTGAAACAAAAGCTGGATATTCATCCTTTCTGATGGCTGTGTAATATTCCATTGTGTATATGTACCATATCTTCTTTATCCAATGGAATTTTCAACACCTGCCAAACTCATTCCAAGGAAAGACACCCCTGCTCTAGTTCTAGTTCCTTTATTATCCAAAGTAGAGGTGCAAACAGCTCTATGCCCATTAGAATCATCCAAGGAAATTGTTAAACATTTGGTTTCCCAGCTTCTACTTCAGACTTACTAAATCAGTCTCTGAAAGAAATCTAGAAATTTTTGTATATACCAAGTTACTAGAATAACTGTGGTAATCCTCTAAATTTAGGAAGTACTGGTATGTATCACATTGATTCTAAATTCAAATGTTCATTATCTGACCTCATAAACCAGACTTATAAGCCTCTAGAGAGCAGAAACTAAGCCTTAGGTGATGTGTTTTCATTTTCCTGGTATATTAAAGCATAGAACAAGTCCATGGTAGGTCTAGAGACTATTTTATATGAAATGGAATAGTGTGGTATGCTTATCTTAAAGATATGACCTGAAATCTAATTTTAAGACAGCCTTTAAGAAGTAGCGGCAGGGAGGTGGGGGGGGGGGGGTGTGCTGGGTGGCTCAGTGGGTTAAAGCCCCTGCCTTTGGCTCAGGTCATGATCTCATTGTCCTTGGATCGAGCCCCACATCAGGCTCTCTGCTCGGCAGGAAGCCTGCTTCTCCCTCTCTCTCTGCCTGCTGCTCTGCCTACTTGTGTTCTCTCTCTCTGTTAAATAAATAAATAAAGTCTTTAAAAAAAAAAAAAAAAGAAGTAGCAGGGGTAACATCATCCACAAAAAACTAAATTTAAAAAAGAGTTCAGGTGCCTCGTTAGCGCAATAGGTAACGTGTCAGTCTCATAAAAAAGAGTTCAATGAATATCATTTTGTTCCATCAGACACCAAGAATTCCTCATAACTTATTTTTATACTTACCTTCTATTCATTAAATATAGTTAATTTAAGCAATAATAATATGTAAAAAATGGTGGAGGTATAACTCAAATGGTTGAAGATTGAGGAAGTTTCCTCTGTGAGACTGTGGTACATAGACTTAATTTTATTAACCATGACAGCAATCCCTTTAATTAACTAAAAATAAATAAAGAACAAAATATATTGAAATACAATCTTTTTCTAAGGGTGCCTGGGTTGCTCAGTCAGTTAAGTATCTGGCTTTGGCTCAGGTCATGATCCCAGGGCCCTGGGATCCAGCCCCACATTAGGCTCCCTGCTCAGGGGGGAGTCTGCTTCTCCCTCTCCCTCTGCCTGCTCTTCCCCCTGCTTGTGCTCTCTCTGTCTCTCTAAGGTTAGAAAAGTAGTGAAGGACTGATCTTAAAAACTTATTAGACCATTGAAAAGTCTGTGATATTTATTCTGACTGAAATGGGATGCCAGTTAGTGATCTTGAAGAGAAGAGCATATTATAACCTATGGTTTAAAAAAATTAGTCTGTTGAGTATAGACCAACACAACCACAACAACAACAAAAAAATGCTGTGGTGAGTATAGACCACAGGAGAAGCATATGTGAATGTAGGGAGACCAGTTAAATGACCAAGACAGTAATGTGGACAAAACATTTGTCAGGTTGAACTAAGGTGATCATAATGAAAATCATAACAAATGGATTAATTCTGTATGTATGTTGATAGTAGAGACAATAGGATTTCCTGAAAGATAAGAAATGGGGTTTGGAAAAAATAGAGCAAAAGAAAACTCTATGGTTTTTGTTTTTGTTCTTTAGTTTTTCTTGTCTTGTCTTTTCTTCTTTTTTTTTTTTTTAACTTTTGCCTGAGCAATGGGAAGAAAGGAGTTTCCTTCCATTAAAATAACAATGTTGGGGAGCAAAGGGCAGAAATTGGAGTGCAGTTTAGGACATACACTATTGTTTGAGAAGTCTGCAATACAATGAAGTGGAAATGACAAGTAGGCATTTGAATCTAGGAGTTCAGTGTTCAGGGAAGAAGGTCAAGACTGGAGACAGAAATTTTGGAATTGTTAATATTTAGAAGATATTAAATCCATGAGATCTGATGAAATCAAAAAGTGAGAGACTGTGGGTAAAGGAAAAGCATGGTCTAAGAATATGGTCCTGAAACATCCCAAAGAAGTTAGGACGATGAGAAGAAGCTATTGAAGACAGAAAAAGTACCCAGTTAAGCAGAAGAATCAAGGAAGAATGATGTTCTAAAAACTAAATTGAAAATTAGAGAATAAACACCTGTGTCAAATGATCAGAAGGGATAAGTAAGATAGGAACTAAAGATTGGTCATTAGACGAGCAAAAGGAAAGTCACCGATGACTTTGACAACACTTTGATGGAATGAGGGGAGAAATGCCAAGAAAAAAATGGGAGGTGATAATATCACAGGTGATAATAGATTGTTTTCCTAGAAGTTTTGTTACAGAGAAGCTAAGGAATGGGATGGGAGCTAGAGGAGGAAGTAAATGCAAGAGATTTCTTTATTGGAGGATAATATTCCATCATACCATTACACTGATGAAAAATCATAGTGGGTAAATTGCTTATAGGAAAAAAGAGAATTGCTAGAATTCTTAAAAAGCACAGGAAAATGGGTACCAGGGGAGGTGTTGGTCTGAAGTAGGAAAACAGCTAGTTTTCCATAGTAACAGAAGGGAAGGCAGAATAAGTGGATACCAGTGCATTTGGGCTCATACATGTGGCAGCACTGAATGTCACCCCATACAAGATCTCAAAAATCTGACTCAAAGTCCTTATTTCATTTGACAGGGAAGATAGGCCATTATTTTATTTCTCCACCAATGACCTTTATTAGACAGTTTTAATTGAATTCAAATTCTGAATGAATATAGTTTTACAGAGATATTCTAACTCAGTTAGTTGGAAAGAAACCACAAAAAAAGTAATGTTCAGATATGTAATCAATCAAAACTATATTGTCTCTGAATGTTTCTTAATAATGAATGAAGGAGCAAAGTTTAAAGGCCTTCTTCCACCTGAGTATACTACTCTTACTATTTTTCATGTTATCCATACAACTGATAACAACATAACCCAATAATATATCATTTCATTCTGACTATAGTTGGCCCTACCTATAGGATGAGGCAATTGATTGTGGCCTGACTCAGTCAATGATGACATATTTCTTTTAACATTCTAATACAATTTGACTAAGGAGCCCCTGGGTCATGGTAAATTTGTTATCGAAACGATATTTTAAAAGCCTCTAGAAACATATAATATACTGAAAGGATTCATATCTGGATGAGATTCAAAGGTGATTAGCTTTGCCTGCTACCCCACTTTAGGCCAAAGCTCCTGGAATGCTGAAGCATCACTTCTTGGATCAGGGTCAGACTTGACAGATGTCCAAAATAAGTCAATGACATAGGAAAAGTTGAACAAGATTAGCCACTAAGCCCTCAGAGAACAAATGAGGTTTACATTTCTCATTCTGATGAGCTAACAAAAAAAAAAAACAAAAAAAAAAACCAACAACAACAAAAAAAGAAACCCAGAATAATGAAACTACACAGTCTTAAACTTTAAGCTGATTTTTCCATAGACCACAAGAATATGTAGCATATTTTCAATATTCAATAGCTTAACAATAGTACCTCTAAATGCAAAAACATCTTTGCTCTATTTGAAATATCTGATATTTACATATAGAACAAAAAACTTTCCATATTAGATCCAAAAATTATGGCTGAACCAAGGCCTGCAATTACTTGACTTACATTAGTTGCTGGGAATCAGTTATTCTTCTGCTTCTGATGTAAGTGTTATATTGCTTCTAACTCTTTCCAAATTAGCAGACCCAGAGTCACCCTAAAAGCAGATCAATTTTTTTGTTTTTGCCATACAAAATTAAATTGTTTAATCTCCAAATATTGAAAGCTCTTATAAATCAAACCTAAACTTTACCCATCATATAGTCATCAATCCATCACAGGTGAGAATATAAAATCTTAGCTCTGAAAAGAAGAAATGTAACTATGTAATATGCAATATTGTCTATTGTCACTTTTTGTACATTAGTTGATGAGTCATTAATAAATACACAAATCTGCAGAAGGTATATGGCATTGGAGAAAAACAGGAAATATTTGAAAGTAATGAAAGCACAGAGCAATCAGTAGAGATCGTGCCTTAAAGGACAGGTTGAGCTTCTCAAGTGATCTAACGTATATGAATCATTACTATATCTTCAGTTATTTAGGACACAATTTTTATTTTCCACTCAAGGCACCATGAGAAGATTTATAATAGTCTTTTTAGTGGCTACAATAACACTTCCATTTACCTAAATAAGAATATGTCTTGTTTCGTATATGTGTGTACAATCACATTCTGATACTAAAGACCAAGTACATAGTGCAGTAGATTTTGTAACATTAACCAATTTACTTTTATTAATCTACGAAGATATCAGAAAAGGACATTTTAACATTTTTAAATAACTGTGTCATAAGACGTTGCAGCAGAAATAACTGGAAATATAATTATGTCCATTAAAATTACCAGATACATAATTCTACATGTAAAATATCCTAATATAACCACATAAATGTTTCTAATCATAGTTTTCTACCTATGGGACCAAATCTAGCTTTTTTTCACTTTTTTCCTAACTAGAAACTGCATACTTTTTTCCTAACTAGAAACTCAAAAGAAAGCCAGGAGGGAAATGAGCTTCGAAGCCTTTGAAAAAAAAAGTAAAAAAAAAAAAAAAGTACCTAATTTCTTTATGCATATTAATATAAAACAGTTCTGTCTTCTTAATGTCATCTAATACTATACACACAAAGTTAATAGTGTAAGTCAAAAGGTTTTCACCAATTCTATAAACATTTCTTTTGAATTCAGACCCCCTTTCTTCACTCCTCATGCCCTGTTTGTGGTTGGGAGTGGGTGGGGGGTGCAGAATTCTCAGCATTGATCACACATCAGGACAAGGTCTATTTATCTGGAATCTGCCTTTTCCATTAGGAGGAGCTCAGCCCCACAGCTCTTCAGAACTGCATGGCTTAGATTTCATTATTTATGATTCATGCTCCTATTAAAGCAACATTCAAAAAGCAGGATAAATGAAAATGCTTTTGAGTGTCCATTTGTGGTATGAATACTGACAGCGGCTTGTAACATCCATTGCAATGTGTCCTGGTAACTGTTCACACATGGCATACAGGGTTGGAGCAAGATATTGCTCAGTAGCTACCAAAACATGAGCATAATTTCTTTCCCTCTTGCCTTATACACTACACTCCAATAAGGTTATAGCCCGTAGATATTCAGTAGATGACATATTCAATAATTCGTAGGCCCAAACACATACAGCAGTATTTCCATTAAAAGGCATACTTGTATTGTTCTCCCATTAATCAGTAATGCATTACAAACTGGTTTTTATAAATTTTAATGACAACATAGTTTAGTTGGAAAAAGATGACACTTATGAGCAAAGACCTACAGCCAAACCCAAGCTACCAAACATTTATAATTGCAATCCTGTCATTTTTCAGGTTCCCTTGCTAGGATATGGGGATGGAACCTGATTGCAGACTAGTGCTATGGGATTTTGATAAAGAGAAAGCCAGATACATGTTTACAGCAGCCGGTCAAGGGCAGCATACACTTTCCAGTTTATCGCTTTGACATTCCTCCCTCTAAGGCCACAGGGAATAAGGCAATGACATTTGTGAGATACCAAGTTCACTGGAGATTGTCTTTGGGATTGAGTCAGGTCTCAAAGCAGAATTTAAACAAGTGTGTATCCCAGCAGTCCCAATCTGGTTATAGTCTTACCTGAACTTCCTTCAGCCACAGTAGGGATCCACCTATCACCTTTCTATCCCACTCCTGGTGGCTACATTGAAAGCCAGAGTTCACTTCTAATTGGCTTATTCACTGACACACACATACAGAAGGAAAGTCTACTTTTAATGAGGTTCAAGTTTCTTATAGGTTTTTTTACCTTGTTCACTGAGGCAAATATCAGCAATCTAAAAAGGAAAAAAAAAAAAAGTCTGTCGAGTACAAGGTCCTGTCCAATTCCTTCTTGGAAAGCATTTTATTATAGAAAGTCTCTAATTAACCTTCATTTAAACTATTCACTCGATTAAATAGACCTGTGCCCTTCCCTCTGACAAACTCACTAAACTAACATTCAGGGCAAGATAAACTTACAAAGATGCTTGTACACATACCACAAATGGACACTCAAAAGATGCATCTTCCTAGCCCTCTACCCAATTATGGGCCCACCAGTTGGGCTGTACCTTTACCAAGAGTCAATTGTGTTTGTTCCTACACTGTTCATACCAGCTAAAGTCATCAAGGTAATTAAAACATTCAATGAACTATAGTGTAAACCACTGAAATACGAGTTTAAAAACAATGAAAGGTATTTTTCTATGAAAACCAAGTTGAATGTTATGAAAAGGTGTTCTAAAAAGGACCACTATCAAAAATTGCTATTGAATTAGTATGAATGAAATGGGGGAATCATAAAAATCCAGATGGAATCTGGAAATAGGTAGCCTCATAAATATTTTTGAATTCTGACTCTTTCCAAAGAAATGGAACCTGGAAACAGAATATGAGAGATACAGTCTCATGATTGCAGGTTAGTCAAGAAAACAGATATAGAACTTCAGGCAATGGAGCTCCCCTCAAAGAAAGTCCTCAGATTATGCTAACGAAATCAGCAAATGAATATATACCTAAATGTTTTACATTAAAATAAAATATTTAAGTGTGTATGTTTCATTTTTTATGATTCCCTCTCTAAATGACTTTTTCAATTAACCCACCACCCATCGTTCCTAATTGCTTCAGGTAAGAAGTCTGCTTCTGTTTTTCTAAACTAACCACATTTCACTTTCTTCTGTTACTCTGCTTCCCTGAAGGCAAACACCTCAGAATAGTATTTATTAAGAAATCTCCCTATAGCATGATGGAAAATGCTGGCAAGTAAAAAGATAGCAAGTCTTTGCATTTTAACAGTGAGTAGTGATAAGAAATCCTATCAACCTGCATGAATTAAGATTTCATTCTGGCTTCAATTTACTTCTAACCCTGTTATCATCCCATGACATTTTGCACTACATGGAGGGAGAGGATGGCTAAGTCATTGGTGCAGATGTAATTTATGGTAGTTTAAACTGAGTCAAGAAGTTAATAGCTTTGAAATAATGCATGCATCTCACACTGAGTTTAAGCCAGGTTTATTAAAAGATGGGTTACTTATGCCTTTTTGCCCTCCATATATCCTTTAAAAACAAGTTTACCGGGAATTAAGCAAAAGCTCTCATATTGCTCTTAATATTTTCTGAATTGTGAGCTTTTTATAAAATGACTTGTCAGAATGTAAATGGTTAAAAAAGATTCCACAGTTCACCTTCATCACTCTTCAGGTACATTATCAGCAAAAGGCACGTTTCTCTTCACTCTAAAACTATAGAAAATGACACTGTGGTGAAGCCTCTGGGACTCCTTACTAAACATGAATATTCAGCACCAAGAACAGAAGCTTCAGCACATTAAATTAAATGCAACCTTAAGAAGAGCTGATCATTTTTAAGTCATTTGCATCTTTTCCCCCCAGATTTCCCTTCCCAACTGTGGAAGATGAGTAGAAATCTCTACCCAATCAGCATGAATTTTACATACCTGAGTGAAGAGGCAAATGGTTGTCTTCAATGGGGCTCCAGAGGGAGGAGCCTCAGCCAAATAGTCAGTCAAATAGTCAGTATTACATGGGATAAAGTTATCCCTGACAAGCTTCACAGTACAGTTCATGTGCTATAAGACTAAGTATGGGTTAGGAATTCTCAATTAGGACTGTTTATTTTGCAAGTATCAGAAATCCAACTGAAACTGGTTTAAGCAACAGCAAGAATATATTGTTATGCTTAACCTGGAAGTTACAGAGGATGGACGGGTCTCAGGCAGGCACAGATGGTTGAGGGGTTCACACAGTGTTATCATGTCTCTCACTCTTTCCCTTATCTTTGCTGTCCCAGGTAACCCTCACTATGTAAAGGTAGAGATAATGTATGTGGTCCTCAGAGCTACAAATTCAGCAAAAAGAGTGCCTCTGAATGTCTATTTCAGCTTCTTGACTGTGCCATCCCTATCTGGGTTATATGCCCATGTTTTTGGCAGGAAACTCAGGGGCAAATCATTAAGAACATTTTCAGGATTGCAGGGTATGGGGGAAAAAAGACAGTTCCAAAAACAAAACAAAACAAAACATGAAAGAGAGGCAGACCAGACCCATAAATAAATAAATAAATAAATAAAAATAAAAAATAAAAAATAATAGCCAACATCTACAAATATACCTTAAAGGATCCAATAGGAGTTGTAGGCAAAGAAGATATAGGTGGGTTAATGAAAAGGATGCAAGTTTTGGAGCCAGAGTTCTGTCTTTGAAAACTGTTCCTACCACCTACTAGCAATGAGTCCCTAAGCCATTTCTCTAAGCAAGTCTTCTCACCTGCAAAGCAAGTTCTAGTTTCCAGGATTATTGCAAGAATTAGATATTCTCTTTGTAAAGCACATAGCATGGGGCCGGTCACATAGCAGACATTCAGTAAAAGGTATTTTTTATTACGTGGATAAGGAAAAGAAGTCAAGATTAATTATAAATCTCAACCAAAAGGAAATAGAGAGTTGAAAGGATATGATAAAAAAATAAAGTGTAGGGCACCTGGGTGGCTCAGTGGGGTGGGCCTCTGCCTTCGGCTCAGGTTGTGGTCTCAGGGTCCTGGGATCCCCCGCATAGGTCTCTCTGCTCAATGGGGAGCCTGCTTCCCCCTCTCCTTCTGCCTGCCTCTCTGTCTACTTGTGATCTCTCTCTGTAAAATAAGTAAGTAAAATCTTTTAAAAAAATAATTTAAAAAATAAAGTGTATTTTCTCTAACAGGGAGTAAATAAATAACCATATTTGTTTTGAACTATTTCAAATAAAAATGAGCATAAACTTAAAAAATATCAACGATTTAATATAAGTATCAATGTATTGTTATACGGTAAAGTAATATGGTGACTCATTTACAAACTGAGCATGTGCTCAGAGTGTGTAGATGCAATAAATATGCAGCAAATTTTTTAGTCTCACTATTCACATTGATATTTAATACACACTGAATAATTAGCACAACTCAAAATGGGCTAAATGTGTTTCTAAAAACAGAAGAAGGAGAAGGCAGCAGCAAAGGCTTATGGATGAGCGGGGAATGGAAGGCTATTTAGAGTTTGAAATCTCATTTCTGACTCTCACACTAACCTCCTCTGTGACCTTGCCACCAGTCTATTAACTTCTCAATGCTTTCCTCATCTGCAAAAAAGGGAAATGCTGGGCCCTAATCACCTCCAAAATACAGTCTGTGTTTGAGAACATCACATGAAAAAGAAGAAGGTTTATTTCAATCTTTAAATTTTACCTCACATCCCAGGACAATTTTATTAAATGAGCAATTAATTAACACATGCCTGCCTTTCTTATTAGCTGCACATCTATGTTAATTGGGGTTTAATGTATAAGACCAAATCTATTAAGTAGGCATATTTTGTAGTTAATATGGGAATTCAAATCCAGAGGATCACAGAGCAATGGAACCAGAGGTAATCTTAAAATTGAACTGGCCCAACCTCTTCATTTTACAGAAGAGGAGAATCAGAACCAAATCCATATTTTCTAGGCCCAAAATTCTATTCTACCATTCCCCTGAAGTGAGAGATTTTTAAAGGTTTAAAAGCTGTTCTTTAAGGCAGGGTTAGGTCTCTCCATTACAAAGAGAGACAACCATAAATAAGAAAAAAAAAGAAAAAAGAAAAAAAGAAAGATGTATGAGGCAGGACTGAACACAAATGTTCTAGATTGGGTCCTAAAACTGGTTGAAACGATGTCCTTAAGAAGGGAGACTTGGGGAAGCCATTAACCAAAGAGATGAATAGAAGAGCCGAGGGGGGAAAGAGAGCCTCAGAGAATTAGCACTAAATAATCTCCATGTTCACAAAGACAGCACATTACTATCTACAAAGAATCATGTAAATGTAAGTCAGAGAGAGAACTAAATACTAGAATTCAATGAAAATATTCATTTCACTAACCAATGTAAGGTTACTCAGTTAGCAGTTATAAGGAAAATGTTAAATGAAATGTTATCACACCCTACAACTGTTTTGAGTAACTACCAACAAATTCTAAACAAAGAGATTATTGTTAGTAGGCAATATGTGCCAAATGCTTGGAAAAATTAACAAACCAGTTGTGTTTAATTACAAAAATTTTCAAAATATCTTAAATAAACATCCTCTGTAGCCTTATCTTTATGGCCCTGAGAACAATCGCTAAAAAGTGACTGAAGCAGGACTTTTGAAACACTGGAGAGTAAGGAATTCCACAGACCTTCTCAAAAAGCAATGATAAAATAGAATGAAATTGCAAAAAACTAACATTTCAGAATTTTTAAATGGACCAAAGGAACAATTTCATTGTAAACAGACCAAAGGTATAAGAGAAATAGAGAAATGTTTATTCAAGAAGAAAAATCCTAAATTTGGGATAATAATTTTGGGAATCCATGGTATTTTAGTCTGGAGCTGCTTCCAATCCCCTACCAACACCATCAGTTTCCTAGCTCTACTGGGGTGAGGCAAGCTGTGAAAACCAGCAGTTTTATTGCCTGAAACGAATGTCTTAATCTGGAGGAAAGGTCAGAAAAAGCCCATGCTCCTGGGCAACGTTAGAGAGAGTAGCTATATTGATGTTAAGAGAATGGGGAAGGCCTCAGTCACAGCTGGCCTAAGGTGATGATGATTGGATCCATCAACAAACTGGTACACTAGCTAGAAATCTAATAAGGAGATCCAGAGAATGAGACATATTTATGAGGCCTTGATAAGAGATTACATATCCTTTTGGTAGACTGAGAGGCTGCACTAGTACAAGGTGAGACTAGGGAACAATTTGCATAACCCCTAGAGATCATGAAGTCATTCACCTAGGGAAAAAAGAAAGAGGAGGGCGAACAGCAAGTAAAGTCAGGGAAGACTTTTAAACTGATGGAAAATTGAATGTACTCCCCCAAATCACATGTATATCCACTGGCAAAGGGTGGAAGTGTTATTGGCTTATGGTCTTAAAACACTGAAGGAAATCAAAATATGTCACACCAAGATATGCTACTTTAGCACAAGGACTATTTTGAGCTGAAGGCATTTGAGAAGCCGGTATAAGAAAAGTTCCCTGTCTTCTCTCTATTTGCCTAAAAGCAGGACATAAATTTTCAAAGGTGTTCCTCCTCCCCTTTCCACCAGGAAGGACAAAAGCTAATCACCGTTTGACTTGTTTCACTTAGCATAATCTCCTACAGTCCCATCCATGTTGATGCAAAAGTTGAGTATTCATCCTCTCTGATGGCTGAGTAATATGGAGGAGATTATGCTAAGTGAAATGAGTCAAACAGAGAAAGTCAATTATCAGTTTCACTTATTTGTGGAACACAAGGAATAGCATGGAGAATGTTAGGAGAAGGGAAAAATGAAGGGGGAGAAATTGGAGTGGGAGACAATCCATGAGACAACTATGGACTCCAGGAAAAAAACCTGAAGGTTTTAGAAGGGAGGGGGTTGGGGGCGGGAGGTGAGCCTTGTGACGGGTATTAAGGAGGGCACAGATTGCATGGAGCACTGGGTATTATATGCAAATGATGAATCATGGAACACTATATCAAAAACTAATGATGTACTGCATGGTGACTAACAAAACACAACAACAACAACAAAAAAAAATAGTAATCACTGAAGACAACTATAGATCATACCAGCCTGGTAGCCTTTATCTACCAGTAATTTTTCATCTATTTTACCTTCCCATAGTTTGCTGGCCTCAGAAGCCTAAAATGGCTTTCCTTTGTCCTGTCATTTCTTTACAAATTTATTGTTCCTTGTTGAATGTGCTATATAAACCTGAATTCTAAGCCACCTCTTTGACTTACTCTTCCCTGAGTTCCTCATATATATGCAGGTTAATAAACTTCTGTTTCTTTCTGTCTTGCTATTCTGTTTTTTATTACAGAACCCCAGCCAAGAGCCTAAGATGAACAGAGGAAAATTTTTTCTTCCTCCCCTAAAAACACAACCTCTGACCAATTATTGGCAGAACACCAAGTCATGCCGACTCAAGGATAACCTCTAGAGAATCAGATCTTAAAATAAAAACAAGAATTAAGAAAACAAAAACAAAAACAGAAGAGACATCAGTGGCTACACATCAAAGGAGAGGTAGACTTCACAGAACTAGTCTAAGCAACCTATTAGGCAAAGAAACAAAATAGTGGCAGAGGGGGAAAAAAAAGAAACTGAAGAGAATAAATCAGAACCCAGAATTTCTACAACATATCAAAAATGTCCAGTTTTCAACAATAAAAAATGAGGTATAAAAAATAGGAAAGTTTAATTCCTACTGGGGAAAGAAAAAATCAGAAAATTGAAACTGTTTCTGAGGTTCCCAGATAGTGGACTTGGCAGAAAAAGACTACAAAACAACTATCATAAATATGTTCAAAATACTAAAAGAACCATGCTTAAAGAATTAAAGGAAATTATAATGACAATTATAGACTAAATAGGGAATTTCAAATGAAAAATTTAATTGGAAATTCTGGAGTTAAAATGTACAATAACTGACTCAATGACTAAATCTGACTCTGGAAAAGAGAAAAACAGTAGTTTTTATTAATTTTTCTGTATAATTTATTCCATGAGCCAATATTACCAAGGCCAAACAGAGGCACAACCAAAAAAGTTGCAGACCAATATCCGTTATGAACAAAGATGTAAAAATTCCTCCACAAAATACTAGTAAGCCAAATTCGGTAATGATGATGAAGATAATGATCATATACCATGACCAAGTGAGACTCACCCCAGAAATGTAAAGTTGGTTTAACATTTCAAGATCAATTAATGTAACATGTTTATTAAACTAAAGGACCAAAAAATCACATGATCATCTTAATAAACATAGAAAAGGCATTTGACAAAGATTCAACATACTCATTATTTATAGTCTCAAGAAGGGAAACTTCTTCAACTTGATAGAGTATTTAAGAAAATCTATAGCCAACATCAAACTAGACTTTGCTTTCTCCCTAAGTCTGGGAACAAAGCAAGACTCTTGCTGTCTGCTCTGCTGTCATCACTTCTACGCAGCATTATACTGGAGGTTCTGGCCAGTGCAATAAAGCAAATAATAATTATTATTATTATATTCATAATAATAGAAAAAGAAAAAGAAGAAATAAAGCTGTAAAGCTTTTTCACCTACAGATAATAAAATTTTGTAGAAAATCCTAAGGAATCTACAAAAATACTGCTAGAACAAATAAAATCAGCAAGTTCACAGAATACGAGAATAATATTTAATAATTCATTGTATTTTACACACTAATAATGAGCAATCAGAAAAGTAAATAAGAAAGAAATTTCATCCATAATAGCATCAAAAAAGAATAAAATACTTGGAAATAAACTTAACAAAAGAAGTGCAAGTCTAATTTACTGAAAGCTACAAAACATAGCTAAGAAAAATTATCTAAATAAACAGAGGGGGCACCTGGGTGGCTCAGTCGGTTGTGTCTGCCTTCAGGTCAGGTCATGATCCCAGGGTCCTTGGATGGAGTTCCATATCAGGCTCCCTGCTCAGCAGGGCATCTGCCCCTCCCTCTCCATCTGTTTCTCCCTACCACCCTGCTCATGCTCACTTGCTCTCTCTCTCTCAAATAAATGAATAAAAATCTTTAAAAAAAATAAAGTTTATACATAAACGGAAGGACAATCTATATTAATGGATTAAAAGGTTCAATAGTGTTAAGATCGTAATTTTTCCCAAACTTACTTTTAGGGTTTAGTTTTTAAAGATTATTTATTTTAGAGAGAAAGGGAGAATGGGGGGTGTGGGAACGGCAGAGGGAGAGGAAGAGAGAATCTTTAAGCAGGGAGCCTCTTGCCAGTGTCCACCTGAGGACCCCAAGATCATGACCTGAGCCAAAATCAGAGTAGGATGCTCAACCAACTGAGTCACCCTTATCTTTAGGTGGCCCCCTTATCTTTAGGTTCAATATAATCTCTATCATTTCAGTAGGATTATTTGCAGAATTTAACAGGTTAACCCTAAAAATTTATATGGATAAACAAAGGATCCAGAATAACCAAGACAATTTGAAAAAAAGAAAGAAAGAAAGAAAGTGGGAGAACTTATTGTAATTTTGAAGCATACAATAAAACTACAGCTATATGATACAGGCATAAGTGGAGACATACAGATCAGTGGAACAGAACTGAGAGTCCAGAGACAAATCCTTACCTTATGGTTTTCAATAAAGGTGTAAAGAATGGGAAGCGATACTAGTGGGACAATTTGATACCAATAAGTAAAATGATGAATTGAGATCCTTTCTCTACACCACACACAAAGATTAATTCAAAGTGGATTAGAGGGGCTCTTGGGTGGCCCAGTCATTAAGCGTCTGCCTTCGGCTCAGGTCATCATCCCAGGGCTGGGATGGAGCTCCACTTCAGGCTCTCTGCTCAGCAGGAAGCCTGCTTCTCCTCTCCCACTCCCTCTGCTTGTGTTCCCTCTCTCACTGTCTCTCTCTCTATCAAATAAATAAATAAAATCTTTTTAAAAATATTGAAAAAAACGAAGTGGATTAGAGATGTAAACGTAAGACTTAATCATGATCTAAGGGTCATGAGACTGAGACTCCACATGCGGCTCCACACTGAGCATAGAGCCTGCTGGGATTCTCTCTCTCCCTGTCCCTCTGCCCCTCCTTGTGCACATGCACTCTCCCTCTCTCTCTCAAAAATTGATTAATAAATGTAAGACCTAAAATTATAAAACTTGAATTAAAAAAGCATAGAGAAGGTCATTGTGACATCAGTTTCAGGCAAGTGTTCTTAAATACAAACCAAAGCATGTTTGGGTTAATTTAGTTTCATCAAAATGTAAAACTTCTATGCCTCAAAAGACTCCATTAAGAAAAAAAAAAAATTTTAAGGCACCAATTGGGAAAAAATATTCATGTATCTGATGAACCTCTTGTATCTAAAAGAGAAAAAAAAATTTACAATTCAAAATTGCAAATGCAAACAACCAATTTAAAAATGAGCAAAAGATCTGAATAGATATTTCACTAGACATACAAATAGCTAATAATCACATGAAAATGTGTTCAATGTCATTAGTCATTAGGGAAATGCGAATTAAAAACATAATAGAGATACCACTCTAGACCCACTAAAATGAGTATATTCCAAAGCAGACAATCACAAGCGTTGGCAAATAAGTGGAGAAACTGAAATTTTCATGCATTTCTGGTGAGAATATAAAATGGTACAGACACTTTGTAAAACAATTTGGCAGTTTCATAAAATGTTAAATAGTAAACTTACTATATGACCCAATAAGTTTATTCCTATCTAAGAGAAAAAAACATCTGCATAGAGACATGCACAAATGTTCATGGTAGTATTATAGTCAAAAATAGAAAAAATGCATACCAACTAGAGAATGGTTGAAGAAAGTGTACTATATCCACTCAATGGAGTTCTATTCTATAATAAAAAGAAATGAACTACTGGTCCATGCTACATCATGCTCAAAAACATTATACAAAAGATGCAAAAGATCATGTACTGTAAAAGCGATTTTATATGAAATGTCCAGAACAGGAAAATTGTAGAAATAGCAGAGCAAGTATTCCCTGATGCTGGAAGTCGGAGCAGAAATTGACTGTCAACAGGTACAAGGGATCTTTTTGAGTTGATAGAGATGTTCTAAAATAGGATTATAGTGATGATGGCACAACTCTATAATTTGACTAAAATCATTAAATTTTATATTTAAACAGTGAATATTATGATGTGTAAATTTTACTTTAATAAAGATACTAAAGTAAATAAGTGAATAGATAAGATGATACATGATAGATGATAGATAGATAATAGATAAAAGTTAAATGACTGGAAATATAATTCATGCCAGTTGCAAATAAAATGAATTGAAATTACATACACAAATGTAAAACAACTTCTACCATTTCTCGATAGCCCTTACAGTAGGGAACGGTTCAATCAGTCCTCTGTTAATTTCAAATCAAGATTTGGGAGGAAATTTGGGAACCGAACTGAATAAAGGAGACAAGTGAGCAAGAGGTTTTAAAGAACTAAAAACTAAGTCACAACATATAACACAAGATCAAGATCAAATGCAGGTCACTGAACTCTAAATCTCATGTCACTCCACATAGGTAATATGCAAAGGATATGATAAATGGATGGAACCATGAATGTGGATATCTCTGAGTCCTAATATTAACATCAGAAAGAGTCTGAGCGAATGACTGAAACTCTCATAAGAAATGTCAGAAAATGTAAATATTCACACTTTGCATCTTTCTCTTTGTCCTAGTCAAAAAATTGATTGACTCAGGTTTTTTAAAATCATCGTTTTCCCAGATAAAGTACTACGGAAATCCTTTTCCTACGTTTGCAATAACTTCTTACCTCAGAATGACAAATTAAGAGTTTTTCTTTTTTCTAAGGACTGAATAAAACTGAAGAAAGCATTTCTCTCCTATACCTTACATACATTCATAGAAAATAAGGAAGTTCCTATTTGTTGATTATTTATTGATACTAGAGTGACAAGCACAAAACTTAAACTATAATTATATTTAAGGCACTGGGGAGTCTAGATAGTTTGGATGCTGAAATTTAATTGTCAGTGTGGTAGATAAGAGTGTCAACGAGACCAAAAAGTCTCTGAAAAGTGAGCATCAGAGGCCAGTGGAAACTGCTTCCTTATTAGTAACTCCAGTTGCACATGGGATGTGGGTTGTTATGGAAATTAGAGTAAGGATGACAATAATTTGGAGACTGGGAAATATTGCCATAATGGGCAAGAGCTCATCTACACACTCTGTATAAAACCTTCCTTCTTTGAGTTGTGCCTAAAACCAGCCTGATCTTCTGTTTTATAAAGTTCAAAATAAGTCTCACATGATTCTGAAAGCCAGTCTGAGCTCTGTTTTTGTCTTTGTTTATCAAGGACTCTTATGGAGCTTCAGTTACAGGGGAGGGGTAGTATCATGATATATAGCAACAAATGGACCTTATTTAACGGGTCTTAGAGATCACAAGATCTTTAACACTAGAGTTTGATTCCTGATTCCTTTGTAAAGAAAAGATGGCATCATCCTGTTTTTCAGAATTAAACTAAAAAACAGTAAGAAATTTTAAAAGAGAAATTCTCAGTCACGTTCAATTTAAGATGGGAACAGGGCTGTCAGCACAGACTAAACTTTTAAAATAGCTCTGCATAAGGAATAAAAGCAGCTTTCCTGGTGTGCAATTCTACATCTTGAAGGTACAGAGCTCAAAACTGCATCAGCAATGTTATAAGCAGCCAGGAGTAGGGAGTCAGTGTCCGTAGGGTGTCTCTAATAAAGACCTCATATTTCTCAATGAGAGTATCTCCCCTTTTCACAAAAAAAAGGCAAACCTCTTTGTTCACTCGTCTAGATAATATCAAGTTCATATTTTCATGAGCATTCAGAAATAATTGAATTATTTTCTCACTATAGTAGATTACAGGCTGGTATTTTCATTTATTTAATTTTTAGTTGTTGACATTGATATTACCACTGCTTTTCAGAGTCATTTTTTTCTCAAGTCATGAAGCCAGCCATCATTAAGAAGACAATAAGGTTTCTGCATTTATTTCGATCTTTTTCAACAGCACATTGAAGTGTTTTAAGGTCAACAGACTTAACTACAATTCTAGACTTTGTCACTAAACAGTTATGAACACTGGGGATACTTCCTTAGTCTCTTGATCCTCTGGAGGATAGTGATGATAATGCCTATCTAGAGGTCTAGAGAGATGATTTTTTAAAATAGCATTTATAAACTGTTTATGATAGAGCCTGACTGAGAGGGTACATTCAATAAGACAAATAGAGGGATATTTTCAAAATCAAAGCTGAATTTTGATCTTTTTTTTTTAAGATTTTATTTATTTGACAGACAGATCACAAGTAGACAGAGAGGCAGGCAGAGAGAGAAGGAAGGAAGCAGGCTCCCTGCTGAGCAGAGAGCCCAATGCGGGGCTAGATCCCAGGATGCTGGGATCATGACCTGTGCCGAAGGCAGCGGCCCCAACCCACTGAGCCACCCAGGTGCCCCTGAATTTTGATCTTAAGAATTACCTGGCTCCTACAATTCTAAATTCATGTGTTCTGGAAAAATTAAAATTATAGAAAAATTGCATTAAATTAAGAATTTTCCAGTTCTTAATATCTCTTCCACAGATAGGGGTGAGCTCACTATCATCAAGGAGACAACCCAATCTACCACCTGTTTCTGCAAATAAAATCTTATTAGAACACAACATAGTCAGTCATTTTCATACTATGACTGCTTTTGCACTGCAAAGGCAGAGTTAAGTAAGTGTGACAGAAATTTATGGGTTGTAAAGCCAAAAATCTTTACTATCTAGGCCTTTACAGAAAAAAGTTTATCTACTTCTCTTGAGACTAGAGAGCACTATACAAGCACATACAGAAAAATCAGTATCAAAACCCATTTAGGGGCGCCTGGGTGGCTCAGTGGGTTAAGCCTCTGCCTTCAGCTCAGGTCATGATCTCACGGTCCTGGGATCGAGCCCCGCATCGGGCTCTCTGCTCAGCAGGGAGCCTGCTTCCTCCTCTCTCTCTCTGCCTGCCTCTCTGCCTACTTGTGATCTCTGTCTGTCAAATACATAAATAAAATCTTATTTAAAACCCATTTAGTCTTGCAGGTAATGTCAAGCATAAGCACTCAAATTTAACAAGGAAGAGAAATTATGAGTAGGAAAAAAAAAAACAAGTCAATCAATAAACTGTGGTTACTAACTTTTCAGTCTCTGACAAAAATTCCAAAAGACTATGTCATGGATATGGTCCAGTGGAATTTCTTATAAAGTCTACATTTTGGGTTTTCTTAATTATTATTATTTAAAATCAATTAATTAACATGTTAATTAACATAACATATTATTAGTTTCAGAGGTAGAGGTCACTGATTTATCAGTTGCATATGAGACCCAGTGCTCATTACATCAAGTGCTCATTACATCATGTGCCCTCTTTAATACCCTTCACCCAGTTATCCCATACCCCCTACCTCCCCTCCAGCAGGCCTCAGTTTCTTTCCTATAGTTAAGAGTCTCTTATCTACCTCTCTCTAATTTCATCTTATTTTATTTTTCCCTCCCTTCACTTACATTCATCTTTGGTATCATACGGCATTTGTCTTTCTCTAACTGACTTATTTCACTCACCCTTATACCCTCTAGTTCCAACCAGGTGGATGTAAATGGGAAAATTTCATCCTTTTTGGTGACTAACATTCCACCATATAGATAGATATAGATAAATATAGATATGGATGATATTGATATAGATATAGATATAGATAGATATAGATATGCACCACATCTTCTTTATCCATTCATCTGTCAATGGACATAGTTTTCCATAGTTTGGCTATTGTGGACATTGCTGCTATAAACATTAGGGTGCAGGTGCCCTTCAAATCGCTATACTTGTATCCTTTGGATAATACCTAGTAGTGCAATTTCTGGGTTGTAGGGTAGCTCTATTTTTAAGGGGTTTTTTTGTTTTTTTGTTTTTTAAAGAGAATGAAAGAGAGCGAGCAGGAGAGGAGAGAGGTCAGTGGGAGAAGCAGACTCCCTGCCGAGCAGGGAGCCCAATGTGGTACTTGATCCTGGGACTCCAGGATCATGAACCAAGCCAAAGGCAGTCGCTTAACCAACTGAGCCACCCAGGCACCCTACTTTTAAGTTTTTGAGGAACCTCCATACTGTTTTCTAAAGTGGCTGTACCTGCTTGCATTCCCACCAACAGTGTAAGAGGGTTCCCCTTTCTCTGAATCCTTGCCAACATCTGTGGTTTCCTAACTTGTTAATTTTAGCCATTCCAACTGGTGTAAGGTGGTATCTCTTTGTGGTTTTGATTTGTATTTCCCTGATGCTGAGTGATGTTGAGAATTTTTTCATGTGTCAGTTGGCCATTCATAGGTCTTCTTTGCAGAAATTTCTGTTCATGTCTTCTGCCCATTCCTTGACTGGATTTTTTGGTTTTTGGGTATTGAGTTCAATAAGTTCTTTGTGGATTTTGGATACTAGTTCTTTATCTGATAAAACATTTGCAAATATCTTCTCCCATTCTGTAGGTTGTTTTTTAGTTTTGTCAGCTGTTTCCTTTGCTGTATAAAATCTTTTTATCTTGATGAAGTCTAAATAGTTCATTTTTGCTTTTGTTTCCCTTGCCTTTGAAGATGTGTCTAGCAAGAAGTTGCTGGGGCTGAGGTCAAAGAGGTTGCAGCCTGTGTTCTCTTCTAGGATTTTGATGGATTCCTATCTCACATTGAAGTCTTTTATCCATTTTGAGTCTATTTTTGTGTATGGTGTAAGAAAGTGGTCCAGTTTCATTTTTCTGCATGTGGCTGCCTGATTTTCCCAATACCATTTGTTGAAGAGACTTTTTTCCATTGGACATTCTTTCCTACTTTGTCAGGGATTAGTTAACCATAGAGTTGAAGGTCAATTTCTAGGTTCTCTATTCTGTTCCATTGATCTGTGTGTCTGTTTTTGTTCCAGTCCCTTACTGTCTTGATGATCACAGTTTGAAGTCAGCCATTGGGATGCCCCCATCTTTGATTTTCTTTTTGCAACATTCCCCTGACTATTCAGGGGCTTTTCTGGTTCTATACAAATTTTAGGATTGTTTGTTTCAGCTTTGTAAAAAAATGTTGATGGTATTTTGATAGGGATTGAATTGAATGTGTAGATTGCTCTGGGTATCATACATATTTTAACAATATTTGTTCTTCCAATCCATGAGCATGGAATTTTTTTCTATTTCTTTGTGTCTTCCTCCATTTCTTTCAGAATACAGATCCTTTACTTCTTTGGTTAGATTTATTCCTACATACCTTATGGATTTTGGTGCACTTATAAATGGGATCAATTCCTTGATTTCCCTTTCTTTTGACTCATTGTTAGTGTATAGAAATGCAACTGACTTCTGTGCATTGATATTATATCCTGTCACTTTGTTGAATTCTTATTATGAGTTCTAGCAATTTCGGGGTAGAATCTTTTGAGTTTTCAACATGGAGTGTCATGTTATCTGTCAAGAGTGAGAATTTGACTTCTCCTTTGCTGATTAGGGTATCTTTTATTTCTTTTTGTTTTCTGATTGCTGAGGCTAGGACTTGTAGTACTATGTTGAAGAACAGTGATGAGAGTGGATATCCCTGTTGTGTTCTGGACTTTAGGGGAAAAGTTCTCAGCTTTTCCCCATTGAGGATGATATTCACTGTGGGTTTTTCATATATGGCTTTTATGATATTGAGACATGTTCCCTCTATCCCCACACTGTAGAGAGTTTTAAGCAAGGATGCTGTATTTTGTCAAATGCCTTTCCTGCATTATTGAAAGGATCATATGGTTCTTGTTGTTTCTTTTGTTAATGTGGTGTATCACATTGACTGATTTGCAATTGCTGAACCACCCTGGCAGCCCAGGAATAAATTCCACTTGATCATCCTTTTAATGTACTGTTGGATTTGATTAGCTAGTATCTTGGTGAGAATTTTTCCATTCATGTCCATCAGGAATACTTCTTGTCCTTCTTCTTTTTAGTGGAGTGGTTGTCTGGTTTTGAAACAAAGTTATGCTGGCCTCACAGAATGAGTTTGGAAGTTCTCCTTCCATTTTTATTTTGTGGAACCACTTCAGAGGAATAGGTATTAATTCTTTAAATGTTTGGTAGAATTCCCCCGGGAAGCCATCCAATCCTGGACTATTGTTTGTTTGGAGATTTTTGATTACTACTTCAATTTCTTTGCTGGTTATTGGTCTGTTCAAATTTTCCATTTCTTCCTGTTTTGGTTTGGCCATTTACATATTTTTAGGAATGCATCCATTTCTTCCAGATTGCCTAATTTGTTGGCATATAGTTTCTCATAATATGTTCTTGTAATTATTTGTATTTCTTTGTTGCTTATTGTGATCTCTCCTCTTTCATTTATGACTTTATTTATTTGTGTCTTTTCTCTTTTCTTTCTGAGAAGTCTGGCTAGGGGTTTATAGATCTTATATTTCTTTTAAAAAAAAAACCACCTCCTAGTTTTGTTGATCTGTTCTACTGAGGGGTTTTTTTGCTTCTAAAAAAGTCCACATTTTGATATGGGGTGGGGGGCTGAAACTAAAATAAAGCTTCTTAACATATTTGCCAACTGAAATTGTTAACACACAGTAATTTGCCAAAAACAAGTCTGTTCCTAAATAGAGTTGTTACTTAAAGGACAACTAGGTACCAAAATATCAGAAATGTTATGTCACAGGCATTAAGACTCCTGTGTGGTTTTAAAATTTAAACAGGACTGTTCAAGTGACAGAAACTCATGGAAGATGACAGTCTACCAGCCTTTCTCAACCAGGATTCAGTCCATAAGAGCATTAAGCCCTAATGACCCAAGACATACATCACATATCATGAATTAATTCACCTCCTGTGCATCTAGAAGGTACTAACATACTATCCTTAGGAAAGCTTAAGAATGAGTAGATCAATCATTTTCTATATACCTTAATTTTCTCAAAGAACCCTAGTAGACAAAAGCTGTTAGATAAAGGACTGAGCAACTATGACTTAGTCACATTTTGTCGACAAGATCTATAAAAGCCCAACTCTCTGTCCTGAGCTTTGAACATCAAGAAATATCTATAGGGTGTGGGGGCGCCTGGGTGGCTCAGTGGGTTGAGCCTCTGCCTTTGGCTCGGGTCACGATCCCCGGGGTCCTGGGATCGAGCCCCGCATTGGGCTCTCTGCTCCGCGGGGAGCCTGCTTCCTCCTCTCTCTCTATGCCTGCCTCTCTGCCTACTTGTGGTCTCTGTCTGTCAAATAAAAAATAAAATCTTAAAAAAAAAAAAAAAAAGAAATATCTATAGGGTGTGAATTAGAGACAAACAAACTAGGTTAAGAAATTATGAAGAAACCATAGGATTATCATAGCTCTGGTGTCAGACACCTACTAATTGTGAGGTTTGAGGAAACAAAATGCAATAATGCTTAGCAGTTAGCTCAGTAAAGGATAATGGCTATTAATTTTTAATGATTATAACTATTAAATCCAATTCTCAAAATTTTCTAGCAGAAAAAAACACCTTATTTTAAACTCACCGTATCATTATGGCCAACCAGTGACCAGAATGAGCAGAGACTGAGTGAGCAGAATGTCCAGAAGATGGAAATTGGCTTGAAAATGGAGAAAGGGCTTGGAAATATCTTTTAGATTTTCAAGTAAGTTACAGTTAACTAATTCAATGATTTAAACAATGATTTAAACAACTATTCTTACATCCTCTATTGAAAAATAATGCAATTGCATGATGCCTGGATTTTTTTCAGGTTTTTATTAAATTCCAGTCAGTTAACACACGGTGTAATATTAGTTTTACATGTAGAATTTAGTGATTAATCACTTACATAAAACACCCAGTGCTCATCACAAGTCCCTCCTTAATACCCATCACCCATTTAACCCATCCTCCCACCCATCTCCCCTCCATTTTCTTCATCATAGTTAGGAGTCTGTTTCCTGGTTTGCCTCTCATCTTTCTCCTATGTTCATCTGTTTTGTTTCTTAAATTCCACATATGAGTAAAATCATATGGTATTTGTCTCCCTGACTGACTTATATCACTTAGCAAAATTCTCTCTAACTCCATCCACGTCATTGCAAATGGCAAGATTTCATTCTTTTTCATAATGTCTGGATTTTTAAAATAATGATTCAAATATTAACAAATACCACAGCTTACAAACTTCATTCAGAAAGTTAGAAGAGCTTTCATTCTTCAAGAAAATGTCAATAGTAATTAGGGAAATGTAAATAGAATAACAAGAAGATAACACTTTTCACATATTAACTGGTAAAATATAGATAGATAGATGATAGATAATAAAAACCCATTTTTTCCAGTGGCATGAAGAGAAATACTCTCACACTGATAGATGCATAAATTGGTAAAACCCTTTTAGAGTGTGATTTGGCATCTATTTTATGTGCATCTTTTCACTCAGTGATTCTACTTCTATGAATCCATGCTACAAAACCCTGACATGTTCAAAACAACATGTTCAAAGATATTATTGCCTTCTTTTTGGCAATTAAACACAAATAAAATTTTTATCAACACACACTAATTATGGTTATAATATACTACAGATGAAATACAAACATTTTAAATCATTAAATTATTTCTATATGCTGATTTCTAAAGTGGTTCCAGGTATACAATTGAAAAGGGGTGGGGGGGAGAGATTCCAGAAAATGATTTTGTTTGTTCTATGATTTTGTTTATGTAAATATTTTTCATAATGATAGAGCGCATTTGTACATACACATACACACATAATTCCAAATGCAAAGAGAAATATAAAGAAAGATATATATATCAAAGAAATGAGAGGGTTTCTCCCTGGGAAAAGAGAAAAAATTCAGAGAAAATGAACAAGAAAGGAATTACAGTTTTACACCCTACTTAATAATTATTTTAAATAATTTTTCCCTAAGTCATCCAGTAGTTTATATTTTTATCCATACATTCAAACATTCATTTAAGACTTCAGCAACATGAGTTCTTCCCGAGTCCATCCTTATAGACCCCTTTCCCCTACGTCTGTCTTGTTACAACAGTTTTAGGAGCCCTGAAGTATTCAGTACTTAGGAGAGAAGTTACTTGGAAAAGTGTTCCAGAAAGGAAGCCATTGGAGTCTAAGTATCTGCTTCTTCTTCTTTTTTTTTTTTTTTTTTTTTTTTTCTAATTCTAGATAGTTAGGGGCATCTGGATGGTTCATCAGTTAAACATCTGCCTTCAGCTCAGGTCATGATCTCAGGATCCTGGGATCAAGCCCCACATAAGGTAGCCCACTCAATGGTGAGTCTGCTTCTCCCTCTGCCTCTCCCCACCCCATACTTGCACTCATTCTCTCTCTCTCTCAAATAAATAAAATCTTTAAAAATAAATAAATAAATAAATTTTAGCTACTTAACACACAATGCAATATCAAATTCAGTGGCTTATCACTTATATACAACACCTAGTGTTCATCATAATGAGTGTGCCTTCCTTAATACCCATCACCTAACTAGCCCTTAAATTATGTAAAAATCTCCATCACACATACATTACTTTTGTGATTAAGGGTATTTTGAATCATTACCAGTAGACTTGATATCTTTCTTACTTTGTCCAGATACAGCCCTGGAAGTTTGATCTAATAAAGACTGCTTCCATCAATATAAATTAATCACATAGAAAAATTACTGCCAACTTTTAAAAATAAAGGAAAGAGAGAAGGAACAAGATGGAGGAGGAGTAGGAGACCTAAATTTCATCAGGTCCCAGGAATTCAGCTCGATATTTATCAAACCACCTGAACAATTACAAACTCAACAGGACATCAAGGAGAAGAATAGCAACAATTCTAGGAACAGAAAGGCAATCACTTTCTGGAAGGTAGGACTTACAGAGAAGTGAATCCAAGGGATATACAGAAAGATAGACCATGTGGGAGAGCCAGCTCCCAGCAAGTGAGAGAGCACTGGAGCACAAAATCAGAACTTTTAGAAGTCTGCTCCACTGAGGGAGATTGCTCCAGAGGCTAAGTTGGGGGGATCCCTTGCTGGGACAGTGTGGTCTCAGGACCCTTGTGGTGACAGAAAGACCCGGGGGTGCCTGAGTATGGCAGACCTCCCAGATATCTGAGCAGGGAGGCTGGTTGCCAAGGAGGGAGCTCTCAGCTCAGGTTACCTTAAACCATGATCTGAGGCACAGTCAGGGCACTACTCTTTGAGCAGGGACCCCACGAGTAGCAGATATGGGGAGACTCACCTTCTTACATAGGGTGGGGAATGGTACAGGAGTGCACTGCAGGAATCTCCTGGATTTAGAGACTCCAGATGGAGCCATGCGCCAGAGATAGAAATGCTCGGTCACAGGCCAGGTGAGCATGGAGTGCAGCCAGAGACCAGGGAGATGGGGGTGATTGATTTCTTTTCTCTGAGGGTGCACAGAGGAGTGGAGACCCTGAGCTCTTGGCTCCTCTGGCCGGAGATTGGGAGGCCACCATTTTCATTCTCTTCCTCCAAAGCTGTACAGAAAGCTTTTGGGGAACAAAAGCTACTGAAAACAAACCTACGCAGATTCTTAGCCTGGCCCCTGGCAAGGGCGGTGCAATTTGACCTCAGGCAAAGACATTTGAGAATCACTGGAACAGGCCCCTCCCCCAGAAGATCAGCAAGAACATCCAGCCAAGACCAAGTTTACCAATCAATGAGAACTGCTGAACACCAGTACTAGGGGCATAGAACACATAGAATTCATGGCTTTTATTTCCCATGATTCTTTAGTCTTTCAAAGTTAATTTTTTAAATTTTTGTTATTATTTATTTTTCTATTTTTCTTTCCTATTTTAACTATTTTATCTCATCAATAACTTTTTTAAAATCTTTTTTAATTTTCATTTTTACACTTATATTCTATCCCTTCACTGTATTTAACCTTATTTTTTGTATACATATAATTTTTTCTTTCTTTAAAATTTGGGATACAGTTTCTTCTAACAGAACAAAATAGACTTTAAATCTAGTGTATGGCTTTGTTCTAGTCTCTAGCCTGATCTCATTCTCTTTTTTTTTTTTTTTACACCAACTTCTTATCAATTCCTTTTTTAAAATCTTTTTTTAATTTTTTAAATTTTCATCTTTACAGTCATAGTGCAACCCTTCATTTTGTGTGTGTGTGTGTATGTGTGTGTATGGTAAACATGATGAAGGGATATATAGATATATAGATATATAGATATAGGTATAGATATAGATATGATTTCCTTCTTTCCTTAAAATATTGGGAGGAAGTTTCTTCTAACAGAACAAAATATACCCAGAATCAAGTGTGTGACTCTGTTCTATTCACCAGCCTAATCATATATTTTTTTTTCCTTTCTTTGCCCCTGGTTTTGGGTCTCTTCTAATTTGATTAGTGTGTATTTTTCTGGGGTCATTGTTATCCTTTTAGCATTCTGTTCTCTCATTCATCTATTCTTCCCTGGACAAAATGATAAGTTGGAAAAACTCACCCCCCAAAAAAGAACAAGAGGCAGTACCGACTGCTAGGGACCTAATCAATATGGACATTAGTAAGATGTCAGAACTAGAGTTCAGAATGATGATTGTAAAGATGCTAACTGGGCTTGAGAAAAACATATAAGATAGTAGAGAATCACTTTCTGGAGAAATAAAAGAACTAAAACCTAATCAAGTTGAAAAAAAAAAAAGTTACTAATGAGGTGCAATAAAAAATTGAGGCTCTTATTGTCCATCATAGCCAAAGTATGGAAAGAGACTAGATGCCCATCAACAAATGAATGGATAAATATGTGAGATACAGGGGCACCTGGGTGGCTCAGTAAGTTAAAGCTTCTGCCTTCAGCTCAGGTCATGACCCCAGGGTCATGGGATCGAGTCCTGCACCAGGCTCTCTACTCAGCAGGGAGCCTGCTTCCTCCTCTTTCTCTCTGCCTGCCTTTCTGTCTACTTGTGATCTCTGTCTGTCAAATTAAAAAAAAAAAAAAGATGTGAGATAGATATAGATATATAGATATAGATAGATATATGAATACTATGCAGCCATCAAAAAGACAAAATCTTGGCATTTGCAACAACGGGGATGGAACTAGAGGGTATTAACCTAAGTGAAATAAGTCAGAGAAAGACAATTATCATATGATCTCTCTGATATGAGGAATTTGAGAAACAAGACAGAGGATCATAGGGGAAGGGAGGGAAAAATGAAACAAGATGAAACCAGAGAGGGAGACAAACCATAAGAGACTCTTAATCTCAGGAAACAAAATGAGGGTTGCAGGAGAGGAGGGAGGTGGGAGGGATGGGGTGGCTGGGTGATGGACATTGGGGAGGGTATGTGCTATGGTGAGTGCTGTGAATTGTATAAGACTGATGAATCACAGACCTGTACCCCTGAAACAAATAATACATTATATGTTAATTTAAAAAGATAGATAGATGATAGATAGATAGAGGAAAGAACAATAAATTTGTTAGAAGAAATATAAGAATCAAGCAATGAATAGCCTCAATTTAAGTTCAACAAACATTCATTTAGTACTAGCAATGCGGCAATCACTGTGAGTTGCTTAACATTAAGAGATTCTTAAAACAGATATAAGCCCTGGCCTCAAGGAGTTCTCAGTTTAATAGAAGCTGACATAATAGAAGCTTCAATATCCTGAGATAAATACAGTAACTGAAGCATCAAGAGGCTATAAGAACAGTGAAGAGAAGCTCTGGAAGGGAAGTCTGGATGATGTTTCTCCTAGAATCCAAGTTATTAATCTCTAGGAATAGAGAATTATCCATTTGACTACAAATAAGCCCAGTTTTTAAAAAATACTGAAGATCCCATGGAGGCCTTAATAACCCCTTAATATATTATTTTACTTAAGAACCAGAAAATTCAATATCCATGTCAACACCATGTTATATTTTAGCTTACTATGAAGAAATTAAAAGATTCAGGTTTACATCATTTATTTATTTCTTGCTGAATAGTTCTCATCAATAAAAGCCAAGGGCTATTATTGAGTCATTTATACTTTACGAAGCACCTACATGTACATCATTTTATTTCATCATTACAATTTGTTGTTAGATGGAAGGAATTTCTCCATTTCACAAATTAGAAAATGGAGGTTTAGGGACGCCTGGGTGGCTCAGTTGGTTGAGTGGCTGCCTTCGGCTCGGGTCATGATCCCAGAGTCCTGGGATCGAGTCCCGCATCGGGCTCCTTGCTCCGCGGGGAGCCTGCTTCTCCCTCTGCCACTGTGTCTGCCTGTGCTCGCTCTTTCTCTCTCTCTCTGACAAATAAATAAATAAAATCTTAAAAAAAAAAAAAAAGAAAATGGAGGTTTAGAGAGGTTATAATACGCTGCCCCTAGCCAGAAGACATTGCAAAAAATGGGGCATTTTTCTTCATCCAGAGGAAGATGTTGGATATGCAATACAAAATTTAATAATTAAAGAAAATATAACAAAGTGTTCTTGTTTTCTCCATAATTAACAGCAGGACCTTTTTATACCATGCTGATATGATTACAGTAATTATCATGGTAACAAGAATAGAAATACTGTAAGAAAAGAGGAAAATATCAGCCTAAATTTTCCTTAGAACTCCTAGCAACTTAGAACTATGAGCATTTGATAAATGCTCAAAATGGCACCTTATTCTTTTCAGATCTGTTTCCTTCATGCCAATTGTTCTCTCCATATAAAAAGCTTTTAGTAATTTAATTTTCCATTTCCACAACTTAGTTCAAGAAGATACTACATCAACCACGAGCCTTTCAGTATATTCAACACAAAAGAGTTTATTCTAAAAAGAAAAACATTGGAATCACATAACATAAATTCCAAGAATATGTTTGCTTCAGGTATGTCTTGATCCAGGGGTTCAAATAATGACATAAGGATCCAGACCCTCTTCTTCTACTGGTTCAGCTCCCCTAAATGTTGGCTTCAATCTGAGGGAGCAAAATAATGACCAGTAGTTCCAGACTATAAGCTTCCAGGTTCAAGTACAGTAGGAAAAATGCATTTACCTTTTCCTTAGCAGCTCTTATTTGTTTTGTTTTGCCTCACTTGTTCTTACTGAGTGACATACTTATTCCTGAACTTTGGCCAGAGAAAAGTGATACTTTGAATGGTTAGGTATAAATCTCAAGCCAATCCCTTCAGCTAGATGTGAATCAATGCCATGCAAAGCATACAAAATGAGCAGGAAAACAAAATGTATCCCCACAGGAAAATCAGTATACAGTTGCCAGAAGAAACTTAACAGATTCTGAATGACAGAAACAATAGTCACTGATGACAGTTACAAATAGGTCTTATAATAAACCTTAAGTTCAATTATATTAACTGAAGACTGAGAGTTGGTTTTATAGCATAAAGCTACCTAAGAACAAGGAAAACTGCTATGTAGATCAACTTCCCTGGAAAACAGACACTGAAATGAAGATTGCGTGCATGAGGTTCATTGGGATATGCATTCATCAATATCCATAAGTGGATAAAGGAAGCAATATTGAGCAGTGGAGAAAGTTAAACTCTGAAAAAGTTGACCTCAACCGAACCCAGAGGAAACTCTGCAACTAGTACGGTCTTCAGAGTTATCCTGAATTGAGACTGGGGGATCATGCTTTTTCCCCATTGTCCAGTAATTGTATGTAAATTGCTCCTGGGGAGGGAACATAACCTTGGGCAAAATGGCCTTCCACTGAGGGCAGTTTCTGGGAGAGCCTCAGCTGTACACTTTCCATAGATTACCCTACCAAAAGCTGGGGATGAGGGCCCCAATACTGATGTACATGATCTAGACAGCACACCAGAACATTTGTGGGTTTGCCCCTTCTGCTACCTAGACCCACTGGTAGTAAATTCGTTCACTTCATTTGGAAACACTTCCTCCTGGATTCTGGTTGGTCTCTTTTCCTGGGAAAACTTGCAAGTGGAAAGTTAGTGGGATAAACTACAGCCTCTCTACTACTGTAACTCTTCTCAAGGCCTCAAAAGGTATTTATCATCTCTTTCCTCCACTACCAGCTCTAGATTCCTCTCCCCTTCAACAAGCAACTCAGTCAGTCTAAGCCTCAACATGTAAGCCCCTGTTCAGCATACACCTCTCAGACTAGTTACTGCATTTGTCCATGTATGTTCAAAATCAGGCATGGGTATACCAAGAGACACCCAGTGGATCATCTGGGTGTGCTATTGTATAACATCAATCCTACCGTCTCCTGATGATAATGGTCAATTATGCCAGAATATTGCCTCCTTTCCCTGTTTTCTAGGTTCTTGGCACAAGGATACCAAAGTGACTGGACACTTGGCCATAGATTAGAATTTAATGGGACTTTTGATGTGTCTCCTGGTGGAAGGATTCTCTGAGAACCATAATCTCTAGACAAGCAGAGCCCAGATTTGTAGAAATACGCATGACGAAATCCATAAGAGAGTCAATGGGAGTGATAGGAAGCAGGTCAACTCCTACTATAACCCCTACAAGGAAGCACTCCTTGCTTCCCAGACCTATATACTCTACTCACTGGGGACACATCATCATATCATGATTATGATTAATGTATATGGTGTGTTATGCCCTTAAAAAAGCATTCATTTGTCGCCTGGGTGGCTCAGTGGGTTAAAGCCTCTGCCTTCGGCTCAGGTCATGACCCCAGGGTCCTGGGACCGAGCCCCGCATGGGGTTCTCTGCTCAGCGGGGAGCCTGCTTCCTCCTCTCTCTCTCTGCCTGCTTCTCTGCCTACTTGTGATATCTGTCTGACAAATAAATAAATAAAATCTTTAAAAAAAAAAAAAAGCATTCATTTATCACTTCATTATTCTAGCAGGCCACATTTTCTCAGTGGTATTGTATAGGATAAAACAATGAGTAACATTGTCATGTGCTCATATGCACCTCATTCATTATCAAGTGGGCCCCTAGATCTGATGCAGTGTTATATGGAATCCTATATCCATGGATCAAACACTACCAACCTCTTGGATAGTAGAGCTAGCTAAAGCCCTATAGACAGGAAAGTCAAAAACATACCCAAAATATACTCCAGTTCCAGTCAGCATTAGTCTCTTCTCATTCCAAGGTGGAAGAGGTTCAATTAACTTATAGTAATGATTACCAAATGGATACTTTGTCTCCTCAAGGAACTGTGCCATATCCAGGGCTCAGCATTATCTTTCTTGCTGGCTGTTTAGACATTAAGCAGCAACAGAGCAAGACTAAGCTATGTGAGTTAAAGCCCAAGCTGGGGCTCATGATAGCCTCCATCCTTGCCACTATGGCTACTCCTAGATTTGAGGTAATGATGACAGAAGCTGGTTGACATCTCCTGGCCAAATCATTTTTGTCCACTTAATTGTTTAGTGTCACTTCTGTATGAATGTTTTCTGGCAAATATTACTATATAAGAGCTTTCAGACAAGATGAAGTTAGAGACTGAATTTATACTTCCACCTGAAGCAACAATAAAAAAAAATAAAATACATGAAACCACAGTTTCAAAACACGAGACATTAGGCAAAAAATGACAGTGATACAGTAAGTTAAAGAGATCCAGCTGAGAGTCCCTATTTAAAGTGTGGAAAGAACTAAACTGTCAACATAAACTCATATACCCAGTCACAACTTCTTTCAAAACTGAAGACAAAATAAAGTCTCTTTCAACATATAACAACTGAAAGAATTCATCAACAGAAGACCTGCACTACAAAAAGTGGTAAGGTAGGAAGTCCTTGAAGCAGTAGTAGAATGATACCATGTGGAAACCTGGATCTATACAAAGAAATTAAGAACAACAGGAATGGTAACTACATGGGTAAATATTTGTGATTTTTTTTATTATTTAAACATTACTAAAACAAGTGACCAAACCAAAAGAGTTATCAATGTACTCCAGGATTTATAACATACGTAAAAATGTGAAACAATACCATTAAGTTGGAAGGAGAAAAACAAAAGGAATACACTATAGATGAAGTAGTATACTCCACTTGAATACAGACTGTGATAAATTAAACATGTGTACTTTAAATCCTAAATCAGCCACTAAAATAACAAAAACTTATAGCTATAAGCCAATAGAAAAGATAAAATGGAGCCCAAAAAAGCTACAATTAATCCAAATGAAAACATAAAAAGAACATATATAAAAAGAATATATGAGCATACAGTAGATGAGTATCAAGAGGACAGATAGACAACCATATCAATAATCACATTAAATGCAAATGGTCTAAACATGCTAATAAAACAGAGATTGGAGGGGAAAAAAATTAATATCTAACTATATGCTGCCTATGAGAAATGAACTTTAAATATATAAACACAAGTAGATTAAAATTAAATGGATGGAAAAAGATATACTTTGGCAATAATCAAAAGAAAGCTGTGTTGAGTATAGGAATTTAGGCATCATCTTCAAGCAAAAGGGACTATACTAGCTTTTAATAGAATGGAATGGGCTATTTCTGCAGGCTCAGGGGTAAGTTCTAAGTTTCTTGGGTATTTTAACTTAAATATCCCCATCCCAAGTTTCAGCATTCTACTCCCTCCCAAATAGGATCTTTACCTTGAATAGCAGAATTGATGGCTTTGAGAACTCAAATTCTCTACAACTCTAGAACTTATGGAACCTGATTCTGATCCTGTTAGCCAGTGTTCCCTTTTCCTGGCTTTGAGAGATAAGAGTTTCTTTATATCTTACTATTGAGGTCCTTAGACTTTCACACTTAAATCAGTGATCAGTCACCCACAGCCTTTCATTATTTTTCCGCAATGCATCCATGGCACTCAAGGATAACCAGATTCACAGATCTTATGATTACTACTTCCCCTAAACCTTTCAAATACCTGGCTATTGAATCTTATGGCACATTTCCTTCTACCAGCATCTGATCTTGGTTCACCACTATTGGACATTTGAATAATTTCACTGACACATTATACTACAGGCTATCTACACTCCACCTGCCATCAGGATTGGGGTCCTCATTGCCAGCTGACCAGAAAGTGATCAACTCCAAAATCACATTGTAGAGTCTACTTCTCCTTTACTTTGCTCATTCTGACTCTGTTAGGTCAGGATACCCAGGAAACAGACAATAAGATAGATATTTGTAATCAAGTAGTTTATTAGAGAAGTCTTTCAAGATAAAACTGTGATGTAGTTCCACCAGAGGTCTCAGCTAATCCCATAGAGAATTCTGAAGCTGTATGTCCCAATCAGAAGCAAGAGGACAAGCTCTTATGCCCTACATTGGCCACTCTTTGCATATGGGCTCTTTCCTGAAGATGGGTCATAATCAGGCAAAAAAGATTTTCCTTTGCTGCATGTAAGCTAGGCACTCCACTTTGAGATATCAATAAGGTAGACTATGGCAAATTAAACATGTGTACTATAAACCTAAACTCAACTTCTAAAATAACAGTTGAATTGTATGCCTTGATGCTAATGGTAGAAGATGCTGGAGAGAAAGAAGCGGACAGGTGGGGAATATAGATAGCACACCTTAGATCTACCACAAAGCAATATGGAGTGAAAAGAAGAGAAAAAATATAATTTTGTATCTATTCCTAGCGATTCATAAGCTGCATAAAAAATAAAAAGTTCCACTGCTGCCTCATCTTCTTGAGGGGATGGGAAGATGATAACAAGCAACCATTTTTGGCATCTTTTTCTGAAAGGTAGGAACTTTTAGCATCTTTTACCCAAAGAATCTGAAAGAATACATCGCCTATATTCAATAGTTGTCAAGTAGTTATGCGGTTATAGATGCGAGTTCTTTTACCTTAGGCTGATTGATGGACATAACAGTCCATCAGGGAGAAAGTGGAAACAAAGAATCTAACTGATACTCATTTTCAGATGAAACAAAACTATTTCCCAAGTGCTAATTTCTCTCTATTGTCAATATGAGCTCAATGCTTCTACTTCATTCTCACTGGACCCATATGGGAAGATTGGTCTATTCAATCCAGTAATAGTCCTTTTGAAGTCATGGTTTTTAATGTGCAGACAAAAAATTGTCTGTCTGAATTTTTTCCAAATAATCATCATGTGAAATAAGTATTCCTGGATCACAAATTCTTTTTGCCTCCATTTAACTCAAATCTTCTCATATGGAAGCTTTTCTCTTTTAGAATTAATATGAGACAGACCTGTCCAAAAGCAAAGGACTGCTCAAAAACCAAATGTATAAGACAGTTTCATTTCCCCAACTAAAAGCAGTTTTATTCTAAATCCTTTTTCAATTACAACTCACCGAGAACCATCTCCTACATTCTCTACATGGTACCTAACAAAGTCACAAGAAACCATCACACATTCCAACTACCCCTCAAGTAAGCTTTGACAAAGAATGTGCCATGAAACTCATTATCATAGGACCACAAAATTTTCAAAAAGCTTCAGAAATGAAATAACACCTGCTTTTACATTCCAAAAAAATCACCATAGAATCCTAATACTTGGATCACTAACACCAGAGTAACGAGGTAACTGCATAGTTCTACTCAAGATGCCGTAACAAAATACCATGGACTGAGCGGCTTAAACAACAAAAATTTATCTCTCCCTGTTCTGGAGCCTGAGAAGTCCAAGATCAAAGGTGCCGACCTAGTCAGTTCCTAGTAAGAACCTTCTTCCTGGTTTACAGATAGCCATCTTCTTGCCTCATATGTGTCCTCATATGGCACAGAGAGAGCTTTGGTCTCTCCTCCTCTTCTTATATGGACATCAATCCCACGATAGGGGCACCCACCTTCATGACCTAATCTAAACCTAATTACCTCCCAAAAGAACCACCCCCAAATACCAACACACTGGGGCTTAGAACTTCAATGTATGAATTTGGGGGAACATAATCAGTCTATAACACTAAAACATTGAGAGATTCAAAATTCAGTTTTTCAAGGCTGTCTTCAATACATTAAATGAATGTGTGCCTACATTAGCTGCCTTATTATACAAAAATTAAAATTGGTCACAAAAGTATATTTAAACAACTATTTTTAGACACAATTTTAATGACAAATAACTGGTTAAGTAAATACTTTTTGTGCTGTGGTCTTGAATTTCATTTTGTACTTTAATTAGCCACTTTATCAGCTAATCTAAACATTTCACATTATGCAGAAAGCTCAAGTATTGAGAACTGTGGTTAATTTAATTGCCTGGTTAACTAAATATTAAGGCAAAAGATCCTCTAATTCAACAAGTTCTGAATACACGCGCACACACACACACACACACACTGTATCTATCTATAGCTATATAATTAAATACACACACACACACACACACACACACACATTAAATTTCTTGGTGCCTCAGCATCTTATGAGGCTTCAACAGGACTTTGATCTGAAATAATATTATGCTATAGGGGTCCCTGAATGGCACAGTTAAGCATCTGACTTTTGGTTTTGGCTCAGGTCATGATCTCAGGGTCGTGAGATTGAGCCCCACATTGGGCTCTCTGCTCAGCAGACTCTGCTTAGGACTCTCTCTCCCTCCCTATACCTCTCTCTCCCTGCATGCTCTCTCAAATAAATAAATCTTTTTAAAAAGGAATAATAATGTTATACTAGAAATGTAGATGGTCAAAATCAGTCTGTCCTGTGCATATCAAGTAGGTTTGTGTGTTTTTCATCTACTAAAAAGGATATGGAAAATAATTTAGAGTTCTCCATTAAATGGATATAATACATATTGATAAAGAACATGTACAAGTCCAACCAAGAGAAACGCCTTCCTGTTAACCTAAAATAACAGAAGCTTATCACAAATATTCACAATATTATAAAACAGATGAAATTCCTTGTAATAGAATAGTCATCCTGACCTTGGTTCTTCCAGCTACAGAATATTCAGCACACTTTAGCAATAACAGTGGTTTGGTCTTGAAAGATTTGATAAATTCAAGCTTAAAAGCCTAAATTATATTTCTTTGCCCAGCATTTATACTTCCCCAAAGTGAGGATTTGATTGAGGACATTCAATAAGAAAAGATTGTATGAACTTTCCCACCTATCTTCTCACTTCCAATCCAATCCAGAGCTACCTGGGAATTAACAGAGTCCCTTCAAATCCAACCCATCTACAATTCCTAGACTCAGAAAAAAATCATCTCTGTTAATCTAATAACTAACTCCATTTGCCTAACAGAGCATTCTGTAAGTGTGGCTGGGACTGAGGTAGAAGAGTGAACAGCTGGTGTGAATTTCTGTGAAGTAGGGTTAAGAATATTATAAAGTCTAATCAGTCAGGTTTGAATATAATGGAAGTTAATTCGCAAGAATCCACTAGACTTGGTTTCCTGTATAAAAACCCCTCAGGAACAACATCTTCCAAAAACCTTTTCCCCTAACTCCACCAAACATAACAAACATGAGATCTTTCTCTTTATCAGACTGTCAACCCACATTTTACACAGCACCCAGGTTTCTCCCTACACAATTAACGCTTCATCCCAATTTCATTTAAATAATGTATTCCCAGCAATTTGTATGACTCTAATTATTTCTTTTTTATTTAATTTTATTTCTTTTCAGTGTTCCAGAATCCATTGTTTATGCACCATACCCAGTGCTCCATGCAATATGTGTCCTCCATATTACCCACCACCAGGCTCACCCAACCTCCCACCTCTCTCCCCTCCAAAACCCTAAGTTTTATTTTTTGGAGGCATACAGTCATTATTTTCAGTGATAACTTCACTTAGAGAAGTCCTTTAAGATTTCATGTATCCTAGAGCCTATTTTGGAATCTCTGTCCACTTGCACATATGATTCTTGAGCTTAGTACTTAACAGATGGTCCTTAGATACATTGGACAAAATAGAGAAATTATCAGTCCACATTCATGTCTGACCCCATTTTTCCCTATTCTGGGATAGCAGTGGGCTTATAAGGTTTTCACTGAAATGGGCAGAGGAATTTTTTACCTTTACCATTTCCCCAAAATATCTCTTCTCCAAAAAACACTCGTTAACAGTTGTGGTTGTTTAATATTTTTATTAGTTTGGTTTAACTTTTTTTTCAAAGATTTATTTATTTATTTATCAGACAGCGATCATAAGTAGGCAGAGAGACAGGCAGAGAGAAAGAAGGAAGCAGGCTCCCTGCTGAGCAGAGAGCCTGATGCGGGGCTCGATCCCAGGACCCTGGGATCATGACCTGAGCCAAAGGCAGAGGCTTTCACCCACTGAGCCACCCAGGCACCCAGTTTGGTTTAACTTTAAGCCTATAAATTAGAGAGTATTTTTACCCAAACCAAGATAAAGCAAAATAGGCAATTAAAGAATGGTCTTGGCTTAAACACACTCAACTTCAAATTTTTTTAAAGATTTTATTTATTTATTTATTTGACAGGAGATAGAGAGAGCGCATGCACAAATGGGGAATGGCAGAGGGAGAGGGAGAAGCAGGCTCCCTGATGAGCAAGGAGCCTGATGTGGGTTGGATATGAAGGGACTCTGAGATCATGAGGTCAGCACCCAGGTTTCTCCCTACACAATTAACGCTTCATCCCATTTCATTTAAATAATGTATTCCCAGCAATTTGTATGACTCTAATTATTTCTTTTTTTATTTAATTTTATTTCTTTTCAGTGTTCCAGAATTCATTGTTTATGCACCATACCCAGTGCTCCATGCAATACGTGTCCTCCATAATACCTGAGCCTGTCCTCCATCATGACCTGAGCCAAAGGCAGACACCTAACTGACTGAGCCCCTCAACTTCAAATTTTTACACTTTTTGTAAATTTGCTGTGCTGGGAACATTTTCTTTTTCCTGTTTAACATTCAGGACAAAGCATGTACATGTCTACAGACTTATTTGTCAAGAAATAAAAGTAATGAACGAGAGTCACATTTGAATAACAAGAGTGGACTAGACATGAGAGAATAGAACAGGCATAGACAGCTCTAATTCTCCATTTTAAAATGACTTACTATTGTTGGGAATATTAGAACATCAAAAGAATAAATTCAAAACTCAAATTAGTTCCTGTCCTCCCAGGAGAGACAGGCTGCCTGATTCTGATCTGTCTTTCATATGTCGTTCTCACTCAAACTTACAATTTCAAGGGCTAGAATGTCATTCCAATATGCAAAGGAGCGTTGGCGTTAATGAGAGTTATATTTAGAAATCCTTCTACTGGGAGATAGAATATTAAACTTGTGAATTTCAAGGTCATAACAAGGACATATTGACAAGCTAAAGTTTCAAAACTATGTAAATTAGCTACTTGGATAATCACAGACTCTACAAATCAGCTCAAATTAAAGGAGACAAGTTTATTCCTTCTTTCCACAATTAAGGATTTGTCAGAATAGGGCTATGTTATATTCTGCTAGCAAACAATCCTAAAATATCACTGATTTATAAAAACAAAGTCTATTTCTCCCTCATAACACATAGCAGCCATTTCAGGTCTTTTCATTCCTGGTACCAAGTGACAGAGCAGCAACTATTTCAAAGGTTGCTGGTCATTCTGACAATGGGAAAAAAATTAGGTCTAAACTCCATTATACCAGTGATTAACCATTTCTGCCTAGAAGTATCTCTCACATCCTTTACAACTTATTGGCTGAAACAAACCATGTGATGCATTCAGTCATAATGAGGAAGGTAAGTATAATTTTAAACAACAAAAGTCCTCATCCTTAGAAAAGTTAAAAATAGAACTACCATATGATCCAACAATTGCATTATTAGGTATTTATCCAAAGAATGCAAAATTACAGATTCAAAGGGATACATGCAACCCAATATTTATAGTAGTGTTATCAACAATAGCCAAACTATGGAAAGAGCGAAAGTGTCCATTAACTGATGAATGGATAAAGAAAAAGCGGTACACACACACACACACACACACACACACAGGAATATTACTCAGCCATCAAAAAGAATGAAATCTTGCCATTTGCAACAATGTAGATGGAGCAAGAGTATATTATGCTAAGTGAAATAAGTTAGTCAGAGAAGGACAAATACCGTATGATTTCACTCATATGTGGAATTTAGGGAAGAAAACAGATGAACATATGGGAAAAGGAAAAAAAAAGAGAGGGAAAAAAATCATAAGAGACTCTTAACAACGGAGAACAAACTGAGGGTTAATGGGGGAAGGTAGGTGGGAAATGGGTTAAAATGGGTGATAGGTATTGAGGAGGACATTTGGTAGGATAAACACTGGGTAGAATATGTAAGTGATGAATCACTGAATTCTACTCCTGGAACCAATATTATAGTATATGTTAACTCACTAGAATTTAAATAGAAATTTGGAGAAAAAAAATAAAGAGAAATCAAGAGGGAAAAAATTATTTAAAAAATAACAAAGATGTGAGAGGAGAGAGATGAATAAGAAGGTCCGTTTTACTTTTTTAAGATTACTTATGTTAGAGACAGAGTGTGTAAGCAGGGAGAGGGGCAGAAGGAGAGGGGGAGAATCCTCAAGCAAACTCCCCAATGAGCACAGAGCCCATTGTGGCAATCCATCACAGGACCCTAAGATCATGACCTGAGCCGAAATCAAGAGACAGCCCTCAACTGACTGAGCCACCCTCATGCCCCAAGAAAGCCCATTTTTTTTTAATATTTTATTTATTTATTTGCCAGAGAGAGAGCAAGAGAAAGAGAGTGCAAGCAAGGGCAGTGGCAGATAGAGGAAGAAGCAGGCTCCCTGCTGAGCAAGGAGCCTGATGCGGGACTCCATCCTAGGACCCTTGGATCATGACCTGAGCTGAAAGCAGACACTTAACCTACTGTGCCACCCAGATGTCCCAAGAAGGCCCATTTTAGGTAATGTGGTTAGTTACAAGACAAAGTAAACAGTAGGTGCATTTCATGTCTTCTCTTTGCTCTTCGAGGTCCACTCTTTCTTTTCCATCCTGCTCTGTGCTTTGAGAGACTGATAAGCGAAAGATAGCGAAAAATGCCACTTTGGTATATATTGATTAGTTGGAGCTTTAGTCACTTGAAAAATAACAAATTCAGGGACAGGTTTTCTCTAAACTCCACTTATCTGCCTAAAGACAGACCTTCCAAAAGGATCTCAATTTTCATAAATCTCCTCTTCAGTTTTATGAAGGAGGAAAGATTGACCTCTTTTTTGGTGTTGAAATACCAATTCAGCCAAGGAGGGCCTGGGACAAGTCCATCGTTGTGGGGGTATGGGAAGAGCTGTGACTTGAATAGAAAAATGTTGGGATAACAGTGTCTTTGGATAAGATAATGAAGGCCAAGCTTTAAATACAAATGTTTAGGATGAGCATGTAATTGAGTTAATGGATTCTTGGTAAGAAATTGGTCCCTAATCAAGGCACACAGGGTCAGAAATTAGTGATCAAGAAATGATAGATCAGGGGCTGCCAAGGGGAAGGAAAGAGAGATAGGGGTCTGGATAAATAAGAGAAGAAGGATGCAAAGAAGGGGATCCTCCTTAGGGGTAAGCTATTTAGCAGATCTATGCCAGGTGAAGACCTCACCCTCATGAATTACACAGTGTGGTAACTTCCGGTAAACATCCTGCCAGTTTCAGTTCCCTAGAGAAGAAACAGATTCTCAGACAGGAAACCTCCTCTGACTAGCCATAGGCAGAGAGTAGACTGGGAAGACGGTAATTTTACGTGTCAAAGTGACTGGGCCACAGAGTGCCCAGACATTTGGTCAAAGATTATTCTGTGTATTTCTGTTACAATGTTTCTGGTAAGATTAGAATTTGAATCCATAGATGGAGTAAAAGCAGTGTAAGTGGGTCTCATCCAATCAGTTGAAGGCCTAAATAGAACAAAAACCCTGCCCATTTTGCAAGTAAGAAGGAACTGTTCCTGCCTGACTGCCTTGAGCTGGGACATAGGTTCCTTCCTGCCTTCAAAACTTCCAGCCAAAATAACTCTTGGCGAGCCTGGGTGGCTCAGTGGGTTAAAGCCTCTGCCTTTGCTCAGGTAATGATCCCAAGGTCCTGGGATCAAGCCCGCATCCGGCTGTCTGCTCAGTGGGGAGCCTGCTTCCCTTCCTCTCTTTCTCTGCCTGCCTCTCTGCCTACTTGTGATCTCTCTCTCTGTCAAAGAAATAAATAAAATCTAAAAAAAAAAAAAAGAAGAAGAAGAACGTTTGGTGCAGGGGCACCTGGGTGGCTCATTGAGTTAAGCCTCTGCCTTCGGCTCAGGTCATGGTCTCAGGGTCCTGGGATCGAGCCCCACATCGGGCTCTCTGCTCAGCAGGGAGACAGGGCACCTGCTTCCCCCTCTCTCTCTGCCTGCCTTTCTGCCTACTTGTGCTCTCTCTCTCTCTGTCAAATAAATAAATAAAAATCTTTAAAAAAAAAAAAAAGTCTCCAAAAAAAAAAAAAGAAGAAGAAGAATGTTTGGTGCATATCCCTAATATTTGAGGCTATTATGGACTGAATGCTTTTGTCCTTCTAAATTCATATGTTGAAGCCCTAACCCCTAATGGTATTTGAAGATGGGGAGGTAATCGGAATTGGATGAGGTCATGAGGGTGGGGCCCTCATGATAGGATTATAAGGAGGAGACATCAGAAAGCAAAGCTTCGGGACACCTGGGTGTCTCAGTGGGTTAAAGCCTCTGCCTTCACTCAGGTCATGATCCCAGGGTCCTGGGAACAAGCCCGCATCGGGCTCTCTGCTCAGCGGGGAGCCTGCTTCCCTTCCTCTCTCTCTCTGCCTGCCTCTCTGCCTACTTGTGATCTCTGTCTGTCAAATAAATAAAAATCTTAAAAAAAAAAAAAAGACTGACTCTTGTCATAAGAGAGGAGACTAGAACAACTTTGTCACAGATTATCATACCTCCCCTCTGTTCTTCTAAGAGCCCATTCATCTTCCCCAAAAATCATTTTACTCTCCTCTAAGAGGTCCACATTCTCTACCTCCCCTTCCCTAGTGACAATAGTGTTTAAGTCTGAATTCGACACCACTTCAGGGAGCATATTCTGGGTATTTCTCATGCATACATGAAATACATGTGTTAATAAACTTCTGTTTGTTTTCCTCCTATTAATCTGTCTTTTATTATACAAGTATCAGCTAAGAACCCAAAAAGGTAGAGAAAAATTATTTTTCTTCCCCTATACATGTACAGCCTCCATCACCAGGGCTTCAATTCCCTCTGGCTTCCAGCTAGTTTCCATCACTGAGAAGTGTAAGGGTGAAACCAGGGAAAGGCAGAAAAATGAAGTCTTCACTCCTTTTTTGGATGGAGATGCTTCTGGTTGGGTGCAATCCCCAGCTACTCTTATGACTCCTGTCACATGCATTCTCTCTCTGCCTAGAACAGTGGCCAAACCTTCCCCAGTTCCTCAGACTTAAGAATCGTAACTCCCTGATGTTTCTAGTCCCAGGTACTGCACTATCCTGTGGCTTCCCTAACTGTTGTGGACTGAATTGTACTCCCCTCAATTCATATGTAAGGACCCAGTAAGAAGGCAGCCCTGTATAAGCCAGGAAGAGAGCCCTTACCACAGTTCAACCATGCTGGCAACCTGACCTCAGACTTCCAGCCTCCACAACTGTAAGAAAATAAAGTTCTGTTGTCTAAACCACCCAGTCTATAGCAGCCTGGACAGACACTCTAGCCTACCCACTTATAAGAATCCTTTTACTGGGGCACCTGGGTGGCTCAGTGTGTTAAAGCCTCTGCCTTCGGCTCAGGTCATGATCCCAGGGTCCTGGGATTGAGCCCCGCATCGGGCTCTCTGCTCAGCGGGGAGCCTACTTCCCCCTCTCTCTCTGCCTGCCTCTCTGCCTACTTGTAACCTATCTCTCTCTCTCTCTCTGTGTCAAATAAATAAAAAATATCTTTAAAAAAAAAAGAATCCTTTTATTATTAAACTCTTCTCAAATTACCTACTATGAGTTGCCATCTCTATCTTGCTGAGATCCTTACTAACGCAAAGTATGTACCTTTAATTCCCATTTGCTTGCACCTATAATTTCTCGTGAATTTGTAACTTCTACATACATGATAGATTTGTTATGACTTAGAAAATTAGAATAAAATATTGTTTAAAAAGAATAAATATTCTGGGACTCCTGGGTGGCTCAGTGGGTTAAGCCTCTGCCTTCAGCTCAGGTCATGGGTCTCAGGGTCCTGGGATCGAGCCCCGCATCAGGCGCTCTGCTCAGCGGGAAGCCTGCTTCCCCCTCTCCCTCTGCCTGCCTCTCTGCCTACTTGTGATCTCTCTCTGTCAAATAAATAAATAAACAAACTCTAAAAAAAAATAAAAATAAAAAAAGAATAAATACTCAGGTCAATACACCGTTTGTGTTTTATTTAAGGCACAATATGGCATAATTATTCAGAGAAGGGAACTGGAGGGTTAGGCAAACTTGGGGTTTAATCCCAGTCTCTGCACATAGTGTCAGAGTTGATTACCAAGTTCCTTACCTGTCAAAGAAGCATCTTCTTTTGCTTTATAACCAATGCAGTTATTATAGATTTGCAGTAATCATCCAAGGTGAAACAGAGAAAGCTATTCATGAACTATTAATATTGTTATTGTCTTACCAGAAATCCTCTTGTGATATTGCTATTTTGGAAGCTTCTTCAATCTGGAGCATATCCATGGGTGCTAGTCTTCACAACCCTTATAAGCCTATGGGATTTTTACATTAAGGAGAATGGATTAATACCCATCAACAGACTCCAAAAGCAACATGAACTAAGGCCAGGAAACATCTTACATTTTGTCTACAGGACATTCTCTTTAGAGGGGAAGCTAATCAAAGAATTATTACCTTTAATGAAGTTCTAGTATTCCATGTGGGACACTTGATATAATTTACTTTAATTAATTACCTTTTTATGCTTAGAGGAAGTTGTTTGACAAATTATCTGTCCTGTGCATACATTCTCTCTTTATCCCTTTTCTTGCTGGCTGCCAGAACACAGACATGACATATACAGAGAGCTAAAAACTACCAACAATCATCAGCCCGTACTCTCAGCAACTAACATGAGACTTATTCACATAAGACCTCAGTTAAATTTTTCTTTAATAACACAACATTTTCTATGGTTCAGTCAATAAGCACCTTACAGGGCACTCAAGCCAAGCTCTAAAATCTGCACATATTATGAACCTTTGCAATAAGAAAAACAATTTCTCAGCAGGCAGTTTAAACCATGAAAAGTCTGAAAATCAACAATTTATGCGACAAGGTTATACAACAAGAAATTTTTAGTTTTTTAAATCTGATGTCCAAAACTAATTTCTAAAAAATTGCTACTTATACACAACCTTGAGAGATACCTAATCAACCCATACTTCCAAGATAAGAATGTTAAATAAATGAGGTATATGACCTTGGTCAAGTTCCTTAACCTGTCTTTTTAATTCCTCATTAAAATGGGGGAAATAATAATACATAAAGCAGGACTGAGAGAATGAAATGAAATAAAACATGCAAAGTCCTTCCTGATACTTGGAAAAGCACTCAATCTTGCTAGCTATTCTATTTTTATAATATGTGATATCCATTCTAGCTATAGAATATTATAACCTATTGCCATTTTAAAAATTTGACTCATCCTATGATAAAAAGGTGATTATTCTTACTGTTATATGACCATTCTTTTAGTTTAAGGCTTTCCTATAAACACATCTACCCCAAAAAGAATGACAATTTTCAGTTTTCAAGATTACCCATGTGAGTTATCCATGAAGATCACTGGCTTATTTTAAAAACTCTACACTGGAACACCTGGGTGGTTCAGTCAGTTAAGCTGCTGCCTTCGGGTCAGGTCCTGATCCCAGGGTCCTGGGATTGAGTCCTGCATCGGGCTCCTTGCTCAGTGGGGAGCCTGCTTCTCTCTCTGCCTCTACCTGCTACCCTGCCTGCTTGTGTTCTCTCTCTCTCTCTCTCTGACAAATAAATAAATAAATAAATAAAATCTTTTAATAAATAAACAAATAAATAAATAACTCCATACCAATAAACAAAAAGGCTTTTTCTGAATTCTCTTCACAGTCTAGAATAAAACTAGGGTAAATTTTATGCTAAGTAGGGAAGGAAACAGGTTTTAAATATCAAACCTTAAATAGCTATTAATTTGCTTCAAGGACTCATTTTAACTATAGAGTTTATAATGTTTTAAAAAAGAGTAAAAAGTGAATAGAGAAGTCCTTATGTTCGAGTTTCTGAGTTTTCTGATTTTATCTTATATTTATATTTATATTTATATATTTATATAAATATGAATTTATATAAATATATAAATATATATAAATGAATATTTAATAATTATAATAATCGTATATAAATATAATAATTACAATAAATATAATAAATCTATAAATATAAATATTTATATAAATATACATTTATGTATTTCTTTTATAATTCCAAAGTACATTTGTAAAATGGGAAGAGGGTAAAATCCCAAGTAGCTTACAACAAGAGGTAATATTTCTAAAGTGCACTCATGCCAGACAGTCTGTCATCCTTAGTGAATGAACTAACTAGTCAAAAGGAAGATATGTTCATGAAGTCAAACATTTCACAGTCCACTTTTTTCCCCCTGGTCAGGACCCAAATGTAAAGAATTAAACTAATGGAACTCTAGCCCTTTTAAATATCTCTCCGTTTTGTTAATTTTCTTTAGCAAGAAGAGAAGTCTTAAGACAAAAATAAGTATTTTTGCTTCATCAATTAACTGCCATTATGTTATCTTAAATGTTATCATATACAAATACAGTTTAAGCAAAGTTGGTATGCTAATCAAGATATATTCTACTTCTAAAATAAAAAAGATATATTCTACTTCTATATTAAAGTCTAAAGCTGGACAAAGTTTGAACTTTCCTGGAGGATCAGAACAAAAAAAGGATTTAATATTGCTCTTCCCAAAACAAATATTCATGAGACAAATCCCCAGTAGCATGCCTTGGGCAAATGCCTCACACCTTACATTCAGTCTCACCTGGAGTTAATTACCACATATTAATAAGTGATTGCCCACCAAAGCCTAGGAAATAAAAGGGCCCAATGTACTGTCCTTTAAAATGCTTTCAAAAACTCCCAAACATGAATTGTTATATACAAGAGAACTTTCTTGGACTCTTCAAAAGCCAATGTCATAAAAACAAAAACACACATATCAAAAAAAAATTCTAAATAAACAATCAAAATAGGAACATGTCTATTAAAACGGTTTGCCCACAGCTGCCAGAAGGCAATCTATGACAAAACATTAAAGCCCCTCGGCACTGGTGCATTAAGAAACACCTTAAGAATTTCCAAGAAATTCTCTTTCCGGGATCTACGATCCAAGCTGTTGGTTTACAAACTGGCCCCAGTGCATTAAGGGCAAGGAGAGACCAGAGAAAGAAGCAGACTCTCCAGACTGGTATAAGTGCTGTTTGAATAAGCAAAGGAACTTACCTATGAAGCTTGTCCAGAAGGCTGCAAGAAGAGAGATCTCTGCACTCACCTGCCAAAATCTTAAAAGTTTATGGAGAGGACTTCACTAGGTTTAGTCACCTACACCATCAGTGGCCTGAACAACACATTGCCCTCTCAAGGTCTGGTCCTTGGAAAAAAAGCTCCAGCTGCAGGAAACAGCGGGCAGGATATACATTCCAAGGACAGGGGTGGGGCTGAGGAGGCTCTGATTGCCCAGATGTAGTTCTCAGGTCAGCTGGAGGTTACATCCTCTTGATGATCTCCTACACCACAAGCAAAGAATTAAAACATCTACTCCTATTCATGGATCCCTGTCCAATGATAATTATAAAATTAGAAAACCCTATCATGCCAAAAGAGTGGATGGGTAACAGGTTTTGTGAAATGCATAACCATACATACAGAACTTAGAGCATGCCCTCACTCCAACATTTTCATCAAGTCTCTGTGTCTATGGAATACAGAGGGGACACAGCAGGGGCAATGCTAACAAGAAAATCCTTTTCTAACATCTGTTCCCATCCAACCCCAAATTGTCAACTTCAAGAAGGAAAGGCAACTATGAAACAGATAACTGGTTCTACTTTCTTTGCTCAGTGCCCCCAGTTGACAGCACAAATGTAGACAGACACCATACCTTTATCTTGTCTTGTGCTTTTCCTATTTAGCACCTGCATAAAATGAGAGTTTCTGAGACTCTTGCTGCATGCATGGTCTTTGCTCTACTATCAGTCTAGTAGTACTACTGTTTCTTCACCTTCAGCAATTCACTGATGAGTCTTTTCAGAGCCAAAGGGAGAGGGAAAAGGGGGTAGTAGAAGAACAGAAAATTCGTCCTAGTGTATGCACAATCCCATGTGATCTTCCATAAGTTAACATAATCAGGCAACCCCACAAGTAGGTGCAATAAATTAGTGTAAAGTAGAAATCAAGGTCATACTAACAGTAACTGTGTAAGCACTTATAATGTACTAGATATTAAATAAGGCACTCTCCAAACGTCATCTCTAGAATTCTAAAAAAAAATCTCACAGATGGAAAAACTGAGACAAATTAATTTACCTCCCTCTGTCAAGAGTTCACCTTTAGTAACTACCACACCAAGGATTCAAATCCAGACCTTATTTCCGTGCCTGAGTGTTTTTCATAACACGGTATCTCAAAGACAAAAGATTTGTGGTGAAGAGGAATATAATGAGGGTTAGAAAATAGGACTGAAACAACTTTCAGAGCAGAGATGCATGCCTCCCTATTTAAGCTCCAGCTCCCAGCCCACCAAAAAGACTTGAGCTGTTCTCACAGCCTTACCTAGCACCGCTGCATCAGAATCACCTGGAGGGATCATTTAAAATGCATATTCCTGGGCCCTTCTCCAGCTCTCATGAACCCACATCTTTAAGGTAGGGACTAGCAATGTGCATTTTTACTTATGCTCCCACAGTGAATTTTAACTAGTTTTCTAGGTGAACCATTGTATTTGATGATTCAGAAAAGGAGCAAGGCAGAGTCTAACAATATCATCCAGAAATTCACAGATGAAAAAGGCATTGTAAAGTAACGACCCAGGAAGGAGCTTTTGCTTGTCAGCATTATACAATTTTTTTTTTTTTTAGGGGAACAGTTATTATCGACAAGCATCTGAACGAAATCTAGTCCATTTATTTTACTTGTTTTGACATCTGCAGATAATGACAAGCTACAGAGAAAAACAGGTTTAAGGATGGTAGCAATTAGTTAATTTGTCACTGATTATTAAAAAATAATATACGCAGCTCTGTGGTTCTCCAGAGGGGAGAGTTACAAATTACTACAGTTGTTGCTGCTGCCATTGCTGATGTGATTGTTGTTTTTAAAGAATTGCAGCCTCCAAATGTTTGTGAATAGGAATATCGTTGGAGGTCTGTCAGGTTGCCATGGCCACCTCAGCTCCCTTCTGCCCATGGGACATGATGCACTGGGAGCCAGATTTATGAAGGAGCCCACATATGTAAATACAACCTGGGAAGCAGTTCAGTCTGGAAACAGCCTCTTCCCTTCCCATAATTCTCTGCCTCATTCGTTTTGGTACATTGATAGAAAAGCACCTGCTCTCAGCCCGCTAGCCCTCTCCTACTTGTGTTCCCTCCAGCTCAGTCATCCTCCCCACAGCTCCTCGACTCCCCTAGTTACCCTTCACTGGGCTCTTTTGAACCCTTGGACACACATTCTCAGTCAACCTTTCTGGCAACACTTCTTCTACGTTCTCTTCTAAACCAAAACCTAGCTTTTCCCTGATAACAGTAATGCTGAACTCTTAAGGGTGCAGAGATCCTGGTAATGTCAGCTTTTTTTTCTCCCCACAACACACCCTTAGTCCCATCATCCCAATATATTGGAACTAGAGGTAGGTCACTATCAATCTCAATATTTCTGCTTCCTCACCACTTCCTCTCAAGGACTCCTCTCTCCTTTTAACTTCCTTTGTCTAGTTATGTCATCCTCTTCTGATCTCACTCTTTGTCTTCTAAACTCTGGGGCAAACCCCTCACCTTTCCTGCTAGTCCTGTCCTCTCTTACCCCTCCTCCAGAGACTGAACATGAACTAGACCCCGCCACAGCTACTTCATCTTCTCTGTTCCAAAGCTGTTACTTTAGTTCCATCTTTTGTTGATTTAAGCTCCACTTACAAACCCAGATCCAATACTTCCAGCATTGTGATAATTTTCCTAATGTCATTGTGACATTCTCTCTACATCCGCAAAGCATAGGAACAGCAGGATGTAGTGCTTAGCAATGTGGTTTCTGGATTAAAATACACAGGCTGGGGCACCTGGGTGGCTCAGTGGGTTAAGGCCTCTGCCTTCAGCTCAGGTCATGATCCCAGGGTCCTGGGATCGAGCCCCACATCGGGCTCTCTGCTCAGCAGGGAGCCTGCTTCCTTCTCACTCTCTGCCTGCCTCTCTACCTACTTGTGATCTCTGTCAAATAAATAAATAAAAAATCTATAAACTACACAGGTAAAGGCCTGGCTTTACCATGTATGGCTTCTGTGATTCAGAGTAAGACATTTAATCATTCCAGGCCTTAGTTTCCTCATCCATAAAAGGATGAAAATAATATTATCTGTTTCATAGGGTTGTTATGAAGATTGGAAAGATAACTCCTGGATATAATTTAGACTGGTTGAAGTAAGAGAGAACCGAACTCAGGCTGGCATAAAGAACAAAAGTGTTTTATTGACTCACTTACCCTAAAGTCCAGAAGAAAGGTAAACTCCAGGCTCAGTTTGATTCAGTGCTTCATCCATAAGATCAAGGATCTAATTTCTTTCTTGCTCCCTCTGCTCTTTATTCTAAGGTGTCAGATGCAGCCTAAGCCTTATTTGTCCTCATAGTTATGAGAGGTTATCACTAAGTTATAGACTTCCTCATCCAAAACAAAGGAGTAAACAAAATGGTCACTTCAAAAAAGCTCTCCCAGAATAATGAAGAACTTTTTCAGACATCCTCAAAAAAAAAAAAAAACTCTCATTGCCCATTGCCCAGAAATGACTAAAAACCCCATTCCTTAACACTGCCCAGAGCAGAGGAATTCTGAATTGGTTTAGATGAACCAATCTGCTCAAATGGACCAATCACTATAGTATAGGAGAGGGGATTACAAACCCCAGAAAATATTTTTCTACTCATAAACTGCACAGTAAGTAGGAGATGGGAGAGGAGAGGAGAATGGATGCTGGGGAGATGACCTAAAGCCCATCATGGGGAGTCAAGTCCTTAGCCAACAATGAGCAATCAATAATACCATACTAATATTAGCACTTACTATTATGCTATTTTTACCTTCAGATCATTACTTCTCATTCTTTTTGTATTGTTATTTATTGTTTACGTGATTGCTTCTTTATACTCTCCCATCCTCGAGCTTGTAAAATGCTTAAGGCAGTGTGCTTTATTGATTTTTTTTTTACCACTAACATGGCCCACCCCAAATTCTGTACCCAGTGGGGTACATAAGAAAAACATAACATCAATAAATGCTGGTTGAATACATAAATAAACTACAAAAATATTTCTACCCAGTGACAAAGTCTCTCTGGCAGGAATTAGAGATTACACAATGCTCTTATGCCCTTCAGTACAGAACAATTTAATACATTTTAATAATGTTCTTTCTTATACAAAATAATATTACTAACCCACCATTGATTACACAGGCACAGAGAGTGTCTTTGGTGTTTTCTAACTGATCAGTAAAAGCTTATTCTTTACTGTAATTACATGCAATTTATCCTTTTTAAAATTTCCTTTCACATTGACTTTTGAAATAAATGATGCCATTGACCAGACTAGATGCACTACAAAGAATACTAGGAGACACGTGATTTTTTTTTTTTTGGTCCATGTACCCTCACAATGAAAGCTAAAGAATCTTCAAATCAGTACTTTTTTACTAAGACCTATAGTTCTCAAAACCATAAATTATCAGGGAAAAACTCCAAAATTACATAGTGTGAAGTTATAATATATTTATATAGGAAAAGACTTCCCTGTTAAGATTAACATTTAAAATGTCCCATTTTCCATAAAATATACTTCAATTTTAAACCAACATAAAGAAAAATAATGCCTTACTCTGCCTTATTTTTTTTAGTAAATAACATTATTTCCAAACAAGTTTATTTTAATGCTTTTGAAAAGCAGGTAATATTAGCAATTCCATAATAATGCAACTAGCAAATGGGTAGCTGTAATTTTTAGATAGATACAGTAAATGGCTTTGTATGTGAGGTTTTTGTTAATTCTTTGCATTTCTTTTAAAGTCTGCAGGATTCCAAAATTTCATTACCCGAAAATTATCTGCCTTTTTAAAAATATATTATTAAACTTGAAAATGTCTTTGAGAGAAGAAAAGCATGCAAAAGACTATAAAACATACTGCCTAAGAGTAAAATGAAGGAAAATGTGGATTCCTTTTGTTTAACTGAAAGGCTGTAGCTGTTCAGAACCTTTCCATGTCTATAGAGACCATGTGGTGAATTTTAAGAGTAGAATCTGATCAAAGAGTAAAACAAGAAATGTTTAGAGAATATAAATTAGTCAGGCAATCTGAACTTCATGAAACGACAGTAATAAATTTTAAAATCATAATTATAGCACATGAGCACAATCCTGTTAACACTAATATTTTACATTTTATGTCTAATAATCCACAATCGTGATCTGTCACATTTTTATTTCACACGCATCTTAAAATGGCCACTTTGGTTTATCTCTAGCCACAAGCTTTTCACCACACAAAACAAAGTAAAGCCTCTGAAAATAATGAAACAATATGAGGGATAGTTAATGCAGTGGACAGTGGTGTATCCCCCTAGAATTTGATGCCTGATCCAACTCCATGAAGTAGATATTGTTACCTGAGGCCAAGATGTTAAATAATTTTTCTCGATGCGTCTGAGTATTGGCAATCAGTCCCAAAGCCCCTGACTGCATTGTAATGTGAGGTCTAGCCAATAAATCTCTTTCCCAAAGCAAAATTCCAGCAGAGAACATGGGCACCATTGATCTCACACAGAGGACTAAATAGCCAAAAGGCTGTGCACTCTAAGTTATTCAATTACCTCTGTTAGATCTGGGTGATGAGTCATTCGGGTGAAGCTTTTGATGTTTTCTCAGTAATCAGCCTGCTTGATGGAGCAGCCAAAGTTCATTCAAAACCATCCTTCAGACAGCCTCCACTCTGGCTTCCTTGGCGACCTTAAGTCTAGAAACAGTTTAGGAGGGGCCCCTCGGAGTCTAAGTGGGTTAAGCCTCTCCCTTCAGCTCAGGTCACGATCTCAGGGTACTGGGATCGAGCCCCACGTCGGGATCTCTGCTCGGCGGGGAGCCTGCTTCCCCCTCTCTCTCTGCCTGCCTCTGCCTACTTGTGATCTCTCTCTCTCTAATAAATAAATAAAATCTCCAAAAACAAAAAAAAAAAAAAAGAAAGAAAGAAAGAAACAGTTTAGGATGAAACCAAGACAAGGTAAAGAGCCCTAATCTCAGTAATTGTTTACAAAACAATCTCTTAAAGATGCTCAATATCAAAATGAACAGGAAAATTAAATGCCTTTTTGTCCATAAAATTTAAACAATATGAATTTTTTTTTAAAAAAAAGGAATATTTCTCACTTGTGGGAGGATAAATTGATGCACTCTTGTTGAATCCAAATTTTAAACATGTATACATTTTGAACCAGTAATTCTATTTCTATAAATATATCTCTAGAAAAGTGTTCAAATATACATACAGAAGATACTACAGTGTTGAATAAGGAAGTAGCTAAATGCATTACAGTAAATCCAGACAATAGAATGCCCTGACATTTCTATAGACATAGAAAGAATTGGGCAAATCTATATACACTGGTATGGAAAATATCCCAATTATATTGCAAAGTGAGGAAAAGCATTTTATTTTATTTTTTTTTTTTTGAGGAAAAGCATTTTAGATAACAGTATCCATAGTATGATTCCTATTTGCACATTATGATTCTGGTTTGTGAAAAGAGTATATACACACATTTTTTTTCCTTGTATAGACAGAAATTTCTGGAATTACTAACAAAATACTGGTAGTCTGTGGAATGAGGGAAGGGTCAAAGGACTTTAATTTTCGCCTCCATCTTCCTTACTTGTTAAAATTTTTTTTACCATGAGAGAGGCAAGAAATTCTCTTCTCCTTTATCTCGCTTGTATGAAAGTAAAAATGGATGGTATAAACGTCCACTCTAAAGACCCTGTTAGACACCAAGAACCCATGAATGTTGGTTCTCCCATACAAACAAGCATGTATGTAAGCACACACACACACACACACTACTACTGCTTCCTTCCAACATCTACTAAATCCCGATACCATTTCACATGGCACCAATCCTTACAGTACATCTCCATTATCTCCTAGATATCCTTATTTCAAGGAAGGATTGAAGGAATAAACAAGGAGAAGTAGTTCATGAGGACATTGTTGTTCCCAGATATTTAGCTTACGTTTTTCAAAAGAGAAAGTCAGAATCTTGTATTGTATTTTCCATTTCTAAAACAGTAGAACAAAAAATCTTCCCAGGTCTATCAGTGACATACATAAATGCTTCATCATGCTCCTTACTTCAGTCAATCTTGAAAGAAAGACTGAGGTGGAAACATTTAAATATATCAATACCACTACTGAAAATCACAAGAAGGATGAAATTTTGTGTATAATGATATTGAAACAACACTCAGTGAATTGTGGTTTCTGATAGGCACAAATCACAGAAACAGTAAAAAACTACCTTCCAGGTAAATGGCCTCTAAAACAGATGATCTCACATCCTAGCAGTAAAGAAATTTTGAGCAAGTATCCTCCATAGATTTTTTACCTATTTATAAATTTTATATGTCTTAGCATTGTACTAATGTAAACATTAGCCAATACAAAAATAGAAATTAAAATGGAGGAAATTTTAAATATATATAAAATCAAGCTCCTAGGATTTTCTTTGCACACTCACCCAATGGGATATCATTCCAAAATATCAAATAGTAACTATGACGGTGTTTCATACAGAATTATAAAATTTACATCTCTAAGATATCACAACTTAAGTTATTTTGCCAATGAAAGATTTCAGGACAACTCTTGCTGCTGAAATGACTCCTTAGATGGCTGAAGGGTATAGAATTAAATTGAGAAAATATACTATTCTTCTTTCAGTTGGATGGCGGAGGGGGGCAGATAGATAATATTTAATTAATGCCTACTAGGTACCAAACATTGCTAACAGTCCTGAAACATATTTAATGTTCCCAGCAATTCCTTTTGGTAGATCTTATTTGTCCCATTTTATATATACAGAAACTGAGGATTAAGGGCCCTAGATCAGCCAGTTAGAAACTGATAAGATAAAGTATCAGAATCTAGTTCAGCTGACTCCAAAATCTAAACACTTAATCAATCCTATTTACTGCTCAGAAGAGGAAAACGTTAGAAGTCAAAAATGTATTAATGTGGTCATAGAATATGAAATCACAAAACATTATATAGTCAAATAAATGAGAAGCAATTTGAGAGTTGGGTCTTTCTTCCTATTGTCTCTGAGGTCTATCACTCTGCTGCTACACAGAAAGATTTCCCTATACCTGGAGATGAAACAGGACACCACTGTATTTATTACCAGGCACATTAAACTCTAAGAACTTCAGTAGGAAAGGATTATGAGAAATTTTTTCCACACATTTTCAAGTTGTCTCTTTATAGTCTCATATTTTTTCAAATTAAAAACAAAACCCCACATACATTTTTTTAACTTTAAATTGTGCATACAGTATGTGACAAATTCTTCTTCAAAGAATGTACTCTGTGGCAGTGGTTCTCAAAGAGAGAGAAATTTAGCTCTCAGGGGACACTTGACAATGTCTGGAGACGGTTTTGGTTGTCACAGCTGAGAGTGGGGCCACTGTTGACATCTAGTGGGTAAGGGTCAGGGATTCTGCTAAACATCCTCAAGTCCACAGAACAGTCCCCTATAACAAAAATAATTATCTTTGCTAAAATGTCAATAGCGACAAATTTGAGGAATTTTGCTTTGAGGAATAATCACTGATATGTCAAAATGGCTATCTAGATGTTTTCATCACATTGGTATTACTCTGTGACAATTTAATAATATGAGACTCATAAGCCATTAGAAAGATATTTAAAATGATATAGAAATGTTCATGATTTTAAATGTTCTAAAATAATATGCTTAGTATGATTATAGCATGGTAAATATGTATATAATTATATGTAGGCGTGGAAAATATTTTGAGACAGTATTGATCAAAATAATAGAATTCTTTCCTAGAAACTCTCTGCCACCCTTCAGAAATAAAAAGTATATTTCATAACCAATGTCATTAAAAATATCTACCATTACCATCCTACCACCCTGAGGAGGAACACAGTTGAAATAAGTCATCATCTCAAACTTTATATAAACTTCCTAAGTACATAAGATTTCGTACCCTCTCTTTTCAGAATGTGTCATTGGGAGGGTTTTATTTCCTGACATCAAGTTCTTTAATGATAGAAAAGAGAAACAGCAGGTGCTTCTCACTAGGTGCCTTTGTGATGGCAGCAGACAGAGTTCACTGTATATTTTTGTTAAGAACCAAAATAGCACCTACTATTCTCATTTCTTCTCTTTAAAAGCTTTCATTGTCATACTATGATTCAAAAGTAGAATTACTCTCTTTCACCCACACCAAAAACAGTATGATCATGACACTCTGCAAACTCAATAAATGTTTGAAACATCAGGAACACTGAATATCCCCCATTTCAGAATGTTTTATGAGTAAGAAACATTATGATATTGTCCACTAGGCAGCCTTATAATTTGCATATTGGAATTCAGAAGTATTGATGTCCCTCCAGAGATATATACATTATTTTAATAACTAATAGCCTCACATGAAGAAAAAAACAATTTGGCATAAGTTCTCAGGAATACCACAATGTTTATGGCAGCTGACAAAACTGATTAGAGAACATTTGCTCACCAGTATAACAAACCTCTCATCTGTATTGGAGAGAAAGAAAAAAAGTTGAGACCATTTGGCCACATTACTTGACAATATAATATAATTAGAAATTAAAATTTTTTAAAGAAAAAAAGAACTCCCATAAGAGACTGAACTATCATACAGAATTCTGAATAAATATGTAGATATTGCCCCTCTTGGAAGTGAAAGTTAACTCTCCACCCCTGAGTGTGAGCTGTGCTTAGTGACTTGATTCCAAAGATCAGGAGTATGAAAGGAGGGTAAAAGTAACTTTACAGTGAAGATCCTGATAAGTACTACCTCGGCCAGATAACCAAAGTTAACATCTTCAGTAATAAATTATGTTGATGGGGCACCTGGGTGTTGGTTAAGCATCTGCCCTCGTCTCAGGGCATGATCTCAAGGTCCTGGGATTGAGCCCCACATCAGGCTCCCTGCCTGTTTCTCCCTCTCCCACTTCCCCTGCTTGTGCTCCCTCTCCCAATCTCTGTCAAATAAATAAATAAACTTTTTTTTTAAAAAGTTCCCATAAATTACGTTGATAGTATAGTATTCTCTTGGTATGATATGAGAATAGCATTTCACTTCTATGATTTTCCTTCCACAACTGTATGTTAATCAAGAGAAAAAAATTCAAACAAATCCAAACTGAGAGGCATTCTATTAAAAAAAAAACAAAAAAACTTTGATCTCAAAATCATTAAGGTCATCAAAAAAAAAAAAAATTCTAAGAAAATGTCATAGACCAGAGGACACTAAGACATGTAATGTGGCGTTCTGAATAGGATCCTAGGATAGAAAAAGGATAGTATGGCAAAACTACTAAAATTTGAATAAAGTATGGAGATTAGTTAGTAGTAATGTACTGATGTTGGTTCCTCAGTGGTGACAAAAGTACCATAGCAATGTAAGATATAAAAAATAGAAAAAATTGAGTGAGAGATATATGGAAAGTCTGTAATTTCTTTGTAACTTTCCTGTAAGTCTAAAACTACTCTAAAACTAAAAGTTTATTAAAGAAAAAGATAAATTTGAAAGTACACCAAAAATCTGTCCTGCTACAATTTTTTAATATTGGGTAAAAAAGAACATTAAAACTGAATAAAGGGCACCTGGATGGCTCAGTCAGTAGAATATGTAACTCTTGATCTCAGGGTTGTGAGTTCAAGCCCCACATTGGGTATAGAGCTTAATTTTTAAAAACCTACATTTAGGGGTGCCTGGGTGGCTCAGTGGGTTAGGCCTCTGCCTTCGGCTCAGGTCATGATCTCAGGGTCCTGGGATCGAGCCCTGCATCCCACTCTCTGTTCAGCAGGGAGCCTGCTTCCCCCTCTCTCCTTGCCTGCCTCTCTGCCTACTGTTGATCTCTGTCTGTCAAATAAATAAAATATTTTTTTTAAAACCCTGAATTTAAAAACATAGTAAAAGAACAGTATAAGCAATTTTATGCCAATAAATTTAAAAGTGATGAAAGGGATAAATTTCCTGAAAATGACAACTCACCATGACTGAAATAAGATGAAGCAGAAAATACGAATAGTCCTATTAAATAATTGAATTATTATTAAAACATTATCCCAAACTATAGGCCCTGATAGTTTCATTGATGTAGTCTGTCACACAATTAAGGAAAAAATAACACAAATCTCATACTAACTCTATCATAAAATTAAAAAGTGAAAGCACTTCTCAAGTTATTGTATGAAGCAAACATAATATTCATAGCAAAACCTGATAAAGATATGATAAAAAAGAAAAGCATCCCTCAAAAATATATACAAATATAATTTTTAAAAAATGTCAAACTGCTTTCAGCAATACATAAAAAAAAATAATTAAATCACTTAAAATCACTGAAAATAGCCCAGGTTCCCATCAATAGGAGACTGGATAAACAAATTGTGGCACAATCATACAACAGAATAATATTCAACAATAAAAAATGAATAAATTACCAAAACATTTAAAAAAATGGCTGAAGGTAAGAAACATTATGCTATGTGAAAAAAATCCTTATACATAAGAACATATATTTCACTTGATTTGTATGAAAATTCCAGAAAATGCAGAACTAATCTTTTTTTTTAAGATTTTTTTTATTTATTTGACAGACAGAGATCACAAGTAGGCAGAGAAGCAGGCAGAGAGAAGGGGGAAGCAGGCTACCTGCTGAGCAGAGAGCCTGATGCAGGGCTTGATCCCAGGACCCTGAGATCACGACCTGAGCCCAAGGCATTGGCCTAACCTACTGAGCCACCCAGGTGCCCCAAATGCTGAACTAATCTATGATTGAAAAAAGCAAGTTACCTCTTGAGGAGTGGGGCAGAGACTGAGTTGAAGAGGACATAAGAGAATTTTCTGGGCTCAAGGTAATGTTCATTATCTTGATAGTGGTTTGGATTACACAGGGATGTGCATTTGTCAAAATCCTGCCAATATGCACTTAAGATCTGTGCCTTTCATTGTATGCAATTTTTTTTTTTTTTTAAAGATTTTATTTATTTATTTGAGAGAGAATGAGTGAAAGAGAGCATGAGAGAGGAGAAGGTCAGAGAGAGAAGCAGACTCCCCAAGGAGCTGGGAGCCCGATGCGGGACTCGATCCTGAAAGTCCGGGATCATGACCTGAGCCGAAGGCAGTCGTTCAACCAACTGAGCCACCCAGGCGCCCTCATTGTATGCAATTTTTAAAACCAACACAATAAGTTGTAAATGAAGATTGAACTCTGAAGATATGCATGATGATGCATGTGGGGAAGCAAACAAAAATCTGCAATTTACTCTGAAATGTAACCCCCAAAACACAATGGCTTAGTGCATAGACAGAGCAATGGGTAGATGAATAAGTATGTGGTAAGCAAAAGAATAAAAGGGTAATGGTAGAATCTAGGTGGTAGGTATATAGATTTTTACTCAAACCATTTCAAAATTGTGAATATTCACAGTAAAATATCAGAAAAAGTGAAATTAAGGAAAATTTAGAATTAAACTATCAAAAACTATAGGAAAAGTGAAATTTATGGTCATAGTTTCAGATGATGATGTCATCAAAGAACTGCTCCACTGGAAAAAGTACTTGAGAAACTGGAGAACAGCTGTACAGAGGAAGTAAATTAATATAGCAGGTTATGTTCAAGGTCATACCTGTGTTGACATTTGAGGTTACATATGAGGTACCACTCTTTAAATGGTTCTAGGTGTGTCCATGAAACTAAAAAGCTGGTGGAGTAAGGAAAAGATCAATAAAAAAGTTCAAAGGATGAAGAAGACAGATATTAAAAGCTGGCAACTGGATTTGCCAAGAATGATAATGTGCATTGAAGTCGCAAGGAGGAAAATGTGATGTGGTAAGGGATTATGGAGGAGAGTTTTTCCAAAAAGGAAAGAATTCTGGTCTAGAAGAAGTAAGAGAGCAAGGAGGATGCCTACTCTAGCATCTGCTTTTGAGACATAAGGAGCATGAAGGAAGAAAAAAGTACATACAGCCTTTTCAAGAGAGGTGAACCCATAGAAGACCATGATGTTTCAGTTAAAATAAGAGAACATTATGCAAAGGGAGGAGGGAAGGACCATTTACAGATCAATAATCCAAGTCCCATAGGACACAGTGGCGGCTCTGGAGTCCAGGAATAAGGGGTTGGCGATGTACGGGGCAGTACACAGAAGACAAAATGGGGTGATGATGAATGTTCAGGAAGATTTTATCTTCTAGAGGTGTCTGAGGTAAACAGGAACGTGTGGCATGATGAGACTAATCATATCTTTAGGGGAAAGAGAGTGATCAGGTCTAGTGCTATGGACTGAAGTGCCTCAGGGAAAAAACTCAAACCTCATTTCTCTCTCAGGCAGTGTCTTATGGTATAGCTGGAATAAAACTGAAGGAAGGAAAGGAAAGCATTAATAAAAAAATTTTTTTGAAAGTAAAACAAATTTCAAAGATGTAAACATAAAACAGAAAAGCACACATTCTTGGAAAGATTAATTTAAAATAAACTTTTAGAAAGTTTTCTCAAAAAAAAAAAAAAAGAAAAGAAAAGAAAATTTCAAATAACTCCAGTACTAATCATGAAACAGGGAACATAACTAGAATACAAAGATATTTTTGGTTTTTATTTTGGAAAATTCCAAATATGTACAGAAGTAGAAAAAATAGAATAATGAATTTGAATGTACCCACCAACCAGCTTCAGTAATTACTAACTCCTGGCTAATTTTGTTTCATCTCTTTCCTCCATCCACTCCCCCCAGCCTGGACGATTTTGAAGCAAATCTCAGACATTAAATTATTTCATCTGCAAATATTCAGTATGTATCACTAAAAGGGAGCAACTATTTTTAAAGACAGCCACTACATCATACATCATACATCATCATAAACAGTATTCATATTTCAGTTTTCATACTTCCCAGTCATCTTATAATTTTTAGCTTATTTGCTTGATTCCAAATAAGATCCATACATTGCTATTGATCGAAATGTCTTTCTGTTTCTTTTAATTCATAGTTTCCCTTCTCTCTTTACCTCCCCCCTTTTCCCTATAACTCTATGTTGAAATGGTGTCTTTTGTCCACACTCTGGATTTTTTTGATTACATCCTGCAGCATCATTTACTATGTTCTTTTGTAGTCTCCATTGGCTAAAAATTGGCAGTCAGATCTACAGTTTCATAAGATTCTGGTTCCATTATTTGATAAGACAACTTAGTTCATATGTGACATCATGTACTTCCATCAAGACCTGATTTTCTGTTTTTGTGATATAACAGCCATTGATGATCATTGCCTACATCAGTTAATTCATTAAGGATAAAAAATGGTGTTATTCTAGCATCAAAAAAATTGTCAGAGAATATTCTGAGCATCCTCATGACAAATCAACAACTCTAAATAAAACAGACGGTATTCTGGAACATATATTATGGAAATTGTGCCTTGAATCAGTAAGATATTTTAATAAACTAATTACAAGAAATTAAAAAGGTAATTAATGAAATACCCATATTTTAAGGACACATTTTCCCAAACCTTCAAGGAATAGGTAATTCCTTTATTAGAGACAGTTCCAGAGCACAGGAAAAAAATTAAAAATTTCATAGTTCATTTCATGAAGCAATAATCATTTTGATACAAAACACAATAAAAGAGTAATAAAAAGGAAATTATAAACCAGTTTCACTGTGAGGATAAAAAAATCATTAGCAAAATGAATCCAGCAATATATTAAAATAACTTACAATAATAACAAATTGGGATGGATCCAGAAATGCAGAGGTGGATGAACATCAGAAAATTATTTATATTAAAAGAAAAAACAGAAGGATGTTCTGTCTCATTTCAATTATTTAACATTGTTCTGGATATTTTAATTAGTACAAATAAAATGTGAAGTTGATTAATATTTGAAGATGATATGGTATAACCGTATACTAGAAAAAATGTTTTAAAAAGCAATATTTCGACTGAGCAACTGTCACCCAATAAAGAAAATGCAAATAAGTAGGCTGGAATAAACATAATATACAAAAATCATTGTGTTTCACATTTGCAAATAATAACCATGTACAATAATGGAATAAATACTGTAAAATCAATATCAATAAAAACAAAATAAGAATAAACATAAATTCACAAGTTATAAGTAAAGAAAATCGTTAAATGCTCTTTAGGGACATAAAAAGATGAATGAATAAAAACATACCATGTTCTGAGATAGGGGGATTAAACACCATAAATAAGTCATTTCTCCTTAAATTAATCTACAACTGTAGGGCAATCTTAACTCCAAAATTTATATGGAACAATAGAAAAGCAAGAGTAGCCAGGAAAAAAATCTGAGAAAAAAAATCAGAGTATTAAAAAGCCCTGGCCCTAAGAGGCTTTAAAATAATATAAAGCCACTAACTGAATTTAAATAGAAAATAAAAAATAAACAATATAAATCCACAATAAATAAACAGATGGTAGCAGCACATGAAGAGGTAATCAATACATTAGAAGAGAAAGTACCAAAATGGAACCAAATGCATATGAAAATTTGGTATATGTTAAGGAGCATCTTAAGTCAGTAAGAGAAGATGGTTTAATGCAACGACAACTAGATAACCATTTGGAACACTGGATCCTTCTTATCCCTAAATAAATTCCAAAAAAAAAGATGAAGGATTTATGAAACATCAAAGTGTTGGAAGAAACCATCTGCAAATCCTTTCAGAACCTCAAACAGTGACACATCTAAAAGGAAAGCTTGATAAAAGACGAACTAAGCAAGGATGTTTACAACTAATATAATGTTTCAAATATGGGAAATAGGGGGAAAGCCCAGCCATAGCACAAGAGTTCCTCTTCTGGAAAACCTTTGTCAAAACAATGTGCTTGGGGCACCTGGGTGACTCAGTGGGTTAAAGCCTCTGCCTTTGGCTCGGGTCATGATCTCGGGGTCCTGGCATCGAGCCCCGCATCGGGCTCTCTGCTCAGCGGGGAGCCTGCTTCCTCCTCTCTCTTGCCTGCCTCTCTGCCTACTTGTGATCTCTGTCTGTCAAATAAATAAATAAAATCTTTAAAAAAAAAAAATGTGCTAATTATCTTTGCCACATTGATAGATGAAAAATAATATCTCCACATAATGTAATTCATGCTATGCCTTTTTAATTTAAACTCTCTGTATTCACTTCAAGGAAAAAAAAAAAAGACTACTTTCCATATTTTCTATTGCAGGTGGATACAAAGCTTTGATTATATTGGAAGTACCCCAAAAACTGAAGTCAAACTGAGCTGGAGTCCAAACTGCTCTGTCCCTTCTCAATGTATGTCTCCATGATAAATTACTTAATGTTACCAACTGTGAGCGTCTCCATCTGTGCAAAAGTGCTAGTAGTATTTACTTCACAGGATTCTTGTTAGAAAATGAGACAACACTGTGACCTTCTGAGCGTGCAGTAGGGATCTGACAGGTAGACCCTTTTTTACTCCCACCTTTCTTGCCCTCACATTTAGGGTAGCTGCATTTCTTCAAAGGGCAAGCTGATCTGGACAGGAAGCACTTTACAAACACCTTGGACTCCCACAGTGTTCTAAAGGAGAAAGGAACAGAGAAAATAACTAAAAGAACCCATTCATTTTACAAATGGTAAAACTGAGGCCCTTAGGGATGTTTCCAGAGGAATCCCACAAAGATGTAGGTGAATGTTCACAATTTCCTCCCATGTCCCAGAAACTGTCAAAACCACAGTCACTGCAAAAAACTCAAACTCCAAACTTCAACAGGGCTTTGGCTGGTTTTTCCATGTCCCATGAAATTCTGACAATCCAGTCTCCTCCACAAACTATCCAAGGTAGGAATCCAGGAGTGAAAAAAACATACACTTCTCCTTTTCTTTTTCTTTTTCTCCTTCTTTTTCTTTTTTCTAGGCTGTGTCCTTTCTAGAACTGCTTAAACAAGTTTGGAAGAATTAAGGCTGGGAATGCCTCTTGGACACAGCACAAGGGCTCCACCTTCAGCTCCCAGACTGAAGAGAACTTTTTCAAAACTGCGGCACATCGGAAATAAAATCTCTTTTCACAAAATTTAAACCACACAACCCTTCGCTTTTAAATATTTCAGACCAGCATATTTACCCACTGTACATAGGCGAAATGAAAGGTGAGAGTCTCAAGGTGAGTTATACTGATATTAAACAGACAAGATAAAAAATGTATTACGTTTTCTTTAAATTCTTCAGGACGCATATCTTGGTGTCATATTCTTTACAGTTACAGCAGAGACTGATAAGCTCGTTCGTTCTAATTCTCCCGGGGTTTCACTCCATTAGATTTATAGCATTATAATAAAGGAAAAGGTTAATTCTTTTTTTTTTTTTTAAAGAGCAGGACGATTCACAAATTCCCAGCAATTTTTGAATATCCCACTAGATACATGCCAATTTTTTGGAGGGAAATTCATCTGGGCAAAGGGAGGTAAAATTCAATTCCGTGAAAGGGCATTAAAGATTGATGTCAACCTATGGGTAGTGGTAAGGAATAGTTTATAAGAGCAAAAATAAAAAAATAAAAAAAAAAAAAACAAAAGATAATTCTATAGGATAAAACTCCCAAATCTAAGTTGAATTCTAAAGCAGTTTATATAATTACATCCAGAGTGGACTAAACTTTCCTCCATCACATATTTTTTGGTGGTCTATTAAAGAAAAGTAACAAAGTGCCCAATTCTTTGCAAATGGTGGATATAGGCGGGAATTGTCATTTTTCTACATTAAAAGATATCAGTAGATGTTGATGATAACCAAATATGTACACAGACCTGAATCTTTCAAAATCTGATTATAAGAGTAAATTTGTTGCTGATTTTCTCCTTGTTATTTTCTTCTTAGATCAACCAAATTCTCAAATTTCTGAGTCTCAGTGAAAGGAAGTCATAGACATTTGGTGTAACTGAACAGAGTCTAGGTAAGGAAAGCCAGGAAATAAAATGTATTTGTTATACCCTAGAGTATTTGTTATACCCATGTTATACCTACTACATGCCTTCTTATGATGCCTTGAATTCTTATCATTTTGCCTTTAGACTGTTTATAAGCCTGGAAGCAGAAGTTGCCACAAGGAAATGTGAGTTTTGTGTGTCCCAAGGACCCTGAAATGTGATTATCCCACCACCACCCACCAGACCAAGGACTGAAACCAAGTCCAAACTTACGTTTTGTTTTGTTTTGTTTTGTTTTGTTTTGTTTTGTTTTGTTTTTCAAAATCCAAAGTATCCAAGTCCTTGCCCACCTAAAATTTGTTTTGTAAGAGTCAGGAGTTGAAATTTGCAGAGCAATTGCTATGTTTACCTTCCTGATAAATATCCTTAAAATGTTTTCTAATCATTGTAATGATCCAAAGACTCAGTTTTCTTACCATCCTCTCTTCTATTGTTGAGAAAAACCATACCTTAAAAAAATTAAATAAACCCAGAGTGATGTAGATGGACTAGAATTCCAAACTCCAACCTCAGCTCTCTATTACATATTATCCCCAACAGCCCTCACAATAGTCTTGTATGTAGATGAGTATCCATTCAATAAATATTTTTCAAGAAATTTCTATTTGACAGACATTATGCCTGATGGAAATGAACAATGATAAGGGACTTGCCTAAGCTCTCGGAGCCATTCCCAAGTGCTAAAACTAGAACTCATGCTCTGCAATCAGACACATGCACATTCAAATCCCGACATCACTGCATACTAGCTGCATCCTAGCTCAAGTTATCCATCATTTCTATACCTCAGTTTTCTCTATCAGTGAATTGGGAATAATAATAGTTTGCCAAACTGCTATGAGTATTAGAATTACTATATGAAAAGAATCTAGTACCATGTATACATGCAGGTAATATTAGTTTTCATTCCAGGGAAACTAGGATCTTTTAGACTTTTTTTTCCTACCGTGAAAAATTGTCCCAGGTCATCCCAACATTTAGTGGCCTTGTTTTTTCTGCCTCCTACAAACATGAGAAACTTTCAGAAGAATGTACCAGGACCACAGTTTTTCTCAAGAATCCAATGGAAATATTATTGTAAGTAGAAAGACTACAATAAATACCCATGTTCCCTTGCACTAGCCACTCTCCTCCTCTTCTTTTCTCTCTTTCTGTCTCTCTCAATCACACACATATACACACACAGAGTGTCCCAATTGAAAGTAGAACCATTAATAAGATTTAAGTGTTTCACTCAATGAAAATAAGACAATAAATACAAACTCTATAGAAAGACATTTGATTAACGTGTTCCTACATTCTGATAGAACCATATCTCACAATGACAAATAATTATCCTTTGGCTAATTATTTCAATTGAAAAAATTGAGAGTTATAATGCCTTCTTTTAAAGCCCTTTCCTATAGAGCTTTATGTCAGTTTTGGAAGGAAGCTACGCCTACATTGGCCCTTTTACAAAATAAGAAAAAAGCCCAGGAGTTATCAGTATGATTTTTATTACTGAGACAATATCAAAGAAAGGCTATTCTCCTCCTGAAATCCCTCACCAAGACCATCCTTTAGCAGAAAATGCCTGGATTACCTCAAAAAGGCAATTCTTCCCCACATGTAGTTCACCCAGTTTTAGAACCACAGAGATTGTCTAGCTACCATGGAACCTAGATACTGCAGAATCTGCCCAGCTTTTGTTCCCTCTTCTCTGAGAATTAATTCCCACCAAATACTGGAGACGATCTTTCAGCCATGTTTGTAATAAATGACTCTTCCTTAGTAGAGTATATATTCCTGAACCAAAGTTGGAAATCAGATTAGACTTGAGTCTCAATCATGCTGATCAACTTTGGAGTTAAAACTAGAAGCTAGAGGGACGCCTGGGTGGCTCAGTTGGTTAAGCAGCTGCCTTCGGCTCAGGTCATGATCCCAGCGTCCTGGGATCGAGTCCCACATCGGGCTCCTTGCTTGGCAGGGAGCCTGCTTCTCCCTCTGCCTCTGCCTGTGCTTGCTCACTCTCCCTCTCTCTCTCTGACAAGTAAATAAATAAAATCTTTAAAAAAAAAAAAAAAAAAAAAAAAACTAGAAGCTAGAGAAGCCATCTTTGATCACATGCATATCAACTCAGAGGAAGTAGCTTATTGTACTGAAGAAAAAGAAAATAGAAAATTTAAGAAGGGGGGTGCCTGGGTGGCTCAGTGGGTTAAGCAGCTGCATTCGCCTCAGGTCGTGATCCCAGAGTCCTGGGATCGAGCCCTGCATTGGGCTCCCTGCTAGGCGGGGAGCCTGCTTCTCCCTATCCCTCTCGCTCTGCCTGCCGCTCTTCCTACTTGTGCTCTTTCTGTCTCTCTGTCCAATAAATAAATAAAATCTTATAAAAAGGAAAGAAAAGAAAATTTAAGAAGGGAACATAGGTGGAATGAAAGAAGGATAGGAAAAGATAAAAGGAATACTTTCTTCAGATCCTGTTTATTTTCTGGTTCCAGGCTCTTAGAAATTCATGAAAGCAAACTCCACTGTCTCCCCTTAGTTTCCATGCCTACTCAGGATTCTTTCTGGTCACTTCTTTCACCCTTTGTTACAGTTTGTTTCCAGCAATAAATAATCCCTCACTAAAATATTAGACCCATGCTCTTTCCCAATGCAGTTCTACAGAACAGAGAAAGACCAGAGGGCAAAGTTCCAGCCAATTGTTACTCGCATAATCAGCAGAACTGAAGCAAAACTGAAGGTCCTTTGGTTTGTAAATCTTCCTTCTACAACACTAATTTCCATTAATTTTCTAAAATGCTAGAATGGAGGTATGAGAAACCCAAATACCATATTTCACAAAATCTAATATCCATCATTTGTATGACATCAAACATTACAAATTAAATATGACACATTGCTAAGATGCCAATGATGGTAAGAGATGTTCATATTTCAGATATATTAAAATGTGAAATAAAATGCTCACTTGAGAAGCAGTGAAAATAATAATATATGGGATTGACTGAATTTGGAACAGGGTAAGTTGAAATATGTTAATTTTGATCACTGTTTAGGAAGAACTTGGTGTAAGGTTTCAAGTAGGAAGATGAATATCATGATATTCCTGCTTTAAAACCCGCCCTACACATGTTGCTCCCAGTGAAGAATCTTAGCCATGCTGAGAGTGCTTCAAAGATGGCTATAAAGGGCACTTTTAAATCCTCTCTTGATTTTCACATCCTCTATTTGAGTGATCTCGAAGTCTTAACACTGCTGGGAACTGAAATAGAGGAAAGTGGGGTAGGAAGAGAGAGAAAAAGTAGAAACTCTGTGTCTCACCTTCATGCATTATTCTTTAATCAATAATTTCTAGTAAGTCCCCACTCTGGGTCAGGCACCATTTCATTACTGGGCCTGTAGTACAGAACAAGAGAAACAAAGTCTATCACACAACAAATACTGTAGTGGAAGAACCAGATAATAATATACACTATGGGGTATTATGCCTCCATCAGAAAGGATGAATACCCAACTTTTGTAGCAACATGGATGGGACTGGAAGAGATTATGCTGAGTGAAATAAGTTAAGCAGAGAGAGTCAAGTATCATATGGTTTCACTTATTTGTGGAGCATAACAAATAACATGGAGGACATGGGGAGATGGAGAGGAGAAGGGAGTTGAGGGAAATTGGAAGGGGAGGTGAACCATGAGAGACTATGGACTCTGAAAAACAACCTGAGGGTTTTGAAGGGGTGGGGAGTGAGAGGATGGGGGAGCCAGGTGGTGGGTATTAAGGAGGGCACATATTTCATGGAGCACTGGGTGTGGTGCATAAACAATGAATACTTTTACGCTAAAAAGAATTTTAAAAAAATGTTCATAGAAGAAAAAAAAAAAAGAACCACATAATAAACAACAAAATAAAATTATACTGTCTTTAGGATAAATACCTAGTAGTGCAGTTGCTGGGTCATAGGGTAGTTCTATTTTTAACATCTTAAGGAACATCTATACTGTTTTCCAGAGTGGCTGCACCAGCTTGCATTCCCACCAATAGGTTCATATATACAATGGAATATTACTCAGCCGTCAGAAATTATGAGCACCCACCATTTGCATCGGAATGGATAGAACTAGAGGGGATTATGCTAAGTGAAATAAGTGAAGCAGAGAAAGACAATTATCATACGGTTTCACTCATATGTAGAACATAAGAAATAGTGTGGAGGACCTCAGGGGAAGGGAGGGAAAACTGAATGGGAAGAAATCAGAGAGGTAGACAAACTGTGAGAGACCCTGGACTTCAGGAAACAAACTGAGGATGGCCAGGGGTGGGTAGAGGGATGAGGTAACCAGGTGATGGGTATTTAAGGAGGGCATGTGTTGTGATGAGCACTGGGTGTTATATGCAACTAATGAATCATTGAACACTACATCAAAAACTAATGATGTATTATATCTTGGCTAACTGAACTTAATAAAAAAATCCTCAAGTGCGGGGTACCTGGGTGGCTCAGTGGGTTAAAGCCTCTGCCTTCCACTCGGGTCTTGATCCCAGGGTCCTGGGATAGAGCCCTGCATCAGGCTCTTTGCTCTGTGGGGAGCCTGCTTCCTCCTCTCTCTCACTCTGCCCACTTGTGATCTCTGTCAAATAAATAAATAAATAAATAAATAAATTTTTTTTAAAAATCTTAAAGTGTCATAGAAAAATGTCAAGTAGTAGAAGTATTCAAGAAGAATAAAGCAGATAGGGTGGCTGGGTGATGGACATTGGGGAGGGTATGTGCTATGGTGAGTGCTAAGAATTGTGTAAGCCTGATGAATCACAGACCTGTACCCTGGAAACAAATAATACATTATATGTTAATAAAAAAAAGAAGAAGAAGAAGAAAACATAGTAAGGTGTCACTCCTTAAGAAATATACGGTTTAAAAAAAAAAAAGAAAAGGGCGCCTGGGTGGCTCCGTGGGTTAAAGCCTCTGCCTTCAGCTCAGGTCATGGTCTCAGGGTCCTGGGATCGAGCCCCGCATCGGGTTCTCTGCTCAGCGGGGAGCCTGCGTCCCCCTCTCTCTCTGCCTGCCGCTCTGCCTGCTTGTGATCTCTCTCTCTCTGTCAAATAAATAAATAAAATCTTAAAAAAAAAAAAAAGAAAGAAATATATGGTTTAGAAATGAGTTTCACATGCATGAAATAATTTTGCAAATCCTTTAAGACAGTAGGTGAGTTTGGACACTCAGCATACTAGAATTCAGAGATATTCTCCCAAAGGCTCACTTTAGTTTTGAACTTTGATCCATGAACCTCATCATTCATAACTCTGTGGAAGTCTGGATTCAAAGATGTACTTGATGAGAAACAGCTACTCTACTGACATGTCAACCCAACAAGTGGGAATCAGTTGCACTTAACCCTACTCCTGATTTCCATAAGGAAGTCAGGACCAGTCATCCTAGTCTTTCTTGCTCTGTAACTGAATCTTCAAATATGCCATAAGACAAGTTTTTGCATATGAATCTATGTGTTCACTATATCAAAGTCAGTGTCCCTCTAACCTCCCTCATATCACATGGTGCTTTCCTTACTGAGAAATAACACGTCTTTCTAACTGGTTGTCCAGAAGTGTTCCTCATTACTGCTCAGAACAGCACTGTGTAATTCCGAGGACAGCAACCTGAAGCTAAGTCGTATCTCTGCCATTACACCCCCTGCCCAGGGTAAGCAGATTATTTAATTCTCAGTTGTGGACAAAACAAAAAGTTAAACATCTCAAACAGGCTGAAATTCCTTTTCATGAATATTTTTAATTTTTGTATTTTAAAAATGTATATTAATGTTTATTAATTTCCTTAAGCCTCAAACAATAGAGAAAATGAATAGTATACGTGTTCCCCAAATAGCCCAATCTCCATAGAAAATTACTCTTAAAAGTTTCACATGTATTCTTATACAGTGATTCTGTGTTTTCTTAAAACATATAAATATAAATGGAATTTTCTATGTGTAATCTTCTACAACCCATTTGTTCACTCAAACATTAACTGTAATTATCTTTTTCTATAAATAAATATAAATGTCATGTTCTTTTTAGGAGCTACATTGAGTTTATTGTATGGAGGTACTATAATATGTTAAACTATCACCAGATTGATAAGGATTTAAGTTCTTCCCAGTTTTGAGTTACACAAGGATGCAACAAAGAACATACATGTACTTTCCTGATGTATTTGTGTGTTTCTATAGAATAAACTCCTGAAATTTGAACTTCTAGGTCAAAGGAAATGCACATCTTAAATTTATCGCATAGCCATGCTGACTATGAAAAAGAAGGTACTAATGTGGATACCACTGTATAGTAGGAGACTGCCTATTGTCCCACAACTGCACCCAAAATGGTTATTATCAATCATTTTCACATTTAATTATGTGATCATTGACAAACAATTATATTGTTACAATGTTTACCAAAAAAATCAAGGTATTTCCCACAATAATTATTCCTTTACATTTTTTTAAGAAAACATAGTTACACTTGCAAATAGTATATAATTCTGGTAGAAGACTTAGAAAATAAACATTTAAGGAAAAAATAAAATACCAGGAAACTTCTGGTGCCAGCTAAGGTGGAGAAGCAGATATAGATTCTCTCTCCCAGTGATTACACCTAAAAATTCTGAAAAAAATGCAAAACGCATGACTTGAAGAATCTGAAAAGTAAAAAATAAGAAACATATATTTTTAAAAACTATATCTGTATCTATGTATCTATAGATAGATATAGATATAGACAGAGACAGAGACAGAGACAGCAGGTGGATTGGGGAATATAATCAGAATTTGAATAATGGCCTGCAAAGTGGGAGTCTCCAGTCATGAAGAACTTCATATCAGCAGAGAAAGCTAAAAGTCTGAGAGAAATAAATCTCTGTGACCAGATGTCCTGGAAAAAGAGACCCCCAGGGAGTCACAGAATATGGAAGAAATCCCGGAGAGGAAAGGGCTGGAAAAAGGGATTCCTCCAATTCTGTGCATGAAGTGGCGTAAGTCCTGAGCCTGTCTCTAAACCACGCACACACAGAACAGACCCCCCCAAAAAATAACAAAAGCTTCAAGAAGTGAACTACCATATAAACCACTGCCCAGATTCAAAACTAACTCCCAAGAGGCACATGCACCAGGCTGAACCAAAAAGAATAGAAAAAGTTTGAAAACTACCGGCATTGCAAACACCACCTTCAGAAAGAAAATCAGACTTGTGGTCCAATTGTAACAAGGCTGATTTCCTAATTAAACAAAAAAATAACATTCCTCAGATTTAATAGCACCCAGACTCTATCAACATAATATTCAAAACATCCAGGACACAATCCAAATTTTTCAACATACAAAGAACTGAAATTATCTGATCAATACCCAGGAGAATGAACAACAGATAACAAACCTGAGATACCCAGATGTTGGAATTATCAAAGACTTTAAAGTAGCTATTACAACAATCCTCCATGGGGTAAAGGTGAACATTATTGAAATTAATGGAAAGATAAAAATTCTCAGAAGCAAAATTAGAACTATAAAAAAAAGAATTCAAGGGTGCCTGGGTGGCTCAGTGGGTTAAGCCTCTGCCTTCAGCTCAGGTCATGATCTCAGGGTCCTGGGATCAAGCCCATCAGGCTCTCTGCTCAACAGGGAGCCTGCTTCCCCCTCTCCCTTCACCTGCCTCTCTCCCTACTTGTGATCTCTCTCTCTGTCAAATAAATAAATAAAATCTTTATAAAAAAAATTCAATGGAAATTCTAAAACTGAGAAATACAATATCTTTTTTTTAAGATTTTATTTATTTATTTGAGAGAGAGAGACAATGAGAGAGCGCATGAGCGAGGAGAAGGTAAGAGGGAGAAGCAGACTCCCCGTGGAGTTGGGAGCCCAATGCAGGACTCGATCCTAGGACTCCTGGATCATGACCTGAGCTAAAGGCAGTCGCTTAACCACTGAGCCACCCAGGCACCCAAGAAACACGATATCTTAAATTAGAAAACATCGTTGGAGAGGCACCTGGGTGGCTCAGCTTGTTAAGTGCCCAACTCCTGATTGCAGCTCAGGTCATCATGATCTCAGAGTCCTGAGACCCAGCCCTGAGTTGGGTCCATGCTTAGGGTCTGCTTGAGATTCTCTCCTCTCTTCCCTCTCTCTCTGTCCCTCCCCCACTCACTCACTCTCTCTCTCTTTCTAAAATAATTTTTTTTTTTTAAAGAGCCATTGCATGGGCTCAATTACAGAATGGAGATGAGAGAGGGAAGAGCTGGAGAAATTAGAAATAGAGCAATAAAAGCATGGAATTTACACAGAAAGAAAAAGATTGAGAAAAAAAAAAAAAAAAACAGAGCCTCCAAGCTGTAGAAAATATCAAGAGATCTAGCATATTAGGTGCACCTGAGTGGCTCAGTCGTTAAGCGTCTGCCTTCAGCTCAGGTCATGATCCCGGGGTCCAAGGATGGAGCCCTGCATCAGGCTCTCTGCTCAGCTGGAAGCCTGCTTCTCCCTCTCCCACTACCCCCGCTTGTGTTTCCTCTCTCGATATTGTCTCTCTCTGTCAAATAAATACATAAAATCTTAAAAAAAAAAAAAAGATCTAGCATATTATTGGAGTCCCAGAAAGACAAGAAAAAGAAATTGGTACAAAAAAATATCACCAATCACCAAGAACCCTGTCATTCAGAGATAATCATTCTTAATATTTGATGCAGTCTCTTCATTTTTTTTTATTTTTTTAAGATTTTATTTCTTTCTTTGATAAAGAGAGAAAGAGCAAGCACACAAGCAGGCGGAGCAGCAGAGGGAGAGAAAGAAGCAGGCTCTCCACTGAGCAAGGAGCCTTATGTGGGGCTCAATCCTAGGACCCTGAGATCATGACCTGAGCCAAAGGCAGATGCTTAACCAACTGAGCCACCCAGGTGCCCCTGATGTAGTCTCTTCTAAGCTTTTTTCTACACATATAAAGACACACGTACACACACACACACACACACAAATACACACACACAGTATACTAGAATGCCTGATAGTCAAATGTTTCTCCTTTAATAATGCTTTATGAATAATGCTTTATGTTTGTATATTTCAATAAGCGCACATCTGCATAACAATTTTAATGGCTGATTAATAGTTCATTGAGTAATGTAGCCACAATTTTGTTACTCAGTAATCTACCACTTCTTACTTAGTTTTTTCCCTCATTTTTAACTATTATAAAGACTCTGCACTTATTCTTATTGCCACATTGTTGTCACATCACTGTTATCTTCTTCACTTATATTCCTAAAAATAAAATTGCTATGGAAGAGGCTACTCATTCAACCAATACCCAGTCAACAAATATTTATTAAGCATTTTATATAAACTAGGTTCTGCCGTTATGTGGAGGTACTACTTTCTCTGAGACCTTGCTAATTCTAAATATAATCAACAACAGTAAGTCAATCATGAATGACATGGTTTGAAAATATGCATACTTTGGCTTCTATGGGACAAGAAAAGTTGCTCTCAAGGGGGCTCTGATGGTGCAAGGTAAAGTGTCCAAAAAATCCTTTAGGACTCAAGAGTCAAATAATTAAATATCACGAATAGAGGAAACATGTTGATTCACTTTCTTGCGTATTCTTTTTCTTAAATAATATGAAATGTCATCTAGCAGCTTCAAAACTGGTTCATGTCAGAGCTACCCATTTTGTCTTAAAACCAATCTATACACATTAAGCAGCCCCAGTGTTGGATCAGTGCTATAATTATCTCATTGGCAGTAATTACTTAGTCATTTCTAACAACCAACCAAATTTTATAAATTTTAAGATTGCTTTCTAAAATGTTCTATAAAAGTTTATTGAAAATAGATTGTTACTATTACTATTACCTAAAAGTTGATTCCCAACAAGTTAATCCATGCTCCTATATTCTTTTAAGAACTAATCTTTGGGAGGATAAAGTGGTGGGAGAAGAGTATAAAACCTATCATTAATATGAGCTTTTCTTATTCCTTAGCTGGGACAGTAATACTCAACTATTTTGGTCACTCCTTCCTCTGTTACCTCACTTTATCTTGAATATACTACCAGTCTAGCACATATTAAAAAATTAGAGGATTATATTCTTTTAATTTTGTTCTTGTATACATTGAACCCTTGAAGGGCAAGAAATAAATCTAATTTATTTTTATATTCCCACAATTAACCCAAAAGATGCTAGGTACAGATATGCTGGGTTTTTTTCTTAACATATTTTGGTCTCCTTCCTCACTGTGAATGCAGAAGATATTCTACTTAAAAATAAAGTGAATTAAAACAATGTATGCCAGGTGAAATACAGAACACCCAGCTAAATTTGGATTTCAGAAAAAAACGTTTCTTAGGAATAAGTTTGTCCCAAATACTGCATGTTTATCTAAAATTCAAATTTAATTGAACATCTCCTATTTTTATTTGCTAAATCTGGCAATCCCAAAATGAATGCAATTGAAATAACTCAAGATTTCCTAGAATATCACTCAAACCAGAGCAAGTTTCTCCCTGATCTAGGAAGTAAGAGTCTCCAAAACCTCTACAGATGGAATGTGAAACTTTTTAGCTAACAACTCTCTAGAGAAGTTTAAACTGGGGCTAGATAAGCCGCCCTATCAGGAATGGTATATAGCAGATTCTGTATTGCTTAACAGTTTGGACAAGGTCACTTCTAAGTCTTCACATTTTTGCACATTATTGCTGCGTCCCTGTGCTTTGATTTCTGGAGTCCTTACTACTAGTGGAATTAGAGCATCTTGAAGTTTACTATTTTATTGATTCCTTGTGGCCTTGATTCATACATCTATCTCTCCATGAGAAGGTTCCCCACCTTGTTCTGGAATGCCACCTTACTGGGTCCTCCCAGGGAAAATCCTCCGGGAGAAAGGCCCATGTAGAGATCACAGCAGCTGCATCAATGCACAGCCAGGTTCCATACCAGAAGCTATTTTGTAAGCACAGATTTATTCCCCCTCAAATAATTCTTGCTCAGTTACCTTCCCCAAATCCCCAACTGCTGCCAAGGTTAATGCAAGCCCTGACTCTGCCTGTTGATTCTTATTAATTAAGCCAATCAATGATTTTGTATCATACAGTGTCTGTTTTTAATATAACCTATTTGACAGGCTCTATTAATTTAGGAGAAATATGCACTGGCATTCTGGCACATACTTTTCCTAATTATTTTACAGCCCTCGTTCAGCAGTGAAATTAGTCTGTGGTTATCACAGTTAATGGAAGCCCATAGCTCTTAGCTAAGTGATCTTCACCAGTCACCTGATCTTTTCTTGCTCTCAGCTGCATAAACATGATTGCACTATCTATGCAGTCCCTGTTGAATGCATAATTTGAGCGTGGGTGTGAATGTTTTAGCAAAATCTCCCGCTTCTGTATGTTTCTTTAAGTGGATGGATAACAAGATTGGGAAGACAAGGCTGTGAAGGGAAATGTTGCACAATAATAGGAGCCAGGTAAGAAGATATAGCTTCTGAGGATACAAAGGAAACCTGAAACATGATCTTTCCAATTACGGTTGAAAGTCAGAAGATGGATTCTCCATAAAAAGCAAAAAGGGACATAAAAATTCTCCATGTCTTTGCTCATGGTGCTCTTGAGCCCTGCAGTGTCTCTCCTACACTTTCCATCTTTCTCTTAAAAACTTTGTGGAGTTCCTAGTCAAAACTATTAACCCTTCCTCTATGTTCCCATTCACCATACTCATTCATTCATTCATTCATTGTCTACTAGACATCTGTGAAAGGCACTGGGGATAAACCTGAGCAAAACAGAAATAGTCCTTCCCTTCATGAAACTTCAAGCTAGTTAATGAGACAGTAAATTAAACAATTAAACTAAAATCAATAACCATGACTGTTAAAATCTAGGAATGGTGGAGGGTGCAGGGGGAGCTGGGTGCTGTGATAGAAAATCACCAGGAGGAACGAACTTTTCAAAAAGTTTTGAGGGAAGACCTCTCTGAGGAGACAACATGAGATGAGATCTGAAGGACCACAAGGAACCAGCCCTTCTAAGAACTAAGACAGAATATTCCAGCAAAAGAACAGCAAGTGCAAAGGTCCTGGGGCAGGAATAAGCTTGGTATATTCCAGAAAACAAAAGTAGGCTAGATAGTCTGCAGATGAGGAGAGGCACTGACAATATGACCTTCTATTAAGCCCTCTGCCATTGGAATCTAGGTTATAAATGAATATATGTCTCCTTCACCTTATATTTCCCTATATATTTGAATATATGTCTCCTTCTCCTTTGCACAGTGGATAGTAAACAACTTAAGGACAGAAATGATATAGTATTCATTTTTCATTACTCACAATGTCAAGTATAATGCTTTGTGTAAACTAGGTCCCCAAAAAAGTGCTAATTGAATTTACTTGTATTTATTTATATGTACTATGAATTCCAATTTTATTTGTGAAAAGAGAAAGCAGCTTGGTCTCTGGAAAAATATATAAAGTATAGTTTTACATATAAATTATATATATTATATATATATAACATATATATAATTTTTATATATGAAATATAAATAATAGCTCATATTTATTCAATAGTTATTTACCAGGCACTGTTCTAAACAGCTTATACATATTCATTTCTTTAAGCCTTACAAAAACCCTATGGGTAGATACTATTTATTTTCATTTTAAAGATAAGAAACTGTGGAACAGGCCAATAAACTAGAATTGAGAGCATAAAAAGTATCCAAGTCAGAAAATGAATCTAGGCAGAAAAGCTCCAATACATGTCTTTAATCATGATGTTAATGATCCTAGCAGTCTAAATATGTCTTGGGAAATTAATTAGGCCATTGAGATACATTAGTACTTAATATTCTATGATTTAAGTTGGATGTATGACATGACATGACATGACAGGAATATACTTACCTTGAATATGTATTATTTGGAGTATATGAAATATACCTTTAATAAATTTCCATCTCTGCTTCCTTGGTTTTAAGAAAGGATTATCTAGCCATCCTTCAACTGATTTGAGTGTTGCTATAGAAACTGCTTTTCCTTAAGTTTGTGAAGTGGCTCTCATCTTATAAGACACTCAGCTATAGAAATAGTAGAACACCATAGTCCTACTAACAATGCCAGCACCAAGGGGTGGCCTCAGGATATCTTCAGTGTTTCCCAATATTCTCCATTTTCTTTCCCTCTTCCCCCAAGCCAGTTGAAGTACAGGAACCTATATAAAATTAGTATGCTGGCCATGCAAACCTAGTTTTAAGGCAAATCCTTAATTCCATCCTCCCCTGCAACCTGCTTGCTTCCCCTAAGATGCTCTTAAATAAAGCTCTGGTACCTTCACTACCCAGCAATGATGTGGAAGAGTTATTTCTTAGAAGAAACCTGTTCCTCGGCTATTGCCTTCTCTTAGACTTTTTCCTAGGGCATGGGATAAGATTAATATAAAATACATTAATGATGATCAGAAAAAGCAGGAATGTAAAGTTTTCTGGAGACAAATGGAGGAAAGTGCTAAAGTTTTGGTAAAGCAATTTATTCATCCTAGAAATCCATGTCTTATTCATCCTTTTATTCATGTCAACTATTACAGGTCCTGGCACCCACTGAGTGCTCAATAAATGTTGAATAAATATATGATGCCTCTGGTCCTTTGGGATATAAATGCATGAAGGAAAGGTGACAGGAAATATATGGAAAATTCATAAGGCTTCCCTGATGACTCCAGCCACAGCAATCCTTAACTCCTTTTGCTTGTATTACCAGACCAACCCAATCAGCATCCAAGACTATCTCTTGCAGTTGTTTTGAAATTGTTTTGTTTTGTGATGGAGCATGTTAACAATGCACTGCTGTATTCATCTACCTTTATTTATGTTGATATGCTGACTCTCCAAGTAGATGTTGAGACTTGAGGAACCACTTCCCTTCTCACAGCTTTTTTTTTTTCATTTTATTTTATTTCTTTTCAGTGTTCCAAAATTCATTGTTTATGCACCATACCCAGTGCTCCATGCAATACATCTCACAGCTCTTTTAAGATATCCTTTTTGTTAACACAGTGCTGGCCGTATTACAGAGGCTCAATAATATTTGTTTAGTAGCTGATGAATGCAGAGAAGAGAGAGCTTCCTCAGTGGTCTTGCTCTTGAAAGGAATATAATTTTGTCACTTGAGCTGTCACTCTCACTCAAGAAAACTTGGAAGGAAGGGAGGGAGGGAAGGAAGGAGAGAGGGAGGGAAAAATCAACAGAGGGAAGGAGGGAAGAGGAAGGATTTATTTACCTGAAGTCACCAAAGAGTAGTTAGTGTGAGAGCTTGGATCATAATATGTCTCTGAATTATCAATCTTTTGTACTTTTTGCTAAATTTACATGATCAGCTTTTGAGTCAATCTCTGTAGAGCTATGAATTTATTTTGGAAGCTTCTTGCAAATTCAAATTAAGTTAAAGACTGAAACTTTAATTTAAAAGTACAAAATGAGCGATGATGATAATGAAGATGATGACAACAGTAAGGCCATAATGCCTAACTATAAACTCCCTCTATAGAGAAAAAAGTTGATGAAGAAGAGTTGACCTGAAAGATTCACACACAGGCCTTCCAAACTATTTTTCAAGTTTATGAAAAAATGATATTCTGAGTTTTTTCATCCCCCAAAAATGTGTTGAAGAGCTATAGGGAAATTAAAATATCATCCAATTTCCATTTTTAATTGAAAAAAATTAACCGAGACATAAAACTGTGCTTGCACAGAAAGAACAATGCAAACAAAAAAATTTTAAAATTCTTTTATGATTTCTAGTTTGGGATGGTATTTGCTGTTATTGTTGTTTGGTCTTACTGTGTGGTTGTTTCCCAATATAAAGCATCATCCTAGACTGTCTCTGGGAGCAAATAAAATAAGACTCTACCTTATACTATCAGTTTGACAGTCACAGAAGAGAAAGAGAAATGTAACTGGTGATTCAGGCAGGCTCCACCACACCCAAATCAGTGTGAGTCTAGGAACAATACAGGGTAGGAAAGCCTTTGAGAGCAGGCAGCAGAGCAGGTAAGATGGCAGTAGAGTAGGGGACCTTGCTTCCTCTGATACCTTGAATTTAGCTGGATATCTATCAAACCATTCTGAACACCCATGAATTCAGCCTGAGATATAAGAAAATATATCTGAAGGTACCTGAGTGGCTCAGTGGGTTAGGCCTCTGCCTTCAGCTCAGGTCATGGTCTCAGTGTCCTAGGATCGAGCCCCACATCTGGCTCTCTGCTCAGCAGGGAGCCTGCTTCCCTCTCTCTCTCTGTTTGCCTCTCTGCCTACTTATGATCTCTCTCCCTGTCTGTCAAATACATAAATAAAATCTTAAAAAAAAAAAAAAAGAAAATATATCTGGGACTCTACAAGTAGAAAAGCAATGTCTTTTTGCAAGGTAGAAAGTGTGAAGACATGAATCTGTGGGGAGATACTGGAAGATAAATGGAGGGGGCAGGGAGAGTCCATAAGCTAGCTACTGGAAAGTGATATAAACCCAGAGTGCAAAATCAGAACCCTTAGAAATCTGCTCCAATAAGAGACATCCCTTTCTGAAAGGGGCTCAGGGGATGAAAAAAGCAGAACTTTAGATGGGTCATTGTGGTCTCGGGATCCCAAGAATCAGAGAATGAATGGGGGTGCCTGAACTGGTAAAGTGCCCAAGCAGCGGAGCAGGGAAACTAGTTACAGTCAGCAAGCCTGGGAGAGGACTCTCAGCTCAGGTAGCCACAAACCTTGAGCTGGACAGGTCAGGTTACTGCTTTCTGTCTGAGCACACTGATAAGGACTGGGACTTGTGGGTGATTTACCATCACCCAGAAGGGGTGAAATGACTACACCCACAACCAGACAACAGTTCTCATGACAGAGGCCCCAGAAAGGACAGTAGTGTGACACCCAGCCATCCTCCAGGAACAGCAGAGTAGGGTATGTGCATGAGTCTGCAACCACTCTCAGTCCCAATGTACACGAAGGGCAGTGATGTTTGCAGCTTTCTGGGACACCCCTCTCCCTGGGGAGGATTGCACTGGGCACCCACTGCAAGAGTCTGTGGAGTTTGGCACACACAAAAGTGAAGACTGTTTGTCCCAGAGGATTTATTGAAGAGGGGGGACTGCAAACTTTTGGCTCTGTGCCGGAGATTGGGGCATTGCTATTTTTATTCTGATCCTCTTAAAAGGCACAGAAAGTTTCCAGGGAAAGAAAGCCACACAGAGGACCAGCTTACACTGAGCTCAGGCCCCTTTCAAGGCATGGTACAACTCTGCCTAGGCAAAAACACCTGAGAAGCAGAGTAGGACCCTCCCTCGGGAGACCAACTGGAAGAACAGGTGGACAAGAGGTTTATGGATCCTGCAAGACTGTAAAACTCTAGCACCAGAGGAAAATAGTATGTTGAGCTCCAGGTTTTTGTTCACAATTTGTTTATCTTTCAGTTTAAAATTTTCCAATTCTTTTTTTACCTTTTTAACATTTCAACTAGCTTCTTATTTTACCAACTTATGTTTTTAAGTCAGTCTTTACTTTTATTTTTTACATCTACACTTCACAGATATATGCTTCATTTTAGTCCTTTTATCACTCTATTCAATTATACATATACATACATATATTGTGTGTGTGTGTGTGTGTGTGTGTGTGTGTGTGTGTGTGTATAGCTTTCTTTGTAATTTTGGGATATAGTGTCTTCTAACACACAGACCAAAATTCACTCAGGAACAAGTGCATCACCCTGCTTTGTCCACACTGTGAAATTATAGTCTCTCATGCCCCTACCTTTTTTGTTTTGGTTTGGTTTGTTTCACTTTTCTGCTGTGGTTTCCAAACACTTCAGATTTGTCTAGGATGTATTTTGCTTGGGTCATGGTTGATATTTTGGACGCTGCTCACTCACTCACCCATTCTTCTCCAGGCAAAATGACTATAAGGAGGAATTCACAACAAAAGAAAAAACAAGATGCAATGTTCTCTGCCACAGAGCTAATTGATATGGATATAAGTAAGATGTCAGAGAGGAATTCAGAATAGCAATTATAAAGTTAATAGTTGGGCCTGAAAAAAGCATAAATAAGAGTAGAGAATCTCTAAGCACAGAAATGAGATCTAGTCAGGCTGAACTTAAAAATGCTGTAACTGAGATGGACTCTAAATTGGATGCTTTAACAGCTACGGTGAATGAGGCAGAAGAAAGAATAAGTGATCTAGAAGACAAGCTGATAGAAAGGAAGGAAGTTGAGAAAAAAAGAGAAAGACAACTCAGAGCTCACAAGAAAAACTTTTGAGAATTTAATGATGCCCTGAAAAGAAAAAAAGTAAGCATTATTTGTGTGCCTAAAGGGGCTTTGGGGGTATATTTGAGCACATCAAAACTGAGAACTTCACTAATCTGGGGAAGGAAACAAGCATTCATGTCCAAAAAGCAGAGAGGACCCCTCCCAAAAATCAATAAAAATAGGTCAACAACCTGGCTTAAAATAGTGAGTCTTGCAAATTTTAAAGAAAAAGAGAACATCCTGAGGGCAGCTAGAGACAGAAGACTCCTTTCCTACAGAGGAAGGAATTTCAGACTAATATCAGATCTAACCACAGAAACCTGGCAGGCCAGAAAGGGTTGGCATGATATATTCAGGATACTAAATGAGAAGAACATGCAACCAAGAATACTTTATTCAGCAAGGCTGTCATTCAGAATGGAAGGAGAAATAAAGAGATTTCAGGACAGAAACTGAAAGAATATGTGACCACCAGCCAGCCTGCAAGAAATATTAAAGGGGATCCTGTAAGCAAAGAGAGATCCCAAGAGTAACATAGACCAGAAAGAAACAATCTACAGAAACAGGAACTTTATAGACAATACAATGACACTAAATTCGTATCTTTCAATAGTTACTCTGAATGTAAATGAGCTAAATGTGCCAATCAAAAGACATGAGTTATCAGACTAGATAAAAATGCAAGACCCATCCATTTGCTGTCTACAAGAGATTCATTTTAGACTTAAAGACACCTCCAGACTGAAAGTAAGGAGGTAGAGAACCATTTACCACACTAAAGGACATCAAAAGAAAGCTGGAGTAGCAATCCTTATATCAGACAAATGAGATTTAAAACCAAAGACTAGGGGCGCCTGGGTGGCTCAGTGGGTTAAAGCCTCTGCCTTCAGCTCAGGTCATGGTGCCAGGGTCTTGGGATCGAGCCCCACATCGGGCTCTCTGCTCGGCAGGGAGCCTGCTTCCTCCTCTCTCTCTCTGCCTGCCTCTCTGCCTACTTGTGATCTCTGTCTGTGAAATAAATAAATAAAATATTAAAAAATAAAATAAAATAAAACCAAAGACTATAACAAGAGATGTAAAGGGACACTATAACATACTTAAAGGGCCTATCCAACAAGGTCTAACAATTGTAAATATTTATGCCCCTAATGTGGAAGCAGACAATTATATGAACCAATTAATAGCCAAAGTGAAGAAACACATTGATAATAATACATTAACAGTAGGGGACTTCAACACCCCACTCAAAGCAATGGACAGATCATCTAAGCAGAAGATCAACAACAACAAAAAAATAAGGGCTTTGAATGACACACTGGACCAGATGGACTGCACAGATATATACAGAAAATTCCATCCTAAAACAACAGAATACTCATTCTTCTTGAGTGTACATGGAACTTTCTCCAGAATATATCACATACTGGGTCACAGATCAGGTCTCAACCAATACCAAAAGACTAAGATTATTCCCTGCATATTTCTAGACCACAATGCTTTGAAACTTGAACTGAAGCACAAGAGGAAATTGGAAGGAACTCAAACACTTGGAAGTTAAAGAGCACCCAGCTAAAGAATGAATGGCTCAACCAGGAAATTAAAGAATTTTCAAAATTATGGAAACTAATGAGAAAGAAAACACATCAGTTGAAAACCTCTGGGATACAGCAAAGGTGGTCCTAAGAGGGAAGTATATTGCAATATATGCCTCTCTCAAAAACTGAGAAAAATCCCAAATACACAAACTAACCTACAACTAAAGGAGCTAGAGAAAAAAAACAACAAATAAGCCTATACCAAGCAAGAGAAGAGAAAAAAGAAGGATTAGAGCATAAATCAATTAAATAGAAACCAGAACAATTGAAGAGATCAAAGAAACTAGAAGCTGATTCTTTGAAAAAATTAATAAGATCAATAAACCTCTAGCCAGATTTATCCAAAAGAAAAGAGAAAGGACCCAAATTAATAAAATCATGAATGAAAGGGGAGAGACCACAACCAACAAGGAAATACAGACAATTTTAGGAACATATTATGAACAACTATATGCCACCAAATCAGGCAATCTGGAAAAAAAAAATGGATGCATTCCTGGAAACATATAAACTATAAAAACTGAAACAAGAAGAAATAGAAAATCTGAACAAACCAATAACCAGCAAGGAAATTGAAGCAGTAATCAATTCCTCCCAAAAAACAAAAGCCCAGGTCCAGATGGCTTCCCAGGAGAATTCTACAAAACATTTAAAGAAGAAATAATACCTATTCTACTAAAGCTGTTTCAAAAACCAGAAATGGAGGAAAAACATCCAAACTCATTCTATAAGGCCAGCATTACCTTGATCCCGAAACCAGATAAGGACCCCATTAGAAAGAAGAATTACAGACCAATATCCCTGATGAACATGGATGCAAAAATTCTCACCAAAACACTAGCCAATAGGATTCACCAGTACATTGAAAGGATTATTCACACGACCAAGTGGGATTTATTCCTGGGCTGCAAGGTTGATTCAACATCCACAAATCAATGTGCTAAACTACGTTAATAAAGAAAAGGACAAGAACTGTATGATACTCTCAATAGATGCAGAAAAAGCATTTGGCAAAGAACAGCACCCTTTCTTGATTAAAACTCTTTAAAGTATAGGTATAAAGGGAGCATACCTCACTATCATTAAAGTCACATATGAAAAGCCCACAGTGAATATCATTCTCAATGGGGAAAAACTGAGAGTTTTTTCCTTAAGGTCAGAAACATGACAGTTGTTCCACCTCACTACTGTTGTTCAACACAGTACTACAAGTCTTAGCCTCAGTAATCAGAGAACAAAAAGAAATAAAAGGCATTCAAATCATCAAACTCTCTCTCTTCAGAGATGACATGATACTTTATGTGGAAAACCCAAGACTCCACCCCAAAATTGCTAGAATTCCTACAGCAATTCAACATGACAGGATACAAAATCAATGCACAGAAATCAGTTGCATTCCTATACACTAATGTGACTAAGAAAGAGAAATTAAGAAACTAATCCCATATACAATTGCACCAAAAACTATAAGAAACCTAGGAATAAACCTAACCACAGGATCTGTATAGGATCTGTGCTCTAAAAACTACAGGATACTTATGAAAGAAATTGAGGAAGACACAAAAAAGTAGAAAAATATTCCATGTTCATGGATCCGAAGGATAATATTGTTAAAATGTCTATGCTACCCAGAACAATCTATAAATTCAATGAAATCCCTATTAAAATACCATTAACGTTTTTAAGAAAGCTGGAACAAACAATCCTAAAATTTATATAGAACCAGAAAAGACACCAACTAGCCAAAGGAATGTTGAAAAAGAAAACCAAAGTTGTAGGCATGACAATGCCTGACTTCAAGCTCTATTACAAAGCTGGGATCATCAAGACAGAATGATATTAGCACAAAAACAGACACGTAGAGCAATGGAATAGAATAGAGAACCCAGAAATCGACCCTCAACTCTATGGTCAACTAATCTTCTACAAAGCAGGAAAGAATATCCAATGGAATAAAAACAATCTCTTCAAAAAATAGTGCTGGGAAAATTGGACAGCCACATGCAGAAGAATGAAATTGGATCATTCACCACACACAAAGATAGACTCAAAATGGATGAAAGACCCAAATGTGAGACAGGAATCTATCAAAATCCTATTAGAAAACACAGGCAGTAACTTCTTTGACTACATCACAGCAACATTTTGCAAGACACATCTCTAAAGGCAAGGGAAACAAAACCAAAAATGAACTATTGGGACTTTATCAAGATAAAAAGCTTCTGCATGGCAAAGGAAACAGTCAACAAAATGAAAAGGCAACTTACAGAATGGGAGAAGATATTTCCCAATAACATAACAGATAAAGGGATGGTATCCAAGATCTATAAAGAACTTATCAAACTCAACACCCAAAACACAAAAAACCCAATCAAGAAATAGGCAGAAGACATAAACAGACATTTCTTCAAAGAAGACATGCAAACGGCCAACAGACATGAAAAAAATCTCCATATAACTTGACATCAGGGAAGTACAAATCAAAATGAAAAAGAGATGCCACCTTACAACAGTTAGTATGGCTATAATTAACAAGACAGAGAACAAATGTTGGTGAGGATGTGGAGAAAGGGGAACCCTCTTACAGTGTTGGTGGGAATGCAAGCTGGTATAGCCACTATGGAAAACAATAAGGAGGTTCCTCAAGAAGTTAAAAAGAGATACCCTGTGACCTAGCTATGGCACTACTGGGTATTTATTCCAAAGAAAAAGATGTAGTGAAAAGAAGGGGCACCTGTATCCCAATGTTCATAGCAGCAATGTCCACAATAGCCAAACTGTGGAAGGAGGCAAGATGTCCTTCGACAGATGAATGTATAAAGAAGATGTGGTTCATATCTACAATGGAATAGTACTCAGCCATCAGAAAAAATAACTACCTACCATTTATATTGACATGGAAGGAATGGGGGGTATTATGCTAAGTAAAGTAAGTCAATCAGAGAAAGACAATTATCATATGTTTTCACTCACATATGGAATATAAGAAATAGCACAGAAGATCATAGACAAAGGGAGGGAAAACTGAATAGGAAAAAATCAGAGAGGGAGACAAACCATAAGACTCTGGACTCCAGGAAACAAACTGAGGGTTAAAGAAGGGAGGCCGGTGGGGGGATGGGGTAAATGGGTGATGGGCGTTATAGAGGGCATATGATATGATGAGTACTGGGTGTTATATACAACTAATGGATCATTGAGCACTACATCAAAAACTAATGATGTACTCTATGTTAGCTACTTGAATTTAAATTTTAAAAAAGAGCAGAAGCAAAGTTCTGAATACTTCATTGCAGAAAACAAAGCCAAAGGCTACTCCCCAAAGTTAACCAATAGGTCTATGAGAAAAAAACAAAGAAACAAATTAGGTAGCTCTAGTTTTTATATTCAGATAAATGTCTATCTCATTGGAAAGCTATTTAAAAAAAAAAAAACATAAGAATATAGAAAAGTAAATTGAAGTAAATCAAACATGTGCATCTGGAAGGACTCCATGGGGATCCATTTAAGATAACTAACAGCTGGGGTGCTGAGTCAACTAAGTGCCCAGCTCCTGGTTTTGGCTCAGGTAGTGATTCCATGGGTCATGGGATCAAGACCCATGTTGGTCTCTGTGCTCAGCAGGGAGTGTGCTTGAAGATTTTCTCCCTCTGCCTCTGCCTCTCCCCCAACTTGTGCTCATGTGCTGTCTCTCTCAAATAAATAAATAAATCTTTGTTAAAAAGGATAACTGGGGCACCTGGGTGGCTCAGCTGGTTAAGCCACTGCCTTTGGCTTAGGTCATGATCCCAGGGTTCCGGGATCAAGCCCCATGCGGGGCTCCCTGCTCAGTGAAGAGCCTGCTTCTCCCTTTCCCTCTGCCGTTCCCCCCAACCCTGCTCATTCTCTCTCACTCTTTCACACTCTCTTCATTAATTCAAATAAATCAATGAATCTTCATTGATTCAAATAAATCAATAAAATATTTTTTAAAACTTGATAACAAATACCCAATGTAAAAGATAATTTATATGTACATTATATATTGATATATAATATATAAATTGTTTATATACATTTGTACAATAAAATTGTTTAATTAATAATATATAACTTATAAATATATGTAATATAGATAAATTATTTTTATATAGGATGTTAGCCTATTACATATATAAGAATTCTAAGATATATATATGTAATTATTCTAAAAAAGACCCTCTGTAAAATAGAAGTAAGACTAAGTACAGTGCTCATGTGCCTTATTAAAACAATGTGAAATATTTAAAATTGGGCTTGCCATTTCTCTGGCAGGAAAATAAATTTAGCCAATTTAAGATTGAGACGAAAAATGGGCTACACAAATATATAAAATGGAAAGTAAAAGATAAATAAAGTAACTGAGTCCAGGAATTTCAAATGGAGCCCAGTGAAAAAAGAGAAAGAAGAGAAGCCAGATGAAAAACACCTCACAGCATCTTCCCTGAGGTTAGGTGTCTGAATTGGAGATGGGGAGGGTCGTTTGCAGGGCACAATATATGTCAGACAGGCCTGAGGCACACATTCTTATGGATGCCTCTTCTTTGGTCCCCTTAACTAGATCATGACTCAGAGATTCCCACACCTTCTGGATCTCTTTGAATAGAACCTCTATTCACATCTTTAATCCATTAGTTCTCATTCATCCTACATTCCACACTTCATGTCTATAGTTTTGGGACACAGTATGTTTCTGTTTGTCTCTACAGACTTTTCCAGTCTCTGGACATTATCCTTATTCAGAGTTACTGTGCCAGCCTGATCCTCCCAGCTATTAGTTCTCTCTCTACAACAAACTTCCAGTCTCCTTGACTCACAATCTTATCAATGAAATGCAACATGATACAGTGGAAGGAAGTTTTAGAGTCAGATTTGTGTCCACACCTACTGCAATTTCATCCTTGTACAGTCATTGTTTAGGTTTACAATAATTTTAAAAACCTGATTTATTGGGACACCTGGGGGTCTCTGTCGGTTAAGCATCTGCCTTCAGCTTAGGTCACGATCCCAGGGTCCTGGGATCGAGTCCTGCATTGGGCTACCTGGCCCTCTGCCTGCTTCTCCCTCTGCCTGCCACTCACCTTGTTTGTGCTCTTGCTCACGCTCTCTCTCTCTTTCTCCCTGCAAATAAGTAAAAATCTTTTTAAATTGTTTTTAAAAATAAAAATAAAACCCTGACTTACTGTCACATTATACTTGTTCAAAAGCTATAGCTATTATGATTATTATTATTATCTGAATTTGATTCAGGCTTGACATATCATTCCAACCTATTTTGTCATTTTTGATCCTCTGTGGAACTAAGTTTAAAAAAATCTGTCTTATTTTTCATTAATTTATTCAAAATTATTTTACTGGATGCCTACTATCAGTCTCTGTGGGAGGTCCTGGAGATGCAGCAAGGAGCAAGAGAGAGATCCAGACATGGTGCCTGCTGTCATCAACTCATAGCCCTTAATTCTATGGTAATAAGTGTATGAAGTCCAGGGGGCCTAACTTATTCTAGGTGAGGAGTAGGTCAGAGAACATCCTAAGAAAAGTTCCTCCAAACTGAGACCTAGACTATGAGTAGAATGAGTTATGCAAGCAAAGAGAGCAGAAAGAATCTCAGAAGGAAAGAACTACTTGTGGGAAGGCCAGAGTAAGAAAGATCTGGCACATCTGAGAACCAGAAGACAGTTTGGCAGGCCAAGGTAGGATGCTCAGGGGAAAGATGGTCGCTGTTAAACATATAAAGACCAAAGGGGTCAAATTTGAACCATAGAAGAAGTGTAACAAGAAACCACTCCCAAGTCTCTGAATTTCTCAATAAGCCAATGAAAAAGGGAGCACAGAATCCTTGAGACAGACTAGGAATAACAGGTTTCTTGCACAAAATTGAGCTGTACATGGTGAATGTCACAGCAATATTGGGAAAACAATTATGTCCCAGGGTGTTCCAATTTGGCAAATATATCTCAACCCCTTATAGGGACACTTTAAGGCAGCACCGGACAACTAAGTCATTCTCAGCCACAATATGTCAGTTGACCTCATAATTTTCTAGCCACAAAACCCTTCCCTCTTTTGTGCTTCCATAGGAATGAGCTCCTAAACCTCTTTTAACATTTCACAAGCTCTACTGTAAATACCCACTTATTTATGTGTGTTCCCATGTAAACTTGGACTATGTTATCTCCAGTATCCAGAACAGTAGAACACAAATTAAATGTTCAGTAAAAAACAAAATTCATGGGGGTGCCTAGGTGGCTCAGTCGGTTAAGTGGCTACCTTCGGCTCTAGTCGTGATCCCAGAGTCCTGGGATTAAGACCCGCATTGGGCTCCCAGCTCAGCAGAGAGCCTGCTTCTCCCTCTCCCTCCGCCTGGCGCTCTGCCTACTTGTGCTCTCTATCTCTCTGTCAAATAAATAAATAAAACCTTTAAAAATTTTTCATAAATTTTCTCCCATGCTTGGAATATCCTTCCCCTCCTGCTTACTTTTTTGTGAATAATTTATCTTTCAGATAAATAGATGACCTTTCTGTTATTTCCTCAAAACCTTACTCATCACTGTCTCTATCTGCCTATATTGTAGTGTCTCTTTTCTTCCTTCTACCCATCAGATAGACACAAAAAAATCACATCTATTATATTTACTCTGCTCCTAGGACCAATAGAAGATGCTTAATAAATATGGGTTAATTAACCAATGTGTTGAGTCTGTGAAAAATGAACTTGCTCATAGGCCTATTATCCTCATGTTCATTTTATAGACAATGAGATCTGTCTAGTCATCAAATTTAGACCAGTACTACATTTAGAACTCACCAAGCCTGAGATATAACTATGGAACTTATCCACAATTTGGCTAATTTTCTACGACAGACATTAAGGAAAAACTCTGGCATTTAGATTTTTGTTTGTTTTATTTTGGTTGATTCTGTAAAGGAAAATGCTTTGGCATTAGTATCAGCTATTAAAAAAAATAAGACAGAAAGGCAGCGTATCCTAAGTACCTAGAAAAGGTAATCAAGCAAGAAACTGAACAAAACCTCTTCATCACAAAAGAGCAAAAAACAGCAAATTAATTCTAGGGCTCTCTGGGAGCTGAAAACAAGTGAGTAAGTGCAATGTTTTGTAGCAATGCTACAAAATACCCAATAACCATGAGCCTGAATCTGTTCTTTTAACAGAAAGAATCAGGCCATTTAACCAGCAAGGTTTGCCTGTGTGTACATCGTGGAACATTCTCTGGGAAGGCCCCATGATCACATAGGTATGGGCTGAATGCCCCATCTTCTTCTGCAATTAACAGTATGGCAAATGAAGAAGCTGGTTTCACCTGTTAAACGCAGTGCTTTCCAAACTTTTTTAATCTCAGAAGCTTTTTTCTCCTCCCCTTAACACCAGTTAAAACTTAGAATAATATTCCCCAAAAGACCCTTTGGAAAACACTCGCGTATGCAGTGGAAGACAGGAAGTGGATAAAAGAGAGGCATCTGGGTGGCTCAGTCGGTTAGGCCTCTGCCTTTCAGATCATGAGCTCCCTGCTGTGCAGGGGTCTGTTTCTCCCTCGACCCTTCCCCCCTGTTTGTGATCTTGATCTCTCTCTGATAAATAAATAAAATCTTAAAAAAAAAAAAAAAAAAAAAAGAGGAAGTGGATAAAAGAGAAAATCTATCCCAGGAAGATATGTACTAGTAGGTCTCCAACCACATGCAAATTGTAAACTTGTCTGATAGAGCACTCTACTGCCTTCAATTCTGCTCTTTGAGATATTTCTGTGTCTCCTAAAATTAAGACAAGTTAGTCCATAAGGAGGACTGTAGGGACTGACTGTCCTCCCTAAAAATGAAATGAAGCTAGTTTGATACAGAGTTAGAAATTCCAACAGCTTTGGGACGCCTGGGTGGCTCAGTTGGTTAAGCGGCTGCCTTCGGCTCGGGTCATGATCCCAGCGTCCTGGGATCGAGTCCCACATCGGGCTCCTTGCTCAGCAGGGAGCCTGCTTCTCCCTCTGCCTCTGCCTGCCTCTCTGTCTGCCTGTGCTCACTCTCTCTGACAAATAAATAAAATAAAATCTTTAAATAAAAAAAAAAAAAAGAAATTCCAACAGCTTTAATAATGCAGTTTCCATTGTCAATCACATCTTTAATAGATGCATAGCCCCCAGCAACCTCCTAGTCCGCTTTTTGGATGCTCTGTATCCAAAATGCGCTGAGAATTTCTTTTTCTCCTTGCTGTTCTAACTTGGTATGACATTTGTCTATTTCAAACACGTGGCTAATGACATTTCTGGGGATTTAGAGGTAGGAGCTACAGAAAGGCCTACAGAAAAAATGACAGTTATCATATCCTCCAGATAGGAGCCGTACAGATGGCAGACACGGTTTCCCATGACTGAGCTGCTACTTTTAAAACTTAGTGTGGCAGACTGAATGTTTGCCTCGCTGCAAAACTCCCATGTTGAATCCTCATTGTGATGATACCAGGAAGTAGATCCTTTGGGAGGTGATTAGGATCAGATGAGATCATGAGAGGGGCTCCAATGAATGGCATTAATGCCTTTATAAGTGTCATGAGAGACGTGGCTTCCTCTCTCTGCTCTCTGCTGTGTGAGGATACAATGGGAAGATGACAGTCTGCAACCCAGAAGTGGGTTCTCACCACAACTCAACATGCTGGCACTTTCATCGTGGACTTCCAGTCTCTGGAACTGTGAGAAATAAGCCTTTTCTTTATAAGCCACCCAGTCTATGGTATTTCTGTTATAGCAGCCAAAGAGACTAAGACTCTTAGTAACATAATCCAAAATATATTAATAATGAAGGAAAAAGATACATAAAACATATCATTTGTGGGTTGATTTTAGCATTTTCCAAGAAGTTTCAGATGTACAGATCATCAGTAGCAGAGTTCCTCTAAGTGGCAAATTTTCTTGGGAACTTTTTCAAAGTACACTTGATATTTAAACATTTTCAATGTCACAAAGGATACCAGAGATGCCAAAATACAAGGGGCTGTCCTTTGAAGTTCACAGTCAAATGATGGATAAAACATGTAGCTAAATAGTGTTTAATACATGTTCTAGTAAGATAAGATCCTACAGATTAGCATCACAAGACCAAGTAACTAACCAAGCTTGGAAAGTCAGAGGAGGCTGTATCACAGAGAAGACGCTAGAGTTAGGTCTTGGAGGATCAATAGATGTTTGTTGGATGGATGTATTTGAGAAGGGCATCCCAAGCAAGGGAAATCACATGGGATACTTGAAACAGCTAGTCAGTACAAGAAACTGTGAGGCAATGAGTAGTGTTGGTTGTTAAGAGGCAAGCAGCGGAGAGAAGGAAGGAAGTGGGTGATACAGGTCAACTACTCGATAACACAATAATTTTAATCATTTTTAAACTATTTCACATCTGTCAACTGAGACTATTTTTTTCTCATTTAAAATATAAATTAAATGTGATAAGAATTTAATGTAGCAGAGTTTTTAAAACAGTGAGTCAATACCAGAACTAAATTGACTTTTGCCTACAGCACTTTCTACTAGATAACAAAAGCTTCCATGTGAAACTAGAATTCATTTCTACCAAAAATTCATTTCTACCAAAACAATTTTAATTTTTCTGACAAGTGGCTCTTCACAAGGGAAAACAAAGTTCCGATCCATTCACGCAGAAAGAAAGCAACAGACCTAAAGCTCCCTTATACCTTGTCTTTAAGCCACAAACCCTAGTCATGCTGTTCCAATGTGAACTGATGGAGGCTCTCCAAAAGGTCACTCCACTAGGTCAACTTGTTGAAAAGAGAACAGCTGCCAGTGAATTCATCAAGCTTATTTCATTGTAAGTAAAATAAATAGAATCCAGTTGTCTTCCTGTCTTAAGGCATGAAGAAAGATATTGGAAAGAGATGGGCCAGCTCATAGAATTGAAGGAAAAGCTAACACACCAGACTTCTGAGAACAGCTTCAGGCATCATGATTCTCTGCAAGAATTCACATCAGTCTCCTCCAGAAGCCATCATCAGAATGGAAGAACTGCAACTATCTTAGATCTTTCTCTTTCCTCTTAAGATTCAAAATCCAGGGACAGAATATCTGATCCAGCCAGCTTTCATTCCTTATTTACCCTTTAGCCAATGGAATGCCGGGCACCAAAACAAACATGATGAGGGAAGAATAGGTTCTGTAAACAAAATCAGGATGCTGACCAACATAAGAGAGAGGAGATGCTAAGCAGACAAAATCAATAAAAGCCCACCACAATCCATTACCAATTGTCTGCAAATAGTACCAAACATCTAGAAATTTATAAATAATCATTCTAATTTTTCCCTGAAATTTACATCCTGTACACACCTAAATGGGTTGAGATGGTGGAGGTATTTATTACAAGGTCAGGAGGGAGGAGAATAGAAAAGTTAAGAGCAAAATCTAGGGAGGAAAACTGCAGGATCAAAACTCACTAGGGGGGAGAATTCAGCCAAGTTTCTTAACTTCTCTGTGCCTCAGTTCTCATATGTAAAATTAGGATGATAATATTAGATGAGAGTCGTTGTAGGATGGTAATATTAGAGCTGTCAGGAGGAAATATGAGCTTAATGCATCTGATGCATTTAGGGCTATGCTGGCATGCCATAAGCACTCGATAAACAGGAGTTAGTGTCATCTAGTTGTCTGGCACTGTGACTTCTAGACATAATTCTCTCCACTTTAAAAAATTCCTTGATTCTTATTTTCTCTAGATCCTCTTATATACCATCACAGTATCATAATAGAAATTCAGAGTGAGAAGCACCTTTGTTTTTCTTCACTGTCTCGTTTCTCTCGTACCTAAACAGAAGAGTCAAGACTCCATTTAGATTTCAAATTAATGTTCTGTGACAATAGTTCAGCATGAGTAACACTCAAAATACAGCTCCAGTGATTTTTTTTTCCCCTGAGAGGTAAACAGCTAAGGTTAATGGAGTTGCCATTTTAAAATCTATCTGCCTTGGGCAACATAAAAGAATTATTTAAGAGGGCACAGGGCATAGGACACACCCTAATATTAAAAGGCCTAGCAACTAAAATTAATTTTACAAGCTCACACACACACCAATTTTCACTGACTCTGAATTTTTTATCTAAATTACTTTTTTCCTCTTGTGCAGGAAGGTCTTTAAAAAATGAGTAGGAAGAAGAAAAATCCTTTCATTTGCAAACCAATGCATAGACACCACCTGTACCTTTTGAGCATTTAAAGGTACATGACTTTGTCCTTTTATTGTGTCTTCCTTCTCTGTTTTCTCAGCATAGTTGACTGACAATAGTAACAGGGTAAAAATAAAATACATATTTCCTTTCATCAAATCTCACTGCTTTTTAAATTGTCTTGGATAGTCCTCATTTGTAAATACCATATCTATGAGAACAGATGCCTTGAAATTTGCTAAAGAACACAGAGGTTGGGACGCCTGGGTGGCTCAGTTGGTTAAGCGGCTGCCTTCGGCTCAGGTCATGATCCCAGCGTCCTGGGATCGAGTCCCGCATCGGGCTCCTTGCTCAGCAGGGAGCCTGCTTCTCCCTCTGCCTCTGCCTGCCTCTCTGTCTGCCTGTGCTCACTCTCTCTGACAAATAAATAAATAAAATCTTTAAAAAAAAAAAAAAAAAAAGAACACAGAGGTTTTCTCTGCTTTTTAATAAAAAAAAATCTTCAACATAAGTAAAATAGAGGAAGATTTCTAATTTTTTTAAAAAATTTTGTTTAAGGCTCTAAAATACTTATTTTTGTTAACTTGTTCAAAGCTTAAAATAGAGGATAAAGTTCTAAATTAGACTAGACAGTTTTTCTTCAATTACATTCTTGGAATAGACATTTAAAATAAACTTCAAGCTAAAAAATTGTTGGTCAAAATGCTCTCAAAAGTATTTCAAAGTCCAAGATTATGTCTTTATTCTCTTACACTTGGTTTAAGAGTTAATCTCCATTAAATCCTTTGAATTGTTTTTTAGAAGATTTTATTTATTCATTTAGTTGAGAAAGAGAGAGAGATAGTGGGAAAGAGCATGAACAGGGAGGAGAGGGAGAAGCAGCCTCCCCCAACCAGATGCAGGTCTAGAGCCCAGAACCCGAGGATCATGATCTGCGCCAAAGGCAGATGCTTAACAGACTAAGCCACCCAGGCACCCCAGACCTTTGAATTATTATAAAAACAACTGCACTCTTTTGGCTTATAACTTGTTCTGTTGGCTCATTATTTTAATGCATAATTTTAATTTTAAAGTTCTTTAAATTACCTTAAGTGCTACTTACATATTTCATAATTTGAAGACTAACAAACCAAGATATTATAGAAGGGGAGATTCTCAGTTCTATAATTTGTTAATTGGGACTAAAGTACCCATATAAGATATCTCTAGGTAAACTAGAATTCTCTAGAAATAGGCAAACTGTCCCATTTTATAAGAGAAACAAAAGCAGGAATTTTAGATATCATAAAATGACATGATGTCTTGCTTGGTGCCTGTTTTGCCCTATTCCTTAAACCTTTTGACTTAGCTTATAATTTAAAGCATAAAAAAAGTAATGGAGGAATTTTCAAAGGTGTCTCATCACAGATCTTCCTAGCTTCTCACAAAAAAATATGCTCATGTATATGCACACATAATAACAAGTGAAAAGGAACTTAGAATAAAGATGAATATATACATTATTGCCAAAATCTGGAAGGAACTTCTCACAATGCTATGGCTTATTAAACTGGATAAAGGGGAAAAAAAAACCCTTTACCCATGCTTTGGTTCATCAGACAGAGCAACCCAGAGGGAAGGTAGAAAGACATTTCATTTCTCTTCTACTCTAATTCGATGCCTGAGAGATCCAGGATCTGTCCCAGTAAGAAAATTGGGCAGGCATTCATCTACTAAGAGAGTGCTTCTTGGAGATGAACAGAATACAGTCTCCTCATACATTCTCTTTACTGAACCTTTGGATTTCTACAGTGTCCACCACCCACCCACCATTTTATGATTTCAGAATACCTCTATTTTGTGTTATATTAGTTTCCTAGAACTGCAATAACAAATGAAAAGAAACCAGACCGCTTAGAACGGAAATGTATTCTCTCACAATGCTGGAGTCTAGAAGTCTGAAATGAAATAAAAGTGTTGGCAAGACCATACTCTCTCTGAAGGCTCCAGGAGAGGATCCTTCTTTACCTGTTCCTAGATTCTAGTGGTTGTGGGCAATTCTTGTCATACTCGACTTGTTGCTATAGCACTCCCACCTCTACCTCTACCATTACATGGTGTTTCCCTGTGTATCTGTGTCCAAATTTCCCTCTTATAGGACAGCAGTCATTGGAGTATATAATCCACCCTAATTGAGTATGCAGAACAATCACCCCAAATGAGTATGACCTAATTTTACCTGGATTACATCAGATCTTATTTACAAATAAGGTTACCTTCATACATACTAGGGGTTAGAACTTTAACACAGCTCTTAAGGAGATACAATTCAACCCGTACCATATATGTTCTGGTAAGAGACAATGACTATTTGCCCTCTACTGCAACAGAAGGAGTGGAATTGTCCCCCTTTCCCCAAGGCACATGACTCATCCCAGTCAAATGGATACTCCCATTCTATAAAGTTTGATCAAGTGACACAAAGATGAAGGACACTTAAATTTCATTCTCAAATGCAGCAGTAATGCTCTTCTAACAACCCAATAATTAACAATTTTTGCAAAATATTAAATTTCTTTTGGCTTAAAATAGAATCATGTTTATTATTTGGGAAGGACAACTCTCAAGATACAAATAGGAGAAATATAAGGAAGGATGGCAGAGATGCATATATCTCCCCTAGAAGGTTAGTCTCTGCAAGAAAAGAGTGTGTGGTCTTAAAAAAGCTAAGAAAGGAATAGTCTGAAGGAAGCACATACTGGAGTATGTACATAGAATCAATTCAAAATGTTAAGGTTCCGGGCAATATGGTTTAAGAATCCTTGTATTTAAATCTGCAAAGCACTGGAGAATAAGCTATTTTCTTGCAGCTGATTTGATACAAGAATTAATAAGCAAAGAACAACCATATGAAATGCACACAACCCTCGGTTGGTAAACACTGAATATGGACAAATCTCTCCTAATTTTGGGATAGATGGATGGATAGAAAGATAAGATGTCCTCAAAGAATTAATAATATATGAAGAATGTTAAGAGGGGACTATCACACTGAAGAATCAGAAGATTATAACTCTGAAGATGATTCATTAGTAAAAACAAAGGAAAAAACAAATTTTACAGCACTCTTCAAGAGGATGACAGAATACCTAACCTTTATGAAAGAAGAGCAGAAAATCAAATGTGAAGTAGATAGAGAAGGAAAAAACATCACAATGAAGTAAAAATATAACTGATGTAAATAAATCAATGAAATTAAAATTAGATTAAAGATTCTATTAAAGAATGGAACTGACAATATTGTGAAAATATTTTTAGGGGTGCCTGGGTGGCTCAGTGGGTTAAGCCTCTGCCTTCGGCTCAGGTCATAATCTCAGGGTCCTGGGATCGAGCCCCGCATCAGGCTCTCTGCTCAGCGGGGAGCCTGCTTCCCCCCTTCTCTCTGCCTCTCTGCCTACTTGTGGTCTCTGTCTGTCAAACAAATAAATAAAAATCTTTAAAAAAAATTTTTAGATTTTTTTTTTATTTATTAGAGAGAGAGAGAGAGAGCGCAAGCGAGCATGCACAAGCAGAGAGGGGTAGGGGAGGGAGATGGAGAATTAGACTTCCCGTTGACCAGGGAGCCCAATGTGGAGCTCAATGTAGGGCTGAATCCCAGGACCTGGGATCATGACCTGCTGAAGGCAGATGGTTAATCACCTGAGCCACCGAGGTGTTCCAACAATATTGTGAAAATTTGACATAGAGCTATGTTAGGTTTTGTTTGGCTTGGTTTGGTTGTTCATCAAACCAAAAGTAAACACTTACTAAGCTAAAACACAAAACAAACTAAATAAGGATGAAATACCAAGTGGAGTTGGTTACTACTCCTAAATTCCACAGTTACCATGTATCTCTTGATAGAGATGTCTTCTATAATTAAAGAATTAAGTGAGAAAAAGAATTCCTTTGTTTCCTGAAACACTATAAACTGTCATATAAACTGACAGTTTGTTTGCTATTTTTATCTGATACTTTAAACGAACAGCATAGGGTTTTATATCTAAATCTCTTAACAAGTCAATTTGGAAAGATGAGCCTAACGGAACACATATTTGGATGGGAATGAATAAACTACACATCAACATAATGTGAAAAGATAGTATAAAGTCTCACAGGAACATCTTTCTTATACTCTTTCTGTAGTCTTACCTTGCCAGATAAAATACCAATGTTGGTGAAAACTTCAGCTTTCTCTTGGAAAAAGCTTCCAGGCTTCTCTTCACCTGCTATTGAATTCTCTCTACAGTCAGAAGGGCTATAGAAAGTTTGGGAGTTTGGTGACAGTCTGACATCTACACATTTACTTTCCTGTGGTGAAGCAGGGGTGGTTTTGACTGCTAGGGGAGATCTGGCAATGTCTGGAGTCATTTTTTACTTCCATGACTTTGGGATGGGGTAGAGGTCAGAAATGAGTCTAAGCACCCTACCACACATAGGAGAGCCTCCCACAACAAGAATTACCAGCTCAAAATGCCAGTACTGTTAGGGCTGCTACACAGGATGAAGATCTATTTTTTCATGGTTCTGTCTCATGTTCTTAATTCCTCTTGCCTATTCTACTCCCCATTTCAATGAAATAAGAAAATTAAGTAAATTTTCCACCTTCATCTGGGATGTTGGATTTTATTTGCATGAGATCCAGGAGACCCTGTTTGTACATGTTACCAAAATGGCCTTTTAAGGAACAGCTTGAGTGTCACAGAGAAGCAGGTGGATTGGCCACCATATTTACTGTGAAGGGATCACTCTAACAGACTATTTGATCTGTCAGAACCTTTTCCACTCATCATCAGAAAGACTCAGGGAGAAGTGTGCTTAGAGGGTAGGATCAGGATTTCTTTTAAGTATAAGATACTTGTTAGATATCTAGGTGGAAATGTCAAGGAGCCTGGGAACCTGGGTGGCTCAGTGGGTTAAGGCCTCTGCTTTCGGCTCAGGTCATGATCCCAGGGTCCTGGGATCGAGTCCCGCATTGGGCTCTCTGCTCAGCAGGGAGCCTGCTTCCTCCTCTCTCTCAGCCTGCCTCTCTGCCTACCTGTGATCTCTGTCTGTCAAATAAAAAAATAAAATCTTTAAAAAAAAAAAAAAGAAAAAGAAAAAAAGAAATGTCAAGGAGCCTGTTGGACGTGAGTCGGGGACTCCAGGAGAGATAAAGTTGGAGATGTAAATTTGGAAATTATCAGTGATGGCCATTTGAAGCCATGTCAGTGCATAAATTTTTTCAGGAAATGAGGATAGATTAAAAATAGGAGGACTGAGAATTGAGCGTCCCAGTATCTCAATATTTAGAGGTCAGAAGAAGGCAGAGGGATCAGCAAGCTCTAAGAACCAGAGGCTACATTCTGAGAGAAGAATGACATAGACATTCAGATAAAGGAAAAGACTCAGGAATCCTGGAGAGAGAAATAAAAAGATCTCAGTTCTTGTCTAGAATGGACATTAATTATTTTGTTTGTCTAACATCCACTCCTAATGTCTTAGTATAGGTACCTTACAAGCACAGCCTTACTGAGGCTTTACTCTCAGGAAAAAAGGAGTGAGAGAAGCAGGATGGGACAGGAGGGGAAAGCCAATCAATGCTATGCTTTCTCCTGGAGCTTTGAAGCATGATATGCGTTATTAACTTATTTCCTCCTTGAGAGAAAGGACAGCCCTTTGTCCCCTTGAGCCAAATAGTCACTAGATGCATGTTGCTGGAGGAGGGGGTGGCTTACTTTCTGGATGATCTCATTCCCTTGGCTAAAAGCATTATCTGGAGAAGAGGAAAGCTCTGAGATGTTAGCCTCCAACACTCCCAGCAGCTCAGGGATGGATGCCCCAACTTGGTACAGGGATCCAGAAGGGGCAGCAACAGCACCTACTACACCTTCTTCTGCTGTTAACAGACCCCACTGTTCCTTCAGGGAACCTCTCCTTCCTGATTTCAACTCATTCTGGTGGGGTTGACTCTACTCTTCCACTCTTACTCCAGTGTTCATTCCACATGAAACAGACTTCCTCAAATAGTGTTGTAATTATGGATTTAGGCATCAGCTCATGACCCCGTTTGGAAGAGTGAAGACCCAGAATATTTGCAATTATTCCTATTAGGAGAGGAAATATATCTTCACTAGGGTTGCTAAGATCTGAAGACTTGCAATGAAATTGCAACTTCACCACTGGGAGGAAAAAGCTTACCCAAGAAAAAGACAACACAGAAGAAAACTCAGCTTAGGGACAAATCCCTGACATTGTGTGTGCACCTGGATGTAAATGTACTGATTCATTCATGCTTGTTAGGTGTGCTAAACAATCCCTCTGGCTTCACCGGCCTGAGTTGAATTTCTGCTTCTTCTGCCCTCCTTAAGGTCTAGATGTCAGACAAAAACTGGCCTCTCTGTGACTTGCAGAATTTCCTAAAACAAATTTGAATAGCCCTTTTTTCCTTGCTCAAACATGCTCTAAGACATATATAATACATACAGATTAACAATCCAAAAATTATCATACAATTAAGTGAACAACCTCAAAATATCACCAAACATATTCGATCTTTCCTGAATGGGCAGAAGGCCCTTCAAATAATCCAATGCTTTTGATTATGTTTTCTAACACCAAATATCATTGTAAGATATTTTTCCATTTTGAATAAATATTAACAAAAGAAAAACATTTTTTACTAGCATTTTTCAAAAACAAACAACAAAAAGAAAACTATCCCTTGATTCCTTGCTGCATGAGAAGTCAATTATTAGGACTATAGATTATGTTCCACTTTGATTACCTAGTCTTTTGTCTGATTTAACTTTCATGAAATGCTATAGGAAATCACTTATCCCTAATATAACTATTATAAAATGCAGTTAAAAATCACTTATTTCTTCTGCTTAACTCCTTGTTCACAAAACACATCAAAATTATGCTAACATACATTGGTCCAGGACAATTCTAGGGTGTAAATACATCACAACTGATTTTGTTGAAAATCTGACAGTTTCATTTAAACTCTTATTCATACCTGTATATGTGTTTTTCTCTATTGTGGTTCCACATGCTGCTGTTGTTCTTTGACTGCTAAGAGGTCATGCTCATTCACAGTGATTCTAACCCAGTTCAGTTACAGCAGAGACTGAATACCAATTCCCATGCGCAAGTGTCCTCCCTCATATCCATTCATAGGTATTTGGGGCATTAAACTACTGCTAGAATTACAAAAGTTTAATTGTTTCTTTTAAGATTTTATTTACTTATTTGTCAGAGAGAGAGAGAGAGAGAGAGAGAGCAAAGCAGGGGGAACAGCAGGCAGAGGGAGAAACATGTTTCTTGCTGAGCAAGGAGTCCAGTGCGGGACTCGATCCTAAGACCCTGAGATCATGACCTGAACCGAAGGCAGATGCTTAATCCACTGAGCCACCCAAATGTCCTGAAAGTTTAACTATTTGAAGAGAGATCAATGAGAGTAAACAGATCATAAAGAATCTTAACAGATACTTAGTGAAAACAAGTAATATAATATCATGCACCCAGACAAATGCCGATGAATACCAATTAGAAAGACAATGTATGATGAGATAAAAAGGTTAGTGGAAAAACTGTGATGATGGATAGACTTTTGTGCCTGTTTGTTTTTTTATTAACATGACATCACCCCGTAACAAGAGTCCTCTTCTCTCGGCATTTTTTTGCCAGAGGAGAGCCTTCAGAAGAGATGAATTTTCTTTGATTCCACCTCCCCACAATCCCCTGAGCTCCTTGGGGAGCAATGTCAATTATACCATCGTCAATGCAAATGGCGTTTTAAAGAGTTAGTACAGCAGGCAGAGAATGTTAATGCTGCTCACAAGTGCCAATGTGCACTGCAGACTTTCCCCTCAAGTCTGCAGCCCATCACATGTCTCTATTCATTTAGATCTAATCCTATCAACCGGTAGGCCAGGGCACTGGCTTGCTCTCTGCCTTTGTCACTCAAACTTACCTATTAAAAACAATCCATTTCCTAAAGTCAGGCAGTGTAGAATTCAGGTTTGGCAGCCAAAAGATAAACTCCTATATACAGAGCATGATAATGAGGAGCCTGCTGGCTTTCTTGCTTGATGGGTTATTCTTATTAAGATAAAATATGTTCCAAAAGCAACTCAGGAATATAGAAATCAGCTAGTTCATAAAAAGTTATAGGAGCTTAGCCTTTCCAGTTAAAGAAACAAATATGATGAACGTGAACTCAAACTCAGTAGAAAAGCATCACCACTAGAAATTCCTCTTTCTGTTACATTTTTTCCTCTTAGATTTTTTAACGTTGCAGTATTATGAAGAAGAATTTCACAATTGCATTAAGATGAGAATTTAGATGGCTTGATAATTGAATCATCTCTACGAAACTTTTATGTAATGAATGCTTAATTTGTCATAGCAAATAAAGTCTATAAGTAAATAATTACCTTGTGTTATGGAGCACCTATCATGTACAGGCACTACCACTCGGCATGGTGGAAGGCATAGGAATACATAAAATGGAAGACAGTCTTGCACTAAAGAAGTAATGGTATATTAGAGAAGACACAAGAACAAGAATGCAAGAGAGGATATAAAGCTGGAATGTCACAACAAAGCTAATGCGTGTAGATTGTAATCCTAAAGAAACACAAGTAATAAAGACACGGGAGCAGCCCAGACTGAGGCTGGTTGACATGAAGTGATGGGCTTTAAGTATTAAGATATTTATTTTATTCTCTAGGCAATAAAAATCTAAAGAAACTTTGAGCAAAGCAGTGACATGGTGAAGCACTGAACGAAGATAATACTCTCAGTGGTATAACTATTGGACTAGAGAGATTACCCACTGATGGTGTATGAAATTATTTTAGGTGATGCATGAACATGGAATTAAATAATATTGATTTTCACAGTGAAAAAAATGTTCCATTTTAATTTTTTAGAAGACTTAAGGGAAAAGCTTTGGGTTTGTCACTGATATGACTTTAACACCTCTCAAACACTTTGTTAATTCCTTTTTAACAAAAACAATCACATTCACTTAGAATGCATAAAAGTTGCATTTATTTTTACAGTTACCATCTATTTAAGGCAAGTGACACTCATTTCCTATTTATGTGAGTAAGTAGAATTAAATAATATAAAGCTTATATTTAAAATAAGATTAATTAATTTAAAGGGAAAATTAAGTATATAATGGTACATGTTTTATGCACATATGACAAAACTTAAGAAATGGAAAGCAGTTGGAGGAGGGGCAAGATGGTGGAGAAGTAGGAGACCCTGTTTCAACTGGTCCCCTAAAGTGAGCTAATTATCTACCAGAACACTCTGAACACCCATGAAATCAGCCTGAAATCTAAGATTATACACTACTGGATCTCTACAGGGTCAGAAGACATCAGTGGAGAGGTAAAGCAGAGTGGGAACACTCAGACTGATATTGGAGGATAAACAGAAGGGGGAGGGAGCAACCAAAAGCAACCCATTGGAAAGTAATACCTCAATACAAAAGTGCCCTGTGATTGGGGACCAGCATTAACTTGAAGTCTAGTTGAAAGCACTCAAAAAGAGCAAAAAAGTCTTAATGGGCAACTGGTGGAATTGGGCAGTCACGGGCACAGGTCTAAGCCCCCTAATCCAGGATGGCCACCACCAGTGACCACCCATGCCAGAGAGAGAGCAGTGGAGCCTCCAGTTCCTGGTCCCTGAGCCCCTGGGGTTGCGCGGTTTTCACCACCGCTTGGCTGGGCGCACTCCCATCCCCCCATGAGGGTGTCTGGTGTGGGTGCCAACCTATGCTCTCTAGAACTACAGCTTTTTGTGCTCTGTGAGCACTGTGTGACCGGGGTCTGACCTACTCCCCTCCTGAGCCTGAGAGAGCTCTGTGCCCGCACCAACTGGCAGTCTCTAGGACCAGCCGAGGGTCTGGACACTCCCAACCTGGGCCTGGAAGAACTCAGCATGATCTCTGGTCAGGATCCCTTGGCAGTGACCTGCGTAACCATGAGGTCTGGACTCCAGACAGCATTCCCAGCAAAGGCAGCCACCGGAAGCGTCTCCCTGGACCAATACTGTTGGCAGTTTTAGCGGCATGGGGGTCCAGAGATAAGCGGGCACTTTGGGCAACCCCTGAGATGGTGGCTGGGGACATGCACTGCCTGTGAGAGGTTGCACGGCTCAGTGGAGTTTGCAGAGAGGGAGTTCGTGTGTTCTGGATCACCCAGAGGGGAGCAGACTGAGGCTTCTCTCTGAGATGGAGGTCTGGGTGCAGATTGCTTTCCACTAAACCTCCAAAAAGCCACAAAAACCCACCAAAGAACAAAAATCTCCAGAGAACAAAAGCCTGAAAAACCAGTTTCCACAAAGCCCAGCCCATTGATAGCGGGCAGGAGGACTCAACCCAAGCATGACTAACTGAAAAACAATGCAGCAGGCCCCTCCCCCAGAAAGCCAGCCAAAAGAACAAGAGGACAACCACCACAGGGTCTCCATAAAACTGTAAAACCCCAATATGAGGGGAAACAATATATTAGGCTCCCGGTATTGCCTTAAAACCGGTTTATTTCATAGATACAACTTTTACTTTTAATTCATTCTCACTATTCTTGTTCCTTTTAATTTTTTTAACCTACTTACCATTACAACTAGAGGTTTAATACAATATATTCCATAATAACCTTTTAATTTGAACTTTTTTCATACATATGTCTGTGTTTTTCTTTTTCTTTTCTTTTTTTTGTATACATATAGATATAAGCTTCAAGGTAATCCTCTTTCCCTAATCAATACTACCCCTATATATAAACCAGTCTTAATCTCCCTTTAAATCTGGAAAGTCGAGTCCTTTAACAAAGATATCAAGATACACCCAGGAAGAATCAAAATAATCATCACCCACATCGAAGATTTATACCCATCCTTCCATCTTTTTCTTCTGTCAGTGTTTCTGTGTATTTGTTTTTGTTCTGGTATTATATAAATCTTATCCTTAGAGTTCATTTTGGCTGGGTTCTTTTTTTTTTTTCCTTGTCATTTACTTTTGTCGGTCTTTTTGTTTGTCCGTTTTTGTTTGTATACCATATAAATCTTACTTTAGGGGCTCATACTGGCTGGGTCTTCTCTTTTTTTTCTCTCTCTCTCTCTCTTTCATTCTCTTTCTTTTTTTCTTTTTCTTTCTTTTTGGTGGTAACTTCCAGTTGCTCTGAAGCATTCCAGGGTGCACCTTGCCTGGATCATAGTTGATATATTCAGCTACACATCCCCTCAACCGCTTCTCATCAAAATAACTAGAAGAAGGAACACCTAACAGAGGAAAAATTCAGAGACTGTGCCCTCTCCATCAGAACAACTGAATAAGGACATAAACAGTATGTCAGAAAGGGAATTCAAGGTAACAATTATCCAGGCAATGGCTAGGATGGAGAAAACCATTAGTGACAACACAGAATCTCTAAGGTCAGAAGTAAAAGCCACATGGGAAGAAGTTAAAAATGCTCTCAATGAGGGCACCTGCGTGGCTCAGTGGGTTAAGCCTCTGCCTTTGGTTCAGGTTATGATCTCAGGGTCCTGGGACTGAGTCCCACATTGGACTCTCTGCTCAGCAGGGAGCCTGCTTCCTCCTCTCTCTCTCTGCCTGCCTCTCTGCCTATTTCTGAGCTCTCTCTGTCAAATAAATAAAATATTTTTTAAAAATTTATTAAATTTTTTTTAAAAATACTTTAAAATGCTATCAAGGAGATCCAACTTAATTCAAATACTCTAACAGCTAGGGTAACTGAGGCAGAAGATAGAATTAGTGATCTAGAGGACAAACTGATAGAGAAAAAGCATCAGGAGGAGGCATGGAAGAAACAACTTAGAAGCCATAAAAACAGAATTAGGGAAATAAATGATGCCATGAAACATTCCAGCAACAGAATTATTGGGATCCCTGAGGGGGCGGAAAAAGAGAGAAAGCTAGAGGATATAGTTGAACAAATTCTGGATGAAAATTTTCCCAATCTGGGGAATTTAACCAGCGTTCATGTCCTAGAGGCAGAAAGAACACCCCCCAAGATCAATGAATTTAGAAAGACCTTGAGGCACTTGATTGTGAAACTGATGAATCATAATTTTAGACAAGAACTTCTGAGGGCAGCTAGGGGGTAGAAATTCCTTACATACAGAATAAGGTCCATCAGAATAATGTCAGACCTGTCCACAAAAACCTGGAAATCCAGAATGGGCTGGCAAGACATATTCAGGGCACTAAATGAGAAGAACATGCAGCCAAGAATACTTTATCCAGCAAGGCTGACATTCAAAATGGATGAAGAGATAAAGAGCTTCCAAGACCAGCAAGGTTTAAGAATATGTGACCACCAAGCTGGCACTACAAGAAATATTAAAGGGGGGGGGGATTTCTATAAAAGAAGAAAGAACCCAAGAGTGAACTAGAACAGAAATTTACAGAGACCATCTATAGAAACAAGGACTTCACAGGCAACATGATGTCAATAAAAATGTATCTTTTGGGGTGCCTGGATGGCTCAGAGGGTTAAAGCCTCTGCCTTCAGCTCAGGTTATGATCTCAGGGTCCTGGGATCAAGCCCCACATCGGGCTCCCTGCTCAGTGGGGAGCCTGCTTCCCCTTCTCTCTCTCTTTGCCTGCCTCTCTGCCTACTTGTGATCTCTATCTGTCAAATAAGTAAATAAAATCTTTAAAAATATATATATCTTTCAATAATCACTCTCAATGTGAATGACCCAAATGCTCTCATAAAATGGCACAGGGTTGCAGAATGGATAAAACGACAGGACAAATTCATACGCTTCTACAAGAGACAATTTGGAAACTGAAGATACATCCAGGATGAAAGTGAAGGGATGGAAAAGCATCTTTCATGCCAATGGGCCTCAAAAGAAAGCTGGTGTAGCAATTCTCATATCAGATAAATTAGATTTTAAACTAAATATTGTAGTCAGAGATAAAGAAGGACACTACATCATTCTTAAAGTGTCTATCCACCAAGAAGATCTAACAACTGTAAATATTTATGCCCCTAATATGGGAGCAGCCAACTACATAAGCCAAGTGTTAATCAAAATAAAGAGTCATATTGATATGAATACATTAATAGTAGGGGATCTTAACACACTACTCTCAGTAACAGATAGATCATCCAAGCAGAAAATCAATAAAGAAACAAGAGCAATGAATGACACATTGGACAAAATGGACCTCATAGATATATACAGAACATTGCACCCCAAAACAACATAATACTCATTCTTCTTGAGCACACATGGAACTTTCTCCAGAATAGACCACATACTGGGTCACAAGTCAGGGCTCAACTGATACCAAAAGATTGAAATTATTCACTGCATATTCCCAGACCACAATGCTTTGAAACGGAATTCAACCACAAGAAAAAGTTTGGAAGGAATTAAAACATTTAGAAGCTAAAGACAACCCTGCCTAAGAATGTTTGAATCAACCAGGAAATAAAAGAAGAACTTAAATTCATGGAAACCAATGAGAATGAAGACACTTCGGTCCAAAACCTACGGGATATGGCAAAGGCAATCCTAAGGGGGAAATAGATAGCCATCCGAGCCTCACTCAAAAAAATTTTAAAAATCCAGAATGCACCAACTCTCTTTGCACCTTAAAGACCAGGAAAATCAACAACAAATTAAGCCAACCCCACACACAAGAAGGGAAATAATCAAGATTAGAATAGAAATCAATGAGATAGAAACTAGAGATACAGTAGAACACATCAACGAAACTAGAAGCTGGTTTTTTGAAGGAATCAATAAGATTGATAAACCACAGGCCAAACTAATCCAAAAGAAAAAAGAGAGGACACAAATAAATAAAAATATGAATGAAAAGGGAGAGATCATGAATAACACAAAGAAAATAGAAACAATCATCAGAAATTATTATCAAGGAGAGGAGTCAAGATGGCGGAGAAGTAGCAGGCTGAGACGACATCGGGTAGCAGGAGATCAGCTAGATAGCTTATCTAACCATTGTGAACACCTACAAATCCAATGGGAAATCGAAGAGAAGAAGAGCAACAATTCTAGAAACAGAAAATCGATCACTTTCTGAAAGGTAGGACCTGCGGAGAAGTGAATCCAAAGCGACGGGAAGATAGACCCCGGGGGGAGGGGCCGACACCCGGCAAGCGGCGGAGCGACGGAGCACAAAATCGGGACTTTTAAAAGTCGGCTCCACTGGGAGACATCGCTCCAGAGGCTAAACTGGGGGGAAACCCAGGCGGGGTCAGCATAACCCCAGGTCCCGCGCGGTCACAGAAGGACTGGGGGTGTCTGAGTGCCGCAGAGCTCGCAGGTATTAGAGTGGGGAAGCCGGCAACAGCGACAAAGCCGAGGAGTGAGCTCTAAGCCCAGGGTTACCTTGTGCCGGTCGCAGGCTGGGTGGGCTCGGAGCGCGGCCGGAGGCCACGGAGACGGAAGCGACCCGGCGCTTTTCTCCAGCTCCAGCAATTGACTGCTTTCCTCAAGGCGCGACCGCAGGCCAGGGAGGCGGGGCGGTAGGCGCTTTGCTCTGAGAGCGCACTGAGGAGCGGAACCCCAAGCTCTCGGCTCCTCCGGGCCGGAGACTGGGAGGCCGCCATCTTCATTCCCATCCTCCGGAACTCTACGGAAAGCGCTCAGGGAACAAAAGCTCCCGAAAGCGAACCCGAGCGGATTACTTAGCCTGGCCCCTGGCAAGGGCGGTGCAATTCCGCCTGCGGCAAAGACACTTGAGAATCACTACAACAGGCCCCTCCCCCAGAAGATCAACAAGAAACCCATCCAAAACCAACTTCGCTCACCAAGAACAGCGGAATTCCACAGCAGGAGAAAGGAAATCTTATCTGGACAAAATGACAAGGCGGAAAAACTCACCTCAAAAAAAAGAAGAGGCCGTACCGAAGGCTGGAGACTTAATCAATACGGACATAGGTAATATGACAGATCTAGAGTTCAGAATGACAATTCTCAAGGTTCTAGCCGGGCTCGAAAAAGGCATAGAAGATATTAGAGAAACCCTCTCCGGAGAGATAAAAGCCCTTTCTGGAGAAATAAAAGAACTAAAATCTAACCAAGTTGAAATCAAAAAAGCTATTCATGAGGTGCAATCAAAAATGGAAGCTCTCACTGCCAGGATAAATGAGGCAGAAGAAAGAATTAGTGACATAGAAGACCAAATGATAGAGAATAAAGAAGCTGAGCAAAAGAGAGACAAACAAATACTGGACCACGAGGAGAGAATTCGAGAGATAAGTGACACCATAAGACGACACAACATTAGAATAATTGGGATTCCAGAAGAAGAAGAAAGAGAGAGGGGAGCAGAAGGTATATTGGAGACAATTATTGGAGAGAATTTCCCTAATATGGCAAAGGGAACAAACATCAAAATCCAGGAAATGCTAAGAACGCCCCTCAAAATCAATAAAAATAGGTCCACACCTCGTCACCTGATAGTAAAATTTACAAGTCTGAGCGACAAAGAGAAAATCCTGAAAGCAGCCCGGGAAAAGAAGTCTGTAACATACAAGGGTAAAAACATTAGATTGGCAGCGGACCTATCCACAGAGACCTGGCAGGCCAGAAAGAACTGGCATGATATATTCAGAGCACTAAACGAGAAAAACATGCAGCCAAGAATACTATATCCGGCTAGGCTATCATTGAAAATAGAAGGAGAGATAAAGAGCTTCCAGGACAAACAAAAGCTGAAAGAATTTGCAAACACCAAACCAGCTCTACAGGAAATATTGAAAGGGGTCCTCTAAGCAAAGAGAGACCCTAAAAGTAGTAGATCAGAAAGAAACAGAGACAATATACAGTAACAGTCACCTTACAGGCAATACAATGGCACTAAATTCACATCTCTCAATAGTTACCCTGAATGTGAATGGGCTAAATGCCCCAATCAAAAGACACAGGGTATCAGAATGGATAAAAAAACAAAACCCATCAATATGCTGCCTACAAGAAACTCATTTTAGACCCGAAGACACCTCCAGATTTAAAGTGAGGGGGTGGAAAACAATGTACCATGCTAATGGACATCAGAAGAAAGCTGGGGTGGCAATCCTTATATCAGATCAATTAGATTTTAAGCCAAAGACTATAATAAGAGATGAGGAAGGACACTATATCATACTCAAAGGGTCTATCCAAGAAGAAGATCTAACAATCTTAAATATCTATGCCCCTAACATGGGAGCAGCCAACTATATAAACCAATTAATAACAAAATCAAAGAAATACATCGACAGTAATACAATAATAGCAGGGGACTTTAACACTCCCCTCACTGAAATGGACAGATCATCTAAGCAAAAGATCAACAAGGAAATAAAGGCCTTAAATGACACACTGGACCAGATGGACATCACAGATATCTTCAGAACATTCCATCCCAAAGCAACAGAATATACATTCTTCTCTAGTGCACATGGAACATTCTCCAGAATAGACCACATCCTGGGTCATAAATCAGGTCCCAATCGGTACCAAAAGATCAAGATCATTCCCTGCATATTTTCAGACCACAATGCTCTGAAGCTAGAACTCAATCACAAGAGGAAATTTGGAAAGAACGCAAATACATGGAGACTAAACAGCATCCTTCTAAAAAATGAATGGGTCAACCAGGAAATTAAAGAAGAATTGAAAAAAATCATGGAAACAAATGATAATGAAAACACAACAGTTCAAAATCTGTGGGACACAACAAAGGCAGTCCTGAGAGGAGAATATATAGCGGTGCAAGCCTTTCTCAAGAAACAAGAAAGGTCTCAAATACACAACCTAACCCTACACCTAAAGGAGCTAGAGAGAGAACAACAAAGAAAGCCTAAACCCAGCAGGAGAAGAGAAATCATAAAGATTAGAGCAGAAATCAATGAAATAGAAACTAAAAAAACAATAGAACAAATCAACAAAACTAGGAGCTGGTTCTTTGAAAGAATTAATAAGATTGATAAGCCCCTGGCCAGACTTATCAAAAAGAAAAGAGAAAGGATGCAAATAAATAAAATCATGAATGAAAGAGGAGAGATCACAACCAACACCAAAGAAATACAAACAATTATAAGAACATACTACGAGCAACTCTATGGCAACAAATTTGACAATCTGGAAGAAATGGATACATTTCTAGAGATGTATAAACTACCACAACTGAACCAGGAAGAAATAGATAACCTGAACAGACCCATAACCAGTAAGGAGATTGAAACAGTCATCAAAAATCTCCAAACAAACAAAAGCCCAGGACCAGACGGCTTCCCAGGGGAATTCTACCAAACATTTAAAGAAGAATTAATTCCTATTCTCCTGAAACTGTTCCAAAAAATAGAAATGGAAGGAAAACTTCCAAACTCATTCTATGAGGCCAGCATCACCTTGATCCCAAAACCAGACAAGGATCCCACCAAAAAAGAGAATTACAGACCAATATCCTTGATGAACACAGATGCAAAAATTCTCACCAAAATACTGGCCAATAGGATCCAACAGTACATTAAAAGGATTATTCACCACGACCAAGTGGGATTTATTCCAGGGCTGCAAGGTTGGTTCAACATCCGCAAATCCATCAATGTGATATAATACATTAATAAAAGAAAGAGTAAGAACCATATGATACTCTCAATAGATGCTGAAAAAGCATTTGACAAAGTGCAGCATCCCTTCCTGATTAAAACTCTTCAAAGTGTAGGGATAGAAGGCACATACCTCAATATTATCAAAGCCATCTATGAAAAACCCACCGCAAATATCATTCTCAATGGAGAAAAACTGAAAGCTTTTCCGCTAAGGTCAGGAACACGGCAGGGATGTCCGTTATCACCACTGCTGTTCAATATAGTACTAGAAGTCCTAGCCTCAGCAATCAGACGACAAAAAGAAATTAAAGGCATCCAAATCGGCAAAGAAGAAGTCAAACTATCACTCTTTGCAGATGATATGATACTATATGTGGAAAACCCACAAGCCTCCACTCCAAAACTGCTAGAACTTATACAGGAATTCAGTAAAGTGTCAGGATATAAAGTCAATGCACAGAAATCAGTCGCATTTCTTTACACTAACAACAAGACAGAAGAAAGAGAAATTGAGGAGTCAGTCCCATTTACAATCGTACCCAAAACCATAAGATACCTAGGAATAAATCTAACCAAAGAGGCAAAGAATCTATACTCAGAAAACTATAAAGTACTCATGAAAGAAATTGAGGAAGACACAAAGAAATGGAAAAATATTCCATGCTCATGGATTGGAAGAACAAATATTGTGAAAATGTCTATTCTACCTAAAGCAATCTATGCATTTAATGCAATCCCTATCAAAATCCCATCCATTTTTTTTAAAGAAATAGAACAAATAATCCTAAAATTTATATGGAACCAGAAAAGACCTCGAATAGCCAAAGGAATATTGAAAAAGAAAGCCAAAGTCGGTGGCATCACAATTCCAGACTTCAAGCTCTATTACAAAGCTGTCATCATCAAGACAGTATGGTACTGGCACAAAAACAGACATATAGACCAATGGAACAGAATAGAGAGCCCAGAAATAGACCCTCAACTCTATGGTCAACTAATCTTCGACAAAGCAGGAAAGAATATCCAATGGAAAAAAGACAGCCTCTTCAACAAATGGTGCTGGGAAAATTGGACAGCCACATGCAGAAAAATGAAATTGGACTATTTCCTTACACCACACACGAAAATAGACTCAAAATGGATGAAGGACCTCAATGTGCGAAAGGAATCTATCAAAATCCTTGAGGACAATGCAGGCAGCAACCTCTTTGACCTCAACCGCAGCAACTTCTTCCTAGGAACATCGCCAAAGGCAACAGAAGCAAGGGCAAAAATGAACTATTGGGATTTCATCAAGATCAAAAGCTTTTGCACAGCAAAGGAAACAGTCAACAAAACCAAAAGACAACTGACAGAATGGGAGAAGATATTTGCAAACGACATATCAGATAAAGGGCTAGTATCCAAAATCTATAAAGAGCTTATCAAACTCAATACCCAAAGAACAAATAATCCAGTCAAGAAATGGGCAGAGGACATGAACAGACATTTCTGCAAAGAAGACATCCAGATGGCCAACAGACACATGAAAAAATGCTCCACATCACTCGGCATCAGGGAAATACAAATCAAAACCACAATGAGATACCACCTCACACCAGTCAGAATGGCTAAAATGAACAAGTCAAGAAATGACAGATGCTGGCGAGGATGCGGAGAGAGGGGAACCCTCCTACACTGCTGGTGGGAATGCAAGCTGGTGCAACCACTCTGGAAAACAGTGTGGAGGTTCCTCAAAAAACTGAAAATAGAGCTACCCTACGACCCAGCAATTGCACTCCTGGGTATATATCCTAAAGATACAAACGTGGTGCTCTGAAGGGGCACGTGCACCCGAATGTTTATAGCAACAATGTCCACAATAGCCAAACTGTGGAAAGAGCCTAGATGTCCATCAACAGATGAATGGATAAAGAAGATGTGGTATATATACACAATGGAATACTATGCAGCCATCAAAAGACATGAAATCTTGCCATTTGCGACGACGTGGATGGAACTAGAGGGTATCATGCTTAGCGAAATAAGTCAATCGGAGAAAGACAAATATCATATGATCTCTTTGATATGAGGAAGTGGAGATGCAAGGCGGGGGGGTTGGGGGGAGGTAGGAAAAGAAAAAATGAAAAGATGGGATTGGGAAGGAGACAAACCATAAAAGACTCAATCTCAAGAAACAGACTGAGGGTTGCGGGGGGGAGGGGGGACGGGAGAGGGTGGTGGGGAAATGGACATTGGGGAGGGTATGGGCCATGATGAGTGCTGTGAAATGTGTAAACCTGACGATTCACAGACCTGTACCCCTGGGGATAAAAATACATTATATGTTTATTAAAATAAAAAAATTTAAAAAATAAATAAATAAAATTAAAAAAAAAGAAATTATTATCAAGAGTTATATGCCAATAAGTTAAGCAAACTAGATGAAATGGATGCATTCCTGGAAACCTATAAACTTCCAAAATTGAAACAGAAAAAAATTGACAAGCTGAATAGACCAATATCTAGTAATGAGATTGAAGTAGTGATCAAAACCCTCCCAAAAAACAAGAGCCTAGGACCTACCGGATTCCCTGGGGAATTCTACCAAACACTCAAAGAAGAAATAATACCTATTCTCCTGAAGCTGTTTCAAAAAATAGAAACAGAAGGAAAACTTCCAGACTCTTTCTATGAACCCAGCATTACCCTGATCCCCAAATCAGACAGACCCCACCAAAAAGGAGACTTTCAGACCAATATCCCTGATGAATATGGATACCAAGACTCTCAACAAGATCCTAGCTAATTGGACAGTACATTAAAAAGAATATCCACTATGACCAGATGGGATTTATCCCTGGAATGCAAGGGTGGTTCAACATTCACAAATCAATCAATGTGATAGAACAAATCAATGAGAGGAGAGAAGAACCACCTGGTCCTCTCAATTGTTGCAGAAAAAGCATTTGACAAGATACAGCATCCGTTCCTGATTAAAACGCTTCTAAGTTTAGGGATAGAGGGAACATTCCTCAACTACATAAAATCTACCTATGGAAAACCCATAGCAAATATCATTCTTTTTTTTTTTTTAAAAAAAGATTTATTTATTTATTTATTTGTCAGAGAGAGAGAGAGAGAGGAGCGAGAGTGAGCACAAGCAGACAGAGTGGCAGGCAGAGGGAGAAGCAGGCTCCCTGCCGAGCAAGGAGCCTGATGTGGGACTCGATCCCAGGATGCTGGGATCATGACCTGAGCCGAAGGCAGCCACCCAACCAACTGAGCCACCCAGGCGTCCCGCAAATATCATTCTTAATGGGGAAAAGCTGACGGCCTTCCCTCTGAGATCAGGAACATGACAAGGATGTCCACTCTCACCACTGTTGTTCAACACAGTACTAGAAGTCCTAGCAACATCAATCAGACAACAAAAAGAAATAAAAGGTATTAAAATTGGCAAAGAAGAAGTCAAACTCTCTCTCTTCAGAGATGACATGATACTTTATATGGAAAACCCAAAAGACTCCACCCCCAAACTACTAGAACTCATACAGCAATTCAGTAATGTGGCAGGATACAAAATCAATGTACAGAAATCAATTGCTTTCTTATACACTAACAATGAAAACATAGAAAGGGAAATTAGAGAATTGATTACATTTACTATAGCACCAAGAACCACAAGATACCTGGAAATAAACCTAACCAAGGAGATAAAGGATCTATACTCTAGGAACTACAGAACACTCATGAAAGAAATTGAAGAAGACACAAAAAGATGGAAGAGCATTCCATGCTCATGGATCAGAAGTATAAACATTGTTGAAATGTCTATACTGCCTAGAGTAATCTATACTTTCAATGCCCTTCTGACCAAAATTCCACTGGCATTTTTCAAAGAGCTGGAACAAACAATCCTAAAATTAACATGGAACCAGAAGACACCCCAAATTGTTAAGGAAATGTTGAAAAAGAAAAACAAACCTGAGGGCATCACATTGCCTGACTTCAAGCTTTACTTCAAAGCTGTGATCTCCAAGACAGCATGGTACTGGCACAAAAACAGACACATAGACCAGTGGACCAGAGTAGAGAGCCCAGATGTGGACCCTCAACTCTATGGTCAAATAGTCTTCAACAAAGCATGAGAAAATATACAGTAGAAAAGAGACAATCTCTTCAATAAATGGTGCTGGAAAAATTGGACAGCTATGTATAGAAGAATGAAACTCGACCATTCTCTTATACCATACACAAAGATAAACTCGAAATGGATAAAAGACCTCAACATGAGGCAGGAATCTATCAAAATCCTAGAGGATAACATAGGTAACCTCTTTGACATCGGCCACAGCAACTTCTTTCAAGACATGTCTCCAAAGGCAAAGGGAACAAAAGCGAAAATGAACTTTTGAGACTTCATCAAGATCAAAAGCTTCTGCACAGCAAAGGAAACCGTCAACAAAACAAAGAGGCAACCCACAGAATGGGAGAAGATATTTGCAAATGACACTATAAAGGGCTGATAGCCAAGATCTAAAAGAACTCCTCAAACTCAACACACACAAAACAGATAATCATGTCAAAAAATGGGCAGAAGACATGAACAGACAATTCTCCAAAGAAGACATGCAAATGGCTAACAGACACATCATTAGCTATCAGGGAGATTCAAATCAAAACCACACTGAGATACCACCTTGCATCAGTCAGAATGGCCAAAATCAACAAGACAGTAAACAACAAGTGTTGGAGAGGATGTGGGAAAAGGGGAACCCTCTTACACTGTTGGTGGGAATGCAAGTTGGTGCAGCCACTTTGGAAAACAGTGTGGAGATTCCTTAAGAAATTAAAAATAGAGCTACCCTATGACCCTGCAATTGCACTACTGGGTATTTACTCCAAAGATACAGTTGTAGTGAAAAGATGGGCCATCTGTACCCCAATGTTTATAGCAGCAATGGCCACGGTCGCCAAACTGTGGAAAAAGCCAAGATGCCCTTCAACAGACAAATGGATAAAGAAGACATGGTCCATATATACAATGAAGTATTATGCCTCCATCAGAAAGGATGTATACCCAACTTTTGTATCAACATGGATGGGACTGGATGAGATTATGCTGAATGAAATAAGTCAAGCAGAGACAGTCAATTACCATATGGTTTCACTTACTTGTGGAGCATAAGGAATAACACGGAGGACACTGGGAGATGGAGCAGAGAAGTGATTTGGGGGAAATTGGAGGGGGAGATGAACCATGAGAGACTGTGGACTCTGAGAAACAAACTGAGGGTTTTGGAGAGGTAGGGAAGGGGTTGGGTAAGCCTCGTGGTGGATATTAAGGAGGGCACATATTGCATGGAGCACTGGGTGTGGTGCATAAACAATGAATTTTGGAACACTGAAAAAATTTTTTAATTTAATTTAATAAAAAAAAACACTAAAAAAAAAGGAAGAAAAGGAAATGGAAAGCAGTTAAGTTTAGAAAACAGAGACCTAGGCTAGGAGCCACTAAACATTTTTCTAAAGAAATATGTGTACATGTTCAAAAAAAGTTTTATCAAACATGTTCACCACAACATTATTAGAATACAGAAAAACAGAAAACAAATTAAAAGTTTCTAAAGAGAGAAGAGGAAATAAAATAAAACACGATTCTGGAATACTACACAGCTGCTCAAAAAATGGGGCAAAGAGCATGTACTTACATAGAAAGATCATAAGTGGCAAAAAAAAAAAAAGGCAAATGAAACAACTCATAAAACTACACTTTTGGTATGATCTCAATTATTTTCTTAAACGTATACATGTATAAGTAAGTGTACATAAATGCACAGAAGGACTGGAAAAATCATCATCATAGTTAATATTATTCATTTGGGAAATGTGAGTATGGAATCCAAGGTAGTGGAGAAGAGATTCACATTTTCTTTGAAGATAGTGATAGATTGTTTAAACCTTAAGTTTAGGTATTTTTGAATTGTTGTTGCAATTTTTTAAATACTTAAGAGAACAAAGGAGACCTTTGGGTAAATTTCCATTTATTTTACTCCCTCCCAAAACTACACTAAGACATCAGAACAGAACTTCTTAAGGGGCACAAAACCACAAGGACAAAGAAAGAGACAATTGCAGCATAATTTTGAAAGCTGGGGGGCGCCTGAGTGACTCAGTGGGTTAAGCCTCTGCCTTCAGATCAGATCATGATCTCAGGGTCTTGGGATGGAGTCCCGCATTGGACTCTCTGCTCAGCGGGAAGCCTGCTTCCCTCCCTCTCTCTGCCTGCCTCTCTGCCTACTTGTGATCTCTGTCTCTCTGTCAAATAAATAAATAAAATCTTAAAAAAAAGAAAGAAAGAAAGAAAGCTGGGCAAGTGGTAGCGTCTAAAGAAAAGGAATCCAAAGAAAGTTCAGTGGAAGAAGCCAAGAAAAAACCCAGTACACTTTGCAGAATCTACTCATTGGCAATATTGGGTCATCTGGGAATGGATATGGAAGTGAAATTAAGAACAAGAGGATTGTATGAAAGACTATTCAAAACGTAGTTAGAGAATTTTGAGTATCAGTTACATCCCTCTCCCTTCCCTATTCCATATAGCCTATCTGTACAATATCTGCCCCAACAGGAAAAAGAAGGCTTAGCCTCTAGAGAAAATAAGAGAGCCTGAATGTCTAGATAGCAAAGCAAAAGGCATAGTTAAGGGGGAAGATAATATATGAAAAAAAAAGGAATTCTCCATCAGGAATTCTTGGATTAAAGGACCCACTAAGATCAAACTATAATGGAGCTCACAGACCAGAAGCCCCAGCTGTGCTCTTAGGAGCCTCTTGTCAGCTGTTTATTGCTCCACTTTTAAAGGATCAGCAACATCGGGGAAAGAGGAAAAAAAAAAAAAAAAAAGCTGGAGCTTGAAAGAAATAAAAGCAACTTGGAGAAAAAAGTGTTTTCAAGGGGAATAAAACTTCAAATAAACAGGAGCACCAGGGTGGCCCAATCAGTTAAGTGTGCAATTCTTGATTCCAGCTCAGGTCATGATCTCAGGGTCCTGGAATCAAGGCCCTTCTTGAGCTCCCCACTCAGCAGGGCATATCCCTGTCTCCTTCTGCCTCTGCCCCTCCCCCTACTCACTCTCTGCCTCTTTCAAATAAATAAATCTTAAAAAAAAATTTTTTTTTCAAATAAATTACCCTACTTTACTCAAAAGATTAAACAAGCTATAATATATGTGTGCATTAAGAACAGGGTATTATGAAAAGAAGGAGGAAGAGAAGAAGAGGAAGAAGAGAGGGAGAAAGAAAAGAAAGAATCAGAAAAAAAAAGAGCCTTTGGAAAAAATAAATATATACACATACACTCTTATATGTATATAGATATATATGTGTATATAGGGGGATGTGTTAAGTATGTTGTGTGTAACTCAATGAAATAGATGAACAATGAAGATGAGGAAATCTCCCAGAAACTGAACAAGACGACCTTGGAGAATAGTTGTGCCCCTATTTATTATATTTATGTGCTTTTTTCCAGAGTGGTTCACTCATGGCTTACCACAGTAGACCTCACTGGCCCATTTGCTTATCTTGATCTTCCAGTTTTCCCACTTCCTGCAATATTTAGCTTTCCACTATCACATCAAGGGCTAATTCTTTTGTAGAAAAGTTCCAGTTCATATTTCCCAAATTGGTTTCCAGTCCAATTTCCCAATCTAAAAAAAATGTTAAAATGTAAATCTCTCACTTCTGTGCTTTAGGCCCTGGACAAAGGGGGAAGTCAACTCTTTTTTTTTTTTTTTTTTTTTGGTAATTTTTTTTTCAGCATTCCAAGATTCATTGTTTATGCACCACACCCAGTGCTCCATGCAATACGTGCCCTCCTTAATACCTACCACCAGACTCACCCAACCCCCACCCCCAAAACCCTCAGTTTGTTTCTCAGAGTCCACAGTCTCTCATGGTTTGTCTCCCCCTCCGATTTCCCCCAACTCACTTCTCCTCTCAACAAAAGGAAAGAAAGAATCTAGTATTTACTTGTTTATCTCCCTCCTGAATGTAAGCCACATGTGATGAGGGACTTTGTTTTATATTCTCACTGCCTAGAATGTGCCCAATTGAATATAAGAGTATAGAAAATACTTCTTGTATGAATGAATGAACAAATGAATAAACAAATGCATGCCAGGTATATATGGCTTTTGTTTTTTTTTAAGATTTTATTTATTTATTTGACAGAGAGACAGACGAGAGAGGGAACACAAGCAGAGGGGATGGGAGAGGGAGAAGCAGGCTTCCTGCAGAGCAGGGAACCTGATGCGTGGCTCAGTCCCAGGACCCTGGGATCATGACCTGAGCTGAAGGCAAACACTCAACGACTAAGCCACCCACATGCCCCTATATATGGCTTTTAGAACTGCCATTGCAACTTGGGGAAAGAATGGACAAAGTATCAAACAACCAATGAGAAAGATTCTAATAAGCACAGACTTTCTTATAACACTTGTTTTGAAAAAATCTCAAGTTAAGTATCTCTACAGTCAACTCCATTTTTTTTTTTCAGTCTAACTCTAATGAGACCACGCCCAGTGGTACCACAGTCAATCTCTGTAATGGCTTCCTTTGTGTACCTATTTGTGACCCAGGGATTACCACCTGTTATGGGATACTCTTGGGGAAATTCCCTATATGGGTCTTAGAGCCCTTAACCCTGCCTCATGACAAGCAACACTTTTTTTTTCTTCCTGTGAGAGGCAGATAGTTTAACAGTCAATGAGTTATTCTTTTTCAATTAATGTTTTCTTAATTTTAGCAAACTAATACATCCACTTGGCTTTATAGTCATAATCAGATGGTGGGGTAAGGACTGAGCCATATGGTTGGGGAGCACCCAACTTCCAACATTTGTGTGCCCCTTCTGTCTGAGGGTATATGCCTGGCTGTCAATATTCTGAAAGCATTTCAGGAGAAAAACGACAGGGTATCTCACCATTCAAGCTCCTATTCAACAACAGCTCACTGTGATCCCCAGCTGTGTAAACCTCTCCATTGAGAACCTCCTATTTTCTACCAGAATGGACAAGGAGTAATTTCCAGGCTAGCAAGGATGAAAGAGGTGATTTGGGGTGTTAAACGTTCATTACACACAAGTTTAACAAATCCCCATTTGTAAACATTTGCCATGCTCCCTTTTTAAAGCTGCCTGGTAGCTCCAATTCTTCAGCCTTTCTAGATTCGGTGGCATAATTTTCCTTTTCTCCCATTGGCTTCATCACTTCAGGCTTTAATAGCACAGGCTAGCCAGTTCAGTCTCTACTATTCCATCCTCATTCAGTTTCCAAAATGTTGACTTCTCTCTTGTGTTGTGTCACCTTCTCTTCTGTTTCATTTTTTTAAATAAGCATGTATTTTTATTCATTTTGGGGAATTAGAAGGGCACAAAGATAAATGCAAGTGTTCAATCCTTCATGCTTAACTGAAAGTCCTTTTTCAATGCCCTTAAGCCCATGCCTCTGTGCCTTCTAAAAGGTAAGCTGTATATCTGCATTGAAAAAAGGGAATTTATCATGTCCTTTAATTTGTTAAAGGACTCTTTCTTTAGAAATCATGCACCTTTGATTGTCAGGATTTTATGAAACAATAGTGATCATATAAGGAAAAGAATGTTATAAGTGGTTGTCACCACAGGTCCATAATTTCTGCCAGAAGGGAAACAATAAAAGAAGCAGAAATTCATTCTCCCACCAATCTCATTCTCTCTCTCTGTCCTTCCCTGCCTGCCTCCTTCTGTCTCTCCAAGATGGTGCCTTCGTCAAAATTATAGAACATTGGCAACATTGCTAGAAATGCATTTCCATTTACTTATCCATGTCCATTCTCTTCAAACCATGTCAGTTCAGGGCAAGGACTTTTCAGAAAGTTGAAGAATCCCACATTCAGACAGGAAGTAAATGGAAAACAAAACCCTCTGACAGTCCTCTGTCTCTTCGTGTCCTATCATTTGTATTTCATTTGGGATCAAAAGGGATCCAAGTAAGACTTTCTCCAGTCAAGCAGTTGCCTTGGCCCGAACTAAGGGATAGATTGCAAGGGGTTCCTAAAGATCAGTCCTGGTGCATTGGTCTTGATCTTATCATATGCCTTGGAGTCAGTCCATTACTATCATAATACTATTGATAAGGTGTACTATTAATAACACTGACCATTGAGTTTTGGTCCCTTCTTTCAACCTTGTCCAGAAAGGTAGCAATCCAGGTTTTGGGGACTTAATTGTGATCACTAATATTCCAGGTTTCCCCATTTCTATCTCAATTTCCTGACTCACAGCCCTCAGGCTACCTCTGAACACCAGTAAATTTGAGGCCTCACACTGCTGTCCAGTACCAATACCATCAGCCGTATAGTATCTTCTTATTCCCTCACTCCTTTTTCTGATTCACACTTCAGAAGTGTAGCCTTTTGCCAGCCAATTCTGTGACACCATCGTCCCCACTCAGAAATCTCTCAAGTCTTCTTAGTAGTCAGAAATAAAACCAACTAGACTCAGCCTACAAACAGTGCCATGCACAAAATATCTACACCTGGAAATTATTCAAATGGTGACACCTCTTCTTGATTAGCATTTTTTCTGTCGTATATTTACCTAAATATCACCCTGAGCCTCTTAAGTCTATTCAATCCTATACATTCTTAAAGGGAAAGACATATGTTACCCTTTCTAACCTAATATTTTGAGTTTACTTTCACCTCTCTTTTTCTGCTCTTCTCAGTTTTACGTTTAATTTACAATGGTTGAACATTGCTATTAACAGTTCCTGATTAAGGAAAAGACAAAAAGATGAGTTTGATGAACAATATAAGATACAGCAAAGAGAGAATAGTGAGTGCAGCTAGCATTACACAGATCTCCAATTAACATAACAGAGCAAATGGAACAAAATTCTTATTAAGTGTAGTCTGTTACAGCACTATAAGCTTGCTATAAAAGAAGAAAAGAATAAGTATGCACTTATAGTAATGACTCTTCCCAGCTTATTTCCTGCTAACTCATTTGGACATCGTGAAATCAGAATAACTTAATTCTCCATTTTCTTTTATTGTTTCTTTTGGTTATGGTAACTGCTAATCAACTCTTTCCCCATGCACCCACATAAGGTCTTCTTGCCCCATAACGACCTAGATTTCCCTCTAGAACTAAAGTTATACCATTTGGCTGTTCTGAAGCAAGAAAACCTAACTTGGATCCAATTTAAGAGAAAAATACCCTTAGGTATTATTTGCTCAAGTATATCAACAAAGAATAGACTGAAAAATAGTGGTAAGAAAATACCAGCCTCCTCCTCCTGCTTGGGAAAGGTGTTTCTGTAATCTGTAAAAGTACTCTTTTTTTTTTTAAAGGTTTTATTTATTTATTTGACAGACAGAGATCACAAGTAGGCAGAGAGGCAGGCGGGGGAGGGGATAGGAAGCAGGCTCCCGCTGAGCAGAGAGCCCGATGTGGGGCTCGATGTGGGGGCTCGATCCCAGGACGCTGGATCATGACCTGAGCTGAAGGCAGAGGCTTAACCACTGAGCCACCCAGACACCCCTGTAAAAGTACTCTTTTCAAGCATCACAATATCTCATGATATGGATAATAAAATTTCACCAGGCTGCTAAGAGCAAGTTTGCTATATTTTGTTACGTACAAACTCAGTGAACTATAAAAAAAACCACAGGGAAAGATTTCTGATGTTAAAACACTGATAATTACAGACAGAATCCAAGAAAATTTTCCTTTGTTGAAAACAAAAACTTAGGCCTGAGGATGCAGAATAAAACGTAGTTCACCATGTTCCAGGAAGAATCAATAGAGACAGACTCAGATCCAGCACACCATGACAAATATTTTATTTAACAATGATAAAGCTAAATGTCCTAAAAGCTTTCACGCAAGAGATAAAAACAGATTACCTACAACAAGCAAAACCAGCTGGCCTCAGACTTACCACTGAATTGATATTTTTTTTTTAAGATTTATTTATTTATTTATTTGAGAAAAAGAGAGGGCATGCACAGCAGTGGGGAGGGGCAGAGGATAGGGAGAAGCAGGCTCCCTGCTGAGCAGGGAGCTCCATGCCAGGACCCTGAGTTGGCGAACTGAGCTGGCTTAACCGGCTTAACCAACTGAGCCACCCAGGTGTCCCTAAATTGTATTTTGAAGAAAAATTCAGTGACTCAGCTATTTTGGTATCCAGATCACTTGTCTTATTTTTTTTAAGATTTTATTTTTAAAGTAATCTCTACATCCA